>NC_140934.1:164830389-166262889 GCF_014529385.1 Adiantum capillus-veneris | reverse complement strand
TGTGGACAAAGTGTTTGCTAGAGATTGTTTTGGTTACTGCCCGGGCTATACAGGTGGTCGGGCAGTGTATTACTACACCTACACAGCAATGGCACTAGCTCTTGGTAGACAAAACCCAGATGAACTTTTAGAGTATGGCAAACATCTCATGATTCGTTACAAGGGTGACGTGCCAAAAAACAAAATTGAACCTTCAAAATCTTGATACACTTCAAGTAGCAATTGTATAAGATCATGTATTACATAAATTTTGTACAATGGCATCCACTCAGAGTATCTTTCTCCACTTGTGATTCACATACACCATTGTCTCTCTCCACCTTCGTTGACTTTCACGAGCTCCGGAGTTGTTGTATGCCATTGATCTTTTAACTTTTTGTTGTTGTAAATGTCTGATGGCTTGTGCTGTTGCTGAATTTGCCAAGACTTCTTTTGCCTGCATTCGATGAATGATTCTACGATAGAACCATTCAAATAGTTCTCTCAAACTGTTAGCCTTGATTCGAGAGCCACCATGTCGTGTGTGCCTGAAATAAGCATTTCTCGCCATGTAATGAGACTTTTCCATCCCTTGGGTATTCCATATTGCCGGGTTCCCATACTTCTGTATAAAATATGGTAAATGATTGAAGATGATGTGCTGGATATGAAAACAGATTAGTTAGAATGTTTTACAGTCACATATTTGCACATAAGAGAGAAAGAAATACATGATAATACCATTTAGTGAGTAATCTGGGTGTCTGTCCATGCTGTCTTGAATGATTTTTTCAGAAGGTTGAGATTTTCCTTGAACTTGTTCATATCACCTTGTGACCAGTCATCTTTGTCGCACATCAAAAATAGGATGTCTATTGATCGCCAAACCTCAGCCTTCGTGTTACGAGTAGTTGGTTCGTGGTCTTTGACTGCAATATGTAGCTTTTTCCAGCTCTGATACTCTACCTTGCTAACATAAGATGTGTTATATATTTTTCCATGTTTTGTTAGCTTTGGATCTCTTGTACCTTGGGGCTTAGATAAAAACCTACGTGCCTTCACCCCACCGATGGATGGTTTGCATGGGACATCCTTCTCAGCAGTTGATCTCTTTTCATCCCGCTGGATTTTCACATTGCCACCATGAAGCCCCATATCCGACAGTACCATTTCTAAGCACTGCAGGGCTACTTGTCGTTCTGCGGAGTTCTTAATCTTCCAAGAAAACCCGATGTATAAGTAGACCAATTTCTCCACAATTCTACAAAGGGCATGCATTGTACAAATGTGGACATTCACAAGTGGTATTTTCAAAACCGGTCGAAAAGCAGGATCCTCAATGTGACGTGTTGGAGCTTTTCTCCACCATTTTGGGTCCATGACCTTTGCAGGCTCCATGCAGAACAAACACGGTGACTTTGCCATTGCACCCATTCCACAATTATACATGCACTTTAATGTTTTGAGGTCACCTGCAAGATGCCACTGAACTTGAAAGTCTCCCCTTCCATCTAGACGTAGTACCTCTCCCTGGTTAGTCTGTCGATCAATCACCTCTGGAATATTAGTTCGATGGAACACCCAATATAGAATCTCATGATCTTCTTTCTTTACCTGCAACACAAAATAAATGAGACTTAAGTAGATGTGAACATTTGAGCTTACCTGAGAATCTCGCTTACCTCAAACGCACCAAGCCACCATATGTTAGATTCTGATTGAACACTAAAATATAAAGGATCATCACTGGGACACTTTGAGAGGGCTCTATTCATTAAAGTAATAGTAACACGCTCTAGCGTTTTCTCTTTAACAAGCTCACACTCATCCAGTTTTAACAAAAAATGTAATACCCCACGTGACTCTTCAAATGTGATGTTGTAAAACTCCACCATTCTCTTCTGTAATATCGGCACGTCCATAAAAATATTGTTGAACTCATCATATGCCATGTTTGCTCCATGGCCACTGTAAGTTGCTTTCATATGAAAGGGCTGTCCAAGATAGTCTCCCTGTGCCTCGTTAAGCTGAAGCCTCTCTTTCCAAACACTTGAGGCTGATGGTAGAAGTTTGGATTTTATACCCTTCCTAACAAAGATGGATGAGACAGACTTTTGGATAGCCGAATATCCTCTTTTGCTTACACCAAGTGAATCAAGTGTGCCTTGTATCTCTTTTGCAGGCACTGAGTTCTCTGAAATAAAGCGGTCCACTACATTTCGTTGTAGGACCTTAAACTTCTTGTCATGTACTATGTCTGCTGCCAGGCTTCTACTTATAAGTGGCTTCAATCTCTTTCCTATATTGGCTTTGGGGTCAATGTTTTCCTTGTCAGGATAGATTGAATCTCTACATGAAGACAATGCATAAGTAAATAACAGAAAATTTGCTTCACTAACACTATTTAGGCACGTAAAAACAATGCATAACAAGAAAAAACAAAAAGATTACTTAACTAAGACAATGTAGCCAACCAAGAAGCATCACCTTAATGCTCGGATTCTTTTCTTGAGACCTTCTGATGCAACCTGCAATGTTTCAAGATTGCGCAATTTCTTCTTTCGGATACGACCACCCAAGATGATGTCCTTCATTTGACAACTTTGCACCTTTCCTTTCAGTTCTTGTACCTCTGTTTTATGTTGCAAAATGGTAACCTAATCTGTAGAATGTAAATGTGAAAGGCGAACAATCTCACATTGTTGAGCTTGGAGAATGCTCTTGTAAGTTTCAGCTTCTCTTGTAAGAGATTTACAATAACCCAGAAGGCCCTTTTCTCCATCACAAGCAAAGGTCAATAAGCTTGTAGGATTGACAAACGGTGGAGACGCATTAGTCATTGGATTCTTAGGGTAGAGAGAGCCTCTCGTCCAGATATCTATGTGTTTAGCTCCTTGAGCTCTGAGCGTGTCTATGGAAGCGGGAGGTATATGTGTGTTTGTTTTACTGCGCTTAATCAATGGTTGGTACTCATTGTCCAAATCAATGTGAAGGTGATATTTGGCTCATTTCTGGGTAACATTTGTGCCATTTGAGGAGTGCGCCATTAGCCAAATGTGCAGGTTTAATGGAAAGTGAATAGCGGTTGCGCCTTCGTCCCTCCATGTTAGCCTCATTCCCTCCATATTGACGAGGTTCATTCAATGCAACTGAAAAGAGGATTATCCCTCAATCACTACGAACGAATGTTCAGAAGATTAAGGAATCTACTTAAAGTACACTTTTTGAACTTTTACTATGAAAGACCCAACTCTTTTATTTGCCATTTTTTCTAGAGAGAGAGTGCAAAAATACATTTTCTTAGAAGGCCCTCCAAATGACCTCCGAAATTTCCTAATGCATCTACGGGATGCCTAGAATGACTACTTTGTTAAGATTTGTGCCAGCCATGACATGGAATTGATGTCCATCGATGTTGGTTGACAAGTTGGCTTGACCTAAACTATCATCTTCCTTCAATTTGTAGCTTTCAGCTCTATCTGATTTTCCATCAATGGTACATCTGACATCTTCATGTATGTGGGGTATTTCATTGCGTTGGCTCAAGCTCCAGTGTCTACAATTTCTCGCTCTATCAATCTATCTGCAGACTATATACAAATGCACACATCTATACCAAAAAGCCAATTTTTCTCTGTTTGAATTACTTCTATAAGAGGAGTTGTTGTAGTTTATTGAAATTGTACGTCGTTTTGTCTTTTCTTATGCTTTAAAATGTGAAACTTTGCTTGCTCATGAGCCCATGCTTGATTTGCTTGAGCTTGTTTCCTCCTTTGTATTGCATTGTGGATCTTCTCTAGCATTTCCATGGTTAGTGGTAGATGATATTTCTTCAACCTACAACCACTAATCCAATTGGACATCTCTTCTCCCTCTTATGTTGCAAGTTTTATGGCTCCACTTGATCATATGTTGTTAATCATGAATGGGCCATTTCCTCGCTTTTTCAAAAAAATTGAACTATTGTTTTAAGGTATATACTAATACATAGTCACCCTTTTTAAACTTTGGGTTGATTATATATTGATTGTGGAACTCCTTTATGCATCGTTTTTGTGCATAGATGCCTACAATAGCTCGTAAGCGTATTTTGTATAGCTTATCGAGCTCATCTACCCTTTTTGATAGCTTGTATTTTATGCACTTTAAGGGAGCAAAACTTACCAAGAAAAAGAAAAGATGCAAAGATAATAAAAAAGGGGGGGGGGGGGGGGGGGGGGACGGAAAATAGGAGAATTAACACTAAACACGTTTTGCTTTTATAAAGCTTGCAAAATCAGGGGGGGGGAATCTATGCATAGCTTGTAAAATTAGGGAGGGGAATCTATATTTATGGGAGGTACTATAAAGGGGGGGGGGGGGGGGGGGGGGGGGGGGGGGGGGGGGGGGGGGAGGATAAGATAATATTGAAATCAAAATCATGACACCAAACCTTGAGGGGTTGGGGGCGGGCGGGGGGGAGAGGTTAAAGAGGGGTGCGAGAGTTGGAGGTTAGCATCTTACCAACATTGGGTACATTGAGCCAAAAAATAAGGGGCTTGGGGAGGTGGGATAATTTGGGTGTGGTGCTAAGTTGAAGGGTGAGAGGTTTGATCAAGGTAGGAGAGAGATTGAGGTTGCATGTAAAGGGTGAAAAGGGAATTTTGACCACAGGGGAGGGGTCTCTTGTTTTGGATTTCTTTATTAGGAGAGAGTCTCTATTATTGTAAGAGATAAGGGAGAAACAATTTTGAAAGAGAGCTTGAGGGTAGCCCCTATCTCTAAGCCTAAGGAAAAATAGGGCACGAATGGTAAGGAAGCCTTCCAGGGAGCTCTCTCTAATGATATATCTTTCTAACTCAAAAATAATAAAGCAACTTTCTGGTGGGTGGGGTGCCAAGATTGCCAGGGAATGTAGTTGTAAGAGTTGAGGCTTTTCTGAATGCAATGAGAATCAAGAATCCTTGAGTGAAGAAAGAAGGGTCCCTTGAAGAAATGAATGTCAAGGATGGAAGCTTCTATGGAAGAAACGACCGGGGAAATTTTGATATGGTTTTGGAGTGGTGACCGTAAAGCTTCAGGATTTTTTCAAGACCAAGAGGGGAGCCTTGCCAAATGCCAAAGGCATCATCAATGTATCTTTTGAAATAGAGGAGGGAGGGATGGGAGGGGAGATTGATATTATCCTCTACTTAGAAAAATGTAAGCATAAACGACAGCAAAATTGGAACCCATGGCAGTACCCTTGATTTGTCGCCAACAATTTCCCTGGAAGGAGATGTAGTTGGTGGTTAAAGACGAGAGAGGCCAAAGAAAGGATGAGACTCGTTTTGGGTGAGGAAAAATGGTGTTGGATAGAGTTAGAGAGCGCAAGCAAACCTTGTTGGATGGGAATGCTAGGGGATATTGATATGACATCAAATGTGAAGAGAAGGACATTAGAAGGAAGAACCAGAGAGGAGATATCTTTGATGAGAGAACAAGAGTCTTTAAGGTGTTTCTTCTTTGTGAGAAGTATAGGAAGAAGCTGGTAGGGAGAAACCTATCCTCTGTATGAGCAAATGGGGCATCCTACTAAGGAAGGTTTGTGGATTTTAGGAATCAGAAAAAAGGGACAAGGTTTGGGTTCACAAGAAAGAGGCCTGAGAATAAAAATATGCTCTTTAGAAGAAAGAAGAGCGCTATTAGTAAGAATGGCGGAGAGAAGAGAGGAGACAAAGGAGAGGGGAGCTGAAACCACGGGGGTGTCGGTAGAGGAATCTAGGAGATGCTTGGAAGCTTCCTCTACATACCAAGATTTGTGTAAGGTGACAGGTCCTAAAATTTTGTCCAGCTGGTTTGATGATAATGGAAGGATCATTTTCTAACGAAAGAAGGGCTTTCTTTAGAAAGAAAGGGGGGGGGAAGTGAGTAGAAGAGAAGGAAGTTTTCCATAAAGTGTTAAGTTGCACAGAGAGAGAGAGAGAGAGAGAGAGAGAGACAAAAATATTTTTGACATTAAGAGAGGGAGCTGGTGGGTACCATGAGGCATTGGGGAGGGAGAAAGGAGTTTGGGGTGGAGCGACTTCTTTAAAAAAGAGTTTGAGTTGGTAACTTCTTTCCAAGCTAGACAAATAATGTTTTAACGAGGAGAGAGTAGGAGGGGAGGGGGGAGGAATATATTTAAGGCCTAACCCAAGAAGCTTCTTTTCATAGTGAGAAAGGGCACGTTGCGGAAGGTTGTGGCAAGCTAAGTTAGTGACCTTGTTTTCTAGTTCATAAATCGATTGATTACCTAGAATAATCATCTTAAAAAGAGAAGGGTTAGTAAGAGGAAGCCAATACTTGCATCTTCTCTTCGTAACACTTTAATGGGAAAGAGTGGAGCAGGGTGTAGTGGGGAAGTTGGATGAAGAAAAGTGAGAAGGGGTCCAAAAAAGACGAAAAGAGGGGGTTTGGAGAAGAGCAGATGGACCCACGAAGTAGGGTGCTCAATAGCTACTTCCTCCTCCATTGCAAGTTTTTTGAATATCTAGGTTTTTTAGGAAGGCTAGAAGAGGGATGGGGAGATTTAGAGGGAAAAGAAAAAAGGGTGGAGATGGGTGACTAGTAGCCGAAGAGGTATCAAGGGGGTATTTGAGCATATGGGGAATGGGTGGGGGAAGAAGACCCAAAGAGGAGGGGGGGTTTGCAAGCAAAGAGGTGGAGGAGGAGGGAGCAGAGGAAGTGTTATAAGGTTTTTTGAATATTTGCCGAGGGTATTTCCCAAATAAAGAGAGAGAGAGGGACAGAGAGATTGTGTGCATATGTGTGTGTGTGTGTGTGTGTGTGTGTGTGTGTCCGTATGTGTGTGTGTGTGTGTGTGTGTGTGTGTGTGTGTGTGTCTGTGTGTGTGTGTGTGTGTGTGTGTGAGTGAGAGAGAGAGAGAGAGAGAGAGATTGTGTGTGTGTGTGTGCGCGTGTGTGCGTATGTGTGTGTGTGTGTGTGTGTGTGTGTGTGTGTGTGTGTGTGTGTGTGTGTGTGTGTGTGAGAGAGAGAGAGAGAGAGAGAGAGAGAGAGAGAGAGAGAGAGAGAGAGATTGTGTGTGTGTGTGTGTGTGTGTGTGTGTGTGTGTGTGTGTGTGTGAGAGAGAGAGAGAGAGAGAGAGAGAGAGAGAGAGAGATTTTCACCCCTCAAAGTCAAATATGATGTATGGGATCAAAGATACATGTGATGTACTTTGTATGGGAATGATAAGTGATTCTTGATGCTCCAAGATTGTGGTGACGAGAATCACATGGAGAGCTCACACTGTGGTGGGAGACGAAAGTGTGTAGGTCTAAATCATGGCTAAAAGTGTGAGGGAATCAAGTTCAAAGGTTGAGCGGTCTAGTAGTGTGTGGTACTCATACTCTTGCACTTCCAGCAAGCATAGTGTGCATAGTTGATGTGACTCTTTTTTATTTCCTCCTTTGTTAGGATTAATGAGTACTATATAGCAATTAGAGTACTTAATGTTGAGATGTCAAGCTCAACATGTACAACTCTAGGATGACTTCCACCGACATTCATCATCATTGGCGCTCCTTGGTGGATACACATATCTTTCTAGTGATACTATAGTTGTACTACACCGAGTTGGTCTACCTATTGAAGTGGATGGCACACTTATCTACTCACCTCATTCACTAGCAGCTTAAATTAGATCGTTGTACTAGTTCCCTTTTTATGATGTATCTAGTGAAGAAGAAGAAGTACAATCTTTTGCCTCCATCTTTGTGTGCGTGTTTGTGTGTTATTGCAGGAGCTCAAGCTCTTTCCTTCTCTATCTATTGACATGGTATTAGAGCTTGGTCGTGTCTGAGGAGCTTGAAGCAGCAAGCAAATACAACATAGGAAGCAGCCTCAGTAATCTCGAGAGCCATTGTCAAACGATATATTATTGAGGTGATTGCTTTTGGATATTATACGGTTTAGGGTTCTATAGAGTCCTTTGTATTGAGATTGAGACTATGCAGATAGATTTCCATTCCAAGCACGTTTTGACACCCATTTTGGATTTAGAGTTTGTTTACATGCAAAAAAGTTAAGGTTCGAGATTTTGCAGATCTAGATGCATATTAGCGGTGCAAAAAGATTTGATTTGGTTGCAATGTGCACCAATGTTGTTAAGCACAACAAAACACATGTATGTATGCATATTGTGGTTACAGGTGGTAAGTGACTATTTTTAGTAGGCTGCTCAAAGACTTGGTGAAATATTAGAAACATGTTGTCCAACAATGATGGGCTTGACCAGATTGTCAGTGAGAAGCTAGACAAGAACAACCTCCATGCTTAGAAGTTCAGAATGACCAATTTTCTTATGGGCAAATGTTATTAGGACTACGTTGATGGAGAGCATGAGACAACAACACCACTACAAGAGGAAGTTGTGAGTGCTTCACAAATAAAGACGTTGGGTGCATTTTTGACACCCCTTTTTTGTAAATTTGTACATATGGACATGATGCCCAATGTCAAAAGGGTGTGAGGGTGGTTAGCGCATGAGAGCAGGGGCAGTGGGTAGCACGAGCAGGAAAGCATGGGCGGGTAGCACGAGCGGGAAAGGGTGGGCGGGTAGCACATGCAAGAAAGGGGGGCAATGATGGTGGGGAGAGCAGAGCAGCAAGGCATTTTCTTGGGCGTAATAGCACTTGAGTGCAGGCCACACTTTTGTTATGGATTATTATTATACTTGATAAGAGGTAAAAACCTAATAAAAGCAACTAAAAAAGAAAAACTTTATGCAAAAAACACACTTTATATACTATACACATGAATTCTCATCATCTTGTAGCTTATGATCTTGCGATAGGCTGCTACTCCAATTTCTATTTCCCCCTTCCCATTCTGAGTCATCCGAGACAAAGGTTTGTGCAATGTGCATGGGCGGAAACACCGTGTGTATGCAAGGCCGTGTAATTTGTCTTTAGGATGCCAATGGAAGAGAAGCATGGGGTAACAATATGTTGTGCAAGATGTGGATACTGAACGGATTGTTCTGTTGGTTTTGGTTGCAAGGCTCCATCTATACTACATGGTCCAAACAAAAGGATTTGAAGATGGTGTTCTCTTTCTTTGATTATTGGTTTGTTAACTACCACTTGCTTGATGTCCTTGGTTTATGGATTTTTTGGTACCTACTTGCACTTTGGTTGTGGAGATTATTGAGCTGGTCGTCTTCTTGATTGCTTTGGTCTCCATTGCAAGGTTGTCTTTGTAGGTTGGAGTTGGCAGAATTGGTTGCGCGTTGGTATCCATTGATACTTGGGTTGTCTTGCTTGAGGTTTTGGTTTTTGCAGTGGTTTGGCTACCATTTCCAAGTATAAGTGCATCAAGGTTGTCGAGATTATTGTATTGGATGCTGCAACCTTTATATGATGCTAGCATTGGTGTGATCTGCTTGGCTATCTAGATGTGTTTAGGATTGTTGGTCATGATGGATTTCTTCACCCATACCTATCTTGTGGTTCGCTCATTAAATTGTTGTGCAGGTTTAGGCTTCATCTTTGGCTGTAGTTTTGTATTAATGCGCCGTACATCCAAAATATGATCACCTTGTGCCAAAGGAGTGACATAAGAGGTGTCCTTAGGTTTAAAATTTAAAGTATCCTCTTACCAATCCGAAATTTCTTTATAAGTGTGCATCTAGGGGACACCTAGAATGACTTTGTTAAGATTTGCGTCAGCCATGACATGGAATTGATGGCCATCAATGTTGATTGACAAGTTGGCTTTACCTAAACTAACCATCTTCCCTCAATTTGTAGCTTTTAGCTCTATCTGATTTTCATCAATGGTACATCTGACATCTTCATGTATGTGGGGTATTTCATTGCATTCGCTTGAGCCCCAGTGTCTACAATTGCTCGCTCTATCAATCTATCTGCAGACTATATACGGATGCACACATCCATACCAAAAAGCCAAATTTTCTTTGTTTGAATTACTTCTATAAGAGGACTTGTTGTAATTTATTGAAATTGTACGTTGTTTTGTCTTTTCTTATGCTTTAAAATGTGAAACTGTGCTTGCTCTTGAGCCCATGCTTGATTAGCTTGTTCTTGTTTCCTCCTTTGTATTGCATTGTGGATCTTCTCTAGAATTTCCATGGTTAGTGGTATATGATATTTCTTCAACCTACAACCACTAATCCAATTGGACATCTCTTCTCCCTCTTATGTTGCAATTTTTATGGCTCCACTTGAGGATATGTTGTTAATCACACGAATGGGCCATTTCCTCCCTTTTCAAAATTTTTGGACTATTGTTTTAAGGTATAGACTAATACATAGTCACCCTTTTTAAACTTTGGGTTGATTATATGTTGATTGGGGAACTCCTTCATGCATCGTTTTTGTGCATAGATGCCTGCGATAGCTCGTAAGCGTATTTTGTCTAGCTTATCAAGCTCATCTACCCTTTTTGGTAGCTTGTGGCCTATCCACTCTAAGATCTTGGCTACGCAAAGTGTGGGAATGAAGAATTGCATGGGCAATATGGCATTAAGTCCAAACATCATATTCAAAGGTATTATACCAATCATTGTTTTGTAAGCAACATGATATGCCCAAGGAGATGAATGTAACTGTGACCAAGGTCTGCTCTTGATGCACTCACTGTGCATAGGATTTTGTTCATGATTTTTGCTTATCCATTAGGTTGAGGGTAATAAGGTGGTGATTTGCAATGAACTACCATGAATTCATCCAGCAATATTCAATCCCGTCATTTAGAAAGTGAGTCCTCTGTCGCTAACTAGTTCAATTGGTATCCCATATCTTGTAAAAATCTCATACAATAATTGCAATGTCCTTTTTGAATCATCTTCTCTATGAGGCCACAATGATATATTTAGAATCTGTACGATATGCAAGAGGTGATATGGGTCCTACATAGTCTATGACCCACTCGGCAAAAGTCCTTGTTCCCATCATTGGTCGTAAATGCATTTTTTCTCTCCGCATAGGTGCTTTCATTTGTTGACTTTCATCACATCTCTTCACATGAGCTTCAACATCCATAAAATAGTTTGGACACAAAATTCATACAACAAGAACTACTTTTGTGGGGGTTGCACTCACTAAGAAATGTAGCATACCACGTGAGTTCTAGTGAAGGGATATTTTTTTTTAATATTCTTACACTTTTCCATAAACAAAAGGAGTATATCTATGTATGACATGTAAATCTACATCATGGGTATTTTTATTCCAAAAATTTCACAAGCTGGTATTCGCAATCCTAATTTGAAGCTTAGCCTCTAACAGACTAAGTCTACATGTCCTTCTCACTATGATTGCAACTTTATGGCGTGATGTAGTCAATTCACGTAAATGGGCTATCCTAGTCATTGATGTAGATTAAAAAGTAGGATATGCTTAGCCATGGAGAGCTATTCTCTGCTTGTCATTCCACCACCTATCTAACAACTCTTGTTTCCTACCTTTTCTCCTCAACATTCCTATCTCCTACACACAGTCCTATGTGCCATAGACGCTTGGGCACCATGTCCCTCCTAGTACCTTTCTTGCACATAAAGTTTCATTTTGCAAATCTACCACATATCTTTTCCTCAACATTAAGAATGAAATGCACCAAAATAGGTTTCTTGTGCGCGCACACACACACACACACACACACACACACACACACACATTACAAGATTGAAATGGAATGCACATATAGGGAGAAAAATTGAGAGATAAGTCAATGGAGTCATAGCCTAGTGGTAATTATGTTGATAGATGTGTTTGTGAGTAAGGACTTGGGTTCGATGTCTAGTGGCATTTTGATGTCATATGTACCTTTTAAAAAATCAAACTAAGAGAGAGTAACGAAATATATTGGAAGGCAAAAACTTTAGTTCCCAAGAAATTTATCCATAAGGATCTCAAAGTGTGAAAAATATTTAAAATAATTTTGGCTAAATGAGTGCCTAGGTGACCCTTGTTACTCATTTGGGTCAAGGCGGCAAGTAGGGAGGCTGCAACAAAGGAGTGAGAGGAAGGATATAATTACGAGTGAGTAAACAGTTTTGGCATTGTCAAGGCATGAAAATGCTCTTTGAATGGATAGCCAAAACTCTCAAAATCATCACGCATGGACCTATGTTCAAATCTCGTTGGATTCTTTTCAATAGACGCACAACGAGAGGTCTTAGAGGGATTTTTAAGGCATTTTTATTGATATGATATCCAAAACAGAGATGTTTGAGTGAACTCTCTCACTTTTAAGGTTTTTATTGATATATATGGTCACTATAAGAAAGGGGGTTGAATGCCTCTGGAATATCCGCACATGATCAACAAGTGTTTCGAAAGAGAGAAATGATTGGGCACACGAGTATCACCGCCACTGGTAGTGCGGCTCTCAACTCGCAGCAATGTTTGAGGGTATCAGCGCGGGTATTCTATCAAGAATTTCCGTGTTGATTGCCACATATATAGCCACTATGATAGCCGCGCTTTATACCCTCCATGCAATTTATTAAATAAAAGTATCCAAGGATCTCGGACGATTCAAGTTTCCATATGTGAAGACTTTGCATCATCCAAAGATCCTTGGATTATTTTTTTTCAATATAAATATCACATTTATTATTATTTAAGATTTATATATTATTATATTTATTATTATTTATCTCCAAAAGGGTAGATGATGATTTACCAAATGCATATCTATTCTCTGTGGAAATGATTCCAAGATGGTCGGAAGATATTGTATCCTTAATGACCATAGCACAAGTAGATTCCCAAATACCAATCCCTATTACACCATGATTGATAGGGCAATCCGCCCTATATCAATTGTTGGCTGGAAGATTGAATCACAAAAACAAAGATGGGATCCTGCTTTTCATCCAGAGGCCTCGGGAGCAAGAAGCCTGCTTGAGTGAAGCTCATACCATGGTGTAGGGCTACACTTTGCACAAGATCAAACCTTACAATAATTGACTTGGTTGGGAGTTTATTGGCCTACATGAAGAAATACGTTCATGATTATGTGAACAATTGCTCTCAATGTAAAGAAAGAGCCGCCATACCCCATGCCATGTTATTTTAGATTTCAATGAACCACAGTGGAGATACCTGGTGAAATATCTAACTAAAAGAATATTCCTAGAAGATATGAGTAAACAAAGTCAAATGGCAATAGACACTGAAGCAACCAACTATGCACTGATTGGGAATCAACTCTATTGACAAGGGAAAGACCAACAACTAAGTCTATGTTGGGGTTTATGGCAAAGGACCATGGATTTTAAAGGGAGTGAAATTGACATAAAGCCTATGCTTCATGATCTTAAAGTAGGAAATGTGTGATATCCAGAGACATATACAAAAGTTACCCTATATGATGAATCAATGAGGTGAATGGAGATGGGTGCTATAGACACAAAGACTGCGTTTGTATTTCATGGAAATCCATTTGAATGTTTTACTTGTGAGAATTGCAAAAACATTCCCACTTGTGATGATTTTTGCATGAGGATTTAGAGAGAAAGTGTTTCTATAGAGAAGAAAGGAGCCCGCCACATAGGTGGCGGAAGGAGATTAGATTATCTCAATAGTGGTGACAAACTAAATAATGTTGCACTTGAGTCAAACAAAAACTTGAAAGATGCCAAAGAAATTATGGTGGTTGAAAGCAAGAATTGTTGTACTTTTTGTGCGGATTAAGTCTCTAAAAGAGTCAAATTTTTAATGCATCAACAGAATGGATGTTCAACGCTTTTGCAATAACATAATTGAGGTCCATATGCAAGGTAAATCTGAAGGTAAAGCGGCCTTGTGGGACTTTTTTCAAGATGTAGCAAAGAATGCAGTAAGAGCTAAGCAGGCACAAAAATTCTCTAAGTCCACAAAAGATAATGTTTGAGGTTGTGAAATTATGGGGTGGGACACACTTGCATGACTTTCTTAGTATTAACCTTGGAGGGCAGTCCATGTCAACTACAAAAGACAAGGAAAAAAAGCAACACAATTTATATCTGGAGAGCATGAATACGATGCAGTGTGCAAGATATATATGGATGCCAAACGCAAACATGGAGTCATATCATTGTTTCCAATCATCATTGTTGAAGATGAGACAACATAGAATGTTGCATAAGGTAAGATTAGATAAACATTAAATTATCTTAAAGCTTGGATTTTTCACTTCCTTTTTGCCACTTAGAAATAGTATGCTAGAATAAGAATATTTTAAGTGGGTTTTCTTTTATGTAGGTGGAATGCAAAGGACAATACTCTTATTGGATTTTGTGGTGGTGAGAAAGGAGAGTATTGTCATTGCTCTTCAAATGACATAATCGTTGTAGTATATGGATCTCAAGGTTATGACAAGATTGTGGATGCCTTTCAGAATCATGTAGTGGGAAACTATGCTAGATGTCTCATAGTAAATCCTCTTCATCAGAGTCTTCAACTACTAGTTTTAATGGTGCAATCCACTTGTAATCATTTTGATAGCATTTTTATCAAGAATCAATGGAACCTTCTGGAGAGTTTGTGGAATGCAAAGCTAAAGGATTCAATAGGGCCAATAATTGGGCATGCTTCAGATGGAGATAGTAGGCGGTGCAAGCTCATGCTTGACGATTACCTTGGAAAGAGCCACAACCAAATCTTTATCAATTGGTGTGGATGGAAGCTAAGGAGAGAATGATAGATAGCCATGTGTATGGTTTTCATGATCAAGACTTTGTGCATGGTGGAAAGAAGCTTGTTAGTCCACTAGATAGCCCTACTTGACAACTTGCCATAGGAAAATTTTGGATTACACTCAATCATGTTGCAACGGTCGACAATGCATTTTCAATTGATCAACACAAGCTACAAGACGGGGACATACAAATAAATGATTGTCAAAATTGGGGAGCGGAGCAGCTCAAAGGATTGCATGCCGACAAGTGCAAACTTGTTTACAAAAGAAAGAGAGAAGTATGCAAGGGACCTGGGCATATTTGCAGATTGTGGCTTATTACATTGATATATTTTTATTTCCTTACTTAGATTTGAGGGAGTGTGTGGTAATGGCAGTCAAAGTCATTTTATTTTTCAAGTTTTGAAGGTTGTGGATTCATCAGCATCCAACCTACAGCTTGAAGAAAAATTTCATTAGTAAAGAGGCCTCCACAGATATCCATCTTTCATGCCATTTTGTCATGCTTCTCATTAGGATGTTTGAGACTTACTCTCAAGTTTCCATTACATCTTACAGGATCAACTAAAGTTGAAATTTATTTTAGTAAGATTGGAGGCATGATAGGAAGAGAAAGAGACTTTGACTTTCAAGACCTTTTGCATATGTTACCATATACATGTGGTAGTGATGTGTGTGAACACACTACGACCACCGGGGCATTTTTCCCTCTTTAGGAGGTTTTTTCCCCCGAGCATTGTATATACGCCCATCACTCTAGGACTATCCATCTTTCAATTGCACACTAAGTAACGCACTCTCTATTGTGTTCCTTGAGCTTCCTTCGTCTTCTCCAAGCTGTGTGTGTTTCTCTGCAACCCTAATTCCAACAATTGGTATCAGAGTAGGTTACGTCCTCCCGGCCTTAGTCGCCAGCTGCTCCAGCACACGCCTGCTCACTTTCTCCGATTACAGTGAGGTTTGGTGAGCGTTCACAGGTCGACAATATTTTGAGAGAGCTCATAGAGCTTAGTCTACTCTGATTTTTTATTCGGGCTCATTTCGGCCTTCGTTTTCACTACAGGCAGGTCTGCACAGGCAATTTCGTCATTTTGTGCAAATTTTTTGTCAGTGACGATTTTTGCATAACAGGTGCCTTACAGTCTTTTGTGGTTTGTGCTATATAGCACGTGTTGTTCCCGCTCCATTTCTCCTATTTTTGGGCAGTTTTCACATCAGGTGCAGCATTTACCATGGCTGACAACAACACATATGTCTTCAAGATGTTTGTTGTTGAGGACAGGTTGGATGGGGACAATTACCCAATGTGGGCTTATATGATGCAACACGTTCTTGTGTCAAACGGCGTCTAGAATAATGTGTAGGGCATTGATGTACGTCCTGGTTCTGAGGATGTAGGCGATGTTGAGGATGTTGCAGGTTTTGCTGCTATTAGAGTTGTTTTGTCTACGACAGAACAAGCTCGTTGGATGTAAAGGATGCGCAGGCTCATGCATTGATTGCATTGTCTGTGAAGCGCACCATTGTTCCTCACATCCGTTCAGCAAAATCTGCAAAACAGGCTTGGGATATTTTGGCTGGTCTTTATGCAAGTCGCAATGAGGCTAAAACTGCATTGCTGCATAAAGAGTTGGATTCGAAGATTATGCATGAGGAGGATGATATGGACACTTTTCTTACCGGTGTCAACGATATCAATGAGCAACTTATTTATGCAGGTGAAGTCATTTCAAACAATTCCCTTGTGCAGACTGTTCTTGATGCCTTACCAGATTCTTACCAGACTTTTGCTAGTGCTTGGAGACTTATGACCCAAGGAAATCCTAAAATAGTCAAGTTTGATGCATTATGCACATTGTTGTTGCAAGAGTCACTTTCCAGAAAAAACAGGACTAGGTAGCGTGCAATTGAATAGGATTTTATTGCTTCTCAAAGAAAGGGTGGTAACAACAATGCAGCCACTTCTTATGGTTCTGCTGCGAGTGGCAAAACTTCTATTCCTAATGATTATGCTAGCAGCAATTCATCTGGAGATTTTGGTGATAAGGGCAAAAATAAAATGCGTTGCCATTATTGTAAAGCTAATGATCACGTGATCAACTTGTGTCCTAAGTTGAAGGCCAAAGAGGCTAAGAAGAAAGAGGGTGGTTCCACTGCAAATACTGGTTCCACTACAAATGCAGCCATTGTTGAGTCTTCTGTGAAAGGAGACTGTGTTGCTGATGTTGATGCAGAATGGGCTTTTAGCGCAGAGTGCACTTACAATCCTGCTGTCCATGATGCATGCTTGTCAACTGTTGTAGATTCACATGTGTGGTATTCCGATAGTGGTGCTACAAAGCACATTACCTCACATCGTGAATTGGTCACCTCTCTCGAGTCTGCCCCTCATGGGACTTCAGTCACTTGTGCCAACAATGCCTCTTATCCGGTTCAGGGAGTTGGAAAGATTGTGCTTACTTCTGTAAATGGCAGTTCCTTCACACTTGTTGATGCACTTTATGTACCTGGGATCAAGAAGAATCTTGTATCTGTATCCGCACTAGCTAGACTTGGACTTGTAGTCAAATTTGTGGATGACAGATGTACAGTTTATGATCTCAGTTTTGGTGTTGAAATTGTTTCATCTAGCCTTTTGTACCGTGGGCTGTATAAGCTCACTTTATATGACAAGTGTGGACAAAATTTTGCAAATGTTGTTGCAGATTCAAGGGCTATTTCAAATGCAAAACTTTGGCATGCACGTTTTGGTCATCTGAATTTTGCCAGTTTGCTGCGTTTGCAAAAATCTCATATGGTTGCTTCTTTGCTGCCTCTTGAAGCACCTGTCAACATGTTTGTGAAGGTTGTATTTTGGGTAAGATGCAGTGTTCTAAGTTTCCAAAGGATGGTTCAGTTTGGGCCACATGCAGGTTGCAGCTTGTGCATAGTGATGTTTGTGGGCCCATGCAAACTCCGTCCTTGGGCAATTACCTTTACTTCATGACTTTCATTGATGATTACTGCAGGCATGCATGGGTATTTCTGCTTAAAGCGAAGTCCAAAGTTTTTATGTGCTTCAAACAATTTCTGGATATGGCTTGTCTCGAAATGTACTATGGGCACCCTCTGTTCCGATCGAGGGGGGGAGTATATGTCTTATGAATTAAATGCATTTCTGGCTAGTAGTGGGACACCAAATGTACATTGCCTTATACACCTCAACAAAATGGTGTTGCTGAGAGGAAAAACAGGTCACTTACGAAAATGGCACGATGTATGGTGAAAAGTCAAGCTTTGCCGCATTCTTTTTGGCTTGAGGCCATCATGTGTGCCACTTATGTGCTAAACAGGTTCCCTACAAAAGCTTTGTAGTCTATTACTCGAGATGAAGCATGGCATGATAGAAAGCCTTCTATTGAGCACATGCGTGTTTTTGGTTGTTTGGCATATGCTTTGGTGCCACAAACACAACGCAGAAAATTGGATGATAAGGCTGTCAAATGTATTTTTGTTGGTTATAGTGCTGAAAGAAAAGGTTATAGGTTGTATCATCTGCAAACAAAACGCATTCTGGTTTCACAGGATGTAATGTTTGTGGAAGATTCTGTTCACCCCTTGATGTCATGTACTAGAGATAGTAATGTAAGCTCACAGGACATTTATGACACTTTGTTGCCTCTTTTCGGTGGTGGAAATACGAATGTAAGTTCCAATGAGGCAAATGTACAGCCTATGGGGGTTTCTGAAAATGGTACAGATTAGCCTATTATTGATGCAGATGTACATGATGTACTTGACGAGGAAAGGGCTGAAAATGAGTAGGTTACAGGTATGCCAAAATGGCTGGTGCACACTTTGCGTGACAGTAAATTGGATGCACCTTTGTCTAGTCGTACTCGTTCAGGCTTTTGCCATGCATCAGATTGTTATGCTTTGGCTGTGTCTAGCTTACATGATGTTGAGGAGCCTCTGTCTTTTGATGAAGCACAAAATTCAGAAAATTGGATGTCTGCCATGCAATCAGAATATGATGCACTTATAGAAAATGACACATGGACTTTATGTGATTTGCCTCCTGGCAAAAAGGCCATTGGTACGAAGTGGGTTTACAAGTTGAAATGCAAGCCAGATGGTGAGATCGATCGCCATAAGTCTCGACTTGTTGCAAAGGGTTATGCACAGCAAAAAGGCATAGATCATGAAGAGACTTTTTCTCCCACTTGTTGTATGATTACTGTGCATTTTCTGTGTGCATTGGAAGCTCATTTTGGTTGGGATGTACATCAATTGGACATTGTTACCGCTTTCTTGAATGGTGACATATTTGAGGAAGTTTATGTAACGCAGCCTCGCGGTTTTGTCATAAAAGGACAAAAGGACAAAGTGTGTAGATGTAAGAAGGCTTTGTATGGGTTGAAGCAATCTCCTTGTGCTTGGTATGAGAAAGCTGTCACTCATTTGGTCAAACGAGGCTTTCGTAACAGTCCAACAGAAAGCACATTGTATGTAAAGCGTGAGGGTGATGTACTTCTCATTGTGGTTCTTTATGTTGATGATTTTCTGATCACTGGACCAAATCAGAGACATATTGCTAAATTTAAGGCTAATTTGAATGCTACTTTCAAGATGAAAGATTTGGGGCTGTTGCATCATTACTTGGGTATACAGTTTAAGCAGTGTGATGGTGGTATTGCCTTGTGTCAGAAAAGTTACATAGAGACATTGCTATGTAAGTTTGGACTTGAGGATTGCAAACCTAATGCCACTCCCATGGAAACAGGTTTGAAGTTGAGTCTACGTGATGCTGGCAATCCTGCTGATGTCACTCTTTATCAAACTTTTGTTGGCTGCCTCATTTATGTATGCAACACGAGGCCGGATATTCAGTTTGCAGTCTCACAGATCATCAAATTTATGCATAGCCCACGGTCTAAGCATTGGCAGGCTGTCAAGAGAATTTTCCGCTACCTTAGTGGCACTTTACATATTGGCTTGTTTTATCCCAAGGGGGATCATTGCCGCCAGACTTACATGCTTTTTCAGACATTGGGCTAGTTGTTTTGAAACACGAGTGCCCACAAGTGGTTTTCATTTCATGCTTGGCAGTTCATGTATATCATGGTTGAGCAAGAAGCAACCTACCGTGGCCACTTAGAGTTGTGAGGTTGAGTACAGGGAAGTCTTCACAGCTACGGTTGAGTGTGTATGGCTCAGACGCCTTATGGCTGATTTGGGTGTTGGACAGGACACTGCCAACACTATCTACACTGATAGTCAAAGTGCATTGGCAGTTGCGAGGAACCCAGTTTTTCATGCTCTCACAAAGCATATTGAGGTGCATTACCACTATGTCAGAGAGAGGCTCTTAGCAGGAGAGATCAGCTTGTCTTATTTGCCAACACAAGACAACCTTGTAGATCTTTTCACAAAGGCATTGTCTCGTGAGAAGCTTGAAGCTTTCTGCAAAGCTTTGGGCTTACTTCCCTTTGTGGACTGATCATGTCCTCAGGGCATGGCACTTCCCTTTACTCATGTGCCAGCTCTCGTTCACCGCATCACTCCAGAGGGGATTTGTTACCATATACATGTGGTAGTGATGTGTGTGAACACAATAGGACCACCGGGGCATTTTTTCCCTGTTTAGGAGGGTTTTTCCCCCAAGCATTGTATATACGCCCATCACTCTAGGGCTATCCATCTTTCCATTTCACACTAAGTAACACACTCTCTATTGTGTGCCTTGAGCTTCCTTTGTCTTCTCCAGGTTGTGTGTGTTTCTCTGCAACCCTAATTCCAACAGCATAGTATTGGTAGTTTGAACAAGATCTTCATGCATGAATGTATTTCATATGGGCTCACCTTTTCATGAGCTCATAGGAAACAAGAACACATTTGGAATTCTTTGAATAAGCAAGAAGAGGGTTTGAAAACAAATTTGGGTAGCTATGAAGCAGTGTCCTCTAGTGAAAGAATAGTGGGTGCATTGAAAGAGGGTTTGCATAAAACCCAAAACTTATGTGCGTCATTGGGATTGAAACCTAGCAAAGCAGAGAGCTTGAAGTGGTGGGGTACAACCTTGGGTGGGTACAGATTCTGCTTGGTCAAAACTAGATGTTGACATGGGAGATGCAGATGAGTATGATGACTTTCAACAATCACAAAGTGATGACCAACAATCACAAGAACGTCCAGATGGAGATGATGAGGTCATTGCTCTTAGTGAGATTTGGCATGAAATTGATGTGATCTTAGATGACCAAATGGTCTTGTTCAATGGGAAAATTCCATGGCACTTGGTACTTGGGGAAAAGTCCAAAAGATGAGGAAGAAAGAAGAAGGCAGATACGTGGACTATAAACGAGGCTTTGATTTGACAAATTGGCTTCAAGGCGTAGAAGTTCATCTTGGTTGTACCAAAGGGTGAAAGGATCATGGATGTTCACATATGATTTAGCTTGAACATGGTTGACATAGAGTCAATCATAGCATTAGCAAATCTTACGTATAATGCAGCAAGTGAAAGATACCAGCTAGATAAAAATGAATTTAAAATCTTCAATGACTTTCTTAAATGTGTTGATCAGTAGCTCTTCAAAAAATGTGATGGATTTCAATTGAGTAGATTTATGTCTACATCAAGTTTCTTTTTTTTAGTGGAGTAAGTTGATCATTGTCTATGATTTTTTTAACAAGCAATGAATCTTCAAGATAGCACTTGGCTTGATTTCAACTTCAATTTTGCAACAAAATCACTTCAGTTTTGGACTACATGACCTTTTATTATTTTCGCAATGCTAGCCTTATAGAAAATTCTAGCTTGACAAGATATAAGTGGTGTGATTGAAGTACATAAGTAAACGTATCGAGGTTGCAATTTTGAGTACCATGGCTAGAGGACACCGATTGTAGGTAAAATCTAGTCTTTTTCTTTGAGTTCTATATGTTCTATCCTACTTTAAGGCATGCTCTTGTTGAGAAAGTTTTTGACGAGAGGGAATTTTTTTGTGTGATTTCATATCAATCATGCAGAATTTTACTTGTTTGAATTTTCAAGCGGCATAACCTATGGAGCGAGCAAAGTTGTATGGTTTTGCGTATTGTGTTTTCATAGCTAGTCCGAATATGACCGCAATATGTTTTGGGCATGTGGCTTTTGGGAATTTTGTATGAGCTTAAATGAAATATACATTAGAATATGTATAGCCTTGGTAACTTTGGTTTGTAGTGTTTTTGAGTGAAGTGTTATGTTCTTATGCTAGTGGGATATGGTGGTTTCGTGTTGTGTTGGTGGTTGTGATTATTGTGAGTGGTTTTATTTTTGTGTCTTCTTTAGATGTAACAAAGAACTTAAAAACTTGGTAAAAGTCACCTTCACTTCAATCCCCACAATCAATTGCATCAAGTGTTGGACGAATACGTCGCGATGGACATCAGCACAGCGAGAACTCACCTAACAAGATTTGTCAGCTAAGGACGAAGCTCGACCCGCAGGCGCGTGGAAGCAAGCATAGGGTGTCAACTTACACTCGAATGACTCCTGGGTGAAAGCATGTTAACCTGTCATACTTTTTCATGTTCCGGACAATGCTAACTAGCACAATTTTGACATATGCTAACTAGTACAATAACTTGAGCTACATCTCCAAGATCTATGACATATGATATATCAATAGAAAGCACTTGAAACAAGGAATCCAGATGTACAACCTCCGACAAATTTTGATATTATTTGTAAAAAATTTACCGGACGCCCAACTTTTTGAAGATGTGCTAATTTGAAACTGCTAACTAGCACAAAAAGCGTGACAGGTTAACATGCTTTCACCCTCCTAACTAATTCCTACAGAGGTCTCTACCCAATGTCTGAGTCACAGCCTTCAGGAGTGCATAAGAGGAAACTTCCTACAACGCTTTCTAGAGATGAACACCCATCAAACAATCTCAAAACGCCCAGAACTTAAAGGAGGCCCTACTAACACCAATAGGTCACTCTCCCTAAGGTCTATGAATCAAAACCCCAACCCAAAACACCCGGTGCAAAATCACGTAGGATGTCTGGCCGAAATTTACAGGTCTTCGTTTCTGAAATCTAAAGTGCCTAATGTGTAGCTCTACTCAATGTGAACGCACGGATATGCTGCAATGCAAAATCGGACAACGTATGCTCACCGAATCACCAGATGAAGCTTGTAGATGGAGCTCGCAAAACCGGACCGTATGCGCACAATGTAGGTATTGGCGTGTAGCTCTCGTCGGCGGCAACACGTGCACTTCTCCGCACTCAATTCCGACCATCAGTGCACACGTAGCATCAAGATGAAGCTCACACTCTCTCTCGTACACAGTACGCTCACTCACAGACTTCAAAAACTTTTTAAAATGACAAAAGGTCTTTCATTATGTTAACCCTCGTGGCTCACGGACACCCTATCGCCTACGACGGACGCCGTATTATTTATTTAGTAGAGTCAGGCACCGGGCTTGTCGGTCCAATAGGAAAAGGGTAGAGTGATCACCGATGAGAGGTGCACTCTAACTAGAACACGCAAGGGTTAGTTGGCTAACCATGGGCGCCCATATGTGAATGGGGCGAGCTCATATAAAAGTCACTTAAACCTAAAATTGACCCATTCTCTCAGTGTGCAATAGAAGAAGTGCTCTTGCCCTATCTCCATCCCCATCTCTACTGTGTGCTCACAGGTGTGTGTGTGTGTGTGTGTGTTTGTGTGTGTGTGTGTGTGTGTGTGTGTGTGTGTGCTTGAGGGAGAGAGGGAGAGAGTGAGAGAGTGTGTGTGTGCTTGAGGGAGAGAGAGAGAGAGAGAGAGTGTGTGTGTGTGTGTGATCGTGCATTACGACGGCACCTGCGGCGACGAGGCGGTTGAGCACAGTACGGCAGCGGCTCCCTCTTCTTCGCGGCAAGGAATCCTTCACGGCGACAAGCGCAAGGAGGTGAGTGACACACCCCTGCTCTCTGTGAGCTTGCTAGGCCTGCTAGTTGTGTGCTTGCAGCCTTCGTGGATCGCACACGGTGCTTGGCAAGTCCCTAGCTCCGACACGTGCGGCAGACACGCACACTTTTGGCGTCGCTGCGGGGGAGTTGCCCTGCACCAAGCTCCGGGAAGCACTCTGTGCTGCCCCGTGGAGTCACTAAGCTTAAGTAGGAAGGAAGAAAGAGAAGCCTCGTGACTGTGTGCATAGATCTGGTGTAGATTTGCAAGAGTTTTGTGTTGTGGGTTAGTGTACGAAAGGTCTGTTTATTTGCACAGTCTATTACAGTTCTGCTGCAGCTCACACAGTTCTGTTTGAGCGAAAAGCAAGTTTACACATTTCGATTTCTGCTTACGGTTCGGTTCAGCACGGTCAATCCAGTTCGTTTTCGGCACATCTAGTTCAGTTTGTGTTCTGCACGGTCGGAACGGCTCAAATCTGGTTTGCACGATCCTGTTATCCGTACTTAGTTCAGTTCGGTGCGCAGAAGTTTCACGCACACAAATCAGCATGTTTTCATCAACATTATCTTCAAAAAACAGGAAAAAAAAAAACAATTGTTGAAAAAAAAAGGATTTTTGGGTGAGGTTTTGCGCCTAGAGCGGGAGCGGGAGCATGAGCATGAGCATGAGCTTGAGCTTGAGCTTATGATATAAGGTAAATGCTATTCACTATATATAGGCTAGTGCTCAAGTGAAAGGAGAAAGCATGTGGGGCAAAGCCTTCACCTGTCCCTCCACAAGTCACCCTTCAACTTTCTATTTTTGGCCATGTGCCCAAGTAGAAACTAAGAGAAATTGACTGTTTTAGGGACTTTGGGAGCTTCCGATAGTCAAATAGTGTTCTGTAAAGTGCGCCTAGATCTCCTAAGCGATACGCTTGTTTCGAGCTATCACACTGCCCAATCCGTTTTTCGAACCTCGAAAAACATCAAAAACAAGAAAAAATCAAGTAGAAAACGGGGTGCAAAACACCCACAAAACAAAGCAAGTAACCTTTGAGGGTACTTGCCGACACTTGTAGGGCACCCAAAGCACATGTATCTACGCTCTGGTCGTGTGCTAGAGTCCGAACAACTAGCTAGTGCTTCGATTTACGGGGGTACTCACTATCCTTCCACGCTAGGGTCTACGCCCTTGGCAGGGACCCAAGGTAGTGCAACCCAAGACCCAAATATAGCGGCTAGCGACTCTTCCTCTAACTACGATATTATGGAAGAGCATCTTACACAAAGCCCCAGGGGAACAAATGAAACCATACCTACCTAGGCCCAACAACCTGGAACTAGTGTTTTTAGCCGTTTGATGGAAACTTTTAGTAGAGCTACGCGCATAGATCGGGATCGGGATCGGGAGCATGAGCATGAGCATGAGCTTGGGCTTGGTCTTATGATATAAGGTAAATTCTATTCACTATATATAGGCTAGTGCTCAAGTGAAAGGAGAAAGCATGTGGGGCACAGCCTTCACCTTTCCCTCCACAAGTCACCCTTCAACTTTCTATTTTAAGCCATGTGCCCAAGTAGAAACTAGGAGAAATTGACTGTTTTAGGGACTTTGGGAGCTTCTGATAGTCAAACAGTGTTCTGTAGAGTGCACCTAGATCTCCTAAGCGATACGCTTGTTTTGAGCGATCACACGTTCCAATCCGTTTTGCGAACCTCAAAAAACATCAAAAACAAGAAAAAATCAAGTAGAAAACGGGGTGCAAAACACCCACAAAACAAAGCAAGTAACCTTTGAGGGTACTTGCCGACACTTGTAGGGCACCCAAAGCACATGTATCTACGCTCTGGTCGTGTGCTAGAGTCCGAACAACTAGCTAGTGCTTCGATTTACGGGGGTACTCACTATCCTTCCACGCTAGCCCTCGGCGGGGACCCAAGGTAGTGCAACCCAAGACCCAAATATAGCGGCTAGCGACTCTTCCTCTGACTACGATATTATGGAAGAGCATTTTACACAAAGCCCTGGGGGAACAAATGAAACCGTACCTAGCTGGGCCCAACAACCTGGAACTAGTTTTTTTAGCCGTTTGATGGAAACTTTTAGTAGAGCTATGCGCTCTGAACCTACGGCTAGTGAAATAAACGAAGGGGGTGGGGAAGTAGAATCACCATTCACATCTCCTGTAGACCCCACACGGAGACTTTGACCGACCTATACATGGGCTACACATACCATGTGGGTTGGTTAGAAGTTGTACAATCCACATCTAGTGCTACTAGTCTAGAGGAACAACAACACATGATCTGCAATGTCATCCATAGGATTATCCAATCCGAGAGGCAAAATCGAGGAATGAACATACCTTCGACGGGTCCTAGGCGATTTTTAGACATGGGCAAAGGGAAACAACCCACTCTATCACAAATGGAGACTCCCCCAGTGAGTCCCATCGATCCCCCATATGTTGTTTCGCCAGGGGTCTCAATGCAATCTGAGCCCATAAGTGATAGCTTTACTTTTCCAAGTCTAGCTCATCTTTTCCTGGATGACACCACGGATACCATGCCTACCCCAATGATGGGCATGCCAAGAAACACACCATGGACCTCGTTTGTTAGTAAAGCACCGCTACATGGTAGCTCAATGCCTGCAATAGTACCTACAAGTGCGTACCAATCGTATGCACCTATGGGTCCACATACTCATGTAATCCCTACCCCTCCCATTGTTTCAACTACCTATGCTCCACAACCACAATACACAAGTTCTTATTTCCATGGGACTATACTGGCTAGCATTAGCATGTCACATCTGACGTCTGCTATGCCTAGGGCCACTCATATGAACTATGGACCACCACATGGCACAACATTGTACCCAACGTGGAACCCAAGGGTTTCCTATGCGCCAAGCCCAATGCCAATACCTACTCCACATGTAGTCTCTGGAGCGCCTTCACCCACGCTGCCTGCTCACTTAGGTGACTTGGCAACATTTGCTCAAGCTATTGGTCGATCTATTGCTGAGAATATGCGTAACACGCCTGATAGAGAGCCTAGAAGTAAGGCAGTACAAATAGCCAAGCTCACACAAAAATTTAGTGGAGACGGGGATGTGAGAAAGCATATCAAATTATTTGAACAAATATGCGATTCTCTAGGAGAACACAATGACCTACATAAGAGCAATGCTTTAAGCCTAACCTTAAGTGGAAAGGCTGGGGATTGGTATAGAACCCTAAGGGTGGAAGAAAAAACGATTTACCCTACTCTTAGGAGATTGTTCTTAAAAGAATACATACGAGAGGGAGTGCTTTGGGGTGTAGCCTCTCAGCTCCAAAAAGCCGAACGAGAGGAAGGAGAGTTGGTGAGAGACTTTATTAGTCGCTTAAAGCATTTGAATTCTCATTGTAATCCAAATGAGCGCTTCAATGATAATCAATTGCTTGATAGATTCATTAGGGGATTACGACATGAGGATATCTACAATGGCCTAGTCATTAGAGGTATCACCACTTGGGAAGCAATCACCACCAATGCGATCCAATTGGAGGATAATTTAATGATTCAAGGAGAAAGAGTGTCTGTTGAGCCTAAATCTATTAGCTCGCAAGCATCAGGGCATCAGCCAATGACCCTAAAGCGTATTGCTAAGGAGCCAAAGATATCTGAGATGACTTTAGCAGATCTCACCAAGGCTATTCAAGAGAGTCTTAGAGACAATCGTACTCTGCAAAATAATCATATGTATCCAAGAAGGTAGCAACAATGGTGCTCAGTATGCTATGGACCACATAGTACCAGTGAGTGCCCTACTTTTAGAGTAAAATTCAATGGGAATTGCAATGCCTGTGGAAGGTATGGTCATCAAGCTAAGGATTGCATAGTATTTAAGCGTGCGATGGCCAATAGACCAACCTTAGTATGGACAGACACACCTCGAGTGCCTGCATTGATGTCGGGCCCACCTCTTGAACAAACAGCACAACACATGGTCCCTAGGGCCCAAAATGTTGTCCAAACAACACCCTTACCACCTCCAGTGCTAGGACCGCAACCACCACATCCAAGAATCACTTCTGTGAATCAAGTGGGTTGTGAGTCATCTATTGCTTGTTTGGAAGGCTGTGAGGAAGATATAGATCCTAATATTTCCTATGGGATGGATGTGCTTGAAGAAAGTCCACAATACTACATGGAGGACTATTGGGGACAGGTCAAACCTGTATATCAAGTAGCTATTCTTGCTACAAGAGGCCAAAATATCAATTACACTGCCAAGAGACCACCTCTTCAATGCTATGAGTGTGGAGGTCCACATCGTGTAGCCGAGTGTCCTATTAGGCTACAAAAGAATGCCACACTAATGCAAACCAATCAAGCGAGCACGTCTACAATGCCAACACTGATGTGTAATCGATGTGGCATAGATCATTTGATTGCCCAATGTCCAAATAATCCAAATGCATCGAAGATCACGCCATTAAACTTGATTGAAGTTACCGAGGAGCCATCACCAAGTACACCCGTGGTACCAGTAAACGTACTCACACGATCGATGCTCCAAAAACAAAATTATATTCTTGAGTAAAGAGACATGGCATCAATTGCCGAATCTCAGAAAAAGAAGAAAACACGAAGAAAGAGATCGCAAAAAGCAGTGAAGTCAGACCCTAGTTCAAAGACCAACATAGGGACTGGTGATGAGCCCGTATATATGAACGACGCTGAAGAAGATTCTGATTCAGGTGAAACCATGGAGACCAAAAAGACCACTCACATAGAAACCAACAAGGAAGATCTTCATGAGCCACAATGGCCAGGATCCAAAAAGAAGATAGGAACTTACCCAAACCCTACAGAGGAGATTGAGCGAGTCAAGCAATTAAGGAGTTTGGTAGAAGATACCCAAAGGGATCTAGAACCAGCACCTAGGAAGATTCAGATTACAGACACCGTGTTCCCTACGCAACAACAACCTCACCAAGTCCATAGACCCTTGGACATACCTAGTGTCATCCAAGAATAAAGTGACTTAAAGTCATGGGAAAGTGGGCGTACTCACTTCTTGATGGAAAGAATATTTACAGAGGGACTACTTGCTCCTATCGAAGAAATGGAGATCCCAGCTTCCCCACGTCAAGGGACTCAAGGCCAAAAGGTGTCGTTAAACATTTCCAAATTGATGGATTTCATGTCTTCAGAAGTTAGAACCACCATCATGTCCAAACTATATAAAGACCCCGAGCTAGTCTCAGCTCTTCGAGCCTTCCTCAATGGAGAACTGAAGTTGGTCTACCACAATTTGCACAGATGGATGGAGCTGGGGAGATTCCAATAGAGGAGGAACACTTAGATCCACAACCCAACCTAGATAAGAACCTTGTTATAGAAATACATGTTAACAAGTTGGGACAATACTTTGAGGGTGATGAATCCAATGCGACCATACCAATCACTACTAAGGGATTAACTATGAAGGGAATCCTTGATGGTGGCGTTGGGGTTAACATTGTGACTAAAAATTGCTGGGAAACTATGGGAAGACCTCACCTTGCGACCACAACCATAGTAGTGAAGATGGCCAATGGGTCTATTGTTAAACCCATTGGGATGCTAGAAGATCTCAAGATCAAGGTCTTTGGACATAAAATAAGGATTACCTTTATTGTTATGGATTTCTCCAAACACACTATGGCATTGGAGATGATCTTAGGACGTCCTTTCATGAGGGAAGCAAAAATGGTGCATGACTGGTCTAAAAACCATGTCTACTTGCGGTTCCAAGATTCTGTCATTCGAGTGGATCTTGTGACGGGTCGAGCCCATCCTTTAGGAAACAGGTTTATAATTGATCATAGATCTGACACCACAATTCACTCGGCCCCATTGCAGTATTGTTACACGTGTAAAGCAGACACTGATGTTGGGGAAGATTCTCCTTATATGGATGTACTACCTGGGATGAGTGAGTCGGACAATGTGGATTGGGTCCACCTAGCAGCAACCATAGACACTTGGGGAAATAGGGGGACGACCTGGATAACACCTGAGGGGGATGAAATACCACCACTTGTACCCTTAAACATGCTAGAAGCAATGCATATAGCTTCTGATGATCTACAAGATGAAAGTGTGACTGGCATTGAAACCAGTAGCGCCTCAACAGACTATAGCCCACACGATTTGGGGTCAGAATCATCAGTTGAAATTGACTCTGAGGACGAAGAATCTAAGTTAAATCTTAGTGCAAATCTGGGGACAAACCATTCAAGGCCCAGTGGTAACCTAGATGATAATCTATCCAAGGGAGCAGAAGACACAAGTAGTGATTCATCTAGTGAGTCTTCACTAGAAATCGACCGTAATCGAGAATTAAACAAGAAGAGTAAGAGATATAAGAGGCAACAGTATCGAGCAAATGTGCGTGCTAGAATAAATGAAAAGAAATCTACCGCAGAATGGCTTAATTATATAGGGGCATGTGATGCTCATCAAAAGTTGGTAGATAACTGGGGTGAATACCTTCAAAGCGTTATGTGGTGTAGTCCACAGCCCATTGACATCGCACAACTAGAGGCTACAGAGAAGCCAAGGTTGAGCCGTACCATAAGGAGACGACAAAATCGAGAGTTAGCTCAACAAAAAAAGGAATCAGATGTTAAATCACAGTCCACAGAACAGCAGGACCCCACAGACTTACACCCTGCTCCTAAACATTTCGAATCCTATACCACAGAGGAACGTAAGGTTGTGTATACAAGGGCCCAAAGAAAACCTATCGATGGGAGCAATGGAGTCTATGATGGTCCAGCGATAGTTAAGAAGATAGAGTTAGCAGACCCAGAAGAAGAGTCTAAACCTGTCTTCATTGCCCAAGATCTAACAACGACATAGGAGTGTGCACTTAAAGAACTTATCAAGGAATTCAGGGATATATTTTCTTGGACATATCATGATATGAAAGGTGTTCCACCTTCCGTGGTGCAGCACACAATCCCCATGAATAGCATGGCTAAACCAGTTCAGCAATGACCCTACCCAAGGAATCCTAAATATGCAAAGATCGTTCAAGAAGAGATTGAAAAGCTTGTAGAGTGCGGATTCATATATCCTATTGAGCACTCAGAATGGGTGTCTCGAATAGTGATTGTGCCAAAAAATAATGGGAAACTTAGAGTGTGCGTAGATCTCAAGAAGGTCAATGCCGCCACTAGGAGGGACCATTACCCCTTGCCATATTCGGAACATGTGCTTGAAAGAGTTGCAGGGAAGGAAGCTTATAGCTTTTTAGATGGGTATTCTGGCTACAATCAAATCACAATTGCGCTAGAGGACCAAGCTAAAATAGCCTTTATAACCGAATTTGGAGTGTTTTCATTCCGTGTTATGGCCTTTGGCTTAACCAATGCCCCTGCTACCTTTCAAAGATTAATAAACACTGCTTTTAGAGAATATTTGAGGGATTTTTGTGAAGCTTTCTTAGATGACCTTTGTGTTTATTCCTCTTGGAAAGAACATCTATCATGCATACGAAAAGTGTTTGAGAAGTGCAGATTGTATCACATCTCCTTGAATCCTTTCAAATGCCAATTTTGGGTTAAACATGGAGTCATTTTAGGGCATATAGTGTCCAAAAATGGGATTTCCACAGATGAGAGCAAAATTAAAGCCATTGTTGAATTGGCACCACCTACAAACTATAAGGGAGTTCAAAGATTCATGGGCCATGTTGGTTATTATCGACGGTTTATTTTAAACTTTGCCGAGATAGCTCGTCCTTTGTACAAGCTTCTTATTGAGTTCCACTGGACTGCGGAGTGTGACTATGCTTATGAGTCGTTGAAAAAGACCTTGACTAGCGCTCCTATTCTACGAGTGCCCGATTGGAATGTAATTTTCCATGTACATATTGATGCATCAAACTTTGCTATTGGGTGTGTTTTAGCTCAACCAGGAGAACATAAATTGGACTACCCCATCAATTTTGCAAGTCGTCAATTGAATGATGCCGAGAGAAACTACACCACTATAGAGCGAGAAGGGTTAGGTATGATTTATGCAGTGAAGAAATTTCGCTACTACCTTCTAGCCAACAAGTTTGTTTCTATGTTGATCATCAAGCCTTGTTGTATCTCGTAAATAAACCTTGTTCCACGGGAAGAATTACACGATGGTTGCTAATCTCTCCTTGAGTTTGATTTTACCATTGTGGTGAGACCTGATAAAAGACATGTCAAGGCAGATCATTTGTCTCGCATACCCAATGGTGAAGCCCCTACTGGAGCCGATGATGAATTACCCAATAATTCTTTATTCCTAGTCGAAACCATACCTGAATGGAGTGAGAAGATTGTGAACTTTCTAATTAATGGTTTTCCACCCAAAGAGCTTCGTAAGGACATAGCTCGAAAACTGTTAAAGAATGTGAACCTTACTCTCTCATTGCAGAAACTCTCTACAGGCTAGGGAAGGACGATATTCTGAGACGTTGTGCCTGTGAGGATGAGTATTTGTATACTGCAAGAAGCCCACATGGTTATAGTCGGAGGGTCATTTCTCGGGGGGACTAACAGCTAGAAAGGTGTTGCAATCAGGCTATTGGTGGCCAACCTTATTTAAGGATGCATCACTTTTTGCAAAAGGATGTGATGAATGCCAACGTTACAAGATCACTCAACGAAAGGATAGGATGCCCTTACATCCTGTTAAAGTGACTCAACCATTTGAAAAATGGGGTTTGGACTTTGTAGGCCCAATTAGTCCGGCAGCGCGTAGCACTCAATCTCGATATATTATCGTTGCCACTGACTATGTAACAAAGTGGGCGGAAGCCAAGGCGACACGAAAGGCTGATGCGAGGTCAACTGCCAAGTTTCTCTTTGAGAACATTATTACAAGATTTGGTTGTCCCTTTGAGATTGTGAGTGACAATGGTACTCATTTTATAAATGGAGTAATCAAAGAACTCACTACTAACTTCATGATAGCTCACCATAAGTCCACACCTTATTATCCACAAGCAAATGTCCAAGCTGAGAGCACCAATAAAACCTTAATCTTTATCTTGACCAAAACAGTGGAAGCTCATCGCACAGATTGGGATTTAAAGTTAACTTCAGCTTTATGGGCTTATCGTACTGCGAACAAAGTCGCCATTAATTGCACACCGTTTAAGATGGTGTATGGCCAAGAAGCGGTTATGCCATGGGAGTTTGTCGTTCCTAGTCTTCGAGTAGCTTCTCAAGAAGGTTGGGATGGTAACCCTTTAGTTGAGCGATTATATATCCTTGAAAGGCTAGATGAAGAGAGGCAATTAGCTGTGCAAAATGCACTTGTGGAGAAAGATAGGAGGAAGAAATGGTTTGACCGTCATCTAAAGAACAAAGATATCAATGTTGGTGATAAAGTCCTTATGTATGGAGTGCATAACAAAAAGAAAAAGTTGAAATATGCAGTAAAAGGACCATATAGAGTATGTGAGATCACCCCACAAGGAACCATTCATGTGGAGACTCTTGATGGAGTTGAAACCATTGGATTCCTCAATGGGAGAAAATTTAAAAGATACTATGATCCTTTAGGCCAAGAGGAGCTACGTGCCATCCATACGAAAAAGACAGCCAAGGCTCAAACAGAATTGAAAAAGATACAAGCTCAAGCTGAGGCGAAAGAGCGCCAACAACGCATAAGACGCCAGCGAGAGGCTAACCTTGGAGTTACACATGCATTCCACGTTGAAACAGAGGATGATTGGTTGGACTCTAACACGCCTCTACGATACCCTATTGAGTTAAATAGTGCCTATGGAAAAGTGCTATATAACGCCTTATTGGGCACGGGTGCTAAATATAATCTGCTATCATATGGGGTGTGGTGTTAGTTAGGGAAGCCACCTCTATCTGAGAGTATTATCCAAGTCAAGGGTGTCAACAAGAAAAAAACTACAGTTTTTGGAATCTGGCACACTTCTGTCAGTTATGACAATGGGGTTGTAGCTCAAGACTTTTTGGTCATGCCTACTGGAACTATGGAGGGTAATATAAACCTAGGACGCACGCGGATGATAGCCACCAAATGCACTATTGATTGGGAGACTGGGGGTATCACAACGCAAAAACCAACTCTTAGCCCTGCCACGCAAGCCATAGTCCCTCAGATATTGCCTCTTAAGGAAATAAAACCCAAAACATTGCATGTCCAAGAGGTTGACCCGTATGTCCCCATAGCCCAAGTCTCTAGAGCTTCAACTGATGTAGCTGAAATAAAGCTTGAGACACACAAGACCCATCCCAATATAACAAAGCAAACATACAAGTGGGTACCTAAAGCTTCTTTAGCAACCATAGCCAATGCTAAAAGACAGCAGCCTGGTAAGAGACGTCCCATTCATCCGAAGAAATGTAAAGAAATGTTGCGTTGGATTCCTAAAAAACTATTGGAAGCCCAAGGCTACTATGAAGGAAATGATCATATCTGGGTGCCAAAACGTAAATTGTGCTCTTACTTGTCACCAAGCCCATGTGAGCTCAACCCTGTGGCTCCAAAACAAATTGAAGATCGTGGAAAGGAAAAAATCACGGAATGCGACACACCTGCTCCAGAGCTAGTTTGGGTACCAAAGAAAGAACGATTTGTTCCACCTAGCTCAGGAACAGGGAAAGCAAATGAAGCTTCTTGCTCTTCATGTAGTTCCTATACGGAAATAGAAGCTTCGACACAACCTCCACCTACCATTGTACATATCCATACAAGCAAGAAAGATTTTACACCTCCCGTTGTAAGTTCACCACCTACAACGATTTTGCAAATAAAATCATGGGAGAGTACCTTACCACCCTTGCAACTAGATGAAACGCATAGGGCGATCAAAAGCTATTGGTTAAAGCCTTCACCCATAACAACTTGGAACAATTGGTTTCAAAAGGTGACGACATCATTCCAAAAGGTATGATCTACCCAAGGAAGGGGGGAGTGTTTGCTAACATCCATCATTCACTTGCTTCCCTCTCAACCTTCCTCCCTGACCTCTCAATCTCCAATCCTAGGGAATGTATATATAAAGCCTTATACTAGTTCTAGCAAACAAACAAAAAAAGATTAATAAAACAAAAAAAAGTAAAAGAGCAAGAGCGACTAGCAACGAGAGAGCACCCTATCAGATCCTACACATAAGTCTAAATTCACCATGTCACATCAAGCAGCACACAAAAACAACTCATGTTTTAAAGACCTAACCAAATCTATCTGTATTCTCAGAGATGGCTAGTTCACCAGAGGCATGCGCTTCTATTTTTTATGAAAGGTATCCTTTTTCTTTTTCTCAAGTGTTTCACATATGCTACCCTGTACTTTCTTGCGAATGGGATTTGGTAGAGAGACTTGCGCGTGAGCGAAATTTTGAGGAGTTAGAATGGTTGATACGTCTATGGATAGCTAGTGATCCCTACCCAGTAGCGAATGTTTCTCCGGTGGCACATGCTTATTCTTTTGCACAAGATGAGTATCCACGCATCGCGAGGTTCTTGATTAACACGCTTGCGCAAGAGGATGATGAAGAATAAATAATAGAGACCGAGGAAGACTATGGCCTCACGGAAAATGATTTCATTTATCTAGATGATGAGGATAGAGGCCTAGCCTTAGGGTGGCCACCCGGTTTATATAATATCCTCTTTCCTTGATTCTAAAAGGGATGACAGATAGGTAGGTTAGGGGTCTGGATTGTGTTTTGAGTTTGTTTTCTAGGAGTTTTAATTTTTTCACACTGACATGCCTCCTAGAGGTATAGTGCTTGTTTTTTGGATGTTTTAGGTAGGACTTATATGGATTTCCATCCACATGGCTGAGGACATCTACTTCGACGAAATGAGCAACTCCATACCTTCAGATGTACTACTGTCATAAAATCTAATATCTAACTAACCCAAATGATTTTCTCATATTAAATTGATCACTTAATGTGGGAGAATAAACGGGAACAAGTGTTAAGATATAGGTATGTGCTTTTAGATCTATCTCAACACGGGGCCAATGTAAAGGGGCCCAAAAGGGAGATGGTCTATCAAAGAGCAAGGCTAACCAATGGAGCATAAGACCTTAGGGTTAGCTTCATTGAAGACCTCCAATAAATGTGTGTAAAAGTCCTTTTGACCTTAAGTAAGCTAGGGCTGAGCTTGAGGTGGTGGGAACCCGGCCCAAGCTCGCCGAGGTGGTTGTCCTGCTTGAGGTGCTTGTCATGCTTGAGGTGTTTTTCATGCTTGAGGTGCTTGATTAAGATGCTTGAGGTGCTTGACTGGCTCCATGCTTGAGGTGCTTGACTTGCTGCATGATTAAAGTACTTGAGGTGCCTTGAGAAGCTTGCCTGAGATGCTTGTGGGAACCCCCCCTAGTTCAAGTGCTTTGTCATGCTTGGTGAGTAAGGTGCTTGATCACCTAAAAGTCAAAAGCATTCCTACAAGAGGGAGGGCGAGCCCTTTTCCTAGGGCCTAGAGAGAGAACACCCACTCACACACACAAGGGAAGCCCATCTTGAAGAGGCAGCAAGGACACATGTCAGGCCCCTACCCATGTTACCTTCATGTGTTGCTTGAAGCCTATTGGCTAGGCTTCAAAGGGGTCCAATGATAAATTACATGAATTATCTAATTGTTTTAGCATTTATCAAGTCCTCTCTCTCAAAGGGGAAAGGGGGACACTTGTCCCAAGGCTACCCATGTTGCTTGTAATGGCTCCTGCTTGTGATTGGCTAGGCCTGGAGGGGTTCAATGAGCTTCAGGCATGAGCTACAAGGGGGGGTCGACCCAAGCAAGCTAGGGGGGTGCCTAGGGGATATACTCACCCACACACACTCACAAGCACTCTCATTGTGTGATATGCAAAGTGCAAGAGCTCCCTCTCCAAGCAAGTAGAGGTTGAGAGCCTACACCAACACTCTTGGCTATGGAGTGCAAATCCAACCAAGAGCCATGCTTCAATGCTTAAGCTTGCCATCTCCTTCTTCTTCATTACTAAACTGGGATACAATCTCGAAACTTCTGTAAGCCCCAATATTTACAAGGTGAAATGTCGGGTTTTCTCAATAAATGAATAATTACAAAAAATGATAATCTGCTGAGCAGTCAATTTCCATAGGGTGTGTCCAGCTTCTAACACTCCCCCCCTCCTTGCTCATGTCATCCCCGATATGGTTGTTGAGCTGCTTCTTCATCTTATGGTCCTCGCATCTTGATCAGCGACTCGTATCTTGCATGTAAATCCAATAGTGTTGGGCCGAATATGTCGGTGCTGATGGTGAAGAAGCCGGTGTAGAAAGCTTCTTCAAAGGCCTGGAGGTGATAGGATGGCAAAAACATGATCCTTTGATACAATGCATGTATCACCTCCTTGGAAGGCTGACCAGATAGGTCATACGCACATCTATAAGTATCTTGAAAGAAGAAGATATTGTCTGTCACCTGCCCGGTTTGGACGTCTCAAAGATTGCCAAAAGGGTTTTGCAAATCTTCCTCATCATTATGCAAGATAGGTCAGGCGAGCCAGTGAACAATTTTATGGAACCCGTTAGGGTTTTCACCATGTATTGAACACTTATTCTCTCGCCTGCCTTCAAGCTTGGCATCTTCGGATAGTTTAGCCAAGTGGGTTGGCTTCTTTGTAGTATCTCCTGGGCCTTCCACGTCCGCATCCTTGGTAGAGTGCAGAAGGTTAGGTTATCTCTGATGATTTTGGGTGCCTCTACCAAAAGGATTATGTACTGTGGATACTTCGTCACCCATGCCTTTCTCCACCTGGGCTGGGAGTCGACTATCAACTTTGCCCCTTCAGGTTGGGAGATATCTGCTGTGTAGAGTGGCACTGTTGGCTCTTCTCTGATTCTCTTGTTGATGGTGGCGGCTTCATACTTTAGCAAAGGATATAGGAGAGAGGGCTGTAGCCATTCACGTTGGAGGTTGTTGGCGTCTATCTTCTGAATGGTCATGGATTTAAAAACCCTCTGCTCCCATTCCAAAGCTTCTTTGGCCGTTTCCTTGATTTTTGATTCTATGGCCTTGCGTAGCTTCTCTTCCTCTTCTTGTGTCTGATCTTGTGGATCTTGAGAGAGTCCTACTAGGATTTCCTCTTGCATGGGTGTGTCCACAGGATCTGCCACATTTTCTAGGTCTATGCCTTCCATGGCTACTGGCCCTATGCTTGCTTGCTCTTCTGCCTGATGTCCTCTCAGCTCTTCTATCTGCTTTTGGAGTGTCTCTTTCTCTGCTTCAGATTCTTCTCCCATGTTCACGAGGAGGTCGTTCAAATCAGTGTTTATCTTCTCCGCCTCCTCGAGCTTTCTCTTGATATTTTTGAGCTCATATTGCATTGCTTTTTTCTCTTCTTCCATGCGTGTTTGCATAACCACCGACCCTTCTGCCATCATCAACCTTTGCTTCTTCTCTAAGGTCAACTCTTTCTGGAGCTCTTTCATCTGTTCTTCATAGATCTGGCTCTCTGTAGTGGTGTGAGTCGAGCTAGTAGCTCTGACTCTGGCAGGAGATGCCCGTAGCCGCTGGATGGTTTGGTCTTTAACTTTAAGCTGGTCCTTGAGCTCAAGGACTTCATCTTGGCTAGCCTCCTGGTCTAATTGTGCCTTCTCCTTGGCATTTCTCATGGCTTCAACTTCCTTGGACTCCTTAGCAAGTTTTAGGGTTAGGTTATCCCTTTCCCTCTCTGCATCTGTCAATGACTTGCTGAGTTGTCCATATTCCTCTTCGGCTCCTTGCAGTCTTTGAGCTGCTTCTTGATTTTCTCTTTCCATTTCTGGGCATCTTTGCAATGCCTTTGCCAGAATGGCTTGCAGCTCTGCTTCTCTCTCTATCTGCCTTTGGCTTTGTTTTGGTAAAGTGTCAACTTCAAGCTTTATCTGCGCTTCAGTGGATTTAAGAGTTGCCATTTCACTTTCTGTGCGCTCCTTGCCGCACTGTTGAAGCAAGGGACTTGCCGATACACCGTGTGCGAGCCACAAACGGCTCCAAGCACACAACAAGCCTAAATTAGCAAGCTCAAGAGAACAAAGGGTGTGTCACTCACCGCTCTACGCTCGCCTTCGTGGTGGATTCCTCACCGCGATGAAGAAGAAGCTGCAGTCGTGCCGTGCTCAACCGCTTCGCCGCCGTCGTGCCTTCGTAATGCTTAATCGCACACACACTCTCCCTCTCTCTCTCTCTCTCTCTCTCACACACACACACACACAAGGAGGTGAAGAAGAAGAAGATGGAGATGGAGATGGAGCAAGAGCACTCTTCAATTGCACAAACGAGAGAATGAGTAAAAATTAGGTTTAGTTGGCTTTTATAGGAGCTCACCCCATTCACACTTGGGCGCCCATGCTTAGCCAACTAATCCCTTGAATGTCCCAGTTAAAGTGCGCCTCTCATCGGCGATCACTCTACCTTTCCCTATTGGTCCGACAAGCCCGGTACCTGACTCTACCAAATACATAATACACGTCCGTCGTAGGCGATAGGGTGTCCGTGTGCCGTGAGGGTTAACATGCCCCCCTTCCTGATGTAGATTCCGTCCTCGGAAGCTATTGAGTTGAAGCTGGTTCGTCGAGGTGGAAGAGCATTTGAGATGAATGTCCTTAGCCTTCTTCAGTCACTGCAAAATCAAACAACATTGGCACAGTAATGGCATTCTCTTAAAAAGCATATGCAGTTTTAGGTAGACAAATTGATTGGTAAAAGAATTTCAAACAATTTGTTAGCAATGAACATTAAATTGCAATGTAATCAAATGCATAAACAGATGTAAAGGTAGAAAATTAAACAAGTCTGGGATCGCTAATTTGACGATCGAAAAGCACTAGAGATCGAATATTAATACCATGGGTAAGCTTCTTAATTTTCTCTGGTCAATTAAGTTGTTTAATCGCGAGAGCCAAGTATTCATGTTCGAGGGCTGACTAGAGGCTATATCTAGAAAACCTTGTAGTTAAGCTACCATAAAAGGAATTTCTCATGAAATCATCGCCTGACTGATTACTTTTTCTTTGACCCCCCAAAGTCTTTTCACATTGATTCAATTATGATGTGTGTGCTTATTTTGTATGCCTTGGGTTTTTTGCTTTTCAAGGAAAAGCGCCCACACTGGGAACCTCTAGGGCTCTAGTACCATAGGCAATACATGTGAGTGAAGTACCAAATCAAGCTGAGATTTCTCTTCCAGCTTAAAATTTTACATTGTGGCACTTTGATTTTTTGCTTGTTCATTTTCAGCATTTAAATTTTGTAACTTTGGGGGGTCATATAACACTGTTACCCTCCCCAGGCTCATCACATTAGTAAACTCCCTTTATAATACTTAAGCTAAAGGTCAATAGGGTCAAGCCCACTAGAAAGCCCTAGTACATTTCATACAATGCTGCCTAAATCGGATTAAGAACCTAAGTAACCATTGCTTATTAGGAAGGCATTCCCCATGGTATTAAGAGAAGATCTCTAATACCTAGCTTGGTCAAACTAGCTTAGTCGGACTGCTTGATTTTTAAACCTAGACAAGTGATTATGACAAAACATTACATTGAATTAAATGGTTGATACTAAGCAAATGCACTGAATATTATGCTACCAATCACAATCAAGGCAGACAAACATGGATGCAAAAAGATAAGGGCAATGCTAATGGACAAGAAACACCTGTTTGTGTTGATGGTCGCGCTTGATTTGAAGGTTCCATGAAGGTCCAAATCCTATCAATGGCAACACGCTCCTGTACACACTAGGAAACAAAAGGAATACCTCCAGGAGGCACATCAGTGGGAAAAATTAAAACTCCTAAAAAACAAACTCAAAACACAATCTAGACCCCTAACCTACCTATCTGTCACCCCTTTTAGAATCAAGGAAAGAGGATATTATATAAACCGGGTGGCCACCCTAAGGCTAGGCCTCTATCCTCATCATCTAGATAAATAAAATCGTTGTCCGTGAGGCCATAGTCTTCCTTGGTCTCTATTAGTTCCTCTTCATCATCCTCTTGTGCTAGCATGCTAATCAAGAATCTCATGATGCGTGGATACTCATCTTGTGCAAAAGAATAAGCATGTGCCATTGGAGACACATTCGCTACTGGGTAGGGATCACTAGTTAGCCATAGACGTATCAGCCATTCTAACTCCTCAAAATTTCTCTCACATGCAAGGCTCTCTATCAAATCCCATTCGCAAGAAAGTATAGGGTAGCATACGTAGAACACGTGTTGAAAAGACAAGGGGTACCTTTCATCAAAAATAGAAGTGCATGCCTCTGGTGAAGTAGCCATTTCTGACAAGACAGATAGATTTGGTTAGGCCTTTAAAACATAAGAGTTGTTTTTGTGTGTTGCTTGAATTGACACGGTGAATTTGGACTTATATGTAAGATCTGATAGGGTGCTCTCTCATTGCTAGGCGCTCTTGCTCTTTACTATTTTTGTTTTTTTGTGAGTATAAGGCTATATATATACATTCCCTAAGATTGGAGATTGAGAGGTCAGGGAAAAAGGTTGAGAGGGAAACAAATGAATGATGACTATCAGCAAACACTCCCCCCTTCCTTGGGTAGATCATACCGTTTGAAATGAGCTTGTCACCCTTTGAAACCAATTGTTCCAGTTGGTAATAGGTGAGGATTTTAACCAATAGTTTTCGACCGCCCTATGTGCATGTTTCATCTAGTTGCAAGGGTGGTAAGGTACTCTCCCATGATTTTATTTGCAACGTTGTTGTAGGTGGTGAACTTACCCCGGAAGGTGCAAACTCTTTCGTGCTTGGATGGATATGTACAGTGGTAGGTGGAGGTTGTGTCGAAGCTTCTATTTGCGTATAGGAACTACATGAAGAGCAAGAAGCTTCATTTGATTTCCCTGTTCTTGAGCTAGGTGGAACAAATCGTTCTTTCTTTGGTACCCAAACTAGCTCGGGAGCGGGTGTGTAGCATTCTGTGATTGTTATCTTTCCACGATCATTGATTCGTTTTGGAGCTACGGGATTGGGCTCACTTGGGTCAGGTGATAGGTAAGAGCACAATCTACATTTTGGCACCCAGATTTGATCATTTCCTTGATAGTAGCCTTGGGCTTCCAATAGTCGTTTAGGGATCCATCGCAACATTTTCTTACTTTTCTTGGAGCGAGTTGTACATTTCTTACAAGGCTTCTGTTTTATGGTCACTAAAGAAGCTTTAGGGACCCACTTGTATGTTTTCTTTGTTACCTTAGGATGAGTCTCGTCGGAAGCGATATGCATTGCTTGTAGCATATTTAAGGGTATAGGAATTTCATCCCCCTCAGGTGTTACCCAGGTCGTCCCCCTATTTCCCCAAGTGTCTATGGTTGATGCTAGGTGGACCCAATCCACATTATCTGATTCCGTCATACCCGGTAACACATCCATGTAAGGAGAATCTTGGCCAATGTCTGTATCCTTCTTACAAGTGTAACAATATTGTAGTGGGGCCGAGTGAACTGTGGTGTCAGAGCGATGATCAATAATGGTTTTGCTCCCTAAGGGGTGTACCTTACCAGTCACCAAATCCACTCTAAGGACAGAGTCTTGGAATTGCAAATAGACATGATTTTTAGACCAATCATGAACCATTTGTGCTTCCCTCATGAATGGTCGTCCTAAAATCATTTCATATGACATAAGGTGTTTAGAGAAATCCATTACAATGAACGTATGTCGTACCTTGTGTCCTAGAACTTTGATCTTAAGATCCTTGAGCATCCCCATAGGTTTGGCTATGGTACCATTTGCCATCTTTACCACAATGTTAGTAACACTGAGGCGGGGTTTTCCCATGGATTCCCAACAATCTTTTGTAACGATGCTAACTCCCGCACCACCATCAAGAATTCCCTTTATAGTTAATCCCTTCGTAGTGATGGGTAGGGTCGCATTAGACTCGTCGCCTTCAAAATACTGCCCTAATTCGTTAATGGGTACCTCGATCACAGACTCGTGTCCATCTAAGTCAAGTGATTGCACATGATTTTCCTCATCAATCATAATCGAGTCAGGCCTATTTGGTTGCGCAAACTGCGGTAATCCCGTTCGTAGCTCTCCGTTAAGGAATGCTCGAAGTGCAAGGAATAACTCAGGATCTCCATACATCTTTGCTATGATCGTGGTTCGGACCTCAGAAGACATGAAGTCCACTAGTTTGGCAACATTCATTGGCGTTTTGCAGGGTGTAGGTCCTTGACTAGGAACTGGTGAGGATGGAATCTCATATTCCTCAATGGGATCAGGTATTCCTTCGTTAAACATCCTTTCCAACAACAAGGGTGTATGCTCACTTTCTGATGTCCCGTCCTCACTCCCTTCTTGGATGATACTAGATATGGCTAACGGTCTATGGTTCATGTGGGGTGGATGAACTTGCGTGGGAAACACTGTGTCATGAATTTTGACCTGCATGGGTTCTGGTTCTAGTTTCCTTTGAGTCTCCTCCACTAAATCTCTTAGATGTTTCACCTGCTCAATCTCGTCTACTAGGTTTGGGTACGTCCCAATCTTCTTTTTACGATTCTTCCCTTTTTGCCCCTGCGGTTTATCTTGGGGGTCTTGGATTGGATTTGGAAACACTTGTGGTGTTTTCAGAGGCTCTTTATGATTTTCTCTTATTCGGTTTTCATTTGGTTCCATGTTACGGTTTTCTTTGTCGGTCTTTCCCTTTGTGGTATTGGTTCTAGTCTCCATTGTCTCGACTGAATCTGAATCATCCTCGAGGTCATTCATATACACGGGGTCATCTCCTATTCCTATGTTTGTTTTGGAACTTGGCTTTGAATTTTCCGTATTCTTCGACTTCTTCCTTCGTGTCTTCTTTTTCTTTGCTTGGATAACTGACGCGGTATCTCTCTCTTCGAGGATATGTCCTGGCCCTTGAAGCATGGACCGTGTAATTGCATAAGCGGGTGCGACGGGTGGTATTGGCGATGTCACACTAGCAATTTCGCGATGTCACACTAGCAATTTCGACCAAATTTAGGGGTGTGATTTTAGGCGCATTTGGGTTATAGGGGCATTGGGCAATCAAGTGATCTATGCCACAACGATTACATGTGAGTATTGGCATTGCAGACGTGCTCCCTTGATTCATTTGCATCTGTGCAGCATTCTTTTGCAACCTAATAGGGCATTCCGCTGCTCGATGTGGTCCACCACACTCGTAGCATTGAAGAGGTGGCCTCCTAGCCTGGGTGTTGATATTTTGACCTCTGGATACGAGAGTAGCAGCTTGATAAACCGGCTTGACTTGTCCCCAACAATCTTCCATGTAGTATATAGGACATTCTTCCAATGTATCAAGTCCGTAGGCAATACTAGTGTCTATTTCCTCCTCACAGCCATCTGCATAAGCATTTGATGGCTCGCAACCCACTTGGTTCATAGGGGCGACTCTTGGATGCGGGGGCTGCGGTCCTAGCACAGGAGGTGGGAGCGGTGTAGCTTGTACAACATTTTGAGATCTAGGGACCATGTGTTGCGGTAGTTTCTCAACAGGTGGAGTAGGCATCAATACAGGAGCTCGAGGCGCATCCGTCCAGGCTACAGGTGGTCTATTTTCCATCATACGTTTGATCATTAAACAATCCTTAGCTTGGTGACCATACCTACCACATGCGTTGCAAGTTCCATTAAATTTTACTCTAAACGTAGGGCACTCACTAGTGCTATGTGGACCTAAGCAAATGGAACACCATTATTGCTCCCTTCTTGGATACATGTGACTATTTTGAGGGGGTCGATTATCCTTAAGAGACTCTTGGATTGCCTTGGTGAGGTCTGTCAAGAATGTCTCAAATACCTTTGGCTCATTGGCAATGGGCTTTGCAGTCATGGGTTCATACTCAATGGCTTGTGAGCTAGTGGATCTCGTGTCAGTAGACACCCTCATGCCTGCTATCATCAAGTTGTCCTCTAATTGGATTGCATTGGCAGTGACATCTTCCCAGGTTGTGATACCTCTAATCACTAGTCCATTATAGATTCCTTCATTACTCAACCCTCGAATGAATCGATCAAGCAGTTGGTTATTGTTGAAGCGCTCATTTACAGGGCAACGAGAGTTTAAGTGCTTTAGACGACTAATGAAGTCCCTTACTGACTCTCCTTCCTTACGTTCGGCCTTCTGTAGCTGAGATGCTACACCCCAAAGCACACCTTCTCATATGTACTCCTTTAGAAACAACCTTCGAAGGGTAGGGTAGATTGTTTTCTCGTCCACCCTTAGGGTCCTATACCAATCTCCAGCCTTCCCACTTAATGTCAAGCTTAAGGCATTGCACTTATGTAGTTCGTTGCGTTCCCCTAAGGAATCACATACTTGTTCAAACACTTCAATGTGTTTCCTAGCATCTTCGTCCCCATTGAATTTTTGCGTGAGTTTGGCAATTTGTACTGCCTTACTTCTAGGCTCTCTATCAGATGCGTGACGCATATTTTCCACGATAGATCGAGCTATGGTTTGAGCAAACGCTGCCAAGTCACCTATGTGAGGAGGCAGGGCCGCTGGAGGTACTCTTGGAATCATATCTGGGAGAGGAACGGGTACCGGTCTTTGCATATGTGTGGATGATGTAGGATATGGAACATAACCGGGCATAGGTCCACTCGGATAAGAGCTAGGGAGCGGCACTCGAGGAGCATAAGCAAGTGGTACAATTGGAGGTGTGGGGGCCATGTGTGCATAAGGGGCTAGAGGCACATACGGTCAAGGCCCCATATTAGGTACTACGACACTAGGTAGTGGCACTGCGCTAACCGTAGATGTCATCGGTACATTCTCTGTCAGGCTTATCCCTGGAGTGAGCACTGTGTTTTCCTTAATAGAGGGTTGAGCCAAGTTAGGGAAGCTAAAGTTTTCGCTCGGAGGCTCAGATTGCATAGAGACCCCAGGTGAAATGACGTAAGATGGGTCCATGGGACTCATTAGAGGAGTCTCCATTTGTGATAGAGTAGGCTGTTGAGCCTTGCTCGTATCCAGAAATCTCATGGGGCCAGTTGAGAGTATATTTACCCCTCGGTTTTGCCTTTCTGATTGAATAATGCCATGGATAACATTACAGATCATTTTCTGTTGATCTTCGATGCTCGTGGCACTAGAGGTGGATTGTACAATCTCTATCCATCCTACATGGTAGGCTTGGCCAGAGTGTAGATCCGTCAACACCTCAGTGTGGAGGTCGTATGTCCAATGATCATTAATGAACAATCCTTCTAGAGTCGACGTGTGAATGGTTTCTTGTGAGGTAGAAGCAATGTTGCTCCCCGTGGTTTTACTTGTCACCAACGGTACTCTAGAGGGAACTTCTGAAGGAGGCAGCTCAACAGGGCCTTCTTGGTAAGAAGTTGGCAGGATATCCACATGGACACTCTTTGGGGGTGTGGGGTCCACGTGCGATGTGAAAGGAGAGTCCACTTCCCCACCCCCTTCGTGTGCTTCATTTGCATCAGGTTCCGAGCGAGTAGCTCTACCTAATGTTTCCATGAAATGGCTAAACATACTAGTACTAGGCTGTGGAGCTTCGGGAGGTGCATGGCCTTCTCTCTCAGTGTTTTGGGTAGGGTATGCTTCCATGATTTCTGAGTCGGAGGAGGAATCACTAGCGGCTATTTTAGGGTATTGGGTGGTGCTACCTTGTGTCCCCGCTGAGGGTCTAGAGCTTATCGTGGATGGGTAATGGGTGTCCGTATGAACAGAGGCACCCTCAATATGCTCGTGTTCTAGCACCCGCCCAGAGCGTAAGTGCATGTGCTTTTGATACCCTAAGGTGTCAAAAAGCTGCTCTAGGAGGCCTTGTGACTAGTTTTTAGCGTGTTTTTTGTTTGTTTTTTTGCTAGATTTTTTAGAGCGTGTCGTGGATTGGGCCGTGTGATAGCTCGAAACGAGCGTATTGGTCAGAGGGTCGTGCCGTGCTTTACAGCCCTCCGTTTGGTCACTCTATGCCCTCAGAATCCCTAAAACTGTCAATTTCCAGTAGGGAACTAGGCCCAAACTAGAAAGTCTAAGGGTGCAAGTGGGAAGAGAAAGGAGGAGAGTGGAGGACTTGTCCCACATGCTCTCATTCTCTCTTGAGGGAGTAGGGTATATATATAAGAGTGAGTCTAGTATATATCATAGGACTGAGGCCTGGGCCTGGGCCTGGGCTTGGGCTGGCTTGGGAAAATGATCCCGATCCCGATCTACCTTTTATACAAACCAGCCCCTCCGTTTTAAGAGTCACGTTTTTTATTTTCGAAAAATTTAGCCGCCTGCTCGCAGAAAATACAGAAATTGAAAACGCAGAAATTAAAAAAGCAGAAATGCAGAAACTTGAAAAAACGCAGAAATGCAGAAAATTGCGGAAATTGAAAACGCCGAACTTGAAAATGCAGAAACTTGAAAAAACGCAGAAATGCAGAAAATCGCAGAAATTAAAAACGCCGAACTTGAAAATGCAGAAATTGCAGAAATTGAAAAAACGCAGACAATAGCAGAAATTGAAACTTGACAGAAAATGCAGAAAACGCAAAAAACAGAAATCTCCACACACTCCTTCCCTGCCTTTCCTATGATAGAAATTGCACCACAAGAAAGCGTAAAGTGCTAACCGAGCTTGGTGTAGGGCATATCCCCGGCAGCGGCGCCAAAAATGTGCGCTCCTTGCCGCACTGTCGAAGCAAGTGACTTGCCAATACACCGTGTGCGAGCCACAAACGGCTCCAAGCACACAACAAGCCTAAACTAGCAAGCTCAAGAGAACAAAGGGTGTGTCACTCACCGCTCTACGCTCGCCTTCGTGGTGGATTCCTCGCCGCAATGAAGAAGAAGCTGCAGTCGTGCCGCGCTCAACCGCTTCGCCGCCGTCGTGCCTTCGTAATGCTCGATCGCACACACACTCTCCCTCTCTCTCTCTCTCTCACACACACACACAAGGAGGTGAAGAAGAAGAAGATGGAGATGGAGATGGAGCAAGAGCACTCTTCAATTGCACAAATGAGAGAATGAGTAAAAATTAGGTTTAGTTGGCTTTTATAGGAGCTCACCCCATTCACACTTGGGCGCCCATGCTTAGCCAACTAATCCCTTGAATGTCCCAGTTAAAGTGCGCCTCTCATCGGCGATCACTCTACCTTTCCCTATTGGTCAGACAAGCCCGGTACCTGACTCTACCAAATACATAATACACGTCCGTCGTAGGCGATAGGGTGTCCGTGTGCCGTGAGGGTTAACACTTTCTGAGGCCATTGATTGTGCTCTTAGCCCAGTTAGCTTTGTCATCACCACATCCCAATCATTGGTGGGCGGGTGCAGGTCCACTGTATCAGTGGCCATCTCCTTTAGCTCCACTAACCGCAGGCTCTGCATTTGCTCTTTGGGCCCCGTGCTTGCCAAATCATATGCGACTATGGCAGCCTCTTCTTTTGTATATCCGGCAGCTAGTAGGTCTAGAAATGTGTTATATCTTGCTTCATTTGGCTCTGGCTGCTCAAATTTAGGCTTAGCCTCTTCCTTTGGTTCTTGCTCTTGGCTTTGTTCTTGCTTTGACTCTTCTTGGTCTTCTGGTTTGTCTTGCTCCTCTTTCTCTTCTTGTGGAGGGCTACGAGGAGATGGTGAGGGTGGTGGGCTGGACTCAGGGCTGGACGGTGGAGTTGTCGGCTTTTTCTTGAAATCCCTATCCGCCTTTGTCTTCCTTTCTCTATCTTGGCCTTCCTGCTCCTCTAGCAGTTGCCGTCTGACTTGCTCCACTTTTGCTTCCGTAAATGGTATATGTGGGATATTTTCCGCTGTGGCATCCAGAATCTCAAAATTCTTAATGTAGTCGTCAAATCTGTCTCTGTGCACCCTTCGGGATGATCCCGACATTGCTTCTAGAGACGGCTTCCATAGTTCATTCAAATGTCCTTTGAGGGCTCTTTCGGCCCTGAAACTTTCCATTAGCCGCTCTAGACGTGCAGCTTTCTGTGATTTCGTCTCTTTTACTGGAACTTGGACAAATTCCTTCTTTCCCTTCTTCAGCTCTGGCTGCTCTTCTTGCATGGTTTCTAGCCGGCGTTTCAAACGGGTTGCCACCCTTGGTGCTTTGGGCTGTTCGTCTTCCTTATCTTCCTTGAGCCTCAGCCAGTCGTTCTGTGATGGAGGGTCATGCCATCTCCCCTTGGCGTGCAATGCTCCATAAATCACCTTCGTGATTAGCTCACCTGGCACAATGTATGTGGGGTTCTTGTTGCCCATATTCACCAGATTATCATGTATATAAGCTACATAATTGATTACTTTTGGCTTGCTCTTCTGCATTGCCCAGGTGAATGTTGTGGCAATTGCTGCAGGTGGCATCCTGTACTTTTGTGGCTGCTTTGTACACATATGGAAATTTTGATTGTACAACTGACTCATGATTGCCACTTTGGGGTTGGCAATGTCTTCAAAAGTGTAGTTGCCTTTCTTTTCAGTGTACACCTTTACTTCGTCTCTTTTTTTGGTTACACTATTCCCTTTGTTGGATAGGTCTAGTGCAAGTGCTACTACTCTCTCTGTGATTAGAATCTCCGTGCCTGGCTTGCCCTGCAGATCTGTTACTCTGGCCAGTCCATCTTCCTTGATTGTCGTCACAAATTCCCATACTCTTTTATGTCAATACTCCCGGCACAACTTCAAAATAATTGTGGAGATCTATTTTCTCCAGATACTCTGCCATCTTGCTTCTGACAAACTCATTGAGCTCCCGCGGTAGCCTTGGTAGCTCTATCACATTTCCTTTGGTGTCTTTGAACACGCTCTGGTAGATCTTTAGATCATTGGACTCTAGCAGATCTTCTTGGATCCATGTGCTGGTTGGCTTTAGAGTTCCTTCTGGTATGACGAAGGGCTCTACTTCTTCCAGATAATCCTTTATGGTCATCCTCTTCTTCTTTGCCGGTGACTTTGCGGCTGCCATAGATCCTGTTGGACTCAGTAGTCCGAAGTTTTCCATATCAGCTGAGAAACTGATTTTTAACTATCCAAATGACTTGAAAAATGAAAATAAAACTTAAAAGTAACTTGGGCAACTGTACATGTGCTCACAGTGCAATTCTGGCCAAAAATTTTCATTTAGACATCCTACGCGTAGGATGTATTTTTCATCAAATTTGGGTGATACTTGTCATGCTGGTGCTCCCTGGCCTGTACAACATGGCTATGTGATTGGATTTGGATTTGGGTATAAAAAAGTGGATTTTTGGGCAGATTGAGGCTTTACGCTCATAAATTGGGTAAAAGTCCACTACATGTAGCAAATGATATCCAAATGGGTTGAAAATTGATATATGGGCTCCTTGCACCATGGTAATGGCTCCCATGATGTCATTCTTTGCACAGAAGGTCAAAAACATGCTTGAGACATCCTACGTGTAGGATGTCTATTTCATCAAAATGACTTGGGATTTGTTCTGTGGGTAGTCCTTGGCCTGTGGAGCATGGCCATGCTCTTGGATTTATATTTGGACAAGATTTTATGTTGATGAGACCCTGTGTAGTGTTTTTGGGCTCAAAAAGTGTATCTTGAAGGTGTTGGGAGTCAAAATTGATTAGAATGGATTCAAACTTGATATATGAGCTCTTGAAGATGATAAGAAAAGATCTGGAATGTAAAAATACCCTCTGTAGGCCAAAAATGTCAAATAGACATCCTACGCGTAGGATGTCTACTTCATCAATTTGTGCAAGTAACCACATAGGTTGATTGGCTATGTGCTCATGAATGTGTTGTGCAAGTTTCATGTGATTTGGACAAGTTTTGGTAGGTCTATGGCCCATTATTGCCTCTATGCCCTAACTTTGCGTTTTTTCATGCATATGAGGTCAATGTTGGTCCAAATGTGATGAAACTTGGTGGCTAGCATGTAAAGGCTATTCAGAAAATGTGTATGATGAGAAATATTGGGTTCTGTGTACAGAAATGGAATTGAGACATCCTACGCGTCCTGATGATTTTTTCATGGAAACTATCACTAGTGCCTGCCCTTAGTTTCCTTGAGTCCCTTTTAAGCCTAATTTCAACAAAAAAGTCAAATGGATAGAAAGTAACTCCTTGTGTGGATTTCAGAGCCTCCGAGCCGTTTTTTGAAATTTGGGGTGCTTTTCGGCGATGAAATTTCTTGATGTTGGTCTCCATAGCTTCCCGATCCCTTGGAGATCCTTGCCATATGGTTTTTGTCAACTTTGGCTTCACCGGAGCTCTATTTGGCAATTTGTCGCTCTAGAAGCACCCGTGGTTGCGTTTACATGTCTTCAATGAATTGTGGTGGTCTACCACCATAGAACTTGGTTGTTGATGGTCTAGGAAAGCCGCTCGTGAAGTTTGGTGGCAAACGGACATGCGGTTTGGCCACGATAGCTATTTGACGCTTTGTGTGTCTGATGCCGTTTCTGAAGTTTAGTGCCGCTTCGGGTCACCTTTTGGTCATGTGGGCTACATAGAATTGTCGAGCATGTCGAGATGCTCCTACCCATGAATTTTGATAGCATTTGGGCGTCTTTTCGCCGATTTCCCATTTGGTGGCCTCTTGCGGGGTTCTAAGAATTAGGGTTTTTCCATATGGTTTTCTACTGCCTTTGGACATCCAAGACTGGTCTCTTATGCTAGGGTAAGCTGCCGATGAAGTCTCGTTGCTTTTGGGTTAGCCGTTGTGTCGCCACTTATACTTGTAGGTTTCTATTGTCCGCTTTGTGTGTGAACCCTACGCTAGTTTTCGCGACAAAACAACAAACATGCGCGAAAAGCTCAAGGTGGTGAGCCTACCTCTCATGTCTGAAGCCTGTCGGGTAGTCATGCGCGTTGTACAAGCTGCTGGAAGTTCCGCTCGCTCTAGGTGGCAGAAGCTCTCTCTCAAAGGTCAATAGTGAAAATAAGCTAAAAATGAGGTGAAAATTTCTTATAATGGAGGTCCCGGAACCACTTTTCATCAAATTTGACATGTGCTCCCAACTTCTTGCGAGATGCAGTTTAAGCTCAAAAATTTCTTGATTTGGACTTCATTTGCCCTGTTTACCAGAAATTTGACATTTCGGTCAAAATCTGGCCAAAACACGCTTTCCGCTCCAGTCTCATAATTGCACCCCCACTGTACCATAGGTTTTCCTATAGTCACTGACCCTCCCCATATTTTTTGTTATTCATTACGACCGTTTTTCGCCTGCTTTTTGTATTTTTGAAGTTTTTATGCCGAAAATTAGCAAAATTAAAAGAAAAATAGCAAATCAAACCAAGAAAATCCCCAAAAATCATAATAAATCAAAAACATCACCGCAAAACATTATATACACTCACATGCAATTTTTATGGCCGGATTTCTTCGTTTTACCAATATTTGCCCGAAAAATGGCTATTTCTACTTATATACACACACCTAGGGGCTTGATTTGGCGTTTGGCCCTATATACCTGTAGATTCATGCTGTATAAGGTTATACGTACTTGGGTTAGTCCAAAAAATTTCTCAATCAAACAACAACCCTTAAAGATAGTCGAAAATCATGCCCTTTTTTGCTCTTTCTGCCATTGGGTCCCCATTTGAGAATGCCTCCCCCCCTCCTAGCCGGAGTCCTCCCGGACAACAAGGTATCGCCTCGGAGTATGTGCCGTGCATAGTTTTAAAAAATTGTGCTAATGCTTGGCCGTGTAATGTAGCCCTATTTTATGCATACTCGGTCAATGCATGGAAAAATTAATGTTGTGCAAGAGAAGGGTATAAGCAAGATGCTTATTGGCATTCGCCATCGAGGTTTCCTGTTTTCTTTGCAAGTAACAGTTGTAACTCTACTGCTCTTTGTTTGATTGTCTTTCAGGCAAAGGTCGCTTGCTTTGCCGCTACTGTTGATATGGCCGTATTTGTCTCTTTGGAGAGAATTGGCTTGGTCGGAATGGCCGTAGACCGTATCCCTTTTGCTTTCCATTGGTAGCTTGTCTTTGCCGGTTTTTGTAGGTTTCTTGCTACTTCCTTGGTTGCCACTATTTTGTTGTTATTGGCATCCACATAAGTCGATTTTCCAGTTGCAAATGCAATTGTTCTCCTTCCAATGTTGCTTGTACTGAAGGGAGTTCCTTTTGCTTTTGTTTCGGTATCCAAATGCGAGTCACATTTGAGTTATTGCTGAGCATTTTCTTTGGGATCCATATATGTTTTATGCCCTTGGTGTTTGGTTGAATTATCTGCTTATGTTGACTTCCTCCGTTGTCTTGTTTTCTGTCTACCATGTCATTTCTATCCTTCCGCATCCATACTTGTTTCTCTTGTTTTGATAACCTAGATCTTTGCACTGCGGTCAGTGACTTTGTATGTATGTAGTGAGCATGGTTGGCTTTTACCTTTTTGTTAGCCTTGGGTATGATGTTGTTCTTTGGTGGGACCCTTGCTTTTGGCTCTTTTTCCAGTGATTGCATTGCTGGCAGCTGATTATTCCGAGGTTGTTGAGCAAAGGCTATCACCTGTTGTTCTTGTCCATGCTGAATTTTGACTGCATTCGCATTCCAATCTATCTGCACATTGTACTCTTTTTGCCAAGTTTGTCCCAACAACATGGGGTGTTGTGTGCTTTCATCCTCGACTACATAAAACTTGTGTGGGTAAATATATTGATGTACTTGTACTTGAAATATAGTCCAGCCCAATGTTTTCAACGAGTGTGATGTACTACTTTTCAGCACTTGTGGAATAAGATGAAGTTGACATGTGGGCTTGAGCTGTTTGTATAATCCATAAGAGATTAAATTTGCTTGAGCTCCAGAATCAAGCAATGCCGTCGATTGAACTTGGTTGCTACCGACTTTGACTGCAATTATTGGCTCCACTGTGTCGTCATCAAACTTCGTTAGTCGGATGGCATTGATTCGCAATGGTGCTCCACATTGTTGTTGTTGTCGCAAAAGTCTTCTTTTTGCAATGCGTTCTTGTGCTTCTGCTTGACATTCTTCTCGTACCCTCTGCTTCTCCTTCATTCATTGTTTTGCTTGATGGATTTGTTGAAGCATATCCTATGTTAGTGGTAAATGATATTTTTTCAATCGACACCCACTAATCCAATTTGGCATTTCTTCACCTGCTAATGTAGCAAGCTTGACAGCTCCGCTTTGTGATAGATCACTACTCACAAAGGGTCCCATCCCTCGCTTTTTAAGTTTCTTGGCATGTTGCTTCAAGGTATAAACAAGTACATAGTCACCTGTTTTGAACTCTTTCGTGCGCACATGCTTGTCAAAAAAATCTTTTTGTCTTATCTTTTTAGCATAGATCGAAGCTACAACTCTCAAGCGGAGTTCATCTAGCTTTTCAAGATCATCTATTCTTGAAGAGAGCTCATGCCCTGTCCATTCTAAGCGTTTCGCTACTCGTAGAGTTGGAATTAAAAACTCTATGGGCAATATAGCATTTAGAACAAACACCATGTTGTATGGTGTCGTTCCTATCGATGTTTTGTAAGCTACCCTGTATGCCCATAGTGTTGACTGTAGCTGCTGATCCCAATCTGTTCTTGTCTTTGATACAATTTTAGTGAGAACTGTGCATAGTGTTTTATTTGTGGCCTCAGCTTGTCCATTTTCTTGTGGATGGTATGGAGAAGATTTCTTATGTATGACCATGAATTCCTCGAAACATTCTCATACAAAAATTGTGCAGTGGTCTGTGCATCTGCTTTTTGTGTTGCCTTGGCTTCCACCCATTTTGTGAGATAGTCTATAGCCACAATGATATATTGGGTATGGGTGCGATATGCAAGGGGTGAAATAGGCCCCACAAAATCAATGCCCCATTTCGCAAATGCCCTTGCCCCCATCATTGGCCGTAGTGGCATCTCATCTCTCTTTATCGGCACCTTGGTGCGTTGACATGCGTCACAATGCTTTACAAACTCTTTAGCATCCATATGCAATGTAGGCCACCATATTCCTGCGGTTAAGATAATTTTTGTCGTCTTATCGCCCAAACAATGTCCTCCACTTATACCTCCATGTGTGTGTTCTAGAATGAGCAGGTATTCACTTTCACTTGCACAAATTCTAAGTTGATTGTCCTTTCCTCGCTTATAGAGTTGGTTCCAATTAACTGAAAGTCATGAACCTCCAGCTCTATAGCCCTTTTCCGTGCTCTTGTTATGTTTTCAGGAAACGTCCTTGTGGTTAATAAATCAATGATATATTGACTCCATGCAGGTGCAATGTTTACCTGAAACAATGTCGCGTGATCCACTGGTCTTTTGGCACTACATATAGTACAATTGTTAACATAAGCATGTGTGTCTGCGTACATAGTTGGCCAATAAACCCCTAACTATTTCGTCTGTGGTGTGTTTTCACTGTTGAACAATGAAATGCACAATCCTGGACATGTGCCTCTTCAAGGTAACACTCGAATTCTTCCGGATTTATACATAATCGTAGAATTTGGTCCGATCCTAGATGATACAGCCGTCCTGCAATCAACTGGAAGTTTTTTGTTTGCCGAATTGTTTGTTGTTTGGATCTGTCTTCCGTGTTATCAAACCTACCTCCAAAGGAAAGAATGCTAACAATTTCCTGAGACCATTTGGGTATCATTTCAATATTGAAAAGATAAGCATCTGGTATGTCATCATCCACTCCTTCAGGAGCTTCCCCATTGTGTATCCTTGAAAGATGATCCGCCCGTAGATGATTTTTACCCTTTTTGACCACCACTGTGAAATCAAACTCTAGAAATATAATAACCAGCGTACAATTATCCCTGTATTGCATGGTTTATTCACCAGATACAAAAGAGCTTGATGATCTGTGAAGAACACAAATTTGTTTGCGAGCAAATAATGTCGACATAAATCATTCCTAACCCCTCTCTTCCGATGGTTGTGTAGTTCTTTTCCGCACTGTTTAATTATCGGCTTGCATAACAAACTGGAAAATCCATTGTTCCGTCTCCAGGTTGAGCCAGAATACTCTCGATTGCATATGCAGAAGCATCAATGTGAACATGGAGTATCTTTTCCCAATCTGGTGCTTTAAGTACAGGTGTTGATACAACGTTTTCCTTCAGATTTTGGAATGAAGTTTCACACTCCTCGGTCCAGTCGAAATTGACTAGCAAACGATACAGAGGTTGTGCGATGACTGCATACATATCTATGAATCTTCGATAATACCCACAGTGTCCCATGAAGGATTGCACTTGTTTCGCATTAGTAGGCTTGGGTAGGTCTACTATGACTTTGACTTTGTCTAGGTCAGTGGTTATGCCATTTCTTGAGACAATGTGTCCTAAGATGCGGCCTTGCCTAACCATAAAAATACACTTTTCCGGGTTAAGATAGATTCCATATGTCCTGCATTTTTCAAATACCTTTTGCAAATGGTCAATATGTTCCTCTCGCAGAAGAGAGTGTACACAAAGATCATCCATGTATATTTCTAAGAATATTCTCAGGTATTCTTTGAATGCGTGCGTCATTAACCTTTGAAATGTAGCTGGGACATTACTTAAGCCAAACGGCATAACTCGATACGCATATATTCCCCATTCTGTAGCAAACGCTGTTTTGTGTTGATCCTCCATTGCAATTGCCAGTTGGTTGTATCCTGAAAACCCATCCAGGAAGGAATAATCCTGTTTCCCGGCCACCCTCTCAAGTACATGTTATGTGATTGGCAAGGGATAATTATCCCTTATGGTGGCTGCATTTACCTTTTTGAGGTTCACACACACTCGCAGTTTTTCGTTCTTTTTGGGGACTACCACGATGGGTGACACCCAATCTGTATGCTCAATTTCATAGATGAATTTAGCTTCCATCAGCTTGTCAATCTCCTCTTTGATTCGTTTAGCAAATGTGTCATTATATGTATAAGGACGTTGTTTGCTTGGTTTTGCATCTGATTTCGAAGGAATTGTGGCATATCGATGGATCAACTCCTTTGAGGTCTTTATAGGACCATGCAAACACATCTTTATACTTCTTGAGAAGTTGTGTTAGCCGTTCTTCTTCTTCAGGCTCTAAATCAGGCTCTAAATCGGTTTCTATATAGACCTCTCACCTGGTTCCGCGAGGTCTATTCTTTTTGCATTTTCTGGCCCATCGTAAGATTCCTGGTTTGTTCTTTCCCTGACTGGTGGTGTCATTATGATTTTTCTGTCCTGGATGGTAAATTTCCGATAGTGTGATGGTAGATTCATGTTTCCCTTTTCTGATTCCCCTTTACCATCACTATCTCTCTCAGTAGTCCATACCTCTCGTAAAGACCGTTTCAGTTCTTAGTATTTCTGTTTACGCTCTAGTTTGGTCCACTCTTGGCCTTCCACTCTTGGCCTTTCGTTGTTTCTTTTTTTTATTTTCGAGATTTTTGTGATTTCGTTTCTGTTTTAGCTTTCCTTACTTGTCTTATTTCCTCTCGCGTTCCTTCCCTTCGAACTTTTGAGAATCTTTCTCATATTTGATCTTTTACACAATCCTCTGCTTTTACAAGCGTCAGATAGTGAGTTTTATCTTTTACACAATCCTCTGCTTTTACAAGCATCAGATAGTGAGTTTTATCTTTTATCTTGGGCATCAGGTTCTCTCTCGCTTTGTTTCCTGCTCGTTTTCTCCTATAGCATTCTTGGCGTCTAGGGTGTTGATTAGCAAAATCATAAAACTTGATATTCTCTGCTTTCCCCCCACGCTCACTTGAGTTGTCTGAACACTCATCATCGGCATCTTTATTTACTTCCAGATGCTCATAGGAGTTATAAAACTCTTCTTGTTCTCGTGGTTCTACCATCTCATCTCCTCCTGGTATAAGGCTTACCATGTAATAGGGTAGCACATCATAGCCATCCTTATCGCAAAATTTTGTTGTTGGACTATCTCTACTAGTACAGACATCCAATGTTGCTAGTATGTGTTCCCATTCTAGAGGTTCCAAGGCATCTTCAGGAAAAGGTTCCAGAATATACTCCTCGTCCTCAATCGCTCTTTCTAAGACGCATTCCTCTCTTTTTAAGCTCCCACAATGTGAAGCTCCGCACATCCATAGCTCTTTTTGTTGCCCTAACCATGCTGGGAGTTCCGATCCTGCGATTGTAGCTGAATCAAACTCTTCCACTGGTGTCTGGTTCACATCCTTGTAACTATGGTCTTTCATATGTATTTTGGTTGTTGTCTTGCCATGTCTGAGGTATATGTGGTCATAACCCCAATCCTGGACCATCTTCAACTGTCGCATGAAGGGTCTTTCCAAAATGATCTCGTAATTGTTCTTTTTGTCAAAATCGGCTATTGCAAATGTATGCTCATACTCAATTCCGCACGAAGTGACAATCACTTTTTCTAAGAGTCCTAGAGGCTTTTCCATGAACCCATCTGCCAATTGCAATTTCATTCTGGTAGCTCTTAAAGCTGGTTTTTCCCATTTTTTCCAGATTTCCTTGGTGGCGATAGCAACTCCCGCTCCACTGTCAAGAATAGCTTTGGAAACTACTCCTTGGAATTATATCGGTAGCGTGGTGTTTCCATCTTCTCCTTTGCAATACTCTCCAACTTTATTTAATGGTATTGGCCTAGTGTTTAGTTGAGGCCTGTCCAATTCTCTGATCCCTTCCTGAAGCTTCGAGGTGGGGTCTTTCACTCCAAATTTTTCTAGGCATTTGCCTACTATGGTCCACATGTTTGGTCGTAACCTTAGGAGTTTGGCTAATGTGATTGTGCATGCCACCGGGGTGGACAATAACTCAATCAACCCTTGTGAATCCATCACTTTGTTAGAAGAAAGTCTTTGAGATAAGATTGCTCTCACTTCAGACTTGGTTTCATACTCTCCTAGGTAAGAGGGTAGAGTTTTCAGTGAGTCAGGTTGGCTCTACCCCGAACTAATTGATCCCTGGTCTCCCCCTTGTGAATGTATATCAAAGTTCATTTGTGATCTTGCCTCAAATTCTTCAATAGGAGGTAAGGTCTCATTCTTCTCTTTTTTCGTGTTGTTCATGTGGGAACTTGCCCTGTTAGCTTCATTGACCTCACGGATTTTCTTCCACAGATCATCTAAACCATTACAGTCCTTACCCATTTCTGTCAATGTTTTAGGATGGAACCCGTCACTTGCCTCATCTGTTGTATTTGGCATTATGATAGGCTCTCCCCTAGACTCATAGGCATTCATGAGTCTTTCCTTCATTTCTACTTGTTCCTCTAAAGCTGGTTGGATAGGGGTTGGAGCTGGTACCTCATGCCAATTTGTAGGTTTACCAAGCGGGTTTTCTATCAAAGATTGAGTTGTTTCAATCATCTTTCTACACATTTCCAACCTCTATTTTTCTATTTCAGCATATGGATAAGTCATCCATCTTTGCTCTTGGATTTGGTTCTTTTTGAGTCTGGCTTCGTAAGCTTTTAGAAGTGCATCCAACTGCTCATTTACTTTGTCTGCCAGTACTGATCCTCCTGATCCTACACTTTTGCACTCTTCTATTTCCTTGGGTGCTATGGTTGCCTCAGTGTGTGAGCTTAGGCTAGCTAGATCCTCTAACCGCTCTAATCTATCCTTTGTGTGTTTTAACTCCTCGGATAGAGCTGTTTGCTCTCGTTCTTTCCTGGCTTTTATCCGCGCCTTTCTAGCTTTCCAAGTGCTTCTCTGATTTTTCGTTTCTGAACTTGGGGCATTGGTTTTTGGCTCTTCAACTATGGTTTCTTTTGTCATTCTTTGAGCTTGGGCTCGTGTCACCGCCTGAATAGGTATGATTGTTTCATTTTCTGACCCTCCACTGGAAGGCACGGTTTCTAGTATGTTCAAGGTAGTTTTTCCCCCTTTTCTCGGGTTCTTAGGGCAATCAGGAATCAAATGAGTAACTCCACACTCGGTGCAATATGTGTTGACTCTAATAATTTCATCATGAGGACAGTCTCTTAGCCAATGGTTTCCACCACACTTGTAGCAGGGACCCTTGGGTTGTTGAGGTGCTCCTTGAGCTCCTCTTTGTTGGTATGCATGTCTCTGTCCGTCCATGTCTTCGTTGGCTATGAACAACAATGTTCGTTCATCTAAGCTATATCTTCCTTCTCCTACTGCCTGTGCAGCTGTTGGTGGTCCTGTATTTCCTATTATGCTCCATGGTTCTGGTGTCGAGGGTTCTTCCAGTGGATAATAGACAAGGTTTGCCACATATCCATTTGGATCTTCATAATATGCATGCATAGGCACCAAAGCCTTCTCTTCTGATTCGATTACTGTTGGTGTGTATCTTATACCGATTGGTCGTAATCCTGGTAGGGGTGGTTGTTGCCCCAACACTGGTTGTGGTCTTTCTACCCCTACAGGTCCTGGTAGGTTGCCTGCTTGATACCTAGGCATCGGTGGAACTTGAGGAGAATCTACCTGAGCTTGGGGAGCGTAAGGTCTCTCTCTCACATATCCCTTTTTATAATAGCATTCCTCCATCCCATGGTTTGTCCATTTTTGTTCAATAGCACACCACTTGGGCTGTTTAGCCTGGGGTTTGGCGTAAAAGTTAATCTTTTTTAGCACTTCCTCTACAAGCTGCTTCTGGTTTACAGCTACTTCTCCTTTCGATGCTGTCTTAGAAGACTTGCTTCCACTTTGTTGTGAAGATGACTCGTCGTCAAGATCCTTGAACTCACCCTCTTTGTAGACCGCACAATTGTCCACAAGGTAAAGATCCTCCTTGGTTAACCATTCAACATCGTGCTCCTCTTCATATGTAAGTCCTTCTAGAGATCTGCATTCCTTAGTCCTTGGATAAATATAATCATAAGTCTGGACTGAGTTGGTAGTTCTTCTACAGGGTAGAACTTAACATATCTTTTTAGTCTTAGGGCTGGCTTTCGCACAGATTCTCCGTCTTTCTATTTGAATTTATGGATTTGTGAGACGGTATTATGATCTATCCCCCTTTGTGAGAATTCCTCGATAAACTCATCAAACACCTCCTCCATAGACTCAAAGTCTCTACGCTCCACAGAGTCAAACCAAGTAGCAACATCATCCTTTAAGGTTAGTCCAAACCCTACAAATTGGGTAGGGAAGTCTAACACCTCTTCCGCTCGAATTACACGCACAAAGGCAGCTACATGATCTCTTGGATATCTGTTTCCTGTGTATTTCTTGTTTACCCATTTTTACACTTGAGAAGGTCTAATTCTACAATGGTCTACAAACCTCATCATTGGATCTCCACGTCCTAATCGATATACCTCCTCTAGTCTTATGTAGTAAGCTGGTTCCTCTCTCAATGGTGCTCCCAAGCCATAATTTCTAACAGTTCTTGCAAGAGATGGTTCATCTCTTTGAACTCGTTCTATGGGTGGTCTTCCAGGTTCTGTTGACCCTTGAGTCTTTGGCATACTCTCTCCTTGATACCTTGAATAGAGTGGTGGTTCTTGTAAATCCCTTAGCCCTGATGCGGCTTGATAACCATCTCGGTCTTGGTCTTTCTCTAACGTTGCACTCTGTCGAAGCCATGCCTACAATGATGGTTGAGTTGCTGGTTGGTTTTAATTGTTGAATGTCTGCGGTCGGGTAGAATGTGAGGTCGCGTCATATTCTTCTGAAAAGGGATTTGTCGACTTGCTAGGGGTGTAGGTGGCTCTTGGCACTTCGTCGGGGGCATATGTTGATGCTTCTGGAACTATTGCCTTTTCTACCTCCTTTGGGAGAATACGTTGGTATTCCCGCCCGTACCTATCAACAAAAACTATGTCCTTCCCCATAGCAGTTTCATAAGAGAATAAGTAAAGAACCTTGTCTTTGCTTAACTCGGTTAAGTATGGTTCTTTGCAGCGAAAGTAAGAGACTATTCCCTTGCTCTCATGCTTGTAGATTCCCATGTTCTCATTACAAGTTGAAACCCTGGTTGTTTTCTTATCATACATAAAAATTGCTCCAGGTCGATCAATGTTTGGTGGCGGTTCTTGAGTTTCTGAAACCATTTTCCCTTTCGCCACGTTATCTCCATATCTGTTGTAATCTTCAGGGTTACTAACTATCAGATAGTGGTTCCCCTTTTTGTCTCGGAATCTATCTCCATCATCATAGACTCGAATTATCTTTAGTCTCTGAGCCAGCCTTTCTTCAATACAAATGTACTTGTATCCTCGATAGTCAGAATAAACTAGGGCTCTCCTCGAGTTTGTTCCTTCTAAGAAGATCACAGTGAACTTGGAATCATTCAGAGGATTTAGGGAGGTGCTTCCTCCTGGAATTGGTCCATTATAGGTGAAACCTCCTGGCTGTTGATTACCCATCATGAAGAAAGATTTGTCTAATGAAGTGTCAGTATCACTACCCTCCTCAATAATCGGTGCTAGTGGATCTAGCCTTGCCTGAGTTACACTCTCTTCGGTGGACACTAAGCTACCTTGGTCACCTGCCACCTTCTGGTCTCTAAAAATGTATCTTCCTGACCTTAAATTCATCAAACTTATCAATGCAATTTCTCACAAATCCAACCACTCACCTGGCAATGGATCAGTCTCCGCACAACTTCTTGCTTTGCTGCAAACTATACCTGTACACAAGCGTTTAATTTCGGTAATCGAATCAAAGCATCTAACTGCTAGAGGTTATCTTAGTAATGATTGGTATAACTGGAGAGTTAATCTCAACCACTACTGTATTTATACACTGCTGATGTTCAGGATTAGGTCTGCTAATCTGGAATTGTACTTCCCTCGGATGTTGGTCAATTTACGTTAAAAAAAGTCTGATTTCAGTCTTTGCTCCGTCAAATGGACAAACAAGGTCCAAATTCTCTTTTGAAAGAAGTTCTGGAACCCTTAAGCCAAATGGAGCCTCACTGTCTAATAAGCCCAGTCAAATTTTCTCTTCACTATCTAAGCCCAGTCAAATTTTCTCTTCACTAAGCCCTAGTAGATATCCTACGTGTAGGATGTCTCCTACTCTGTTTTGCCTGGATTCTTGCACTATGAATTCCCTTTGATGTGCTAAGTCCACAGTTGTTTTTACTTTTTGATTTGGACACCTATAAGTTGGTCAATGGATCACAAATCTGTTTCGACAGCCTGCTGCTGGTCTTGATCAGTCTAATCAACTCCAATTTGGACCAAAATTGACTAGGAGGCTTGCCTCATGCTATACAACACCCTGCGTGCTATGCCCACAGTCAGTATCTGGCTTCAATTTCTTTCTTTAGACATCCTACGCGTAGGATGTCCTTTTGCCCAGAATGGCTTCAAATGCAAATCACAGGGTCCCCTTGATGTGCTGATCACTTTGGTATGCTCAAAATTAGGTTTGGAGTGCAAAATCACACAGATGACATCCTACGCATAGGATGTCTTTTTGCCCAGTTTGACCCCAGACTTGACCCACAGCTTCCTCTTGATGTCAGCAACCCAGTGGTATGCTTAGATTTTGGTTTGGATTTCAAAAGTCCCCAATTTTACTTGTTCTAGCCTTTTTCAGTCAAAAGTGCTAAAGTCTGCTTAGAGCCCAATTTTCTCACCCAAATGAGATGAAACCTCTCTCAGTCACTCAATATATCATGCAGATCATGCTCATGCAGCCATCCTATGGTTTTGGTCTTAAAATAATGCTTTGGCACAATTTGGGTAGGATGTCAAGCAATTTCAGTCTATCTGGCCTTATCCTGTCAAGATATGGTCAAATTTCTACTTTCCAGGTGAAAATAGGGTAAACCCCACCTTCTGAACACACTGGTCTACTCAAAATTCCAAACTTCCCACCATATTAGCTTGTAGACATCCTACGTGTAGGATGTCTCCTGGCTTAAAATTAATTTTTTTCCTGACAGAAATGCTCCTAATGCTCTGCAGCTCTATCAGAAACACTCACAGTAACTTTTGGACTTCACTTCAGCTTTCAAACATACTTTTGCGTCTTTTACAACTTTGTGATGAATCTACCAAGCAAGTATACATGCATGAAGTGCTCTAGATCCTGAATCATGATGTCCTACTTACTCTACTCCTACTCATCATGTGAAATGGTGATAATGATGTTTTGGTTGCTCTCTGGCCTCTCGGACTCTCAAGCTCTCCTCTCACCGCTTCTACCACTCCAACTCCTACTCAAGAACTCAACTAATATCTAAAACTATCTCAGTCTACCTAAATCTACCTAAGTCGAAGGATCTAAGTCAGACACACGCTCCCTAGACTCCCTCTAAGACCTAGAGAGTCCTCCACCCTCTGATCCTATTTAAATGTAAAATGAGACTCTTGGCAAGCCAAAAATCCCTATCCTCAAGGACTAGTCTCGGTCACCTACCTAAGGTTTTCGTCCCGGCAGTGGCGCCAATGTTGGACGGATACGCCACGAGACGGACGTCAGCACAGTGAGAACTCATCTAACAAGATTTGTCAGCTAAGGGCGAAGCTCGACCCGCAGGCGCGTGGAAGCAAGCATAGGGTGTCAACCTACACTCGATCGACTCCTAACTAATTCCTACAAAGGTCTCTACCCAATGTCTAAGTCAGAGCCTTCAGGAGTGCATAAGAGGAAACTTCCTACAACGCTTTCTAGAGCCAAACACCCATCAAACAATCTCGAAACACCACAAAACTTAAAGGAGACCCTACTAACACCAATAGGTCGCTCTCCCTAAGGTCTATGAACCAAAACCCCAACCCAAAACACCCGGTGCAAAATCACGTAGGATGTCTGGCCGAAATTTTCAGGTCTTCATTTCTGAAATCTAAAGTGCCTAATGTGTAGCTCTACTCAATGTGAACGCGTGGATATGCTGCAATGCAAAATCGGACAACGTATACTCACCGAATCACCAGATGCAGCTCGTAGATGGAGCTCGCAAAACCGGACCGTACGCACGCAATGCAGGTATCGGCGCGTAGCTCTCGTCAGGGGCAACACGCTGCACTTCTTAGCACTCAATTCCGACCACCGGTGCACATGTAGCATCAAGATGAAGCTCACACTCTCTCTCGTACACAGTACGCTCACTCACACTCTTCAAAAACTTTTTAAAATGACAAAAGGTCTTTCATTAAGGTCAAAAAGTGGTATAAATACCTTACGATTCTCAAACCCTAAAGTTCCAAATTAACCATCTACTCAATTTAAATGTCAAAACTAGGATACAATCTAGAAACTTCTGTAAGCCCCAATATTTACAAGGTGAAATGTCAGGTTTTCTCAATAAATGAATAATTACAAAAAATGATAATCTGTCGAGCAGTCAGTTTTCATAGGGTGTGTCCAGCTTCTAACCTCAAGTTAATGAGTAGGACTTGCCAGAGTAGAGAGATGGTGATATGTTTGGATTTTTGCTGATTCATATGGGCTTGGCATTACTTTGGACATGTATGCCAAATTCACCATTCTAAGTAAAAACAAAATATTCATCTTTTTACTCGGGATATCATCACTTGGAGCACATTGAAATCTGGAGGATATGCCCAACATGGCTGTGGCAAGGAAGCTATGGGTTGTTTTTAGGAGCGGATATGAATGAAGACATACTTCTTAACGTGATCACCATATGCGCTTGGACCTTCAATGTCTATGATGTAGCACATTTCATCAACATGGGTCAAAGAATTAAGGATATACCCAACATCATGGTGGCACAAAATGTCTCTTCGAATAATTTGATTGAAACATATGCCCTTCACGACTTCGGTAAAGAAGCGCAACACTATTTCAGTTGATGCAAAGTGACTGGTTTGTCTCCATATGCATTCACCTATGCCTACGCATTGAAGGCATGTGGCATTGCAAAGAAGATGTTGGTTGTTCTCAATAGTTCTTGCTGTCTTGATTGGTGGTACAACATGTATGACAAATGCAACATCCTCACAAAAGTACATAAGTGTCTTCAAGAGCTTCATGTCAAGTGTAGTCATTTGGATTTGATAGCGTGGTTGTTGCCATACCCTGTCCACAGAATGGCAAAAAATCCAGGATAGAACCATTATTCTCTACACAAGTGAAGAATTATTCACTACACAAATCCAGGGGAAGAGCATCTCAAGTTTCCCCTTTATGTATAGACTAAAATCTTGTGCTCAGAAGACGGATTAGTACCAAGTCAGTAGGATAGATTCCAAGCTTCTCAAATAGTGGTTTACTATTGTTGGAGAAAATTGTCATGCTTGTTAGCGTTTTGGTCCTTCCTGTCCGAGATGTCGTTCTTATTGAGCATCAATTGCAGGATATGCTCAATGTGGACAGGGTTAGGAAGTGCGTTAATTTCAAGATACGCTCAACAAGAACATGGTGGGTTGTTTCTAGCATATGGGAAGTGTGGCTCCACATGAAATCACCTTTTGGCATACATATCAATTTGAGAACTACCAAGCACCACATCTTTCTCCACATCCCCTGACCAACAATCTCTTGAAAGAAGCCCAACCTCCCATATTCAAAGGCGAGGGAGTCCATATGAAAAATCTTGAGATGAGGCTACGAAAAACTATTTTGAAGCTATGGGGACCCAACCTAAAATTCAAACTATGCTTATAATGTTTTTTCTGGCTAGTGATGCGTAGATATGGTGGAAGCAGCATTGCAAGGACTTGGGTATTCTAGGATGGAGGATATTAATGGAGTAGTTACATAGTGTTATCTTCCACCAGCTCATCATGCCATCAAGATTAATGAGTTCTTTGCTTTGAAACAATTGTCCTTATCTATGGGGGAGGACTAGTCCAAATTTGTTACCCTACGAAAATATGCCCCCAAGATGTCCTTTGAGCAATAGGTAGCTAGATTCTGTAAAATATTAAATCTACCCTTGGATACCCATCTCGAAGCAATGAGATCCATATCACTCAAGGATTCTCTTTAAAGGGAAACACCTTTGGCTAAAGAAATGGCCAGGAATCAAGGGAAGGAGAGAAAACTTTAGAAATCAAAGTGGTAGGCCCAAAAATTGGAACACTAGAAATATTAATCACGCTTATCAACATCATCATGTAGCCCTGTAGCAACAAAAACTATAATAACTCAACCCAAGCATCTAGATGTCCATTGCTATGAGTGTAATAAGCTAGGTCACTACAAGAACTAGTGTCTTAGAAGAAATGTAGCAACAACTACAAATGCAATTCCAATGGTAGAGGTCAACGTGTTTGTCGTGGAGGAAGGAATGCAAGAAAAGGTCATGGAAGAGGAGTTATGGCTTAAGCTCATGTCATTATTATATAAGAGCCAATAGTAGGATACCAAGCTGACGAGCGAGCAACTCTACATGGAGGAAGGAATGTAGGAAAACGTCATGGAAGAGGAGTTGTGGCTTGAGCTCATGCCATTATTATGGAAGAGCCAACAATAGGAGACCAAGCCGATGAGAGAACAACTCTACATGCTGCAATCAACAATCCGGGGGCAAGACAACAATACGCAATTATCCAAGCACCAAGAACTTGCCAAGGTGAAAAAAGTTGAATTCTAAATTGACTAGATGGAAGCACACGCTCATTTCTCTCTCCTAAATGCATGAGATATCTAAAGCTAAACCGATGCACTGCAAAGAAATTAATTGTAGAGATAGAAAATGGGAAAGAAGTCCTAACTCAGCATACAGTAGGTCAGGTAGAATTTTAAGTAATGAAATACTTTACTTCCGCTCACGTTCCCACTTTACCTCTTGGGATTTATGATGGGATATTAGGGATGGGTTGATTGAAACGAAACTAAGCTCACATTCATTGTGGACAAGGGAATTTTACCTTTACATATGAACTAGGGAAAGAGCTTTTAGTTCAAGAAAAGAATGGGAAACATAAAGCTCAATCAGTCAAGCTTAGCAGACTTCTTAAGGGTTTATAGAAGGTCAAAAAATTTATGCAATTAAAATCAAAAAAGTAGATGAATCAAACTCAAACTCTTGACCTGATTGGTTGAGAGAGTATTCACATGTGTTCCTTGAGGATCTTACAAGTCTTTCACCGCCTAGGGAAGCCAATCATGAAATTGTAACTATCCCAGGTTGCAAACCCGTGTCAAAGATATTTTATAAGATGTCACTCTGAAGGTATTGACCTCAAAGAGCAGCTCAGACAACTCATTGAGCAAGGATTTAAACGACTGAGCACTTTGCCTTGAGGTGCTCCAGTCCTTTTCCAAAAGAAGAAGGAGGCTTCATTGCGACTTTGTATAGACTATCGCGAGCTTAATCAAGTCACTGTTGAAAATTAGTAACCCATTCCTAGAATTGATGAGTTGCTAGAGACAAGCTACATGGGGCTAAAATATTCCCAAATATTGATCTTCAATCTAGATAATATCATATAAGGATCAAAGAATTAGAAATTCCAAAGATAGTTTTCAACACCCGGTATGGACATTAGTAGTTCACAGTAATTTCTTTTGATCTTACCAACACTCTGGCAAGCTTCCATTGATTGATGCAAGATATTTTTAGAGCTTACTTAGATGATTTTGTTCTAGTTGTCTTTGATGATATCTTGATCTATTTTAAAGATGAGATAGATCATGATACCACATTTGTAAAATCTTAGAACTCTTACGCCAGCATCAACTATATGCTAAGGAAAGTAAATGTACCTTCTGTTCTCCCAAAGTCACTATCTTGGTTTTATTATATCTTCTACATGTATTTCAATCAATCCCTACAAAGTCAAAGACATTGTGGAATGGCCCCAACCTACCATCGTCAGTCAAATAAGGGGATTTCTTGGAATTATAGGATGGTACAGGATTTTTGTCAAGGAATATGCTCTTATCACAACACCTTTAACAGAGTTATTAAAGAAAGGGACGAGAATTGTATGGAGAGAAGATCACGAGGCCAGCTAAACTGAAAAATTACCTAGTATCAACCCCTATCATAAGCTTCCAAATTTTAGCATAGAGTTTGAAGTAGTAATTGATGCCAGTAAATTTTCCTTAGGAGGAGTTCTTACTCAAGATGGAAAACCTATGGCCTATACTTCTTGAAATATCATATATCATGAGAAGAATTACCCTACCCATGAATTCAAACTCCTAGTGATCAACCATGCATTAAAGGTATGGAGGCATTATCTTCTCAGTTGCAAATTTCAATTAATCACTGATCACAAAATCTTGAAGTGGATCTTTACACATCCCAACCTCAATATGAGGCAAAGGAGGTGGATTGCTTCAAGAATATGAATTCGACATAAAATATAGACCTGAGAAGGATAATGTGGTTGCAGATGGACTTAATCGCAAATCCTTCTTAATGAAATCTCTATACCTAATAATCCTATCTAGGAGAAAATCAAGGAATCATCCTTGAGAGACAGAGTATCAACAATTGTTAATTCAGCAAGGCATCACCTTAGGATTATTCTGTTCAAGGGGGATATCTCTTTATTATGTTCAAGGGAGATATCCCTATTTTTTATAAAGGATTTATGTACCTGAGGATTGGGAAATAAAGAAAGGAATCTTATTTGAGGCTCATGATAGCCCAATTTCACGACACAGTGGGTATGCAAAAACCTTAAATGCTGTGAGAAAAGCTACTTTTGGTCACGTATGAAAGGAGCTATTCTTCACTATGTGAAACAATCTCTCTCGTGCCAACAGATTAAGGCTAAAAGAATCAAACTACATCTTTAGCAACAGCCTCAGCCCAGTAATAACAATGAGGCTCATCAACACTCTAGAAACTTCCACTATGTGCATGTTCTTTTGCTCAAGAACACTGTTTTGCTACAGAGTATACTTGCATGAAAACTACCTCTTAATTCCATGTGTTTCAACCATTGAACTCATTGAAGAAGTATTATCCCCCTCCATCTACCTCAAGCACTTTACATGGTTCCTAACTTTTTTTTTCAACCATAGCCGTCAAATTCTATAAATGCATAAACACCTCACTTTTTTTTCTCCTTGAAATAGACCCATACCTTCCTTGTATGGTCATCAATAAAGCTCACATAGTACCTGCATCCACCCATAGATGCAGTCTTTGTTGGACCCCATACATTTGTATGTACTAAATCCAATGCATTTTTGCTTACATGCTTGTCATGAGGAAACCATGCTTTTTCTTGCTTCACAAACTGAAAAACCTCACAAATTTTATGTGTTTCAACAACTTTAAAGGTTGGCAGATGTGTAACTATCTATTTAGTTTGCATCGTCTTCAACCTTTGCAAATTTACATGGCTAATACGTATTAACAACCTTTGGAGATTATTTAGAGGACCTTGTAAGAAATTCTATTTCTCTGTCTAGAAAATTTTGATAAAAGATACGTGCATTTATTTACGTCCAAAAGGACAACTAGACACTTTGAAAGGTGAATCTGACATCATGTAGTTTTAACATTTCAAAAAGGAGTGATGTTAGTATGCAATCATAGAACTATCATTTGGAGGCAAAATTTGATAATTCTAACACCACAAGTGAATTTGAAAGGTCCGAAAACCTAAGAAACAGTTGTCTACTTGCCTCGATTGGACACATGAAGAGCTCAAAAATGCAAAAAATGTCTCTAAGAGGGATTTCTCCTCATGGCGTGTAGAGGGCTTTTGGTTGAGGGCCAAAATCCCTCTATGCACCTTTTATAGGCCTTCTTTGGCCTTTTTCACCTCTCCTCCTAGAATCCGATTGATGCATTTTTTGGCCTTTTTTACCCCTCCAAATGTTCGATTGAGCCTCTCGAGAGGCTTTCCTTCTTTGACCTTTTTCAACTCTCCCAGTGTCCAATTGATGTGTTTTTTGACCTTTTTTTACCTCTCCACATGTCTGATTGAACCTCTTAGGAGGCTGACTCCTCATCGCTCACCAAAGACTTTTGGCCCTCTTAGCCAAAAGCCCTCTCCGTGCCATGAGGAAAAAGCCCTCTTAGAGACGTTTTTTGGCCTTTTTAACCTCTCTAGGTGTGTGATTGAGAAAAATAGATAGTTGTTTCTTAGGTTTTTGGGCATTTCAAACGCATTGGTGGCATTAAATCAGCAAATTTCACTTTCAAATGATAGTTCTATGATTCTAAAAAAACTAATTCATGACGTATATCTTATCAAGTGATTGACATCTATCGTATGAAAAAGAAACTTGCATTGAATGAAAAGGTGGCCATTTTGAAAAAGTACTTCTATATTGAATGAGTAGGTTGAAATTTTAGTCTTTTTTTTTTGCATTTTCTACGTAACATAGCGGTTTTTAGTGATTTGACACGCTTATTTTTCTCTGTTCCAAAAGGCCCTCGAAATGATCTCTGAAATCTTCTAATGTTTATGTAGACCTCAATATCTACAACAACTCCTACACCTTGTGCAAACATAGCAACACTCACCTTAGACATGTTTACATTCAAAGTAAACATTCTTCCCACTTTCTTTTCTTTTGTAACCAACTTTCCATCCTTCTTATGCTCTTCGACAAAGAGACCACCAGAGTTAAATCTGGCCTGCAAACCCTGCTCAATTATTTGTCTAATAGAAGCCAAATTCTTTGTGATATTAGGTACATGTACTACATTAGCTAGATAATTTACCATCTGTCATAGAAAATGGTACATTTCCAGTATACAAAAGGGATGTGCAGTATCATCCTCAGTCTCTACATAACCATGACTCTACAAAGTATGCATTTTCTTGAACTATTCACCATGACTAGTTATGTGATTTGACACACCCGAATCCACATTCCAAACATTATACCAAATTTTACTACATTTACAAACATAATATTTAACATGTGTTGCACCACAAGTAGCCTCTCAAGCTCATTTATTTGACACACACCCGAATCCACATTCCAAACATTATTACCAAATTTTACCACAGCTACATAGTATTTAACATGTGTTGCACCACGAATAGCCTCTGAGGCTCATCTACATTCTTGCTAGTGGTTGCATAGTTATTTTGTTGCTTGAAAAGTCACGTTCAAAGTGACCATGTCTCCCACAACCCCAGCGTACAATATTCCCATGTTGACTTGTATTGTTACATTGCACATTACCATAACCCTCAAGTTCCTTCTCTTCCACAATTACTACGGATACCAAATCCCTAAATGTGAGAAATTTTTCTTGAAGATGGATACCAGCATTAAAATATTTTTATTCTAGACCTAAACCTCTCAAATATACTTCCACCTTATCATCATCATTAACTATAACACCAATTGATGCAAGGGACTCACATATGTTCGTTATTTTCAACGAATACTCATTGATAGAGACAAGTTTTTCTTTTGCACTATATTCAACTTATTCATCAACTGCAACTTCCTTGCTTTTGTGTTGGTCACATCCAGCAATAGTAAAGTGTCCCAATCCTTCTTAGGGGTGTGAGCATCTTGTATGTGCTCAATCATTGTGTTATACACACTCACAGAAAGCCAATAAATGACCTTCTAGGCTCCCTGGTTCCAATCTTTACACATATTTATCGGTACAACAGTTGCGCCTTCCTCTTGTAATGTTGATGTTGTCTCCTGCTCTCCATCAATGTACTCCCAATTATCTTTACCCATAAGGAAATTGGTCATTCTAAACTTTCAAGCATGGAAGTTGTTCTTTACAGCGTCTCGCTAACAATCTGGTTAAGTCCATCATTGTTGGACGACTATTTCCAACACTTCATCAAGTCTCTTAGCAACCTGCTAAAAGTAGTCAATTATCACTTGTAACCATATTATCTGTTTCACAGTAGTAAACAGTATCTATTAACACTGCATCCAAAACAGCTCTCTTTGCATCACCAACATGTAGATATGTAGAATCCCAAATCTTAGTGTTTTTGCATGCGAATGCACTTTAACTTCAAAACATGCACCATAACATGCTCGAAATGAAAATGTGGCTACACAATTGAATTCAAAAGGACTACACACAAACTCGAGACACACAATCTCCAAAAAGAAGAACCTCAATCATAGATTTTTTTATGATGGCTCTCGAGAATCCTGACATCGCTTCTTCTGTTGCTCTCACTTGTTGCTCCAAGCTTTTCAGACATAACCAGACTCTCATACCATGTTAAGAGATAGAAAAGGAGAGAGCTTGAGCTCTTGTACACACACACACACACACAGAGGCAAAAATTTCTGCTTCTTCTCCTTCACTTACTCAAGATAAGAAGTCTACAAAGCATAAAAGGGAAAGCACAACATAAGGGGAAACTAGTACAATGGTCTAGTGTGAACCATTAGTGAGTGAGCTAGATGGATAAGTGTGCCATCACTCGAGCAGCTAGACCAAGTTGATGTAGTCCAGTTTTAGTATCATTGGCAAAGATATGAGTACCCACCGAAGTGTGCCAGTGATTATGGTTGTCGGTGATAGTCATCCTTGAGTAGTACATGTTGAGCTTGACATCTCAACATACAAGCAGTTTCTCAAGTTTAAACTCATGTGATTAGGTATCCCCAATCTCAAGAAAATGAAAAGCCATGTCAACTTTTTAAAACATCTTAAGTGCATAAATGAAGGGTGAGTTTAGGAAATGAAAGGACCCATGAAAATGGAAAGTCAAAAGACTTTTTGTGTTCATATAAAGACGTATAAAGAGATAGTGGAGTGCACATTGATATGATATGTATGTGTTTGGTATACATGTTTGTGTTCATTTTTTTCTATAATTTTATGTTTTGATTGTGATGAAATTCAAGTGCTAAATCTTGCTTTAGTTAAGGTCTTGATCATGCACAAATATGAAAATTTTACTCATGTAGAGTAGTTCACTCTTGTTAAACCTTAAATAAATGATAATTGGTAACTATAATAAATTTAAAGTCAATGAGAGATGCATATAATTTTGTTTACTTTATTTTATTGTCTGACCTCATTTTTTGTAATTCCGCATCAACATTTAAAATTTTGATTGTTATCATGTAGAGCCAAAAATTCATATTGCATGCTCTTCTTTGATCCCATACATAAACCATATGAGCAATTCTCTTGTGTTCGTATGAAGATTCAATTTTGAGTACTCAACAACCATTCGCATGCTAAATTTATTTAACTTATTAAAAAATGATTATGCTTGTATGGTTATGTTCTTTTGCTTAAAATTAGAAATTTGTGCATCTCTCAAATACCATCTTCAAAAAACTAGATGAGTTGCTAGTTGGGGATTACCATACCATAAGTTTGTCGCATAGTATTGCATCAGATTCATATTTTGTTATGCAAAATCGCTTAGATAGAGTATGAAAGCTATAATTATTTAGACTTGAGTAATTTTATTATGATTATGATTAATTCACAATGGATTTCCTCCAAGTTATGTTTGGTATGCTCTAGAAGTACCCAAATTAACTGGTACTATTAAGGTGGGAGCAAGTTATGGCCATGTTTAAAGATTATGGTATTATGCAAATCATATTTTGCAGATTCACAATGTTGAGGCTGATGACTCAATGATCCATATTTCATATTGTTTAAAACAGAATTTGCAGATTGATGATCAAGCAGAAACAATTTTTTCCTTGATTTTGCAAAAGTCACATGGAAATTAAAGGGATATGATATTTTGGATGTTTTTCATGACAAAATTATAGAGTTTGCTGAACGGAATGATTGATTCCTATGGAAGGAGTTGTTCTATCTCTGATTTACCTAAAATTCTTGATTTTGACGAGGAGGTCTTTATTTCATATTTGGAGACAATTCTAACTCAATGTTGGAAGAGTTTTGTCTATTTGCAAAGTTTTTATGAAGCAGATATTGCAGATTTTCAGATGGATACAATATTTTGGATGAAATATCAGAATTCTGAATTTTTGATAAAGATATCAGAATTTGCAGAGATGAAGACACTCTTGAAGCTGAATTTATTTTCAAGAAGATTCAGTATGATTGTTGATTATTGGTTTTACAAGTTTATCTTGTATGAGGAGGATTAGATGTGTTTGTATATGATGATGGAGTAGTATTGGCATGTTGCTATATATTGGTGCACAAGTAATTCACTTGATCTAGTGAGGTACTGCGCAATACTTTGGGATATCAATGTAAGTTTTTTGGGAATTATTGGGCGGTGTCTAGTTGTTTTGTATGGTGTATGTTGTGTATCTTGGATTAAGCTCCAGGCACTACACTTTGCATCATATAAGGTATTTTGGGATAAGGCATTTGACTCTGATCAAGGGATGTGTGGATCCGAGTCGGATTTCTGAGAAATCCACCACCGAGACGTGCCATATGTTGACAGGCACATCGGTATGACAATTTAGTGGTCAGTCAAATCTGTTTTGCTAGTCAGTCGAATTCTGGTCAGTCAGATGTTGGTCAGTCGGATTCTGGTCAGTCAGATGTTGCTGCGTTGGATTCTGGATTACTGCTGAATCAGATACTGTTGAGTCTAATATTATCTGAAGTCAGATTTATACTGAGTCGGATTTTTGCTTAGTCAGATATTTGGCCAAGAACTTCTTTTGGGCAATTACAACTGTTTCGTGTTGGATAATTCATGGGCTTAGAGGACGACTTGGGGAGATGATCTCTCGAGCTGTAAGCCTTTCTTGAAGATGAATACTAGTTCTGAGTTTACCCTAATCTCTCCTCTTTGCTCTATCTGATCTTGTCTCTGTGTTATTCTGTTGAGTCTGATTCTTGTATTTAGCCTTATGAGGACTGTTTAGCTTGTTTTTCTTCATGTGTTGTCGAACCCCAACATTAGTTGATCCTTAAATGGTTAAGAGCTCCACTACTCAAGTAGATACACTTTTGTATGCTTAGTATTTTGATTGTGTTTAAATGCAATGTATTTTTTCATTGGGATAATTGAAAGACTATGTCATCTTCTCATGATACTCGTGTCCTATATTCTTCTTTTGCACTCTCTTTCTTAAATCTCTTCTCAAAGATGACACTAGGCCGTGGGTACTCTTGAATCAATGCACTCAAGGTTAGCAATTTAGCTAGCTTTGAGAGGACGTACATATCCTCTTCTAGTGGGTAGATCATCTAGCCATGGGAAATGTGAAGTCTTTGTGTTGCTCTATTTTAGTGACTTTTATGAGTATATAGCTTTTGTATAGACCCTAGATTTTCAATGAATATACCAAAACAGGGAATTTTTTGTCATGTTATTTTATTGTGACTCAAAAAATCTAAATTTATGCATTTCACCTAAGAGTGGATGGATATCTTGCATGAGAACTAAACTGATATCTTTTTTACCTGCACTAGGAATAGCAACAACAAAGAATGGTTTTGTGATATAAAATTGATACATTAGTTTGGCAGTTTTGAGAGCATTAAATAAACTTTCTTGTAAATCAGCCCTTTAATAGAAAAGTTGAAATAATTAGAAAAAAAAATTGGTCCAAATTTTCGACATCAATCTAAGAAGTTAGTAATATTCGTCAATGCAGCAATAAAATTTAACCATTAAAAAATCCTAACTATCCCTTAAAGATGTTGATGCTAACCACATGCAATACAATGTGACGAAGGGTGAGCAATATCATAACAGCCGTTCGTAACAATTAAGGATTCTAAATGGTAATTCTTCTTCCTTTAAATCCCCACCTCGATCACAACCAAGTATTGATCAAATGTTGAAATACTTGGGTCATGTTTTCAATTCCCTATACTCTATGCACAAAGTAGCATAACTATACACCTCGCGCAATTGTCATGCACGCATAGAGACAATTGGCACACACCGCTTCTGTACACTTTGTACAAGCATTCTTTATTTACAAATTTGAACCCCAGAATCATTGAAAAATGCCTCCAAAAGTCTTTTATGTGGTCCGCACCCCTTTGCAAAAACACTTCACAACATGCACAATGCAAACCTCATCAATAGTTGTGAGTTAAAAAAAAAAACAAGATCAAACCCATAGTGAGGATGCTACTTTAGATTCGGGTTCCTGAGTTGTAGATATGACAAAGCTTTTGAAACATAGACATCATACACCTCCCAGGTAAGCTCTTTGAGAGGAGCTAGCTCTCTGCATAAGAGCACTACAATAATACTAATCACCAACAATAAGAGTTTCATGCTTATATAATCATGTCTTGGCTGTTCACACTTGTCCAAGGTTGTGGTCTGCACACTTGTGGGGCCATCCTAAGGCTCTTAATATCTCGTGTGTTCATATAGTCTTATCATGGACTCCACCCATAAACTGTATGCATCCTTCATGTGCTCTATGCACCTGTCTATGTATGTCATTTGTGCTCCATGTTCTCGATGCTATACATGATGTGATATTGCGTCTCTTGAAGAAAATTTAGCATCCTTGTAAACATCCTTAGACCCTAAGGAGGGAAAACCATAAGGTGAAAGGCTCTCCCAAACTGAGCTCAACTTAGAACTCCCTCTTCAAGTAAGTTTTGTCATTGAAAACTCCTAGTTATCTTGAGAGTTTGGTGTTGCAAACCTACTCTCAGATTTTGATGGCAACCCCTAACTTCTTAGGTTCTTAGAGACACACAACTACCTTTGGCACTATAGTGCCGTAAAGACATAACCCAAGCATTCCATACTACTTGGCTGGACGATATATGTCCCCTCTTTGGTAATTTTCATCTACTTAGCTTTAGAGATCTTAAAACATTGCAGGTGAGACCTCCAAAGATTATAGAACGCTTGCTCAAAACGTCACTATTGTTGACTTGGCATCTGTGGTCATCTACCCATAAACTTTCTCGTCTTTCCAAGCCAATAGTCTTCCTTTTTTGCACAAATGAGCTCTCTTTTTAGTTGGGAATTTATATCTATAAGTCTCTCACTTTTACAATGTGTCAATAGGTAGAGTAACGTCTTCCCTTAACACTTACATTCAGCTCACGATTGGTTGCCAACCTTTAGCCTTAAGAATTTACACTTAGGCTACTACAAGGGTAACTCAAGAGCTTCCCTTACTCTCTTATCTTTTTACTCTTTCTCCCTTAAGGACATTTTCTGTCCTCAAATAGAACTTCATTGTCATGTGTAGCAACCTCTTGGACTTCACTTTCTACCTCTATGTTGGAAGCTAAGCACAATAATATATACAAAGGAGTCTCAAATGAAACCATGTGTCCCATACCCTATGGCCTTTTTCAAGTTGTCTTTATTGACAAAGTCTTTTGAGGATCAGAGATCCTATTCATTGAGACTAGTATCCCAAGCAATTAAAACTTGGTAGCATATACATTTGTGCTAAGATTCTTTATTGGTAATTTTATTTAATATAGAGCCAAGCTCGCCCTAAGACGACAATCTAAAACGCATCCATCATCTGAGTGTTCATAAGCGAGGGCCTAATTGGGGACTAACTTAGATGGGTGGCTGTATAATTGTCTCCTACATGTGAGCCTACAAAGGGACCAAAGTGGTCATGTGCACAATCCACCTTTTAACCAAAATTTATATCATACCCTTAGGTAACCATAGCTACCTTTAATTTGTTACCAAAGTACCTTAAAATGTCCCAATGGGCGTTCTAACTCTAACGTCTTGACCGAGGGTCTAAGTTATAGACCTTGCTTTGCTTCCACATCCCAAGTGAGTTAGTTACAACGGGCTTAATTGCACTCGTACCTAGTGCTAGTTTCCATGTATGTATCTATAATACACTCACTTTCTTGCTTAGGCAAATGTCACTCAGTGTCACCTTATTAACTTTTTTTTCTCCCTTTAAGAATACTCACCGTAGATTATGAGTGTCATCCTCGTAAATAATATCAAGTTTGAAAGTCCATTTAAAGATCAAAATGATTCCTCTCCCTTTCCTTAAGAATTACATTGAGCTCTTGATTGGTTGCCAAGCTTTTGCCTTCAGAGTTTACACTTGGGCTATTGCAAGGGTAACCCAAGATCGCCCCCTACTCTCTTATCTTCTCCTCTCGTAAAACCTCCAAGAGGAGCTCTCCCCACAAGCTTCTAGCGTAAGAGCACTACTCATAACTATCCACCCCAACTATAGGAGTCACATGCTTATATAATCCTGCCCGGCCGTACATTGGCCAAACATGACCAAGCATGTGACTCTACAACTATGTGGCCGTCCTAGGCGTCCTAATATCCGATGTGGCCATCTAGCCCTATCATGGACTGCATCCCTAAACTCTATGCAACTGTGGTGTGCTCTATGCAACCATCCGCATATGCTACCTATGCTCCATGGTCCCAATGCCACAAATGGCATGGCAATGCCCCTTTTGAGGGGGCATCTCAAGCACCATTAGTGTCTTCCACGTCACTAGTGCACCCTGCACCCTCACTACAGGCCAAAACCACAAACTCGGGTAGAGGATGGAAAATATAGCCAAACCCAAGCCCGGGTCGCAGTGCAAAATATCAAATATCTCAAGACAAATGCTAACATGCCAAAGCTCCACCGTGGTTCAACAGTAGCGCAAGGTGCAACAGGCTTAAAGCCCTTTGAAATTTTAAGTAACCCCACCATGGTTCATAAAAGGAGAAGCAACAAACGTTCAAGCTTGTACGGTACCTACAAACAACAAGTCACCCGCTTAAGTGTGGGGGGCCGTAACGCGTCTCTCTTGTGGGCCCGTGTACTCCAGTAAAAACACGTTTCTCGTCTACTAAGCTACTTTTACTGAGTTCAAAGTACACACACACCTTCTATGTTTTTCTCATCTAGGGGGTGGTTGAGGAACCACTCAATATTGCTGTCGAGAAGGTCTAGTTGAAGAGCTCTTTATTTTAAAAAGCAGCCTATTCATCCCGCATTATTTTTTTAGAGGGGCCCCTAAGAGCACCTTTAGCAGGTCTAAGGGAGAGCCTCGAAGCCTTATATGCTCTCATCAAATACCTACAAAGAACAACCGACTACAGAAAATGCAAAATGATTCAGGTCCATGGGGATCCACCACCTACACACAAAACAAGGGGGCTTCTCTAGGAAGCTACTTCATGAAGTATTAAGGGATTGTGCTCTCTTTCACAACAGGAGAAGAGGCAACAATGACTTCCCTCAAGCAAAACAATGTTCAAACATTTTGTTATTTTGAGCAATCAACCATCTCGCGCTTGGCAAGTCACAAAAACCCACTTGCTCACAGAACTATCTTATAATGCACATATACCAAGGGCATCCTGTAAGCCTCTGCTACTCTGCCAACTTACCAAGCTTAAACATCATATACCTAGATGAATCCAGGATAAGCCCAGATTCACCCTTGAAGGAAAGTGCAAGGTATAGACCCATGGTAGTCACCCACAAGACGATATAACCATCAGCTCCATCATGCATAGCATTGACTAAATACCACGACATCCCCACTAACGTCGTCAGTGCCCAATAGTGGGTGTAGAACTAGGTACTAACATATGCTCCCCAACACAACACACACCACATGCACACACATGAGCATACATCAACACAAAGTTCAGCGTACTGAGTTTCTGTCATGACTCTTGAGATTAAACATCATCCTTACTTGATGCATGAGAGGAGAAACTTTTACTCAAGGTTCGACGCTAGCTTTAGCATACATGTCAGCTCAAGATAACATGGACATTTGCCTCCAAACGTAAAACTACACCCTCCACCCCAAAAAGCCACTTGTGATCCCCCTTCCGTTGCCACTGTCCCACGAAACAAGAAGATGAGAACAACTTCACAAAGAAGTTGATGCCAAATGAAATCTGAGTATACACAAAAGCAAAGATAAAATTCTATTTAGCTTTGTGCATACTTACAAATATGATAAAAAGGGTGGCAATGATCGTCACAGGTCTGTACAACGTCACAATTGTCATGAATAAGGGCACACTATTTAGTTCTGACTCTTTGGTCACACACCATTTCGCTAAATGGTGGTGATGGAAAAAATTAGACATTTTCAATGACAGAAGTTGACGTAGCCCTTGCATATCAAAAACAGCAAGCAACACGACTTTGAACTTCTGTAGCGAATGATTCGTGGCCATAAACAGTATACAAGTTGCTGTTGAGCTCTTAGAAAAGACTAAAATCTAATCTGTACAAGAGATGCTCTGAATCAGAATAAAAATCCCCAGCATCGTGACCTACCACTTGCAACACCTTCATCAACTTGTGGCAAATACGCAGTTGTTTGAACCTCCTCCAGCGACCTGTCTTCTCTATGCTCATTTGGAACAATCATCACCCTCTCTGCATTCTTTGCAAACCAGTCAGTAAACTTTGGGGATGCTGCCAGCTCTTGAATGGCCACTTGTGTATGCTGTTTTGTCACTTGAGTCCATTCACTTTGGCTCATTCCACGCCTTGTCGGTGTTTTGTGAAAGGTCGAGAGGTACTCTTGCTCAGTAATGTCTCCGTTGGAACTCGGAACAGGGCTGCCTTGTAATCTCTCTAGAAATCCACAAACATTAATCCTCAGAGTTTGCTGACGGAGAGAGCAAAGCATAGCTATACATCCAGTGGAAATCAAAGGAAGCACAACAATATAAGGCCAAGTATACAATCTCTAAGAAAACTTTTTGTCTTCACCAATAAACTTATTTTATTTGATGAATCACCTTCGTGGTTACATGAAGGAGGATACATAAACAAGCTTTCCATTCAGAGAATACTGAAAAAGAATTTCATTATCTACATGTCCATAGTAACAACTTGAAGCCCTGTGCATCTCAGACAATGTAACACAGACATTACACTTCCCGAGTCTTTTGAATTCTTACTTGAAGCCAAAGGAGATGCCTGATGTAATGATCCCCTTCGAGATCTCAAGAAAGCCGTGTCATTCTTTGGTAGAAACTCCGTTTTTGGACTTTGTTGAGTAACTGCTCTCTTGCTTTGAATATTATACACGATCTTATGAAAGAATCGCCTGCACTCAACCAAAAATAAATTCCTAACATGACACATCAAATGACAAATTCAGTAGCTACTCGTAGAGAATAAGCTTACTCTCTCCAGAAAGACAATGTAAGATCCCAGGTATCCACGAGATCTTGCAGATGCACCTTCTTAACTGTCCAACAGATTATCCAACTTGTAAGAAGAGCCAAAACAGCCAGTAAAGGGTCATGGGAGCTCTGTTCCAACATAAAGGGCAAAGAATGCATCAGTTACTACGACAAGCTCGGACACTGCAAATAACTAGACACGTTAAACACACCTGCAATATCATTACAGATCCAACGATGTAAATAGCCCACTTGACAAAATTAGCTGTTCCACCGTCAACAGAGCCATCTTCCAGCAGTACCATTTTGCGCACTCCCCAATAGCCCAACCATGAGCCCATGAGTCCAATCCCCAATACTACAAAAATTGCAACCTATCAAAAGCAAGTTAGCCAAAACAGCTGTTCACTCCCTGACTACAAAGCCAGATCAAAGCAACACCTCTACATGCTGTTTGAAACTCAATGCCGGTCCTAATAAAGGAAAATACTATCTAATGTGCAAGCTAATGGAGGGCTGCTCTGGGCTCGCCTAAATGTTGGGACTGCAAAAAAACAAGGTCCTGCCTCGTTGACAAGGGTTAAAGGTGAGCTTCCACAGCCAACCCTTAAGCAGTCTAAGTACATAGCAAGAAAGTTTTTACAATGCATCCAAATCACAGCAAAGTTTTCAACAAAAACTACCACTAAAAGAAAGTGTACAAACAGTACAGGATTATATGCTTGACTGCTAATTCCAAGCTCTTTCGAAATAGATGCAACCAGCCCGCTGAAGTAATGTAAAATCACAGTTCCTAAGCCTACCTGCAAAACACCGTAGTGAGGGTAAAATCTCCTTTTAACCTCATCATATAGAATCTTGAAAAGAATTGAGATAGAATATCGTACCACAGAGCCATACAAGACAATGTAAAGAGTGCTTTTCCGCCCTGTAGGCAGCAGCTTCATACCCTAAGTAAACATAAAGAATTGTTAGCAGAAAATGCAGTAATCTGCAAAACATGCACATGAAGAACTTAATTCAGAAAAACTCTGTGCAATGTACTCAACCGTCTTACCTGAAACAAAAGTATTATCACAATCAAAAAGATTCCAAGCACCATTGCACTGCTGTAGTAGAAAGGCACCCAACTGCTCACGATGGGAGCAACAAGTAGAAGAATTAGCCCACAAGTCAAGAAGACCAGCCTAAAAGGCCAAAACTCTGCAAAAACATGAAACATTGCAAAATTCAGGTGAACAATCACCAATTACACTCTAAAGCCTTTAAAAGTTATACCTTCTTCCACTGATACCGTCAAGCGCACATCAGTGAGTGAGTCACGTATCCTCAAATCAAGGTACTTTGTCTCAAAGGGAGATGCAATTCCATTCCAGGAATCCTTTTCAAGGGCTTGCCAGCTTTCCTTGCAGCACTGCCCCAATCCAAGTGACTCGTTTCTAACAAATATCGATGCTGTCATTTAGGAAAAGTCACAAATTTGCAACAAGCAGCTTAAGATACTGATAGCCCGTACCCATGGAAGCAAACATCGGCTTTTTGAGAAGCATGCAAAGTATTTTTCTCTATTAACTCAACCTTGACGCAAAAAGAATTTGCATATTTATTTATGTTTCGAATTCTGGAGACACTTGGAATTCGTAACCGAACGCTTGAAATCAGGTCTCCATGCTTTATTCCAGGAGATGTCTCAATAAATGACCCAGAGGAGCGCCTCACAGTTATGGGCCTGCCAACTGTCACATCTGGTGAAGATTACAGATAAATGCTTTTAGGTAACAATATACAGGAAAAAAGCATGTAAAATGCCCTATCAGTCACATCAACCTATTGCACCAAACCAAGATCATGAAACGTATACAAACAGTCAGTATGTGTTGTACACAAAGTAAGTTCAAAATGTTCAAGCTTGAATATAAATGCTGGCAAAGTGAGCCAACTTTCAGATACAATGCGTAATGGTTGATATGTTCTTTTAATTTTATTGACAAAAGCATTGCAATTTTATGCACACACCCCCACCATTTATATTAGTAGGCTAAGATTAGCATTTCGATTTGGTAGTTCTGTGAGACTGTGACCTCTAACCTATTGCACTCAGTAACCGACTGCCAAGCAGGTAAAGAGGCCGTGCCATCATGCCCGCCAGGGGCACAAGGATGAGTGTGCACTGCATTTGATTGCGAGCAGGTTGGGTCCCCATGCATGATGCGTGCATGTGTTGCTCATCGCAGCCAGTGTGTTGGCCGTTGCTTGCGTGTAGGGTAGACCCTTGCCAGCGCAATATGGCGCACTCAACTGCCCTTACAGGTGGTGTACCACTTGCCCAGCCCCCTAATGGGACATCAGTGACCTGCTGCTTCGAATTGACTCTGAGTGATCGCATGATGGCTCCAGCAGGTAAAGTCATCGCAAGTTCTGCCCTTTGACGTGAGTTGTGTTGCACTGGGTCCTCAATCCTCTTAAGGTCTGCCTATCAACTTGAGTTATGTTGCATTGGCTCCCTGTGCTGCCTGCTTTGAGTTGCCAGAGTAGCTTAGTGGCTCACATGTGACATCTGCAAGACTTAATTGCGAGCTGCGTTTTCACTCCTGAGTGATTGCATGAGATAAGTGTGGTATCATAGTACAAATTTGCAAGCTGTAGTAAGGGGTATGTGCTATTGCAAGTATGGTATTCTTCAAAACCGAAAAACTACATTGGACCCAGTAAAAGGTATAAACTTTTCTCATGTGCTGTTCTGCCAGTGGTTTGCATCATAGTTAATATGATTTCTGTTTAACACCACTGTCATGGGTCATTTTCTCATCTTTGGGGTAGACAGTCGGTTTGCATCATAGTTAATATGATTTCTGTTTAGCACCATTGTCATGGATCATTTTCTAATCTTTGGGATAGACAATGGGTTTCGTGTCTTGCCTTGTAGAATGAATTTTAGTCAAATTATGAAGAGGGATTTATGGCAGATTATGAAGAGTTTATTGTTCGGCATTGAAAAGGGATTTATTGCAGATTATGAAGAGCTTATTTTTTGGCATTGAATATTTGTTGATGCAGGGTATTCAGGCCACTAAGATGTCGCACGAGCAATCCAAAATGGCTAACAAGCAATCATCCCTGTTGACTATGCATAATTTCACTCGGATTCAAATCCCCTCCATTAAAAAGTTTAAGATACATAGCTCAAATGAGCATTCAAACGCTAGAACTGTTGATTTGTCTTCTGAAAATGCGATATCTTCCAGTACCTCAAATTTTTACGAACTAGAAAGAAAAAAAAATGCATGTTAAGCATGGAATGATGCTTGGGCTGTCTCATTTGATTGGGTATATTTTGATGCAGTGAAAGCGCGAATGTTTTGCAAAATCTGTGAATGCATGAAAAAATGTCGTAGTGAATTTAAGACGTGGGGCTCCGTGAATAGTCAGCTTAGTGCAATTAGGTGTCATGCCGCATCAAGGTAACATAAATGGGCTTCTTACTCTAAGGCCTATGGTTAAAAAGCCTTGCAACATGGCATTGAGAAGATCAGAGGGAATATGGATGTAGGGATTTTGAATCTTCGTCAGTGTGCTTATTAGATCCCAAAGGAAGACCTTGCGTTTGTTAAGTTTCCAGCTTTGTTAGAATTAATTGATGCATGTGGATTGAGCCCATTATCCTTATATCATAATGATAAGGCTGCTGCAAGTTTTGCTTCATACATTAGTGAGTCTATCTTTAACAGGATTTTGCAAAAGTTGACCTCTTCTCCTTTCTTTGGGAATTTAGAATCTACTAACATTTCTACTAATGAGCATTTGATTGTGTATGCCACTTACATGTATGATAATGAACCACATGTATGATAATGAACCAGACATGTCTTTCTTGGAACTAGTAGAAGTCAAAGATCGGACTTCAAAGGGGTTAGAAAATGCATTGGTCTCTTTGTTTAAAACTTATGGGCTTGATGAGAAGAAGATGGTGGGTGAGCTTTTGCTCAGATGGAGCATCTGTGATGGTGGGTGTGCGCAACGGGCGAGCCTCACTCTTAGAGAAGAGAAGTTCCTACATGATACCAATTCACTGCATAGCCCATCGAACCCATTTATACGTCTCAAATGCATTTCAAGGTAATGAAATTGCAATTTATGTTGGAGTTCTTAATGAGCTTGGTGCAATGTTCAAAAAATCATCTAAGCACTCCGCAAGACTAGCTGAATTGCAAGAAGCTTATGACTGTCCTCCATTGAAAATGGAAAGGATCCATAAGCTTAGATAGTTGAGCCGCTACAAAGCCTGCTGCTACAAAGCCTTGGTGAAAGTTTTTGAGGAGCTTAAGCCACTCCTAGGTTTTTTGCAGGAAGAAAATGTTGTCCTATATAATAAGGCAGAAAATTTCAAGTTTGTTTATGTCCTCCACTTTTTAGTTAATATTGTGGAACATCTTGCATCTCTAAGCTTAACCCTCCAGAAGTCTTTTGTCGATGTGACTAGCATACGCAGCTTGATATCATCTACTGTCACTAAAATGCAAATGGAGTTTACAGGTCCAATGGAGGAATTTGGTATGAACTTGCACGGCCACAATGGCTCTGGTTTCTTGAGTATGGTGTCGAAAATGGATGGTTATGGACGTTACGCAAAGAAGGGAGATATGGAGACAGGCCACTAGCAGCTTTGGGCTTGGGAGAGATGCCCTGGCACAAGTGCAGTGGAATCCTGGAGAGTGGTTCTGGAGAGACCCCTTCTCTTCAGTGGATCACCCTGGGATCCCATTCTTTCAGTATACAGTTCGATTGGGGCGCCACATACTGGCAACAGGGAGCGAGGCTTGTCTTGATGCAGCACTTCATTGGTAGGAGGAGGGTCTCACAGCTGAGTTCGTCAGGTTTCTGGGAGCGGTTGTGGGACTCCAAACAGCCGAGGAGAGTCACTTTGTTCCAGTGGCTAGTTGCACACAGAGCTACAGCACTAGTCCACAGTGGCTTTGTCACAAAATGATGACATGGCAATCCTGCCCGAGATGACCACCTGCGGTAGAGCTGTTGTTGTGGATAGACAGTACGGCAATCTGATGACATGGCAACAATACGGATGCCTGTAAATGGCGCTGATGGGCTAATGATGTGGCAACCCAAAAAACGCGCTGACTGTATGCTGACGTGGCAGAACTGTACGGAAATCCGCTTTTTTCACTGGTGTCTTTTTATGGCAGCTTTTGGAACCAGTTGCTTTTGAGTTTACTGCTTTTGGGGCTCTGCTTTTGGCATCCCTTGTAAGAATAAAAGGAGCCCAAGGGCCTCAATTTTCAGAGCATCTAGAGTCTAGCCGTAGAGTCTGAGAGCAGAGGACCCCTTCAAAAGTTGTACTTTGCTCAAGCATTAATATAACAAAGTAATACCGAAAGGTGTGCCAAGTTTTTGGGGCCAATCTCTCTTGGCACGGAACTACGCCGGGCCGTGTTGACTCAATCAAATAGTTAAGTGTTTTAAGTGAATCTCTCTTGTGTCACAAAAGAATCTAGACTTGGGGTGCCCAAGTTTGTTACAAGCTTTTTGGCAGTCTATGCAGCTTGTGGCCATCCTTTGGAGAGTCAGCGATACAGTCTGTGGGACTGTCCCATGGCACAACATGTTTGGCTTCAGGTTCTTCAACTGATGCCGGCTCTTTCCACAGCTAGATAGTACACTTGAGGTGTTGCAGCTGTAAGGTGCAACGGAAGTGAATGTTGAACTTTGCTCAAGATGAGTGCTCCGAACTGTGCTCGAGGGTTCCTTTTACTTACGGAAGGGAGAGCCTTCCGTTCCTTTAGTGAGAGAGTGCAATGATCACAACAAAGTGAATGACACTGTGAATGAAGGTGCTAAGAGAGAGAGAGAGAGAGAGAGGGAAGAATACGACACCAAACGGTACTCTCCTCCAAGGGCCCCCCTGTCTATGGCGAGAAAGGTCTATGCTATTGATTACACAAATCAGGTACAATGGACTAGATGCAATGGACTTGCCGTAGATGTCGACGACAATGATGACGACGACAAGGACGGGCTGATATCTGATAACGCTAGGGCTGAAATCTGCAAATCTGCTAACTGCTGAATACTGACACTGTGTCGGCGAGGACGGCGATGGCTACGCCGCGACGACGATGCGCTGAAAACGCAGATGCTGAAATCTGCGGACAGCGGGCTGAAACTGAAAACCCTGGCTGATCTGACGGTATGGCGAGGATCTGTTGCGGGTAGGTGAGATCTGCGAGGCTAGGGGCTGATTCTGCAGTGTCCAAGTGCTGAAAACTGAAAACGTTGATGCAATGGGCTGATCTGTCGCCGGAAACTGCAAAACGCTAGAGGTATCTGCAAGATGCAAAAACACTAGGCCTAATCTGCAATCTGCTGGCGTCAAGTGCTGGGATCTGGAAACGCTGGCTGATCTGGGAAGTCCAAAAACGCTAGGCTTGTCTTATGGCTGAAAACGTAAGTCTCCTGCCAGTCTTGCTGAGAAGGTGCACTGCAAGTTGCTGGAACTTCTGCTACCTCTTCTGCCAGAACGTGCTAGCGCCAGGTTTCTTATATACTGACTAAGCAAAATTGCCCTACCCAGTTTTCCAACAAAAGTCACTTATTAAATAATAAGTAAAAAATGGATAAATAGGGAAAATGGGTTCTGTGCACTGTAAAAAGCTCATGATGGGTATTGACTGTTATATTGATGATCATGCTGTGTGCAACCAGAGGATATGCAACTACTCTAAGTGCCTAAACATGCAGGGCCTGCTTACAGGCTCACAAAGGTGTCACAACACTTCCTAAGCTGACCTGAAGTAGCTTGCCCACATGCACATAGGGTTAGATGTGCACGTGACAGTAGCCTAGTCCACTCTCACGGGCCCTGCGCTCCATTTAAAGATGGCTTCCACCAGCAGGATAATAGTGACCAAGGGGGGCCGACCTACACTTCAGCTTGCCACGAAGCTTACCCGCTAGGATTGGTGCAATGAGAGAGAGGTGTGTTGGGAGCTCGTCTGTGGCCTGACACTCGGCGGGTCCGTTGCTTCCGCATCTTTGAGGCTCGCCCTGTCCCACCGGTAGAGACTATTTGTGATTTTCGGTCGGAGCTCATTCACTCTCTCAAGGGCAACTCCAAGGCAATTCCGACCGCATGCGGGAGTGTAGAGAGGCTTTCCTGCAACTCTGGCACCCAGGGCCTTTCTTCACCATGGTCCATGGGGCACCCAGATGGCACTATTGTCTACCTGTGTGGCTCTTTCCTCCTCCCATCTCGTGATCTAGCCCCCATTGTACATATTTTGTTTTCTCACTCGGAGAGTCTCCCCTTTTGTTGATGTAGCCCTCTCTAATTGGTTGTAGCCCTATGGACACTTTTATTGACTAATGGAAGGATCTTTTTCTCGGGAAAAAAAAAAACGAAGGGAGATATGTACTATAGCATGTGTACTCGAAGATGTGTGATCAGGACAAAAATCTTGCAGATTCTCTTCACGTTTGGTAATGCTTCTTTAATGCAAAATTTTGAAACTTTATCTCCGGTCATGTTTCCATGCAGCAAAGAATTGAAAACTATGAAGGGTCTCAAATGGATGCTCTTGTTAAGCATTTTGCACAATCTCATGTCCTAACTGGTGATATGCAAGTAGGCCCTCTTGTAAATGAAAGGTCACAACAAAGAGAGTTTCATATGTTTAATATTCAAGGAGCTTCTGATTGGAAGGGCAAAACCCCAGAGAAATACATGGTGTTTGATAGGAAAAAGTGATTATTGGAAAGAAAAGTATCTTGATCTTTGGTGCCTTCCTCAAATAGCAATGCTTCAATGTTGTAGTACCGCCATATGTGAAAGGGGCTTTCAATGTGCACAACATTATCAAGAGGAACCTTTGCAACAGGTTGGAAACAAGTAACTTAGATGTTCCTATTGGCATCTCGATTGAAGGGCCTCTTTTAGATGCATTTGATTTCTCATTGAAGGGCCTCTTTTAGATGCATTTGATTTCTCATTGAAGCTATTAATAATCTTTGACATGACGGTGACGTGTATGGATTTCATTGAGAGAATGCGTAAGAGGCAGATTTGTGTTTCAATTATGTGTGCCAGGTTGTGGATTTGCTGGTTTTTGGGGTGGTTGTGGACTTGCTGATCTTTGATGTCATTTCAATAAAACCTGACTGCTCAAAAATTTTATGCCGATAAAGAGTGTCTTATCTAAATTATGTGTCCCTACGTAGGTGCTTGATGTCACGAGCTGCTGAGTATCAAGCCACCGAAGACCTGGTGGGTTAGGGCTCCCCGAGCCTAATCCTAGCCAACCTGCATATCTCGGCTGAGGGGCCTAAACCCTAGCAAAAGAAGAAGAAGTCTTTACCAACTTACTGATCCTCGCCGAGTGGCCCAATTATTAAAGAAAGGGTTAGAATTAAAACCCTAACCCCCAGCCAACTTATGGGACCCCGTGTCACAAAGTGATGACGTGGCAGATAGCAGAAACCCTAATTTCTGCCAGAAACCCTAAAATTCCTGCAAACCCTAATTTCTGCCAGAAACCCTAATTTCCGGAAATCGCGGAGGCGGATTATTATAAATTTTTATTTTTTTTTATTTTTTTTTGGGAAATTTTGAGCGACGCAAATCTCAGCTTTTCGCTTTGATTTGGGAGAAAGAAAGAGAAAAAGAGAACTTGCTTTTTACTGACTCTCATTGAGAGAGAGAGAATCTGCTTTTGCTTTCAAGCTTTTGGGGCTCTGCTTTTGGGCATCCCTTGTAACCTTTAAATTAGTGGTGAGGGCCTCACTTCTCAGAACATCTGGACGCAGAGTCTGAGAGTGAAACCCTAGCCACTCTCTTGTACTTTGATCTGATTAATATAAAAAGAAATACCGAAAGGGACGCCAGTCTTTGGGGCCAATGTCTCTAGGCACGGAACTCCGCCGGGCCAGTGCAAATCTATTGTGATCTGTGAATTGTTTTGAAGTGGTTATTTGATGCTATCGCGATTGATTCTTGACTTGGAGTGTCCAAGTCTGTTACAGTGGTATCAGAGCACGGCCGATTTCTCTTCTACGAGAAATCCGATCCCCGAAATTTTTTTTTTCCGCGGCACCTATGGCTTCACGCAAGGATCAGTAGACTCCCTCTGCATCTAGAGATGCGAGCAGGAATCACAACGAAGATTCCGGCAGAGAGTATGGCCCGCCTTGGCCTACTCAGGCGGAGCGGCGAGAGATGGAGCGTCGCCAGTTGATCGGCGATGCAACAAAGATGATGCTCAATTTTGCCAAGGACCCGAAGATGGCAAAATATATGAACCAGACCTCTTTGAAAGAGGTACAGATGGAGTGGCAAAGAACCACAACACCACTCCCGAAACCCGCTCTCAAGAAACCTTTTGCCTCCAAGAAATATACGGAGAAGGAACTGGAGAACGTGGTTGATGCATGGATTGCTTAGCTTTTCGACGTGCAAAAGAAATGCAAAAAGCATGGCTAAAAGCAGAAGAAAGGCACTGACTTCCCGGGATATTTGGGTCGTCGGTCGACATTTGACAAGGCAAAGAAACAGAAGAAGCGTGTTCGATTTGAAGGAGTACCCAGTTCTTCTTCTTCTTCTTCTTCTTCTTCTTCTTCTTCTTCTGACAGTGCTTCTAGCTCTTCAGATTCGAGCAAAGAAGACAGAAAAGGTAAAAAGCGAAGCAAGAAACAAAGCTTCGGAAAGGACAAGAAGAAGGCTACATCTCGCCAAGAGAATGACAGTTCTACTGAGGACTCGTCTACAGACAACTCAGATTCCGATGAGGGAAACTTTTATGCGAACAAGAAGAATTTTTACAAAGCCAACCAGTATGACTTTCTCGAAGATAAAAGCAAGAAAGTCCGAGAGTTTAAGGAAGGTGGCCACTCGATCAAGTTTGATACTTTTCAGGATACTCAGATGCTTCGAAGGCTTTGTCTTTTATACAGCAGTTTGACATCGCTTTCGAGAGAGGACGCTATTCAGAGCACTCCAAGATTCGGAGAGCTGCCTCTTATTTTAAGGGGAATGCTCGTACTTGGTGGTCCACGCTTCTTTTAAACAAGACTGCGCCAGTTACATGGCTGAAATTTAAGAGGCTTTTTATTTCTTCTTGGTTGACGCAAGAATATGAACGAGATATAAGAGCTGCTTGGAACCATCTTCGGATGACCAAGAGCGATACAATAAATACTTACTGTGAAAGATTCTGGAGCTCTTTTCTACCCGCCTCTTCATTCAAGAAGATCTCGTTCAGAGAACAGATTGAGCGGTTTACCTTGGGTCTACCTACAGAAATCCGAGATCACTGCTTGGAACAGAAGTCAGCTTCTATTCAGGAGTTGATGAGTCATGCGAAGCGGGGCTTTGCCATTCACTCTGGCAGTTTGACCTACCCCACAGATAAGGCCATGACACAACGAGCCGAACAGACTTCTCGGAATGAAAGTAAAAAGAAAAAGAGCAACCCAAAGAAAAAGGATGCACGACCAAGCTTACTCCTAAGGAGAGAGCTCGCTTCATCAGAGAGGGGAAGTGCTTTGGATGCGGGGAACATGGACATATCTCCGCGAAGTGTCCTAAAAAGACACAGAAAGAACAGAATGATAAAGACGACGACAGGCCTGAGAGTTCGAGAGCAGCTGAGGAATGTGGCAAAAAAGGCAGATAGAAAAGCAGAATTGGTACCACATGGCGTGGGACTTGCACCGAATCAAATGAATGGAAGTACAAACTTTGCCGCTTTTTGGGGCAAAGTGAAGGATCAGGAAGCTCTTTTGAAGGAGCCAAGGCCAACTTCTTTTCACTTGGAATTGGCGGCTGGATTTGGAAATTACGCCCAACAGACTGACGCCACAGGCGGAGGTAGTTCGACTGGCACCCGGATGGGATGTTGCCATTACACCGATCATTGGCAAACTTCGTTTGCAATGACAGGGGTGTTCAGGGCACGCGAGTGACGTTCTACTCAGGATCCCTTGGTACCACAAGAACTATGCCGTGGTTGACTACCGGGCCGAGAAAGCGGCTTTGATAAATGAAGGGCTTAGAGATTGTACTTGATGAACTTCAGTTTCTTACTCATTCTTTTGGAAGAGAACTGAACGATGGATAAAGGTTGAATATGTTTTGACCTGATCAAAAGAACGCCAAGATTTTTCTCCACACTCATGCCGATTGCTTTTCAAAGGGCCTGAAGATCAAACCATTGATCTGATACCTAGAAGCACGCCACCGAATCGGCCACCTTACCGTGTGAGCCGAGTACAAAATGAAAAGATTATGAACCCAGTGAAAGACCTCTTGGAAAAGGGTCTTGTCCAACCTAGTACTTCACCGTATTGCTCTCCAGTGTTGTTGGTTTTGAAGAAAGACAGATCTTGGAGAATGTGCATCGATTATAGCACTCTCAACGAAATCACCATCAAGAACAGATTTCCGATTCCTAGGATCGATGATATACTCGACAAGTTACAGGGATCCTCGTGCTTCAGCAAGATTGACTTGAAGAGTGGATATCATCAGATCAGGATAGCGCCAGGAGATGTCTACAAGACTGCTTTTCAGACGACCTTTGGGTTATTTGAGTTTTTGGTGATGCCTTTTGGCTTAACCAATGCTCCTGCGACATTTAATCGGATAATGGACAGGATTTTTCGAGAGTACAAGCTATTTGTTGGCACTTTCTTTGACGACATCATTGTTTTCTCCAAGAATGAGGCAGAACACAGAGATCATCTGCTTCAAGTCTTTCAGGCATTACGAGATCACACGTTAGTGATTAATGCAAAAAGAAAAGTGAATTTTTCCTACCAGAGATACACTTTTTTGGGACAAATTGTGTCAGCAGCAGCAGGAGTGCAAATGGACCCGGCCAAGATAGAGACTATCCGTGATTGGCCCGATTTGAGGAATGTCCATGAAGTTAGAAGCTTCTTGGGACTGTGTTCGTACTACAGGCGGTTCATACGAAAGTTTGCAAAGGTTGCTTCCCCTTTGCATACCTTGACACAGAAAGGAGTACCTTTTTCGTGGGGACCCACAGAGGTGACTGCCTTTCGGACATTGAAAGAGAAATTGACTACAGGACCTATTTTGACTTTGCCGGACTTACAAAAGTCATTTGAAGTATATTGTGATGCTTGTGGTCGTAGTCTGGGTGCGGTCTTGATGCAAGAAGGCCATGTCATAGCTTACGAGAGCCGTTTGTTCTCTAGGCCGGAGATGATAGCACAATTCTATGAGAAAGAGCTTTTGGCGGTTATCCATGCTCTTACTCAGTGGCGGCAGTACCTACTCGGAGCGAATTTTACTGTCTTTACAGACCATCAGAGTTTGCGCTACTTCTTGTCACAGAAGCAGCTTTCGGAAAAGCAGATGCGGTGGGCGAACATCTTGTCACAGTTCCACTTCCAGATTGTCCATGTGCAGGGACAGAAGAATGTGGTGGCAGATGCTTTGTCTCGGAAACCGTTGGTTCTGGCTATTTCCACGATACATCATAGGAGCTTCGAGGATATGGTCGATCAGTATGCCACAGATACAGATTTTGCAGATATTTTCACACGGATACGGGATGGGGAGACAGTAGCTAGATACTCCCTTCGGGAAGTCTACTTGATGAAAAAGACTATGTTGTGCGTTACACAGCCGTTGAGGGATAAGGTTATGACTGAATGCCACTGTCCACCTTTTACGGGTCACCGCGGCATTGCTACCACCATGAAGGGGGTAGAGAGATACTTCTTTGGGCCGAGACTCAAAAAGAATGTGGAAGAGTTTGTGCGCAGTTGCTTGGTATGCCAGAAGGTCAAGTTTGACAAGCATAAGGCACAGGGATTGTTACAGCCTTTACCCATACCCACCCACCCCTGGGAAAGTATTGCAATGGATTTCATTTTTTATCTCCCGAGAACACAGAATGATCACGATGATTTTCCGATTACATGGCACGTCTGAGACGATTGTCTCCGACAGAGACCCCAGATTTATGAGTTTGTTTTGGAAGGCAATTTGGGAGAACATTGGCACGCATTTGCAGTTCTCGTCATCGTTCCACTTGCAGACTGACGGGCAATTCGAGATTGCCAATTCAGTGATTTTAGATTTATTGAAGTCTTGTATCTCGGATCAGAAGACTCAATGGGAAAAGAACCTATCTTTGGTGGAATTTGCCTACAGTAACACGATACACTCTTCGACGGGGAAGACGCCATGTGAGATTGTTGAAAGTGCTGCGAAGGTTCCATCCTTCCTGAGCACGAAAGATTAGATATTGGAAGCGGATGAATATTCGCGAGATTTGGATACGGCTTTTGCCAAGGTTCGCGAGACTTTGCAGGAGTCTCAAGAACGACAGAAAAAGGGAGCGGATCGCCATCGTCGCGACTTGAAATTGAAGGAGGATGATTGGGTGCTCTTACGTTTTGAGAAGGCACGCCTACGAAAGAAAAAGGGAAAGGAGAAGCTTTTTCCAAAGCTTAGTATGCGATACTACGAACCTTTCCAGATCGCTGACAAGATAAATGATGCCTCCTTTCGATTGAAACTGCCATATACTTGGAGGATTCACAATGCATTGCATGTGAGTCTCTTGAAACCTGTTAAGGGTGATGTGCCTGATGATGGGGAGCCTGATGAGCAATCCAAAGTGGAAGAAAACGAGGAGATCCTTGTTCCTGAACAGATTTTGGCACATAACGATACGAAGAAAGGTAAAGTCCGAAGGCGGTTCTTGGTTAAGTTCAAGAACTTTCCTGCATTTGATGCGAAGTGGATGGAGGAGGAGGACCTAGCAGATACTCCTCGGATTGTGAAACTTTACCTCGATGTTTTTGTTTAGCATAGTCTACTCCAAACGGAACCCAGAATTTCAGCTTGGCCGAAGATCTGGTGCAGCGGGATGCACAAGAGGGAAGTTACTCCGCTCCTTTGTCAACAGATGCCTTGATTTTGATACTAAAGTCACTGATGTCTCTTTGAGCTTCAGGGATACTGAGAGCTGACAGTATTCTGCTAGATGACTTTATGAAATGGAATTCCTGATAATGATACTGATTTGTTCTTGACTTCTTTTGAGTGCAGGAACTGATAGCCGAAATGACTGCACCATTTTGGTCTGATTGATCTCGAATAGACATGGTTGCAATAGGGGTTAGTCAATCAGACATCGATGAGGTCTCGATTGGACCTAGATGTGATTGCTAGCTACATTGCCGATAAATCATGGTCTAAGATCCGAATGAATGTTGAATGTCATGTGATGTCCTGTGATGTCTGGTGATGTCCTGTGATGTCGTGTGATGTGACTGTCGATTTTGTACATGTGCTAGATGTGTGTTCCTAGTACGTAGGTACTAATAGTCAGTGTCTGCTAAGACGGTTTATGGCTTTGTCGGTTTTGCAGGCGTAATCGCGGTCGATTACAATGCTTTCAAGAGGGGGTACGTCACAAAGTGATGACGTGGCGGATAGCAAAAACCCTAATTTCTGCCAGAAACCCTAAAATTCCTGCAAACCCTAATTTCTACCAAAAACCCTAATTTCCGGAAATCGCGGAGACGGATTATTATTAAAAAAATTTATTTTTTTTTTAAATTTGGAAAATTTTGAGCGACGCAGATCTCAGCTTTTCGCTTTGATTTGGGAGAAAGAAAGAGAAAAAGAGAACTTGCTTTTTATTGACTCTCATTGAGAGAGAGAGAATTCTGTTTTTGCTTTCAAGCTTTTGGGGCTCTGCTTTTGGGCATCCCTTGTAACCTTTATATTAGTGGTGAGGGCCTCACTTCTCAGAGCATTTGGACGCAGAGTCTGAGAGTGAAACCCTAGCCACTCTCTTGTACTTTGATCTGATTAATATAAAAAGAAATACCGAAAGGGGCACCAGTCTTTGGGGCCAATATCTCTAGGCACGGAACTCCGCCGGGCCAGTGCAAATCTATTGTGATCTATGAATTGTTTTGAAGTGGTTATTTGGTGCTGTCGCGATTGATTCTTGACTTGGAGTGTCCAAGTCTGCCCGTTCGATGGGGCCCAAATTATTAGAAATAAAGCAAGACACACACAGAGAGAACCCCTTGCGTAAAAACTGACGACGAGGCAGTTGTACGGACCACCACGAAAACACACTGACATGCTACCGTGGCACACTATATAGACGCCAGCGTTTCACGCTACTGACATGGCAAAAGTGTACAGATTTCCGCAAATCGTTCTGTCAGCTTTTGGGCATAAGCTTTTGGATGTAAGGTGCAACGGAAGTGAATGTTGAACTTTGCTCAAGATGAGTCCTCCAAACTGTGCTCAAGGATTCCTTTTACTTACGAAGGGGAGGGCCTTCCGTTCCTTTAGTGAGAGAGTGCAATGATCACAAACAAAGTGAATGACACTGTGAATGAAGGTGCTGAGAGAGAGAGAGAGAGAGAGAGAGAGAGAGAGAAGAAAACGACACCAAACGGTTCTCAAACCCTCCTCCAAGGGCCCCCCTCTCTATGGCGAGAGAGGTCTATGTTATTGGTTGCACAAATCTGGTACAATGGTCTAAATTCAATAGAATTGCCGACTATGTCGACGACAATGATGACGGCGACGAGGACGGGCTGAAATCTGAAAACGCTAGGGCTGAGATCTGCAAGCAAAAACACTGACTTTTGTTGTATACTGACACTCTGTCGGCGAGGACGGCGATGGTGACGACGCGCTGAAATGCTGAAATCTGCGGACAGTGGGCTGATCTGACCGCACGACGAGGATCTGCTGTAGGTAGGTGAGATCTACGAGGCTAAGGGCTGATTCTGCGAGGCTAAGTGCTGAAAATTGAAACACTGATGATCTGAAGCCGGAAACTGCAAACACTAGGCAAGGTCTGCAATTGAAAAACGCCAAGAGATCCGGAGCAAAATGCCAAGGCTGATCTGCTATCTGCTGAAAACGCTAGGCTGATCTGTAGCCAAAACTGTCACGTGACACATCCAACCCTATGTGTCCGTGGACAAGCTACAGCATGATCGGGGTTCAATCAGTCAAGTCAGTCTAGATTAGAAGTGATCTGGCACTTTTGTGAGTCTATTCGTAGACCGTGCATGTCCAGTCACTTAGTGTAGATGCATATCCTCTGGTTGCACACAGCATGATCATCAGTATTACCATCAGAATCCTTCAAGGGAATTTTCCAGTGCATTTAGCCTATTTTCCCTATTTTTGACACTTTTCACTTATTATTTTTAAGTGACTTTCCAACAAAAGTAGGTAGGGCAATTTGGGTAAGAAAATACATAAGCAAACCAAAGTTAGCACTAAATGGTAGAAGAGGCAACAGGAGCCAAGCTCAACAGGCAACTTCTCAACAAGAACTCGGTGGTCTCCCCTCCAAGCAAAGGACTCAGCACCTTGGCATTTCCATCAAAGTGGTCATCGCCATACCTCCCATCCCCTAGCGTTTTCTCATCAGCAGATCACCGCGACGGAAGCAAGCTCAAACCTAGCGTTTTGCATCAACATCATCGCCAGCAGAACCCAGCAAGCTAGCGTTTTTGAAGACCATTGACCTAGCGTTTTTGACAGGTGTAAGCATGGCGTTTTTCAGCAGACACTTTGCAGTGTTTTCAGCAATGAAAGACTTGCAAATTCAGCCCTAAAGAAGTAGCAGATTCAGCCCGGAAAGACCATCAGTTTTCAGCCTAACACCTGCAGATTTTCAACGTCAAAGCCCTACAAAATCAGCCCCCAGAATCAGCGTTTTTGGACTAGTCGCAGATTTCAGCCCATAGCGTGTTTGGACAGCAGATAAAAGATTGCAGATTTCAACCCTTAGGTCGGTCTCGTCATCACCGTCGTCATCGCCGACATAGCCTAGAATTGCATCAGTCATATGCATCCCCATTGTACCAGTTTGTGCAATCATAAGTAGACCACTCTCGCCGACGAGATGGGGCCTTGGGAGGAGGGCTTTACAAGAGTCTCTGGTGTCGTATCTCTCTTCTCTCTCTATCTCTCAGTCTCATACACTTGCACGCACAGTGTCCATTCACTTTGTTTGTGATCATAGCATTCTCTCATTAAGAACAGAAGGCTCTCCCTTCCATAAGAACAAAAGGAACCTTGAGCATAGTTCGGAGCACAGTCGTATTCTCTTCTCTCTCTATCTCTCAGTCTCAGCACCTTCACTCACAGTGTCCGTTCACTTTGTTTGTGTCCATTGCACTCTCTCATTAAAGAACGGAAGGCTCTCCCTTCCATAAGTAAAAGGAACCTTGAGCACAGTCTCAGTCTCAGCACCTTCACTCACAGTGTCCGTTCACTTTGTTTGTGTCCATTGCACTCTCTCATTAAAGAACGGAAGGCTCTCCCTTCCATAAGTAAAAGGAACCTTGAGCACAGTTCATAGCACTCATCTTGAGCAAAGTTCAACATTCACTTCCGCTGCACGTTACATTGGTATCAGAGCTTTGGCAGTGTTCTGTATCACTCAAGGAAAGAATCACAAGAACCACATAATTTTTTTTGCTTGTTGCGGTCGCACGTAACCCAAGACCTCTTGGGCGTGTCGATTCCTAATCGTGTTTTTGAAGAGTGACAGGAAACCCAAGAAAGAAGGGCTTGTCCAGCCTCCCCTTGTGTCTCTTTTCACTCATTGAGAGCGAACCGTGCACTTAGCGACCGGCCAATCGACGTGAGGTGGGAAAAAGCAACCTTGGTGTGAGCGCAAGGCCGCCAAGGGGTGCACCCACGGAAAAGAGCAGAACTCGGGTGAAGAGAAGATCCTTCTCTAACACAGATTGCAAGAGAAAGAAGAACCTCAAGACCCGCAAGAACCTCAAGAACTCAAGAACCCCAAGAACCAAGACCCCAAGAACCCAAGTTCCTCGTGAACTTAAGAACCCAAGACCACACGAACCCACAAGAATCCTCGACTTGAGTGGATGGTCATCACTCGAAGGGGAATGGATACTTCGCTTGGAGGTGATGAGCATGAGAGAGGCAAAGAAGAATTTTCCCACCCAGGAGGTTTTTCTGACCCTCCCCCTTCCCCATCTACGCCAAGGATTACACCAGATCCTATGGAGGCTTGGTGCAAGACGATGATGGACATGATGACAACGTGGCACGAAGCAAGGATGGAAGCCATGGAGCGTGAGCGCGAGCAATTACGCTTGGAGGCCAAGGAATTTGATCGCAAGTACGCAGAAAGAAAAACAGAATTGGATTGCAAGAACGTTGTTCATTCTTCCTCTCTCATTTCTAATGTGCAGGCGAAGATTGAAGAGATTCGGGAAAAGGAGACTCTCTTAGTCTCTTCTCCTCCCAAGCATGACACACAGGATTCGCATGATAATTTGAATGACAAGCATGATGATTTGCATGATGATCACGATGTGATTTCTCACAAGCATGATGATCAAGATGTGATTTCTCACGAGCATGATGATTTGCATGAAGATGATGTGATTGTTCACAAGGATGATGTATTAGTAGATACTTTTTCTAGCGAAGCTAACCTCGCTACAGATTCAGACAATCACGAAGAATCGATCTTGGCTTTCGAGTCGATGTCCACAGCACCCCCCTAGGCAGATTCGATCAAACACGAGGAACCGATCTTCGCTCTCGAGCCTAGGTCCAAAGAACAATCACAGGAAGTATTATGTGTTCGAATGGTCAGTCAGCATGCATTGTACGAGTGTTTCATTCGTGATCGTTTCCTGTATTCTAGTCAGCGTCTTTATGTGATCCCTTTTCCTAGGCATGACATATCGTACGTTGAGCACGTTTCACTCATGAATGAGCACGGATGTATGCGGATTATTCATGAAAAGCTGAAAAGTATGCATTCAAGTAAGTCACATTCCATGTCTCTTCCTTGGCATGACAGTTTCCGAAAGAGCACAAGAAGGATTGAGCATCAAGCATCGGCATTTCCATTGTGATTTGCCACAATTGATTGACTTAGATCAGAAAGTCATGATTCGACCCCATTGTTTGGGTGATGAACGGTTTGGCACTCCGTCTATATGTTCATCTGCATTGCATGCACAGTTTTTTCGAAGGAGTAGAATTTTTCCAGTCACTTTACATGGAATCGGTATGTTCATGTTTTTGTGTTGGAAGTGGTTTCAGGAATTTTCAACCTCAGAGATTCTTGAAGAAGGTAGACGCCTGACTATCGACGAAGTTGAAGCATCGAAGGAGCCACAGAAGACTTTGTCGCTTTCCGGGCGGCCCAAAGAAGCAAGCGTTGCAGACCTTTATGAAGTTTGAGTATCGCACGACCCACACATCAGAGTGGGCCGGCGAAGAGTCCTTTTGTCATGTGACACATCCAACCCTATGTGTCCGTGGACAAGCTACAGCATGACAAGGGTTCAGTTCAGTCAAGTCAGTCTAGAATAGGAAGTGATCTGGCAATTTTGTGAGTCTGTTCGTAGACCGTGCATGTCCAGTCACTTAGTGTAGATTAATATCCTCTGGTTGCACACAGCATGATCATAAGCATTCCCATCAGAATCCTTTAGGGAAATTTTTCAGTGCATTTAGCCTATTTTCCCTATTTTTGACATTTTTCACCTATTATTTTTTAATGACTTTTGTTGGAAAGTAGGTAGGGCAAATTGAGTAAGTTTGTATATAAGCAAACCTAGACTAGCACTAATTGGCAGAAGAGGCAGCAAGAGCACCATTGCTCAACAGGCAACTTCTCAACAAGAACCTTGGTGGCGTTTTCTCCTCCAAGCAAGATCCCCCATCTCCTAGCGTTTTTCATCACAGATTGCGTCGCCAGAAGACTTCAACATCAACGTTTTTCATCAAGGCTACACCGCAAGACAACCTCAGCCCCCTGGCGTTTTCTAGAGCCCTAGAGTTTGCAGATTTGCAGCCTCAGCCATGGCGATTTTCAGCAGATGAAGACCATCAGTTTTCAGCCCTAAAGACCTGTAGTTTTCAGCCATTAAGAATTGAGGACAGCAGCCATTCAGCCTCAGATTTCAACAATAGCGTTTCTAGGACAGCAGATAAAGAGTAGCAGATTTCAACCATAGCGTCGGTCTCGGCATCCCCGTCGTCAACATCGACCTAGCCTAGACTTGCATCAGTCACATGCATTCAGTTTGTACCAGTTTGTGCAATCAATAGTAGACCACTCTCGCCGACGAGAGTGGGGCCTTCGAGGAGGGGTTTACAACGTCTTGGTGTCGTATTTCTCTTCTCTATCTATCTCTCAGTCTCATACACTTGCACGCACAGTGTCCATTCACTTTGTTATGATCATTGCACTCTCTCATTAAGAACGGAAGGCTCTCCCTTCCATAAGAACAAAAAGGAACCTTGAGCACATTATGGAGCACTCATCTTGAGAAAGAACAACATTCATTCCGCTGCACATTACATTGGTATCAGAGCTTTGGAAGTGTTCTGTATCACTCAAGGAAAGAACCACAAGAATCACAAGAACTTTTTTTTGCTTGTTGAGGTCGCACGAATCCAAGTTCACTTGGGCGTGTCGATTCCTAATCATGTTTTTGAAGAGTGACAGGAATCCCAGGAAAGAAGGGCTTGTCCAGCCTCCCCTTGTGCCTCTTTTCACTCATTGAGAGCGGACCGTGCACTTAGCGGCCGGCCAATCAACGTGAGGTGGGAAAAAGCAACCTTGATGTGAGCGCAAGGCCGCCAAGGGGTGCGCCCGCGGAAAAGAGCAGAACTAGGGTGAAGAGAAGATCCTTCTCTAACACAGATTGCAAGCGAAAGAAGAACCTCAAGACCCGCAAGAACCTCAAGAACTCAAGAACCCCAAGAACCAAGACTCCCAAGAACCCAACTTCCTCGTGAACTTAAGAACCCAAGACCACAAGAACCCAAGACTTCAGTGGATGGTCATCACTCGAAGCAAAATGGATACTTCGCTTAGAGGTGATGAGCATGAGAGAGGCGAAGAAGAATTTTCCTCACCACGAGGTTTTTCCGACCCCCCCCCCTCTTCCCCATCAACGCCAAGGATTGCACTAACTCCTATGGAGGCTTCGAAGCAGTTGTTTCTGTAAAGAAAGTTAGAACGCGAAGAAAGAGAAGCAGAAAGAGAGGCCTACGAAGAAGAAATGGCAGCCATACATCGTGACTACAAAGAAAGCGTGGCAGCCATAGAGCGTAAGTACGCCTTGGAAGCCAAAGAAAGTCAAGCCAAATTGGATCGCGAGAACAAGGAACGACAAGCAGAATATAACCGCGAGAACAAAGCAAGACAAGAGAAGGGCGACCAAAACATGAAAGAGTTGTGGCGACTCTTTTCTATTGTGCAGGCACAGATGGAAGAGATTCGGGAAAAGGAGACTCTCTCCGTCTCTTCTTCTCCACAGCATGATACACAGGATTTACATGATGATAAGCATAAGGATTTGAATGATAATGATAAGCATGATGATTTGAATGATAATGATAAGCATGATGATTTGCATGATCTCACAAGCATGATGATTTGCATGAAGAAGATGTGATTCTTCCCAAGAAGGATGAGTTAGTGGATACTTCTTCTAGTGAAGCTAACCTCACTGCAGATTCGATCAATCACGCAAACCCGATCTTGACTCTCGAGTCGAGGTCCACAGAACCCCCATAAGAAGATTCGACCCCTCAGGAAGAACCGATCTTGGCTCTCAAGCCTCGGTCCAAAGAACCCTCACAGGAAGTATTATGTGTTCGCATGATTCATACGCACGCATTGTTCGAGTGTTTCATTCGTGATCGGTTCCTATATTTTCGTCAGCGTCTTTATGTGATCCCTTTTCCTAGGCATGACATATTGTACGTTGAGCACGTTTCACTCATGAATGAGCACGAATGTATGCGGATTGTTCATGAAAAGCTGAAAAGTATGCATTCAAGGAAGTCACATTCCATGTCTCTTCCTTGGCATGACACATTTGTAGAAAGAGCACATGAAAGTATGAGCACCAAGCATGAGTATTTCCGATGTGAATTGCCACAGTTGATTGCTTTAGATCATAAGAGAAGATTTGATCTCATTGTTTGTGTGTGTGTGGTGAACGGTTTGGCACTCCATCTCTTTGTTTATCTACATTGCATGCACACTCTATTAGGACGACCGGATTTTTTCCAGTCACTTTACATGGAATGGGTATGTTCATGTTTTTGTGTTGGAAGTGGTTTCAGGAATTTTCAGCCATGTAGATTCTTGAGGAAGAAGGAAATATGACTCGACGAAGTAGAATTTTGTCGCTTTCGGCGCGGTCCAAAGAAGCAAGCATTGCAACCTTTATGAAGTTCAAGTATCGCACGACCCACACCTCAGAGTGAGCCGGCGAGGAGTCCTTTCAAGGATTCCAGATGTTGTTGGTGATCTCCCTCGACGCCATACAGTTCGGTACCAATACCTCAGTTTGAAAAGGAGGGGATGTCACATGACACATCCAACCCTATGTGTCCGTGGACAAGTTACAGCATGACAAGGGTTCACTTCAGTCAAGTCAGTCTCGAATAGGAAGTGATCTGGCAATTTTGTGAGTCCGTTCGTAGACCGTGCATGTCCAGTCACTTAGTGTAGATGCATATCCTCTGGTTGCACACAGCATGATCATAAGCATTTCCATCAAAATCCTTCAGGGGAATTTTTCCAGTGCATTTAGCCTATTTTCCCTATTTTTGACATTTTTCACTTATTATTTTTAAGTGACTTTTGTTGGAAAGTAGGTAGGGCAAATTGAGTAAGTTTGTATGTAAGCAAACCTAGACTAGCACTAATTGGTAGAAGAGGCAGCAGGAGCACCACTGCTCAACAGGCAACTTCTCAGCAAGAACCTTGGTGGCATTTTCTTCTCCTAGCAAGATCCCCCATCTAGCGTTTTTCATCAAGGCTACACCGCAAGACAACCTCAGCCCCCTGGCCTTTTCCAGAGCCCTAGCGTTTTCAAATTTGCAGCATCAGCCATGGCGATTTTCAGCAAATGAAGACCATCAGTTTTCAGCCCTAAAGACCTGCAGTTTTCAGCCATTAAGAACCTGCCCACATCAGCGTTTTTGGTGTCAGATCATTTCAGCCATTAGCGTTTTTTAGGACAGCAGCCATTCAGCCATTCAGCCTCAGATTTCAGCAATAGCATTTTTAGGACAGAAGATAAAGGGTAGCAAATTTTAGCCATAGCGTCGGTCTCGTCATCCCCGTCGTCAACATCGACCTAGCCTAGACTTGCATCAGTCACATGCATTCAATTTGTACCAGTTTGTGCAATCAATAGTAGACCACTCTCGCCGACGAGAGTGGGGCCTTCGGAGGACGGTTTTACAACATCTTGGTGTCGTATTTCTCTTCTCTCTCTATCTCTGTCTCATACACTTGCACGCACAGTGTCCATTCACTTGTTACGATCATTGCTGTAACAGACTTGGACACTCCAAGTTAAGAATCAACCGCGACAGCACCAAATAACCACTTCAAAACAATTCACAGATCACAATAGATTTGCACTGGCCCGGCGGAGTTCCGTGCCTAGAGACATTGGTCCCAAAGACTGGCGCCCCTTTTGGTATTTCTTTTTATATTAATCAGTTCAAAGTACAAGAGAGTGGGTCGGGATTCACTCTCAGACTCTGCGTCCAGATGCTCTGAGAAGTGAAGCCCTCACCACTAACTTAAAGGTTACAAGGGATGCCCAAAAGCAGAGCCCCAAAAGCTTCAAATCAAAAGCAATTGCTCTCTCTCTCTCAGAGAGAGTCAAAACTTGAAAGCAAAAGCACTCTTTCTCTCTTTCTCATTGCGTAGAGAAAAAGCAAAATTTGCGTCGCTTCTCTTTTTCTTTTTTTTTTCACCCTTCACGATTTTCGGAAATTAGGGTTTCTGGCAAACATTGGGGTTTGCAGGAATTTTAGGGTTTCTGTTGTCCGCTACGTCATCACTTTGTGACATATCCCCCTCTTCAAAGCATTGTAATCGACCGCGATTACGCCTACAAAACCGACAAAAGCCATAAACCGTCTTAGCAGACACTGACTGTTAGTACCTACGTACTAGGAACACACATCTAGCACATGTACAAAATCGACAGTCACATCACAGGACATCACCAGACATTCAACATTCATTCGGATCTTAGACCATGATTTATCGGCAATGTAGCTAGCAATCACATCTAAGTCCAATCGGGACCTCATCGATGTCCGATTGACTAACCCCTATTGCAACCATGTCTATTCGAGATCAATCAGACCAAAATGTTGCAATCATTTCGGCTATCAGTTCCTGCACTCAAAAGAAGTCAAGAACAAATCAGTATCATTATCAGGAATTCCATTTCATAAAGTCATCTAGCAGAATACTGTCAGCTCTCAATATCCCTGAAGCTCAAAGAGACATCAGTGACTTTAGAATCAAAATCAAGGCATCTGTTGACAAAGGAGCGGAGTAACTCCCCTCTTGTGCATCCCACTGCACCAGATCTTCGGCCAAGCTGAAATTCTGGGTTCCGTTTAGAGTAGACTATGCTAAACAAAAACATCGAGGTAAAGTTTTCACAATCCGAGGAGTATCTGCTAGGTCCTCCTCCTCCATCCACTTCGCATCAAATGCAGGAAAGTTCTTGAACTTAACCAAGAACCGCCTTCGGACTTTACCTTTCTTCGTATCGTTATGTGCCAAAATCTGTTCAGAAACAAGGATCTCCTCGTTTTCTTCCACTTCGGATTGCTCATCAGGCTCCCCATCATCAGGCACATCACCCTTAACAGGTTTCAAGAGACTCACATGCAATGCATTGTGAATCCTCCAAGTATCTGGCAGTTTCAATCGAAAGGAGACATCATTTATCTTGTCAGTGATCTGGAAAGGTCCGTAGTATTGCATACTAAGCTTTGGAAAAAGCTTCTCCTTTCCCTTTTTCTTTCGTAGGCGTGCCTTCTCAAAACGTAAGAGCACCCAATCATCCTCCTTCAATTTCAAGTCGCGACGATGGCGATCCGCTGCCTTTTTCTGTCGTTCTTGAGACTCCTGCAAAGTCTCGCGAACCTTGGCAAAAGCCGTATCCAAATCTCGCGAATATTCATCCGCTTCAAATATCTAATCTTTCGTGCTCAGGAAGGATGGAACCTTCGCAGCACTTTCAACAATCTCACATAGCGTCTTCCCCGTCGAAGAGTATATCCTGTTATTGTAGGCAAATTCCACCAAAGGTAAGTTCTTTTCCCATTGAGTCTTCTGATCCGAGATACAAGACTTCAATAAATCTAAAATCACTGAATTGGCAATCTCAAATTGCCCGTCAGTCTGCAAGTGGAACGATGACGAGAACTGCAACTGCGTGCCAATGTTCTCCCAAATTGCCTTCCAAAACAAACTCATAAATTTGGGGTCTCTGTCGGAGACAATCGTCTCAGACGTGCTATGTAATCGGAAAATCATCGTGATTATTCTGTGTTCTCGGGAGATCAAAAATGAAATCCATTTCAATACTTTTCCAGGGTTGGGTGGGTATGGGTAAAGGCTGTAACAATTCCTGTGCCTTATGCCAGTCAAACTTGACCTTCTGGCATACTGTGTTAAGTTGGAAAATAAGCCGAGCGAGTTCAGAGACCTTTTAGATGTTGATTATGACGGGGATAGATATTTCAACCGAGAGGGAATGATGTATCTAGTGGTTCATAACCCTTTTATTGTGGATAAATGGGGAATGACTGGCACCAAGAACAAGGTAGATAACGAGCTGGCCAATGAGCCACCCAAAATGGAGAATCAAAACGCGGTACTCAAACGCACTAATGAGACAAAGCGCCTTAATACAGACAACACGTATGTGGGGCTATATAAGTTCAATAATGGAGAACAAATACTCTATTACAGATGTGACGAACCCCGCATCAAGGAACTCAATGACCGTAAAAACCTGTATGTTTACACGTACACGGAGGGGAGAAGTATTCAGGTGAGTCTCGACCAAAAGAAGTATCTCTCTACCCCTTCATGGTGGTAGCAATGCCGCCGTGACTCGTAAAAGGTGGACAGTGGCATTCAGTCATAACCTTTTCCCTCAACGGTTGTGTAACGCACAACATAGTCTTTTTCATCAAGTAGCCTTCCCGAAGGGAGTATCCAGCTACTGTCTCCCCATCCCGTATCTGTGTGAAAATATTTGCAAAATACGTATCTGTGGTATACTGATCGACCATATCCTCGAAGCTCCTATGATGTATCGCGGAAATAGCCAAATCCAACGGCTTCCGAGACAAAGCATCTACCACCACATTCTTCTGTCCTTGCTCATGGACAATTTGGAAGTGAAACTGTGACAAGATGTTCGCCCACCGCATCTGCTTTTCCGAAAGTTGCTTTTGTGACAAGAAGTAGCGCAAACTCTGATGGTCTGTAAAGACAGTAAAATCCGCTCCGAGTAGGTAGTGCCGCCACTGAGTAAGAGGATGGATCACTGCCAAAAGCTCTTTCTCATATATCTGTGCTGTCATCTCGGGCCTAGAGAACAATCGGCTCTCGTAAGCAATGACATGGCCTTCTTGCATCAAGACCGCACCCAGACTACGACCACAAGCATCACAATATACTTCAAATGACTTTTGCAAGTCCGACAAAGTCAAAAATGGTCCCTTAGTCAATTTCTCTTTCAATGTCTGAAAGGCAGTCACTTCTGTGGATCCCCACAAGAAAGGGACTCCTTTCTGTGTCAAGATATGCAAAGGGGAAGCAACCTCTGCAAACTTTTGTATGAACCGCCTGCAGTACGAACACAGTCCCAAGAAGCTTCCAACTTCATGGACATTCTTCCAATCGGGCCAATCACGTATAGTCTCTATCTTGGCCGAATCCACTTGCACTCCTGCTGCTGAGAAAAAGTGTCCCAAAAAGTGTATCTTTTCTCTTTCAATGTCTGAAAGGCAGTCACTTCTGTAGATCCCCATGAGAAAGGGACTCCTTTCTGTGTCAAGATATGCAAAGGGGAAGCGACCTCTGCAAACTTTCGTATGAACCGCCTGTAGTACGAATACAGTCCCAAGAAGCTTCCAGCTTCATGGACATTCTTCCAATCGGGCCAATCACGTATAGTCTCTATCTTGGCCGAATCCACTTGCACTCCTGCTGAGAAAAAGTGTCCCAAAAAGTGTATCTCTGAAGCAGATGATCTCTGTGTTCTGCCTCATTCTTGGAGAAAACAATGATATCATCAAAGAAAGTGCCAACAAATAGCATGTACTCTCGAAAAATCCTGTCCATCATCCAGTTAAATGTCGCAAGAGCATTGGTTAAACCAAAAGGCATCACCAAAAAACTCAAATAACCCAAAAGTCGTCCGAAAAGCTGTCTTGTAGACGTCTTCCGGCGCGATTCGGATCTGATGATATCCATTCTTCAAGTCAATCTTGCTAAAGCACAAGGATCCCTATAACCTGTCGAGTATATCATCGATCCTAGGAATCGGAAATCTGTTCTTGATGGTGATTTTGTTGAGAGCTCTATAATCAATGTACATTCTCCAAGATCCGTCTTTCTTCAAATCCAACAACAGTGAAGAGCAGTACGGTGAAGTACTTGGCTTGACAAGACCCTTTTCCAAGAGGTCTTTCACTTGGTTCATAATCTTTTCAATCTGTACTCGGCTCACACGGTAAGGTGGCCGGTTCGGTGACGTGCTTCCAGATATCAGGTCAATGGTCTCATCTTCACGCCCTCTAAAAAAGCAATCGGCATGAGTGTGGAGAAAAATCTTGGCGTTCTTTTGATCAGGTCAAAACATATTCAACCTTTATCCATCGTTCAGTTCTCTCCCAAAAGAATGAGTAAAGAAACTTAAGTTCATCAAGTACAATCTCTCAGCCCTTCATTTGTCAAAGTCGCTTTCTCGGCCCGGTAGTCAACCACGGCGTAGTTCTGGTGGTACCAAGGGATTCCGAGTAGAACGTCACTCGCGTGCCCTGAACACCCCTGTCATTGCAGACGAAGTTTGCCAATGCTCGGTGTAATGGCAACATCCCATCCGGGTGCCAGTCGAACTACCTCCGCCTGTGGCGTCAGTCTGTCGGGCGTAATTCCAAATCGAGCCGCCAATTCCAAGTGAAAAGAAGTTGGCCTTGGCTCCTTCAAAAGAGCTTCCTGATCCTTCACTTTGCCCCAAAAGCGGCAAAGTTTGTACTTCCATTCATTAGATTCGGTGCACGTCCCACGCCATGTGGTACCAGTTCTGCTTTTCTATCTGCCTTTTCTGCCACGTTCCTCAGCTGCTCTCGAACTCTCAGGCCTGTCGTCGTTCTTATCATTTTGTTCTTTCTGTGCCTTTTTAGGGCACTTCGCGGAGATATGTCCATGTTCCCCGCATCCAAAGCACTTCCCCTCTCTAATGAAGCGAGCTTTCTCCAGAGGAGTAAGCTTGGGTCGTGCATCCTTCTTCTCTGGGTTGCTCTTTTTACTTCTACTTTCATTCCCAGAAGTTTGTTCGGCTCGTTGTGTCATGGCTTCATCTGTGGGGTAGGTCAGACTGCCAGAGTGAATGGCAAAGCCCCGCTTCGCATGACTCATCAACTCCTGAATAGAAGCTGACTTCTGTTCCAAGCAGTGATCTCAGATCTCTATAGGTAGACCCGAGGTGAACCGCTCAATCTGTTCTCTGAACGAGATCTTCTTGAATGAAGAGGCGGGTAGAAAAGAGCTCCAGAATCTTTCACAATAAGCATTGATTGTATCTTTCTTGGTCATCCGAAGATGGTTCCAAGCAGCTCGTATATCTCGTTCATATTCTTGCGTCAACCAAGAAGAAATAAAAAGCTTTTTAAATTTCAGCCATTTAACTGGCGCACTCTTGTTTAAAAGAAGCGTGGACCACCAAGTACGAGCATTCCCCTTAAGGTAAGAGGTAGCTCTCCAAATCTTGGACTGCTCTGAATAGCGTCCTCCCGCGAAAGCGATGTCAAACTGCTGTATAAAAGACAAAGCCTTCGAAGCATCTGAGTATCCTGAAAAAGTATCAAACTTGATCGAGTGGCCACCTTCCTTAAACTCTCGGACGTTCTTGCTTTTATCTTCGAGAAAGTCATACTCGTTGGCTTTGTAAAAATTCTTCTTGTTCGCATAAAAGTTTCCATGATCAGAATCTGAGCTGTCTGTAGACGAGTCCTCAGTAGAACTGTCAGTCTCTGGGCGAGATTTAGCCTTCTTTGCCTTTCTCTTGCCCTTTCCGAAGCGTTGCTTCTTGCTTCGCTTTTTATCTTTTTTGTCTTCTTTGCTCGAATCCGAGGAGCTAGAAGAACTGTCAGAAGAAGAAGAAGAAGAAGAACTGGGTACTCCTTCAAATCAAACACGCTTCTTCTGCTTCTTTGCCTTGTCAAAAGTCGACTGACGACCCAAATAACCTAGAAAGTCAGTGTTTTTCTTCTGCTTTTTGCCGTGCTTTTTGGCTTTCTTATGTGCGTCAAAAAGATGAGCAATCCGTGCATCAACCACCTCTTCTAGTTCCTTCTCTGAATATTTCTTGTGAGCAGAAGGTTTCTTGAGAGTGGGTGTAGTGGTTTTCTGCCACTGTGCATGCACTTCCTGAAAAGAAGTCTCGCTCATACATTTTGCCAATTTCGGATCCTTCGCAAAACTGAGCATCATCTTTGTTGCATCGCCGATCAATTGACGACGCTTCATCTCTCTTTGCTCTGCTTGAGTAGGCAGAGGCGGACCTACTCTCTGTCTGAATCTTTGTTGTGATCCTAGACCGCATCTCCAGATGCAGGGGGAGTCGACTGATCCTTGCGTGAAGCCATAGGTGCCGCGAAAAAAAATTTGGGGATCGGATTTCCCCTAGAAGAGAAATCGGCCGTGCTCTGATACCACTGTAACAGACTTGGACACTCCAAGTCAAGAATCAAACGCGACAGCACCAAATAACCACTTCAAAACAATTCACAAATCACAATAGATTTGCACTGGCCCGGCGGAGTTCCGTGCCTAGAGATATTGGCCCCAAAGACTGGCGCCCCTTTCGGTATTTCTTTTTATATTGATCAGTTCAAAGTACAAGAGAGTGGGTCGGGATTCACTCTCAGACTCCGTGTCCAGATGCTCTGAGAAGTGAGGCCCTCACCACTAATTTAAAGGTTACAAGGGATGCCCAAAAGCAGAGCCCCAAAATCTTCGAATCAAAAGCAATTGCTCTCTCTCTCTCTCACAGAGAGTCAAAACTTGAAAGCAAAACCCCCTGCTACGCGTACCCGCCCGCTGCCCCCATTTCGCGCTGCCCCCCAGCCCGCCCGCTGCCTCCCTCTCGCACCGCCATTCCCCCCCCCCCCCCCCCCCCCCCCCCAACCGCTGCCTCTTGAGAACCCGCACATTGCCCGCCTTATCCGCTCCCCCCCCCCCCGGTCTTCTTCTTTCCTGAAGCTTCCTGCAATTGGCTCTAGTAGCACTGTTTCTTTGGGCAGTGCTCGGCGCGCTCGGTTGCAGAGTCTCTTCACCGCCCGCTTCTTCGCCACAGCAGTAGACACAGATGGAGGCTCCAGCTCCGCGACAGAGGGACTCGTCCGAAGCCCCCTCGCTCGACCCCGCTGAGCCCACCATTCGACTTGCTCTTTCGCCGACAGAGCAAGCGAGCCTAGCCGCAGAGGTAGAGCGCTTTTGCAGGCGACTTCTATCATCTGCAAGATTCTCGGCACCCAACCTAGCAGAGGAGAGCTGCGTGACCTTCTCCAAGCCCGCCTTCTCGCAGAGGTGGGCAAGATCTTGGACGGCAGATACTCGAACGAGGTTACTATCAGATCAAGTTTGAGACCTCCGAGATGGCATCCAAGGTCATCGCCATGAGTCCATTGACCATCCGAGCAACACGAACCCACTTTCGACAGTGGAGACATGGTTTCGACCCTGCTTCGGATATTCTAGTAGAGGAGGCAAGCATCCCCATCTTCGTCTGCTTTCCAGGTTTGCGGAGGGAGTACTTACCACTTTTGTCCAGGATCGGCTCAGCCATTGGGACTGTCCAGGAGACACCTCGCACGGCAGCCTCAGTAGCTGCCAAGGCGGCTGGCATTCCCTCAGTTCGCGTTTTGGTCAGAGACACTCACACGCTCCCAAAGGTTATTCTTCTGCCTCGGGTGAGTGGGGGTTGGTTTAGACAGAGTGTGGAGTATTCGGGCCTCCCAAACCAGTGCGTCATTTGTCGACAGATGGGTCATCTAGCGAAGGCCTGTCCATGGAGGAGGCCTCGACCTACACCACAGCCTCAGCCCCGGCCTGCAAGGGCTGGCCAGCAGACACAGACAGAGACAGCGCACACATGCAAAGCCACCCTCTAAGCCTGGGGCTCCAGCGGAGGAGGGATGGCAGCAGGCCCGTGGTTGAGGACAACAAGGGCCACAGCGACAGCCTGGCACTCAGAGTGGTCCTCAGGCGCCTACTCAGCAGCAATGGGTTCCCACGAGGAACCGGTTTGGTCCTCTTGAGCAGGATGAGGTCCCTGCTCCAGCCTCCACCTCAGCTTCACCCTCGACAGCCCCTCCCCCCCCAGAGTTCCCCCCCTCTTCCTCATCCTTCCCCCCGCCACCTCTTCCCCCCGCCCCTCTACCTCTGCCGCTGCTCCCGCCTCTCTTTTCCACCGCTTCCCCCTGCTCCTTCTCCCCCCCCTCCTGGTTCAGTTCCACAGTCGACCCAGGGGGCAAGGCCTTCTCCGGCTGCTAGGAGATCTCCTCTGCCAAGAGTCGCTTAGCGAGAGAGGGACAGCCTTTCTTGCGGCCCCTCTGCAGGTACAGACGTCTCCCCTTGCAGCTATCCCTCGTGGTCTGACGAGCATTGACATCCGGCGCCGATGGGACTTCTTCGACTATGACTTCACTCATTTTCTCCGCGACCCCTCACCAGACCATGAGGCAGCCTGCTTCAGGGTCCATGTTCTATTCCTTGCAGCTAGGGGGACACAGGCCTTGGACTCAGTAGTTGGCTTCTCCTTTCCCCTTTGCGGCAGGGACCAGACAGAGTAGACTCTCAACTCACTGTTGGGATGGTTGCACACACAGGTCCTAGAGTTCTCTCACCACATGGGAGAACTAGGAGTTACAGACATGCTTCAGACTTTGTGGCCACTGGCCAAGTTTGCGGCGACACCTCCAAATTCAACAAGATGTAGACACATTGTGGTTTACTTCTTGCCGATACACAGTGCTTGCCATGCTATGTATACATTCATGAGGACTCCGGGACAGAGTAGGTTGCTTTACGTACGGCTCGCTTTGCTTGGGCTTGGGCTAGGCACTCGTTGCAGTCACGCCTATCTAGAGGACGTTCGGATGCGAATTACTCCCCATCCAAGCCGGCCTCAAAGATAGCCCGTCTAGCTGCTACGGCAGCATCTGTTCTCTCGCTCCCCATGAGGATTGTCTCATGGAATGTGCAGGGACTAGATGGGCCCCAGTTTCAACGTCAGCGGAGCCGACTGCGTCAGGAGCTTCAGCGCTTCCTTGTGGGAGGAGAGATTGATCTCCTTATGCTTCAGGAGTACCATCTGTGTGAGAGGCACATTAGATGTTGTAGTCAGCTCTTGCACGGACAATATGATACTTTTTGGTCAGCTGCTTTTGGACTTGGAGGCGTCCAGGGTGGGGTATGTATGACTATTGCAAACTCTTTGCAGCAGCACGCCATTGTGGGCAAACGGATTATTGTGCTAGGCAGGGCTCAGTGGATTACTATGCAGGTTCAGGGTTGCCTAGTGGGCTTCATGAACATCTATACGCCCAATGTCGCGAGTGCTCGAGCAAAGTTTTGGTCACAGATAGTTGAGTCTCTGCCGCAGGCAGAACACTGGTGCATAGGAGCATAGGAGGGGACTTCAACATGTTGGAGGACCCTTCTAACAGGATTGGTGGTAGCCATGCTACTGTGCATGGAGTTGAGCTGGCAGCTTGGGAGAGGTTTTGTATGACTCTAAGGGTCTCGGATGTTTGGCAGCACTCTGGTTTTGTGAGGCCCCCAGACAACCTTGCCTTCTCTCGTTCGGACCGCATAGTGGGAGGAGTGAATCTATCGCGGATAGATCGTTTCTACACTAGTGACCATTTTAGTGACTTGGGAAGGACAGTGGGCATTCTGGCAAGGACTTCCTTCTCAGACCATGCACCAGTGATCCTCACAGTGGGGCAGACAGGCAGAGGAGTGGGAGCACGATGCTTCGCATCCCAGAGAGGGTCTTGTTGGACTCAGCACTCAGAGAGCGGGTAGAGGCTATCTGGACAGAGAGCTTGGATAGGCAGGATTCTCCTGCTAACAGAGTGGCCTCAGGCCTCGCTCAGATTAGCCGTTTTTTTCTCCAGGAGTCTCTGGCTCACCGGGCTGCAGCGAGAGAGGAGGAGCAGTGTCTCAGACGGGGTATTGCTTCGTTACAGAGGATGCAGGAGCAGCATCCAGACAGTCCTTGGTTGGAGGAGCAGCTACAGCAGGCTCGACAGGAGCTTGTTAGCACAGAGGAGAGGCGACATGAGTTTGCCTGCCACCGACAGGCATCTCAGTGGACCCAGGTGGGCGACAGAGTGACTGGTGCTTTCTTTGAGGCAGTGGGACCTCAGCATTCGCTTGCCAAGGTCAGTCAGTTGAGGAGGCCCGACGGGTCAGTTGCTTCTGAGCCCGAGGATATGCGTGCAGTTGCTACTGACTTTTACCGTGAGTTACTATCTGCAAAGTCCCAATCAAAGCGTCAGGATGCATGCAGGGAGCAGGTTTGGACACACATGCCTTGTCTTGTGACTGAGGAGATGCGTCAGAGGCTTAAGCTACCACTTCAGCTTGAGGAGCTGCACACGGCTCTTAGGGCCCTCCCCAGTGGTAGCTGTCCAGGTGAGGATGGGCTGACTCCCAGTTTTTTCTTGGAGTACTGGGACCTGCTTGGCCCAGATCTCTGTAGTGCTTTTCAGTACATTTTGCACACAGGAGTGATGCCTGACAGCATGAGTGAGGGCCTGATCTACCTCATTCCCAAGGAGGGTGGCTCCTTGGATGAGATTCGACAGTGGCGCCCCATCACCATCCTCAACTCAGCCTACAAAATTCTTGCCAAGGCTCTGAGTTTGAGGATTCACCGCTTCTAGAGAGCCTTATACATGGGACTCAGACAGGTTTTGTCAAGGAACGCAGTATCCTTGACAACATCTTTACTTTTTGGGAGGCTTCTGCCTTGGCACTTGGCACGGCTCCGTGGTGAGGACCTAGTGATTCTTCTTCTCGATTTTGATAAGGCATACGACAGAGTTGACTGGCACTATCTAGAGGGCACTCTACGCAGGATGGGCTTCTCAGATGCTTGGATCAGAGGGGTGTAAGCTTTGTACAGACAGGCTCACAGTCAAGTACTTTTGGCAGGAGGTAGAGGTGATCGCTTCATGCTCACACGCTCGGTCAGACAGGGCTGTCCTCTTGCCCCCTTCCTCTTTCTATTCTATGCTGAGGCGATGAGCAGGTTTTTGGTGTCGCAGCAGGTTGGTCTACGGGGCTTAGCACTTTCTATTCGGGGAGATGAGCTTCTGGACGCTGAGTTTGCCGACGACTCAGCCTTGTACTTAGATGGCCAGGAGGCAAACCTTCACAGGTGTGAGCAGGTTCTAGAGACCTTCTGTTGTGCATCGGGCGAACTGATCAACTGGAGAAAGGCAGTGGCTTTCTCGGTTGGTAGTGCTCCTGTGCCCGATTGGATGCCAAGAGAGGGTTTTAGGTGGATTCCCCCAGGGCCTGCAATCCGGTACTTGGGCTGTCAGGTTGGTTTGGACTTGTCTCCCGAGCAGCAGATTGTTCCCTGTAACAGACTTGGACACTCCAAGTCAAGAATCAACCGCGACAGCACCAAATAACCACTTCAAAATAGATCACAATAGATTTGCACTGGCCCGGCGGAGTTCCGTGCCTACGACCCAAATATCCCGGGAAGTCAGTGCCTGTCTTCTGCTTTTTGCCGTGCTTTTTGCCTTTCTTTTGCATGTCGAAAAGCTGAGCAATCCGTGCATCAACCACGTTCTCCAGTTCCTTCTCCGTATATTTCTTGGAGACAAAAGGTTTCTTGAGAGCGGGTTTCGGGAGTGGTGTTGTGGTTCTTTGCCACTCCATCTGTACCTCTTCCAAAGAGGTCTGGTTCATATATTTTGCCATCTACGGGTCCTTGGAAAAATTGAGCATCATCTTTGTTGCATCGCCAATCAATTGACGACGCTTCGTCTCTCTTTGCTCCACCTGAGTAGGCCGAGGCGGGCCATACTCTCTATCTGAATCTTCGTTGTGATCCTAGCCCGCATCTCCACATGCAAACGGAGTCGACTAATCATTGCCTGAAGCCATAGGTGCCACGGAAAAAAAATTTGGGGATCGGATTTCCCGTAGAAGAGAAATCGGCCGTGCTCTGATACCACTGTAACAGACTTGGACACTCCAAGTCAAGAATCAACCGCGACAGCACCAAATAACCACTTCAAAACAATTCACAGATCACAATAGATTTGCACTAGCCCGGCAGAGTTCCGTGCCTAGAGATATTGGCCCCAAAGACTAGTGCCCCTTTCGGTATTTCTTTTTATATTAATCGGATCAAAGTACAAGAGAGTGGCTAGGGTTTCACTCTCAGACTCTGCGTCCAGATGCTCTGAGAAGTGAAGCGCTCACCACTTATTTAAAGATACAAGGGATGCCCAAAAGCAGAGCCCCAAAAGCTTTTAAAATAAAAAGCATCAGTTCTCTCTCTCTTAGAGAGTCTTTTCTCTTTTTTTATAAAAAAAAGAAAAATTTGCATCGCTCATCATTTAAAATTTTTTTATTTTTATTGTTTTTAAATTTTCAGCCTCCGCGATTTTTGAAAATTAGGGTTTCTGGCAGAAATTAGGGTTTCTGTTGTTCGCCACGTCATCACTTTGTAACACTCCCCTTCTACTATCTATCAGGAGAAAGTTGTTACATTCGAGCTCAACACGACTTTCTTTGGATGGCAGAGTAGTAGTGGCCAACCAGGTGTTGTTGGCAGCTATGTGGTACATCACTTCTTGCTGGATCTTCTCAAGTTCTTGTATCAGCCAGGTAGAGAGACTGATCAGGAACTTCCTTTGGTCAGGACGTGACACTCAGATAGCCCGAGCCAAAGTGGCTTGGCAGGTCATCACTCTTCCTTGTTCACAGGGAGGGCTTGGGATCATTGACCCAGCACAGCACAACAGAGCCCTTCTTGGGAAGTTCATCGTCAGAGGACTTCTTCCAGGTGAGGAGCCCTGGAAGGAGTTCTTGCTACAGCGGATTCGTGCTAGGGTGTTTCAGGCAGGAGGCCCTTGGCAACCTTCGACCAGATGGATCTTTACAGAGATGCGCAGAGTTGGTTTGAGCAGGAGACGGGAGGACCGCTTCGCTGTGAGTTTGCTTCGATCTTGGGAGCTCTTGCGGCGAGGCCTAGAGCAGAGACAGCCTACTTGCACGGAGGAGCGCCTACAGTAGCCCCTTGTCTGGAACCCCATGGTTAGCACTCACAGAGGCCACTTGGTTGGTAGTCGGCCTCATGTTTCCTGGGGTCTCATGGCAGCGGTCCAGCGCGCTCTTTAGGTGACTGGTTAGAGTTCACAGGTTTGTCAGAGGAGGTGCAGGGTTTCCAGCTACAGAGCATGAGAGGGGTGCAGAGCATGTGCCAGGACATCTCAAAGGCAGTTCCAGCTGAGTGGCTCACGCCTCTCGAGCCAGTAGCACCTAGGTGGATGGGAGCCTTCACACGACTAGAGGTTCTCATCTCAGTCAGGGCCTGCTCAGAGACTGTTCCATCCCTTTTCTTCGAGCTTCAGGGTGGGGGACGCCTACAGCGAGTTGCAGTAGAGGCCCCGCAGGTCGCAGAGTGCTGTTTTCAGAGGATCCAAGTGGTTGGGCATCTGTGGGAGGACTTGTGTCATAGATCCTGACCTAACAACTCTTCAGACTGGACACTGGAGACTGTGGGCTTGGGAGTGTTGTCCATTGGCACGAGTACAGTGGGATCCTGGTGAGTGGCTCTGCAGGGATCCCTTCTCTTCTGCAGACCACCAAGGGATCCCTTCTCTTCTGCAGACCACCCAGGAGTCTCGTTCTTTCAGTGCACTGTTCGACTGGGATGTCATATACTAGCAGCACAGAGAGAGGCCCCCCCCGCTGTAGCACCTCATTGGCAGGAGGAGGGTCTCACAGCTGAGTTCTTGGCAGCCTTCTGGGAGAGGTTGTGGGACTCCAGACAGCCGAGGCGAGTCACCTTGTTTCAGTGGCTGATCGCACACAGAGCTACAGCAGTTGGGAGCTGGCTAGTGCGTAGTGGTCTCTCGGCCGCATGTGCAGCTTGTGACCATCTGGTGGAGAGTCAACGTCACTGTCTTTGGGACTGTCCCTCGGCCCAGCAGGTGTGGCTACGAGTTCTTCGACTGGTGCCTGCTCTCTCCACGGCTCGACAGTACACTTGGGGAGCAGCGGCTTGGTCCACCCTCACGGGCCCGGCACTTCAGTCTGAGCTATCTTCCACTAGCAGGATGATAGTGATGCAGGAGGGGCAACCTACACTCAAGCCTGCTACTACAAAGCTTACTCCACAAGAGTGGTGCAGTGAGAGAGAGGAGTGTTGGGAGCTCATCAGTGGCCTGACACTCTGGTTCATCTGGTGGGCCCGTTGCTTCCACATCTTTGAGGCTCGCCCTGTGCCACCAGCAGAGACTGTTCGCGATTTTTGGCTAGAGTTGATCCATACTCTAAGAGGAGAGCTTGAGGGACTACAGGGCAGCTCCGACCGCATGCTGGAGCACCAAGAGGCTTTCCTTCGACTCTGGCGTCCTGGGCCTTTTTACACCATGGTCCAGGGTGTACTCCGATGGCAGTACCGACCACCTGTGTGGTTCTTCCCTCCCCCCATTTCTTGATTCAGCCCCATTGTACATATACTGGTTTTTTCATTGGGAGAGTCTCCCATCATGGTTGTTGTAGCCCTCCCTTGAAGAGGTGGTTGTAGCCCTATGGGCAGTTTCAGTAACTAATAGAAGGATCTTTTTCTCGAAAAAAAAAAAAGAACGGAAGGCTCTCCCTTCCATAAGAACAAAAAGGAACCTTGAGCACATTATGGAGCACTCATCTTGAGAAAGAAGAACATTCATTTCGCTGCACCTTACACCTTTCTAGAATTCGGGATACAATTGGCGATCTCCCTCGACGCCGTACAGTTCGGTATCAGTACCTCACTTTGAAAAGGAGGGGATGTCACGTGACACATCCAACCCTATGTGTCCGTGGACAAGCTACAGCATGACAAGGGTTTAGTTCAGTCAAGTCAGTCTAGAATAGGAATTGATCTGGCACTTTTGTGAGTTTGTTCGTAGACCGTGCATGACCAAACACTTAGATTAGATGCATATCCTCCGGTTGCACACAGCATGATCGTCAACATTACCATCAAAATCCATCAGGCAAATTTTCCAGTGCATTAAACCTATTTTCTCTATTTTTGACATTTTTCACTTCTTTATTAAGTGACTTTTGTTGGGAACTAGGTAGGGCAATTTCGCTAAGATAATATAAAAGCAAACCAGAGTTAGCACTTTCTGGCAGAAGAGGCAACAGGAGCATTGCTCAACAGGCAACTTCTCAAGTAAGACCAACACAAGGGACCTGGCGTTTTCAGCAAGGGAAACTCAGTGATTTCAGCCCTGCCCTTGGCGATCTCAGGCCAGCGTTTTCAGCCAGAAAATTCAGCAAGAAAGAACCTCTGCACTTAGCGTGCACTTAGCGTTTTGCAGCCACTGCATTGGCGTTTTCTGCAACAGTATCACAGCAGCAAGACAACGTTTTTTTGGGCAGTTTTTCAGCACCATAAGACAGCGTTTTCAGCAGCAGCATACCAGCGTTTTGGTACAGCAGCAAGTCAGCGATTGCAGCAGTAGAATTCAGCAGATAGAAATCGCAACAGATAGCCCTTTCAGCCGTCGTCGTCGCCATCGTCTTCAAGTTAGATCTACCTTGCGTCATGGTCATAGTCTCCCGACTTGCATCAAAACCTTGTATCAGATTGTGCTATCAATAGTAGACCACTCTCGCTATCGAGAGTGGGGCCCTCAGAGGAGGGTTTGACAAATTTCCGGTGTCGTATTCTCTTCTCTCTCTATCTCTCAGTCTCAGCACCTTCACTCACAGCGTCCATTCACTTTGTTTGTGTCCATTGCACTCTCTCATTAAAGAACAGAAGGCTCTCCCTTCCGTAAGTAAAAGGAACCTTGAGCACAGTTCGGAGCACTAATCTTGAGCAAAGTTCAACATTCACTTCCACTGCACCTTACAAGTGCTCTCTTGGGGTGGAACTCAGTCACTACGCCTGGTGTGTCGTGCATTCTCTTTCAGTTCAATTGTTATTGAAGTGCTTAAAAGTTTGCTCTCTCATTCTTTATTATTGGCACATGGTGCCCTCCCGTTATAGTAGATATCTTCACGAAGGCCCTAAGAGCAAAGAAGCTAAGGTGATTCAAGCTATGCTTGGAGTATGAGAGATGGTGTTGAGCTTGAGAGGGAGTGTTGAGATATCAAGCTCTACACATGGTACCCCTGGATGACTTCGTGCCTACAATTATCACCAGCACGAGAAAGCGAACACTAGGCTCATCGCCACTAGTAATACAATTGGACTTCACCGACATGGTCTACCTACCGGGAGTGATGGCAACTTATCTTGCCAACTCACTCACTTATAATTTCACATTGACTGTTGTGCATAGTTCTTCATACGTTGTATTTCCCACTAATGTTTTGTAGAATTTATCACCCGCTTGAATAGTAAACAAGAAACAGTCCTCCATCTTGATTGTCTGTGCTCTCTTGATTGTACACATGTGTGCTTGCAAAAGCTCAAGCTCTCTCCTTCTCTCTCCTTACTGTTGGAGTTACACTACTGTGCTGCTTCACCTAGGATAGGGCATACTTGTATATGGCTAGTGTACACCTGGTTGACCACCCTATGCATCTCATAGAGGGTATGTTGTTGCATATTGTCTAGGCTGGGCTATATTGGCACACCGAACCTATTTTTTTGCCCAAAAGCAGATAAAAAGCTCTGCTATTTAAAAAATATTTTTCTACAAGCACTTGCAATAGAACTATTCCCAAAGCACGAATACTGCCACGTCAACAGGCCCGTACATCTTGCCATAACATCAGCAACCATACAGCCCACAAATTACTGTGAATCTACAAAACCTGGGCTAGGATTTCGGTGCCAGATTTCAGTGCTCTGCTGGCTTTGCTCCAATTGTGCAAGGACACCCAAGAAAGACACAACCTTCTCTTACCAATCAACCATTACAGCCACGAACACTCATCCCCGTGCATCAAGGTGGATCCCCAAGATGCCAATGAGTTAATCTACGTCAACTATATTACAGCAACCTCCCCACAAATCTCTCTCCATCAACAGCACAAAATCTTCTTTGTAACACATATTTTCAGTTGTTTTTTAATTGCAGTGATTAACCGACGTGGAACATTTTTGGAGAGTCGTATTGAAAAACACGTGCTTTTAGTTGTTGCTGGTCCATCAAAAGCTATAAAAGTGTGGCCATATTGTCAGTTGTAAAACCAGATTGGGTGGCCTATTCGAGCAGAAAGCCGTTGTAACCATCTCAAAGACTAGAAAAAGAAAGAACTACCTCCACGGGTGCCTACCCAAGGAGGAACTACACCTCCCTTGCCTCTTGTAGGTGTTGTTCAAAGATAAGTATTTGCAGATAAAGTGTTGTTTGAAGTTTTTCCAATTCTCAAAAGCCTCTTTGTGAAGTGGCAATCAGTTTCAAGCTTCCCAAATTAACGGTAAAACGAATGTGACAAAGTAGAGGCAACATCACATTCACCACACAAAACACATAAACACAAGTTTCAACGTCTGCATTAGTTCTACTCATGAAGCACTGTGAAAGAAATAAGCTCATGCACTATCAATCAGGATGTCCGGCAAACCTTGAATGGGGAGAGGAGAATCTGCAAAGTGGTAATCTGCAAGGGAGTAAGCGGGCCCCAAGAAGAGAAGAAGCCACAGAATCCACAGAGGCAAACGGGTGCAATAATGACCCATCCCTTCGAGCTTCTATCGTCTTGGTTAGGCTTGATCAAGGCGCCCCGAGCTCATGTGTGCGAGTCTCTTTTACGAATGAAAAGAAAAGATTCCGAAGCCTTGGGCAATGCCCAACCGCCTTACCTCTCGTGCGAATAGCCCCTTATATAGTGCCCTGTTTTGTGTGGCGTGGTTTTAAACCGGGGTGTTCATTAGAGCATGGTCACACGAGGCTTAGTTCAGTTATTGATAACTATGCCAACTATGCCCAGACAAAGCATTAAATGAATAACTAAGCCTCGTGCATGGTCACTCGAGGCTTAGTTATTCATTCATCCTCCCAACTATGCCTTGAACTTCACAACTATGCCAAAATCGACATAGTTACAAAGGGTAGGTTTAGTAACTCATTCAGTGCTCCTTTTTGCGTGTGACCAAGAATGAGGCTTAGTTATTTGTTCAAATAACTGATAACTAAACCTCACATGACCATAGCCTTATAAGTTGTCACACGAGATGATGTGGTTTTAAATTGGGTGTTCATTATAAGTTGTCACATGAACCTCCTAAAAAGGTAAACTAGTATGCCTTGATTGGTTGGGATTGAATGGATGTTAGCAAAGACAATGAATGGTAAAATAAAGGTGGCAAGAAGTCGTTGTTGTGGAAATGCAAGGTGGAAGCCAGAAGTTGGAATTTCTAAAAATTTATCTATGCAGAACATAAATGAAAGGGGATATGGATGCTAGTGAAGGTAGTGAAATGCAATAGAAAGTTCCTTCAGAGGGGCAATGACAAAAACGGTTGACCTTTATATGTATCTTTGCACTAGCTCAGTTTTACGTACCATAGTAAGGGATCTACCAATTGTAACGATAGTATGTATCACTATTGCCAAGTTGTGAGGCTTGTTCTTCTGTCCATAAGTACATGTATTTCTTGAGTATGAGAATTTAGAGTTCTGTTGGCAAATAGTATTGTAGCATGGTGGAATGGATCGTCAAGTTTCATAGGTGTTGATGTTAATCTCCGAAATGTTATAGAAGCACGTGTGCAATTAGAATTCTTTGTGTAACAATGAATGCAATTGTTTAATTATTAAATGTAAATGTATGATGATGTTATTGATGTGGACCACATAAGAAAATGAAAGGACACTCTCAAAAATTACATACATGAGAGCCAAAAAATTGTTCGACAAATAGTAGAATCAAAAGCTGGAGAAATTACCCTACAACAAATAGAGCAAATGACTACACACTTTTTTTTTTGGTGGTACTTTAAGTAATAGTATTTAGAGCACCTAGGTGGATGTCCCTTTAAATTATTGTATTCTTTCTTAGAGGTTGCATCATGAGAAATAATTTCTCGTATTCCCCTAACTTGCAGTATTCTTGTCGAGGAGGGTTGTGCGCGTCTGTCGCACGTGTCAATGCAAGGGACTTGCCGATACACTGTGTACGAGCCACAAATGGCTCCAAGCACACAACTAGACTAATGTAGCAAGCTCAAGAGAGCAAGGGTGTGTCACTCACCGCCCTATGCTCGCCTTCGTGGAAGATTCCTCACCGCGAAGAAGAAGGAGTTATCATCGTGCCGCGCTCAACCGCCTCGCTGCCGTCGTCGCAATGCTCAATCACTCTCTCTCTCTCTCTCTCTCTCTCTCTCTCTCTCTCTCTCTCTCTCTCTCTCTCTCTCTCTCTCTCTCTCTCTCTCTCTCGCATACACACACACACAAGGAGATGAAGAAGAAGAAGATGGAGATGGAGCAAGAGCACTCTTCAATTGCACAAATGAGAGAATTAGTGATTTTTAGGTTTAGGTGACTTTTATTTGAGATCGCCCCATTCACACTTGGGTGCCCATACTTAGCCAACCAACCCTTGAATGTTCCTGTTAGAGTGCGCCTCTCATCGGCGATCACTCTTACCCTTTTCCTATTGGACCGACAAGCCCGGTCCCTGACTCTACCAAATAAATAATACGGCGTCTGTCGTAGGTGACAGGAATGTGCATGAGGGTTAACATGCCCCCCTTCCTAATGTAGATTTTGTCCTAGGAAGCTATTGAGTTGAAGCTCAGTCGTCGAGGTGGAAGAGCATTTGAGATGAATGTCCTTAGCGCTGTTCAATCACTGCAAAATCGAACAACATTGGCACAATAATTGCATTCTCATATACAATTAAAAATCATTTGCAGTTGTAGTCACACAAATTGATTGGTAACAGAATTTTAAACCATTTGTCAGCAATAAACATTAAATTGTAATATAATCAAACGCATAAACAATTGTAAAGGTAAAAGTCGTTAATTTAACGATCGAAAGGCACTAAAGATCGACTATTAATACCATGGGTAAGCTTCTCAATTTTCCCTGATCAATTAAGTTTTTTAACCGCGAGAGCCAAGTATTTCATGTCCAAGGGCTGACTAGAGGCTATACCTAGAAGACCTTGTAGTTAAGCTACGATAAAAGAAATTACTCATGAAATCATCACCTGACTTATTTCCTTTTCTTTTACCCCCCAAAGTCTTTTCACAGTGATTCCATTTTGATGTGTGTGCTTATTTTGTATGCCTTGGGTTTTTTGCTTTTCAAGGAAAAGCGCTCACATTGGGAATCTCTAGGGCTCTAGTACCATAGGCGATACATGTGACTGAAGTACCAAATCAAGTTGAGATTTCTCTTCCAACTTAAGATTTTACATTGTGGCACTTTGATTTTTTTGTTTGCTCGTTTTCAGCATTTTAATGTTGTAACTTTAGGGGTTCATATAGCGTTGTTACCCTCCTCAGGCTCATAACATTAGTAAACTCCCTTTATAATACTTAAGCTAAAGGTCAATAGGGACTAAGCCCACTAGAAAGCCCTAGTACATTGCACACAATGCTGCCTAAATCGGATTAAGAACCTAAGTAGCCATTGATTATTAGGAAGGCATTCCCCACGGTATCAAGAGAAGATCTTTAATGCCTAACTTGGTCAAACTAGTTTAGTCGGATTGCTTGATTTTTAAACCTAGACAAGTGATTATGACAAAAAAATTACATTGAATTTAATGTTTGATAACTAAGCAAATGCGCTGAATATTATGCTACCAATCACAATTAAAGCAGACAAACATGGATGCAAATAAAATAAGGGGCAATGCTAATGGACAAGAAACACATGTTTGTGTTGATGGTCGCGTTGATTTGAAGAGTGAACGAGAGAAAGATCCCATGAAGGTCCAAATCCTAACAACAACAATATGTTCCTGTACACACGAGGAAACACAAAGAATACCTCTAGGAGGCCCATCAGTGGGAAGAAAGAACTTTGCTAATCACTAAACTCTAAAACAGAAACACTCCTAATCGTACTAATCCTACCTACCCTCCATCACTCGAGTGATGAGAATCAAAGGTGTTTGATGACATAGGTTTTTGTTTCAGTGTACCAAATGTGAATGTGTAGGTCTGAGTCAATGTTTTGACTTTTATTATGCATACTCGTTTGCTAATTGCTCTTGCTCTTTACTCTTTTTTTTTGTGAGTATAAGGCTTTATATATACATTCCCTAAGATTGGTGATTGAGAGGTCAGGGAAAGAAGGGTAAAAGGGAAATAAGTGAATGATGGATGTCAGCAAACACTCCCCCCTTCCTTGGATAGATCATACTTTTTGGAAAGATGTCGTCAATTTTGAAACCAATTGTTCCAAGTTGTTATGGGTGAAGGCTTTAACCAATAGTTTTCGATCGCCCTATGCGTTTCATCTAGTTGCAAGGGTGGTAAGGTACTCTCCCATGATTTTATTCGCAACGTTGTTGTAGGTGGTGAACTTACAACAGGAGGTGCAAACTCCTCCTTGTTTGTATGGATATCTACAATGGTGGGTGGAGGTTGTGTCAAAGCTTCTATATCCATATAGCAACTACATATAGAGCAAGAATCTTCATTTGACTTCCCTGTTCTTGAGCTAAGTGGAACAAATAGTTCTTTCTTTGGTACCCAAACTAGCTCTGGAGCGGGTGTGTAGCATTCCGTGATTTTTTCCTTTCTGCGATCTTCAATTCGTTTTGGAGCCACAGGATTGGGCTCACATGGGCCAAGTGACAAGTAAGAGCACAATTTATGTTTTGGCACCCAGATTTGATCATTTCTTTGATGGTAGCCTTGGGCTTCTAATAGTCGTTTAGGAATCCAATGCCACATTTCCTTACATTTCTTGGAGCGAGTGGATATTTCTTTCAAGGATTCTGTTTTTTAGCATCAACCATGGTCACTAAAGAAGATTTAGGGACCCACTTGGATGTTTTCTTTGTTATATGAGGATGAGTCTTGTCAGAAGCTATTGCATTGCTTAACATATTTAAGGATACGAGTGGTGGCATTTCATCCCCCTCAGGTGTTACCTAGGTCATCCCCCTATTTCCCCAAGTGTCTATGCTTGCTGCTAGGTGGATCCAATCCACATTTTCTGACTCGGTCATCCCATGTAGTACATCCATATAAGGAGAATCTTCCCCAACATCAGTGCGCTTTACACGTGTGACAATACTGCAATGGGATCGAGTGAACTGTGGCGTCAGATCTATGATCAATTAAAACTTGTTTCCTAGGGGATGTGCTCGACCAGTTACAAGATCCACTTGAATGACAGAATCTTGGAACTGCAAGTAGACATGGTTTTTAGACCAGTCATGCATCATTTTTGCTTCCCTCATGAAAGGACGTCCTAAGATCATCTCCAATGCCATAGTGTGCTTGGAGAAATCCATAACAATGAAGGTAATTCTTATTTTATGTCCAAAGACCTTGATCTTGAGATCTTCTAACATCCCAATAGGTTTAACAATAGACCCATTGGCCATCTTCACTACTATGGTTGTGGTTCCAAGGTGTGGTCTCCCCATAGTTTCCCATCAATTTTTAGTCAGAATGCTAGCCCTTGCGCCACCATCAAGGATTCCTTTCACAATTAATCCCTTAGTAGTGATTGGTATGGTCGCATTGGATTCATCACCCCCAAAGTATTGTCCCAACTTGTTAACAAGTATTTCTACCACAAGGTTCTCATCTAGGTTGGTTTGTGGATCTAAGTGTTCCTCCTCTATTGGCATCTCCCCAGCTCCATCCATCTGTGCAAATTGTGGTAGCCCAAACTTAAGTTCTCCATTGAGGAAGGCTCGAAGAGCTGAGACTAGCTCGGGGTCTTTATATAGTTTGGACATCATGGTGGTTCTAACTTTTGAAGACATGAAATCCATCAATTTGGTAATGTTTAACGACACCTTTTCGGCTTCAGTCCCTTGACGTGGGGAAGATGGGATCTCCATTTCTTCGATAGAATCAGGTAGTCCCTCTGTAAACTTTCTTTCCATCAAGAAGCGAGTACGCCCACTTTCCCATGACTTTAAGTCACTTTCTTCTTGAACGATACTAGGTATGGCTAAGGGTCTATCGACTTGGTGAGGTTGTTGTCGCGTAGGGAACACTGTGTCTATAATCTGGATATGCCTAGGTGTTGGCTCTAGATCCCTTTGGGTATCTTCTATCAAACTCCTTAATTGCTTGATTCGCTCAATCTCCTCCTGATGGGGGCTTTTCACAAGCCAAGCTCCCATACCCCTCTTCTCTCGTCCCCACCCCATGAAAACCCCCTCTTAGGGAGGGAGTGATAAAAAGCATTGAAAAAAGTAAGAAAAAAAAAGTATGATTATGTAAATATATAAGAAAGGTAAAATAGGCCACCTCATGCCTGCGGGGTAGCCCATCCCCACCTTGCCTCCTTTTTCTTCACTGTTGCCCCGCCGTGTGTCCCTTTTCCTCTCCTCCACTCAAAAGGTCAACCCCCTCTCTCTTCCCCTTGTCCTTTCTCCTTTCTCTCTCCCCTCAAGCTACCCCACCTCTCACCAATAATGCATTATAACTCACCAATAATGCACCCTAACTCACATGCAACTTACCCTATCTTCCAAAATAGTATACCCCACCCCCTCTTTCTCTCTCCTATCATATCCCATGACCCAAATAACCCCCCCTCTCTCTAAAGGGTGCCATGTCTCTTGTCTTGTAGCTAAATAACCTCCCCCACACTCACACACACTCAGTTTCACTGAAAAAGGTGCCCACAGACCCATCCCCACCCGGTGGTTACCTGATTTTTCTTGTGTTCACACACATCTGCACACAGATTCACCTCTGAACACACTCCCCTCTCTCCCCTCTTGTAATTACTTTATTCTCCATGTCACCTCTCACTTTTTTTCATCAACCCATCTCTCTCTCTTAGCCTCTCTCTCATGAGACTGCTGTTCTGGCACATATACACACAGCCAGACAAGTGGGGCCCACAGTCACATGGCCTATGTAGATAATGATTTCTTCATTTCTAAATTCTAGAATTTCTCCCCCCTCCTCCCCTATATAAAGAGGGGTCACCATCACACTAAGGACACAACATCACCAAAGAACACACTATGCACTTTGTGTGCCTAGTGCGCACACACACACCCACACCATCACCATCACCATCACCGCAATCACCATGCTTGTCTTGAGCATGACCTCTACACCCTTGGCTATAGAAGATGAAGGGCAACTAAATGAAGGATGATGGCCATAATCCTCGTGCGAGTCTTCGCCATCAACTCCCACCTATCCGCCATGTGCTCTACCACTCTCTCCCTTCTCATTCCCCTACCCTATGCTCCCCATTTCATCGCCTAATTCTCTAAATAAAGCTTGAGGTTTTGTGAGTATGTTTTCTTGCAATGTTTTGCCCATGTGAGGTGTGCGGAATCGCCACCTAGTCTTGTGTTTTGGAGTGAGCTTGTGTATGTGTGAAGGGTGTGCGGATTCGCCATCCTTTTGTGGTGCCTAAGTACTAAGCCGCTATACCCCCTCCCTCACTCTCTCTCTCTCTCTCTCTCTCTCTCTCTCTCTCTCACTTGATCTCATTCCCTTTCCTCTTCATCATTACTCCCAAGCATCCATCTCTCTTGGATGAAAACTTTGTAATGGTGGTGTGTTGTTTGCGTCCTAGCCGCTGAAGCTAGGTGGTGCCCCCTGTTTGCTTTACCATGACAGGCTCGAGGCGCGCCATTCGGTCCCCGGTGTTTTAGAGGCCGTCGGGGGTTCGGGGTTCGCTTTGCTCCCGTCACTCCATAGGGTTTGGATAAGTTCCTATCTTCTTTTTAGATCCTGGCCATTGTAGCTCATGAAGATCTTCCTTGTTGGTTTCTATCTTAGTGGTCGGTTTGGTCTCCATGGTTTCACCTGAATCAGAATCCTCTTCAGTGTCGTTCATATATACGAGGTCGTCACCAGTCCCTATGTTGGTCTTTGAACTGGGGTCTGACTTCGCTACTTTTTGCGATCTCTTCCTTCGTGTTTTCTTCTTTTTCTGAGATTGGACAATTGATGACGTGTCTCTTTCCTCAAGAATATAATTTTGTTTTTGGAGCATCGATCGTGTGAGTACGTTTACTGGTACCACAGGTGTACTTTGTGATGGCTCCTCGGTAACCTCAATCAAGTTTAATGGAGTGATCTTTGGTGTATTTGGATTATTTGGACATTGGGCAATCAAATGATCTATGCCACATCGATTACACATGAGTATCGGCATTGTAGACGTGCTCTCTTGATTGGTTTGCATTAGTGTGGCATTCGTTTGTAGCCTAATATGACACTCAACCACACGATGTGGACCTCCACACTCATAGCATCGAAGAGGTGGTCTCTTAGCAGTGTAATTGATATTTTGGCCTCTTGCAGCAAGAGCAGCTACTTGATAAACAGGTTTGACTTGTCCCCAATAGTCCTCCATGTAGTGTGGACTTTCTTCAAGCACATCAATCCCATAGGCAATATTAGGGTCTATATCTTCCTCACAGCCTTCCAAACAAGCAATGGATGACTCACAACCCACTTGATTCACTGAAGTGATTCTTGGATGTGGTGGTTGAGGTCCTAGCATAGGAGGTGATAAGGGTGTTGTTTGAACAACATTTTGGGCCCTAGGGACCATGTGTTGTGACGTTTGTTCAAGAGGTGGAGTCGGCATCACTGCAGGCACTCAAGGTGTGTTTGTCCATGCTAAGGTTGTCTATTGGCCATCGCGCGCTTAAATACTATGACATCCTTAGCTTGATGACCATACCTCCCACAGGCATTTCAATTCCCATTGAATTTTACTTTAAAAGTAGGGCATTCACTGGTACTATGCGGTCCATAGCATACTGAGCACCATTCTTGCTCCCTACTTGGATGTTAGGAAATAAGACGTAGCTAAATAGATAATTGAGTAGATTACTTAATGGAGAGAGACAGATTTATATACACGAGATTATAGAGTAGAGAGAGAGAGAGAGTACACACGATATACGTGGTTCACCCAATGTGGGCTATGTCCACGGGAAAGCAGCCACTCAATGGCTTTAGTACTTCAAAACAAGAAGTAGTTTACAAAGGGATTATACCCTTAATGGAGCTCCCGCCTTGCTTCACTCTCACCACCTCACACTCACCTTGTTGCATCAACTTCACACTATAAAATGTGTGTAGAAATGGCCTCCTTTTATAGGCCAAAAGGGCTGCCCTCTCTTATGAGAGACAACCATGTGTAGCCGCCCTTGTGCGAATAAGTCCAAATCGGACCCTCCAATCCGCCCATGTGTGGCCGCCCTTGAGAAGACAAGTCCGCTTTTGAATTCGGCCACCGGCCACCGGCCATTGACTTCCGACCACCGGCCACCCGACCGGTTGTTTTCCGACCACTTTCCGGCCGTCGTCCGGCCATAATATTCCGGCGAAAAAAAGTCTCGGGGGCCTCCACCCCCGAGGTCTTTAAAGTTGCCCCTGATTCTTGTCCGTGAAAATTTTGGTTTCCGGTGAGTGATTTTCCTTCACGCACGATGGCTTCTCCTCATAATGGGGACCTTACAAATGTGCGTCTTTACCACAAAAAATTACAAGGGTAAATCAGGCTCCATACTTAACAATCTCCCACTTGGAGACTGATCTCCAAACCAAACCTGTGACTGCTTTCCATTCTGGCTTCTTATCCTTGAATGCCGATTGAAGATGAGCAAAAGCTCAACTTCTCCTTGTTGACCACCTTTGTAAACATGTCTGCAGGATTTTCACTTGTATGCACCTTTCCTAGCTTTAGCTGTCCCTCTTCCAAAAGAGTGCGTATGAAGTGATATCTCACCTCAATGTGCTTTGTCCTTGAATGAAAGGCTGCGTTCTTTGCAAGATGGATAGCGCTTTGGCTATCACTGTACAAGACACAATTGTCTTGTTTGAATCCAAGCTCTTCTAAGAATCTGTGAAGCCACAGAATTTTTTTGCTTGCCTCCGTCATTACTACATACTCTGCTTCCGTGGTAGAAAGTGAAACCACTTTCTGCAGCTTTGAAGCCCAGCTTACTGCTGTGCCTCCAACCGTGAACACATAGCCAGTAGTGCTCCTTCGAGTATCTTTGTCACCTGCCATATTTTCATCAGCATACCCTTCTAGAAAAATATCAGCTCCTCCAAAATACAAAGCATTTGTTGTTGTCCCTTTTAGATACCTAAGTATCCACTTCACAGCTTGCCAATGCTCTTTACCTGGGTTGTCCATGAATCTACTCACAACTCCCACTGCATATGCAATGTCTGGCCTTGTCCAGACCATAGCATACATTAGAGAACCTACCGCTGCAGCATATGGAACTTTAGACATATAGGCTATCTCCTCTTGTGTCTTTGGACACATATCCTTCGTTAGATTAAAATGACCAGCCAAAGGTGTAGAAACTGGTTTTGCATTTTGCATTGCAAACCTTTCTAGTACCTTCTTGATGTAATCTTCTTGAGATAGCTTTATTGTCTTCTTCGTCCTGTCCCTTGATATTTTCATACCAAGTATCCTCTTTGCAGCACCTAAATCTTTCATTGAAAAAGATTTGGACAGCTCCTCTTTTAGGGGAATGCCGTATTTACATCCATTTGCTCGAGATTTAGATCATGAGCAGCCACAAGGCTTAAGACAAGCCTAATTGAGTTCATTTTTACAACAGGAGAAAATATTTCATTGAAGTCAATACCTTTCTTTTGAGAAAAACCTTTTACCACAAGCCTAGACTTGTACCTTTTCTTCCCACCTTCTTCTTCCTTCAGCTTGTACACCCATTTGTTTTGAAGTGCCCGCTTACCTTTAGGCAACTCAACCAACTCCCATGTTTGGTTGCGATGTATTGAGTCCATCTCCACTTGCATGCTCTTCGTCCATTCTTCTTTGGATTCATGTTGCATAGCTTCTTCGTATGATTCTGGCTCTCCAGAATCTAAGATCAAAAGATGGTTGAAGGAAGGAACAAACCTTTCTGGAGGTCTACTTGCTCTTGTAGATCTTCGGGGAATAGGTTGAGGCTCTTCATTTGGTTGACGTTGTTGCACATTGTCACCGTTTGCAGTCCTTGAGTCTTCACCGTCCTCAAGCTCCATGTACTCATCACCTGTTTCTTTTGTTTGTTTTCTTTCCAAGTAATCTTTGTACATATTTTGTTCGTTAAAAATTACATCCCTACTCCTTAAGATTTTACCATCTTCAGGATTCCATAGGCGATACCCAAAGTCTCCTTCTCCATAGCCAATGAAGAAACACTTTTTGGACTTTGCATCTAGCTTTGATCTTAGGCTTCTATCTATGTGCATGAAAGCCTCACACCCAAACACTTTGAAAAATGCATAATTCACCGGTTTACCTGTCCATGCCTCTTTTGGAACTCCCCCATCCAATGCCGTTGAGGGTGACCGATTGATTAAGTACATAGACGTACTTACAGCTTCCGCCCAAAGCTCAAGCGGTAGGCCTGCATGTAACCGCATGCTTCGTGCTCGTTCCATGATTGTCCTATTCATCCTTTCCGAAATCCCATTTTGTTGAGGTGTCCTTGGGGTTGTCCTTTGCCTCCGAATGCCATTGCTAGCACAAAAGCTTTCAAAAGCTTGGCTGCAATATTCGCCTCCATTGTCGGATCTGAGGCATTTAACCTTGGTACCTGTTTCATTCTCCACAAAGGCTTTCCACCTTTGAAATATGGAAAATACATCGGATTTATTCTTCATGACATAAACCCATGTTTTTCTAGTCGCATCGTCTATGAATGTTACATAGTACAATGAGCCACCAAGTGATGGTGTACTTGCAGGACCCCAAACATCAGAATGAACCAACTCAAGTTTTTTATTTTTTCTTTCATTTCCTGATTTTTGAAATTTTACCCTCTTTTCTTTACCATAAACACAATCTTCACAGAACTCTAAGTCCACTTCTTTCAAACCTGGTAGAAGCTTCTTTGTTTGAAGGATTTGCATTCCTTTGGCACTCATATGCCCAAGTCGGTAGTGCCACACCGCACTGTCAACTTCTGTAGTTGCTGCACAAGCTGAAGGTTGCATGCTAACAGTACACAAGTAAAGTGTACCGAATTTTTCACCCTTGGCAACCACCAAAGATCCCTTTGAGATCTTCCACCGTTTGTTTCCGAATGCAATGTTGTGACCTTCATCGTCCAATTGTCCTGTAGAGATCAAATTTTTGCGAAGAGAAGGAACATGCCTAACATCTTTAAGCTTCCATTCATTTCCGTTAGCAGTTTTGACAGAAACTGTACCTTTGCCGACAATCTCACAAGCTTCATCATCTCCCAAGTATACATACCCAAAATTACCTTTGGTGTAGTCTTGGAAATGTTGCTTGTGTGGTGTCGCATGGAATGAAGCCCCGGAATCTACTATCCAGGAATTAGACACATTGTCTAATGAGAGAATTAGAGCATCTTGCTCTACTTTACCTGCCACATTGGCCTCCGATGTTGGCTTGTTGTCTTGAGACTCTGTCTCCTTCTTCTTCTTGGACCAGCAATCCTTCTTGACGTGGCCCTTCTTGCCGCAGTTCCAACATTCAAGAACTGACTTTGTGCGTGACTTGCTCCGCCTTGAGCGATCACGACCCTTTTGGTTTTTGAACCTCTCCTTAAGCCTTCCTCTTGTTTCCACTGATAGTGCAACACTTGATGATTCTCCTGTGCTTCTCCTTCGCATTTCCTCGCTTAGGAGAACACCCACAACACCATCAAACTTAAGAGTATTTGTGCCAGAGATAGAATTACTTACAGCCATCACAAGGCTGTCCCAACTATCCGGTAGAGATGATAGAATAAGGAGAGCTCGTACTTCGTCATCGAAATTGATTTTCACTGATCGAAGTTGACTTATGTTTGTGTTAAAGTCATTTAGGTGTTCTGCAACTGAACCATTCTCTGCCATCTTTAGATTGAACAAGCGCTTCATAAGAAATACCTTATTGGATGCTGATGGTTTCTCGTAGAAGTCGTCAAGTGACTTCATCAAGTCCTCCGTGGTCTTCATCTCCGAAACATTGAAGGCCACCGTTGACGCCAAGCTTAACCGGATTGTTCCCAGTGCCTTTCGATCAAGGACAATCCATGCTTCATCTGCCATTGCTGCGGGCTTCTTCGCAAGACCGCCTAGTGGCAAATAGAGGTCCTTCTGGTAGAGATAGTCTTCAATCTGCATCTTCCAATGTTGGTAGTTTTTGCCGTTGAACTTCTCAATCTTGAGCTTCCCTTCCTCCGCCATAACTCCCACTCAATTCAAGGAATCCTTTCCTTGAGATAATTTAGCTACGAGCAAACCTTGCTCTGATACCAGTTGTTAGGAAATAAGACGTAGCTAAATAGATAATTGAGTAGATTACTTAATGGAGAGAGACATATTTATATACACGAGATTATAGAGTAGAGAGAGAGAGAGAGAGAGATAGAGTACACACGATATACGTGGTTCACCCAATGTGGGCTACGTCCACGGGAAAGCAGCCACTCAATGGCTTTAGTACTTCAAAACAAGAAGTAGTTTACAAAGGGATTATACCCTTAATGGAGCTCCCGCCTTGCTTCACTCTCACCACCTCACACTCACCTTGTTGCATCAACTTCACACTATGAAATGTGTGTAGAAATGCCCTCCTTTTATAGGCCAAAAGGGCTGCCCTCTCTTATGAGAGACAGCCATGTGTAGCCGCCCTTGTGCGAATAAGTCCAAATCGGACCCTCCAATCCGTCCATGTGTGGCCGCCCTTGAGAAGACAAATCCGCTTTTGAATTCGGCCACCGGCCACCGGCCATTGACTTCCGACCACCGGCCACCCGACCGGTTGTTTTCCGACCACTTTCACCACAAGAGGCTATTCATATTAGCGACGCTCACACGGCGACGCTCAAAAAAAAAAATCTCGGCGTCGCTATGAGCGTCGCAAATTTACAAAGAAATCTGCGACGCTCATAGCGACGCCGACTGGGCTAAAAAAATAACAGAGAGCGCCCAAAAACTCAGATCTCAGATCTGAGTTTTTCGGCGTCCTCAAGCAAGGAGCAGGTAACGCTCTCCCTCTCTCTCTCTCTCTCTCTCTCTTTCTTCTACACACACACACACACACACACACACACACACACACACACGAGGAGAGGAAGGAGAGCCAGGTATGCTCCTTCCCTCTCCTCACTCTCATGTTCCCTTCCCCTCTTTCTCTCTCCCTCTCTCTCTCTCTCTCACACACACACATACACACACACACATAGTGTTTTTGAAAGAGAGAGAGAGAGAGAGAGAGAGAGAGAGAGAGAGAGAGAGAGAGTACAAACATAAACAAAAACGCACACACACATACATAAACAAAGAATGCACACACACATTGAGAGAGGAAAAGAGAGAGAGAGAGCATGCATAAACAAAAAACGCACACATTGAGAGAGGAAAAGAGAGAGAGAACATGCATAAACAAAAAACGCACACATTGAGAGAGGAAAAGAGAGAGAAAACATGCATAAACAAAAAAACGCACACACGTTGAGAGAGAAAGAGAGAGAAACTAATTTAACGTCGTAGGAAACTAATTAAAATTAAAAGACCTAAAGATCTAGCCGACGAGGAGTTGAACTCAAGACCTATTATTCAAGAGGTAAATGGCATAACCAATCTATCATACTTGACATGGGTGATAGAAAGGTTATACCATTTATCTCTTTTTATTGGCACACACATCCACACACGCGCACACACACACACAAGAAGAAGAGAGTTATAACGTAGTAGGAAACTATCCTAAAATACGTTAAAGATTAGGTTAGATGTAGACTTACGTTAAATTAGATTTAGGTTTATTTAAGTTAAATTAGATTAGATTTAGGTTCATTTTTAATTAGATTTACGTTTATTTACGCTAGATTTAGATTTACGTTATATTAGATTAGATTTAGGTCTCCATAGACTGCGATGCCTACATGAAGCGGGTGAAGAAAGCCCTCAATGGAATATAGAGTATTGCTGCCTTCACTCATGGTGGGCTCCGTCGATCCAAAAGTACTGGTGAAATGTCTTCAGAAGATAGGGAAGAAGGTGGATCTTCAGGGCGGCAAGAGTCACTACATCCCCGACACAATGACCATTTAGACAACCTCTAGTCATTCAACAACAACTTCAAAGTTAGTAACAAGAGCAAGAACGGTCTAAAGGGCCAATTGCTGTCATCAGATGTGGATGGAGATGAGGCAGCGTCACCGCCGGAAGTTAACTCTCACATCTTTAGTGATGAGAATGCCAACTCTTGCCGAGTTATGTGAAAAATTATGTGTTAAATCAGTTTTAAGGTTCATATAATCCCTGTTAGTTTAGTTCTTTGTTTTTAATATAACATAATTTACGTTAGATTTAGATTTATGTTATATTAGATTAGACTTAGGTTTACTTAGGTTTATTTAGGTTTACACACACACACACACACACAAGAAGAAGAGAGTTTTAACGTCGTAGGAAACTATTCCAAAAGACGTTAAACTATTCCAAAACTATTCGATAGTTTAGGGTTTATGAGTTTTTTAATTCTAACATAATGAATTCTTTGTATGTTTTGACAGTGGTCGATGACAGGACGTGATCCCACACCGTACGAGCGCGAGTATGCAGGCAGGAAGGGCTTAAATGCCCTGATGGACATTCTCAGTTCTCGCGGCGGCATGGTTAGTATTAGGGTTTACTCTTTTCTATTTTTTGTATTGTTTTATAAATGTCGTTATATGTTTATACTTACTGAAAGCTGTCTTATTGTCTTTTTTTGCAGAATCCGACAGATACGCCGCTTGGACCCGATGAGACGTCTGACTAGACGACGTCAGTTTAGCCGTAGCTAGATAGCATTAGTTTAGGGTTTCTCATAGCTTATGTATCATGAGACGGATTTTATACGTCTTTTTGAACCATGTATATTATTACATTTGTCCCCGCAGTTCATTTTGCCAATCAATTCTTTATGCCTATGATGTTGTACAATTGTCATTATTACATTTGCCAATCAATTCATTTTGCCTATGATGTGTACAATTGTCAATTTTACGCTTGTCAATTTTGCAAACAATGCATCTTGTGGGTGACTATTTTGGGTCTATTATCTACCCTTTCACTTTTTTAAAAAAGTGAATCAAGTACAATATGGTTGATGGGTGGCAGGGCATTCAATGCCTTGTCACCAAAAAAAAATTCTCTCGGGCGTCGCTATAACCGTCGCTATTTATGGCTCTGGAGCGTCGCTATGAACGTCGCTATAGACTTCTGTGTAAACGTCGCTATAACCGTCGCTATGAGCGTCTCTATATAGCGACGCATATAGCAACGCATATAGCGACGCCTATAGCGACGCATATAGCGACGCCTATAGCGACGCATATAGCGACGCTCTCGTAGCGATGCTATTAGCGACGATTTTAGGGACGCTGGCGGTTATAAAAACCCAGTGTATTTCCGTCGCTAACAGCGTCACAAGAGCACACAACCTCTTGTAGTGTTTTCGGTCGCCGTCCGGCCATAATATTTCGGCGAAAAAGAATATTCCGGCGAGAAAAAAGTCTCGGGGGCCTCCGCCCTCGAGGCCTTTAAAGTTGCCCCTGATTCTTGTCCGTGAAAATTTTGGTTTCCGGTGAGTGATTTTCCTTCACGCACGATGGCTTCTCCTCATAATGGGGGCCTTACAAATGTGCGTCTTTACCACAAAAAATTACAAGGGTAAATCAGGCTCCATACTTAACATTGGATACATATGATTGTTTTGCGGAGCACGATTGTCTATAAGACTCTCTTGAATGGCCTTGGTGAGATCTACTAAAGTCATCTCAGCTATCTTTGGCTCCTTAGCAATAGGCTTTAGGGTCATTGGCTGATTCCCCGATGCTTGCGAGCTAATAGATTTAGGTTCAACAGACACTCTTTCTCCTTGAATCATTAAATTATCCTCCAATTGGATCGCATTGGTGGTGACTGCTTCCCAAATGGTGATACCTCTAACGGCTAGGCCATTGTAGATATCCTCATGTCGTAATCCCCTAATGAATCTATCAAGCAATTGGTTATTATTAAAGCGCTCATTTGGATTACAACGCGAATTCAAATGCTTTAAGCGACTAATAAAGTCTCTCACCGACTCTCCTTCCTCTCGTTGGGCTTTCTGGAGCTGAGAGGCTACACCCCAAAGCACTCCCTCTCGTATGAATTCTTTCAAGAACAGTCTCCTAAGAGTAGGGTAAATCGTTTTTTCTTTCACCCTTAGGTTTTTATACCAATCCCCAGCCTTCCCACTTAAAGGTTAGGTTTAAATCATTACTCTTATGCAGGTCATTGTGCTCTCCTAGAGAATCGCATTTTGTTTAAACACTTCGATATGCTTTCTCACATCCCCGTCTCCACTAAATTTTTGTGTGAGCTTGGCTATTTGTACTGCCTTACTTTTAGGTTCTCTATCAGGCGTGTTACACATATTCTCAGCAATAGATCGATCAATAGCTTGAGCAAATGTTGCCAAGTCACCTAAGTGAGCAGGAACCATGGGTGGAGGTGCTCCAGAGACTACATGTGGAGTAGGTATTGGCATTGGGCTTGGCACGTAGGAAGCCCTTGGATTCCACGTTTGGTACGGTGTTGTGCCATGTGGCGGTCCAAAGTTCATATGTGTGGTCCTAGGCACAGCAGACGTCGGATGTGACATGCTAATGCTAGCCGATATGGTCCCATGAAAATAAGAGCTTGGGTGTTGTGATTGTGGAGCATAGGTAGTTGAAACAATGGGAGGGGTCGAGACTATGGTGCTTTACTAACAAATGAGGTCCATGGCGTGTTTCTTGGCATGTCCATCATTGGGGTAGGCATGGCAGCCGTGGTGTCATCAAGGGAAAGATAAGCTAGACTTGGAAAAGTAAAGCTATCACTGGTAGGCTCAGATTACACTGAGACCCCTGGCGAAACAACATATGGGGGATCCATCGGACTTACCAAGGGAGTCTCCATTTGCGAAAGGTGGTTGTTTAGCCTTCCCTGTATCCAAGAATCTCATGATACCCGTTGAAGGCATGTGGATCCCCTTGTTCTGTCTCTCTAGCTCAATAACCCTATAGATGACCTCACAAACTCTTTGTTGTTGATCCTCCACGCTAGTAGCACCCGTTGTGGATTGTAGGACATCTAACCAACCCACGTGATAGGTGTGACCTATGTATAGGTCGGTTAGAGTTTCCGTTTGTAGTTCGTACTCCCAGTTCCATTTAAGAACGCTCCATCTAGGATTGAGGTGCTAGGGGTGTCCTTTGAACTAGATGCAATGTGGCTCTTATGGGTTGACCCTTAGTGGTCGCTAATTCAGGAGCACTCGATTGCTCTCCTAGGAAAGATATTAACATAGGGGCTTTCACTTTTAACTCTCATCGTTGCTCCGCCATGCGTAAGCTCTCAATTTCCTTTTCCCTAGCCGCGATGATATATCGCTCACCCTCTTACACTTCGGCAAGGTTTCTACCATCATGTAATATGACCTCGGAGGGGAATAGCTCTGAAGAGGCAGGGGGTGCACTGAATGGAGTATTCACATGTACATTCTCTAAGGGCATAGGGTCTACATTGGTCATGAATGGAGAATTTACTTCCCCACCGCCCTCATTTACATCATTAGCTCCATGTTCGAAGCGAGTGTCTCTACTAAAGGTTTCCTTCAAGCGGCTAAGCACGCTCGGTCCGGACCGTGGACCCATGGCATGCATGTCTTGGCTTGGGCTATCGAGATTAGGCATTGGGAAACCCTCCATGACATCGTAGTCAAAGGAAGAGTCACTAGCCGCTATGTTTGGGTCTTGGTTTGTACTACCTTGGGTCCCCACCGAAGGCCCGGAACCTAAGGTGGGTGGATATTGAGAACTTGCGTAAGTCGAAATGCTCTCTAGTTGCTCGGCCTCTAGCACACGACCAGAGCGCAAATGCATGTGCTTTTGGCACCCTACAAGCGTCCGAGAATAACCTCGAAGGTTAACCGCTTACTTTTTTAGGCGTCCGTTTTCACTCTTTTTTTTTTTTAAAATGTTTTTTAATGATCGATTTTTGGATTAGAACGTGTGATAGCTTGAAACAAGTGTATCCCGCAGGGGGTCGTGGTGTGCTTTGCAGCACAACGTTCGGTTACCTGAAGCTCCGTTGGTCCTCAAAAATGTCGATTTTTACCTACGCGTGAGGCTAAAATGCATAATTTTAAAGGGGGACTGAGGCCTGAGCATGAGTGTGAGCTTGGGCTTGGGTCTAGGGGATATTCCCGATCCCGGTCCTACCTTTTTTTTTTTTGGGATAAGGTCGTTGCAGTCGCGCTGTGCATGCAAGCACACACACACACCTAACCTACCTACTTACAACTAATACAGCTACTGTTTACACACTAACACACTACTACAACAACTCATTAGCTACCAGAACTAGTTACTGTACTTTACACAGAATTAACATTATGGAACTACTACCTTGATTCTAACACCTTATGAACAGAGAAAAAACACAGTACCTTTCAATACCTTATTAACAAAACAATACACAATAGCAAAACAAACTCCTTCTCAAAATACACAACTTCCTTCTCTACCTTTCCTACATTTCAAAATGCACCACAAAGTAGCATAGAGTGCTACTCGAGCTTAGTGTAAGGCATTCCCTCGGCAACGGCGCCAAAAATGTGCGCGTCTATCGCACATGTCAATGCAAGGTACTTGCCGATACACTGTGTGCGAGCCACAAATGGCTCCAAGCACATAACTAGATTAATCTAGCAAGCTCAAGAGAGAAAGGGTGTGTCACTCACCGCCCTACGCTCGCCTTCGTGGAGGATTCCTCGTTGCGAAGAAGAAGGACCTACCTCCGTGCCGCGTTCAACCGCCTCGCTGCCGCCGTGCCGTCGTCGCAATGCTCGATCACACACACTCTCTGTGTGTCTCTCACGCATACACACACACACATACAAGGAGATGAAGAAGAAGAAGATGGAGATGGAGCAAGAGCACTCTTCAATTGCACAAATGAAAGAATAAGTGATTTTTAGGTTTAGGTGACTTTTATATGAGCTCGTCCCATTCACACTTGGGTGCCCATACTTAGCCAACTAACCCTTGAATGTTCCTGTTAGAATGTGCCTCTCATCGGCGATCACTCTTACCCTTTTTCTATTGGACCGACAAGCCCGGTCCCTGACTCTACCAAATAAATAATACGGCGTCTGTCGTAGGTGACAGGAATGTGCGTGAGGGTTAACAAGGGCCAACTTGTACGTGGTATTTCAGCGGTCTAAGTGTTCAATAGTTCATATGCTTTTGTGTCCAGTGGTAGGCCCCGGCTGATTCATCAAAGTCAATGCCCAAATTCACTAGTATCCCTTTCTGTAAGCCTGTAGAACAAGTAAGAGTTATCAGATTGAATATTGGGTGGCAATGAGGTAGGCAAATGTTGCAAGAGATAATGCAAGTTGGAGTACATGTTGCCAACTTCAATTCATTGTTTTTGTATTCTTTGTTTCGATCGTTGCATTTGTTGATATACGAGTGGAGAAGCTAAGTAGTGCAAAAACCCTCAATGAATGCACTTGGGGGCTCACTAGCAATATTTGTTAGTCTCATTTGATTTGAAGTTGGGTATATACAAGCACCATGTCTTGAGTTATTTTATTTTGAGGTGGCCGCGTTCTTGATGAACATATCAAATAGCTATACAATTAAGTTATATTGTGAGTGTGGATTTGATATATTGAAAGGTGTGAAACAAAGTGATCGACTCCTAGCATGTAGATTCTGTTTACCCTATCTATGTCCATGATGAATTGTCAAAGGCTACCTAGCCACTGAAAATGAAATTGCATTAAAAAAGAATGTTGTTTGATAGCTGTTTACATAGTCTGTAGACAGTATGAGGTCAAAGTGTGTTGGGATCGGAGAGCACACACATAGAGAGCCAACACGAAGAAGGAGATAGACACAGTGTGTGGCGGGGCGGTACTCACACTACAATGTGTAGTTATGAGTATAGTTATTATGAATGAGTAAATGAATGGCTGTACATGGGCGGCTGAACAACGGGCAGCCGGGCACACGGACCTTTAACCCAACAATCTCCCACTTAAAGGCAGTGTGCCTTTAAAGTGGCCAAAGTACAGCAAAAGAAGTCAAGCCATACCCATCAGTGATCTGCAGTGTGCAAACCGCTGTGAGGCTAATGACTTCGTGAGTAGATCAGCAGGGTTATCGTTAGTGTGTACCTTGACAAGCTCTATGCGCTTGTCCTCTAGCACCTCTCGTATGAAGTGATACCTCACCTCAATGTGCTTTGTCTTCGCATGGAAGACAGGATTCCGTGCCAACGCTATGGCACTCTGGCTATCACAATGTAGAATCGGAGCATCACCAGCCATACCAAGATCTCCCACTAGTTGTGAGAGCCATACGGCCTCCTTGGCAGCCTCAGTGGCAGCCATATATTCAGCCTTTGTAGTGCTCAAAGCAACGCATGGCTGTAAACGTGATGCCCACGAAACCGGTCCACCTGCAACTGTAAACACATAGCCGCTAGTAGACTTCCTCGAGTCCACTGACCCTGCATAGTCTGAATCTGTATATCCGCAAACAGACATATCCTTCTCACCATAACATAGGGACAACTCTGAAGTCCCTCTCAAGTATCTGAGAATACCTCTCACTGCATCCCAATGACGCTTGCCCGGGTTAGACATGTACCTGCTAACCACACCAACTGCATGAGCAAGATCTGGACGCGTAGCCACCATGGCATACATCAAGGAACCAACAGCTGACGCATAGGGAATCTGAGACATCTCTGTAGTCTCCAAATCTGTCTGAGGGCAGTCATCATGGCCGAGTTTTACATATGGAGGCAACGGGGTACTAATGGCCTTCCCCCTTTCCATATGAAAACGCTCAAGCACCCTGTCAATGTACTCTTTCTGACTAAGAAAGAGCATCCTGCGAGAACGATCACGAGTGATCCGCATACCCAAAATATGACTGGCATCCCCAAGATCTTTCATGGCAAAGGTCTCATGTAGCCTATGTTTCAAGGCATCCACATCAGAAATACACTTCCCTGGGATCAGCATGTCATCCACATACAAAACCAAAACAATAAGACTACCATCTGCAGCCTTGTGAGTATAGAGGCATGGGTCCTCATAACTGCGTACATAGCCCAATGAACTCATGAATGCATCAAACTTACGATACCATTCACGAGATGATTGCTTCAGCCCATACAAGGTCATAAGAAGCCGGCATACCATCTTCTTTGAACCATGAATAACAAACCCACTTGGTTGCTCCATGTACAAATCCTCGTGCAAGTCCGGATGTAAGAAAGCTGTCTTTACATCCATTTGCTTCAACTCCATGTCTTCTGTAGCTACCAAAGCAAACAACATACGCAAAGTAGACATCTTCACCACTGGGGAGAAGATCTCGTCAAAATCAATGCCCTTCTGTTGCTTGAATCCTTTAGCCACAAGCCCTGCTTTGTACCTAGGCTTTGCATCCATTGAACACAATTTTATCTTGTAAACCCACTTGCATGGTAGTGCCTTCTTACCCTTTGGCAAAGGAGTAAGCTCCCACATTTCATTTTGGATCAACGAATCCATCTCTGACTGAATAGCCTGCTCCCACTTGAGCTTGTCAACACTAGACATGGCCTCATCATAACATGATGGCTCCCCGCAATCAGTCAACAATACATAATCCATAGAAGGCACAAAACGCTGAGGCTGTCTTGCACGCCGCTCTGAACGCCTCAAAGATTGTGCAGGAGGTGCATCTGGCTGTCCCACATCTACATGATCTCCCAACAAGGGCTGATCTCCCACTTGAGGGTCAATGGGCTGCCCACGAGCAGCCATGGGACCATCATACCGATGACCATCCTCCTCAAATATCACACGCCGAACCTCAACCGTTTGCGGTGATGCTCTATACATAGAGTCCTCATGAAAAACAACATCATGGCTGCGCACAATCTTCCTGTCAATAGGATCCCACAATCGATAACCCATCTCACCAGAGCTACCATAACCCAAGAAGATACATCTCTTGCTCTTTGGATCCAATTTGCTGCGTTTTGCCTTAGGTACATGTACATAAGCTTCACAGCCAAAAACACGAAGGTGACCATACGAAGGTGGCAAACCTGTCCATACCTCTTCAGGCACTTTGAAGCCCAAAGGAACACTAGGTGAACGATTTATCAAATGCACAGAATTGGCAACAGCTTCAGCCCAAAATCCATTTGACAAACCAGCCATAGAAAGCATACTACGGACTTTTTCCTGTATAGTCCTGTTCATGCGCTCTGCCACACCATTTTGAGGAGGTGTATAGGGAGCACTAAGCTCGCGCCGTATACCCTTCTCAACACATAATGTTGTGAAAGCATGAGACATAAATTCACCCCCATTGTCCGTACGTAAGCACTTCAACTTACAACCTGATTGGTTTTCAACAAGAGCCAACCATTGCTTAAATATATCAAACACCATATCCTTCTTACGAATGGGGTATGCCCATACCTTCCTGCTAGCATCATCAATGAACGTAACAAAGTACATAGCACCTCCAAGAGAAGCATTGGGCATCGGCCCACATACATCACTATGCACCAAAGCTAGCTTTTCCAAAGATCTGTGTGGAACACTTTTCTTATGAGAAGACCGAGCATGTCGACCATAAAGGCAATGCTCACAAAACTCAAAACCACCAAAATCTGAAACGGGAATGTAATCCGCATGTGCCAACAACTTCAAACCTTTTAGTGACATATGCCCCAAACGCTGATGCCATAAAGAAGCAGGAGGTTGCTCAGTGATCCCCACAATGTGATCAGCCACACTAGCTACACAAAGGGAATACAATGTATTCCTCTTAGCACCTTTAACCAAAACAAGGCTGCCCTTAGTGATCTTCCAACCTCCATCACCAAAAGATACATTGAAACCAAGTGAATCCAACTGACCCACACTAATCAAGCTTTTTGCAAGAGCCGGCACATGACGCACACGCTGCAAGACAAACGTAGTAGAGTTTGGCATAGCCAAATGAATATCCCCAATGCCATGAATCTGCATAAAACGCCCATCGACAATCCTGACAGTACCTGTGCTCGAAGCATCATAGTCATGAAACCACGACCTATGAGGCGTAACGTGAAAAGAAGCACCACTGTCAATGACCCAATCCATAGGCATACTACGCTCATGAGTGAGAAGAAAAGCGTCATCAAAATAGGATGCAAGCAACACATCACCAAGCTCTTCACTAGTAGCACTAGTCGGAGCACATACATGGTCATCTTGAGAGCTACACTCTCCCCGTGTTGCATTTAACTCCTCAATCTTGACATTGGATTTAGGCTTGTCCTTAGCATCATGGTCTTTCTTCTTACCATCTCCATTTTCCCTTTTCCACTTGTAGCAATCCTTTTTGAAATGGCCTTTTCTACCACAATGAAAACATTCCACATCCTTTTTACTTGTGCCTGCACGAGACTTGCTTCTAGATTTACCCCTGTTGGACTTATACTTGTCCATAGTCCTGCCTCTGACAACCATTGCACTAGAAGACTTACTACCTGCATTATTCTTTCGATTAATCTCTTCCGTGAGAAGACTAGACTCCACATTAGTACTTGTCAACTCATCCGCAGGAACCGAGTTACTTATGGCTGTCCTAAATGTGTCCCATGACTCAGGCAACGTGACAAGTAAAAACATAGCTTTTACATTGTCCTCAAACGTAATTTTCTGCGTAGCAAGTTGGCTGAAAATTGTATTGAACTCATTCAAATGCGCATTCATGGAAGCACCTTCCTCCATTCGCAAATCAATAAGCTTTTTAATCCAATACACCATAGAAGCAGCCGAATGCTTATCATACATATCGCAAATCCGCTGCCATAGCTCATAAGCTCCACCCTGTGCATCTTTCACATTGTAATAAACAGACTTTGAAAGGGAAAGCCTAATGGTAGACCTGCACATCTCATCCAACTCCTCCCAATCATCCCTCTCCATGTTCTCTGGCTTAACTCCCTGCAACTTTAGAGGTCGAATCTGTTTCTTCTGTACCAAGACATCCCAAATCTGATCTTTCCAATATGAGAAGTTAGCACCATCCAACTTCTCAATATTGAAAACTGTGTCCTCTTTAGTGCCAATTACAACAAGAATGCAACAATGAGAAACCTGTAACCAACCAACAAACTGCCACAACAAAGTAGTGTTGCAAATCTGACAACACCTGCTGCTCAATCAAAGAGCAAACGCATAGAGTATAAATTAGCCCATAATATGGTCAAAAAACGTACGTAGAAATCCACAAACAAATGCATAAACCCGTGACACCTGTAACGCAACCGGCCTAGGCAAACTGTGCCACAAAATGCATCAACAATGAGCTGTCATAGAGGCATAAACATACTCCATGTCTGAATAACCACAATAGAGACATAAGCTGACCAAGCTTACACAAATCCGTGAGCATAAATGGATCCAAGTGAGCATATAACCAATGCACAAGCTCAACGAAGTCCAATCTCTACTGTCAACCAAGTACCTATCCGTACTCAAACTGCAACACTGCAAGCAAGAGCAAACCCGCTCTATGTATAAGTGAACCAAATCTCCACAATATCATGCATAAAGAGTGTCTGTCAAACTGCCATATCCACATCCATCAACATACATAGATGATGTCAACCTGTAGCTCAAGAACATGCATAAACAGACTGCCCAGAAGAGTAGAAGCTCCCACTCAAACCACAACCATATGCATGGCTGTCCCACAGTCAAAATACATGTTTTGTGTTGGGATTAAAGCCCAAGTGGCCTCTTTTGCGGATATGGCCGGCCGCCCGCCTAACTCACTTACCTCTAACTCTTTGTATATACTAACATATTCTTTGTGAATACTAAGGATTTGGGAGATAACCCTTCTAACAGATCTCTGTGTACTGTGTACTGTGTAAGCTGTGTGTGTGTGTGAGAGAGAGAGTCGACCCACGCTCCGCTCCGCGACTTCAATTGGTATCAGAGCCTTGGTTCAGTGCGGATTTGCGCAATCGCGCGCGCGCGCACTTTTCCGGCAGATTCTGGATCCGGAGTTCGAAAATTCACACTCGGCGTTCCGGGAGTGTTTCCAGCAGGCGACCTGGGGTTTTACCCCCCTTTCGAAGCCGTTGATGCCCTCAGAATTTCGTTCTGAGCACTACAGCAGAAGATAGATTTCAGCCGCAAAGAAATCCGTCTTGTGTAGATTGGCAAGCAGGAGGTGGTCGACATCAATATCGACATCGACATACATCGCTTATTCGTCTTCAGAGCATCATCTATAGACCAGGTACACATATATATCATCAGATATATATATTGCAGTCTGCATTGCTACTTCTTGTGCTTGCCAGGTTCCAGGGGAGGTGTGGCCATACGACGGCTTGACACCACTGGCATGTATTGCAGATTGATGTACTGTGATTGTGGGTCTGCTAGTTGTGAGTCACGCTAGCAGACAGACCGCCGCAGCGGTCATAGGACAGTGATTGGTCTATTATAGGATGTATGCTAGTTCTGGGCAGTTTGCTGAGCCATCTGAGAGGGTCGTGTGTGAGGTTTTTTGAAGCCAAGCACTGGGGGCTGGGTTACCCAGTGTGAGGTGGATTAGGTTGCTGGAGTTCCCCTCTACACGCATCCTCTTCGGCGACTTTTATCCCTTAGGATGTATGACTTTGTGTAGGCACTGGATTGCATCTTATGCGTCAGGCCGTTGAGGCATTGTTCATGGTTCAGTCTTGAGACAGATACAGGTTCTGTCATCGCCCAGAGAGGAGACAGTGTATGCTTACAGGACAGCATATTACAGGGATTTTTTAGATTTGTCACTGGTCAGCTATTTATGATTGTTTCTTGAGCTATCTTTTGGTTCCCAGAGCTCAGTTTACAGGGGAGACTCTGTCAAAAATTTTCAAAATACTGACAGTTCCTGAGGAGAGGTTTTTCAGCTTGTTGATTATAGCTTGTTTACTGTGTACAGAGGCCAGTTTACAGGGGAAACTCTGCCGGATTTTTCTCAGGAGTAAACAGTTTGGCAGATATGGCATCTTCTCAAAGTGAGACTCTTTACAACATAAAGAAGCTGGATGGCACAAACTTTCCATTCTGGAAGAAGCAGATTTGGCAGGTTTTGGTGCAGAAAAAACAAGTGAAGCCATTGAAGCTCAAAGGGGAGAGACCAGAATTTATGGCTGAAGATGAGTGGGAAGAGCTTGACGAGTTAGCTTGTTCCACAATCATGCTGACACTGGCAGAAAATGTTTACTTCAATGTAGCAGAAGAGACTACAGCGTATGGCGTATGGAAAAAGCTATGTGGTATGTACGAGAAACAAAGTGCTGCTTCTCAGATTTACTGGCTCAAGAAATTGGTGGATTTGAAGATGAAGGAAGGGACAGCCATGTCAAATCATCTGAATGAATTTCACACAATTTTTAGCCAGTTAACAGCACAGGAGATAGTCTTTCCAGATTCAGTGAAGGCTATGTTTCTCTTAATCACTTTGCCAGACAGTTGGGATACTTTTCGTACAGCGTTAAGTAATTCTGTCGCGCCAGAAGGTCTTACAAGTGCCAATGTAGAAGGCAGCTTGCTCACAGAGGAAGTGAACAGGAAGAACATTGACAAAGGCAAAGGCAATAGTGCTTTGGTCGTTCGAGGGAGACAACAGTTTAAAGAAAAGAAGGGTAAGAAGGCACAAAACCGAAGTAAGTCTCGTGATTCGAAGTCAAAGGATGACATAGAATGCTACCATTGTGGCAAGAAGGGTCACATGAAGCGAGACTGTACGAAGTGGAAACAAGAAAAAGGCAAAACAAAGAGTTTTGAGCAAGATGAAAAGAAGAGTTCAGTGAAGATTGAAGAGGTGAATGTCACAGGATCTGGTTCAGACAGTGATTCTGGTATAGCAGCTGGTGACATCTTCCTTACAAGCAATCTTGATTCTGTTTTCTTGACTGCAGAGGATGGACATGCTATGAGTGATTGGATTATCGACTCAGGGGCATCTTTACATGTTTCTCCGCACAAAGAGTGGTTTACATCATATGTGGCTACTAAAGATCATGTCAGACTTGGCAATGAGCAGGTTTGTGACATACTTGGAGTGGGAGATGTGCAGTTGAAGTTTCAGAATGGCTCTTCTTTATGGCTCAAGAATGTCAGACATGTTCCAGCAATCCGAAAGAGCTTGATTAGTACAGGGAAGTTGGATGATGCGGGTTATGTGACAGTCTTTGGGAACAGCACTTGGAAGATCTCCAAAGGTTCGATGACTGTAGCACATGGCAGCAAGTCAGGAACTCTGTACACTTTACATGTTTCAGAGGTTAAAAACCATGTAATTAATGTGATTGAGCAGCCAAGTGTGTCACTGTGGCATCGTAGGTTGGGACATATGTCAAAAAGAGGAATGGAAATACTTTCTCATTATGGTTATTTGCCTGGCTTTTCATTTCAAGATTTCGAGTTTTGTGAGCATTGTGTTTATGGTAAGCAAACACAGGAACCGCACAGATCAAAGAGGAATCGTAGGGACTAACGGTTAGCTCTTGTACACAGTGACCTATGCGGACCAATGCCTAGTTTGTCACTAGGGGGAGCAGCGTACTTTTGTACATTCATAGATGACTATTCTCGCAAAGTATGGGTTTACTTCTTGAAGCACAAGGATGAGGTGCTCAAGGTCTTTAAGACATTCTTGCAGCTGGTGGAGAATCAGAGTGGTCAGAAGCTGAAGTGCTTGAGAACTGACAATGGTGGAGAGTACGTTTCCAAAGCTTTTCAAGACTTTTGTGAAGCAAAAGGGATTAAGCGGGAACTTACTGCACCATATAATCCTTCACAGAATGGGGTTGCAGAACGTATGAATAGGACCATACAAGAGAAGGTCAGAAGCATGTTGTCAAATGCTGAGTTGCCTGATGGATTTTGGGCGGAAGCAGTGGCTACAGCAGTCCATTTGATCAACAGGTCTCCTAGTAGGGTTCTGGATAAGAGTGCAGTGGCCGAGATGCTATGGACAGGCAAGGCACCTTCGTATAAGCATCTCAGAGTCTTTGGTTGTGAAGCTTATAGCCATATTCCTAAGGAGTTCAGAAATAAGTTAGAACCAAAGAGCAAGAAGTGTATATTTCTTGGCTACGGAGAATCGGGCGAGATGGGTTACCGGCTTTGGGATCCTGAGTCCAGAAAGCTTATTCGTAGCAATGATGTGCATTTCAATGAAGCCAAGTTCCACGCTAAGCCAGAGAAGACAGAGGAGATCAAAAGAGTTGTCTTCAGGGAAGATGGACCTAGTGCTAGCACATCAAGACAGCATGGTCAGGCTCAGGAACAGCCTATAGTGGCTAGAGAGGCAGAATCAGTTGTGGTGAGACATTCTGAGCGTGTCTCCAAACCACCTGATCGTTATGTGCCATCTCTAAATTATGTCATGCTCACAGATTGCGGAGAACCATCTTGTTACAAGGAAGCATTACAAGTGGTTGACTCGAAAAAATGGCAGTTGGCCATGCAGTCAGAGATGACAGCTCTGCATAAAAACCAGACATGGAAGTTGGTTAAATTACCACAGGGCAAAAAGGCTCTACCTTGTAAATGGGTTTACAGGTATAAGATCACCGCTCATGATAGTCAGCCAAAGTACAAAGCAAGGCTTGTTGCCAAGGGCTTTAAGCAAGAACAAGGCATTGACTTTGATGAAGTCTTCTCTCCAGTGGTCAAGATGACTACATTGAGATGCTTTCTTGCATTGGTTGCTATATTGGATTTGGTGTTGCACCAAATGGATGTCAAGACAGCGTTCTTGCATGGTGATTTAGATGTGGAAATTTACATGCAGCAGCCAGAAGGGTTTGTTGAGAAAGGCATGGAACATTTGGTATGCCAGTTGTTAAAGAGTCTTTATGGCTTAAAACAATCACCGAGGGCATGGTACCATAAGTTCCACCAGTTTATGCTTTCTCAAGGCTACAAACGTAGTGAGTTCGATCACTGTCTATATACAAAGAAGGCTAAGGATGGCAGTTGGCTGATCCTTATTTTGTATGTGGATGACATGTTGATTGCTGGCAAGCACTTGGAAGAAATTTCAGCTTTGAAGTCAAAGATGGCAAAATCGTTTGACATGAAAGACACGGGTGAGGCAAGTCATATACTTGGTATGCGCATTGAGAGAGACAGATCAAAGAAGTTGATTTGGTTATCTCAAACAGAGTATATTGACAAGGTTTTGCAACGTTTCAATATGGAGAAGGGAAAGGCATTGAGTGTTCCATTGCCACCATATGTGAAACTTAGCAAACAAGATTGTCCTGTGTCTGAGGAAGAAAAGGCTGAAATGGATAAGATTCCATATGCGTCTGCAGTGGGTAGTTTGATGTATGCAATGATTGCTACACGTCCGGATATTGCATTTGCAGTGGGAGTGGTTAGCAGATATATGTCAAATCCCGGCAAGAAACATTGGGAGGCAGTGAAAGGTATCATGAGATACTTAAAACATACAAAGAGTATGCGCATATGCTATGGTAGTCAGGATTTGAGTGTCAGAGGATACACTGACTCAGATTATGCAGGAGACTTGGATAAGAGGAGATCTACATCAGGCTATGTCTTTACATTGGCTGGAGGTGCCATATCATGGCGATCTCGATTACAAGATTGTGTTACGCAGTCTACTACAGAAGCTGAGTATGTTGCAGCAAATGAGGCATGCAAAGAAGCTATTTGGCTTGGTAGATTGGTTGCAGACTTGGGAATCAATGCAGATATGCCAGAGTTATATTGTGATAGTCAAAGTGCTATACAATTGGCAAAGAATCCAGTGTTCCATTCGAAGACTAAGCATATTGATGTGAAGTATCACTTCATTAGGGAAGTACTTGAAGACAAGCAGATACAACTGCTGAAGATCCACACCAAGGACAATCCTGCTGATCTACTCACAAAGGGACTTCCAGGAGAGGGCTTTGTGCATTGTCGTGAGTTATTGGGCATTGGATAGATGGCAGCCATGTAAATCTTTGTACATTTATGTTCATAGATTTACAGTTACTTAAAGTGCCACATTGGACTTTAAGTGGGAGGTTGTTGGGATTAAAGCCCAAGTGGCCTCTTTTGCGGATATGGCCGGCCGCCCGCCTAACTCACTTACCTCTAACTCTTTGTATATACTAACATATTCTTTGTGAATACTAAGGATTTGGGAGATAACCCTTCTAACAGATCTCTGTGTACTGTGTACTGTGTAAGCTGTGTGTGTGTGTGAGAGAGAGAGTCGACCCACGCTCCGCTCCGCGACTTCATTTTGTAACCACAGAAGAAACCTATATCCAAAGCTCCCTGTAACCTGTACCCGTACCTGTACCTGTACCTGCACCTGTACCTGTACCTGTACCTGTACCTATAGTCGAAGAAGACAATGTCGCCAAAACTCCCACTCTATCTGTGTGTATGAGGCCACTCCAAGAAGAGGCTACACACTCTCAAATGAGCTATGGGCTCACGTAAGTGGAAGACACTACAACAATGGCACCTGTAATGGCTATGGAAGCTCTGGCAGCAAAAAACTACCAAAGAGAGCTGAAAAACGCAGCTCCTAGTCTGTAGCTCGGATGGGATTTCTAATGGCACGAATGGCTCCGAAAGGGGGGTTAAACACCAGGACACCTGTTGAAAATACTCGCGGAGTGCTGAACCTTCCAATGCCAAGCTCGGAAAAACCTTCTACTCTTTAGAAATGCGTGCGTGCGCGAAACCGAAAAACGGCAATGAAACAGCAACAATTTTCAACACACTCAACAATGATGATGAAGCTCTCAATGCTCTCACTACCAAGCTCTGAGACCACTTGTTGGGATCGGAGAGCACACACACAGAGAGCCAACACGAAGAAGGAGATAGACACAGTGTGTGGCGGGGCGGTAGTCACACTACAATGTGTAGTTATGAGTATAGTTATTATGAATGAGTAAATGAATGGCTGTACATGGGCGGCTGAACAACGGGCAGCCGGGCACACGGGCCTTTAACCCAACAAAGTGCACAATATATGAAACATGTTAATTAAAGTGATGGGGAAATATCTAACCATGGGGAGAGAATATTCTTAGCAAGCCAGAATATTCTTGGGGTTGGCATAGTGAGTATTTTGAGGTGGCGTATGTCCGTCACACGAGAAAATATGATGTATGTGTAATGGGAATGGCCTATGAACTTTGAGGATAGCGGAATTAAGAGAATTAGAGTGAGCGAGATTACTTTGAGAACTTGGAGGGTGAACTTAATTGATGGTAGCAACATAAACATTGTACTTGATTAACTTGGCATGAAAAATACTTTTGCAAGAGAGAGAGTATTAGAGAACATTACAATAGATGAGGACCGGATCTACTTGGAGCCGATCCCCCCTCCAAAAGGTGTTTGTATTATAGATTCTCCCATCAAGAGAGACTTTGTTACAATACAATCTGTGTGTTCCTTGTGACCTTGGTGATGCTATGAAGATGGCAAGCTTCATGCATCACGAGCTTAACATAAACTTTGCAAAAAGCATTAACTATCCCAAGCCTTAGTGCCAAGGCCTCAAACACCTTCGAAGGTGGAGATAGCTAGCGGGGAATGAGGGTAGGGAAGGAGGAAGAAGAAACATTCCATAGGAGAAAGAAATAGTTCCTCACTTATCAAATTTACCTTTTGTTCTTCCCACAATTTATCCCATAGCTCTAATTTTGACATGTCGCAGGCAGGTGGGATATCTTCCTTTAAGTCTCTGCAACATACTTTCATATTGCCCAACACTGTCTTGACCTTGTGGTGGGGGTCAAATTCTTGTATCCCTACTAGAAGCAACAACTCGTATTGGCCTTCAAGTCGCAACCTATGCTCTGTGTTCTCCCATATAGCGCTAGTGATGTCTTTGATGTAGACATCACTTTCACTAATCTCCTGTATGTGATCAGCTGCACATGATGAGATTGCCAAAATACATTCTTTATGAATGGCATGCATAATACATTTCTTTTGATCTGGCGTCATATTTGCAATGGACAACAAAAAAACAGCATATTAAATACAAATTCGTGGTTGCGAATGACACTAACACTCTCACACTATCTTAGGTAAACTCTTAACCACCACTTGAAGACTTTAACAAATATGCAAGGAAATATTGATAAAAATTGAAAATAATCTTCACTTAAAATTGCAATATGTTACACGTGTAAAATGCAGTTCAAACAAGTGGTTTATAAGAACTTAATTCAAATCAAACAATACATGTTAACAGTCTGGCACATTTCAACATATATTGAATTTTTAACTTATATTTTTCTTCGTGCGCACATACTAATTCAAACAAAGCACTTCAAAAACATTTAAAACATTGGAAGTATACAAATTGGACTAGCAAATTGTGTTCACACACTTTTTTACATAGAAATTTTGTAAATGTAGCAATCAAAAAGCGATGATAATTGATGCTCTTTAAAAAGATACAAAAGAATATTTAACATGCAAATTGTGTGCATTTAGATTTTTTACAGAGAATTTATGTAAATGAAGCATTAAAAATAGCGATAATGCTTGAGAGTCCTTTAAAAAGATTAAAAAGAATATTAAACATGCAATTTGTGTGCAAATACTTTTTCACATATAATTTATATAAATGGAACATTTAAAATAGCGATGATTGATAAATAAAATATTCTTTTGAATATGATTAGCTAGTATATAATTTCAAATGGACAGTTAAAAACAACAAAATCAAACAATTCATACATTTTGTATATGAAATACTCTTCACAGCCGCGTTACCGACCAAGTATTACATATACTTAATACTTAAAATGTTAACTGCAGATGCACATACAAATTATATGACGTTCGTATGGTTGGGTTAACGACCTGAATGCCACATTTATGTAAAAACAGAAGCTTCTAACAAATGACACTCTATTAGCCGCGTTACCGACCGAGTGCCGCCTGAATCTAAGGAAAAACAATGGCGTGAATACGAACATCATATAGCCGCGTTACCGACTGATGCCTATATGTTTTTTGGGAAAGGGAAAGGGAAGTTGACTTACCATAAGGATACTAGATTTGCCGCGTTACCGCAGAGTACCCAGACAGTAAGCCAATACTTACCACAAGGACACCATCTTCCTCGCGTCGCTAGGGTGATGCCCTCGTGATAAGCATTATTCTATAGAACAGCTTACACACACACTCCTATCGTGTGGTAAGGTACCTTATTACTGCCGTGCACTACGACAAAAGACACGCTACCACACAACGCATACACACACACACAACACATACCCGTATTTTGTGGTCAGGTACTCTGTTGTGCTGCCACGCACTACGACGCAGAGCACGCTCCCACACGACCCCCTCTCTCCTCTCTCCTCTCGACGTATCTACAAAGGTGGTCAACGAGCTCTCTCTCTCTCTCTCTCTCTCTCTCTCTCTCTCTCTCTCTCTCTCTCTCTCTCTCTCTCTCTCTCTCTCTCTCTCTCTCTCTCTCTCTCTCTCTCGGTGAAGATGAAAGCAAGATGAAATAACACCCGATTGGGCCCGCGTATATATAATTTTGCGAGCCCGTCGGGCTTTTTAGTATTCCCGACGGGCCCGCAGGGAAAATGATAAACCCCGACGGGCCCACCGGGAATACTGAAAAGCCCGACGGGAATTTAGTGGGTTTGCAGGTCGCCATTAACCGGGTTCTGTGTGATTATGTTTAATGTAATCATGTAAATGTGTCAATAAGACCTTGTGATCACACAAAATTTGACGTAATTACGTAAATATTATGATATTGCGCATGATCAATCGGTTGCATGGTTGTCAACTTCAACACTTGGGTGAAGGTAATCGCAACCGCATGGTTTGGTGTGGTGTACTGTGGCGGTCTCTTTGCTAGAAAGTGGAAGTGCTAATGGTATAGGCGTGCTGGTTCTTCCACTTGCCTTTGGATGAGGTTGGCAAAAGTTGCAACAACAGTCTCCTTGGTGAAGGTGCCTGCTGGCTTTTTGTCCCAGGCCCGCATTGTCATTGCTTCAGTTGGAAACTTCAGTGCCTCGGGCACAATTTCCTTTGTGATTACCACTTCTACTTTCTGTCCTTGTTGGTCAGTGATTTGGGCTGATCCATCCTCTTTAATTGTAGACAGTAGCTCATAGGCTTTCTGAAAATCTATGCCGCATGGTTCCTGCTTGTAGAAGTCCTTGAGGTCCAGCCTTCAGTTGGCTTCTTTTTGTCTGGCTTGGCAACTACATCATAGATCTCTTTTGGTAGCATCTGTAGCTCTACCTGGTCTCCTTCTTCACTCTTAAACCTGCCAATGAAAACTGTTGTATTGTTTTCCTCAAGTTGTTCTCTTGACCAGTATGTTGCTTTTGCCGTCTTCACTGAACTTGGGTCCAGTTGGTACGGTGGCAGCTCTTGCAACTTTTCTTTTTGGATACCCTTTTCTTGGCCTTGTCTACATCTTGCATTGCTCTTGTTAGGTGAATACATTGCCAAAGTTAGAAAATTTTTGCAATTTCCGCTCTGAAATGCCCTTGAGTGTGAATTGCTGACAAATTGAGTCCAATTTGCTTCAAATCAATTTTGAAACAAGCATAGATGCATAAAAACATGTAAAGATCAAAATCATAAAGTTCAAGCAAGAATTTGCAACAAAAGTAAATAATCACGATTATTTACAGCTGGGGATTTTTCCAACTGTTTGCATTTTTGACATGATAGGCTTGAAATTTATAGCAATTAGATACTCTGAGTGAAGTGTGGGCTCAATTGAGTGCATAGGGTGGAAATGGTGCTAGATTTAGGCTTTCCGTCTCTAAAACAATGGATATAAAGGGATTTTGAGATCCAAATTAGCTCAAATTTGGTCAGTGGGATTGGGACATCATGTGCTTTGGTCCCATAAGGTCAAAGTTGCAATTTTCCTCCATTTTGGCAAGAAAGTAATTGATTGCGATTATTAACTTTTTCATCGAAATGTACATTTTTTGGTGCAACATGGCTCTAGGCATGATATAGACTCTGTGTATTAGATATGGTGTGATTTGGATCAAAAAACGTGACTGATAACTCAGAAATTGGTTTGGAAAGACTTCTTTGCGTTTTTTAACAATTTCCAAGTTTTTATTGATCATTTTGGCTCATACTTGCAATGTGGTATGTAATAGGTGTGTACAAGTGATAGTTGAAGTGAAGGTACCATTTCCGAGCCAAAAAAGTACGAAAGTAAATAATCACAAATATTTATACCATTCAAATTTTTTGCTAAACTTGACAATTTTTTGACCTAAATATATTCAATACATCTAAAACAAGTCCTAAATTGAATTTGGTAAAGTTTTGTCGTATTGGCATTACTTCGCTTTGTCAACTCTGAATTCACGGATCTTTGTGACCACATGGCCTGAGGAGTTGGTTAGTCACTTTTGAGGCTATGGACTTGTCCGATAGTCCTGAAGCTACCCATCCAGTTTTGGCTCATTTGGAGTTAGTTTTGACTTCATATGTCAAATTTGAAGCTTTGTAGACTTTGGGCTGTTTTTGCTTTTCGAGAGCTTGCCTTGATTGTTTTCATGAAACCATCCATGTACATTGTGTATAGACCCAATCTATAAGCTGTCTGTGGAGTCAGAATCCAATTTTGACATCTATCAAAAACCTAGCTTTTGTACTTGGGACCCCCCTCTAACCCTGCAGAATGGTCATCTGGTGATATAGAAGTGTTCTATTATATAGGGGCATGCTACAGTTCAAGTCTCGTCCGATTTGGTTGAGCTGACAGGCCGCCATGGTCAATGTTTTGTTGTAGAACTTCGTGTACTGCTCGATTTCTAGGGTTTTTCCCTTGGGCTTAGACTAGCTACCGGCCATATGAAAGTTATCATTGATAAGCATAGAACTTACCCCTCATGTCTCGTGTGAGACGGCATTGTAAACGGGCGACTGTGGACTCCAAAAATCGCGCGCGAAGAAGGTCGAGAGCTCTCTTCTCCAAGGGCAGCTTTAGAAAATGAGGTGATTTTAAACTACCTTGGGTATCTATACTTGGACTTCCCGAACCATTTTTCTGCAAATTCCCCTGTTAGTCCTATAGACCGTGAAATCTATGTTAGACTCAAAAATTTCTTCAATCGGATTCCTGTAGCTCATTCTGCAAGAATTTGTGAAAGTAGACCTTGGCCACCTAATTTAGGCTTCCTGCTTCCATCTAGTAATTTGATTGAAATTTTCGTGCTTGTCTGCCTTGTCCTTCTCATCAAGTATCTTCAATTTTTTCCATCTGAGCTCATTTGCTATTTATTATTAATTTTTGACCTGTTTATTGAAAAATCAAAGAAAATAACAAAATGCATAGCAAAGTCAATAATTAAAAAAATCCATTAAAAACACACATTTATTGTTTTTTGTTGGATTTCTCCATTCTTAACTCCCAATATCAAGAAAAATGATAAAAAATAACCAAAAAGACCATTTTTTGATTATTTTCTCACAGTATTTACACTCATCGGGGAGATGTTATCAGTTAAATATCCCTGTTGATGATTTGTAAGGCATTATAGGTAATTTTGCAAAAAATCACACGTTAACACCAAACTTTTTCCTCCCTCTTCAAACATTGCCCTTACTTAGTTCCCTTCCACCCCTCCTAGATGGTGTACTCCGGGATGAATGTGTGCATGGGTTGAACAATCGTGTCTATGCATAGCCTTGATTGGCTCTAGCATGCTTTGTAGATCAATGCAATTCAAACCATTATGTTGTGCAAGAGTTGGGTCTTGAGTGATTAACTTAAGGGTTTCTGATGTCGAGGTTTTCTTTTGCTGTCTTCCAAAGAGCAAATCTTGTAGCTTGTGTGCTCTTTGCTTTACAGTACCATCAGGATGCTTTGGCATGCTGATTTTCTGAGCTATCAATATAAATAATGGTTGTTGTCGAGATTTTACTTGCCATTGGTATCTTGGTTTGTCTTGGGTATAATGGTGTGGATGAGTCTTTTGAGACTTAACTCTCCATTGCTTTATCGGTTTTACAATTTGTGGAGAAGATAAGTGTCCTCTTTCTTCCAAATCCATTTTGTTGTAGGTTCCCTATTCGAAGATTCTCCTCTTTGTGTTTTGAACCTTGGAACCATCTTTGGTACAGTAGATGATTTTTGGGCACCCAAATTTGAATTGGCTTGTCCTTAAGCTGTGCTTTTGGTACCCAAATTTGCTTGACTCCTTGCATGCTACTTGTAGCATTTGCTTGCCGATAGGATGGAGAAGATTGATTGCTTTGTGGTTTGTTCTGCTGGTAACCTCCTTTCCATTCCTCTTTGCTTGGTGCAATTGGAACAATGAGTTCTCCGCCTTTAGGTGATAGCTTGAGCTGATTGGTACCCCAATTTGGTACTGCCTTGTAAGTCTGCATCCATGAGATCCCAAGAATCATTGTCTCATTTATGTGTTCATCTGGTAAGCATACAAACTAATGAGGTCATGAACATCCATGTACTATCACATTTAAGTTGACTACTCCGAATGTCGGTATTGGGTTCTTATTGCATCCTTTAATCGTTGATATTCCTGCTATCAAAAACTGACTTGTTGCTTTCTTGTATGTGGAATAACTGACCGCATTTACTCGAGCTCCTGTATCGACCAATGCATTTGTGCTATGATTGTTCAGTTGTACTTTGATGCGAAGGTCCATTCCATCTAACCATTTATCATCCTTGACGTTGCATCTTTCTGTAATTCCCATAGTCGGTCATCTAGTTCCAGAGTATTGATGGGAATAGGTATTTCTTGATTTTTGAGAGAAACTTTTCTTTTGAGTACTCAAAGACAAGCTTCTTCTTGGGATTCATCAATAACCTGCTACTGTCGTTTTATCTTTCTTTGCTTTGCTGCATGCATCTTTTCTAGCAGTTCATTGGTTAGCGGCGGTAAATTGTACTTCTTTAAAGGGCATCCACTAATCCAATTAGCCATTGGTTCACCATCTAGAGTGGACAACTTAACTGCTCCACTTGGAGATACATCTTCAATGATAAATGGTCCGTATCCCTTTTTCTTAAACTTAGGAATGTGTTGCTTAAGGGAATAGACTAAAACCAAGTCCCCCTTTTTGAAGATTTTTGTAACTAGATGGGAATCAAAAAATTATTTTTGTTTCCACTTTTGTGCATAGATGTGAGTTACAGCAGTTAGCCTTTGCTAAATCTTCAAGTCTCTCTGACAATTCATGTGTCGGCAATAGAAATTCTATTGGCAGTATGGCATCACGGCCATAAACAAGGTTAAAGGGTGTAGCATTTAAAGTTGTTTTGAATGAAACTCTATAAGCCCATAGAGCGGCATGGAGTTTTATTTTCCAATCTGTCTGTCTTGAACTAACCCCTTTAGTCAGTACCGAGCTAAGAATTTTATTCTTATGCTCAACTTGTCCATTTGCCTGGGGATGATAGGGAGCTGATTTGTTATGGATGACCATAAATTCATTAAGCAAATAATCAATTACCTCATTGAGAAAATGAGTTCCCCTGTCACTAACAATTTCTATTGGCAGTCCATATCTTGTGAACATATTCTCATATAAGAATGCGGTTGTGGTTTTGGCATCATTCTTTTGAGTTGCTTTAGCCTCGGCCCACTTAGTCAAATAGTCCGTAGCTACAATGATATATTGAGCTTGGGTTCTATAAATAGGTGGCTGTATTGGCCCAACAAAGTCTATACCCCATTTTGCAAAAGCCCTTGCCCCCATCATTGGTCTTAAAGGCATGCTATCTACTACAGGGGTTGGCATTTTAGCTTGTTGACATGCATAACACCTTCGAACATATTCTTTGGTATCTGCAAAAAGTGTTGGCCACCATATTCCTGCCATTAAGATTGCTCTTGGGGTGGTCTCACTCAAAAAGTGACCTCCAACTAATCCAGCATGTGCTTGTTCTATAAATGGAAATATATCGTCTTCCTTTTTGCACAAAGACGCAGATGTTGATCTTTACCTCTCCGATACAATTGGTTTCCAATAAGAGCATAGTCTCTTGCTTTTGTTTCAATTGCTCTTTGACGACGTTTACTCATGTCCTCAGGAAATGTTCGGCTTGATAAGTAAGTAACTAGATAGTTACTCCACTTAGGAAAAAGTGATATTCGGAACAATGTGACATGAGGTATGGGTGCTTGTTTCTAACATTGAGGACATTGTTTTACAAATGATTGAACATCCCTCCTCATAGTTTGCCAAAATACTCCAAGTCTCAAGATCCGTTGCATAGTTTGGTCTTCCGCAAAGTGAAGTCCTACTATGGTAATATGTGCTTCACTTAGGTATTGGGTTTTCTCCTCAAGATTATTGCATAAAAACAGTACTCCATCTCGATTTCTTTTGTATAGCCTTCCAGCTAGTAATTGATACATAACTGATTTCTCAATTAATCTGATTGTAATAGGAAGTGGTATTTGCGAATCACTTGAGCTATGTTCATCAAGGATACCATATTTTCCGACCATCGAGGTATCATTTCCACGGAGAACAAATATGCATCTTGTAGATCATCATCTACTCCCTTTGGTGGTTCTCCTGAAACAATCCTTGACAAATGATCTGCTCTTTGATGAGTGGTGCCCTTTTTCACAACTATAGTAAAATCAAAATCCAAAAGAATGATGAACCATCTCACTATTCTTCCTGTGTTGCATGGCTTGTTGACCAAGTACAATAAGGCTTGGTGGTCCACAAAGAACACAAATTTGTTTGCTAATAGGTAATGTCTATACTTTTTTACGGCATAGATCATTCGTGATCCTTCCCTTTTGATGGTTCTGTAGTTTTTCTCTACCATATTCAAATGTCTACTAGCATAAGAAATAGGAAAACCGATTTTCCCATCTCATGGTTGAGCTAGTATACATTCAATGGCAAAATTGGAAGTATCGACATGTATGTGGAATATCTTATTCCAATCTGGTGCTTTCAATATTGGAGCTGAAGTGAGAGCTTTCTTAAGCTTCATAAAGGACTCTTCACACTCATCAGTCCATTCAAAGTGTGTAATCAAGCTATACATGGGTTTTGCAATTATAGCGTATATGTAAATGAACCGTCTATAATATCCACAATGTCCCATGAAGGCTTGAACCCCTTTGACTGTTGTCGGTCTAGGAAAATCAACAATAACATGAAATTATCCATATCAGTTAGCTATGCCACTTTTAGACACTATATATCCAAGAATTTTTCCTTGTCTACCCATAAATGTGCACTTTTCAGGATTTAAGCAAATCCTATAAAGTCTACATTTTTTGAATACCTTTTTGAGATGTTCAAAATGATCAGCCCGGATTGATGAATGTACACATAGATCATCCATATATACTTCCAAGAAATTCCAAATGTATTCTTTAAAAGCATGGCTTATCAATCTTTGAAAGGTGGCAAGAGCATTAGTTAACCCAAAAGGCATGATCCGATAGGCAAAAATACCCCATTTAGTTGCAAAGACATTTTTATGCTGATCTTTGGGGTCAACGAAAAGTTGATTGTATCCCAAAAAGCCATCTAAAGATTTATAAGCCTCTTATCCCTGCAACTCGTTCTAAAACATGCTCAGTGATTGGAAGAGAAAAGTTGTCTCTAATGGTAGCTGCATTCACTTTCTTGAGATTGACACACACCCGTAATTTTTCATTTTTCTTGGGTACTACCACAATTGGAGACACCCAATCTGTGTGTTCAATTTCATAAATGAATTCGACTTCCTTTAGCTTTTCTATCTCTTTTTTTTATCTTTCTAGCAAATGTCTCATTATAAGTGTATGGCCTTTGTCTACTTGGTTTCGCATCATCTTTCATGGGTATGGTATGTTGACAGATTTCTGGATCAACACCCTTGAGATTCTTATAAGACCAATCAAAGATATCTCGGTATTCTTTCTGTAAGCTTAACAAAAGCTTCTCTTCCTCTTCCGTTAGGTCGTTTGCAATGTAGGCAGGTCTAGGCTCTTCTCTTGGTTCGGCCAGATCTATCTTTTTTGCGTTTTCAAGTCTTTCGTAGGACTCACCTTGTTTTCTAGTTCCCTGACAGGTTGTTCAACTATGATTTTTCAATCTTGGAGAGTATATTTCTTGTAATGGGATGGAACACTCATTATATATTTACCTTCCTCCTCAGTGGTTTCCATTTCAGTTGTATATATCTCCTTTAGAGCTTTTTTCAACTCTCGATATTTCTTCCTTCGTTCAACTCGTGTCATGGTTGAATCCTTGTCCTGGTATTTAGGTTTTGCTTGAGTTTCCTTTCTCATTTTTCTCGATGTTTTTGATATTTTTTTCTTTTTGTTTAAAGGATACCTACCAGTGATTTTGTCCTTGACACAATCATGTGTATCTATCTGCATCAAAAACTGTGTTCTACTGGAGACTGTTGGCACAGGTCTAGCTGTCAAGTTTTTCGTGCCTCTTTTTTTTTTATACCATTTCTGTCTTCTCGGTTTCTGGTTTGGAAAGTCAAAAAACTTTTCCTCGCCTCATTTCACGAGTAGTTTAGCTCTCACATGTTCTTTTTCGGACCCCGAATCATCTGAGGTAGCTGAATGTTCTTCTAACTCATCTGTTGCATCATAGTAGAGGTTTGAAAAGACTTGTTGAGCCTTCATCAAGTCCTTGGATTCTTGAATTTTGTCTTCAATGTGAAGGGTTGAGATCATTTGTATGGGAATTATGTCATAGCCGTCCTCATTGCAAAATTGAGTAGGCATAGACATATTTACACATACATCCATTGTTGCTAAAATTTGAGTCCACTCAAATGGCTCAAACAAATTCTCCGAAAAGGGTTCATGTACATAGGCTTCATTTCTTCAATCAATTTCTAAGATACATTTTTCTCGTTTTAACCTGTCGTCTTTTGAGGCTCCACACATCCGAATAGGTGTGTCTTTGTTCAACCAAGATGGAAGCTTAGTTTGAGTCGAAGAGACTGAGTCGAATTCTTGTATGGACGTTTTCATGACATCTCTATAAGTGTGATCTTTTAGATTAACCCTTGTTATTGATCCCACTTGGTTCAAGTACAGATAAGTATTTCCCCAATCCTGGATAAGTTGTACTTGTCGCATGAAAGGTCTTCCCAAGATGATTTCGTAATTGAGTTTCTTTCCAAAGTCTACTGTGGCAAAAGTGTGTTGATATTCAATCCCACAGGCATTAACTATCACTTTTTCAAGCAGTCCTAAGGGTCTTTCGATATGTCCATCAGCCAATTGCAATTTCATTGGAGTTTGTCTAATGGCTGGTTGTCCCCATGATTCCCATACTGCTTCGTGGCTACGGTTATGCCTGCCCCACTATCCAGTATTGTCATGCTTTTGATATCATTATATCTCACTAGAAGGGTTGTGTTTCCTTCTTCCCCTTCGTAGTATTCTCTGACTTTGTTCATTGGAATAGATTGAATCTCTTTGTTATCCAATTTGTTTTTGATATCATTATATCTCACTAGAAGGGTTGTGTTTCCTTCTTCCCCTTCGTAGTATTCTCTGACTTTGTTCATTGGAATAGATTGAATCTCTTTGTTCATTGGAATAGATCGAATCTCTTTGTTATCCAATTTGTGTTTCATTTTTTGTAAATTTTTTTGCTATTAGCCCTGTTATCCCCATCTTCTCTAGAGTTTTCTGTAGCTCACTCCATAGGTCTTATTTTTAACAATTCTCCTAAAGTAAGAGTACATTGAATGGGTGTAGACACAATTGAATAGATGTTTTATACTTCTAGGGTCTGTTCCGCTCTTTTTATCTGAGTGGTTCTACACACTATGGATTCATCTTCGTTATCTCCCAAGTAAGAGGGTAATGTTTACAAAGTCAATGATTCAAACATTCCTAAAGCTTCAGAGCTGCAATCTCCATACAAAGATTGTACATCTATGTCCATATCAGGAGGTAGATTGTCTAGCAAAACTTCCTCTATAGGAGCTGACTTCAGAGTTAAGCTCCCATCATTAATCTCTCTTTTTTCCATAAGTGTCCTGGCCAATCTTCTTCTACGAACGGAATTCTATCTAAGACATCTTCGTTGTCAGGCACTATAAGTACTGGTTCTTTAGTTTCAAGGTGGGGTTCTACCACCACTTTGGATTTTTCTTTACTGGTTCCTACAACAAGCTCTTCACGTTTTGCCATAATCGCGAGCTTGGGTTTTTGTTTTTCTAGCATCTCTTGAGTAATTTTTACCAAATTTTGATAAGCTTCAAGCTTAGATGCTTCCATATCTGGAAAAGGATAGTTTTTCCATTCGTTTTCCATGTTTTGGCCTACTTTAAGTCCCGCTTGGTAAGCTTCCAAGGCTGCATTAATTGGCTCAAAAATTTTATCTACCAAAATTGATCCTCCAGATTTCACGGTGGTTTCCTTGATTTTGCTCCCAGTTTCTTTCACTTTTTTTTGGAATAGTTTTTTTGCTTTCTCCTTGATTTCAGCCCTTTGTTTTTGTTTGTCATCTCATACCTTTTGCTTCTTCTTCTTTTGGTCTTTTGAGAGAAATTTTTGTATTCTCCGAATCATCAGAGGAGTTATGTTTCTTTTTCTTAGCCTGGGCTCTGGTGATACCTTGATTGGAACAATCGGTTCACTCTCTGATGAGCTACTAGGTATCACTTGAACTACGTTCACTACTATTTTACCCTTGTTTATAGGATTTTTTGGACAATTTTCAAGGAAGTGTCCTCCCTTTTTGCAACATTGTATACAATAAGCTTCACTGGCTTAATGTTCTTGTCAGGATCTGGGCATTCATTTTTCCAATGATCATTTGCACCACACTTGTGATAGTCTCATGGTTGGTCCATTTACCCTCGATTGCACACCATTTCTGTGGCCTAATTGGTTGTCCCTGTTGAGGTATCCCTTGTCTTGGTGCCTCATAGATGCCTTTTGCATGTTATTCATCATGTCATTCATCCGTTTGAGCATGTCTTCTATGGCTGTAAGCAGTGCTGCAGCACCTGTTCCCACTTGTGCCGGTTTGGTGGATGTTGTTTTCTCGCTTTGGTTATTCTTAGGGACATTTTCTTCATTAAAAATATCACAATTGTCTCCTAAGTCAATAGCATCTGACACACATTCTTCTAGGGTCATATGCTTCTTGCTATACAATATAGCATGAAGTTCTTTGTTTAACAGTCCCTCTAGAAACAATGATACTAGTCTTTCTTCTACAGGTATCTCTAGCTCTGGGCATCTTGCAATGTATTACTTCATTCTAGTTGCACAATTCCTAATAAACTCACCTTGTTTCTGTTTGAAGCTATAGATTTGAGCTACAGTATTGTGTTTGATCCCCATTTTGGAACAAGCAACTACAAATCTTTGAGCTAACGTATTTAAGTTCATGATTGACCTTGGTAGAATGTTTTGGAACCATGTTAGTGCTTTTTCTTCTAATGTCATTCCAAACCCCTCGAATTGAGTATGGAAATCAAATATGCGTTCTGCTCTTAGCACTTGTTTAAATCTTGCTAGGTGGTCATATGGATCCCTAGATCCACTTTATTTTTTCTGACCCATTTTTTAAAATAGTTGTGGTCTGACACGTCTATTTGGTTCAACTCCCGGTCTCCTGGCAGTTGGTCCCATTTTGAGTCCTTCAAACCAGTCTATTGGAAATAGTGACTCATGTAGCCCTGGACTGGCTTTAGTGTCACATGGTTTTCTTCGCGATGAGGTAGTTTCTGGTTTCTTAACATTGCTCTCAAAAGATCTCTCGCGGAGTTTATCTCTTGGAATAGTTTCTGGTCCTTGGCCCAATATCCAATCCCTTATGGAGTACCCTTGGTATTTGGTTTGTTCCACCTCCTCAGGAGTCATTCATAACAAAAATATTGTTATAACAATCCTTAAACAGGTAGGCTCGTAGATTTGTTGATCCCTTGTCTTTAATTTTGACGATATAAATGATCCTCATGGGTGTTAGCTGTCCAGATTTGGCATGAGAAGTCCATAGAACATCTTTGACGTTTCTATCCTCCCAACAATAGACTGCGATCTTAGGATTCTCCACACTAAGCCGTTTCAAAGGCTTTAAATCAACTTGATAGTATCCCTCAAATTCTAAAGTCGGTGGTCCTTCTTTGTTGCCATATCTGGAAGTTTTCAACTTGTAAATACTGAGTTTCGTTTTTATCCATGTACATTTTTCCTTGTTTGTTTGCTCCAATTTCCTCTTCAAACTATATGTCATGGTCATCAATGCGAATGGCATACTCTTCATTAGGATCCAGGTAAACCTAAGCTCCATGGCGATTAGTCTTATAAAAAGACAGTATATGCTTATAATGCATTGTCGGTCCGGTTTCTAAATGAGTTGAATAGGAAGATTATATGCTGATTCAGAAAAAGTGTCTGAGACTTCTTCCAAGATAGTGTCCAAGTGCTCTCCTTGATTCACACTCTCTTCGGTGGTGGATACTCTACTAGCATCTCTCCAAATATGCCTTGATTTTCTAGGATACGACCAGACCTAAGGTTCATATAGACTTATGAAGCCCTGGATAGAGTACTTACCATTGGATTGACTTGATTGCAACTTCTGTCAAGCTTTCGATTCCTTGCCTACAACCTGATTCCTGTATCAGTTTTAATCAAGTTAGCTATTCTTTCACAAGGACTGTACAATTCTTGCTAACTATTGTGACTGGTCTATGTGTATCACTTCAAATTGAGTTGAGTGAGTCAGTACTTGAGACTTTCAGATTCTACTTTGAGACTTTCAGATTCTACTTTTGCAAAAAGCCAAAGGCTAATCTGCAATCTAAAAACTGAGTGAACATGTACCAATTTGGATCCGATCGAACCCAAACTTGCCCTATGGCCTTGTGTTATGTTGGTCTAACACTGTACAAGTTCAAAAGTCAAAAAGTCTGTCTCTGTGTATCAGTAGTAAATAATTATGATTATTTATTTTTCACTAATTTTTGCACTTTTTGGTTTCATTTGCAAAGTATGAAACTTATTAAGGTCTCTGGACAAGTTTCACTAACTTTGAACAAAATTTGTTCAAGTTATCAACTGTTTCGTGTCCGTAGACTCGATTTTCAAGAATCTGGTTTAAGTCTTACTTTTGTGATCCAAATTTCACCAAAATTGATTTGTGTGTTCTACTTGATATGCTTGACCTTGTGATATACTCAAATGTGCAAAAATATCTAAGTTTGTAGCAGATGTAAATAATCATGATTATTTACTCCTGCTATTTTTGTGCACTTTTTTTTGCAGCAATGTCTACACAGATTTGTTAAACATCTTAACTTAAGCTCCCTAGCCAAGTTTCATCAAGTTTGGATAATTTCTGTTCAAATGGTCAACAATTTTGTATCTGCAGATTGACTTTGCAAATTTGGCCACAATTTTCAATCCAATGATCCAAATCTTACCAAATTTGATTTGTGGGCTTATTATAACATGTTAAAACTTGTGGTATGCTTAGTTGGTCAAAAAAGTTGGAAAATGGGACAAAAGTAAATAATCATGATTATTTACTTCTGGTAAATTTTTGCATCTTTTTTGGTCAAATGAGCATATACATTTGTTTATCACATCAATATAAGCCTATAAATCAAGTTTCACTTGGTTTGAACAAAAGTTTCCCAATTTACACTCAAGTTCTCAAAAGTCAGTACAGAATTCAGTTTTTACCAAGTTTTTGGTCAGTTTGGTGATCCAAATTCTATGGGCCTTTACAAAAGTTGTTTGTACACATGCATAGAGTCTCTAGTATCAACCTTGGTCACTTTTGAGCTGAAAGTAAATAATCGTGATTATTTACTTTAGGACTAAAATGAGCACTTTTTTGAACTTTTTACTGGATAGTCTTTTCATGAGCTATTTTAAGCCTCTGAGTCGAGTCAAAACTTAATTTGGCCTTAAATGTGAAGAAAAAGTAATTAATTTGAGTAATTACAAACTCTTAAAATTTTTACCTCAATGCATCCTTGAGCTTATCTACTAGTTCATACAACGTTTAAAGCATACTCTCCAGTCAGACTGAGTGGCTGAAAGCCTTCTGGTGCTATTTCTAGTCTTGGACCTGGATTTCTGCAACTTCACATAAACACTCACAATTGATTCTTTTGGAGAGAGCAATGTTCTGAGATTCCACCTCAGATTCTACTTACCCTACTCCTAGGTTCTACTGCAATGGGGTTGTGGAAAGTGTCCACAAACACTCGTGTTTTTTATGATTTTTTGAGCCTTAATCTTAAGACTTGTCTCATCCATCAATCATTCTCAAAATCCTAATCTAATCCTACAATCCTAAAAGGTATTTAGCAAGTACAACCTACTTCCAAGCTACCTCTACACAACAAAACACGACAATCTTAAGCTATACGGTTTTTAAAAATGGAAGTTTTGACTCTAGGAGATCCTACAGGAAGCTAAAGGATAACTTCACAAGACGCTCGTGTTTTTTCCTAGTTTAGGTCTCTTCGATCCCCGACAGCGACGCCAAATGTGGGACGGGTGTCTAATCTCACTCCTATCTTATTGCAGACGTAGCGAGAACCACGAATATAATTGTCAATCCATGGGACGAAGCGGACTCGACTAGTGCATAGAGGCTACAAGAGGTTTTCAATCTCTTGAAAAACAACAAACAACTCACATCTAACTCAAGCTACACTCAAGTGACAGAAATCACCAAAAGCTAATTGCTCATCATCGGTAAACAAATCACATCCGTTACAGCATCAAACGACATCCAAATGTTGCAAAACCTCTAGGACATGTTGATAAGACCTAAGGACACATGATTATGGTCTCATATCTCACTTTAGATCAAGTGTAAAAATCACGATTATTAACAGCAGTGAGTTTTTGACCTAGTTGTTTTCGACCCAGAATGCATCTAAATGCTTAACAATGATGTCCCAATATCCTACATATACTTAGTTTTTTTATTTTGAAGCTTAAATTCCTATTATTATGAAATTAGGCAGCGGGTCGGCGACGCCAAAAGCTATGGATTACTATGAAACGCTTACGGCAATGCTTAGAGCTCTTACTTGCAGTTGCAATGTGCAACATGCGTGAATGCAATGTGACAACTGGGAAGGGAGTAGAAAGTGCGAGAAGGAGAGACGTGAGCGCCTTTAGCTCACGCTGTGTTTTTATTATCCAAAACTTATCAAAAACTTAAAAAAATTGGCTTTTATACCTTAGCCAAGATTTTTGGTGGTCAAAACTAATAATCTGGAAGCTCTAACTAAAGACATGTTGATACAATCTGGAAGCTTGTAGCCCCGGCTCATCAATTACAAGGTTTATCTAGAAAGTAGAAGTTACAATATTCCCGATTCATCAAAATAATACATGTTTTTACAATGAAAGCTCCAAAAAATGGTATCCGAGTTAGCTTGCTGCTAACAACACACTATAAATCAATTGGATACATGACTATAGTCTAGCTGCGAGATAGCAACCTTTGATGAAGTGATGGTGGGGATGAGTCAATGTATCCAAAAATTTTGCTCCTTGTGATAAAAGGCATCTTCAGACAGTTAGTTGCTACTGCAATTGCAGCAGAGATACAAGTCCTAGCGTACTGCTTTCACCAAGGATGTATCTATTCAAGAATGTGTGCAAGCGGTGATGGAAGAAGTTGCACACTCAATGGAATATTTGTTCCACCTAAAATTTGGATTGTAGCCTTGAGAAAGTTTTCAATTGTGATGACTTCTTGCATCTTGTTTGGAAACCTCCTCAATAGTGAATGTAAAGAAAAAATCTGGGAGTCCCCATGTGCCGACCATTGTCATGAGGTCTCTTAAGTTTCATCGATGCCACGAGTGACAACAAAGTACTTGGCATTGATGATGGTAGGTTGTATCTAATACTTTTCTTGCCCACATCTTGGATAGATGCATTCTTATGTGTTCGCTTGTAGTTATTGATGTCCTTTTGGAGGAATGTATTGTTGGTGGAGTTTGCAATCATGATAGCTTCTTTCAATTGGTACATCATGAGCAAGTACGACTTGTATAATGTGTATATAGAAAAGAAACTCCCACCCTCATTTTGATGTACTCACTGAACCCCACCCTCATTTTGATGTACTCATGATAGCTTCTTTCAATTGGTACATCATGAGCAAGTACGACTTGTATAATGTGTATATAGAAAAGAAACTCCCCACCCTTATTTTGATGTACTCATTGAACCCCATTTCATCTTGGTGCCTTTCCTGTCAAGGAGAGGAAAGAGAATATGCCTGACTCCATTGTGATGTGTTTAGCTTTGGACTCATGGTTTGGTAGTCCATTGCACTAAAAAGTGATTGTCCACTTGTTCAATTGAGACATATCACGTATTTCTATGAAACCAAACTCATGTATGTCTTTTTACTAAATGAAGTTCTTTTGGATGTGATGTACAAAATTTGCAAAATGTCAATTTCACATTGAGCCTCTGCTTACTGCATTAATTCAAATGGATCGTTATCCCATTGGTTTCTGACAATATTTGCTACATTTAATGGTGACAATACACATATAGATGTCTTTTTGTCAGATTGCTCAGCGATGGCCTTGTACTTCTTGAGAATTGGACTGTTCTTTATGTTGAATGCTAGTGTTGCTATCTACCAGTGGTGTGTCTGTAAGGTGTAAAGTTGAGCGACACATACTCAAGCTTGTTGACTAGCAAATTAGCGGATTGTCAAGTAATGATTTTCTATCAAACAAACCTTTGGCAATCACATTTGTTGTGGTAATGATACTAATTGTGACATCGATGACTCTAAGGAGCTGCATAATAAGTTGCTTTGTATTCAAGATGGTTTGTATGTAGTCAGGTTGCAAGATATCAACACTACTTGTTCTTCGATTTTTTTGAGAACTTAGACAACAAGTCCAATTTGTTGTGATATTATGGACTCCAGCCATTTGTAAGAAGGTGGCATATGCCAACTTCATACGTGTTTGTTCACGTTCTTGTATTGGACATCTTTTCAAGAAAGGTTGCAAACGCCACACCCTTTGCAGATGGAAATATGATCGGCCATGATATTGCATTCCTCTCTCCAAGCCTCATAAAGGCTATGAAGGTTGAACCATGAAGAAGCAACATGGTAGAGCATTTTTTTTTGTCTACTCATAGCTTGATATGTGGCATGTTGCCGACATCTTTTACGATTGGCACAGAGTGAGGTCGCTATATCATTGTGAGTGTCTACATTTATGCGTGACTATGGATGCAACATACACAAATCATTCTTTTGGAAACTTGAAAGGACAAATGTATTCAATTATGAGAAGCAAAGAAATTGAACATACTATTGCAAGAAAAAACAAAACGTTCAACCACTACTGAAGGAAGATATGGCCATTTCGGAGACAAGACATAAGCAAGAAGCCAAAACATCATGTTTCTATAAATAAAAAAAATTCAGAAGTTTAATGGAATTCTCTAGGCACTGTTGAAGAAAGATACACCCATTTCAAAGAGGGGACATAGGCAGTACTCGGGGTGCATGACAAGATGTTGCAGCTTGCAATCTAATTCAACAAACATCTTCCTTTCTAAGAAACGGTTTTGGAGGTAGTAATTATTGATTATGTTTTATATGACTTTGATTTCAATGGAGGTCCTTGTTTGCATGAAGTTAGTCTTGTAATAGTAACAAAACTGTTTACAGAATATGCAGAGTCTATTGATTTTCTCCAAGGGCATGGGGATTTGGTATCCAAGAGTTCAACTGCTGGACATGGTCTAACATTATGCTCTTTGCACTTGAAAACATTAGTTGGCCTTCTCTCAAATGAGGGTCAAAGGGCAAGACCCCAATCTATAATGCCCACACGTGGTATTCCTTCTGTGGTGAAGTCAAGCATTGTGTTCCACGGGTGAAGGTCATTGTGAATAACGCCATTGTCATGGACAAACTCCAAAGCTTGCACTAGTGCATAAATTAAAGATGATGCATGGCTCATGGTAAGCATGCATTGCCATAGCTCAAGTTCAGTTGGTCTTTTGCTACCTTCCTCACCTAGAGCTACCAAAACTTCAATGAGGCTTTCATAAGGTGCAGGTACACGCTCCATCATATTGTCAAGGGAAGGGCCATTGAAAGGAGGGATTATAAGTACCCATGGTGATCGAGGAGTGTGTGAAATGGCATGCGCAACATCCCTATGTTTGAGTTCAACACTACTCTTAATGGCAAAAGAATCAAATTGTTGCTTTGTCTGTCCTTTGAACTCCTTACAACAATAGTACATGTTGGTAGATGAAAGGAAAGAAAAGCAGCTTTAAATGGAATGCCTAACGTGATAGAGCACAATGAGTTCATCACAATTTTCTAAAGATGCACACCAAACAAACAAAGTTTGCTTCTTCCAACAATCTCCTTCCGACATCCGCAACCTCTTACTGAAAACTGTTTATGTGTCAATGTTCCTTGCCCAATTGCATTTTTTCCTCTCAATCTTCCTCTTCATTGTACCTACAAGCAGTGAAACAATTTTTTGATGCAACGATGTAAGCATTTATCACTTCAAATTCAAAAGTGAACTTAGAATTGCTATAGCAATTATGGGAGCCTTACGGTTACTGAGAAGGGAAAGAAAATCAAATAAACAGTATCTCTAAGAACATTTTGTTAATGATGGAAAGCAAAATATAAATCAGTAAAGCAACTCAAGAGCAAAACCATGCTAAAAAACAAACAGTCTCTACATAGGACCTATAGGAATGGCAGTTGCATTGCATGGCATTACAAGTTGAGTGTACGAGCGTAACGACTAATGGGGAGCATGCTACTGCAAGTTTGGCTATCCAAAAAGTTTTTTATGTAAGCACAATGACGTGCAAACAAAACAAATAGTGTTGAAGTATGTGTGACGAGATTTAATGTAGGTAGTTTATGATATCAAAGCGTGCATGATGTGATATTGAAAATGAACTTATAGTTTCCCTCAACACTTGTATTCGAGTGTATAGTTGATCTCGAACACATATGTTTTGTTAGCCAGCTTGTTGAGCATTATTTCATAGATCCAACAGGAGTCACAGTCAAGAGGAAGATTGATGCCAATGGGATATAGAGAAAATGAATGGGAGGCCACGACATTTGCAATTTAAAAGACAATTGATGTCAAAGCATTGTGTTTTTGTAGATTTAAAAACGCATATGCAACCAGAAAAAACTCAAAGCTAGAGTTCAATAACGACGTGCACCACCATTGAGTGAGAAGCATACAAGAGAAAACCCTCATCTTGTAGTGACAAACGTGAATTAGTGAATAGTTGACGGCCAATCTATATTGCTAGACAATGGCAGACTTTATGGGAAAAATGGCATGGACAAAAACATTATATGCATTTGGAGTTCGACGGGAAAAAAGACAATAAATGCAAAAATTATTCAGCCACATGCATCACGTGTGCTATATGCTATCAAGATAATGACAAGAATTTACCTTTACTTTGTCCCAATTGATGCAAGGAACACTGGAAGTTGACGTGTGTCCATGGACAGATCCTATACACATCATAGAGGTACAAGTGCATTATTGTGGTCATGCAGCATAACAAAATTCGAGGTAGCCTTTCTGCTCCATAACTTCTAGGAAAAACAACAAGAAAATGGTTTCATTTGTGGGCATCAGGACTTCATAATAATGCGTTGTCAACACTAATGGCCAATGTGATGGCCAATGCCAAAGTGCGTATGACCCTTTTGTTTGTAAGAAACATACAACTGAGCTAGTTTGACTATTGTTCTTCTACATTGATATTTATGTAAATTTTTTCTTTTAACCCCAAGATATATTGTAGTGCTCACGTTATCTTGATTCGACGTCTTTTGGACGATCTTCGGCCATTTACACTAGATTTTGACTGCGGGGTGAAAATTGGCCTTTAGGAAGAAGTGCTCCATCACAGGAAATGAGAGCATCTTGTTCCATTGTGGCTTATTCCTAGCCTCCTCATCTACACCCAAGGACTAAAAGTAGTGGGGGTCTACCCACATCACTACAAAATTTGTGCATGTTGCCTATTAGATTCAACTTCATCACATCTTTAATATTCTATGGAGCAAAGCACTTACTTTAGCTTTAAATAGCTATTGATGACCAGAATGCTCTACCACCTCTCATTGCAAAAGACATGAGATTTGGACTTCGGAGAGCCCTACATGTGAACATGCCCTATTGTTACCTTGATAGTTTATGGTCCCAAGTGTTTTAACGTGCGACAACTCTCTCTCTCTCTCTCTCTCTCTCTCTCTCTCTCTCTCTCTCTCTCTGTCTCTCTCTCTCAAGCACGAGCACACCACACACACACACACACACACACACACACACACAAGTGCTTATTTAGCTAAACATTTCTTTCTATTACCTAGCACCTATGTTCTTTCTTTTAAATCAAACCCTAGGTTTTACTCACATATTACTTTGCTTTATAAAAAACACCCCCATATTGCTCTCATTTTTTTAATGGGTATCCACCCATGCTATGATCGGGGTGGATAGCATCTTAACAAATAGCTTTAAAATATTGGTCATGGTGCCTATTTATTAGGCTCCCCTTGGATAAAACCCACCGTGGGGTGGTACCCCTAAAGGAGGAATACTAATAAAGCATAAAACGTGGGCATTAAAAGTGTCTCGTTTAACGAGGCCAGCCTCACGCTCTACCTCTTTGCCTCACTCATTCTCTCTTCCCTAACGTGTTAATGGCATGTAGAAAACTTTGTTTACTATAATTGAGCCCCATCAGAGGTGGCTACATTTGTTTCCCTATTAAAAATGGCACCTCTTTCCTGCTCAAAGCTTGGAATGATGGGGTATACTGCTCGCTACACACCATGATTATTAGTGATCAACCTTCTTCTACTTAAACAGGTGAGGGTGCATTTTGCCTCTCACTTAGCCTTGTGTGTGTTGATTTGTGTAATTGAAAGAGACGACACTGTGTATTGCTTTTTGTTGTGGTGATATGGAGCTCACAGTGCAGCCCACACAGGTCAATAATTGACTCAAAATTGCTCTTTATAGTATGGTTATCTCTCTTTTGAAAGGGTGGGTCTAAGGTGATGTAAGCACCTCAGCTTGAATACATTTACCTATGATAACGGCATGGCTTGGTAAGGCCCACTGTGTGGGTGGCTAAACAGAGAATTTTGACAGTAAATGGCATTAAAGGCTATCTGTTAACGCTTGGTATGGTTGATTGTTAATGGCTAATTTAACAAGCGTTTAGGTTGATTCCTTGCCGTAAAAGGCGCTGAGATGAAGGAACGATTTGGTAGGGGTGTTCTGTTCGTAACCTGCTCTTTTGACATTATTATGTACTTTGAACTAAGCCATGCATAAAATGGCTTGTTAAGTGGTCTTGTATAAAAGAAAAGTACTGCATATTCCTTGCTTAATTACGTAACCTTCTTACCCCAATGGAGGAACCACACATGGTGGGGGAATGTTTCATTACTTGCGACTGATATGATCTACCTATACTTTAGAAGGGAACTTTCCGTATGGCTTGAACTCTAACAATATTGTACACAGTGTTGGTACTGGGTATTTAGTAGGACCTCCTAAACTAATGATGCATTTATTTTTGGTCTAAATTTCAAACTCAGTATCTGACAAACGAAGATAAAATTGCATACTACTGCATGGTATAAAGGTTCGTGCCACTTTGGGATTATTGTATATACCGAAAAACTTGCTTATTGTCTCATATAGCGTAACAGCTGGAAGATATGCTGACAATAATGGATAATGTTTTTGGACAAGCTTTAATTAGGTGTTTTTTGTTTTTAAAGAAAAAAACTATGGTGCGTTTCTGACATAGAAACAGGTGGTATTGAGTAGGTTTTTTTGGAGGGATTGACACGTCGTTCAATAGGTTGTTACAATATACTTGATGAAAAGATTGGTATAGTTTTTGGACTTACTAAACTTGAGAAAGTTAGCCCAAGGGGACTTATATTTTTGAGGTAGCTAAGCATGGCTGAGTCGGCTAACACTTTCTTGCAGACTAGAAGTTTGGGTCGATAAGAGGCTTTTAAAAAAGAGATCTTTTTTTGTTTACTTCATAGCTTCATAAATATTTAAGAAAACTAAAGGAATTAGTGCCTAACAAATGTGGAAAAATTTGATATTAAAGTGAATTGCTTGGATTGAAAGGGTTGGTAACCTCTTGGTAATATGTTTTGTTTAAAGTTCAACTAATAGATAGGAACCAAACTTATAAAAACTTTCTTCCAAACTAAACTAGAGCACCCAGAAGAACTTTGGACGTTGGTTTTAAGTTAAAAAGTTGTAAGTTGGACATGGATAACAAGTGATATAGTCCATTGACACATGTTAAACACATCCAAGGCTAATATATGTGTTGTCTTGTTTGGATGGATGCAGGTGAGGATTCTATTCTTTCTTGGAGTTTTTTTGGCTTCAAGCAAATGTCCGTCCATGATTACACTTGCTCCTACTCCTTGGGAAGTACTTCTAATATCAGTTTATACTGGAATGACGCTTCATTCTCGTAATCTTTGACAAAGATAATTCTAAGACTGAGTTATTTTTGTACTTATCATTTCCTTTTCTCTAAAGCTAGCTGTCTTTTGAATGCTAAATTGCAATTATGTTTTTTTATTTAAGTAAAAACATCTACACACGTCCTATACATAAGGTTTTTCCATACCTTTTGGATGAACCCGGACGTTGTCTTTAGAAACTAGTTTGAATCTTGGTTTAAAGTTGGACCCACGGTTTGTAATCCATTGATTGGTTGGATGGTGTTAGGAGGTCCCTCATAGACTAGTTTTCTGGTTACTTGCTCACGGCTGTTATAGTCTCCGACTTTACCGATTTACGGATTGCAGGCCCGATCCACAAGACTAATTGTGTGTGTGTGTGTGTGTGTGTGTGTGTGTGTGTGTGTGTGTGTGTGTGTGTGTGTGTGTGTGTGTGTGTGCGCATGAGAGTAAACTATGATCCAGAGAAGCATACAAGTATTTTAGAGCAGATTAGGTTTTACCTAAAAGACCATACTCCAAAAAAAGCCTTAGCAGTTAGAACTCGACCTTTTTATCTTGAAGGGCCAAATGTTGTGTTACATACTACCATAAGTAATCAAAGCCTTACTAACAATTTTGTATATTTCAGACCCTTTCCCTTTTGCAAGGCCTGGAACTATCTTCTGAACCCCTCTCTGTGGCAGCCTCTTTTGTCCTTAGATGTATTGGCAGCTTGGATGCTTCTCAATTAATATATGATTTGGCTCTCACCACAGACAAAAAGCTGTCTATCTTGCACATGTTATCTTTCAATGATTGGGTCAAGATTCTAGCTACCTTGGACAAGGACTCCAAAGATGGAGTTAATATGATCTCCCAGTACATAGCCCAGTTACCCATACTCTTTGTACAATATCAGCAAGAGCTTGCTCTTTTCTCCTCTTCCTTGGATGAATTATCTAAGTTTTTGAAAAAATTATGTGGCCTCATTCCTTCTTTCATCAATACCCCTGTTGCTCCAACTATCCCTCAAATTGATGGTATCTTTTGTAGAGATAGTGCTGCTTTTGAAGCCGTCAAGGAATTTCAAAGTAATCAATGCTCCCTTAGTGACTCTAACATTTTAAAAATGGTACTAAAAATATCCAAGGTTTTCCCTTTCCTACAAATCAGACAAATTGAAATTGAATCCCTTTGGGGTGGACCATCAGCTCTGGGACCTACCTAACAAAGCTTTTATGGCACCAACTCTTAGTGAAACCGGGGTGTACTTGGCTAATCTTCCTGCCTCCACTGTAGAGTATTGTAGACTCAAAATTCTAAAAGAAGGACAGTTCTTAGACAAAGGAAAACTCATTAAAGCCCCCTTCAACCTCAACCTTATCGACTACTTTAAATGCTCTTCCAATACAAGTCTTTACATTTGTAGAAAAGGGAACATGGAATTTGCCAAAAGTAATTCAGATTTCTACACAGAATCCATTTGGAATGTTTTTCAACTATATGTTAAACGTGCTTGCAAATTCTTGATTTTTGACCAAATGTTAAAAGTGCTTGTTGCAAATTTCTTGACCCTAAAGCATCTTGCAAATCCAGCATTATGTGGTTTGATCATGCTATCTGGTTTATCCTCAACCATTTGGACCTACTCTTCCCCAAAAAGCAAGTGGACTTGCATCTTTCCCTTATTTGTTCTTGGTTAGGTGGCCAAGCTAAACAAATAGTGATTGCTCAAATTGCTTTCAAGATCTTTCATGGGCTGATGCTGGATATCATAAAGGAACTGAAATCTGCTGAACTTGGGATATATCTGACTACTTATGCTAACTACAAAGGAGTGAAGACTATCACTGGTTTACTCAAGCCATGTATTGAGGATGATGACTCCCCCTCACTAAAAAGACCTAATTCTCTTGCTACCCCAAATTCATTTACTTCATTTTTGACACATAGCTCTTCCTCTAATTTTAATAGAGGAAAATATCGTAGCTACACTAGAGGAAAAGGTGGAAACACCCCTATCCGGCACCTTCTTGACTTACAATTACTTATGAATATGGAGGTTGTTGTGGGCCCATGTGGAAGGAGGCATCTCAACAAAGAGACTTCTTGCAAAGATTATATTTACGAACATTGTCTATTTCAGAATGAGCTTCTCGGTTGGATACACCCTACAACACTTTTTTGTGAGTGTTTTGACTTACTATTTGGAAACCATGGATTACTTGATTATGTACTTATTGGTTGAAAAAATCAACAACCTATTAAGAATTTGGTTTACAGTGATGATTTTTTACGACACAACTCTATTCCTAAATGTGCTTGTAAAAAATTTATCACGTTTTGTAAAGATTTTGCATGCATGTCTATACTTGTGATCTTAGTATTATTGAAAATATCACAGTTCAAAAAGTCCTGGCTAAAAAAGCTTAATCACATACCTAACTTCCCTAAAAACCCATATTTCGCTTTATTAGCTTTACTTAGCTGTTTAACGGACCTTCTCAGTGCTCTTCGACTGGAAAGATAGTCCTAGTGGACATAGCAAAATTCATGGAAAGATGTTTTTTTCCCAAAAATCTCACTCATATCATGTAAATGGTTGTCTACAGAAAGCTCTTGGATTGATGACACTACAACTGTCTCTTGAATTTCAAAAGCTTTCAAAGAATTGTTTCATAGTAGGGCTGGATAAAAGCTCTAATTGTCTCACTCTTATATGTAAAAAACTCACTTGGAAAGCAGCTCACTCTTGGGTTTCTAGGAAGGAATTCACACTACTTATCTTTATGTGAGGTCACTAGTAATATTTCAAGACACTTAGGGAATTTGGGCTATTCTCTTCAAGGTACCAAACTTCCAGTACTTTTTCCCACCTACAAAATTCATAAGCATAAATTCATATGGATATATGATGCCTGGAATAGCATTTTTACTAATGTTACCAAAGATATCACCCTTTGCCTTGACCTTGTACCGGCAGAATTTGAATTTGTATGTGCTTACATTTGAATTTGTTTGTGCTTACAAATAAAAAATCTGCTATAACTTTCTTCAAATACATTATAACCCTTTTGGTTAATAAAAAACTCCACAGAGGTTACTCTTAACCTCCTAAACAGATTTTCCATCTTTTCACAACAGATATTACTTAATGCTATGAGAATATTCCCTTAGAAGGTGATTTAGGACTTAAAGATGTTCTATCTCAGGTTATTAAATTGGCCTTTAATAATGAAAGGAAGAAATGTTTTTTCTACATTTCTATTTCTAGAAAATCTAGATAGAAATGTTTTTTCTACATTTCTATTTCTAGAAAATCTAGATGGATTAAAAAAACACACTCATCTCATCCCTTACACTTTGATGAGGAGAAACTATGTTTAAACATATCATGGGTACTTGATAGTTGCACTATTCTCTCTGGAGGATGGTGCTTTAACCAAAGCCTAGGCATTCCCATGGGCTTCTCCTGCTCTCCTCTTATGTGTAATATATACTTAGCCTTCTTTGAATATAAACGGTTTCTCACAACCATGGGTGACAAAAGTAAAAATCATAAACTTTCACTATTCAAACATACGTATAGATATATGGATGACATACTAACCCTCAACAATAGATCTTTCTCAAAGGGGATCAATCGTATATATCCTGACTGCTTAAAAATTGAACCAACTTATGGACAAGGGTTTACCACATCAAATGGCTTCTTTTCCACTTCAATGAAATTCCTTAACTTTTCAATTTCTCTTCGTATACCATGTGTAGGAGATTATGACCAGAGGTATTCTTGGAAGAGAGACCTTCCGAATTTCCACCTATTGAATTCATAAAAAAGAAAAGTGATAGATCCCACAAAGCTGCTCTCCCGCTGCTCTTAGCACCTCGATCAGTCTTCTTTACCTAATAGTATACTCCTCTTCTAACCATGTTAACCCTCACGGCTCACGGACACCATATCACCTACAACGGACGTTGTAGTATTCACTTGGTAGAGTCAGGTACCGGGCTTGTCCGTCCAATAGGAAAAGGGTAAGAGTGATCATGGATGAGAGACGCACTCTAATTGGAACATTCAAGGGATTAGTTGGCTAAGCATGGGCGCCCAAGTGTGAATGGGCGAGCTCATATAAAATTCAAGTAAACCTAAAATTCACTCATTCTCTCCTTTGTGCAAATGAAGAGTGCTCTTGCTCCATCTCCATCTTCTTCTTCATCATCTCCTTGTGTGTGTGTGTGTGTGTATGCCTGAGAGAGAGAGAGAGAGAGAGAGAGAGAGAGAGAGTGCGATCGAGCATTGCGGCGGCATGACGACGGCGAGGCGGTTGAGCACGGCGTAGCGGCGTCTCCCTCTTCTTCGCGGCGAGGAATCCTTCACGAAGCAAGCGTAGAGCGGTGAGTGACACACCATCTTCATCTTTGGGTTTACTAGTTTAGGCTTGTTGTGTGCTTGGAGCCATTTGTGGCTCACACGCGGTGTATCGGCAAGTTCCTTGCATTGACATGTGCAACATACGCGCACATTTTTGGCGCCGCTGCCGGGGAATGCCATATACTAAGCTTGAATGGCACTCTGTGCTTTTTTTGTGGTGCAATTTCAATTGTAGGAAAGGTAAGGAAGGAGGGTGTGTGTGTTGAGAAGAAGGATTTTGTGTTATACTGTGTATTTTTTTTGTTAAAGGAGTTTTCAAAGGTACCGTGTTTATTCTCTGTGTATTAAGGTTGTTAGTTTTCTTTGTTAATGGAGTTTTCAAAGGTACTGTGTTTATTCTCTATGTATTAAGGTTGTAAGTTTTCTGTGTAATGTAATGTACAGTAAGTAGGAAGTAGATATGTGAGAGCTAATAGAGTGTGTTAGTGTGTAACAGTAGGTGTATTAGTTAGAAGTAGGTAGATAGAGTGTGTGTGTGCTCTCGCGTAGGCCGCGGCGACCTTATCCTTTAATATATATATATATATATATATATATATATTAAAGGTAGGACCGGTATTAGGAATATCTCCCAGACCCAAGCCGAGACCCAAGCCCAAGCTCACGCTCAGGCCTAGGCCTCAGTCGCCTTTTAGAATTACGATTTTTTGCTTCACACGTAGCTAAAAATCGATTTTTTAAAGGACCAACAGAACTTTAGATGCCCGAAAATTGTGCTGTAAAGCACAGAGTGACCATCTAAGTGATACGCTTGTTTTGAGCTATCACACACTTTAATCAAAAAAATTGATCATTCAAAAATATTAAGAAACGTAAAAAACACGAGTGAAAACGGACGCTTAAAAAAGTAAGAGGTTAACCTTCGAGGTTATTCGCCGACGCTTGTAGGTTGTCAAAGGCACATGCATCTGCACTCTGGTCGTGTGCTAGAGACGCAGCAACTAGAGAGAATTTTGAGTTATGCGAGTTCTCAATATCCACCTACTTTAGGTTTCGGGCCCTTGGCGGGGACCCAAGGTAGTACAAACCAAGATCCGAACATAGCAGCTAGTGACTCTTCCTCTCACTACAATGTCATGGAGGGTTTCCCAATGCCTAATCACAATAGCTCAAGCCAAGACATGCATGCCATGGGCCCGCGGTCTGGGCAGAGCTTGCTTAGCCGCCTGAAGGAAACCTTTACTAGAGCCACTCACTCCGAACATGGAGCTAATGATGTAAATGAGGGGGGTAGGGAAGTAAATTCTCCATTCATGACCAACGTAGACCCTATACCGTTAGAGAATGTGCACGTGAATACTTCATTCACTGCACCTCCTGACTCTTCAGAGTTATTTTCCTCCGAGGTCATATTAGCCGATGGTAGAAGCCTTGCCGAAGTGCAAGAGGTTGAGCGATATATCCTTGCAGCGAGGGAAAAGGAAGTCGAGAGCTTAAGCAAGGCGGAGCAACGAAGAGAGTTAAAAGCGAAAGCCCCTATGTCAATATCCTTGCTAAGAGAGCAATTGAGTGCTCTTGACTTAGCAACCACTAAGGGCCAACCCCTAGAAAGCAACATTGCATCTAGCTCAAAGGATACCCCTGTCACCTCAATCCTAGATGGAGTGTTCCTAAATGAGAACTGGGAGTACGAACTACAAACGGAAACTCTGACCGACCTATACACAGGTCACACCTATCACGTGGGTTGGTTAGATGTCCTACAATCCACAATGGGCGCTACTAGTGTGGAGGATCAACAACAAAGAGTTTGTGAGGTCATCCATAGGGTCATTGAGTTAGAGAGACAGAACAAGGGGATCAACATGACTTCAATGAGTCTTATGAGATTCTTGGATACACGAAAGTCTAAACAAACGACCTTATCGCAAATGGAGACTCCCTTGGTAAGTCCGATGGATCCTCCATATGTTGTTTCGCCAGGGGTCTCAGTGCAACCTGAGCACACAAGTGATAGCTTTACCTTCCAAGTCTAGCTCATCTTTTCCTTGATGACACCCAGCTACCATGACTACCCCAATGATGGACATGCCAAGAAACACGCCATGGACCTCATTTGTTAGTAAAGCACCGCTACATGGTAGCTCAATGCCTGCAATAGTACCTACAAGTGTGTACCAATCATATACACCCATGGGTCCTCGTACTCATGTAGTCCCTACTCCTCCCATTGTTTCAACAACCTATGCTCCACAACCACAATACCCAAGTTCTTATTTCCACGAGACTATACCGGCTAGCATTAGCATGTCACATCCGACGTCTGCTACGCCTAGGGCCACACATATGAACTTTGGACCACCACATGGCACAACATCGTACTCCCTCGGTAAGTCCGATGGATCCTCCATATGTTGTTTCGCCAGGGGTCTCAGTGCAATCTGAGACCACAAGTGATAGCTTCACCTTTCCAAGTCTAGCTCATCTTTCCCATGATGGCACCACGGTTACCATGGCTACCCCAATGATGGGCATACCAAGAAACATGCCATGGACCTCATTTGTTAGTAAAGCACCGCTACATGGTAGCTCAATGCCTGCAATAGTACCTACAAGTGTGTACCAATCGTATACACCCATGGGTCCTCGTACTCATGTAGTCCCTACTCCTCCCATTGTTTCAACAACCTATGCTCCACAACCACAATACCCAAGTTCTTATTTCCATGAGACTATACCGGCTAGCATTAGCATGTCACATCCGACGTCTGCTATGCCTAGGGCCACACATATGAACTTTGGACCACCACATGGCACAACATCGTACCCAACGTGGAACCCAAGGGCTTCCTATGCGCCAAGCCCGATGCCAATAACTACTCCACATGTAGTCTCTGGAGCACCTCCACCCACGATGCCTGCTCATTTAGGTGACTTGGCAACATTTGCTCAAGCTATCGGTCGACCTATTGCTGAGAATATGCGTAACGCGCCTGATAGAGAGCCTAGAAGTAAGGCAGTACAAATAGCCAAGCTCACACAAAAATTTATTGGAGACGGGAATGTGAGAAATCATATCGAGGTGTTTGAACAAATATGCGATTCTTTAGGAGAACACAATGACCTGCGTAAGAGTAATGCTTTAAGCCTAACCTTAAGTGGGAAGGCAAGGGATTGGTATAGAACCCTAAGGGTGGAAGAAAAAACAATGTAGCCTACTCTTAAGATACTGTTCTTAAAAGAATACATACGAGAGGGAGTTCTTTGGGGTGTAGCCTCTCAGCTCCAGAAAGCCCAACGAGAGGAAGGAGAGTCGGTGAGAGACTTTATTAGTCGCTTGAAGCATTTGAATTCTCGATGTAATTCAAATGAGCGCTTCAACAATAACCAATTGCTTGATAGATTCATTAGGGGATTACGACATGAGGATATCTACAATGTCTTAGGCATTAGAGGTATCACCACTTGGGAAGCAGTCACAACCAATGCGATCCAATTGGAGGATAATTTAATGATTCAAGGAGAAAGAGTGTCTGTTGAGTCTAAATCTATTAGCTTGCAAGCATCATGGCATCAGCCAATGACCCTAAAGCCTATTGCTAAGGAGCCAAAGATATCAGAGATGACTTTAGCCGATCTCACCAAGGCTATTCAAGAGAGTCTTAGAGACAGTCGTGCTCTACAGAACAATCATATGTATCCAAGAAGGGAGTAACAATGGTGCTCAGTATGCTATGGACCGCATAGTACCAGTGAATGCCCTACTTTTAGAGTAAAATTCAATGGGAATTGCAATGCATGTGGAAGGTATGGTCATCAAGCTAAGGATTGCATAGTATTTAAGCGCGCGATGGCCAATAGACCAACCTTAGCATGAACAGACACACCTCGAGTGCCTGCATTGATGTCGGCCCCACCTCTTGAACAAACATCACAACACATGGTCCCTAGGGCCCAAAATGTTGTTCAAACAACACCTTTACCACCTCCAGTGCTAGGACCTCAACACCACATTCGAGAATCACTTCTGTGAATCAAGTGGGTTGTGAGTCATCTATTTCTTATTTGGAAGGCTATGAGGAAGATATAGATCCTAATATTTCCTATGGGTTGGATGTGCTTGAAGAAAGTCCACAATACTACATGGAGGACTATTGGGGACAAGTCAAACCTGTATATCAAGTAGCTGCTCTTGCGGCAAGAGGCCAAAATATCAATTACACCGCTAAGAGACCACCTCTTCAATGCTATGAGTGTGGAGGTCCACATCGTGTAGCCGAGTGTCCTATTAGGATACAAAAGAACGCCACACTAATGCAAACCAATCAAGCGAGCACGTCTACAATGCCGATACTCATGTGTAATCAATGTGGCATAGATCATTTGATTGCCCAATGTCCAAATAATCCAAATGCACCGAAGATCACGCCATTAAACTTGATTGAGGTTACCGAGGAGCCATCACCAAGTACACCTGTGGAACCAGTAAACGTACTCACACAATCGATGCTCCAAAAACAAAATTATATTCTTGAGGAAAGAGACACGGCATCGATTGCCCAATCTCAAAAAAAGAAGAAAACACGAAGGAAGAGATCACAAAAAGCAGCGAAGTCAGACCCCAGTTCAAAGACCAACATAGGGACTGGTGACGACCCCATATATATGAACAACGCTGAAGAAGATTCTGATTCAGGTGAAACCATGGAGACCAAAACGACCACTAAGATAGAAACCAACAAGGAAGATCTTCATGAGCCACAATGGCCAGGATCCAAGAAGAAGATATGAACTTATCCAAACCCTACAGAGGAGATTGAGCGAGTCAATCACTTAAGGAGTTTGGTAGAAGATACCCAAACGGATCTAGAACCAGCACCTAGGAAGATCCAGATTACAGACACCGTGTTCCCTACGCAACAACAACCTCACCAAGACCATAGACCCTTAGCCATACCTTGTGTCATCCAAGAAGAAAGTAACTTAAAGTCATGAAAAAGTGGGCGTACTCACTTCTTGATGGAAAGAATGTTTACAGAGGGACTACTTGATCCTATCGAAGAAATAGAGATCCCATCTTCCCCACTTCAAAGGACTTAAGGCCAAAAGGTGCCGTTAAACATTGCCAAATTGATGGATTTCATGTCTTTAGAAGTTAGAACCACCATCATGTCCAAACTATATAAAGACCCTGAGCTAGTCTCAGCTCTTCGAGCCTTCCTCAATGGAGAACTAAAGTTTGGGTTACCACAATTTGCACAGATGGATGGAGTTAGGGAGATGCCAATAGAGGAGGAACACTTATATCCACAACCCAACCTAGATGAGAACCTTGTTTTAGAAATACCTGTTAACAAGTTGGGACAATACTTTGAGGGTGATGAATCCAATGAGACCATACCAATCACTACTAAGGGATTAACTGTGAAGGGAATCCTTGATGGTGGCGCTGGGGTTAGCATTGTGACTAAAAATTGATGGGAAACTATGGGAAAACCTCACCTTGTGACCACAACCATAGTAGCGAAGATGGCCAATGGGTCTATTATTAAACCTATTGGGATGCTAGAAGATCTCAAGATCAAGGTCTTTGCACATAAAATAAGAGTTACCTTCATTGTTATGGATTTCTCCAAGCACACTATGGCATCGGAGATGATCTTAGGACGTCCTTTCATGAGGGAAGCAAAAATGGTGCATGACTGGTCTAAAAACCATGTCTACTTGCAGTTCCAAGATTCTATCATTCGAGTGGATCTTGTGACTGGTCAAGCACATCCTCTAGGAAACAGATTTATAATTGATCACAGATCTGACGACACAGTTTACTCGGCCCCATTGCAATATTGTTACACGTGTAAAGCGGACACTGATGTTGGGGAAGATTCTCCTTATATGGATGTACTACCTGGGATTACTGAGTCGGACAATGTGGATTGGGTCCACCTGGCAACAACCATAGACACTTGGGGAAATAAGGGGACGACCTGGGTAACACCTAAGGGGGATGAAATGCCACCACTCGTACCCTTAAATATGCTACAAGCAATGCATATAGCTTCTGACAAGACTCATCCTAATATAACAAAGAAAACATACAAGTAGGTCCCTAAAGCTTCTTTAGCGACCATAACTAGTGCTAAAAAACAGAAGCCTTGTAAGAAACGTCCCACTCGCCCCAAAAAATGTAAGAAAATGTTGCGTTGGATTCCCAAAAAACTATTGGAAGCCCAAGGCTACTATCAAGCAAATGATCAAATCTAGGTGCCAAAACGTAGATTGCATTCTTACTTGTCACCTAACCCATGTGCACCCAATCCTGTAGCTCCAAAACGAATTGATGATCGTGGAAAGGAAAAAATCACAGAATGCTACACACCCGCTCCAGAGCTAGTTTGGGTACCGAAGAAAGAACGATTTGTTCCACCTAGCTCAAGAAGAGGAAAGTCCCATGAAGCTTCTAGCTCCTCATGTAATGGATCCATAGAGGTAAAAGCTTCTCAACAGCCTCCACCTACAATAGTGGACCTCCATGAAGCTACAAAGGAATCCACACCTCCCAGTGTTCAAGAATCACCTGATGAACAACTTCAAGTTCGATCCTGGGAGAGTACCTTACCACCCTTGCAACTCGATGAGGCACCTAGGGTAATAGAAAACTACTGGCTAAAATCCTCACCTATTACCAATTGGAACAATTGGTTTCAAAGGGTGACGAGCACATTTCAAACGGTATGATCTACCCAAGGAAGGGGGGAGTGTTTGCTGACAGTCATCATTCACTCACTCCCCTCTCAACCTTCCTCCCTGACCTCTCGATTTCCAATCTTAGGGAATGTATATATAAAGCCTTATACTCACAAAAAACAAAAATAATAAAGAGCAAGAGCAATTATCAAACGAGTATGCACAATAAAAGTCAAAACATTGACCCAGACCTACACATTCACATCCGGTACACTGAAACAGAAACCTATGCCATAAAACACCTTTGATCCTCATCACTCGAGTGATGGAGGGTAGGTAGAATTGGTACGATTAGGAGTGTTTCTGTTTTAGAGTTGAGTTATTAGCAAAGTTCTTTTTTCCCACTGATGCCTCCTAGAGGTATTCTTTGTGTTTCTTAGTGTGTACAAGAACGTGTTGCTGTGGTTAGGATTTGGACCTTCATGGGATCTTTCTCTCGTTCACACTTCAAATCAAGCGCGACCATCAACACAAACAGGTGTTTCTTGTCCATTAGCATTGCCCCTTATTTTTTTGCATCCATGTTTGTCTGCTTTAATTGTGATTGGTAGCATAATATTCAGCACATTTGCTTAGTATCAAACATTAAATTCAATGTAATTTTTTGTCATAATCACTTGTCTAGGTTTAAAAATCAAGCAGTCCGACTAAGCTAGTCTGACCAAGCTAGGTGTTAGAGATCTTCTCTTAATACCATGGGAAATGCCTTCCTAATAATTAATGGTTACTTAGGTTCTTAATCTGATTTATGCAGCATTGTGTGAAATGTACTATGGATTTCTAGTGGGCTTAGTCCCTATTGACCTTTAGCTTAAGTATTATAAAGGGAGTTTACTAGTGTGATGAGCTTGGGGAGTGTAACAGTGATATATGACCCCCCAAAGTTACAAAATTAAAATGCTGAAAATGAACAAAGAAAAATTCAAAGTGCCACAATGTAAAATCTTAAGCTGGAAGAGAAATCTCAGCTTGATTCGATACTTCACTCACATGTATCGCCTATGGTACTAGAGCCCTAGAGGATCCCAGTGTGGGCGCTTTTCCATGAAAAGCAAAAAACCCAAGGCATACAAAATAAGCACACACATCAAAATTGAATCACTGTGAAAAGACTTTGGGGGGTCAAAGACAAGGTAATCAGTCAGGCGATGATTTCATGAGAAATTCCTTTTATTGTAGCTTAACTACAAGGTCTTTTAGGTATAGCCTCTAGTCAGCCCTCGAACATGAAATACTTGGCTCTCGTGATTAAACAACTTAATTGACCAGAGAAAATTGAGAAGCTTACCCATGGTATTAATAGTCGATTTCTAGTGCCTTTCGATCGTTAAATTAACAACCCAATACTTGTTTAATTTTTTACCTTTACATATGTTTATGCATTTGATTATATTGCAATTTAATCTTTATTGCTGACAAATGGGTTAAAATTCTGTTACCAATCACATTGTCTGCCTACAACTGCATATGCTTTTTAATTCTATATGAGAATGCAATTACTATGCCAATGTTGTTTGATTTTGCAGTGACTGAAGAAGGCTAAGGACATTTATCTCAAATGCTCTTCCGCCTCGACGAACGAGCTTCAACTCAATAGCTTCCGAGGACGGAATCTACATCAGAAAGGGGGGCATGTTAACCCTCATGGCTCACGGACACCATATCACCTACGACGGACGTTGTATTATTTACTTGGTAGAGTCAGGTACCGGGCTTGTCGGTCCAATAGGAAAAGGGTAAGAGTGATCGTCGATGAGAGGTGCACTCTAACTGGAACATTCAAGGGATTAGTTGGCTAAGCATGGGTGCCCAAGTGTGAATGGGGCGAGCTCATATAAAAGTCAACTAAACCTGAAATTCACTCATTCTCTCATTTGTGCAAATGAAGAGTGCTCTTGCTCCATCTCCATCCTCTTCTTCTTCATCTCCTTGTGTGTGTGTGTGTATGCGTGACAGAGAGAGAGAGAGAGAGAGAGTGCCATCGAGCATTGCGGCGGCATGACAACGGCGAGGCGGTTGAGCGTAGCATAGCAGCGTCTCCCTCTTCTTCGCGGCGAGGAATCCTCCACGAAGCAAGCGTAGAGCGGTGAGTGACACACCATCGTCATCTCTGAGCTTGTGTATGTGTGTGTGTATGCGAGAGAGAGAGAGAGAGAGAGAGAGAGAGAGAGAGAGAGAGAGAGAGAGAGAGAGAGAGAGAGAGAGAGAGTGCGATCGAGCATTGCGGCGGCACGACAGCGGCGAGGCGGTTGAGCGCGGTGTAGCAGCGTCTTCCTCTTCTTCGCAGCGAGGAATCCTCCACAAAGCAAGTGTAGAGCGGTGAGTGACACACCATCGTCATCTCTGAGCTTACTAGTTTAGGCTTGTTGTGTGCTTGGAGCCATTTGTGGCTCGCACGCAGTGTATCGGCAAGTTTCTTCATTGACACGTGCGACATACGCGCACAAACTACCTCTTAGCATGGAAAGATATCAAGATACTTATACACAATTTTCCTTAACAAATTCAAAAGATGTCACAATAATTAATAAAATCACACAGTCCCTTTCTCAAAATGATTGGCCTGGCTTACACTTCAACCACAATAATCTCATCTCTTTAAGAAGGTAGTAGGCCCATTCACAATGGGCCTACTATCGACCCATTGTGTATGGTGCTTGGGATAGGGCAGCGGGTACACACACACTCACAAAAAAAACACACACATAAGTGCTTATTTAGCTAAACACTTCTTTCTATTGCCTAACAACTATGTTCTTGCTTTTAAATCAAACCCTAGGTTTTACCTACATATTACTTTGCTTTATAAAAAACACCCCCATATGGCTCTCATCTTTTCTACGGGTATTTACTCATGCTATAATTTGGGTTGATAGCATCTTAACACTTCTATGGGGAACGCACCTTTTGAGGTTAAAGAGGGAAGATCCAAAAGTCCCTTACTATTTAAAGTATATGGGAAGATCTTCGTTGTTGATGAATATGCCGAGGCTCACAAGAATCTTTTCCAAAGATTAAAAGAGGCTATATCGATCTCAAAGCAAAGGAAAAAAGGAATGCTGCTACTATAAATCTCACACAATCATAGCATACACTCGATGTCTGATTGTTTGCTCGCATGTAGTATATATGATAGCATGTAGTATATATGATAGCATATATACACTCGATGTCTGATTGTTTGCTCGCATGTAGTATATATGATAGCATATAAGAGATAAATCATATGATGACATGAATTTTGAGCTCTCTCATTTGGTCAGTCTCAACTTGATGTTGTGCCATAGGCCATACCCCTTCAAGGTAGCTCATGGATTAGTGCACAATACATTTAGCATTTAAGTAAACACTAAAAAGAACCCTCAACTCCTGTATTAGTGTAATGCAAGAAGTTCTCATTTAAAAATGTTCACAACCCTGATGAATCTTGCAATGTCTATGCATTCCATTAAAACATGTTCACATTAGTACAAGGAGCATCCTGCGAGCTAGAGGTAGAGAGAGGGGTGGGGTTTGTGTGTGGTGGGTGAGTGCCAAAGGTGGGAACGAGGCCCCATTATAAATCATCATTTTTTTTGTTAGTATTATTTTCTTAATTCGATGCCTTGGTATCGGCGGCGGTTTGTGCACGTGACAGAGGGAAGAAATGAGGGAGAGTAAGGGTAGGTGGTAGTGTGTGTGTGTGTGTGTGTGTGGGGTCTCTTGACGGCATCACAACTTATAAGCGAGCTCGTTGGGCCAGTGATCAAGCGCGCACGTCTGTGTCTGTGAGACTTGAAGTGTTTTCATTAAATGAAGCTGGGGTAGTGGCTAAGCTCCAGTGGTTTGATGGCGGGCAGTGGGTTGAAAAGCGTGCATGCGAGAGAAATCATGATCCAAGTTCGAAGTCGGGGTCCATGCCACATGGAGCCAAGCTGAATGCAAGCGGCCCTTAGTGTGTTGGAAGGGTTGTCAAAAACAGGGGTTTTGATTGTGTGTGTGTGTGTGGGGGGGGGGGGGGGGGGGGGGGGGGGGGGGGGGGAATGGGTTGGTGTGTGAGAGAGAGCCGAGTCAACACGGATGCAGGCCAGAATGTAGTGGCGGCTAGTGCGTGGGTGGACTTTGTGCTCCTCAAAAGGCCGAGTGTGTGTGTTCAACAGGCAGCACAAAACTTGGCAAGAGGCGTGTGTGTGTGTGTGTGTGTGTGTGTGTGTGTGTGTGTGAGAGAGAGAGAGAGAGAGAGAGAGAGAGAGAGAGAGAGAGAGAGAGATTTGCTAGCACCAAATCTGGCCAGTTGAGCATGCCACAGAGTCGTCAGCAAGCATTGATTTTTTCAAAAAATTTAATCAAAAATATATCTATTAAGGGCTTGTTCCCATGGTCAACAAGAGAAGAACATGAAGTATGTGTTTATGAGGTGTTCCTTTAAAGAGCCATAAAATGGCACCATGCCAATGCTACATACTTGTCTAGCAATTAATGATGTTCGTGCAATAAAAATTGAAGTGTCTAACATTAGTGACTTTCCTTGATCAAAAACATGTTCGATGCTTTCAATCATGCACCAAGGCATCCCACAATTCGACTTGAATTTGATTGATTTTAAACTCTAGCCCATCTTGGTTTCTCATGACATGCCAACATGATGATTTTCATAAGTGCACATGCATGGTATAAGATTTTGCAAAAAATGATCAATATATCATCCACTAATCAAATAAACCTTCACCACAACTATGCTCACTTAATCAAGCATACCAATCAAACTATGCACATTTGAAAATCGATCAAATATTATGCACATCATCTCACAAACCTCATTCATTTTGCTTCAATTTGATGCAGATGTTGGAAGATGCACACATGCTTGATGAATACACTAATTTCCTCATTAACATAGATCCAATTTGCAATCAAATCTTTCATTGACCATTTTTCCCCTCTTAAATCATTCATATCCAATCGGATTTGTCATTTTGGTTTGTGAGGCTACACATGCTTGATTTTGGCATTGGCAAATGCACATATCATTGAAATTCTTACCATTTCCAATCAATTAGACATACACGACAATGGTATTACACAAAATCATGCCCAATTTCATATCAATTGAGTCATCAATGATGCACACACCAATCTTTTGTCGGTCTACTAATCATCACAAATGGTGACCGAGACCAATCATTCATCACTAATTTGGATATCAAATGCCATTGAGTAGACACACACACCCAAATTTAGAACAAAATTGTGTGCAAAAATACATCAATTGCACATTACAATGCTCAAATTGCAAATTCAATCAAGCATAATTGAATGCATGCATGCTCAATTTCTAAAAATTTAACACTATTTTGACCCAATCAAGCAATGCACACACTCAAAAGTTAAGCACAAAAGATCAAATTTGGCTCAATTGGCAATGCATTTACGCTTACCCCTAATGATTGCACACACTTTTCATGAAAATTTCACAATCAAAAATCATTTAGGTGCCCCAACTAACCATCAATCATTGAAAATCAAGTGGTCTTGAATGGACACACACACTCAAATTTTGCCCATTTATGTAGCATTTAAGCTTATTTAATATTTGAATTAGCCTAGCATACTTGACAATGACATGATTGCATACTCACATATCATCAATTCCATCAATTTCTATACATGCTTAGCCGCACACACTCAAGATTAAGTGCACACACACTTGAATTTTTTGACAGTTTTTTTCCCTCTTTGGTGCATTACACACACAATATTTTTATGCACACACATGAATCATTGATGATAATTAAGCATTATCTTGACATACACAAAGTTCATTAGTCAAAATTTGACCATCAATTTCATTCTAAGTGAATCAAATTAGGTGCAAAGTGTAGGTCAATTGAGTTACATACCTAATTTTAGCAAATAATTAGTACACATTGAACCACATTAATCAATCAAGAATTGACATGAGCAAGTGAGTGCACTTACATTGTAATCACACTCCAAGCCATTCCTTTGCTCCACACGAAGATGCATCACTGCACACACAAGTGTGCACCATCAAATCGGCTGCAAAATTGACCATTGTAGGCCAAAAATCAAACACTCAAATCATCAAATTAGGCATAAATTAGCACAATTAACTTGATTAGAGTGATGATTCCACCTCTTAAAAGGGGATTAATCATATATTACATATCAAATGTTAGCGGTTAGGTTAGTAACTTTAGTCAAAATTAGTAAAAGTTAGCATGAAATTACTACAATTAGCATGGAAATGAAGCGAAATTAGCAAGGGTGAGTATGAAATTAGTGAAATTGGAGGTTTGATGTATTCATAACTCAAAATTAGCTTCAATTTCTTGCGCAACATCATCAAATCAAACCAAAATTGAGTTATACACACTCAAAAACCGAGAAATTAGTAGTGAAATTACTCTATTCTAGACGTCGTATGCTCACTAGCTTAAGTTATCGATCCCCTGCAACGGAGCCAAATGTTGGGAGGCGTTGTAGTACGACCTAATCGCAACCTACACAAAATTATCAAATCCGTGGATCAGTAATCCATCTAGGGCATGGAAGCACGAGCATCGGATGAATAGAAATAGAGGATTCAAGAGAATACCTCACCAATGTAAGTAGAGATTAGCCATGGCAAGACTAACTCTAACCATAATCTATTCACTAATCAATCAACTCCTACACACACCAAGTCCACCGAAGTCCGACTTGCCAATTTTATGGAGTCACAAGAACACAGTCAACACAAGCATCCATGATCAAAGCACACACTAATTGCATTGAAGTTGGCTTTCACAATCATCACATGCCAACCAAGGTACTCTAATCACATCACACACAAGTGGCATTGAGCTCAAGGCTCTTAAACTTTCACACACTTAAGTACACAATTAGCCACAAACTCTAATGACATGACCAAGAGTGCACACACACTACACACATCAAGAGAATTAGAGAAGTAATCATCTAATTGAAATACTTAGGGAAGAAGAGAGTTAAGATCAAAGCAAGAAGTACATACCTCTCTCAAATTTAGAATATAAGAGTGTAATACTACCTCATGACATAATGAAATGTAGAGAAGATAAGACTAATGAGTAAAATAGGGATTAGATTAATCAAGCTTTTCTAATTACAATGGATTAGTAGTACTATCCTCTTAAGCATGGACATTAAGCTCAAGGCTAGGCCATCCATATAATGAACACTTAACAGAGAGAGAGCTCACAAAAGTTGATCCTCAAGAGTGGATACACAAGAATGAAGTCTCCTTGCATAAAGGCTTCCTTTTAAAGGCTTTCACCACAATCCCTTCTACTGTGGGTTTAAGTTTGGGCCCTCTAGCTAGCATATACAACTTTGGAGCTCCCAATGAGCCCAAGACTTATACAGAGTGGGTTGGAAATATTATGCACAACCATAGAATATCTCCCGCTTGATGCATAACCGGTGTAGCTTGTGTTAGCCGCTGCTAACAGAATCACATGCCAAGGGCTTCCCCTTCCTAAGAAACTCATTAGAGTATACCAGATGTAGTAAAGATGCAGTAAATCTCCATCCTATCCTAACTTGGCTAGTAGATTCAAATTACCAAAGGTAGAGAGAAAGCATTTGTTAAATATAAAATGAGGTGAAAAGAAATCTTGGCAAAGACACAATGAACAAAAATTCCGTGCCCATTTTCTTCATTAGATATAAGATGCATTTTGCTAACCCCATTACATAGTACCTACATTACAAATCCAAAAAGTGTTTGACAGGATACCCTCTACCTCTCCCTCTAATCATGCTTCTTGCTTTCCCTCTCCATCAATAAGACTCAACAGAAGAAGAAGCTAGAGTAAAAAATGACGTGTACAAAGAAGTGGGTGATATGAGAGAATTGGGTCTTTTAAGAGTAGGGGAATCTTCAACATCCGTATTAGGTTTTAGCAAGCCAAGAAGGGTTTTAATACCAAGATAGTTACCATACATAGTCAAAAGAAGCCTGGATTTTTCTACCGCCAGCTCTTGAAGAAGAGAGAGCATAAGGGTGCGAAACTGAATAGAAGTCATCTAAGCTAGCACAAGTTCCTTGGCCTGGCCTCCAAGCCAAGAGCAGAAAAGGGAGAGGTAGTGAGCAGAAGCAGTGTCGGGAAACATGAGATCCAAGTTGTTGAGGGCATATCATATAGCATGATCAAACCAGATAATGCTAGATTTGCAAGAAGCCCTAGGGTCAGGAAATCTACAAGCACATTTGACATAATACCTATAAATGTTCCAAACAGACTCAGTGTAGTACTCAAAGTTACTTTTGGAGAACTCCATCAAGCCCTTGGTACGTACATACAAACCTGTGTTTGAGCCACATTTCTTTGTATCAAGGAACCGCATAGTGAAAGGAGCATTAATAAGGTCACCTTTATCAAGAGATTGGACACCTCTTAATATTTTGATTCGTGATTCTTCTATTGAAGATGCCGGAAGATTAGCTAAAAAGACCCAGGTTTGATTGAGATAGGAGCTAAAAAACCTTTGTTGGGAAGGGCCAAAGGTGATGGTCCACACCAAGGGATTCGATTTCAACTTGTTTGGAAGTTCTCTATGAATTCAGACACATCTACTACCCCTTCTTTAGAGTTGTTGATAAGTTGGGCAAGGGTATGAACACACTTATCAAATGACATAGTTTGAACCAACGAATTGGCTAGATCAGCAGAATCTCCTGCTATTAATTCAGATGCCAAAGGGTCACGAATGCATCTAAGAACTTGAAGCAAGGCTTTAGAAAGAGGCTCAGTAGGAAGCTCTAACCCTTGAGATAGTGCTAAGCTCTGCATGGTCAAACAAGGTGTTAATTAGAGAAATAAATGACTAATTATAAGAATTGTAGCCTCTTCAGCCTTCAACCGACCAGGAGAACCCATAAGGGTCGGTACCAATTAATTCTATCTAGAACAGAAACTGAGGGATAAAATATAGTAACTAGGTCTTTGAATAGTATCAATACTACTCTTGGTGTTAGGTGTTAGGTGTGTGTGTGTGTGTTTCAGTAACAATTATAACATAAACACCAAAGAATCCTTTCAGATTATAAAAGACACTAGAAACTATGTCAATGAAAAGGTGGTATAACTCCCATTTACACAGACTTTATACAGAAGTCTAAGAGTTAAGAGCCTGAAGAAATATAAGTCCGCCATCTTCAAGCCAGGGAACTTTGAAAACCATAGTTGAGAAGGTAACCCTCACCTACACCCATGAAAACAACACAACTTTCAGTTAGCATTGGCATCATATGTAGGTGATGCATGGGTATCCCACACACAATTTTGTCTGAGTGTCAAACTTGACTTTTGAGCATATGACGAGGATGAGGATATTGTGCACATTCTAAGTAGTAAGTTTCCTTGCATTCGGAGCATCATAGCTATACAACATCATCGGGTGAAGCTTGCGGTAAGGAAAGTAGCTTTTGATGTTTGACATACATCTGAGACTGATTTAGGCAAGAGCACATTGGACTTGGGTTTTTCAAGAGATTAGCTATCTCTTTTAGCCTCCATGCACTAGTCATGTCAGCTACGTCCCACGGATTGACATTTATGTATGTGGTTCTCACTTTGCTAGCATCGATATGGTGAGGCTTAGTAGCCGGCTGACATTTTGGCATTGTTGTCCGGGACGAGGTAACCTAAACTAGAGAAAAACCCAAAGCATTCACTTGAAATTCCATTACTTCCTCTAGTTTTGGCTAGAGTAATACAGTTTCTGACTTAATCACGACTGAGAGGTGCTTGAGAGTAGGGATACTTGGTAACAACCTCGGGAGAATTAGTTCATAGGACGGATTAGGTAAAGGATATTTGAGACTAGCTAGTGATTGGTAAGGGTATCACCTAAGTAGAAAGTAGAGATTTGCGACTGAAAGTTGAATTTTCCAACTTTTTGCACTCTTTTTTCATGTTCAATAGGAGTAGGGTAAGTAGAAAACCATTATGATTGTATCTGACCTAAGGTGCATTGAAGAAAACCAAAATAATTATCAATTCTATCTTAGACGGGCCTAAGATAGACAAGGGGTTTCTAGGACTGACATTGTGAAACTGAACTGGCAAGGTGGTAGACCAACTTGATTAGACTACTTCCTTAGATTTTGGAAATATTTGGATCACTAAAAGTCCTAGTCAAGCCCAAATCTGAAAAGAGTTGCTAACTTTAAAGAGAGTTAACAAAAGTAAATTCAATTTTGGCTAAAACTTGAAACCGGGGTGTGGATAATTCCTAAAACTTGGAGGGAATTCAATCTGTGAAATAAAAATTGTAAAATATCCAATTATGGTAGAGTTTTATCTTAGTTGCGCAGAAGATAGAATTCCATCTAGAGGGCGTATTTTGCCAAACTTTCAACTCACATGGTTTATTTAGACCAGAATACAGCTCTTGAGAAAGTTTGAAAAAGTTTGAAGCTGTGCAAGGGCAAAACACACCAAGAAAACTGGAAACCTTGGTCATGGGAAACCTGGGTCATGGGATCAAAAAGGGTGACAAAACACTGGTAAACTATCCAAACTTTGTGAAACTCTTTGGACAAGCTTGAAATCACATATAGAAACCTACACAAGTCACATTGGGCAAAAACATGCTAAAATAGAGAAGATTTATCTTAGGCGTGCCGAAGAAAAATTTCTCACCATGAGGGTCATTTTGTGCATTTGAGACTAGGGATATCTTTGTCAAGATGTGTAGACCCCATTCAAGTGATAAAAAGTGAATTTATTCCCACATAGAGTTGCAACCATCTAAGGCACGCCTAAGATACCCTCAGCAAAATTTTAGAGCTGGGGCATATTGGGTGTACCCAGTGCTTGGAAAAAGGAATTGTTAGATGTTTTGTGACTTTAGATTGACAATTGTGGAATCACATACGGTTTGAAGTGTTGGTGTGTAGGAAATCTCGACTCTGCAAAAAAGGGAGAGACAAGGAGTAGAAGCACTGTGTCTAAAATCAAAGGCAACTTTCCAGTTTGAAGTATCTATTTGATTAAGTTGTCTGAGCCCATATATGAACTTAAGATCTAGTAGAGTTTTGCAAAACATGGGTACCTTAGGGGAGAATACAAGCAGAGCGTCCACAAAAGAGAGTGTAAACCAAGGGAGACCATTAGAAACTATTGCGCAGGAAGTGCCAAACACTTATTTTGAGTCAAGCTCCGAGATGTCTTCTTTTTCAACTCAATCAAGAATTGGGACCTCTCTCAAGTTCAAGCATATCTTGACTTTCTTTAAGACCAACAAGTACAGAGCCCAGATTTACTTGGACCCAAACAAGGAGTTTGTTGTAAGGGTAGATATTTATACCATCGAGTTTGAAGAGGAGGTTAGGACAAACAAACAAGACAAGCTCTATATGGACCAAAATGGGGTGCAATACCTCAAGATACAGGATCGTGATTCAATAGAACAATGGGGATTGGAGGTTGATACTCTATGTCTTAATAAAGTTGTGAAAGAAGGATCTCAAGTACTAGAATTAGAAGGATATGACTTGATAGATACCAAACCTCTGAAGCGCATACCCATGGATAACCCTAGACTTGGATTCTTTTGTTGGGAAGCCAACAATGTCACGGATCTAATATGGACTACCCATGCCAAACCGGGACAATTGACACCCTTGAAGATAGTGTATATTTTCAAGATCAAGGAGAAGGGTTTAGTAGAACTACCTGCCCATCTCTCAGTAGGGATTGTTATAACAACGATTTTGTTATGATGACTTCAAAGGAGATTGAACAAATCAAATACCAGGGGCATTCGATCCAAGAAGTGATTATGGGAATTGTACTTAAAACTGAACATAGTGTAGGCCCAAATGATAGAGCCTATGATAGTATGGTCAATAAAAGAGAAAATACAACCAGGGGCAACCACCTTCAATGATGGAAACAAGGAAAGAAATGTAAAAACCACCTTTAATAGGGAAACAATGGGTAACACTAGGCCAAGGAGAGGTCCACATGAGTCACATCTACCAAATAGCTGATTTGAAGGTTTAATGGGAGAATCTCCAGCTAGAAGAGAAAGAGCAGGTGTTGAACATAACCGTAGAGTCAGACTAGTAGATTTCCAAAAATGGGTCAAAAAGTAGAGCAGGCCAGGGATCCGTATGACCATTTAGCGAGCTATAGACAAGTTTTGAGAGCTGAAGAGCACATAACTGACTTCCATAAACAATTTGAGGGGTTTGGAACGTCCTTAGAGGGTAAAGATTTAACTTGGTTCGAGCCATACCTCCTACATCAATAACTGTTTTACCTACTTTGGCAATGATATTTGTTGTTGCTTGCTTGAAAATGAAAATCAAGCCTTGGGGGGTTCACGATTCAGTACCCCCCTATATAACGTGCGTTCAGGGGGTATTAAAAATACCCCTCTTTTAACATGTTTGAATGAATAAAATGACACCTTATTTTAGGATTTTTTTCCAAAATTGAATATAAAAACCCCTTATTTTAATGTATCTTTGTTAAATGGCTTAAAATTTTTGCATTTTAAAACCCCTCCTTTTGAACTCACATTATACATTAACATGATTACATAGTGCACCCCCCGAGAATCAAGCATAGCACAATGGCACAAATCTGCAGTTTCAGACAAAAACAAGGACAGACTGTCAGAGATAGTGTGAGTCGGATGAGACAATATATAGATGAATATTCAGAGTTGGAGATCCCAACCGCAGAAAGACTTGTCTCACTATTTGGGAGGGATTACTAAACAAATATTTGCATGCTATTTTGTATAGCAAAAAACACATGACATGGGAAGCATGCAGTCTTCATGAGATTGACTTGAATGATAATTATGAGATCTTCAACGAGGAGAGCATTGCTAAAGATACACAAAGCGAGCAAACTACGTCCAATGTACCAACACAAGTAGGACCAATTGTTGCAACTCTTGCCAACACTATAGAAGACATGCTTGAATGCATGAACAATATGATGACCGACATGCAAAGGATATCTATGAGAGGGGTGGGACAGGGACTGATTCAGGGACAACCTATGGGATAACATAAGCAATTGAAATGGTTTGCCACTGAAGGAAAATGGAAAAACCATGAGACAAACGAGTGCTAATACAAGCCTAAATATGATGGAATGTCCCGTATGTGCCAATGAGGCCACAAGGACAACCCCTGTATAGATACCTACCAAATGTGGCACAAATGCAAAGATCACCCATGAATATGGAGAGACCACAACTAGTATTAGGCCAATAGCAACCACTCCTAGGGGATAATGCTATACCAATCAAGTATATGTTGCCTGAGGAACAGGTGGAAGAAAAATCTCCAGTACCCGTTATGCCATAGCGTGAAACGAGTTCGGTAGCAATGGGGGTGAAGAAAGAATGGTATAATCAATTGACTCCCGTCTTTGTAGAACCAATGTACCAAACACCTATGGACACATCACCTATTTACTTTATTGCAAACCAGGGAGCTAGACCACCTATGATCAAACTAATGCCCAAACCAAAAACCAAAATTTTTTATAATTGCAGGGTGGATGACCATTGGAAAAATGATTGTCCTAAACCACATAATAATGCAAAACATTGAGAGGCATATTGTGGAGCATGTGGTCACAAGGGTGGACAATTTCTTGAAGACTACCCTAGGAATCTAGTAAACAAATTGAAAACCCCCATAAACATAGTTCAAGTAGTGCCCAACAGTTCATCATAAGGAGAACCCACAATTCCAGTTTGAGTAGTGACTAGAGCACAAGCCAAGGGGAATAAACAAAAAAACACAAGTGGATCGGACATACCCAACAGTTCCTCCAAATACTCCAGAAAAGAACGACGCAAACGGTACAAACTTAAGAGACACTGCTGGATTATAGGCCAGTGGCCCATGGCCGAGTTGTGGCGGCGCCCGTCCATTTACATTCTTTTGGTTATAATGAAGAATAAAAAGATGAGAGTCTATTCTCGCATATGCTCCACCAAAACCTACTATGTATGCTCATCCCCTTCTCCTTCCCTCTCTTGCACTCCATAGCCAGTCTCCACAAGTGGTATCAGATCCCAGGAGGCAGCCCCGACATCTCCGGCTACCCATGTGCACAGCAACCCTAGTCGAGCAAGGAATTGGGAGCTTGGTAACTTCTGCAGAGAGTCGGGTCCTGCAGGTTGAAGAAGCTTGAGGCTAATCAAGCATTACAAAGCAGTGAGAGGTAAAATGAAGTCAAAGGCTTAAGCCAAGCAAGGGAACCTCGACAACATACACTCAAAGGCATCTTTGAGGACAAGGAATCGGCAAAGAATCGAGTTGTGCAGAAAAAAGTCTTGCAAGCAAACCTTCAAGGCAAGATTTGCAAAGCAATTGGGGATTGAGGAATTCATGAGCAGGTATATCAAACCAGACAAAGCACAAAATCAAAAGCAGAATTGAAGCAAGTGAAATCAGGCAGTGTAGAGGAAATTGGCAGCATGAAATTGAGCAAGTAGAACTTAAATTGAAGGCAAGCTTTGTGAGCAGGAGACGAGCCATCCAGAATCAAGCTTGGTAGAAGCTTGAGAGTGTGTGATAAGAAACACACAAACACGAGGCATTTTGCAAGGCCAGGTCAATAGCAGAGCGAAATTAGGCCCGTGAGTACGACAACAAGGTAGTAGCAAGCATAGATTGGGGCACACACACACACACACACACACCCACACCCACACACTCATCCTTCCTTTTGCTTATGAGATCGACTGTTCAATGCAGGTTTCAAAAGTTCTGGCAAAAATCAAAATTTTCAATTTAAAAACTTGACTTTACAGACCTCATGTGTGCAAGGGTTTTCTCACACGAGTGACAGCGACACCCCTTTTACTAGCCCCACTCACATACATCCGACATGTGTGTGTGTGTGTGTGTGTGTGTGTGTGTGTGTGAGAGAGAGAGAGAGAGAGAGAGAGAGAGATCTTCTCAGCGAGTTGTGTGTGTGTGTGTGTGTGTGTGTGTGTGTGTGTGTGTGTGTGTGAGAGAGAGAGAGAGAGAGAGAGAGAGAGTGATTGGGTGTGTGGGCATCTTCGGCTCCGACATCGACATCGACATTGACATCGACACCAGTTCACAGACATTGAGAGAGAGAGGGAAAGAGCTCCAGCTCTAACACCGACACCACATCTTAGACATTGGCCTCGTCTCTTCAACTCCGGATATACGACATCCATTCTCTGAGACACACACACACTATATGTGCACATTCGGCATCGTCCTTTGGCATCGGCTTAGTTTTTGACATCCTTTCGATGACACGGCACATAGGTTTTGACACCAATCTTGGCGGCCATGACACCGTTCTTGCGCATTATTCAGACGCGTGCGTTCCCGTGGACGACTGTTTTCCCGCAGACAGTTGTGCTTGCAACATGCATGGGTGAGGTGCCTCTACCATAGAGGAGTGACACCTAGCATCGACACCGACCGCATTGATCATGCTCTACGACATTTTTTTGACTTTGAGCACCTTGGCGGCTATTTGACTAGCAGATTTCCGTCTGACGGTGGAAATCGTCACATACCAACATCAACATGTAGGTTACAAGCGATTTTTGAGCCCGTTTACACACATTTTCTTTCCAAGTTTCTAGACACTTATAGACACGACGCTTGTTTAGGCGATTTTGGCAGTTATTTTGATAACAGTTTTCTCTGTGCACAGATGTGTTGATAGATGCATGTTTGCTTTAGCACACCATAGTGCTATTGAGCTCTTTTGAGAGCAGATATCCCCTCATGGAGCACTTTTACTGCATGCAGTAGTTCTTGGTGCCTGTTTGAGCGTGGTCACTCATGTACATTGAGTTGTAGACATTGCCCATTGTACTAGGTGTGGAGCCATTTTTTGGGCTATTTTGGTAGTTTTCCCAGCCGTTTTTGAGACTCGGACCGGAAGAGCCCTTTCTAAGACTGTGGCTAGTTGTTTTGTGTCTGCTTTAGCCTTTGGAGGGTTGTTGCGTGAGGTTTTTTTTTTAGCTAGGGTATTCTCGAATGTTGAGATACCTTCGGTGACACAGGTAGCTAGATATAGGATATGTATCTAGGCAGTCTCTTGTGCTTTTGACGCCGAGTTGGTGGTCACACAATAGTGGTTTTGAGTAGTTGATTCCCATTGATTCTTTTGAGCAGTTTATGCATTTTTGAGTTGTGTTTTGACTCCTCATACAAAGGATACTTTGCCGGATTTTTCCTGCGAGTCATGACTTTTATTGTTTACACTTTTGAGCCTATTTTGGTTGAGGTTTTGCTCCCTATACAAAGGTGACTTTGCCCAAATTTTTTCAGCTTCTCGCCATAGTTTGGCACCTCTCGAACCCTCTTGTCAGTGAAGGAATATTTCATTCACAAGTTTGATGGTAGCAACTTCACCTTGTGGAAAGAGCACATGAACGATTTTTAAACTAACAAAGCCCTATCAAAACCACTGAAAGAGCGTGCAGAGGTTGATGACTATACGCAGGCTCAGTGGGAGCTTTTGGATGTGAAAGCCATGGCTACGATACATCTTCATCTAGTCGAGTCAGTGTTCTTCACCATCATAGGGAAGACAATTGCCAAGGCTATATGGGATAGCTTATGTTCAGTATGGGAGAGCAAAAGTGCATCCAACAAAGTTTTTCTCATTAAAAAGCTTATGAAGCTCAACATGAAAGAAGGTAGCACAGTTTTGGGACACTTAAATGAGTTCAACTCCTTGTTCAGTCAGTTGACATATCAGGGCTTTAGTGAGTTTGACGACGAACCCAAGTCTATTTTTCTATTAAGCTCTCTATTGAGTTCATGGGACATATTTTGCATAGCCACTAAAAATTCAGCTCTAAATGGAAAGTTAGTGTTCAATGATATCACAAGTGCGTTGCTCATTGAGGAGATTAGACGTCAATCTCCCAAACATGGTATACTTGAACTTTCACAGGAAGTCTATATTCACAAGATATGCAAGGGGGGAAAGCATCAAGTACCCCAATGGCAGCATACAAGAAACTTAGGAAGCATGATTGTCCCAAATCGGATGCTGAAAAGGTAGAGATGGCAAAGGTGTCGTATTCTTTGGTAGTTGGTAGTATCATGTTTGCCATGGTTAGCACATGGCCAGACATTGCATATGCAGTGGGAGTGGTCAGCACGTTTATGGAAAATCCAGGCAGAAAGCATTGGGAAGCAGTGAATCACATCTTGAGATACATCAAGGGCTCAGCTAGCAAGTGCTTACACGTCGGGAACAGTGATGTATCCATCGTTGGATACACTGATTTGGATGGGTACAAAATGTCACAGGTTCAAATCCCGTCATCCCTATCTCCTATACGTGGAACAACTGGCAAGGTGTGTGGACACTAGGCGATCCACATCTGGTTATGTTTTCTTGCTCGTCGCTGGAGCGGTAATTTCTTGGAGATCATGTATCCAGAATTGCACTTCGTCTTCCACCACTGAGGCATAGTATGTTGTAGTTTCTAGTTCTAGTAAGGAACTTGTGTGGTTATCTCGTCTAGTGGAAGACCTTGGTATACACCAGACTCCAATGCTACATTGTGACAGCTAGAGTGTGATTGCATTAACAAAGAACCACGTGTTCCGCTCCAAGTCAAAACACATAGAGGTGAGGTATCATGTGGTATGGAATATTTTGACTAGCAAACTCATTGAGGTACATAATAACCCCTACATTCTTTAGCCACTTGGGCCACGTTGACCTTCAAGTGGGAGATTGTTGGGTTATAGGTCAGTGGCCCGTGGTTGGGGCACCCGCCCATGTACATTCTTTTGGTTATAATGAAGAATAAGGAGATGAGAGTCCATTCTCTCATATGCTCCACCAAAACCTATTGTGTATGATCATCTCGTTCCCTTCTCTCCTTCCCTCTCTTGCACTCCATAGCTAGTCTCCATAGACAAAAACTACAAAAGGGGTCAAAGAAAAGATACAGAAGGAGGTAGAGGAAAAGATTGTTGGGTTATAGGTCGGTGGCCCGTGGTTGGGGCACCCGCCCATGTACATTCTTTTGGTTATAATGAAGAATAAGGAGATGAGAGTCCATTCTCTCATATGCTCCACCAAAACCTATTGTGTATGATCATCTCGTTCCCTTCTCTCCTTCCCTCTCTTGCACTCCATAGCTAGTCTCCACAGACAAAAACTACGAAAGAGGTCAAAGAAAAGATACAAAAGGAGGTAGAGGAAAAGATTGTTGGGTTATAGGTCAGTGGCCCGTGGTTGGGGCACCCGCCCATGTACATTCTTTTGGTTATAATGAAGAATAAGGAGATGAGAGTCCATTCTCTCATATGCTCCACCAAAACCTATTGTGTATGATCATCTCGTTCCCTTCTCTCCTTCCCTCTCTTGCACTCCATAGCTAGTCTCCACAGACAAAAACTACGAAAGGGGTCAAAGCAAAGATATAGAAGGAGGTAGAGGAAAAGATGCAGACCTTGTCATCATATTTTAAGGATCCGAAACCAAAATCAGCAAGATCCTTGTTGGTCAATAAAATTTACAAACCAATCAACACGGCCTTGGAAGCTTTCCAAGCCGAATTGAAAATCGGCGGTCAATCATTGGAAACCAAATGGAAAAACTATCCAGCACCGAATATGGAAGCAACTAAATTAAAAGCGTACAAAAAATTGGAGCAAATCACGCAATCCATGTTGGAACATAGAAACCTTAGTTGGAAATCATAAAAAAACCAACAGAAGTTAAGACTAAGATCATTAGAGAAAAAATGCACAAGAAGGGAGAGTTGAAAACTTTAGAATATGATGACGTGCTTTCACCTAAACTGATAGTTCCTGATAGTGAGGAAGGTTGGGATGGAGTGCCCATAGTTTAAGAAGATTGGCCAAACCACCTATGGGAATGAGTTAGGGAAGCAAAAGATGTGAGTTTGACTCTGAAATCGGCTCCAATTGAAGAGGTATGGTTAGATAGACAACCCATGGAATTAGATGAACGGTCTTTGTATGGGGATTGGGGATCAGAGCAGTCAAGCTTAACAAAACCTGGAAAAATGCAGACGCTACATTTGTACTTAGGTGAGAATGAAGAGAAATCAATAGTGTGCAAAACAACAAAACCAAATAGACCAAAACAAACCTTGGATGTGACGAATTTGCAATCCATTATGTCAACTCCAATTCAATCCACAATCACATTGGGTGAGCTACTAAAGTTACAACCACTACTATGGGGAGATTTAAAAACCACCTTGGAAAAGATTGGCTTAGAGGGAGTACCCCAATCAATAATGGAAAGAATGCAAAATGAGGAGACACGAACTAAACTTGTCAACAATGTGCCCATGAACAAAGTAGGCGACTACTGTGAGGGGAACAAGGGAAACACAACCAAAGCAGTACAATACAATGACGTAACAACCATGGCTATTTTGGATAGTGGGTATCATAGCCATAGCAACAAAATCCATGTAGGAAGCCTGGGAAAAACTAGCAATTAGGCAAACAAGGATGAAACTACAACTGCATATGAATGCATTGAGAAATCAATGGGCTTACTAGGGAATGTGACAGTCAACTCTTGCGGAATTGACTATCAACACACTTTTGCCATTGTAGATTTTGGAAAGAAACTGAACTATGAAATTATCTTGGGGACCGTTCATAAGACAAATATAATTGATCCAAGATTGGGGAAATGATTATCTCTACTTAAAACAAGTAGGAGCGATTACCAAAGTGAATTTGAAAGAACACTCCTACAACGATGTCCTGAGGATACCTATACAGGAATTGGACTTTAAAGGAATCATAACAAAAAAGAGCACTTAAGAGAAAAACTTATACTCAGAAGAGGAGAAGAAATATTCTTTTAATTTTGAAACCAACATTGAAGACACCAATGAAGGTACCATAGGAAATGGGACAATAACCTGAAATGAGAAACACCAAAAAATGCAATAGAAAACAAAACTCAATCCTTGATGTAAATAGATGCAAGGGATTGCATAAAACACAAGATAACAGGAAGATATCTAGACACGATATATTTAGAGCAACAAAACAAAACATACATAGCTACAGATTTGTCGCAAGAAGAAGAGGAGATTCTCATTCGTACTTTAAAGGAGTATAGGAATGTCTTGCATAGCCTTAGAAAGATCTCAAGGGGGTGGATCTTGGAATATGCAAGCACACTATCCCTATCAAAGATGATGCTAAGCCGAGCAGACAAAGACCATATACCTATAACAAGACATTCACCAAAAATATCAAGGAAGAGATCGAGAAACTCAAGGAGGATGAATTCATCTACAAAGTAGAACACACTGATTGGGTATCACCTATTGTCATGGTGCCTAAGAAGAATGGTAAACTCAAAGTGTGTGTAAATCTCAAGAAGGTGAATGCTGCCACTATTCAAGATAATTAGCCTCTTCCTATCATAGACCATGTGCTAGAACGAATAGCTGACAAGGAATCTTATAGTTTCTTGGATGACTTCTAAGGTTACAACCAATTGATCATAGATCCTAAAGATCAACATAACATGGCCTTTGCCACGAAATGAAGAATTTTTGCTTATCGAGTCATGCCTCTTGGTTTGACCAATGCTCTAGCAATATTCCAAAGGCTAAAGAGACATGCTTTTAAGGAATATTTGTGGAATTTCCTAGAAGTATACATGGATGATCTTTGTGTGCTCTCCACAAAAAGAGAGAGTCATTTTGAACATTCACAGTGTCTTTGAGAAATGTCGTTTGTATAGGATTTTTTTGAATCCTAAAAAATACTTTTTTATGGCTAGACAGGGGCAATATTCTCGAACATATTGGATCAAAAAGTGGTATAGCCACACACATGGAGAAGGTGGCAGTGATCGTTGAAATGGCAAGAACAACAAACGTTAAACAAGTTCAGGCATTCATGGAAAATTATGGTTATTATCGTAGATTTATCAACATGTATGCAGTTGTAGCTAAACCCATTTATAGCCTTATCACTCACTTTGAATGGACAAATGAACGTGAGGAATCATTCTAGAAGCTTAAGCAAGCTTTGACCACAAAACCGATATCGAAAGCTCCATACTGGAACAAAGGGTTCCATGTGCATGTGGATGCTTCAAGTTTTGCTATTGGTTGCATCTTAGCTTAGCCAGGAGAGGGATACTGTGGTACAAGCTTGACTGAAGTAGGCTTCTTTCTCCTCATGATTAATGCACAAAAGTAGAATCCCCTCCTTGAGGAGTAGATACCTGGTGGAATATTTGATTAAAAGAATATTCCCAAAAGATATTAGTCAACAAAGACGAAGGGAAAAAGAGACTGAAGCAGTCAACTATGCAATGCTTGGGAATTAGCTCTATCGACGAGGGAAAGACCAACAGCTTAGAACGTGTGTCAATGAAGAGGAGTATCTTCCTATATTGGAACAAGTGCATATAGGTCTAGCAGGGGGTCACTTCTCTCATGAAACCACAACCAAGGCTATACTGATGGTAGGCATCTCGTGGCCAACCTTGTTTGCTGATGCCAAAGAATTTGTTCGACGATGAGATTCATGTCAATGATCAAAGATGCCAACACAAATTGATAGTATGCCACTGGGACCTATGTTGGGAGCACATGCATTTGCTAAGTGGGGTATAGACTTTGTGGGCCCGATACAACCACTGGCCTACAAAACTCAGGTGCAATATATTATTGTGGCCACATATTATTTGACCAAATGGGTCGAGGCATGAGCCACTAGGAAGAACGATGCTAGAACTATTGTTGCGTTCTCATATGAATGCATATTCAATAGTTACGGACTTCCTATTGAGCTTGTAAGTGATCGTGGATCGCATTTCCTCAATGAGGTGATACAACACTTATTAAATGAGTTCATGGTAATCCATAACAAGTCTGCACCCTATCATCCTCAAGCAAAATCATGAGCCCTGTACTAACTAAAATTTTTAGTTCAGAAAGAATAGACTGGGAAATGCATCTTCATTCAGTCTTGTGGGCTTATCGAGATTCATTCAAAACAGTCTTGAACATGACTTCTTTTAATTTGGTATATGGATTAGATGCAATATTGGTAATAGAATTTTTATTACCCACTCTTAGAGTCGCATGCAAGCTGAATTGGAAAGGGCATGAGTTGTCAGAACAACTCGAGGACTTAGAACGACTAGATGAACAACGATTAGCAGTCGTTGCCCATATATATGCATAGAAACAAAAACAAAAACAATTTTTTGACTCATATTTGCTAACTAAAGTTTTCAAACCAGGGGATTTGGTTCTAGTGTACTCCTTGAAGCAACATATACCCAAGTTCAAGAAAAAAGAACATGGTCCTTTTGTCATTGAAGATATTTCACTGAGTGGTTTCGTCAAAATAGCTACCTTAGATGGAGAAATTGTGGAAAATTGGATTAGTGGATGTCAACTCTGCAAATACCATCTACTTTTGGCTAATCACCTTTTGCAAAGAATACATTCCGTGAAGGAAAGAAATCTCAAGCGACACCAGATGATTGAGGAAGCTCGAGAGGAAGCACACATTCGAGTATTAAAGAGAAAAGCAGCAAGGCAACCAATTCCTCAAGTTCTACCCCTCAACACCCTTCAGATTTAACTCCTAGCAGATGATGAGGTCAAAACCGATAATGAATGGTTGGATGGTCTTGATATGAAAATGACAGTGAATTTGAAAGAGAAATACACGGTCAAGGCCTTAGGTGCCAGAGTCAATGTGTTCAGCTATTCTACTTATCGCAAAGCAACTACGCAACCACTTGAGTATTGTCAAGCCACTGTCAAAGGATGCAACAAAAAAGTCACTCCAACTTTAGGAAAAATCAACTTGAATATCATGGTTCATGGATTCTCGTACCAGCATACTTTCATATGCATAGTAGATGAACATATGAATGAAGACTTCACCTTGGGAGTTCCATGGATGCAAACCTATAGAGCAATCCAAGATTGGAATGCCAAATTTTGGAGCTTACACTTAAAAGGAGGAAAGCTGAAGGTACAATTTTCATACAACAAGGAAGAGTGGAAAGAAGCTCTCAATGATTTCCAATCGACAAAGCAAGAATCATCAAATACAATTACAATTGTTGCTTCACTAAAGCTTTTTTCTTACAATCATATCATGCAAGGAACCAGGCAGATTTGTATACCTAAAAGTTAGCTCATCAACCACCCTCAACACATTTGGGTGCCTAAAAGGTTGCTGCTCACATACAATAAGCCTATTGTGAAACAATCCTACCCACCTCAACAATGGAGACCGCAAATTCAAGCGACAAAGCGGGTTTGGAAACCTAAACACAAACTAGAAGTCACGAATAGAGGGGTTGTAGAATGGTTTTCAAGGCAAAGCCATACACAATCAAGCATAAATGGGTACCAAAAATTAGACCATCATCCACAATGGTGGCCACGGATTTCACTCATCATGTTGTGGATAGTGCATATCCCACAATCAAAGAACGAGCTCAATTGCTACAAGATTTACTCTTCAAGAGAGTTCACACAGGATACCTTGCCATTGGAAACCCTTGAGTGCACTACTCAAGACCCACCTCTTGCACTACATAGTGTGTTTACATGCATTGACACCAATAGCATAATAGGGCCAATCATAGACAGGATATTCTAGCCCATGCAGTGCACACCCCGAATGATACTCTGTCATCCCACAGGACTTGAGCAAGGAGGGGGGGAGACATTCTGAATATGGACCCAAGCATATGAAAAGGAAAATGTTTTGAAGTAACTGTCTGTTAGCGCACTATTTGTTTTTTAAAATTAGATGAAATGCCCTAATAACTAGGATAATGGGGAAACAAATATAATAACCCCTAGGTGTATTTGTTATTTTCAAACCAAAAACATGATCAAAATGGAGAAATCTACAAAAATATGGCCAAATAATAACATTGGAAGTGTTTTAGTATTTTTGAGCATGGAATAGAATTTTTATGAGCGGTTTGGTTAATTTCTTTCAATTTTTGTTAATAAAATCTAATAAAAACCAAAATAAATTAAATAAATAAGCAGGAAAGTTAGAATTCGATTTCGACTTGAAACACCAAATCTTGAAGCTCAATGGAAAGGCCATTTTTTTTTGGGGGCAATACCGATCAAAAAGCTCGACGGCCACTCCGACTTATTAACTATCTCGGGACAACTTGTGACAAAAAAGGTCCTCTGACGTCGGATTTCAAAAAAATTTGATCCAAGAGTACATTGTGAAGCCTACTAGGCCCAATGGGTAGGTATAGGATGGGGGGTGTCAGGAAAGTCCGTGTATGTATAGTCCTTTAGGCCATTTTTACTCTTGTTTTGCATTCTAGTCCTTTGAACGAGAGCTCTAGCTAGTGGATTTTGGCGACCTTCTGCGAGCTACAATGCACCATCTGCTGATTCTTACTTGCTCTAGCCATGAGAGGTAAGTTCCTCTATACCAAGAAGTATTTTGATTATAACTTTTTCAATCACCAAGGCTGAAGGGAGCACGGCAACGCAGGCAATCTGGGAACCTTCGAGAACAAATTCGAGTACACCAACCACACCAGACATCAAATCATACCAAACTAGGACCATAGGCTCATATCAAGTGAGGGAATGCCTTAGGAGGCTCCAAAGTGCAAAAACTGCCAGAAAAATTGACCTAGTATCTTAGCGCGCCAAAGATAAAGAGCTCAGTTCTGGACCAAATTTGACCCATGTGCAAATGCCATCATGTTGGGGAGGTTGTGGGGAATTGGGGATGCATTAGAGTCCCAACTCATTATAATAGAGCAAAATGACCATATCTCCATCGCAAAGCGATATTTTGCACTTTCTGCAAAACATTGATCCCTTTGACCTTAATTTCAAGGGGGCTCTCTACACATTACACTTGACCCTTACAAACCTTTAGTGGGCACACAACTACAGGCTAGTGACTTCAAATCAAGTTCAGCTCAAAAGAGGACCATCAACTTCATTGGGGTCAACACTAAGTGCAAGATACACAACCAAGGTCATCACCCACCATAACTAACATAGTAGAAGCTAGATAGGGCAAGTTAGGGGCATAAATGCATCTTCTTTTGCCAGATCCTGAGCTTCCTTGGCCAATATTTGCACTTCTACCCAGGCTCCTTGTGCACTTTTGAATATGCCATGGTATAACGTGACCTGTTGGCTCTCTAGTTGGTCTTTTTCTAGCCTTGTAACATTGGCCTCTTTCAGAGATTCTTCTTCTAGCTAATATGGGGGAAGTTGTGCCTGTTTTATCCTTCATTGTTTTCTTCTTTGGAGCTCGCAAAGTTGATGAGAGAGAACTTGATCATCAAATTTGGTTGTTAGACCAGTTCCAGCAATTCCCAATGAGTAGAAAAGCTAACATAACAAATAAGGAGCACTAAAATGACAATTTCTAGCAAACTCTATCTTAGGCGTGCCTAAGATACAGGTGTATGTGTGTATGCATGAAAATTGGTACCATAGTGGATGCATAGGGTGTGTATGTGTTGCAGGTGACATGCAGGAAGTGTGATGGCTTTTTGACACCTGCGGTGAGAGGTATGGGCAACTTTGTGTCCGCTTTTTTCGCTTTTAGAGCTTGTGGTGATTAATGGAGTTGTGCTTTGCCAAACTTGATGTAAATTGTCATGGTGCTTTAGATGAGCCATATTATAAACATTTCTATCGTGAATTTTGATGAGTCAGGCCCCTTTGGTCACAGTTCTATCTTAGGGGCGCCTAAGATAGACTTGTCTGGTTTTGGGCTATTTTGGGCTCCTATCAACTTGATTGGCTTTGTAGAGTGGAGACTTGGTATTTGAGGAAGTTTGGGCTCAATTGACAGGCTAAAAGTTAGTTATGTCCACTTTTAGTGTCTTTTGAGCGGTAAAGTGCAATATAAGATATGCATGCATAAGAAATGTGTACCAGGGTGATGTAGGCTATATGTCAGGTATGGGGATCATGCTCATGCAAAAAAATGTGCAAAAAGTGCTTAAAACGTGATAGATCATCTTTGGCGCACCTAAGAGTAATCTGCAACTGTAAAGAGAGGGTCTTGTGGACAAGGATATCTGTTATATAACTCCGAGGTCAAACAATACAAGGCGCCATGGTATCATCCAACCACTACCCCTGAAAGACATTTCGGAAGAAAAATATTGTCCGTTGAAAGTAAATCAAGCTCTACTAAGAATCTCCTTGAGTCAACTTACTCACAAGTCGCACAACCAGCATCTGCAAAATGTATTGCTACTGACCACTCAGAGAGAATGCACCAAAATTGAGGGTAAAGGCATAAACTACTAGTGTCGGAATCATTTCCCAACTCTCAAGCGCTCCACCCTTGATGAAAGAGTAAAAAAACTACACCTCTGGTCATATACCACACACTAGAATCTCCAAGCTACTACGCGAAGTCCAAAGAATGGAACAACCAAAGCTACCGAGAAATCAAACTATCCGATGGCGAAGAACCAAAGAATTGCACCAATCACCATGTACAATGTTGAACTAAAAACTAAATCTTAAGGAACTTCATCAAACCTAAGAGTAAAAACTACGCCTATGAATTGCTACACAGCATCACTGAAGAAGGTTGAGCTACCATCTCAGACTTAAATGACACCCCGATTGAGGTGAACATCATAGAAGATCAGGTAGCAGATGAGAGACTTCCAATTGCCCACCATTGGCATATTCACTAGCAGATCCACATCTTTCTTGGATCTCAAAAAAAGGAGATAGAGTGGGCTCTTTGACTCTATCATCAACGCTTCCACTTCACTGCAAAGAGGCCACCAAGATGCACTGTTTTGAGCCATGCAGTGGCTTCTACTTTCACTCAAGCATCCAAGAGACGGGGATCCATTGAAGTAAACCATGCCCATTACATTCATGCCACCATCACACATGTGAAGAATCTAGAGAATATCTCTTTCTTAAGGGATCCAAAAGTGCTTACAAGGATAGCATATCGTGCTAGCGGCCAGGAAAAACATCTACCACCAGCCCTAGAACGAAATCTATGGCTAGCAGGCAAAATAAAAAAAGAAGAAGAAGAAGAAGAAGAAGTACAAACAAGAGCACCACAAGTGGCCACAAGGTTGCGGGCAAAACTTGTCAATGTATTGGAACAAGAGGCAACCATAGCAGTTGTGGCCACGACAAAGACAACGAAAAGCGACAAGGAAGAAGAAGAGGAAGAGGAAACTCCTTTGGCAAGAAAAACTAGAGAAAGAGGGAAAGCTAAAATGGATGAAGAGGAGCCTAAGAAAAGGCCACGTCCTACAACACCAATAGAAGAGCCTATTCAGAAAGCCACAAGGGTAGAGAGAGAAGCTGTCGCATTTGAGATTGTAAGAGGGCTCAAAGGCAATTTTTAAATGAAATGGAAACCCTCACCCAAGAAATTCAAGGTTCAAAAAAAAAATCCCATGTACAATTTGCATGATGATCCAATGGTAGGATTGGAATATCTCTATCAAAAAGAGGAGTGTCAAAGAGAACAGGCAAAGGCACAAGAAGAAGATTCAACACCACCCAGAGAGGATCCGCCTGCACAGGAACAAGTACACAACAAGGAACTTCCACACTCAACTCCACCAAGTGAGCAACCCCAAAAAGATGTAAGTGCTCCAAATGTAGAAAATTTAGAAGAACAGACAGAACCTCTCGAGAAACCTACAGAAGAACAAGCTAACAAGCCAGATGAAGCACTCCGACAGAAGCTCAGGATACACAATTGGATCAGCTTGAAGCGAACACTTCCAAAAAGCTAGAAATCTTGGAAGACATTGACGAATATGCCCAATATGTGCATGAAGCTGTGGATAAAATGAAAGAAGAGATCTATGATCACCATCAACAGCTTCACAACCTGTATCAGTGACTGGAGTATTCAAATGAAAATCTCAACCTGGAAAACTCCTTCAATGAAGCATACAATGAAGCCATGGAAATAAAAAACAAGCATCTGGACAAACTGATTGCAAAGTTCAAAGCGGACTTGGAAGCGCTCCGATAGAAGCTCATGATACACAATTGGACAAGCTTGAAGTGAACACTTCCAAAGGCTAGAAATCTTGGAAACATTGACGAATATGCCCAATATGTGCATGAAGCTGTGATAGAATGAAAGAAGAGATTTATGATCGCCATCAACAGCTTCACAACCTGTATCAGTGAACTGGAGTATTCAAATGAAAAGCTCAACCTGGAAAACTCCTTTAATGAAGCATACAAAGAAGCCATGGAAATAAAAACAAGCAAGTGGACAAACTGATTGCAAAGCTCAAAGCGGACTTGGAAGCCCTAAGAGCAAAAAACAAGCAACAAGAGCAGCATCTTCCAGAGGTAACCACCGTGTTACAAGACTCCACATCAACAGTTCAAAGTCTTCACACAGTTAAACATTGCCAATACTCAACTGGCACAATCAAAATCTCATTGCCAAGAACTAAACAAACTACTAAATTAACTCAAAGGTAACCCCATCATGGCCACACTACAAGGCACGCATGAGGCCTACAAAGCCCAATAGCAAAAGGTTAAAGACCTTGAGATGGAGATAAAGCTGGAACAAATGCAACGTTGGGAACTTTCCATTGGATTTATGCAACGGGATAAAGTATATCAAAGGGAGATTGCACAACTAAAAGAAGAACTTAGCAAAGCTTGAGAGGCAGCTAAGGCACATGGATCCACTTTGGGGGAAGAACAAACACACATGGCAATGGGAGATACAAATGCCTTGCAATTTATGAATTTTTAAGAAGAGACAAATCAAGAAGGCAATCTCCTAGAGCTAGTAATTCCCCAAGAGGAAGCTGGACCCTTCGCTCCGCCCAAAAGCCTTACTACAAGGAAGAAACTGCACTAAAAAAGCAAGTGGAAGAGGAAACAAAGCACATATAGAAAGAGGCAATGTAGTGGGAAGAGCGCATCCTGCATTCAATTAATGTCAATCTTCTCACACCGACCAATATCAATGAAGAATGGAATCGGCAGGCTCTCCCCTTCCCACTCATCAAGGAAAGGCTGCTTTAAGAAATTGAAGCCAACTATGCAATGGTACATCCAAAATGGCAGGAGACCTGGTTAAACCGACCACCAAGGTATCTCATCCGGTACACAAATGCATCGGCAATTATCAAGTAGGATCGTGTGTGGTGTCCGGTACCAAGAGTACAAAGTTGGCAACATCACTTTATCATCCAACAAAAGCGGCCAATCTGGCTGAATTATCCCAAGTTTCCACCACCACCAACTGGTACACCCACTGAAGATTATAAGGTGGACAGCCTTTCCTCGACAATTCAATTATTCTTTGGGATAATGTTGGTCAACATCTTCATAATGCTTCTTACCTGCTTACAAAACTTCCACCACGCGGAGCAAACAGAAGCAACATGGATGTCCTTCCTCGAAGGTAACAAAGGGTTATGTTATGATCTATCAGGCTAACCTTCGGAGCAAGTGCTCATGGCTTTTATGACAGGGGTGATGTTCTTGCCATCCTACTATATGCAAACTTTTGAAGAGGCATTCTATTCGGGATTCCTCACTTACAGATCCAAGATTTTTGGCCCCGTCATCACAAATCTCTAAGCGAGGTTTGTAAGCTACTTAGCAGTCGAGCAGAGGAACAAAATCACCATGCAATCCATGTCCACCGCAGATAAAGAGCTCTGCCTAAAGTATCAATAATGCATGGAACAAGTAAAGCAGACTAAAGCTAGAAAGCACCACCACTACTTAGCACCCTAAGTAGTTGCGGACGACACAGTCAAGGAGGGGGGGGAATGTTTGCTGCTCAGCTAACAAAAGGACATCATTCTTATTTTTATCCTCGTTGATTGTATCACAACTTCGTGTATTAATGAGAAATCCCGTAAAAGTCCAAAGCCGTTGTATTATGATTGACTGTCAAAGTGTATTGAAAATGGCCTATGAACTTGAGAGTAGCGGAATTAGGAAAATTAGAGAAAGCATTTTTGTGAAATTACTTTGTGAGCATAGAGGGTGAAATTAATTGATGGTAGAAACATAAACATAGTACTTAGTTAACTTGGCATGAACAATACTTTTGCAAGAGAGAGAGTTTAGAGAACATGACAACAGTTGAGGACAAGATTTATGTGGAGTCGGTCCCCCCTCCAATAGGTAATTGTATTATAGATTCTCCCATCAAGCGAGACTTGGTACAATACAATCTTTGTGTTCCTTGTGACCTAGGTGATGCAATGAATATGGAAAGCTTCATGCATCACGAGAATAACATAAACTTTGCAAAAAGCATTAACTGTCCCAAGGCCTCAAACACCTTCAAAGGTGGAAACAGCTAGCGGGGAATGAGGGTAGGGAAAAGGAAAAAGAAACATTTCATAGGAGAAAGGAATAGTTCCTCACTTATCATCACTCTTCTTGCTAGCATACTAATAGCATAGTAATGAAGATCGAGAAGATGTCAAGCTTAAGCATTGAAGCATGGCTCTTGGTTGGATTTGCATTCCATAGCCAAGAGTGTTGGTGTAGGCTCTCAACTTCTCTACTAGCTTGGAGAAATAGATGGAGCTCTTGCACTTTGCACTTCACACAATGAGAGTGTGTGTGGGAGAGTATACCCCCCAAGCTAGCCCCCTTCTTGCTTTGGTCGACCCCCCCTTGCAGCTCATGCTTGTAGCTCACTGGACCCCTTCAGGCCTAGCCAATCACAAGCAAGAGGCATATCAAGCAACAAGGGTAGTCTTGAAACAAGTGTCCCCCTTTCCCCTTTCAGAGAGAGGACTTAATAAATGCAAAAACAATTAATTCAATTAACTAATTTATCATTGGACCCCTTGGGAGGCCAACCAATAGGCTTTAGGCACACCATGATGGCAACATGAGGAGGAGCTTGACAAGTTTCCTATTTGCTTTCTTTGTACCAAGCTTGCCTTGTGTGAGGGTGTGCGTGCTCTCTCTCTAGCCCCCTCTTGTAGGGCTCACCCCCTCCTTGTAGGGATCTTTTTGACTTTGAGGAGCACCTTACCCTCCAGCACCTTAGTCGGAAAGCATGACAAAGCACCTCTGAAGGAGTACGAGCGGAAGTGCGACGCGAGAGAGAGAGTGCGAGAAGAAGAGCACGACGATATGGTGAACTCGCTCTACTGTAATGTGTAGAGCATAGTGAGTTCTTATTAGGTTTTTACAAAAGAATATGTGTACATACCTGGCGGCCCGCCCACTTACTTGGGCGACCACATTGGGCTTTATACCCCAACAACCTCCCACTTAAAGTCCAATGTGGTACTTTAAGTGTGAGAGAAGCTACTATACAAGCTAATATACAAGAGATGTAGAGAAGTGATGTACTACCCTACACCTATCTGCTTGCGAAAATGCGCAAAGCTCTCTGAGGGAAGTCCTTTTGTAAGTAGATCAGCAGTATTTTCTGTGGTGTGAACTTTGACAAGCTGAAGTTGCTTATCCTCGAGCATTTCCCTGATGAAATGATACTTCACATCCACATGCTTTGTCTTTGAGTGATAAACTGGATTGCGAGCCAATTGTATAGCACTTTGACTATCACAATATAACACATGAATCTCTTCTTTGATTCCCAAATCTGTTACTAGTCGATTAAGCCAAATTGATTCTTTGCATGCCTCTGATGCTGCAACATATTCAGCCTCTGTAGTAGACTGAGTAACACAATCTTGTAATCTAGAACACCATGATACTGCTCCACCAGCCAATGTAAAGACATACCCTGACGTAGACCTTCGGTTGTCTAAGTCACCTGCATAATCTGAGTCTATAAAACCCTTTACACTTAGCTCCTGACTCCCATAGCATATACGCATACTCTTTGTAGCTTTCAGGTATCTCAATATTCCTTTCACTGCCTCCCAATGTTTCTTGCCTGGGTTTGACATGTATCGACTTACTACTCCCACTGCAAATGCAATGTCTGGGCGAGTAGCAATCATTGCATACATCAAACTACCCACTGCAGACGCATATGGAATCTTATCCATTTCAGCCCGTTCTTCCTCAGACACAGGACAATCTTGTTTGCTAAGTTTAGCATATGGTGGCAATGGAACACTCAATGCCTTTCCCTTCTCCATATTGAAATGTTGCAAAACCTTGTCAATATACTCTGTTTGAGATAACCAAATCAACTTCCTTGATCTGTCTCTCTCAATGCGCATACCAAGTATATGACTTGCCTCACCCATGTCTTTCATGTCAAACGATTCTGCCATCTTTGACTTCAAAGCTGAAATTTCTTCCAAGTGCTTGCCAACAATCAACATGTCATCCACATACAAAATAAGGATCAGCCAACTGCCATCCTTAGCCTTCTTTGTATATAGACAGTGATCGAACTCACTACGTTTGTAGCCTTGAGAAAGCATAAACTTGTGGAATTTATGGTACCATGCCCTCGGTGATTGTTTTAAGCCATAAAGACCCTTTAACAACTGGCATACCCAATCTTCTTTGCCTTTCTCAACAAACCCTTCTGGCTGCTGCATGTAAATTTCCACATCTAAATCACCATGCAAGAACGTTGTCTTGACATCCATTTGGTGCAACACCAAATCTAATATGGCAACCAATGCAAGAAAGCAGCTCAATGTAGTCATCTTGACCACCGGAGAGAAGACTTCATCAAAGTAAATGCCTTGTTCTTGCTTAAAGCCCTTGGCAACAAGCCTTGCTTTGTACGTTGGCTGACTATCATGAGCGGTGATCTTATACCTATAAACCCATTTACAAGGTAGAGCCTTTTTGCCCCGTGGTAATTTAACTAGCTTCCATGTCTGGTTTTTATGCAGAGCTGTCATCTCTGACTGCATGGCCAATTGCCAATTCCCGGAGTCCTTCATTTGCACTGCTTCCTTGTAACATGAAGGCTCATTGCAATCAGTCAACATGACATAGTTCATAGATGGAACAAACCTATCAGGAGGTCGCGTGACACGTCCAGATCTACGCACAATAGATGGCTCAGGCTCAGCCACAACCTGTGGTTCCAATCTATCCTGTCCTTGCTCCTCTTGAGCCCTGACATTTTGTCTTGCACGTGCAGATCCATCTTCTTGGAAGACAACTCTTCTAATCTCCTCAACCCTCTCTGGTTTAGAATGATATTTGGATTCATTAAAGTGAACATCATTGCTGTGGACAACCTTTCTGGATTCGGGATCCCAAAGTCTGTACCCCATCTCACCAGAATTACCATAGCCTAGAAAGATGCACTTTCTACTCTTTGGCTCAAGTTTGTTCCTAAATTCCTTTAGAGCGTGAGTATATGCCTCACAACCAAAGACTCTGAGATGCTTGTATGAGGGCACCTTGCCTGACCATACCATCTCTGGCACTGAATCCTTCTGCAAAACCTTGCTAGGAGATCTATTTACAAGATGAACAGCTGTTGATACAGCTTCAACCCAAAACCCATTTGGCAGCTGTGCATTAGACAACATACTTCTGACCTTCTCTTGTATGGTCCTATTCATCCTCTCAGCAACACCATTTTGAGGAGGATTGTAAGGAGCAGTAAGTTCACGTTTTATACCTTTTGACTCACAAAAGTCCTGAAAGGCCTTTGAAACATACTCTCCACCATTGTCAGTGCGTAAGCATTTAAGCTTCTTGCCACTCTGATTCTCCACAAGTGTCACAAACGTTTTGAAAACACTAAACGCTTCATCCTTGTGCTTGAGAAAGTAAACCCATACTTTCCTCGAGTAATCATCTATAAATGTCATAAAGTAAGAAGCTCCCCCTAGAGATAGGTTAGGCATAGGTCCACACAAATCACTATGAACAAGTGCCAACTGTGTATCTCTTCTACTGCTTCTATGCTTATGTGGCTGCTGTGTTTCCTTACCATACAGACAATGTTCACAGAATTCAAAATCATTAAATGAAAAGCCAGGAAAATAACCAGAAGGAGACAAGATTTCCATTCCCTTCTTGGACATATGTCCTAACCGGCTATGGCACAAAGAAACGTTAGGCTGCTCGGTTACATTGATTACATTTTTAGAGACATTTGATACATAAATCATGTAAAGTCCTCCAGAATTTACTCCATGTGCTACTGTCATAGAACCCTTGGATATCTTCCACATGTTCTGTCCAAAAGTGGTGACGTAGCCAGCATCATCAAGTAAACCTGTGCTGATCAAGCTCTTTGTAATTGCGGGAACATGTCTCACATTCTTCATCGTGAAAGAAGAGCCATTCTGAAACTTCAATTGAACATCTCCAACACCTAAGATCTCACATGTCTGCCCATTGCCTAGCCGAAGATGATCTTTAGTGGTCACATAAGAGGTAAACCACTCCTTGTTTGGAGACACATGAAGTGATGCCCCTGAGTCTATAATCCAGTCACTCAGTGCATTTCCATCAGATGCTGTAAGAAGAGCTGAGTCTATTGTATTCTTCAAGAAGTAGATGTCTCCTGACACTAGACTGTCATCCTCTGCAACAGTGTTTGTCACATTTATTTCTTGAATCTTCACTGAGGACTTGTTCTTCTCACCATGGTCTTCAGCTTTCTCTTTGCTTTTTTCTGCTTTCCATTCTCTGCAGTCTCTTTTCATGTGACCCTTCTTGCCACAATGGTAGCATTCTATGTCACTCTTGCCTTTAGCACTGCGGGACTTGCTACGAGATTGATTCCTCTTTCCACCTTTGTACTTTTCTTTGGTCCTTCCCCTGACAACTAAGGCTGTTCCTTTGCCTTTGTCCATTGTCTTTCTATTGGTTTCTTCAGTAAGCAGACTTCCTTCTACACCTGCTATGTTCAAACCATCTGGAGGTGCAGAATTACTCAAAGCTGTGCGAAAAGTGTCCCAACTTTCTGGCAATGTGATCAACAGGAACATAGCTCTAATAGGTCATCAAACTTGACACCTTGAGCTGACAACTGACTATAGATTGTGTTGAATTCATTCAAATGATTGGATATAGGTGTCCCTTCTTTCATCTTCAAGTCAACAAGCTTCTTAAGCCAGTATACCTGTGAAGCTGCACTCTGCTTCTCATAAAGATCACTGAGCTTTAACCATGCTTGATAAGCCGACATCTCGTCTGCTACATTGAAGTAAACACTTTCTGCCAAAGTCAGCATAATGGTAGAAAGTGCCAATTCATCCATTTCGCTCCATTCATCTTCGTCCATATCTTCTGGTTTTATCCCCTTGAGCTTTATAGGTTTTATCTGCTTCTTTTGTACCAACACGTGCCAAATCTGCTTCTTCCACAATGGGAAATTGGTTCCATCTAGCTTCTTGATATTGTAAAGAGCAGTGTCCTGTGATCCAGCCATAGCTACGCTTCATAGTGGTTTACTTTCCTGGGAAAAATTCGGCAGAGTTTCCCCTGTAAACTGACCTCTGAACCAATATCAATCTGTCAAATGAACCAAGAAAGCTTCAGATTCTACATAAATTTCGGCAGAGTGTCCTTTGTAAAATGGCTCTGGTGTACCAAAAAACAGCTCAAAAAACACTGTTTCTCTGACACTGTAAGCTGTGGGTAAACCTGTCCTGCACCTGTACTGTCTCTCACTGTCCTATAAGCATAGACTGCGACAATGCCTCAACGGCAGTAAAGCAAAGATGGAATCCCAACTGTCTAACTCACAGTCAATACATCCTAGCTGCCTATGTAAGGGTGCTCGAGGGATCGCTCCAAGACCTGTATCACCGAAAGGATCTCAACATTCGAGAATCCCCCAGCTCAATAAAACCTCACTCGACCCTCAACAAAGGCTGCAGTAAATCTGACAGTACATAGACTTCCCACAAAGTCATACATCCACAAATTTCCCACTGTATGTTGTAACCGCTGCGGCGGTTGTTTGCTGCGTGACTCATAGCCAGCAAACCCTCAACAGACATACATCATCTCTGACAATACATCCCATGTGGAAGTACCTGCAATGTCAGGATGAAATCTGGAATATCAAGCAGCAAACACAAGCTACCTGATGAACTAGTGGATGCCGCCTATAGTCTGTGTGTAGATGCGCCCGTGTCGTATGTGACACGCCTCCAAGAACTATGAGCCGTCCTTCGATGTGTAGACAGCCACAAATCAACACTCTGGGAGTGTCGATATCCTCAGCACCTGCAATCGTAGGCCGAAAACCCCAAATTTGCAGAGTCGGATCTGCACCCGCCGAGACCACATAGTCGAAAATGGCCTGCGCAGACCTTTGTCGAAGCCGAACGGTCGCAGAGTTGACCTCAGATTGAAATTCTGACAACACCCAGCCCTTTGGGCTTTCCCACGAGATTTGGGGCCGTGTCTTCGCCTGTCGAATTTCACTCCAATCTGAGCTGGTGACTCTAGCCTCCTGCAGTGCTGCCCCGAGCCTGGATCTGAGCTCTGATACCAGTTGAAGGAGTACGAGCGGAAGTGCGACGCGAGAGAGAGTGCGAGAAGAAGAGCACGATGATATGGTGAACTCGCTCTATTGTAATGTGTAGAGCATAGTGAGTTCTTATTAGGTTTTTACAAAAGAACATGTGTACATACCTAGCGGCCCGCCCACTTACCTGGGCGACCACATTGGGCTTTATACCCCAACAACCTCAAGCTTGGGTAGTGTTCCCACAGGCACCTCAAGCTCCCTACTCGGCAAGCACGACAAGCATCTCAAGCATCTTAGTCAGCAAGCACCTCAAGTACCTTAGTCATCAAGCACGGCAAGCACCTCAAGCACCTTAGTCATCAAGCACGACAAGCACCTCAAGCTTGACCCGCGTTCCCACATCAAGCTCAGCCCTAGCTTACTTAAGGTCAAAGGACTTTTAACACTAACCTTTGGAGGTCTTTTAATGAAGCTATCTGTAAGGTCTTTTAAGCTCCATTGGCTAGCCTTGCTCTTTGACAAACCATCTCTCATTTGAACCCCTTTACCATTGGCCCCGTGTTGAGATAGATCTGTAAGCACTCTATATTCTAGCCCTTGTTCCCGTCTATTCTCCCACAATGATCAATTTAATATGAGAAAATATTTGGGTTGGTCAAATATTAGATTTTAATGACACAAAGAGTGTAAAGGACCGAGGGCTTCCAAACTTGTAATTATGTGCAATTTTTTTGAGCCTTATCATTGAGCCCAATTAGCTAGGAATCCATTTCTTCAACCTTGGCTAAGGTATAGAAGCCAATTTTTGTAGCTTTAGACCTAAGTTTGGATAATGAAAGTGAGCGTATGTTGCAACTGAGTTCTTTGTTTCTTTCAATTGCTCGTGTGTCCCTCGTGCGGTATTGCATTGTGAATGTGAGCATACCAACGCACTCACAAGTGGAAGCTCTCTCTTTCTACGTAAGTTTCTCGCGATGAAGCTGTGTTTTAGGCGTGTTAATCTATGAGCTATTTTTACTCCCTACACACAATACACACATCTAAATTGATTTTTGACCATAGGGATAGATAGAGCACGTTCTAAGGAAGCTATAGAGTGCTTAAGAGGTTGAAATCGACATACCCAAAATAGGCTGTTTATCTTATCCGCGATTTTTGTTTGGTGTCAAAAATGACTTTTGAGCATATAGGGAGGCTGAGGATACTTTGCACATTCTAGGTAGTAAGTTTCATTGCATTTGGATTATCGTAGCTATACAAAATTTTCAAGTGAAGCTTGCGGTAAGAAAAGTAGCTTTTGATGTTTGACACACACTGAGACCGATTTAGGCAAGAGCACATTGAACTTGGGTTTTCCAAGAGTTTAGATTTCTCTTGTAGCCTGCATGCACTAGTCGGGTCAACTACGTCCCATGGATTGACATTTTATGTTTGTGGTTCTCACTTTTCTAGCATCAATATGGTGAGGCTTGGTAGCCGGCTGCATCGACCAAATGGGTGGAGGCCAAGGCAACACAAAAGAACGATGCCAGAACAACATCGCAGTTCTTGTATGAGAACATTTTCACAAGATATGGCCTTTCAATTAAAATTGTCAGTGATCAAGGAACTCATTTCCTCAATGACACGATTGATTATCTGTTGCATGAATTTATGGTGCTTCATTCTAAATCAGCCCCATATCACCCTCAAGCGAACGGATAAGCAGAGAGCACCAACAAAATATTACGCACAATGCTCACAAAAATTGTCAATCAATCTAGAACGCACTGGGATCAGAAACTACACTCAACGTTATGGGCATATCGGGTAGCATACAAGACACCACAGAACACAACATCTTTCAATTTAGTGTTCATGATAAATGTCATACTGCCTGTAGAGTTCTTAATTCCTACACTACGCATAGCGCAAGACCTAGGATGGATGGACATGAGTTGTCTGATAGATTGGACCAACTAATACAGTTGGACAAAATAAAACTCAAATCAATTGGAGCTATGTATGTGCAAAAATGACAAATGAAACAGTTCCATGATCAACATGTTATAAACAAAGAATTTCAAAAGGGAAACTACGTTTTAGTATACAACCTTAAGCAACATTCCAAGAAACTCAAAAAGCGGGGTAACAATCCATTTGTGATCAATGACATATCACCAAGTAGTGCCGTCCAACTTGCGATATTGGAGGAAAAGGTAATGTCTAACTGGATAAATGGTTGTAGATTAAAGAATTATCATCAACCTCTCACTACGAAAAAGCTTGAGAAAATACATTTGGTACAACTCAAGCGATTAAAAATCAAGCACGTGAGGAAGCTAGGTTGCGGAGTTTAAAGAAAAAGGAACAACATCAGCCATCACCTCCTATTATATCAGTTCAGGTCGAGCAAAATTGGCTAGGCGGTATGGATGTTCGGATCAATGTCCAGCTAGCCGCCGGTGGCACAATGGAACGAGCACTTGTGGACACTGGAGCATGTATCAACATTATGCAATATTCAACCTAACTAAAACTATTGGAGTCTATGATTGAAACAACTCAGATTGAGCTAAAAGCGGCCAACAGGAATAACATGGCTAGTTTGAGACAAGACAATGTCTCGATTAACATAGATGGCAACCACTACCCACATTGGTTCCACATCATAATAGACACAAATCTCAAAGAGAAAAACATTTTGGGAGTTTCATGGATGCAAATTTACAAGGATGTTCCCGACTGACGAAACGACATGCTAAATTAATCTTCCACATGCACATGCCTTTCTTGGATTTGAAAAAGTTGTTGCTTTGCTTCCCATCTTCTTCTCTTCTTTTGAATCAATGACTTGTATGTATGCAAATGACTTTGATAGTTGTCTTTGTCCATAGTTGCATTAAGCTTTATCAAGGACTTTTGAGCATCTTGACATTTTTTATCAAACCACCTTTTGCGTGATCTATCTTTGTTGATACCATGGAGATGCTTTATGGCAAAGCATTCTTCCGCACAATAACAAGTAACTTTCTTGAAAGCTTCCCATTTAGTTTCCAATGGTGCATCTATTATCAAGGATAATCTTTCGTTTAGTCTCATTCGGCATGGTGCATACAATTGGCCGTTCTCTTGAGCGAGGAGCTCCTTGCTTACCCACTATATGTGCTCCATAGACCATAACTCCGGACATGCCAAAGTGGATTTTGAAGAAATCTTTGATAACAATGGCAAGAGGAGGCGTCTCTAACTTCTCTTTAGGAATTCTACGAATAACAATGTTCTTGGAACGTCGCTCCCGTTCCTTCAACTCCTCCACATCCACAATCTCAACATTCTTTGTTTGAGACATAGCTTGCATGAATGAGGAATTAGGAACCACATTGTTACCACATACATCAGCCCTCACGGTGTCAAATTTCTCCTCTTTCAATACATGATCATGCTCTACTTTGCTCATGCGCTCCTTCAAAGCATTCAAGTCCACAAGAGAGCGTTTACATTCCTTGACTTCCTCTTCAAGTTGCATCAAACGTGTTGTTTGCATCTCGAGTGTCCTCTTGAGATTCTCATTCTCAACCACAAGTACCCTTAGCGTGCCATTCTCCATTGCAAGTACCCGTAAGTCTTCGCCTTGTTTGTTTACAGTCTCTTGCAACGATACCAAGTATGCCATGATCATAGTTTTCGATGTCGTTGGTTGAGTGGTTGTGTTGCTATCTCCACATTTACGAGATTTTGGATCATTTTCCACAATGGTTGTGGACCTTCTTGAAGAAGAAGAACCCTTGCGAGTACCGGAAGACATTGTATGTAAAATAAGAGATGAGAGTCAACTTTCTTGAACCTATTCACTTCAAAAATGCTGCTACAAAAACGCCTTCCACAACATTGAAATTTCTATCTTTACATCAATGAGTAGAGAGCATCATGCTCTTCAATTGAAGCTATAGATCAATTGGAGTTCAGATAAAGAAGTTATGATCAAAAGATTGAACTGCTGTCTACTAGGTCAAAAAATAGCTGCCCTAGAGAGAGAGAGAGAGAGAGAGAAAGAGAGAGAGAGTGAGGGCGCATGTAGAGTGAGAGAGGGTGCATGTGTGTATAGAGAGAGGGAATATATATATATATATGAGAGAGAGAGAGAGAGAGAGAGAGAGAGAGAGAGAGAGAGAGAGAGAGAGAGTTCAATGGTGGGAAAGGCAATGCTCCATAAGATCAAGAGCAATCTTGCCTTTTTTATTGGAAGAAAATCATGGTGGTGCACACAACAAAATAAATTGTTTCTTCATCTCAAGAAACTCAAAAAGAAATGTGCGAAAAGTGGCGTTTAGTCTCCTCTAGAGAGTCAATGACATCAGAGGCTCATCTCCTTCGACAATGGTGGTGCAATGGACATTGCATGGATAAAAACATCCTTGCAATGGACTCTTGGATGATTGAGTGGGAGGTGCGTATTGCACATTGGGGAGCATCATGACAGCAGTGGAGAGAAGTAGTGATGGAGCAAACACTCCAAGAACAAACATGGCCAAAAGTAAGCATGGGAGCTGGCTCGTAGGCAAAGGATTCAATTTTTTTTTCATTATATGATGCATGCACTTTAGATCTAGCTAATGCAATAATACAAAGCACGAAGGTAGTTTCTTACTCTCAAGGTAAACATATTAGAAAGGGTTCTTCATAAAAGAGACTCAAGGAGAGTTTCCTCTAGTCCAACAGTGCAAGTGACGAGTAGTAAATGAGGCTACATTTGGAACACTCATGTATAAAGCTTGCACAACTCTTCAAGGAGACAAAAACCGTTTGACAGAAGCTAGGGCCATCGATTGTGCTTGATATTGAGGATGAATCCACAGATAGACCAGAGTATAATGCAAAAACACGTGATCGTACATTCCGTGGAAGGCCCAAGGAGAGAAAATTCAGGGAGGATTCAAGGACTGGAGATGAGATTGAGAATTCTAAAGACAAGGCAAAGGTTTGTGTTTTGGAACAAAAGGTCAATGAAGCTATGTGGGTGATTAAGAGAACTCCTCTTGATGGCAACCGTGTAACATGTAGTGGCACCCCCAATGGTGGAAAAAAACGTGGACAAAATATAGCAGCATGTAGCAAAGGGACTTCTTCAGGGTGTGCTTTCTCCCCTTTGTCTCTACGCTTTTGCATCATCGACTTTGACACAACGAGAACATGAAAACAAGATCTCTCTCTCTCTCTATCTCTATCTGTGCACGCAAAACGGGTAGCATGTAGCAAGGGCGACAAGAAAATACCATGCATGCATAATATTTAGCAATGACGACCCTTCCAATCCACCCTTCTCCACGTCTTCTCGGTTGAATCTAGCTTGATTTCACTAAAACATGATTTTGAAAAATCGTGACCACTTACTTAGTTCACATTTAATATTCATCAATTTAATGTGAAGTAGTCAACAATCACTTCTCCCATAGTTCAGTCAAGGAGTTTGATTTCTTGTTTCTTTGGAAGTATCACTTAGGCACTAGTCACTTGCATATGGATGGGCACATACCATGATGAGCTAGATAAGTACATCGGTCCACCTTCTTGGTGGTGTATCACACATCAAGTGGAGGACAAGCTAAGTCACATAGGTTGCGCCCATGCACACTTTTCGAACATACCTGAGAATGCAAAAAGGCTTGAGATGTGAATGGGTCGCTGAGCATGCCATGCTGGCATTAGCGAAGTTCCTAGCGTTTGAATTATGCGAGACAAGCTCAAATTTAGCAACGTGCACCCAGCTTGTAGTTGACAGATTTGCAACCCATTGTACATACGAGACAGACAGAGAGAGAGCGTGGCGCGGGAGGGTTTTGAACTGAAAGTGTCATCCGCATTGTCATCGCCCTCTCTTCATCGTGGACATGCCGGTGAGTACCTGTGCGTCATGTGGGCTCATTTCAGCTCATTTCTGTGCTTCCCATTTTCTCGAGCTTCAGGATTTTTGGTGCAGTTTAATTTCAAAACATGCCGATCTGATTGGAGAATGATTGCGTTTCACAATTGGGATAGGTTTCATGTGGACTGCATCATTTACAATTGTTAGTTAGGCTGCTTAGGGAGGATTCAGACTGTCACGTGGCAAAATGTACGCGTTTCCACCCGGAAGCAACGTCAACATCAGGCTTGTCCACTGAGTCATTCACACACAGCTGTGGAAAAGAACGCAGCTGCTGTTTGCCGAGCCTTCTGATTGGCTGCAGCAGGTGAGCACAAGCCATGGGCAGGGTGGGTAGGCTTGAAGGAGGATAAAAGGAATCTCTCTCTATCACTCGTTCTTTACAGCTTGAGAAGCATTTTGTTACCATACATATGTGATAGTGATGTGTGTAAACACACTTAGGACCGTCGGGGGCATTTTTTCCCTCACTAGGAGGTTTTTTTCCCTGTGCATTGTATATACGCCTATCACTCTTACAACTATCTTATCTTTCATTTTATCGCGAACACATGCTTGCTCACTTTCTCAGATTTCAGTCAGCTTTGGTGAGCGTTAGCAGGTCGACAAATACTTCGGGTAAGCTCGTAGAGCTTAGTCTGCTCATATTTTCCATTCGGGCATTTCGGCTTTTGTTCCACCCCAGGCAGTATTGCGCAGACAATTTCTTCATTTTGTGCAAAATTTTTGTCAGTGCCATTTTCTACATAATAGGTCTCTTACAGTCTTCTTCGGGTTGTGCTATTTAGCACGCGTTAGTCCCGCTTCATTTCTCCTCTTTTCGGACAGTTTTCAAATTAGATGCAAGCATTTGCCACGATTGACAACGACACAGATGTGTTCAAGATGTTTGCTGCTGAGGATAAATTGGATGGTGACAATTACCCAATGTGGGCTTACATCATGTAACATGTTCTTGTGTCAAAGGGCATTTGGAATGTTGTGCAGGGCATTGATGTACGCCCTGGTTCAGAGGATACATGCGATGTTGAGGATGTTGCAGGCTTTGGGGACAAGGTTGCTACTGCCAGAGCTGTTTTGCCTGACTAGACTCCTTGGGATATTAGAGATGTGCAAACTCATGCATTGATTGCGTTGTCTGTGAAGCGCACTATTACTCCTCACATTCGTTCAGCTAAATCTGCAAGACAGACTTGGGATATTTTGGTGCAAGTTGAAACGAGGCTAAAATTGCGTTGCTACGTAAAGAGTTGGACTCAAAGATTATGCATGAGGAGGATGAGACGGACACTTTCCTTGCTGGTATCAAGGATATTAATGAGCAACTTATTTCTGCAGGCGAAGTCATTTCTGACAGTTCCGTTGTGCAGACTGTTCTTGATGCTTTGCCAGATTCTTACCGGACTTTTGCTAGTACTTGGAGACTTATGACCCAAGGAAATCATAAAGTCGTCAAGTTTGATGCATTATGCACATTGCTGTTGCAAGAGTCGCTCTCAAGCAAAAACAGGGCTAAACAATGTGCAGTTGAACATGCCTTTATTGTTGCTTTAAGAGAACGTGGTAACAGGTATGTAGCCACTTCTCATGGTTCTTCTGCGAGTTAAAAGGCACCTGTTTCTAATACTTCTACTCGCAGCACTTCGTCTAGAATTACTGGTAAAAAGGGCATAATGTAAGGTGCAGCGGAATGAATGTTGAACATTGCTCAAGATAAGTGCTCCGAATTGTGCTCAAGGGTTCCTTTTACTTACGGAAGAGAGAGCCTTCCGTTCCTTTAGTGAGAGAGTGCAATGGATACAAACAAAGTAAATAGACACTCTGAATGAAAGTGCATGAGTCTGAGAGATAGAGAGAGAAGAATACGACATCAGAATGTTGTCAAACCCTCCTCCAAAGGCCCCACTCTCTATGGCGAGAGTGGTCTACTATTGATTGCACAAATCTCTACAATGCTTGGACTTGCCGACAATGTCGACGACGATGAGGAGGATGACGAGACTGGCTGAAATTTGAAAATGCTAAGGATTGAAATCTGCAAATCTTTATCTACTGAATTTTGACTCTATGTCGGTGACGATGTTGATGACGACGATGCGACGACGACGCGCTGAAAACGTAGATGCTGAAATTTGTGTTTTCCGGGCTGAATCTGCAAACTTCGCGGGATCTGACCGTGCGGCGAGGATCTGTGAGGTTCGGGACTTCTTCTGCGAGTGCTAACTGCTGAAAACTGAAAACGTTGATGCTTATGGGGATTCCGTCGCGAAGATCTACAAAAACGCTGAAGTGTCTGCAGATGCAAAAACGCTAGGGTTGAAAATCTATTGCTGGATAAAATCCACTAACGCTAGGGCTGATTTGCTGTCGTGAGGTGGTTCTGTCGTGTCTGTTGATGCCGAAGCTCCTCTGCAACGCAAAATTGCCAAGGCTGATCTGTTCTTGCAAAAACGCTAGCTTGATGCTGAGTTGCAAAAACGCTAGGCCATGCTGTTGGGGGTCCTGCTGAGAAGGTGCCTGCTGAGCGATGCTCCTGCTGCCTCTTCTGCCAGAAAGTGCTAGCGCTAGGTTTGCTTATATACAAACTTAACAAAATTGCCCTACCTACTTTTCAACAAAAGTCACTTAATAAATAAGTAAAAAATGTCAAAGATAGGGAAAATAGGTTCAATGTACTGGAAAATTCCCCTGATGGATTCTGATGGGAATGTTGATGATCATGTGTCACGTGTCACGTGACACATCCAACCCTATGTGTTCGTGGACAAGCTACAACATGACCAAGGTTCAGTTCAGTCAAGTCAGTCTAGAATAGAAAGTGATCTGGCACTTTTGTGAGCCTGTTCGCAGACCGTGCATGTCCAGACACTTAGATTAGATGCATATCCTCTGGCTGCATATAGCATGATTATCAGCAGTACCATCAGATTCCATCAGGAGCATTTTCCAGTGCATTAGACCTATTTTTCCTATTTTTGACATTTTTCACTTATTATTTTTAAGTGACTTTTGTTGCAAACTATGTAGGGCAATTTTGCTAAGTTTGTATATATAGAAACCTAGCGCTAGCACTTTCTGGCAGAAGAGGCAACAGGAGCACCATCGCTCAACAGGCAACTTCTCAGCAAGAACCTCGCTTGGTGGCGTTTTTCCTCCAAGCAAGACAGTCCCAGCCCTAGCGTTTTTCCTCCGAGCATCAGCATCGCCATAGCCTCACTAGCATTGGCGTTTTTCTTCAAGACTTCCCCACAAGACAACCTCAGCCCCTAGCGTTTCCAGAATCCCCAAATCGCCCTCCTTTTGCATGGCGTTCTCCAGCAGATGAGCATCAACGGATTTCAGCTTGTCACTGTATGGCGTCGAGGGAGATCGCCAATAGCATCCGGAATCCTCGAAAGGACTCTTCGTCGGCCCACTCTGAGGTGTGGGTCGTGCGATACTTGAACTTCATAAAGGTCTGCAACGCTTGCTTCTTTGGGTCGCACCCAAAGCGACACATAATCATCTGAGTCTCCTTCAATGCTTCCACTTCTTCTATGGACGTAGGTCCACCTTCTTCAAGAATCTCCGAGGTTGAAAATTTCCTGAAACCACTTCCAACACAAAAACATGAACATACCTATTCCATGTAAAGTGACTGGAAAAAATCTCGTCTTCTCTTAAGATTGTGCATGCAATGTAGATGAACAAATAGACGGAGTGCCAAACCATTCACCACACACACACAAACAATGAGATCGAATCTTGTGTTTCTGATCTAAAGCAATCAACTGTGGCAAAACACAATGGAAATGCCTATGCTTGATGCTCAATCTTTCTTGTGCCCTTTCTACGACTGTGTCGTGCCAAGGAAGAGACATTGAATGTGACCTCCTAGGATACAATATTTTATCTTTTCATGAGAAATCGGCACGTGCTCATCCATGAGTGAATCGTGCTCAACGTACAATATATCATGCCTAGGAAAAGGGATCACATAAAGACGCTGACTAAAATACATGAAAGGATCACGAATGAAACACTCGAACAATGCGTGCTGACGAATCATTCAAACACATAGTACTTCTTGTAAGGGTTCTTTGGACCTAGGCTCGAGAGCCAAGATCGGTTCGTCATGTTTGATCAAATCTGCCGGGGGGGGGGGGGGGGGGGGGGGGGGGGGGGCGCTGTGGACCTCGACTCAAAAGCGAAGATCGATTCTTCGTGATTGATTGACTCTGCAACGAGGTTAGCTTCGCTAGAAAAAACATCAACTAAACCATCATCTTTGTGAACAATCACGTCTTGATCATACAAATCGTCATGCTCGAAATCACATCGTGATCATCATGCAAATCATCATGCTTGTCATTGTCATTCAAATCATCATGCTTATCATTATCATTCAAGTCATCATGCTTATCATCATGCAAATCGTGTGTATCATGCTTTGGAGAAGACGAGACCGAGAGAGTCTCCTTCTCCTGAATCCGTTCAATCTTCGTCGGCACATTAGAAACGAGAGATGGAGAATGAACAACTTGCTCTCCACGAATGACAATGGGAGAGTCACTTTTGGCATTGAAAGTGAACGTATTTTCCGCCCAATCAATGAGAGGGTTATGCTCACGAAACCATCGAATGCCCAAAATCATATCACATCCTGAGAGAGGAGAGACAAAATTTTTTCTACGGAAAGCAGCTTGTTGAACTGTAAACAACACATCAAGGTACTCTTTCGTGATGAGAGAGTCCATACCGGGAGGGAAGCCAGAGACTTGAGAGGAGATTTCTGACTAACCTCTTGGCGGGCTCTCTCAACAAGAGAGGGACTGATCACATCATGCATACTGCCTGGGTCAAACAATATGACAAAACGTTGCCCCGTCATATGACCATAACATTTAATGAGAGACTCATCAATGGGAGGGTCAGGAGAAACTTGGGGCACACTCGTGTTATCATTGATTGCATTGACAGAGGAAGTGGGTTCTGTGGATTCTTTAGATTCATTAGAGTCAAGCTTAGGACATGTTCTTTTTATGTGACCCTTAATGTGACAATGAAAACAACGACCTTCCTTAGAGTAAGTGCTTTGCTCTTCCGACGTGATGTATCCTCCTAAAATTCCTTGTGCTACCTTTTCATCTGGAGTGAGCTTAGGTTTAGCAATTGTGTTAGCCTTACCGGAAGATTGGTTAGAAGAGTTACCTTTCTTACCATTCTTACCATTCTGATGGTTCTGAGAAGTCTGAGAGGTACTTGTGGAAGTCTTGGTTTCCTTAGGCTTTCCCTTGTTGTGCTTCATCTCCTGTGCGAGAGCTATTGCTACCGCCTTGTTGAGATCGATTGGATCGAGCACCTCGACATCATACTTGATATACTCGTCCAATCCATAAAGGAATGCCTCTTTGCGCTCATCATCCGACTTGCGTAATTGGGTACCTAGCTGCAAAACATGATTAGAGAAAGACATAACTGGCATACCATTTTGCTTGAGAGCGCGCCAATCATCCTTCAATCGTGCGAGGGACTGAGGTGGCATAAACCGCGCCTTGAGATTGTCTTGGAAATCAGTCCAATTGAAGGAAAGGGGCTTGAACTCGTCGGCTTCCTCTAGGTGCATGGCTAACTGTGACTCTTGCCATGCGTGGTACCAATTGATGGCATCACCGACAAGGTACATAGCTACCGTCAAAACCTTGCTATTTCCTGTCTTCTTAGTTGTCGCAAAATAAGCATTAAATTGATGCAACCAAGAATGAATAACTGTAGCATCCATCTTACCATCATACTTACTGAAAGTCAACTTCTTTATGACTGGGTTGTTGGAGTCCACATCTCGGCTTGCGCTACTTGAGGAACTACCAACATCTTTGGTTGGTTCACACTTCGAGGCAAGAACCTGTCGAACCAACTCTTGAGTGCGGAGGTCCCGTTGAACCTCCCGTGAAGGAGTACGAGCGGAAGTGTGACGCGAGAGAGAGAGTGCGAGAAGAAGAGCACGACGATATGGTGAACTCGCTCTACTGTAATGTGTAGAGCATAGTGAGTTCTTATTAGGTTTTTACAAAAGAATATGTGTACATACCTGGCGGCCCGCCCACTTACCTGGGCGACCACATTGGGCTTTATACCCCAACAACCTCCCACTTAAAGTCCAATGTGGTACTTTAAGTGTGAGAGAAGCTACTATACAAGCTAATATACAAGAGATGTAGAGAAGTGATGTACTACCCTACACCTATCTGCTTGCGAAAATGCGCAAAGCTCTCTGAGGGAAGTCCTTTTGTAAGTATATCAGCAGGATTTTCTGTGGTGTGAACTTTGACAAGCTGAAGTTGCTTATCCTCGAGCATTTCCCTGATGAAATGATACTTCACATCCACATGCTTTGTCTTTGAGTGATAAACTGGATTGCGAGCCAATTGTATAGCTTTTTGACTATCACAATCTAACACAGGCATCTCTTCTTTGATTCCCAAATCTGTTACTAGTCGATTAAGCCAAATTGATTCTTTGCATGCCTCTGATGCTGCAACATATTCAGCCTCTGTAGTAGACTGAGTAACACAATCTTGTAATCTAGAACGCCATGATACTGCTCCACCAGCCAATGTAAAGACATACCCTGACGTAGACCTTCGGTTGTCTAAGTCACCTGCATAATCTGAGTCTGTAAAACCCTTTACACTTAGCTCCTGACTCCCATAGCATATACGCATACTCTTTGTAGCTTTCAGGTATCTCAATATTCCTTTCACTGCCTCCCAATGTTTCTTGCCTGGGTTTGACATGTATCGACTTACTACTCCCACTGGAAATGCAATGTCTGGGCGAGTAGCAATCATTGCATACATCAAACTACCCACTGCAGACGCATATGGAATCTTATCCATTTCAGCCCGTTTTCCTCCGACACAGGACAATCTTGTTTGCTAAGTTTCACATATGGTGGCAATGGAACACTCAATGCCTTTCCCTTCTCCATATTGAAATGTTGCAAAACCTTGTCAATATACTCTGTTTGAGATAACCAAATCAACTTCCTTGATCTGTCTCTCTCAATGCGCATACCAAGTATATGACTTGCCTCACCCATGTCTTTCATGTCAAACGATTCTGCCATCTTTGACTTCAAAGCTGAAATTTCTTCCAAGTGCTTGCCAGCAATCAACATGTCATCCACATACAAAATAAGGATCAGCCAACTGCCATCCTTAGCCTTCTTTGTATATAGACAGTGATCGAACTCACTACGTTTGTAGCCTTGAGAAAGCATAAACTTGTGGTATTTATGGTACCATGCCCTCGGTGATTGTTTTTAGCCATAAAGACTCTTTAACAACTGGCATACCCAATCTTCTTTGCCTTTCTCAACAAACCCTTCTGGCTGCTGCATGTAAATTTCCACATCTAAATCACCATGCAAGAACGTTGTCTTGACATCCATTTGGTGCAACACCAAATCTAATATGGCAACCAATGCAAGAAAGCATCTCAATGTAGTCATCTTGACCACCGGAGAGAAGACTTCATCAAAGTCAATGCCTTGTTCTTGCTTAAAGCCCTTGGCAACAAGCCTTGCTTTGTACTTTGGCTGACTATCATGAGCGGTGATCTTATACCTATAAACCCATTTACAAGGTAGAGCCTTTTTGCCCCGTGGTAATTTAACTAGCTTCCATGTCTGGTTTTTATGCAGAGCTGTCATCTCTGACTGCATGGCCAATTGCCAATTCCCGGAGTCCTTCATTTGCACTGCTTCCTTGTAACATGAAGGCTCATTGCAATCAGTCAACATGACATAGTTCATAGATGGAACAAACCTATCAGGAGGTCGCGTGACACGTCCAGATCTACGCACAATAGATGGCTCAGGCTCAGCCACAACCTGTGGTTCCAATCTATCCTGTCCTTGCTCCTCTTGAGCCCTGACATTTTGTCTTGCACGTGCAGATCCATCTTCTTGGAAGACAACTCTTCTAATCTCCTCAACCCTCTCTGGTTTAGAATGATATTTGGATTCATTAAAGTGAACATCATTGCTGTGGACAACCTTTCTGGATTCGGGATCCCAAAGTCTGTACCCCATCTCACCAGAATTACCATAGCCTAGAAAGATGCACTTTCTACTCTTTGGCTCAAGTTTGTTCCTAAATTCCTTTAGAGCGTGAGTATATGCCTCACAGCCAGACTCTGAGATGCTTGTATGAGGGCACCTTGCCTGACCATACCATCTCTGGCACTGAATCCTTCTGCAAAACCTTGCTAGGAGATCTATTTACAAGATGAACAGCTGTTGATACAGCTTTAGCCCAAAACCCATTTGGCAGCTGTGCATTAGACAACATACTTCTAACCTTCTCTTGTATGGTCCTATTCATCCTCTCAGCAGCACCATTTTGAGGAGGATTGTAAGGAGCAGTAAGTTCACGTTTTATACCTTTTGACTCACAAAAGTCCTGAAAGGCCTTTGAAACATACTCTCCACCATTGTCAGTGCGTAAGCATTTAAGCTTCTTGCCACTCTGATTCTCCACAAGTGTCACAATTGTTTTGAAAACACTAAACGCTTCATCCTTGTGCTTGAGAAAGTAAACCCATACTTTCCTCGAGTAATCATCTATAAATGTCATAAAGTAAGAAGCTCCCCCTAGAGATAGGTTAGGCATAGGTCCACACAAATCACTATGAACAAGTGCCAACTGTGTATCTCTTCTACTGCTTCTATGCTTATGTGGCTGCTGTGTTTGCTTACCATACAGACAATGTTCACAGAATTCAGAATCATTAAATGAAAATCCAGGCAAATAACCAGAACGAGACAAGATTTCCATTCCTTTCTTGGACATATGTCCTAACCGGCTATGCCACAAAGAAACGTTCGGCTGCTCGGTTACATTGATTACATTTTTAGAGACATTTGATACATAAATCATGTAAAGTCCTCCAGACTTTACTCCATGTGCTACTGTCATAGAACCCTTGGATATCTTCCACATGTTCTGTCCAAAAGTGGTGACGTAGCCAGCATCATCAAGTAAACCTGTGCTGATCAAGCTCTTTGTAATTGCGGGAACATGTCTCACATTCTTCATCGTGAAAGAAGAGCCATTCTGAAACTTCAATTGAACATCTCCAACACCTAAGATCTCACATGTCTGCCCATTGCCTAGCCGAAGATGATCTTTAGTGGTCACATAAGAGGTAAACCACTCCTTGTTTGGAGACACATGAAGTGATGCCCCTGAGTCTATAATCCAGTCACTCAGTGCATTTCCATCAGATGCTGTAAGAAGAGCTGAGTCTATTGTATTCTTCAAGAAGTAGATGTCTCCTGACACTAGACTGTCATCCTCTGCAACAGTGTTTGTCACATTTATTTCTTGAATCTTCACTGAGGACTTGTTCTTCTCACCATGGTCTTCAGCTTTCTCTTTGCTTTTTTCTGCTTTCCATTCTCTGCAGTCTCTTTTCATGTGACCCTTCTTGCCACAATGGTAGCATTCTATGTCACTCTTGCCTTTAGCACTGCGGGACTTGCTACGAGATTGATTCCTCTTTCCACCTTTGTACTTTTCTTTGGTCCTTCCCCTGACAACTAAGGCTGTTCCTTTGCCTTTGTCCATTGTCTTTCTATTGGTTTCTTCAGTAAGCAGACTTCCTTCTACACCTGCTATGTTCAAACCATCTGGAGGTGCAGAATTACTCAAAGCTGTGCGAAAAGTGTCCCAACTTTCCGGCAATGTGATCAACAGGAACATAGCTCTAATAGGTCATCAAACTTGACACCTTGAGCTGACAACTGACTATAGATTGTGTTGAATTCATTCAAATGATTGGATATAGGTGTCCCTTCTTTCATCTTCAAGTCAACAAGCTTCTTAAGCCAGTATACCTGTGAAGCTGCACTCTGCTTCTCATAAAGATCACTGAGCTTTAACCATGCTTGATAAGCCGACATCTCGTCTGCTACATTGAAGTAAACACTTTCTGCCAAAGTCAGCATAATGGTAGAAAGTGCCAATTCATCCATTTCGCTCCATTCATCTTCGTCCATATCTTCTGGTTTTATCCCCTTGAGCTTTATAGGTTTTATCTGCTTCTTTTGTACCAACACGTGCCAAATCTGCTTCTTCCACAATGGGAAATTGGTTCCATCTAGCTTCTTGATATTGTAAAGAGCAGTGTCCTGTGATCCAGCCATAGCTACGCTTCATAGTGGTTTACTTTCCTGGGAAAAATTCGGCAGAGTTTCCCCTGTAAACTGACCTCTGAACCAATATCAATCTGTCAAATGAACCAAGAAAGCTTCAGATTCTACATAAATTTCGGCAGAGTGTCCTTTGTAAAATGGCTCTGGTGTACCAAAAAACAGCTCAAAAAACACTGTTTCTCTGACACTGTAAGCTGTGGGTAAACCTGTCCTGCACCTGTACTGTCTCTCACTGTCCTGTCACTGTCCTATAAGCATAGACTGCGACAATGCCTCAACGGCAGTAAAGCAAAGATGCAATCCCAACTGTCTAACTCACAGTCAATACATCCTAGTTGCCTATCTAAGGGTGCTCGAGGGATCGCTCCAAGACCTGTATCACCGAAAGGATCTCAATATTCGAGAATCCCCCAGCTCAATAAAACCTCACTCGACCCTCAACAAAGGCTGCAGTAAATCTGACAGTACATAGACTTCCCACAAAGTCATACATCCACAAATTTCCCACTGTATGCTGTAACCGCTGCGGCGGTTGTTTGCTGCGTGACTCACAGCCAGCAAACACTCAACAGACATACATCATCTCTGACAATACATCCCATGTGGAAGTACCTGCAATGTCAGGATGAAATCTGGAATATCAAGCAACAAACACAAGCTACCTGATGAACTAGTGGATGTTTCCTACAGTCTGTGTGTAGATGCGCCCGTGTCGTATGTGACACGCCTCCAAGAACTGTGAGCCGTCCTTCGATGTGTAGACAGCCACAAATCAACACTCTGGGAGTGTCGATATCCTCAGCACCTGCAGTCGTAGGCCGAAAACCCAAAATTTGCAGAGTCGGATCTGCACCCGCCGAGACCACGTAGTCAAAAATGGCCTGCGCAGACCTTTGTCGAAGCCGAACGGTGGCCGTGTCTTCGCCTGTCGAATTTCACTCCAATCTGAGCTGGTGACTCTAGCCTCTTGCAGTGCTGCCCCGAGCCTCGATCTGAGCTTTGATACCAGTTGAAGGAGTACGAGCGGAAGTGCGACGCGAGAGAGAGAGTGCGAGAAGAAGAGCACGACGATATGGTGAACTCGCTCTACTGTAATGTGTAGAGCATAGTGAGTTCTTATTAGGTTTTTACAAAAGAATATGTGTACATACCTGGCGGCCCGCCCACTTACCTGGGCGACCACATTGGGCTTTATACCCCAACATCCCGATCAGCCTCCAAGGCCGCTCGTCTTGCTTCGACTTCCTCCTTTCGTTGTGCTTTTCTTTCATTTCGTTCATCGCGCTCGCGTTCCAAGGCAATGCGAGTCGCTTCTTGTCGCGCCATCATGTCCATCATTGATTTCACCAAGGCCTCCATAGGATTTGGTGCAATCCCGGGCGTAGATGGCGTAGGGAAAGGGTCAGGAAAACCTCCATGGTGAGAAAATTCTTCTTCACTACTTTCATGTCCATCACCTCCATGCGAAGTATCCATTCCACTTCGGGTGACGACCATGCATTGTGATCTTTGGTTCTTAAGTTCACGAGGAACTTGGGTTCTTGTGGGTCTTGGGTTCTTGAGGTTCTTGAGGGTCTTGAGGTTTTTCTTTTGCTTGCAATCTGTGTTAGAGAAGGATCTTCTCTTCACCCGAGTTCTGCTCTTTTCCGTGGGCGCACCCCTTGGCGGCCTTGCGCTCACACCAAGGTTGCTTTTCTCCACCTTACGTCGATTGGCCGGCCGCTAAGTGCATGGTCCGCTCTCAATGAGTGAAAAGAGGCACAAGGGGAGGTTGGACAAGCCCTTCTTTCTTGGGTTTCTTGTCACTCTTCAAAAACACGATTAGGAATCGACACGCCCAAGTGGGCGTGCACTTGGGTTCGTGCGACCTCAACAAGCAAAAAAAATTATGTGGTTCTTGTGGTTCTTTCCTTGAGTGAAATAGAACACTGTCAAAGCTTTGATACCAATGTTAGGTGCAGTGGAAAGAATGTTGAACTTTGCTAAAGATGAGTGCTCCGAACTATGCTCAAGGTTCCTTTTTTTCTTATAATAGGGAGAGCCTTCTGTTCCTTAACGAGAGAGTGCAATGGACACAAACAAAGTGAATGGACACTGTGCGTGGAAGTGCATGAGACTGAGAGATAGAGAGAGAAGAGAATATGACACCAGAGACGTTGTAAAACCCTCCTCCGAAGGCCCCACTCTCTACGGCGAGAGCGGTCTACTATCGATTGCACAAATCTCTACAATGCTTGGACTTGCCGATGATGTCGACGACGACAAGGCGGGCTGAAATCTGAAAACGCTAAAGGCTGAAATCTGCAAATCTTTATCTGCTGAATTTTGACTCTATGTCGATGACGACGATGCAATGATGACGCGCTGAAAACGCAGACGCTGAAATCTGCGTTTTCCGGACTGAATCTGTAAACCTTGCGGAATCTGACCGTGCGACGAGGAACTGCTGCGGGAAGGTGAGATCTGCGAGGTTCGGGACTTGTTCTGCAATGTCTAAGGGCTGAAAACTGGAAACATTGATGCTTCTTGGTGTTTTGTCGCGGTGAAACTGCAAAACGCTATGCTGATGCAAAAATGCTAGGGCTGAAAATGGTCCTGCTGTTGTTGCCGGTTGTCCTGCAAGTGCAAAACGCTAGGCTTCTTGATTGGTCTTGCTGCTGCCTGCCGGGGCTGATCTGCTGTGCACAAAGCGCCAGGCTGCCTGTGGATGAAAACGCTAGGTCCTGGCATATGCAAAAACGCTAGCCTTGCTGAGGTGGGGTGTCTTGCTGAGAAGTTGCCTGCTGAGCATGTTAGGTGCAGCGAAAGGAATGTTTGAAATTTGCTCAAGATGAGTGCTCCGAACTGTGCTCAAGGTTCCTGTTGTTCTTATGGAAGGGAGAGCCTTCCGTTCTTATTGAGACAGTGCAATGGACACAAACAAAGTGAATGGACACTGTGCGTGAAAGTGCATGAGATTAAGAGATAGAGAGAGAATTCGACACGAGAGACATTGTAAAACCCTCCTCCGAAGGCCCACTCTCTATGGCGAGAGCGGTCTACTTATGATTGCACAAATCTCTACAATGCTTGGACTTGCCGACGACGATGAGGACGAGGACGAGACGGGCTGAAATCTGGAAATGCTAAGGGTTGAAATCTGCAAATCTTTATTTGCTGAATTCTGACTCTATGTCGGTGACAATGTTGATGACGACGTCACGCTGAAAACGCAGATGCTGAAATCTGCGTTTTCCGGTCTGAAACTGTAAACCTTGCGGAAACTGACCGTGCGGTGAGGAACTGCTGCGGGAAGGTGAGATCTGCGAGGTTCGGGGGTTCTTCTACGATGATTGTTGAAAACTGAAAACGCTGGCTCTAGGGCTGAATCTATCGCGAAGATCTGCAAAAACGCTGAGGTTGATTTCAAACCAAAAACGCTAGGCTGAAAACTGACCTTGCGCAGAAAATTGCTAACGCTAGGAAATATGCTATGTTGCTGTGGGAATCTGCTAACGCTAGGGCTGATCTGCTATCTACTGTCGCCGGGAATTTGCAAGTGCAAAAACGCTGGCTGATCTGCTGCAAAAACGCTAGGCCTTCTGTTGAGAGAAAACGCCAGAGTTGTCGCGGGGGTTGGTCTTCTGAGAAGTTGCCTGTTGAGCAAGGTGCTCCTGTTGCCTCTTCTGCCAAAAAGTGCTAGCTCTGGTTTGCTTATATACAAACTTAGCAAAATTGCCCTATCTACTTTCCAACAAAAGTCACTTAAAAATAATAAGTGAAAAATGTCAAAAATAGGGAAAATAGGCCTGTGCACTGTAAAAATTCCCTTGAAGGATTCTGCTGGAGTCTGATGGGAATGCTTATGATCATGTTGTGTGCAACCAGAGGATATGCATCTACACTAAGTGACTGGGCATGCACGGTCTGCGAATAGACTCACAAAAGTGCTAGATCACTTCTAAATCTAGACTGATTGGACTGACTGAACCCTTGTCATGCTGTAGCTTGTCCACGGACACATAGGGTTGGATGTGTCACGTGACATCCCCTCCTTTTCAAAGTGAGGTACTAGTACCGAATTGTATGGCGTCGAGGGAGATCGTGAATAGCATCCGGAATCCTGGAAGGGACTCTTCGTCGGCCCACTCTGAATTGTGGGTCGTGCGGTACTTGAACTTCATAAAGGTCTGCAACGCTTGCTTCTTTGGGCCGCGCCGAAAGTGACACAAAGTCTTTTGTGGATCCTTCAATGCTTCAACTTTGTCTAGAGTCATGCTTCTTTCTCCTTCAAGAATCTCCATGGCTAAAAATTCCTGAAACCATTTCCAACATTAAACCATGAATATACCTATTTTATGTAAAGTGAGCGGAAACAATCTTGTCTTCCTCAAAGACTGTGCATGCGATGTAGATGAACAAAGAGATGGAGTGCCAAATCGTTCACCATACACACGCAAACAATGAGATTGAATCTTTCTTTTTTGATCTAAATCAATCCACTGTGGCAAAACACAATGGAAATGCTCATGCTTGGTGCTCATACTTTCATGTGCTCTTTCTACAACTGTGTCATGCGAAGGAAGAGACATGGAATGTGACTTCCTTGAATGCATACTTTTCAGCTTTTCATGAATAATCCGCATACATCTGTGTTCATTCATGAGTGAAACTTGCTCATCGTACAATATGTCATGCCTATGAAAAGGGATCACATAAAGACGCTGATTAAAATACAGAAAACGATCATGAATGAAATACTCGTATAATGCGTGATGACTAATCATTCGAACACATAGTACTTCCTGTGAGGTTCTTTGGACCGAGGCTCGAGAGCCAAGATCGCTTCTTCCTGAGGGGGTTCTTTGGACCTAGGCTTGATAGCTAAGATCGGTTCTTCGTGACTGATCGAATCTGCAATGAGGTTAGCTTCACTAGAGAAAGTATCAACTAACACATCATCCTTGTGAACAATCACATCATCTTCATGCAACTCATCATGCTTGTGAGAAATCACATCTTGATCATGCAAATCATCATGCTCATCATTATCATCCAAATCATCATGCTTATCATTGTCATTCAAATCATCATGCAAATCATTGTCATTCAAATCATCATGCAAATTCTGTGTGTCATGGTTTGGAAAAGACGAGACTGAGAGAGTCTCCTTCTCCTAATTCTGTTCAAACTGCACCTGCAAAATTGAAAAGAGTCGCAACATCTCTTCCATGTGTTGGTCGTTCATTGCCTTTCTTGCTTTCTTCTCGCGATCAAATTCAGCTTGTCTTTCTTTGGCTTCCAAGCGTGCTTGCGCGCTCTCACACGCTATGGCTACCATTCTTTCTTGGTGTTCGCGCTCCATTTTTACTTTTCTTTCTGCTCGTCTTGCTTCCCGTTCTAAGTTCCTGTCCATAAGCATCTGCTCCAACTCCTCCATAGGAGTTAGTGCAATCCTTGGCGTAGATGGGGAAGGGGGAGGGTCGGAAAAACCTCTTGGTGGGGAAAATTCTTCTTCGCCTCTCATGCTCACCACCTCCAAGGGAAGTATCCATTCCGCTTCGAGTGATGACCATCCTGAAGTCGTGGGTTCTTGTCTTGGGTTCTTAAGTTCACGAAGAACTTGGGTTCTTGTGGATCTTGGGTTCTTAAGTTCACGAGGAACTTGGGTTCTTGGGGGTCTTGAGTTCTTGAGGGTCTTGAGGTTCTTGAGGTTCTTCTTTCGCTTGCAATCTGTGTTAGAGAAGGATCTTCTCTTCACCCGAATTCTACTCTTTTCCGCGGGTGCACTCCTTGGCGGCCTTGTGCTCACACCAAGGTTGCTTTTTCCCACCTCACGTCGATTGGCCGGCCGCTACGTGCACGGTCCGCTCTCATTTAGTGAAAAGAGGCACAAGGGGAGGTTGGACAAGCCCTTCTTTCTTGGGATTCATGTCACTCTTCAAAAAACGATTAGGAATCGACACGCCCAAGCGAACTTGGGTTCGTGCGACCTCAACAAGCAAAAAAAATTCTGAGATTCTTGTTGTTCTTCTTTTGAGTGATACAGAACACTGCCAAAGCTCTGATACCAATGTTAGGTGCAACGGAATGAATGTTTGAAATTTGCTCAAGATGAGTGCTCCGAACTGTGCTCAAGGTTCCTTTTGTTCTTATGGAAGGGAGAGCCTTCCGTTCTTAATGAGAGAGTGCAATGGACACAAACAAAGTGAATGGACACTGTGCGTGAAAGTGCACGAGACTGAGAGATAGAGAGAGAATACGACACAAGAGACGTTGTAAAACCCTCCTCCGAAGGCCCCACTCTCTATGGCGAGAGCGATCTACTTGTGATTGCACAAATCTCTACAATGCTTGGACTTGCTGATGATGTCGACGACGATGAGGACGACGATGAGACGAGCTGAAATTTGGAAATGCTAAGGGCTGAAATCTGCAAATCTTTATCTGCTGAATTCTGACTCTATGTCGGTGACAATGTTGATGACGACGACGCGCTGAAAACGCAGATGCTGAAATCTGCGTTTTCCGGTCTGAAACTGTAAACCTTGTGGAAACTGACCGTGCGGTGAGGAACTGCTACGGGAAGGTGAGATCTGCGAGGTTCGGGGGTTCCTCTACGATGTCTGACTGCTGAAAACTGAAAACGTTGGTTCTAGGGGTGAATTTGTCGCGAAGATCTACAAAAACGTTGAGTTTGATCTGCAAACCAAAAACACTAGGGCTGAAAACTGACCTTGCAGGGAAATCTGCTAACGCTAGGAAATCTGCTGTGTTGCTGTGGGAGTCTGCTAACGCTAGGGCTGATCTGCTGTCTACTATCGCCGGGAATCTGCAAATGCAAAAACACGGGCTGATCTGGTGCAAAAACGCTAGGCCTTCTGTTGAGAGAAAACGCCAAAGTTATCGCGGGGGTTGGTGTTCTGAGAATTTGCCTGTTGAGCAAGGTGCTCCTGCTGCCTCTTCTACCAGAAAGTTCTAGCTTTGGTTTGCTTATATACAAACTTAGCAAAATTGCCCTACCTACTTTCCAACAAAAGTCACTTAAAAATAATAAGTGAAAAGTGTCAAAAATAAGGAAAATAGGTCTATGCACTGTAAAAATTCCCCTGAAGGATTTTGATGGATTGCGATGGGAATGCTTATGATCATGCTGTGTGCAGCTAGAGGATATGTGTTGCTAAATTGGCTCTATCTGACATAAAAAGAATTCTAATTGAATCATTGGATTTATAAGTGAGAGGGTTTTTTCGCTTGGAACACCAGGAAAAATAATTCTAAATGAATTATTGGAATTATAAGTGAGAGGGTTTTTCTCACTGGAGACATCCTCTCACTGGAGACATCCGAGTACAGAGTATTCCTAGTGCGTCATTCAAAGTAATGACGGGAGCACTGTGAACGGGAATATCTGTAAGGCCACCAAGAACGGGTACTTCTGATGCGTCACATCGGATGGGTGACAAGGAGCATCGGGAAGAAGTATTCGACCATCCGGGAACGGACATCTCTGATGCGTCATAGGATGGGTGACATAGAGCATCGTGAAGGGGATTGTACCGTAAGTTCGGTAGGGAAGGACTAGGTGATGGGTATTCCTGATGCGTCACAAGGTGGATGACGGGTGCATCGGAAAGGGGACATCCATAGTCGAGAGGAAATTCGAACTGGAAAAGAGGAATACGCGTAAAGACGCAAGCACAAGAATAAAGATGGGTTCTGAGAAGCTTTTCTTAAAAAGCGAAAACTTTTAACGAGTTTTTCGGGAAGAGCAAACGCTTTCCCGCAAGGAATCTATGTTTGCATTGCATTTGTACATGTGGTTGCATCCAGGGACTCCTGGGAAGTGTTGTGAAAAGCATTGTTTTAAACTTATAAGGTTTTATTGAGTTTTTGGGCAGGTTCATACCAATTTTAAAATATGTTGGCCGTCCACTTAATAAGTGGGCAGCCACTTAGAAAATAAAGCAGCAAAACCAGCCAGCGAATTCTCTCTCCCTATTTCAGGTTGAACAAAAAAAAAAAAAAACCGGCCGCGATCTCTATGCGAGCAGCTATTTGTGCCGTGGTCACGGAGCTATAAAAGCACCACATACCCTCACTGAAAAGGAGTTACCAAAGTCAACAAGAGAAGACTCTGCCGCCAGATAATGCAAGAGATCGCGAGACTACGAAGCACGGAAGTCGCTTTTCCCGCGTAAGAGCGACAGGTATCTATTGTGGGTTCGCCATATGAATTGTTGTCGCGTGTTTGCGTGTGTGTTTGTAGGTACTTCATCGCGAAGGAGAAGCGAGAAGGCTTCGGCCTACGGTTGGGAATTCGGGGAACGGAATTCGGAAATTGTCTGCGGAGTCTTGACTTCGAGTACAGACGGAAAAAGGATTGAGAGCTCGTCTCTCGGAACGGCAAGGGACAACCATGGAGTCAGAGAATTAGAACGGAGGGGTTTTCTCCGGTTCTTGTGCTTGTAAAAAAGATTCTCCCTAATAAAGAATTCTCTTTAAGGGGGGGGACCAGCCCATCTTCTGGTCCCCAGTACTATTTCGATCTTCTCACTCTCTCTTTTAATTTTTTTTTTCTCTCTGCAAGAAGTCGACACAAGACTCGGGATTCTCTGAGAAGGCGACAAGAGCATGATGCTCAAGAACCTAGAGAATCAAGGAGCGAAATGCTCAAGATTCTTCCGAACCCAGGACATATCCATGAACATCAATACACCACGAAATTCCGTTATTTCGGGAAGGATATGAAGGAGGTATGTAGACCTAGGAACACTCCGGTCAAGTTTGATACTTGTGACGGAAGAGAAGATGTCCCGAAAGCTACTGCTTTTATTTGACAGTTTGAAGTTGCCTTTGCAAACGGCAATTTCTGAGAAGCGTCGAAGATGAGGCATGTGACCAAACACCTCAAGGGGATTGCAAGTACTTGGTGGTATACCAAAGCTATGCAAGGAATTTACAACAAGACTTGGATTCAATTCAAGGCTGAATTTTCCAACAAATTTTTTTTCCTCTACGCTTTGAGGAAGGCATCAAAGAAGATTGGGATCGGTTTGCCCAATAGGAACACGAGTGAGTCAAAGCAAGTAGTGGTTCACTCTTGCCAAGGTAGCTCCACTCTCGACCCTCTCTGAGGGAGGAAAGATGAAAAAATTCAACAAAGGACTTTTGCCCGAATTTTGTAGACGCATGTGCAAAATACTTTGCAGCAGATGGTAGAGTTAGCAATAAAAGTTGAAAGTGTACACCTTGGTGTACATAGAATCCAATCCCCGTAGTGGGACGGGAACCATTGGACACAGAAAGTTTGGAGTAAGGGAATTCGATCTAACTCCCGAGTTCTTGGATAGAAGACCCTCGAATTTTAAGTGAGAGAGCAGGTTTTCGATCAAAGTTACATCTTTGTGGAAATCATAAAGTGCATTGTGCTTGTTTGCTCTTTTGCACGAGGTATGGTTATGTCTAACCGGGACTACTCACTCTTGAGTGTTTATGAGAGCAGGATCAAATTGAAACATTGTTTCTGAGATAAATTGGTTTGCTTAACTAGCTGGAAGGTCAACTATTGATCTGGTATCCGGTAATTCTCGAACAGATTACCTGCTACTGCGGGTAGGAAATTATGAAGGAACCATTCTGAGCTTTCTAACAAAGAAAAGCTTTCATTAAGCTTGAATACTCTTTAAGCCCACACCTCCTACCCGGTAAGGGAAGATATGGTAGTGCTTTTCGCACAAGTGAATGAACACTCTCTTTATGAGGGAAGGAACAAGCGACAGCTACGGCTTGTGCTCGAGGACTCCAAGGATTGAAATCCTAGTTTATTTGATGAGCGGGTTTTGCTCTGAGATTGAGCCAAGGGATCGTCAGGTTGAGCGTCTTCACTCTAAGGATCTTACGAAGGGAAGGTAATTTCCCAGGCTCACTGAAACTTATGTACACCTTTGGGTACATGGATAACACACGAAGATGCAGACATATGCTAAGGAACTGGACGGGAGTTTGTTATACTATCTTGAGCGCCTTTTTGCACGCAAGGATATTCCAACACGAGAATCTCTATTTGAGATGTGTTCAGTAGAAGGAATTTGAGTTTCTCTACGGAGAAGAGGTTTTCTTATGGTCGTTGATCATTGAGTACGCTATGTGCTTTTACCATTACAGTAGCAACTTTTGGTTGCGGTATATGTTTCTCCATAAGTAGGTCAAGTAGCATTTACATGCTCTTGGAATAAATTCGAACTACTATGTTCGTAAGAATATAGTTCGCCAACCGTTTCAAAATGGTAAGAATTACATATGGGAGAACATCCCTGAGAATCAAAGAGGATTCGCTCTATTGTGAACCGGGTTGGAACGTACGTTCAGAAAATGCTATGGCTAGAATCCTATCTGCCTGAGATTTTGCAAGTCGTCATTGATGCTCGCAAGGTGAATCATTTTTTATGATTTTGTAAGGAAGAGACGCTAATGGGCGTCGGGCAAACACTGCTAGTGGTACTAACTCGCAGGAGGAAACGATTGGAAGGAAGTGCCACCGTGCACAAGGAATCTTCGGATTGGAACCGTCCGCCTACGTTGAGCGAAGGCCCTAAACAAGAACCATCTTTCAAGTGATCGCAGACTTTGTTTGTGAAATCGAGATTAATACTCTTATGATTTGGGCATTCCCTATGTGGGAGGACAGAAGAGGTTTAATATCCTCAGGACTAATAGCACAACGTTATGCGCAAGGACATAGACCTAAATTTATTTTTAGGAGGATGATTCTTCTCGGGATTGAGAACGTGGAATTGAGTTAACAGATTCTCGGAAAGACGCGAATGACGAGTTCTTACATGGCTCGTAAGTTTAATGAATGGTGAAGGATATCCTCGAGGTACTAGAGGAAGGACATGAACTGGTAAGGTAAGTACTGAATTATTGAATTTTTGTTTATTTAATTTCTAAGTTCTCTTTTGAGAAAGGACCAGCTCAACTCACCATTGAGCAAGATTTGAAATTTTCCGGTTTCTCCCCGGCAGTTTAGTTGGACCTCTACAGTTGAGGACAACTGTTTATAAGTGAGAGGGATGTTGCTAAATTGGCTCTATCTGACATAAAAAGAATTCTAATTGAATTATTGGATTTATAAGTGAGGGTTTTTCGCTTGGAACACCAGGCAAAATAATTCTAAATGAATTATTGGAATTATAAGTGAGAGGGTTTTTCTCACTGGAGACATTCGAGTACAGAGTATTTCTAGTGCGTCATTCAAAATAATGATGGGAGCACTGTGAACGGGAATATCTGTAAGGCCACCAAGAACGGGTACTTCTGATGCGTCACATCGGATGGGTGACAGGGAGCATCGGGAATAAGTATTCGACCATCCGGGAACGGACATCTCTGATGCGTCATAGGATGGGTGACATAGAGCATCGTGAAGGGGATTGTACCATAAGTTCGGTAGGGAAGGACTAGGTGATGGATATTCCTGATGCGTCACAAGGTGGATGACGGGTGCATCAGAAAGGGGATATCCATAGTCGAGAGGAAATTCGAACTGGAAAAGAGGAATATGCGTAAGGACGCAAACACAAGAATAAAGATGGGTTCTGAGAAGCTTTTCTTAAAAAGCGAAAAATTTTAACGAGTTTTCCGGGAAGAGCAAACGCTTTCCGGCGAGGAATCTATGTCTGCATTGCATTTGTACATGTGGCTGCATCCAGGGACGCCTGGGAAGTGTTGTGAAAAGCATTGTTTTAAACTTATAAGGTTTTATTGAGTTTTTATAAGGTTTTATTGAGTTTTATAAGGTTTTATTGAGTTTTTGGGCCGGTTCAAACCAATTTTAAAATATGCTGGCTGTCCACGTAATAAGTGGGCAGCCACTTAGAAAATAAAGCAACAAAACCAGCCAGCGAATTCTCTCTCCTTATTTCGGGTAGAACAAAAAAAAAAATAAATCGAATTTTTGTTTTGAGAAAAAAAAAAACCCGGCCGCGATCTCTACGCGAGCAGCTTTTCGTGCCGTGGTCAAGGAGCTATAAAAGCACCACATGTCCTCACTGAAAAGGAGTTACCAACGTCAGCAAGAGAAGACTCTGCCGCCAGATAACGCGAGAGATCGCAAGACTACGAAGCATGGAAGTCGCTTTTCCCGCGTAAGAGCGACAGGTATCTATTGTGGATTCGCCATACGAATTGTTGTCGCGTGTTTGCGTGTGTGTTTGCAGGTACTTCATCGCAAAGGAGAAGCGAGAAGGCTTCGGCCTACGCTTGGGAATTCCGGGAATGGAATTCGGAAATTGTCTGCGGAGTCTCGACTCCGAGTACAGACGGAAAAAGGATTGAGAGCTCGTCTCTCGGATTTCCCTTACGGGAAGGAACAACCATCGAGTCAGAGAATTAGAACGGAGGGGTTTTCTCGTGTTCTTGTGCTTGTAAAAAAGATTCTCCCTAATAAATAATTCTCTTTAAGGGGGGGGTCGCTTACTTTTAGGTTGGATTGGATGTTAACTAGTGGCTCTTTAAGGGGGGGGGACCAGCTCATCTTCTGTCCCCAGTACTGTGTCGATCTTCTCACTCTCTCTCTCTCTCTCTCTCTCTCTATCTATTTCTCTCTATATCCTTTGGCTTCGGTATTAAGTGATAAATTCTATTTATCCGAGTATATTTTTATATTGTTATGCGCTCCTGTTTGTGACAATATGTATCCACACTAAGTGACTAGGCATGCACGGTCTGCGAACAGACTCACAAAAGTGCCAGATCACTTCTAAATCTAGACTGACTGGACTGACTGAACCCTTGTCGTGCTGTAGCTTGTCTACGAACACATAGGGTTGGATGTGTCACATGACAGAGCAAGGTGCTCTTGCTGCCTCTTCTGCTAGAAAGTGCTAGCGCTAGGTTTGCTTATATACAAACTTAGCAAAATTGCCCTACGTACTTTCCAACAAAAGTCACTTAAAAATAATAAGTGAAAAATGTCAAAAATAGGTCTATGCACTGTAAAAGTGCTACTGATGGGATCTGACTGGAATCTGATGGTCATGTTGTATGCAACCAGAGGATATGCATCTAATCTAAGTGTCTGGACATGCACGGTTTGCGAACAGGCTCACAAAAGTGCCAGATCACTTCCTATTCTAGAGTAACTTGATTGAATTGAACCCTGGTCATGCTGTAGCTTGTCCACGGACACATAGGGTTGGGTGTGTCACGTGACGGCCACGTTCGTTTTGGCGTGAGACCATCGTGTGTGCTACTTATGTACTTAACATGTGTCCTACGATAGCTTTGCACTCTATGACTCCTTATGAAGAATGGCATGATTGAAAGCCATCGCATGCGCGTTTTTGGCTGTTTGGCTTATGCTTTGGTGTCACAAACGCAGCGTAGAAAATTGGATGATAAAGCTGTCAAATGCATTTTTGTTGGTTATAGTGCTGAAAGCAAAGGTTATAAGTTGTACCATCCACAAACAAAGCGTATCTTGGTTTCACGGGATGTGTTTGTGGAAGATTCTATTCAGCCCTTACTGTCATGTACTAGAGACAGTAATGTAAGCTCACATGACATTTATGACAGTTTATTGTCTCTTTTCAATGGTGGAAATTTGAATGTAAATTCGAATGAGGCAAATATACAGCCTATGGGGGTTTCTGTTAGAGATCAACCTATTATTGATGCAGATGTACATATGTACTTGATATGGAAAGGACTGGGAATGAGCAGGCTAGAGGTATGCCAAAATGGCTGGGGCATACTTTGCGTGACAATAAATTGGATGCACCTTTGTTTAGTCGTACTCGTTCAGATTCTCGCCATGCATCTTATGTATTAGATTCGTATACTTTGGCTGTTTCTAGCTTATGTGGTGTTAAGGAACGTTCGTCTTTTGCCATTCAATTCAGAAAATTGGATGGCTACCATGCAATCAGAATATGATGCACTTATAGAGAATGACACATGGACTTTATGTGATTTGCCTCCTGGCAAAAACGCCATTATTACGAAGTGGGTTCACAAGTTGAAACGTAGTGGGATGGTGAGATTGATCTCTATAAGGCTCGACTTGTTGCAAAAGGTTTTGCGCACCAAAAAGGTATAGACTATGAAGAGACTTTTGCTCCCACTTGTCGTATGACTAATGTGCGTTTTCTATGTGCCTTTGCAGCCCATTTTGGATGGGATGTACATCAATTAGACATTGTTACTGCTTTCTTGAATCATGACATATTTGAGGAAGTTTATATCACGCAGCCTCGCGGTTTTGTCAAGAAAGGATAAGAGGATAAGTGTGCAAATGTAAGAAGCTTTGTATGGGTTGAAGCAGTCTCCTCGTGCTTGGTATAAGAAAGTTGACACTCATTTGGTCAAACGAGGCTTTCGTAACAGTTCAACAGAAAGTACTTTGTATGTAAAGCGTGAGGGTGATGTACTTCTCATTGTTGTTTTGTATGTGGATGATTTGTTGATCACTGGTCCGAATGAGACACATACGAATGAGACACATATTGCCTTGTGTCAAACACGTTACATAGAGACATTGCTATGTAAGTTTGGACTTAAGACTGCAAGCCTATTGTCACTTCCATGGATACAAGTTTGAACTTGAGTCTTCATGATGCTGGTGATTCTGCCGATGTCACTCTTTACCAAACTGCTGTTAGATGCCTTATTTATGTATGCAATATGAAGCTGGATATTCAATTTGCAGTCTCACAGGTCAGCAAATTTATGCATAGCCTAGGGTCTAAGCATTGGCGGATCATTCGCTACTTGAGTGGCATTTTACGTCTTGGGTTGTTTTATCCCAAGGGGAGATCATTGCCGCCAGATTTACATGCTTTTTTGGACACAGATTGGGCTGGTTGTTATGACACGTGAGTGTCTACGAGCGGTTTTTGTTTCATGCTCGACAGTTCATGTATATCATGGTTGAGCAAGAAGCAACCTAATGTGGCCAATTCCAGTTGTGAGGTTGAGTACAGGGCAGTCTTCACAGCTACAATTAAGTGTGTATGGCTCAGATGCCTTATGGCTGATTTGGGTGTTGGACAGGACATTGCCAACATCATTTACATTGACAGTCAGAGCGCATCGGCAGTTGCAAGGGACCTAGTTTTTCATGCTCGCACAAAGCCCATTGAGGTGCATTATCACTACGTCAGTGAGAGACCCTCAACAAGAGAGATCAGCTTGAATTATGTGCCAACATAGGACAATTTTGCAGATTTTTTCACAAAGGCATTGGCTCGTGAGAAGTTTGAAGCTTTTTGTAAAGCTTTGGGCTTACTCCCCTTTGTGGACTGATCATGTCCTCAGGGCATGGCACTTCCCTATACTCTTATGTGCCCATCACTCCCAAGGGGGTTTGTTACGATACATATGTGGTAGTGATATGTGTGAAAACACTTAGGATCGCCTCGGCATTTCATGCATTGTATACGTGTCCATCACTCTAGGGCTATCTTATCTTTCATTGTGGACTAAGCATTACATACTCTTTGTTGCGTGCCTTGAGCTTCTTCGTCTTTCTCCAAGTTGTGTGTGTTTCCCTACAACCCTATTTCCAACACATTTTTGGCATGATAGGGATTTTAATTGTTTGTAAGGGTCATCAAGCCTTCAAGTGGCTCTAGTCTGTACCGAGTACACTTTAGAGCGACCTTTAAGCTAGATGGTTCCAGTCTTGTGAAAAATTTGGTGGTTTGATTGCTTATGTTCCTAGTAAAGTTAACCCAATTGCAAATACGATCAGTCACGAAGGACAGATCTTGGCTCTTCAGTCAAGGTTTGTAGTACCCATTCAAGAAGTATCTTTTGTTTGCATGAAGAGTCAGTATGCATTTTTCGAGTCTCATTCGTGATGGTTTGTTGTATTTCGTCACCGTCTTTGTGTGTTACCTTCTCATAGGAAATCCATATTGCACGATGCACATGATTCATTCACGGATGAGCACAGAAGCATGAACCGCACTCTAGGGAAGATAGGGTACTGCTGCTGACCGCTCTAGGTATCCGGATCATTTCCCAACTCTTAAAGTGCTCCACCCTCGAGGAAAGAGTCAGAAATCTGCACCTCCGGTTCTATACCACATGCCAAAAACTTCAAGCTGCTACGGAAGTCCAAGGAAAGGGGCAACTGAGGCTACTAAGGAACTATATGTCCGAGGACGAAGAACCAAACAATTGCACCAACCATCATATACAATGATACAATGCATACCGTATCTGTAGGAACTTCATTGAAATTGAGAATGAAACTGTAATTGATCTTCGATTGTTTGGAACACCACCCGAGAGAATATCACCTCACTCTCAAGGTGAATCGGGAATAAATTGTCAAAGTTGTAGCGGAAAGAAGGTGAATTGGATGAGAGACTTGTCTGCAACCATGATTAAGACACCTCGTAGTGCCGAGCAACCAATCGATCTCGAATCTATCGCGATGGATCTCTTTGCTATCGAGGCACAAGTGCATACCGCCCCCCGTATGGGCACTGGATCTCGCCGAAGGTGCACAACCACCGCAAAGCAGCGAGGAGTTGAGAACAGCCTGGGAGAGGGAGCGCTAGTGTATGGGAGAGAGATCGCAGAGGAAAATGCAACAAAAAACTCTAGAGAGAGAAAAAGCTAGCACACTGAGAGAGCCCAAACGTTGGTAATTTGCATAACACAACATGCCAAAAGTACAAGGGGTAGGGGGTGACGGGCTGCCTATATAGGACAAACTCTAGTTTGCCCTACCAAGCCAGAAAACCCCACGATCCTGAAAATGGCTAAAATAGCTAATAAATATATAGACTCACTAAAAGTGACCAATGACACATTTAGTAGCACGACTGTAGATGTCTCGAGACTCCGACCCCGGAAAACCCTAGGAACGAGGGTCCCGTCTCGTGCCAGCCTACTGGGTGAGCAAACTTGTGATGTGCACCGCTGGAAACAGGTACGTCTACCTCAAGTACGGCCGGGCACAGCCACAAAACAGCCCTCACTCCCTAATCTGCTCCTGGGAGACACTGGAGCTATCACTGGACAGGAAGATGAACTCTAACACCCCCTCTCAGCTCTAGGACGTGGAAGCAGCTCAAGGGAGCTGGATAATGTCGCCTGTGGAAGAGGTTTGGTGAAGATATCAGTAGGGTTATCTGAAGTCGGGATGTACTCTAGTCAGATAGAGCCATCCTTGGTCTTCTCACGAACAAGATGATACTGGATCTCTATATGCTTGGTCCGGGCGTGAACACCGGGCGGGTTCCTTGAATGGCAATACAACTATGGTTGTCTGAGTATATAATGGTTGGCTGCTACGGAAAGCCCATCTCCAAAAGTAGCCTCCAATCCACACTGACTCGCATGTAGCAATACAAACAACACGGTACTCTGCCTCTGTGGAAGACAAGGCAACAATTGGCTGTTTCTTGCTGCTCCATGAAAGTGCTCTTGAGCCAAAAGAAAAGGTAAAACCTGTGGTTCACCGTCGTCCATCTGGATCACCTCCCTAATCTGAATCACTCCATCCTCGTAGAATGACCTGGGAATCTGAACCTCCAGCCGCATACTGAATGCCAAATGACTTGGTCGCCTTCAAATATTGCAGGATCCTAAGGGCCCGTTGTAAGTGTAACTTGGCGGTTTCTGCATAAAGGAAATGGGAAACTGACATCAAATCAGGTGTTGAGAACCCAAATGAGAGAACCAACCAGTTTTTGATACTCTGACGCATCTGCTAAAAGAGGAAGATCAAACTGTGACAACTTCTAATTGGGATCCATGGGAGTAGAGATAAATTTGCACTTGGTCATACCAAATGCTTCCGATAATTCGTGGATGTACCACTCTTGAGAGAGGAAGATGCTCCCCTCTGTCTGCCACACCTCCAATCCAAGAAAACGATGAAGCAAGCCAAGATCTGTCATCTCAAACTCCTCTGCCAAGGTTGCCATAATACTGTAGATGTGCTCAACATGGCTACATGTAATCACAAAATCGTCGACATAGAGGATAATAAGTGTCACTAACTCTCCCTCACGGTAAATATACAAGTCTGGATCAGCAGAAGATCTGTGAAAAGAGAGGAATCAATATTCTGGGACCACGCTCGAGGGGATTACTTGAGGCCATAGAGGGCCTTGAGCAATCTACAAGCCATATTTGCAAAGTCCGGATCCTCGAACCTTGGAGGTTGCTCCACATAACCTCCTCCTTTAAATCACCATTGAGGAATGACGAAAGTTGAAACTACATCCATTTGAAAAATCGGCCACCCAAAAAAGGCAGCAAGGGTAAAAACAATCCGTATGGTTGCCATTTGTGCGCTGGGTGTAAAGGTCTCCTTGTAGTCTACACTGGGTTTCTGTGAAAAGCCTCTGGCAACGAGCCTTGCCTTGTGCTTATCCAAAGAACCATCACTTGGTCCTGTTAAAGTTTTGGCATCTCAAGTGAACTGCCCAATGTGATCCCATTATTTAGTTTGGCTTTTAGGTATTTATTTTACTTATTTGTCAAAGTCTTGGGTAAGGCAATTTACTGGGATTGCTATATAAGCAACCCCTTGCCTCCATTGTATACATATTTAGTTATTCATTGCCAAGGTTGATTGGTTCAGGAGACTCTCTCTCTCTCTCTCTCTCGTGTGCTCACTCCCCTTGGTCTCTACGCTTCCGCATCGTCGACTTTGACATGGTATCAGAGCTTGCTGTAGCTCGGTGAACGAAGGCCTTCGACGTGCAGGAGCAGCTCGCGAAGAGAAGAGAAGAGGAAGAGATCTCATCGCCGGCATCCACCACCCTCTGCAGTGTCATATCAAATGCCAGCGTTTTTGTTAGCCGGCGCGTGTACTTTTCCCTCTTACTAGTCCCTGCAACGTTTTGAAATGCTGGCTACCAGAGCCAGAATTTTCTTGAAGACAACGACAAAGGCAAGCTGGAAAGAGATTACGGTAATGAAGATTTGACAGAGGAGATCGGCATGGCACTCGTGGCAGTGGCCACAGCGGCCTCGACGTCAGATTTTTAGTCAAACGACAGGTGTCACCACTAGCTTCAACTTGAGAGAGGCTTGTGAGGGGCAGAGAGGGGCAAGCAATCAATGCTCCCTATAATTAATCTGGACCCTTGTGTTGGAGTTCAAGTTATTGGTGTTTGGACCTGTAGGTCGGAGTTCAATGCACATGTATCTGGCAAGGAACCAATCAGACGTCTAAAACACTATGGATGGGTGCGCCAATTTATTGTTGTTGGTCAGATTATGGATAGGATGTGTTCCAACAGTTCATTATCTTGGAGTTTTATATTTTGGATGTGATGTGTTCAGAGTTCACGAATGGGGATTATTGGACATAGTATGGTCTACAGTTCAAAGTTTCTACAAAGGCAACCGATGCTCAAGGTGGCATTACTTTCCGGTACAAAGTGGAGGAGAGCAACACCGAGGTGTATCCAGTTGGTGGTCACTACTGGGGTGTCCATGGTAGCTTCTTTGTCGACTTGGTCTCACTATTGAATTGATGGAATCAAGCTCTTTCTGCATGGCCAACTTCCACTTTGGTTGTGAAAGTGCCTCCTCAATTGTAAGAGGAACTCTATCCTTGATCACTGTAGATATCAATGCATAGTTCACCTGAAGTAGAGGTTCATCCACCTCAGCCAATCGAGCCAATCGAACTGGGAGCGTTGTGTGGTACCGGCTTCACGTCTATCGGGTGGAAAATCTGAGGTTGCTGAATCTCGCAAGGTCTCCAATAGCCACTTTGGCAACTTGTTGGGCTTTCTCCCCATGGGAGGAGCTACTGGCATCATAGTTACCGGGGAACGCCCCCTAGCCCCCGTTCCGGCGTTCCGGGGGGGCAGTTCCCTTCCCGAACGTTCCGAAACGTCCCGAAACGTTTGACGTTCCGGGTGGCCAGTGCAAACCGGAACGGCCGTTCCGGAACGTTCCGAACGCCCCCAAAACGTTCCGGAATGCCCCTGGAACGGCCAACGGCTACAAACAAATTTGGCAAAAATTGAAAAAATTGAAGTAAATGTTTGGGCTTCTTTTTGAAGTGTGCAAGGCCTCAAGGACTCATAAAATGCACCCCCCTCCCCCTTTCTCTCCACAAGCTAATCCTCAAGGCTCAAGCTCTCTCCCTCTCACACTCTCAAGATCTCTCCCTCTCAAGACTCACTCTCTCAAGGCTCAAGGCTTTAAGCCTTCAAGCTCTCTTCCTCTCCCTCCCACTCTCTCAAATCTCTCCCTCTCCCTCTCACTCTCTCGAGGCTCAAGCTCTCTCCCTCTCACACTCTCAAGATCTCTCCCTCTCAAGACTCACTCTCTCAAGGCTCAAGGCTTTAAGCCTTCAAGCTCTCTTCCTCTCCCTCCCACTCTCTCAAATCTCTCCCTCTCCCTCTCACTCTCTCTCGTCTTTCCCTCTCTCTCTCTCTCTCTCTCTCTCTCACACACACACACACACACACACACACACACACACACACACACACACACACACACACACACACACACATCATCTAGTCAGCAAGATTGAATGGTCTTCAAAACGAGTTTTTTGTGAGTATTAGAGTCAAAGCACTCTAATACTCCTTGTATTTAAACACAAGAAGCTAAAAAATGCACTATTTGGGTGTTTTTTATACCTCCCGTTCCGTGCCGTTCCCGTTCCGAACCCCTAGCCGTTCCCCTGTTCCGCGGGGATCCCGTCGCCGTTCCCGTTCCGCGTTCCGGGTAACTATGACTGGCATATCTGTCTCTACCTTGGCACTGTGATGAGAACCACTGTCAATGGCATCATCGGGAATGGGTGCATGCTTCTCTGTAGCCTGAGGGACAGGGGTAGGAGAAGAGGGCTCATCATAGGGAAAATCAAACTCTGGGTCTCCAAGAATCGGCAAATCGGGAGGAGTCGTGGAAGGCTTGGAAGCGGAAGCCCCCTTTGAAGCTAATGTCTCGTTGAAGACAACATCACGGCTAAGAGAAATCTCCTTCTTCTCTGGATCATAAAGGCGATAGATATCCCACTGAAAGAGGGTTGTAGCCGACAAATAACATTCTTCGGGTCTTGGGGTTAAACTTTCCCCTTTGGTCCTTCGGTACATGAACATAAGCATCTCTCTCAAAAATCCAAAAATGGGAGACGTCGGGCTTCTTACCAAAGTAGGCTTTAAATGGTGTCATCTTTGGAACTGAAGAGGTTGGAGATCAGTTTATAGTGTGGAGAGCCGTTGCAACTGCCTCAGCCCATAAGGACTAAGGCAAATCTCGATGCTCAAGCATGGTCCGTGCCATCTGGACCACTGTCGTATTCTTCCGCTCCACAACTTCATTCTCTGAAGGTGTATTGGTATTCGCAAGCTCTTGCTTGATACCATGGTCTGCACAAAACTGAATGAAAGCATTGGAGGCATAGTTATCGGGGAACGCCCATTTAGGGGGAGGGGAACATTGGAACGGCGTTCCAGGCCTCAAGCAAGCTAGGGAATGTTTCAGAACGGCTGGCCGTTCAGGACAAGCAGTTTATACTGGAACAGATCGTGCGGGACGATTCGGAACGAACCGTAACGGCCAAATTTTCAGATTTTGGTCTTGTGAGCCAAATATTCAGATTTTGGTTTTCTATCTTGTTAGCCTCTGGCTTATAAAATGCCCCTCCCCCCACCCCTTACCTTCACAATGCACACAAGCTTTCAAGGGCCAAGGCTCAAGAGTCAAGCTCTATCCTCTCGAGTCTCAACTCTCAAGCTCTAGCCTCTTTCAAACTCTCAAGTCTACATAGCACAAGCTCTCTCCCTATCTCTCTCAAGCTGTCCCTCTGTCTCTCTCTCTCTCCCTCTCCCTCTCCCTCTCCCTCTCCCTCTCCCCCTCTCTCCCTCTCAAGCTCTCAAGTCTACACGGCACACGTGTCACGTTTGCCATAGTAATGTTGAATGGTGAAAATCAAGTTTTTTGTGAGTATTAGAGTCAAAGGACTCTAATACTACTTGTTTTCAATCACACAAAGCTAAAATTGCAATATTTGGATGTTTTTTATGCCTCGTTTGGCACCGTTCCTGTTTCGGACCCCTCTTCGTTCCCTCGTTCCGCGGGGAGGCCCGTCGCCGTTCCCATTCCGCATTCCTGGTTACTTTGATTGTAGGTAAACTCCTCACCGTTGTTCGACCGAATGGTCTTCAAAACATGATTGCTTTCCTTCTCCACAAGAGTACGCCAATTCCTGAAGAGGCCAAATGTCTCGTGCTTATGTTGTAGAAAATATGCCCAAGTAAAACGGCTAAGTCATCTACCAATAACATAGTAAAGAGCCTTGCCGAGGGAAGGGGTCTGCATAGGTCCACAAACGTCAGTGTGAAAACTGTAACAGACTTGGACACTCCAAGTCAAGAATCTACCGCAACAGCACCAAATAACCACTTCAAAACAGTTCACAGTTCACAATTGATTTACACTGGCCCGGCGGAGTTCCATGCCTAGAGATATTGGCCCCAAAGACTGGCACCCCTTTCGGTATTTCTTTTTGTATTAATCTGAGTTCAAAGTACAAGAGTGGTTGGGTCTCACTCTCAACTTTGCGTCCAGATGCTCCGCAGAGTGGGAGCCCAAACCACTTATTTATTTGTTTACAAGGGATGCCAAAAGCAAAGCCCCAAAAGTTGAAAATAAAAAGCCTAAAAATAAAACAAAGGCTCTTTCTCTCACAAGCTCTCTTGAGCCAATAAAAAATAAAGCAAAAGCTTCTCTCTCTCTCCCCCATCCTTTGCGTAGGAAAAAGCAGTATCCAAAAACTGTCAAAAAAGCAAATCTGCCGCAGAAAATCAGCCTCCGCAATTTCCGCCGCAATCTGCGGGTGTCCGCACTGCTGCCACGTGTCATGCCTAAAATTAGGGTTACTGATTATGGCAGAATTTAGGGTTTCAGCAATTAGGGTTTCTGGAATTAGGGTTTTTTGGCAAAAATTAGGGTTTTCAGAATTAGGGTTTCTCTGGCAGCCACGTCATCACTTTGTGACAGTGAACCAACTCCAATACGGTAGTGGCTCGGCGTGTAGAAAGCCTCGGGATGGATTCACGATGTTGTTTCTCACGAATGCAAGTAATGCATTTCCCATGCTTACTCCCTACACTTGGTAAGCCTTGAAGTATTTGCTCACGAAAAGAAAGTGGAAGGGCATCATTGTTCAAATGGCCAAACTTGTAATGCCATAAATTACCTGTGGGTATCCGAGTTGATGAAGAAAGAGCATGGAGCTGATAGAGGCCGTTCTCTACGGAGCCCCCTCTGATTTCTATACCAATGTGTCGATCCCGTATAGATACCGAGTCCTCTGAGAAGATCACCTCCATGCTAAGCTTGCACACCTCGTGCACTGACATAAGACGAAAACCTAGCTTTGGAGCATGTAGTACCTTGGAGGTATGCATACCCTCTCTGCCATCGGAAATGAGCTCTAGGAAACCCTCTTTGTGAATGGGAATTTCAGATTTCTCGCCAATAAAGATGGTACCATAGTGTCGTCGCATGTAGGACAATAGATTCTTCGAGGGTGTCATGTGCCGGGAGGCACCACCGTCAAGAATCCAATCACGACTATCTCGACCCGAATGTGTCACCATGGCCTCTGATGTCCTCGGAGAGTTAATCGAAGGGAGAATCTCCAAATGAACAAAGACCATTGACTGTACTACTGCCACCGAGGAAGTCGAAGCCTCTCCAACTCGCTTTGGACACTTCCTCCAATAATGTCCTTTCTCACTATAATTGTTGCAATGCCGCTCCGCCTTTAAGGCGTCACGCTCGACATCACTTTTCTTGTCTTTGGTGTCGGTGCTTTTCTTCTTACCCTTTTGCTTCTTGTTGTTGTTGGAAGAACTGGTCAAGGCCTCGGAGCTTGACTTTTTTGCCTTTGGAACTACTCCTCTTGGTCCAAAACCATTGGAACTAACTCCTCCCAAGTGATAGTATTCTATCGTCCAGTGGTAATCAAGGAAGAGTAGAAGTCGGTGTACCGGGGAGGAAATTGGGCCAAAAGCTGAATGGCCATGTCCTCTGAATTGATAAGCTTTCCCATATGAAGTATCTCCCCTTGAAGCTGCTGCATCTTGTTGATATGATCCTGCATGGAAGTGTGCTTCGCATCCAATGTTCTCAACTGCACCTCTAGGGCTATCCGCTTCATTGGAGAAACTCGATCATAAAGAGAAGAAAGCTGATCCGACATCAGCTTCGCATCTTGCATTAGCCGTATGTGGGAAACCACCACGGGTGTACTGTTGAGGATAATGAAGGACCGGATATGAGCATTGACATGCTCCCAGCTCCCATAACTTCCCTCCCTTTGGGTCCTTTGGCTTTTGCAAGTTGCTCGAGACAAATCCTCCAAGCTCGTAAGAGTCAAAGACCGCCATCATGGTTGTGTTCCAAATGGCATAATTGTCTCCATTCAATCACTGATCCGAGGGAAAGGTAGGGAGTATAGGTATCTTGATTGGTTGACACCTATGCCGGAATAGAACTGGGACCAATCTCCCCATTCGTCATTGACAATGTTGCCGCGGCCGCCGATCCCATCCTCATGGTGTCCTTCGTCACCATGGGCTGAGTATGTGTTAGAATCATCACTCTTCTCGATGGTGTCGTTGAATTTGGGCATGTGATACGGTTAGGTTGAAGTAGAAGATAAAAAATTCTGCAAATCTGTCCACTACAGCCGAAATTAGCCCCAAAAGAGTGAAAAACGCAGAAAAAACAGCAAACTGCCTCTTTCGTCGCGAAGAAACAGCAACACAAATTCTCTCAAATCACCGATCCGATTAAAGAGCACGCCGTGGTTGTGATACCATGTCAAAGCTGCAAAGGAAAGAAGGTGAATTGGATGAGAGACTCGTCTGCAACCACGATCAAGACACCTCTCTGTCACGGGCAGCCAATAGATCTTGAATCTATCACGGTGGATCTCCTCGCCGTCAAGGCACAAGTGCGTACCGCCCACCGTAGGGGCACTGGATCTCGCTGAAGGTGCACAACCACCGCAAAGTAGTGAGGACAACCTGGGAGAGGGAGCGCTAGTGAATGGGAGAGAGATCTCAAAGGAAAATGCCAGAGAGAGGATTGATGCCTGCAACCAAAAACGCTAGAGAGAGGTGAACTGCAAACTCTAGCACACTGAGAGAGAGCCCAAACACTGATAATTTGCATAACACAACACCTGATTGTCAGGCCTCCCCCTACCATACCAGCCATGTCGTTCTCATTTATTAATTTTGCACACTGTCACACACCTTCCTCCTCCATGGATTGTCCCACAGATTGTCATTTGACCACGTACATTTGCATGCACACATCAATGTCTATCTCTCTCTCTCTCTCACACACACACACACACACACACACACACACACACACCTACATCTACTCGTCATGATTGATGGACTCAAACACACATGCATCCACACACACACACACACACACACACACACACACACACACACACAATGTGAACACCTGAACTATCAAGGATTAAGACCTAAAATTTGGCCATGGTTTGCTAAAATATTGTGCTTGCTTGAATATTTACACTTGTTGAATAATAACACTCGAGTGGATGCCCAAAGTTTAGCTTAACTATTAACTTATTATTTTTAGTTATTTGACGAGTTAAATTGTGTCGAGCAAATTCATTTGGAATGTACATAAGCAATCTCTTTCCCATTGTACAAATCATCTAATTCAATGCTTAAAGTGGGAAGGGAGCGTAGACAAGGTGAAAAGCCGATGGCGTGTAGAGCCTTTGGAGTGATCAAGTGAGGAGCAAAGCGAGAGAGGGTTGCACAGTTTTTCGAAAAGCAGCTCTTAGAAGTCATTCCAAGTTTTTGGAAAAGCATATAAGACGAGGAAACATATTATCACAGTTTCATTTTCAAATTGTCTATCTAAAGGGAAAGAAGAACCCACACTCAACGTAGCTAAGTGGGATGTAGCAGGTTCCTCAAGGGAAGCCGGGGAGCGCTTGCTTGTTTTTCTCGGATGATGGGCTCACTCCCATATGTTTTCACTTTTGTGAGGAGGTAACATTTAATGGCATTGCTCCCCACCATAGTGGTTCATCTTGCACTCCTCTCATACCCCACCTTGAGGAGGTGCATTTGGTGGATTCTTTCATATCCACCCTTGGTTTCTTTGAGCCCTGTACATCTTGTGAGATAGGCTATTTTTGGCATCTCCATGGTTCTCTTGTACTCAGACTTATAAAGATGATCTTTCCACATAGTGGCAGATGCGTTGTCTTCCAGGCCACAAATATCTGCTTTGACACTAGTGCATCATCGGACTTTGATGTGATGGGGGAGTAGTATGCGACAGACCCAGATTTTGGTGAGATCGTCGAAAGGGTACAGAGTGGGGAGACAGTTACATGATATTCTCTCAAGGAAGGTTACTTGATGCGAAAAACTATATTGTGTGTGACATGTGGTTTGAGGCAAAAGGTGTTGCAAAGTGTCACGATCTTCCTTTTGTTGGACATAGGGGTATCGAGGCGACACTTACCAATTCCAGATCTATTAAGGGAGAGTATAATGATGGACTTCATCTTTGATTGTGCCAAGGCTCAGAGTGGGCATCATGGTATTTGGACTATTGTGGTTAGATTCAACAAACAAGCGCATTTTGTACTAGTAAAAAAGATAGTGAAGGTTGATCATTTGGCAAAATTATTTCTCACACATTTTTCGGCTATCGAGATGCCTTAGTCTATTGTTTCACATTGAGATTAGATGTATATCCTCTGGTTGCACACAACATGATCATCAACATTCCCATCAGAATCCATCAGAATCCATCAAGGGAATTTTCTAGTGCATAAAACCTATTTCTCCTATTTTTGACATTTTTCACTTATTATTTTTAAGTGACTTTTGTTGGAAAGTAGGTAGGGCAATTTTGCTAAGATAATATATAAGCAAACCAGAGCTAGCAGTTTCTGGCAGAAGAGGCAGCAGGAGCACCTTGCTCAACAGGCAACTTCTCAACAAGACCCCCGCGACAACTCTGGCGTTTTCTCTCACCAGAAACTAGTGTTTTTGCACCAGATCAGCCAACATTTTGCACTTGCAGATTCCCGGCGATAGCAAAACAAGCAGAAACCCCAGCGTTAGCGGATTCTCCACAGCCTGACCATTTTCAGCCCTAGCATTTTTGCATCTGCAAGGCACTTAAGCGTTTTTGCAGATCTTGGCGATGGAACCAACACAAGCATCAGCATTTTCAGTTTTCAGCACTTAGACATCATAGAACAAGTCCCGAACCTCGCAGATTTCACCTTCCCGCAGCAGATCCTCGCCGCACAGTCAGATTCCGCAAGGTTTACAGATTCAGCCCGGAAAACGCAGATTTCAGCATCTGTGTTTTCAGCGCGTCGTCGTTGCATCGTCGTCATCGACATCGTCACCGACATAGAGTCAGAATTCAGCAGATAAACATTTGAAAATTTCAGCCCTTAGCATTTTCAGATTTCAGCTAGCTCGTCGTCGTCCTCATCGTCGTCGACATCGTCGGCAGATTTGTGCAATCATAAGTAGACCGCTCTCGCCATAGAAAGTGGGGCCTTCGGAGGAGGATTTTACAACGTCTCTGGTGTCGTGTTCTCTTCTCTATCTCTCAGTCTCATGCACCTTCACGCACAATGTCCATTCACTTTGTTTGTGTCCATTGCACACTCTCATTAAAGAACGGAAGGCTCTCCCTTCCGTAAGTAAGAAAAACCTTGAGCACAGTTCGGAGCACTCATCTTGAGCAAAGTTCAACATTCATTCCACTGCACCTTACAACTAAGTAAGCCCATCTTGATATCGCTAACGATCCTTTGGAAGCTTCATGTTGTTACTTCTATTGCTGATGATTTTAATAAGAAGTTGGTTGCTTAGAACTGTAGCATTTCCAAGAATATTCATGTTGAGACTTTTATTGCTTGCACGAAGGTACTTTGTGTCTAGTTGTCTCTGAGAAACCATGCTTTGGGTGAGAAAATTTGAGTTTCGAAGCCTTTGGTTTGAGTGGTTCTTCTTGGTCAACCACTGAAGCGTCAGAAGAAGATGGTGGATAAGCAGCAGTAGTCGTCCGACAAGCAGTAGGATGACTCCGAGAAGTGTTTTGTGTCTGCATCTGCTCGAAGCGAGTGTGAATTGATGCGAGGCTCCTGGAAAGTGCTGCCATCTGCACTTTGAGAATTGCTATCGGGTCCTCCGCGGCCATTTTGATTGCTCAGTGGGAGTAACTGAAACTGTGTGGCGTGACGATATGCCACATATCCACAATACTTCTGCTAGATGGGGTTTGCATCTGGTGCTGGTAATGGATCTTAAAGAGCCGGCTCGGCATGAACGGGTCTGGGTACCAACTCTGAAAAAGGCTTCGGAAAAAAAATATGGAATCACGAACACTTTGTGTGCAGGAGAGGTACACTCGTAATTCTTCTTTGGTATCTCGTCTATGTACGAGAAGTAGGGGAAAGGTGTCCACCGGTTCACGTTGGCCATTGCAAGGGAGTGTACCGCGTGCAGGAAAGGAGCAATAGGGGACCAAAATTGCCAGCGATGTGAATGAGAGCAGCGTAGGAATTCTGCAATCGTTGGGATATATGCATTTTAAAAAAAAAGATGTAAATGTTTGTTGGAAGCTGTGTTACACAGTATGTTTCCAAACTGGAAACGTCGACCTGTCAAAAAGAACAGAAACGCATTCTATAGAACAAGGAAACGGCGGGGATACACCCATTTGAGAGTAGCCAACAACATAAAAATTCAAACATATATCGACACCTACATTGAAGCAAACTTTTTAACAAGATCTGCATCAACACATGAATGAAACAATAACTAGATTCATAATCTACATAAATCAAAAGCCATAGGGTCTTCCTCTTTCATTAATGCGTACACATGGAAGCTTTCTTCGCATGCAATCGCACCGAGAGGAGACTTCTGTGAAGCTTTGGAGCTCTGTGAGTGTTGTGCAGAGAAAGAATTCCAGTCTCTGGAAAACGTTTTGTGTTTCTCAGGTGACAGTGGATAAGAGGGCTCACTTATTTTTTAAAAGAGGGCTCCATTTTTTATCAAGGGAGCCGAGTTCGAACACGTTGAAAGAGAGAGGCAGACAAATTAAATTTTTAACCTTAGGTTTTTTTTAATAACACGTTTCAACACGTTTCGAGGCAAGATGAAATGCAAGAGGCTGCTAGAAACGGAGAAACGCGCTTCCTCCCATTTAGCAGCCGTTTCTTGCAACATAGGCTGGAAGTTGTGGGTCCTGAGAAGGGTGTTTGCATTAACCCATTAATGGGTTGCTGACCGGCCAACTTGGAAAATTAAGGGTCTTTTGTTTTAACGCTGCTGGGTATTGTACTTTGCGTAAAAATAAACTCTACGAAGCGTCACAAGCAGCCAGTGCAAGAAGGCAATGCTTGGTGAGGAGGCATCACGAAGGGGTTCATCACGAAGAGGTGCATCACGAAGGGGTGTCTAGCCAGCGAGGAGACACTTGCCTATCGGGAGTGTGCCTGTTCACATGAAAGAGTGCGAGCACACGGGTGCCAAGAGTTGTAACTTGACGAAGGGGTGCGAACTTTTCGGGTACGCCGCACACACACACACGTCTCTGTGCTGTCTTTTATTTAGAGAATTGGAACGAAAAAGGTTATGTTACCTCATGCTCATAGTTGGGTGTGTACCATCGTTCCTCGGCTTCCATGCAACTCCGGGAGAGGGTAGAGTGTAGCGGCAAGGGTGAGAGGCTCGCAACCTTCGGTTTTGGGAAAAAATTTGCTCTGATATCACTGTAAGGACTCTAGGTGCTAATCCTTAATTAAGTGCTTAAACTCATGATTAAGACTTAGAAACTTAAACTGAACTCAGAAACAAGACTCAGAAGACTTTGTGTTTGATTGATTGAATGTGTGACACAAGGGCTCCTTATATAGGAGACGAAGAGACAAATGAAAAGACACATCTCCTGGTGAAGAGACACGACTTTAGACGTAAAGACATGCCATAAAATCTAATATCTAATATCTAACCAACCCAAATGATTTTCTCATATTAAATTGATCACTTAATGTGGGAGAATAAACGGAAACAAGTGTTAAGATATAGACATGTGCTTATAGATCTATCTCAACACGGGGCCAATGGTAAAGGGGCCCAAATGAGAGATGGTCTATCAAAGAGCAAGGCTAACAAATGGAGCATAAGACCTTAGGGTTAGCTTCATTGAAGACCTCCAATAATGTGTGTAAAAGGCCTTTGACCTTAGGTAACCTAGGGTTGAGCTTGAGGCGCGGGAACCCGACCTAGCTCGAGGTGCTTGTCTTGCTTGTCATGCTTGATGACTAAGGTGCTTGAGGTGCTTAATTATTGAGATTCTTGAGGTGCTTGATGACTAAGGTGCTTGAGGTGCTTAATTATTGAGATTCTTGAGGTGCTTGACATGCTTGAGATGCTAGGGTTGCACTTGAGGTGAGAACCCACCCCAAGCTTAAAGTGCTTATGAGCCAAGCTTGTGGTGGGAACTGGGCCTATGCATGAGGGGTTGAGGTGTCAAAAAGTCAAAGATTCAATCCCTATAAGGAGGGGGCGAGCCCTACATGAGGGGGGATGAGAGAGAACACCCACACACTCACACAAGGCATGCATGGTACAAAGAAAGCAAAAGGGACACTTGTCAAGTTCCTCCTCATGTTGCCCTCATGGTGTGCCTGAAGCCTATTGGTTGGCCACCCAAGGGGTCCAATAATAATTTAGGAGATTTAATTAATTGATTTAGCATTTATCTAGCCCTCTCTCTCAAAGGGGAAAGGGGGACACTCGTCTCAAGGTTACCCTTGCTGCTTGTAATGCCTCCTGCTTGTGATTGGCTAGGCTTGGAGGGGTCCAATGAGCTTCAAGCATGAGCTACAAGGGGGGGTTGACCCAAGCAAGCTAGGGGGTTGCTTAGGGGGTATACTCACCCACACACACTCACAAACACTCTCATTGTGTGCTATGCAAAGTGCAAGAGCTCCCTCTCCTTCTCCAAGCAAGTAGAGGTTGAGAGCCTACACCAACACTCTTGGAAATGGAGTGCAAATCCAACCAAGAGCCATGCTTCAATGCTTAAGCTTGCCATCTCCTTCTTCTTCATTACTATGCTATTATGTATGCTAGCAACAAGAGTTATGATAAGTGAGGAACTAATTCTTTCTCCTACGAAATGTTTCTTCTTCCTCTTCCCTACCCTCATTCCCTGCTAGCTCTCTCCACCTTCGAAGGTGTTTGAGGTCTTGGGACTGAGGCTTGGGATAGTTAAAGCTTTCTTCAAGTTTATGTTATGTTTGTGATGCATGAAGCTTTCCATCTTCATTGCATCACCTAGGTCACAAGGAACACAAAGATTGTATTGTAACAAGTCTCTCTTAATGGGAGAAATCATAATACAAATGCCTATTGGAGGGGGGACCGGCTCCACATAAATCCGGTTCTCAACTGTTGTCATGTTCTCTAAATTCTCTCTCTTGCAAAAGTATTGTTCATGCCAAGTTAACTAATTACTATGATTATGTTGCTATCTTCAATTATGTTCACCCGCTATGCTCACAAAGTCATTTCTCAAAAGTATTCTCATTAATTTTCGCTACTCTCAAATTAAATAGGCCAATTTCATTACAGACAACATCCTTTCGACGAAGAGCTGCAACCATTGGGCGAAGAGTCGCACCAGTACCCGTATAGTGAAGGGATGTGACCAGTCGAAGGAGTGCGGCTTTTGGCAAAGAGACACGTCTTTTGGGCAAAGGGGTGTGACCATCCAAGTGTAGGGGTCCTCCTTGGCATGGCACTTCGCGTATCTGCAACTAGGAGTAGATGTAATACTGTTAACATAGTCACAATCGTGACATGGTTGCTGGTCCACAAATATGTGGTCAAGTTCAGAGATTATAAAAAAACCGGCCAGTACACAGTAGAGGGCGGTATAACTTCAATTACCTGTTAATTATGCATAGAATAGTGAGGAGAAAGCGAACACGAATGCTTCCAAGAACTAGATTGTCACTATGCGCGTGACAAAGATTCGTGTCCCTTGCGGTATTTCTTTATTCAATTGAAAACAAACGATCGGACACTTCGACAAATCTCCCACAAAGCTGTCTAAACCTGTTAAGTGTTACAGGTTTTGACACTCCAAGCGATAAATCAATAGCAACGCACGAACAAAATTTGCAAATAACTGAACTGAGAGAGAGAGAGAGAGAGAGAGAGAGAGAGAGAGAGAGAGAGAGAGAGAGAGAGAGAGAGAGAGAGAGAGAGAGAAATGAAATGAAATGTTATATTAACGTCTTCGAAAGGCCAAAATGACCTATGAGACCAAAAAGTTACAATTGGTGAATCTGATATCATGTCTAAGTACAGAAATTACAAATTTACAAAGAACTAACACTAAAACTAAAACTAAAACTGATGAGAGAGAGAGAGAGAGAGAGAGAGAGAGAGAGAGAGAGAGAGAGAGAGAGAGAGAGAGAGAGAGAGAGAGAGAGAGAGACACACACAAACGAAATTTGCAAATAACTGAGTTGAGAGAAATGAAATGAAATGTTATACTAACGTCTTCAAAAGGCCATAGTGACCTATGAGACCAAAAAGTTACAAGGTGGTGGATCTGATACAAAGTCAGAGTAACAAAATAACCTAATCAACAGTACAAGACAAAGATATATATTATGGGACTCTAGATTGGTCGATGTGAGCTAAGCCGAAAACTAAGCAAAAAAAAAAAAAAAGGGCGGTTAGTTGGGATAGCCGAATCACAAAAAATCTAGCATCGGTCGTTGGCGAATCTCATCAATTTCCTCCATGGTTAGTAGTCCACACGGAATGGCAGAGTTCTGTCCCCAGATGCACTGGCCCCAAGATCGACGTCCCTTTTGGTATTTCTTTTTTATTGTTTCACAAAGATACAACTCCCGAAGGGTCCAGCTCTCTGAAAGTCTGTGTCTAGATGCTCCTTGAGAGTGGTCCTCTTGGCACTTGTAAACAGTAGAAGGGATGCTGTCACAAAGTGATGACATGGCGTACTCAACTGGAAAGGAATGGCCGAGAGGACAAGAGAAAGTGAATTGAGAAGATGGGCTGATGGGGCCCTAAAGAATTTATGAATTAAAAGAGCACTGGCCAAGGGCCTAAACCCAGTTTATCGAAAGCTTGAACTATGTCTCGTAAATCGTGTTGACATGCTGACGTGGCAGAAACCCGAAAATTGTGGCGTTCTGCTGATGTGGCAGGTTGTACGGATTTTCGTAAAATCCGTTGGCAGATTTTAGCAGTTTTTCGTGGGCTTTTCGGGAGCAGTTGCTTTTGGGGGTTTGTGCTTTTGAACCGAAGAGCGTTTGGGCTCTGCTTTTAGGCATCCCATGTAAGTTTAAAAGAGCACTTGGGCCTCTCACTTTGCAGAGCATCTGGATGCAGAGTCTGAGAGCAGAGGACCCTTGGGAGTTGTACTGTTGCGAGCATAATACTAAAGAAATACCGAAAGGGGCTCCAGTCTTTGGGGCCAATGCTTCTGGGTGTGGAACTCCGCCGTGCCGTGTCGACTCTCTCTCTCTCTCTCTCTCTCTCTCTCTCTCTCTCTCTCTCTCTCTCTCTCTCTCTCGTAAAGCTCAATGATTTTGCAGTTTCTCTTCGTGTGCTGCTATTGATTTCTCACTTGGGAGTGTCCAAGCCTGTAAGAGTGGTATTAGAGCTTAGAAAGATTCTTCTTCTACGAAGGATCTGATCCCTTCTGCAACACACATGGTTCTCGCAGAGAATCTGATAGAGACAGAGGAGTCAATATTTTTTTCTCGCAAAGAATCGTCGTGTCCTTGCCCTGGACTTGTTACTTTTAGTCTATCGTGCATCGGGCGTGCTCCATCTTCATCGCTTTGTCTTAAGGGGCATAAGCCATAAAGAACCCAATAGTTTATAAAGTCTATGGCCCTATTCTTAAGTGCAATTCTCACAATGTCATTATCACGTTTGATGAATATGAAAAGCCAAGATGTGTTTGGGACTTTGCTCAAGCATATCCTATGGCGATGAACCCAAACAAGTATTTTTAGCAAGAGGATGTAAACAAACGATGTGCTCATGTAAACTACATTCTTGCACTACCACCGATAGATATTTCTCACGAGGAAGAATGATATAAAGAAGAGGATGTAAACTTAAGTGCTCAAGTAGAAGTTTTGAATTTTGAAACCTAAAATGTGAGTAGATACAAGGGTAGAACCTCAATCATAGGATCCAAGACTTGGTTTATTGGACCTTTGCATAGTCGGGGGGGGGGGGGGGGGGGCAGACAAAGTCGGGGGAGTTTGACAGAGTGGAGTACAACCGTCAACTGCAGGTTTACACGTGTGTGAAAAGATTGATCAAGTACTCCAGAGACCTGAAATTTGCGAAACACCTGAAGGATTACCCGATTGATGAGATTCACTTGAGATGGCGTGAGGCCTACTGCAGCTAGATGGCACATCTTGGTTATGGACTGTCTTGGAGGTTCCAGGTTTGGAGAATTACTACTGTCCGTCATCGGAGACGAGAGTTATGCACTTGTTTCCACTGTTCTCAGCCATCCCTGTGCATCTTCCACTGCCACTTTTGAAAAAGGTGTCAAGAGTGGGCCGCATACAGCAATGCAGGTGTCAGCCAGCACTTTGTGTGTGGCTCTTGGGAGTGTGCCTGGTGGCATTGCCTCTCAAGCAGGGCTGATGAAGGCATATGTTCACGTCAATTAGTCCAGAGGCCTGACACATGGAGACTCCCCCTGTAGGGCTGGTGAAATGATCCCCAAATATAGATATGAAGCAGAGACCTATATTTAACTAGTATCCGTAACTTGGCTGATGTGTGGATGGTAATGGTCTTGGTTTTACCAAGGCTTGCTATGAGATCTCTGATTGTACAAAACAGCTCTAGTGCATTCAAGTGTTTTTGTAGTCCCTCTTGTGACTCAAAGGGCAAAACAATATCAAAAGGGAAGTGGAGTCTCAACTTCCTCTTTTTATGGTATTTTGGGAGTGGTGTTGATAATAGTGGGTACATGCAAGTCTATAGAGAAGCCAGTTTTTGTTGTGGGTTCTCTCTATATATTTAATTATATGTTTGCTATCTGCCTTCAAAAGTTGTGAAGTTTGTATGATTGGAACTTCAACTCTAGATGTTTTGTTTTCTACAGACCAGAACAGTTAAAGTCAGTAATCTGTCAGAAAAGGCGACGAATCGAGATATCCATGACTTCTTTTCTTTTTCAGGGGCGATAGAAAGCATTGATGTGCAGAGGTAAGAAGGTTGGTAGAGAGTGCTGCATTTATCATGGGTTTATTTTATGAGGGACTGGTTTTTTTCAATCAGCATGTAGTTGACAGAAGAGATTATTAACTTCCATTTCATCCTTCGGGATGCTTTGATACCACAGTTTAGAGGAGGGACTGAAAGTTGCATTTGTGACATTTAAGGATCCAGAGTCATTGGACACAGCAGTTCTATTATCCGTAAGTCTCTCTCTCTCTCTCTCTCTCTCTCTCTCTCTCTAGGCATATAGTTCAACATCCATTACAGTTAGACTCCATCCCCCTCACCCCTCATATACACATACACATCCCCACGTCAGTCTACTTTGTTTTGTAGCAGGCTTATTTGCACTTTTTTCCTTTATGCTAGATACCCAGAGGACACACACATGTACTTTTTTGTACCATAGGCCAAATCTGGCCTTTAGAAGACGTTAATAAAGCTTTCCTTCTTTCTTTTCTCTATCTATTGTAGTTTATTTTGTAGCAGGTAATATTTTCAGGACTTTCAGCCTTTGAAGATGCCCTCGCATTGCCATTCATACACAAGGGGCTTTGGACAGCTTACTATGTAGTAAAAAATAGAGAATTGCCTATATGATTTACTAGTTCCAACACACACATCTAGTAAGAGTGCAAACTAGTAAAAAAGAGACAACTCCTACATGCTACATATAGTGATTTTCTTACTATATGGAGAGTTGAATAGCCATATGGAAATTTAAGTCTCAATATGGTAAGAAAATTGCTAGTTCAATGTAGGAGTTGACTCAGTTACTAGTTTGATCTTACATATCAGTGTTCTCAAACTAGTAAGTCAACTAGCAATTTTTGTTTGTCCTAGCAAGTCATCTAGTAATATACAAGAACGGTTGCTTGCAAAGTAGTAATTCATCTAGCAACTTTTTTATTTTTCTGAATACCCAGAGGACACACACATGGACATTGTTTTGTCCTAGAGTCCGACTTTGGTGTCTAATAGACACTTACATACCTGTGTGTGTGTGTGTGTGTGTGTGTGTGTGTGTGGATGTGTTTGTCTTTGAGCGAAAACACTGCTCTTCAATCCCTTTTTGCCTCGGTCAACAGATTTCAAGCTGTTGCTTCATCAATTTCTAAGTGTATTTGTGTGCTTTGGACTTCAGGGGGCGACAATTGTGGACCAGGTAGTGAGTATCACAGAAGTAGAGGATTATCATCCATCGGCTAGTGTTGAGCATGCAAACTCAGATGTGGTAGCCACTTGCTAAACCTGGTTATGATTTCCAATTGATGACATTGGACATTGCTCATGTTTAACAATGTGCAGCCACCTGCTGGTAGTGTCGGAAGTGCAGCTACGCGAGCTCAAGATGTTATATACAGCATGCTAGCCAAAGGTTACGATCTTGGGAAGGATGCCATGAACAAGGCCAAAACTTTTGATGAGAAGCACCAGTTGTCCGCGAATGCTACTGCCACTGTATCATCTCTAGACAGGAAAATAGGGCTTTCTCAAAAGCTAAGCACGGGGACAGCTGTGGTGAATGAGCATGTTAGGGCAATTGATGAAAAATATCAGGTCTTGGAGAAGACCCGTTCAGCATTGATGGCAGCTGAACAGAAGGTGAGCAGTGCTGGCTCGGCACTCATGAAAAACAAGTATATTTTTACTAGTGCAGCATGGGTCTCTGGTGCCTTGAGCAAAGTCACAAAGGCTGCTGGCGAAGTGGGTCAGAAAGCTACGGAGAAAGTTCACACAGCAGAAACCAAATAGAGCGAGCTCTCCTTGGATAATCTGATGAAATAGCATCAAACATCATAATTCTTACTGTAGAACATACCCAATGATACGTGTACTTACATAGCTACATACTGGGGTCGATCAAATTGACTGGTAAAGTTTCTTTAGCTATGTAGAAGATCTTAAGCAACTGGTTTTCCTTGTATTAGGATGTGAGGTTGTATGGAGCCCTTAAACTTGTAAATTTTGAGCCTTGCATAGTGTTTGTTGTCAAATTCAGACGTTGGTTAAGTGTTCATTGCGGCATGCTGTTGAGATGGGGTGCTCTACCTAATCCTTCTGATCTGTTTCGAGTCTTTAGTGCCTTGGCTAACTCTCTCCGTTTGGCCATCAGTTTGTGATATGAGGATGAGAAATGAAGCTGAGTATGAAGTATTTTGAGTAGTTTTCTGCACACATCACGTAAGAATCTAGAATCCTGATTGGAGACAATGGCCAGTTGTGGTAGCCCATGATCACTTTAAGGACTCATCAGCTGAAATACTTTATGTTTCTTCTGATCCAAATTTGTGAGGTGACTCCGGCCTCGAAGCATCACGTTCTACGGCGATTTTCCCATGGGTAAATGAGTCTCTGCCCTTCTCACCTGACACCAACAATAAGGATTCATGGCAGATGACTCATGAATTTGGATTAAGACTTCAACATCACGTGTGTGGGGGAGAGGGTAAGAGGAACACGACCATGCAAGCTCCCTGGTCTGGAATAACTGCGTGACAGCAACCGCTCCTCTTGACCAATTTTTGTACTCGTGCTACTAGATGTCTCCATCCATGTTGTCTGTGTTGCTCCTAGCTAGCGGGACTTGCCCGGGGCCTTGCCTTAGGAATCAGGATGAACTCGATCAAAGCTTTTACGCCCAATTGTCTTGGTCCTTAGAAGTTTTGATTGTCTCCATGTGCCTTCACTTGACAATGCTTCTCGTTAGCATACTTTTTGCGTCGATCTCGTGCTTGCCGAACATTTTGGCGAGCTAACTTCAGTAGTAGGGGACCCCAATTTTTGAAAATTGTTAAGGCGAATCTAAGGGAGTTTGACAAATTTTAAATAATGTGTTGGATAAGATACAACCCTTCAAAAGTCAGTTTTAAATTTTGGATAATCATGATCACTTTTTTTTATTATTAGTCAAACCAAGAAACCTTTACATATTTTCTACAAATAACCATGCTATTTTGAAAGTCCTATGGACTCCATGGATATGAATGTACACATCTTGGTCAACCACTCTATAATCACCCATATGAAGTCATGTCCTTGTACGCTAGTATCCTTTCCTAGTTGTCATTTGGGATCTCATTGCAACAGTTATCTTGCCTTGAGACACTTTTCTATGTTAATTTTTGATATTTTTGTCAAAGGAGACATAGATGTGTCCAAGTAGATGTAACTTTGTTAGAGTTCAATCATCTCTCTGGGTTTGTATAGTCGGTCCCAGTTTCTCCTAGGGATAGGTTTTAGGGAGTAAGGGTTGTTTTGTGGCTCTGCTTGAACATTATGAGGTTGTTTTCTCATGTCAAGTTGTGTTTAGCTAAGTTTAGCTTTGATTTTGGCTTGGTTCCATGGCCATGTAGGCTCCAACACCCCTAAAGCATTTTCCGCCCACTTTCCTAGGACCCTATGCGCTAATAGTCTCCACTTTTGGTATTTTTCTTGTTTTTGGGGCATTTTCTAGGGTCGTGGGCTGAGAGTCTAGGCCGGGTAGGTTGCAATTAGGCCTATATGTGTAGAGCGGGCTGCGAGAGGAGGGGGGGGGGGGGGGGGGGTTTCACCTCTTACAACATAGTAATAGAGTCCAGAGGGATGCACCCTCCCTTGGGTGCCCCAAGAGGGGTTGGTAGTATATGCAAGGTAGCCACCGTTTTGCTGCAGGTTAGCTGTCATTTTGTTGTGGATCAACCCAACGTTTTTTCTCAGCAGCTCAGTCCCAACGTTTTTCATGGGCAGTAGAGGCAGTGCTTGGATATTGTTTCTATGGTGCAACACCTCCTTATGGAAGCTTTTTATAGGGCTTGTGATCATGCAATGGCAGAGTTTCTCATCTAAGATCTAGATCAAGATCTAGATCTAGCCATGAGGAGGTGGTGCACCAAATCCCTGTTCTCAGAGTATGTTGGAGGTGATACCCATGTGGAGACTGTGTCAATGGTCTCGTGTGCTTGAGCAGATGGCGGTGTTAGTAGCTATCACAGTTGTGTGTACCATGGGTCTATCCATTGGGCATGTGGGATCACCCTTGGTCACTTGTATGAGCATCTTGTTATTAGCATAGAGAGTCTTTCCTCTCTCTCTCTCTCTCTCTCTCTCTCTTGCCTCTTTCTACCTTAGTTATCTCTCTTCTCCAAAAGTGCCTTGTTCATGTGATCTCTCTTCTCCACAGGTGCCTTGTTCACGTGTGTGGCATTGTAGGTGTTCTAGATCGAGTTGAGGTGTCCACCGGATCACGAGTCAGTTCTTGTCTTCATTGCATCTTCCGCTGCCACCTTTCACATGATATTAGAGCCCTAGGTGACACGACCAACTTGGATGCTCAAATTTGGCCAATCCGGTGCCGTTTTGGACTTGATTGAGATAGAAGAATTTTGTTGTTTTTCTTGGTTTTTCTCCAAGGTTGGGGCAAATTTGGGTATGTGGAGGCTAGGGACCCTTGTCTACAACTTCCCTGTCTTTACCCTTGTTTTCCTCGACCTCTCTTCATTGATGGGAACCAATGGAGGTTGCAGGATGTGTAGCAATGCCATATTTCTTTGATCTTCCCGGATGGAGTTGTGTTGCCGTGCCTTTCCGCAAGGGGAGCAAGCATGCGGTTGTAAGATCCAAAGGGGGAGCTATTTATTTTGAGCTTCTTCTTCAGAGAGAAGTGTTTGGACAACAGTAGGATCTTCTTCAACATTTTTGGAGCAGGTTTCTATGGCTCTGTTTGCTTCGAGGAGATGGATTGGTAGATCTGCTATGCCTTTTGCAAATGCACGTCTTGGAATTGTCGACGGAGCTACCTAACTCATTGGTAGCAGGTTGATGATTTAGTTGTACTTTTGTACTAGATTGTGGATTGTGGATGATAGAGGAGGATCTCTTTCATTCTTGAAGCAGAGGATGCTCTTTAATTTTTCATTGTCTATCTAAGGATGGAACATTTACTTTCAGCATCAGGTGACTATTTTTCATCCGGTATGCAAAAATTCAAGTGCATGTTTCAGTGCATGTGTTGGAGTCGTCTTTGAGAGGCAGAGGGGGATAAGACAACTTTTGAGTATCCCCGACAAAGGAGGTTTTATTGGAGTGTGGACTTGTCCTATCTCCATGTTCTCTTGCCCTACAGATTTGGTCATTCCTTTGCCCTTTTGTGAGCTTGTCAGTACCACTTGTGGGAGAAGTTTACAATATGTTGTGATCTTGTCAGCACCAATTTTTGAACAGGTTTGCAACCTCTTATGGGCGGTTTTCTTGATGTTCGACAACAAATTTGTCAAGATCCTTTGGTTGACAGGTTTGCACGTAATGTTGACACTTAGCGGGGGCATCTAGTTCCTACTCCCGTAGTCAGTAACATTTGAATGCTTCTTCCATACATCCCTTTGGAGAGCTCCAACCTCGGGACAATCCTTCAAGTGAGATCTGGCCACTGCTAGCAGTATAGGAGGTACTTTCCTCATGGTGTTTGGCCCATTTTTTGGCATATTATAGATCAGCCCGAATGTTCTTCATTAGCTCGTTGTAATTTCCCTAGCTGGTTCCTTTACTCTTCCTTTGAGTATCGGTGTCATGTGGTGTATTGGATATTGATTGCATAGTTGAGTTGTGGGTATGTTCTCTTCAATAGAAGTACAAAGGACAGATTTGGTAAAGAATTTAAGGAATTTAGTTATGACAATGGGAGTATATGTGCTCTTCCGAGTTTGTATAGAGTTTGGCATATTGTATTGGATTGTGCCTATAGTTTTGATCTTAACAGATGCAAAGGAGTGGCAGAAATTTGGTTTGATCTTACGGAGTTTTCTTGAGTAGCTGTGTCCTTTTTGGACCCCAACAGATTCGTTGGCAAACATGATCTTTCTATTCTTAGCAGCTCGAATTTATCAATGGTGTGATTCTCTTTGAGTCTCGAGTTCTTTGAGATTCATGTTTTGCTAATCAATTATAGAGGAAACAATATTACTCTTGGTTGTCTCGGATTTCTTTCTATGGTACTTATTCTCTTTCCCAGGATCGAGCAGGGGGCTTTCTATCTTGGGAGAAACTCCCGGCTTTAGCTATGGAGCTTAGTGATAGTGTTTTCTCCATTTTGACGGAGAGTTGAGTCGGTTCTTACCTCAGAACGTACTTTTGAGGATACCTTTGTTTCACAATGGGATTCCAAGTTATTATGTTCAGACGATGACCAATGCTCCATTCAGCGGAGTACCATGAATGGTGTCTTCTAATCCTTGGTTTCTTTGACTATTTTTTGTGGCTTTGGATAGTGTACTTCAACCCACAATGTGGTTAGTATCTTGGCGGATGTTTTCTTGGGCCACTTCGGTAGATGCTTCATCTTTCGGATTTGTGATGTGACGATTGCTCTTCTTAGTATTTCCTATGCCCTGTCTTCCAGATTGATCCTTGGAGACTGTACCATTCAGGACATACTTACTTCCTTTATCCTTAGACTGGCCTGTTGTGACGTACAGGTGGATAGTTGTCCTTCTTGGAGCAGGAACCATTTACAATTAGCACGTATTCTTTTCAGTGGGGAGACAATCTTGTTGGTTCTTTCAAATTTGGTTCTAGGTTCCACAGGTATATTTTCCTTTTGGATTCACCTACCTCGGGTGATCCATTTACACTGGTAGAGACTGTTGGAGAGTTATGATAGTTATCCATGGTTTGGGTGTTCTCCTTTTGGAGGGGGATGTGGAGCTAGCTTGGGAGTCAATTTTCACAGAACTACTTCCCTTCGGTTCTAGTGGTTTCATGTGCAATTGACATGATTGACAATCTTTTGGTGGCTTTTGGTAGCACCTTGTTTCTTACATGGATTGGTGCAAGGTCTCTTGATCTTGCTGCATTAGTTGTAGTAGCCATATTGATGTGTGTCCCTTTCTGTTGGAGGTATGTTTTCGATTCACTTTGAGAGCGGGGTAATACTCTCCGATGGTTTTCTAGGTAGATGAAGATCAATAGTAGTTTTTACTCTTAGGTTTGATGAAGTTCCTTAAGATTTAGTTTTTAGTTCAACATTGTACATGGTGATTGGTGCAATTCTTTGGTTCTTCGCCATCGGATAGTTTGATTTCTCGGTAGCTTTGGTTGTTCCATTCTTTGGACTTTGCGTAGCAGCTTGGAGATTCTAGCGTGTGGTATATGACCAGAGGTGTAGGTTTTTTACTCTTTCATCAAGGGTGGAGCGCTTGAGAGTTGGCAAATGATTCCAACACTAGTAGTTTATGCCTTTACCCTCAATTTTGGTGCATTCTCTTTGAGTGGTCAGTAGCAATACATTTTGGAGATGCTGGTTGTGCAACTTGTGAGTAAGTTGACTCAAGGAGATTCTTAGTAGAGCTTGATTTACTTTCAACGGACAATATTTTTCTTCCGGAACGTCTTTCAAGGGTAGTGGTTGGATGATACCATGGCGCCTTGTATTGTTTGACCTCGGAGTTATATAACAAATATCCTCGTCCACAAGACCCTCTCTTTACAGTTGCAGATTACTCTCTCCAGATTCCTAGTCCCTTTGCCTTCCTGAGAGCTAAGTGGGGGTATTAGATTTCATGCATCTCTCTAGATTCATATAGTCGGTCCCAGTTTCTCCCAGGGATAGGTGTTAAGTAGTGAGGGTTGTTTGGTGGCTATGCTCAGCCAACATGAGGTTGTTTTCTCATGTTGGGTTGTGTTTGGGCATGTTTAGCTCGGGTTTTGTCTTGGTTCCATGGCCATGTAGGCTCCAGTATTCCATGTCATTTTCAAAATTTTTTTTCTGTGAATAATGTTGCTGTGTGGACGTTGAGCTTCCACGCGCACACAAAAGCTCCTAGTAGCTCTGTCTATCCTCCTTGCAGCTAACACAATTAATTAACACTAATTACCTCTGCTCACACACTGTCTAACACAGTAAGCTACACACTGTCTACACTTCCTAATACATTAACACTGCTCACTCACAGAGTACTCAATCTACTGACCTAGTCCTTTCCTAACACAGCAACACTACTCACCCACAGAGTACTCAATCTACTCACCGTCTACTGCACATTACCGATTTGACATAACTAACTAACATAACTGCTAGCACCTGCACATTACAGATCTAACAAATCTAACAAAAACAAGTACACTGCAACACTTAGCAGAGCTTACAAAAACCTACTAATACTACCCATTGCAACCACTTATTAGTTCTCACACAACTCAACAAAAAACCAAAAATGACAAAAGTGAAGGCTTTGTGAGGTAGCACTGAGTGCTCCTCAAGCTTAGTGCAAGGCAATCCCCAGCAACGTTGCCAAAAATGTGCACTTCACAGCACGTGTTGGAAGCTGGGAACTTGCATGTGCACTGTGTGCGAGCCTCGAAAGGCTGCAAGCACACAACTAAACAGTCCTAGCAAGCTCAAAGAAACAATGGTGTGTCACTCACCACTCAATGATTTTGTTGTGAAGGATCCTGTGCTGCGAAGAAGAAGGAGCCGCCAACGATGCCACGCTCAACTGCCTCGCCGCTGTCGATGCCGGCACAATGCTCGATCACACACACACACACTCTCTCTCCCTCTCTCTCAAGCATACACACACACATACACACATGGGCACACGAAAGAGAAGGAGATAGAGATGGAGCAAGAGCACTTCTTAGCTTGCACCTCAAAGAATGATTATTTTTAGGTCAAATGGACCTTTTGTAAGAATTTGAACCATTCACACATGGGCGTCCACAGTGGCAGGTCATTGTCAAACTACTGTAAAAATAAGATAAGTGGTGTGCCTGTCATTGGCAATCACCTACACACCTATTGGACCGGCAAGCCCGGTCCATGACTCAATCAAATAAATAATAAGACGTCCGTCGAAGGTGATAGGGTGTCCGTGAGGGTTAACATTTCCTCAAGTACCCAAGAAGAGAGAGTTCTTACAAGGCATCCTAGTGAAACTTGGAAAAGAGCTCTTTGGAAAATAATGAAGAGGAGATATCAGAAGGACCTCCAAGGAAAATTATTTGAGAAGAGAGAGTTCTTCCAAGGCCTCCTAGTGAGACCTCCAATACAAACCCTTCAAGTTTTCCCAAGTACCCAAGAAGAGAGAGTTCCTACGAGGCCTCCTAGTGAGACCTTTAAAAGAGGAATCTCTTTGGGTAATAATGAAGAGGAGATACCGGAAGGACCTTCAAGGAAAACTATTCAAGAAGAAGAAGTGCTTCTTGAACTTTCAAGGGAGAGATATGAAAGCAACACCCCTCTTACCTCTAAAAGTGATACCACCCCAAGAAGATGGTGGGAATGGTGGTCACCTAGCCCTCCCAAAAATACAAGGAAGTCATCAAGCACTCCCTTTAATGGAAATATAAAGAAGGGAGAGAGAAATCCAAGTAGGAAGAAGCAAATAAAACGTTCACCATCCTCACCTTCTTCTTCCTCTTCCTCTCTGTCGTCACCATCTTCAAACATGGAGAGCAGTGACTCACAACCTAAGGAAGAAAAGAGAGGGGGTAAACGGAGGATTTATGCAGCATTGAAGAGGTCACATAAGTTGAAAAATTTGAAAGAGGAAGGAAAGAACATCACTTTCCTTATCTATGATGCAACCTTTGGAGCAACTGATAAAGCGTTTGCTTTTATCCAACAACTTGATGCGGCTTTTGGAAATGAAGATTTCTTGGAATCTTCAAAGCTTCAAAATGTTTCCATGCATTTCCAAAAGTCAGCCCATCAATCGTGGGCCTACATGCTCAAGGTAAAGCTCCAAAGACATGGAAAGCTTTGATGATGGCTATTATGAAGCAATTACTTGCAAGTGATGCCAAAGATAAAGTACTCACGGAATGGCAAAGATTGAAGATGGCCCCATACAAGTCTATTAAAAGATATGTGGATAATTTTTGGGAGTTACATCTCAAAGCCACTGTCTACAAGAAGATAGACCTTGTAGAACAAAAGCAACAATTTTGTGCCGGCCTAATTGAGGAGATGAATGAGTATGTCAACTCGCAAAAATCTAAAACTATCTCGGCAGTCATACATCACACTGTGGTTGCCTTGAGGATTCACTTCCAACATGGAGTAAGAAGGGTTCCAAGCCAACAAAAGCTAAGGAACCAGCTGAGCCAAAGGGGAAGAACAATGCAATGTAGAATTCTCCCAAGGTTAGCAACAACAACAACAACAACAACAACAACAACAACAACAACAACAACAACAACAACAACAACAACAACAACAACAATAAAGCAAAGGTGAAGGAAAAAGGCTACAAAGGTAAACACAAACTTTCACCTAAAGAGGTTGAATGTTATCGTAAAGATAACAAGTGTTTCAAGGATGGGGAGCAAGTACATGTTTCTTGAGCACGTCCAAAGAGAATTGAATGTAATGACCCTCCTAGAGAAACCATGGTGGAAGCTCTAAAAGAGGAAGGCCATTGCAAAGGAGCAACCATGGTGGAGGCTCTAAAAGAGAATTTCCAAAGAGAATTGAAAGTAAGGACCCTCCTAGAGCAACCATGGTGGAACCTCTAAAAGAGGAAGGCAATTGCAAAGGAGCACCACTATCTTATGCTTGGGGAAAATTAAGGGAGCATGATGACGTTGGAAGAGCTCGCTGTTGCTGTCCCGTCCACAGTCCTATGTTGCGCTGCGCTACCCCCCTCGCTCAAGCCTCTCGTGCTGCCCCCTTGATCCCCCTCCCCCCCTGCTCCCTTGCCTTCTCCCCCCTTGCACTGCCCCTCTCGTTCACTGCCATCCTGCCTACCACTCCCCCCCTTTGTGCATTGCCCCCCCCCTCCCCTTGTTTCATTCGCTGACACCTCTCCCCCTTGAAGGCATCTCTTGACCTTCTCCAAAGGGTTTGGTTTTGTGACATTGCTTGTCGGGGCTTTTTCAAAGGGTAGTCTCCTTTTGCTTCTTGTTCCTACAGAGTATAGCAGACACAGGTGGAGGCTCATGTTCCACCCTAGAGGGAATCTCAAGAAGCCCCTTTGCTCGACCTTGTAGAGCCCACCATCATACTTGCTCTTTTGCCAAAAGAGCAAGCAAGCCTCACAGTAGAGGTGGAGCACCTCCATGCAACCTTCATCATCTACAAGATCATCGACACCCGACCTAGCAAAGGAGAGATGCTTGATCTTCTCCAGGCCCGCCTTATAGTAGAGGTGGGCAAGATCCTTGACGTTCAGCTTCTCGGACGTGGATACTACCAGATAGAGTTTGAGACCCTTGAGAAGGCATCCAAGGTCATTGCAATGAGCCCCCTGGCCATCCGAGCAGTTCGAGCTCATTTTTGACAGTGGCACCATGGTTTTGACCCAGCTACTGATGTTCTTGTTGAGGAGGAAGACCTTCCTATCTTTGTCTGCTTCCTCGGCTTGAGGAGGGAGTACCTTCCTCTCTTGTTGAGAATTGGCTCAGAGATTGGGATTGTCTTGGAGATACCTCGCACGGCAGCCTCTGTAGCTGCTAAGACAACTGGCATGCCCACAATATGTATTTTGGTTTGGGACATCCAGACCCTCCCAAAGGTCATTCTACTACCTCGGGTGAGTGGTGGTTGGCTCCAATAGAGTGTGGAGTATTTGAGCCTCCCAAATCGTTGCTTCATTTGTGAACAGATGGGCCATCTTGCAAAGGCCTGTCCATAGAGGAGGCCCTGACCTTCACCTGAGACTCAACCCCAACATCCTAAGGCTGGCCAACATCAATAGCCAAAGTCACAGGGTGCTCAGGCAGACTCAGTCTCTGAGCCTGGGGCCAGGCAGAGGAGGGATGATGGTAGGTCCGTGGTCAGCATCGACAGGGGCCATCAACTCAACCTGGCCCTCCAAGTGGTTGCTAGGCTCTAGGCTAGTAGCAGTGGTTTCCCATAGAGAACCGTTTTGACTCTCTTTAACAGGGAAAGTCCCCAGCTCCACCCTCCACCTCAACCTCACCTTTGATAGCCCCTCCTCCCCCTGAGTCCTCGTGACCCCTCCCCCCCTGCCTCCATCCTCTTCCTCGCCTCCCCCCTTCCCCTCCACCGCCCCTTGCCCCCCCCCCCCCCCCCACCTATCCATCCCCTCCCACTAGCCCCGCTTGCTTTCACATCTCCTCCAGCTCCTACCCACAGCCGGCCCATGGGGTAGGAACTTCCTCAACTGCTAGGAGATCTCTTGGAAACACTTTTGCCATGAGCCACTTGGCATGAGAAGTGCAGCCTTTCTTGTGAATCTCCCTTTGCAGCAGTTCCTTGTGGAGTGACAAGCTTTGACATCCATTGTAGGTGGGACTTCGACATCCATTGTAGGTGGGACTTCTTTGCCTACAACTTCATACAGTTTCTCGGGGACTCTGCACCAGACTTTGAGGTAACTTGTTTTAGAATTCATGCACTGTTCCTTGCAGCTAGAGGGATAGAGGCCCTGTACACAACGATTGGATTCTCTTTTCCCTAATGTGACAGGGACCAGTGTGAGTGGACTCTAGACTTAGTGATGGATTGGCTGTAGGCATAGGCCCTCGAGTTCTCTCACCACATGAGAGACCTAGATGTTACGGATTTGGTACAAAATTTATGGCCGTTGTCCAAGTTCTTAGTGACACCTCCAGACATGGCATGATATAGACACATTGTGGTACACTTCTTTGCGGACACGCAGATCTCACCATGTTATGTATACATACATGAGGACTCCTGGATATATGCGGATTATTCCCCACCCAAGCAGCCTCAAAGATAATGTGGTTAGCTGCTGTTGTAGCATTGGTTCTGTTGGGATTAAAGCCCAAGTGGCCTCTTATGCGGATATGGCCGGCCGCCCGCCTAACTCACTTACCTCTAACTCTTTGTATATACTAACATATTCTTTGTGAATACTAAGGATTTGGGAGATAACCCTTCTAACAGATCTCTGTGTACTGTGTACTGTGTAAGCTGTGTGTGTGTGAGAGAGAGAGTCGACCCACGCTCCGCTCCGCGACTTCAATTGGTATCAGAGCCTTTGGTTCAGTGCGGATTTGCGCAATCGCGCGCGCGCGCACTTTTCCGGCAGATTCTGGATCCGGAGTTCGAAGATTCACACTCGGCGTTCCGGGAGCGTTTCCATCAGGCGACCTGGGGTTTTACCCCCCTTTCGAAGCCGTTTATGCCCTCAGAATTTCGTTCTGAGCACTACAGCAGAAGATAGATTTCAGCCGCAAAGAAATCCGTCTTGTGTAGATTGGCAAGCAGGAGGTGGTCGACATCAATATCGACATCGACATACATCACTTATTCGTCTTCAGAGCATCATCTATAGACCAGGTACACATATATATCATCAGATATATATATTGCAGTCTGCATTGCTACTTCTTGTGCTTGCCAGGTTCCAGGGGAGGTGTGGCCATACGACGGCTTGACACCACTGGCATGTATTGCAGATTGATGTACTGTGATTGTGGGTCTGCTAGTTGTGAGTCACGCTAGCAGACAGACCGCCGCAGCGGTCATAGGACAGTGATTGGTCTATTATAGGATGTATGCTAGTTCTGGGCAGTTTGCTGAGCCATCTGAGAGGGTCGTGTGTGAGGTTTTTTGAAGCCAAGCACTGGGGGCTGGGTTACCCAGTGTGAGGTGGATTAGGTTGCTGGAGTTCCCCTCTACACGCATCCTCTTCGGCGACTTTTATCCCTTAGGATGTATGACTTTGTGTAGACACTGGATTGCATCTTATGCGTCAGGCCGTTGAGGCATTGTTCAGAGTTCAGTCTTGAGACAGATATAGGTTCTGTCATCGCCGAGAGAGGAGACAGTGTATGCTTACAGGACAGCATATTACAGGGATTTTTTAGATTTGTCATTGGTCAGCTATTTATGATTGTTTCTTGAGCTATCTTTTGGTTCCCAGAGCTCAGTTTACAGGGGAGACTCTGTCAAAAATTTTCAAAAATACTGACAGTTCCTGAGGAGAGGTGTTCAGCTTGTTGATTACAGCTTGTTTACTGTGTACAGAGGCCAGTTTACAGGGGAAACTCTGTCGGATTTTTCTCAGGAGTAAACAGTTTGGCAGATATGGCATCTTCTCACAGTGAGACTCTTTACAACATAAAGAAGCTGGATGGCACAAACTTTCCATTCTGGAAGAAGCAGATTTGGCAGGTTTTGGTGCAGAAAAAACAAGTGAAGCCACTGAAGCTCAAAGGGGAGAGACCAGAATTTATGGCTCAAGATGAGTGGGAAGAGCTTGACGAGTTAGCTTGTTCCACAATCATGCTGACACTGGCAGAAAATGTTTACTTCAACGTAGCAGAAGAGACTACAGCGTATGGCGTATGGCAAAAGCTATGTGATATGTACGAGAAACAAAGTGCTGCTTCTCAGATTTACTGGCTCAAGAAATTGGTGGATTTGAAGATGAAGGAAGGGACAGCCATGTCAAATCATCTGAATGAATTTCACTCAATTTTCAGCCAGTTAACAGCACAGGAGATAGTCTTTCCAGATTCAGTGAAGGCTATGTTTCTCTTAATCACTTTGCCAGACAGTTGGGATACTTTTCGTACAGCGTTAAGTAATTCTGTCGTGCCAGAAGGTCTTACAAGTGCCAATGTAGAAGGCAGCTTGCTCACAGAGGAAGTGAACAGGAAGAACATTGACAAAGGCAAAGGCAATAGTGCTTTGGTCGTTCGAGGGAGACAACAGTTTAAAGAGAAGAAGGGTAAGAAGGCACAAAACCGAAGTAAGTCTCGTGATTCGAAGTCAAAGGATGACATAGAATGCTACCATTGTGGCAAGAAGGGTCACATGAAGCGAGACTGTACGAAGTGGAAACAAGAAAAAGGCAAAACAAAGAGTTTTGAGCAAGATGAAAAGAAGAGTTCAGTGAAGATTGAAGAGGTGAATGTCACAGGATCTGGTTCAGACAGTGATTCTGGTATAGCAGCTGGTGACATCTTCCTTACAAGCAATCTTGATTCTGTTTTCTTGACTGCAGAGGATGGACATGCTATGAGTGATTGGATTATCGACTCAGGGGCATCTTTACATGTTTCTCCGCACAAAGAGTGGTTTACATCATATGTGGCTACTAAAGACTATGTCAGACTTGGCAATGAGCAGGTTTGTGACATACTTGGAGTGGGAGATGTGCAGTTGAAGTTTCAGAATGGCTCTTCTTTATGGCTCAAGAATGTCAGACATGTTCCAGCAATCCGAAAGAGCTTGATTAGTACAGGGAAGTTGGATGATGCGGGTTATGTGACAGTTTTTGGGAACAGCGCTTGGAAGATCTCCAAAGGTTCGATGACTGTAGCACATGGCAGCAAGTCAGGAACTCTGTACACTTTACATGTTTCAGAGGTTAAAAACCATGTAATTAATGTGATTGAGCAGCCAAGTGTGTCACTGTGGCATCGTAGGTTGGGACATATGTCAAAAAGAGGAATGGAAATACTTTCTCATTATGGTTATTTGCCTGGCTTTTCATTTCAAGATTTCGAGTTTTGTGAGCATTGTGTTTATGGTAAGCAAACACAGGAACCGCACAGATCAAAGAGGAATCGTAGGGACGAACGGTTAGCTCTTGTACACAGTGACCTATGCGGACCAATGCCTAGTTTGTCACTAGGGGGAGCAGCGTACTTTTGTACATTCATAGATGACTATTCTCGCAAAGTATGGGTTTACTTCTTGAAGCACAAGGATGAGGTGCTCAAGGTCTTTAAGACATTCTTGCAGCTGGTGGAGAATCAGAGTGGTCAGAAGCTGAAGTGCTTGAGAACTGACAATGGTGGAGAGTACGTTTCCAAAGCTTTTCAAGACTTTTGTCAAGAAAAAGGGATTAAGCGGGAACTTACTGCACCATATAATCCTTCACAGAATGGGGTTGCAGAACGTATGAATAGGACCATACAAGAGAAGGTCAGAAGCATGTTGTCAAATGCTGAGTTGCCTGATGGATTTTGGGCGGAAGCAGTGGCTACAGCAGTCCATTTGATCAACAGGTCTCCTAGTAGGGTTCTGGATAAGAGTGCAGTGGCCGAGATGCTATGGACAGGCAAGGCACCTTCGTATAAGCATCTCAGAGTCTTTGGTTGTGAAGCTTATAGCCATATTCCTAAGGAGTTCAGAAATAAGTTAGAACCAAAGAGCAAGAAGTGTATATTTCTTGGCTACGGAGAATCGGGCGAGATGGGTTACCGGCTTTGGGATCTTGAGTCCAGAAAGCTTATTCGTAGCAATGATGTGCATTTCAATGAAGCCAAGTTTCACGCTAAGCCAGAGAAGACAGAGGAGATCAGAAGAGTTGTCTTCAGGGAAGATGGACCTAGTGCTAGCACATCAAGACAGCATGGTCAGGCTCAGGAACAGCCTATAGTGGCTAGAGAGGCAGAATCAGTTGTGGTGAGACGTTCTGAGCGTGTCTCCAAACCACCTGATCGTTATGTGCCATCTCTAAATTATGTCATGCTCACAGATTGCGGAGAACCATCTTGTTACAAGGAAGCATTACAAGTGGTTGACTCAAAAAAATGGCAGTTGGCCATGCAGTCAGAGATGACAGCTCTGCATAAAAACCAGACATGGAAGTTGGTTAAATTACCACAGGGCAAAAAGGCTCTACCTTGTAAATGGGTTTATAGGTATAAGATCACTGCTCATGATAGTCAGCCAAAGTACAAAGCAAGGCTTGTTGCCAAGGGCTTTAAGCAAGAACAAGGCATTGACTTTGATGAAGTCTTCTCTCCAGTGGTCAAGATGACTACATTGAGATGCTTTCTTGCATTGGTTGCTATATTGGATTTGGTGTTGCACCAAATGGATGTCAAGACAGCGTTCTTGCATGGTGATTTAGATGTGGAAATTTACATGCAGCAGCCAGAAGGGTTTGTTGAGAAAGGCATGGAACATTTGGTATGCCAGTTGTTAAAGAGTCTTTATGGCTTAAAACAATCACCGAGGGCATGGTGCCATAAGTTCCACCAGTTTATGCTTTCTCAAGGCTACAAACGTAGTGAGTTCGATCACTGTCTATATACAAAGAAGGCTAAGGATGGCAGTTGGCTGATCCTTATTTTGTATGTGGATGACATGTTGATTGCCGGCAAACACTTGGAAGAAATTTCAGCTTTGAAGTCAAAGATGGCAAAATCGTTTGACATGAAAGACATGGGTGAGGCAAGTCATATACTTGGTATGCGCATTGAGAGAGACAGATCAAAGAAGTTGATTTGGTTATCTCAAACAGAGTATATTGACAAGGTTTTGCAACGTTTCAATATGGAGAAGGGAAAGGCATTGAGTGTTCCATTGCCACCATATGTGAAACTTAGCAAACAAGATTGTCCTGTGTCTGAGGAAGAAAAGGCTGAAATGGATAAGATTCCATATGCGTCTGCAGTGGGTAGTTTGATGTATGCAATGATTGCTACACGTCCGGATATTGCATTTGCAGTGGGAGTGGTTAGCAGATATATGTCAAATCCCGGCAAGAAACATTGGGAGGCAGTGAAAGGTATCATGAGATACTTAAAACATACAAAGAGTATGCGCATATGCTATGGTAGTCAGGATTTGAGTGTCAGAGGATACACTGACTCAGATTATGCAGGAGACTTGGATAAGAGGAGATCTACATCAGGCTATGTCTTTACATTGGCTGGAGGTGCCATATCATGGCGATCTCGATTACAAGATTGTGTTACGCAGTCTACTACAGAAGCTGAGTATGTTGCAGCAAATGAGGCATGCAAAGAAGCTATTTGGCTTGGTAGATTGGTTGCAGACCTGGGAATCAATGCAGATATGCCAGAGTTATATTGTGATAGTCAAAGTGCTATACAATTGGCAAAGAATCCAGTGTTCCATTCGAAGACTAAGCATATTGATGTGAAGTATCACTTCATTAGGGAAGTACTTGAAGACAAGCAGATACAACTGCTGAAGATCCACACCAAGGACAATCCTGCTGATCTACTCACAAAGGGACTTCCAGGAGAGGGCTTTGTGCATTGTCGTGAGTTATTGGGCATTGGATAGATGGCAGCCATGTAAATCTTTGTACATTTATGTTCATAGATTTACAGTTACTTAAAGTGCCACATTGGACTTTAAGTGGGAGGTTGTTGGGATTAAAGCCCAAGTGGCCTCTTATGCGGATATGGCCGGCCGCCCGCCTAACTCACTTACCTCTAACTCTTTGTATATACTAACATATTCTTTGTGAATACTAAGGATTTGGGAGATAACCCTTCTAACAGATCTCTGTGTACTGTGTACTGTGTAAGCTGTGTGTGTGTGAGAGAGAGAGTCGACCCACGCTCCGCTCCGCGACTTCAGGTTCCTTCTCATTCTCCATGAGGATTGTATCATGGAACGTGGAGGGATTAGGTCGGCCTGTGTTTCAGTGCTAGCGGTGTCGATTGCATCAAGAGATTTAGAGATGCCTTGTGGGTGGAGAGATTGATCTTCTTATGCTACAGGAGAATCATCTTTGGGAGAGCCACATTAGACGATGTGGTCAGCTTTTGCATGGTCGATATGAGACATTTTGGTCAGTTGCATTTATACCTGGTGGTATCTAGGGAGGGGTATGTATGACTATTGCACCCTTGGCAGCAGGCCATTGTGGGTAGATGTTAGCGGCAAGCTAACTCAGATACCATTTTTCGGAGCTCTCACTGTAAAAACATTTATTATTTTGATAAATCGGGAATATTGTAACTTATTTTTTCTGGATTAACTTTGTAATTGATGAGTCGAGGCTACAAGCTTCCAGATTTATCAACCTGTCTTTACCTATCTTTAGTTAGAGCTCCCAGATTATTAGTTTTGACCACCAAAAACATTGGCTAAGATATAAAAGCCAATTTAAATAAGATAGGAGTGAGGTTAGACACCCGTCCCACATTTGGCGCTGTTGCCGAGGATCGAAGAGACGTAAACTAGGGAAAAACACGAGCGTCTTGTGAAGTTATCCTTTAACTTCCTCTAGGATCTCCTAGAGTAAAAACTTTCTTTTTAAAACCGCATAGCTTAAGGTTGTCGTCTTTTGTTGTGTAGAGGTAGCTTGGAAGTAATCGTACTTGTTGAGTGCCGTTAGGATTGTAGAATTAGATTAGTATTTTGAGAATGATTGGTAGATGAGACAAGTCTTAAGATCAATGCTCAAGAAACCATAAAAATTAAGAAAACGAGTGTTTGTGGACACTTTCCACAACCCCATTGCAATAGAACCTAGGAGTAGGGTAAGGAGAATCCAAGGTGGGTTTCAGAATATTGCTCTCTCCGAAAGAATCAATTGTGAGTTGTTATGTGAAGTTGCAGAATTTCAGGAATACGGCTAGAAATAACACGAAAAGACTGCCAACCACTCAATCCGACTGAAGAGCATGCTTAAAAGTTATATGAACCAGTGGGTAAGCTCAAGGAAACATTGAGGTAAAAATTTCAAGAGTTTGCTTAAACTCAGATTATTTACTTTTTCTTGACATTTTAGGTCAAATTAAGTTTTGACTTGATTCATAGGCTTAAAATAGCTCATGAAAAGACTGTCCAGTGAAAAAGTGAAAAAAAGTGTTCATTTTAGGCCTAAAGTAAATAATTATGATTATTTTCTTTCAGCTCAAAACTAACCAAGGTTGGTACTAGAGACTCTATTCATGTGTACAAACAACTTTTGTAAAGGCACATAAGATTTGGATCACCAAACTGACCAAAAACTGGGTAAAAACTAAAGTCTGTACTGACTTTTGGGAACTTGAGTGCAAATTGGGGAAAATTTTGCTCAAACTCAATGAAACTTGATTCATAGGCTTATATTGATGTGATAGACATATGTACATGCTCAGTTGACCAAAAAGATGCAAAAATTTACCAGAAGTAAATAATCACGATTATTCATGATTATTTACTTCTATCCCATTTTTTAACTTTTTTGACCAAGTTAGCATACCACTAGCCTTACCATGTTGTATTAAGCCCACAAACCAAATTTGGTGAGATTTGGATTATTGGATTGAAAATTGTGGCCAAATTCGCAAAGTTAGTCTGTGGACACAAAACGATGACCAATTGAACAAAAATTGTCCAAACTTGACGAAACTTGGCTAGGGAGCTTAAGTTGAGATACATAATAGATCTGTGTCAAGATTGGGACAAAAAATTGCAAAAAAATAGCTGGAGTAAATAATCGTGATTATTTACATCTGCTACAAAAACTGATAATCTTGCACATTTGAGTATACCAAAAGGTCAAGTATATCAAGTAGACCACACAAATCAATTTTGGTGAAATTTGGATCTCAAAAGTGAGAATTAAGTCAGATTCTTGAAAACAGAGTCTACAGACACGAAATATTTGCAAAACTTGAAGACATTTTGTCCAAACTTAGTGAAACTTGTCCAGAGACCTTAACAGGTTGTATACTTGGCAAAACAAGCCAAAAAGTACAAAAAATTGACAAAAGTAAATAATCATGATTATTTACTACTGCTACACAGAGACACCAATTTTGACTTTTGAACTTGTATAGTGTTAAACCAACATAATATAAGGCCACCTGGCAATTTGGATTCAATCGGATCCAAATTTGTACATGCTCACTCAGTGTCTAGGTTACAGATTAATCCTTTGATTTTTGCAAAAGTGGAATCTGAAAGTCTCAAACGCTGACTCACTTAGCTCGAATTGAAGTGATACACATAGACCAATCACAATAGTTAGCAAGAATTGTATAGTCTTTGTGAAAGAATAGCTAACTTGATTAAAATTGATACAGGAATCACGTTGCGAACAAGGAATTGGCAGCTTGATAGAAGTTGCAATCAAGTCAAGTGGAAGAAATTGACAACAAGTCAACCCGTCGGTAAGTACTCTATCAAGGGCTTCACAAGTCTTTATAAACCTTAGATCTGATCGTGTACCAGGAAACCAAGGCATATTTGGAGAAACCTCTAGTAGAGTATCCACCGAAGAAAGTGTGAATCAAGGCAATCCCTTGCACACTATCCTTGAAGAAGTCTTAGACACTTTTTTGGATTCAACATCTAAAATTTCTTCCTATTCAACTCACTTAGAAACCGGAACGACAGTGTGCTATAAGCATATACTCTCTTTTTATAAGACTAATTGCTATGGAGCTCAGGTTTACTTGGATCATAACAAAGAGTATGGTATTCGCATTGATGACCATCGTATTGAGTCTGAAGAGGTGATCAGGGCAAACAAACAAGGAAAAATGTACATGGATAAAAAAGGAACTCAGTATTTACAAGTTGAAAAGCTTGACGTGATAGACAAATGGGGGTTAGAAGTAAATACCATAATTCCAGATATGGCAGCAAAAGAAGGACGACCTACTTTAGAATTTGAGGGGTATGATCAAGTTGATTTTAAGCCTTTGAAACGGTTTAGTACGGATAATCCTAGGATTGGAGTCTATTGTTGGGAGGATAGAAACGTCACTGATATTCTATGGACTTTGCATGCCAAATCAGGACAACTAGCACCCATGAAGATCATCTATATCTTCAAGATCAAAGATAAGGGTTTAGTAGATCTACCAACCTACCTGTTTACGGATTGTTATAACAATAACTTTGCTATAATGACTCTTGAGGAGGTGGAACAAACCAAATACCAAGGGTACTCCATAAGGGATTGGATATTGGGCCAAGGACCAAAAACTATTCCAAGAGATGAACACCGTATAGATCTTCTGAGAGTAATGTTAAGAAACCAGAAACTACCTCATCACGAAGAAAACCAGGTGACACTAAAGCCAGTCCATGGCTACATGAGTCACTATTTCCAACTGACTGGTTTGAAGGACTATGAACGTGACCAACTGCCAGGAGACCGGGAGTTGAACCAAATAGACATGTTAGACCAGCTGATTTTCAGAAATGGGTCAGAAAATACAGTGGGTCTGGGGATTCATATGACCACTTAGCAAGCTTCAAGCAAGTGCTAACAACATAACACATATTTTCTTTTCATACTCAATTTGAGGGGTTTGGAATGACATTAGAAGGAAAAGCATTGACATGGTTTCGAAACATTCCACCAAGGTCAATCATGGACTTGAATACTTTATCTTAAGGATTGTAGCTACTTGTTCCAAAACGGGGATCAAACAAAATACGGTAGCTCAAATCTACAGCTTTAAACAGAAACAAGGTAAGTCTGTTAGGGATTGTGCAACTCGAATGAAGCAATACATTGCAAGATGCCCAGAGCTAGAGATACCGACAGAAGAACGACTAGTATCTTTGTTTCTAGAGGGACTGCTAAACAAAGAACTTCATGCTATACTATATAGCAAGAAGCATACGGCCCTAGAAGAGTGTGTGGCCGATGCTATTGACTTAGGAGACAATTGTGATATTTTCAACAAAGAAGATGTCCCTAAGGATAACCAAAGTGAGAAAACAACATCCACCAAACCAGCACAAGTAGGAATGGGTGCTACATCACCGCTTTCAGCCATAGAAGACATGCTCAAGAGGAACAATGACATGATGAATAACATGCAAAAAGCACCTATGAGGGGACCAGGGCAAGGGATACCTCAACAAGGACAACCAATTAGGCCGCAAAATGGTGTGCAATTGAGGGTAAATAGACCAACCATGAGACCAATGAGTGCTATTACCCACCAAAGTATGATGGGAATGTTCAGTACGTGCCTATGAGACCACAAGGACAACCCCTGTACATATATCAACCTAATATAACCCCAACTCAAAGACCACTAATGGGTATGGAAAGACCTCAACCTGTGTTTGATCACCAACCTCTATATCTAGGACATAATGCAGTGCCTGTAAAGTACATGCATCTAGAGGGAGTCATAGATGAACAAGTACTAGTGCCTGTTACACCCTATGCTGAGCCTAGTCCATCCACAGTAATGGTAGAAGGAGATTGGTATAATTCACATCCATCACCAATGGAAGAACCTGTAGACTTATACTCCACCATAGCTTGCACCAATGTATTATGTGGATAATCAAGGTGTTAGACCTCTTATGGTAAGACCCATGATTAAGCCAAGAGCTAGAAACTGTCATAACTGTGGTGCAAATGATCATTGGAAAAATGAATTCCCAGAGCCTGACAAAAACCTCAAACCAGTTGAAGCTTATTGCATACAATGTTGCAAAAAGGGAGGACACTTGCCAGAGGATTGTCTTAAAAATCCTTTAAACAAGGGTAAAACAGTAGTGAACGTAGTCCAAGTGATACCTAGTAGCTCATTTGAGAGCGAAGCAATTGTTCCAATCAAGGTAATCACCAGAGCCCAGGCTAAGAAAAAGAAACATAACTCCTCTGATGATTTGGAGAATACAAAAAATTCCTCTCAAAAGACCAAAAGAAGCAGAAACAAAAGGTATGAGATGACTAAACAGAAACAACAGGCTGAAATCAAGGAGAAAGCAGAAAAATCTATTCCAAGAAAAGGTGAAGGAAACTGGAAATGAAATCAAAGGCACCACCTTGAAATTTGGAGGATCAATTTTGGTTGATAAAATTTTTGAGCCTATTAATGTAGCCTTAAAAGCTCACCAAGCAGGACTTAAAGCAGGTCAAAACATGGAAAACAAATGGAAAAACTATTCTTTTCCAGACATGGAAGCAACTAAGCTTAAAGCTTATCAAAATTTGGTAAGAATCACGCAAGAGATGCTAGAAAAACTAAAACCCAAGCTCAAAAGTATGGCAAAACCTGAGGAGCTTGTGGTAAGAGCCAATAAAGAAAAATACAAAGTGGTGGTAGAACCCCACCTTGAAACAAAAGATCTAGAACTTATAGTACCAGACAACGAAGATGCATTAGACGGAATTCCATTCGTAGAAGAAGACTGGCCAGGACACTTATGGATTAATGACGAGAGCTTAACTCAAAAGTCAGCTCCTATAGAGGAAGTTTGGTTATACAACCTACCTCCTAATATGGACATGGATGTACAATCCGTGTATGGGGATTGCAAATCTGAAGCTTCAAGAATATCTAAACCATTGACCTTGAAAACATTACCCTCTTACTTGGGAGATAACGAAGATGAATCCATAGTGTGTAAAACCACTCAAGTAAAAAGAGCGGAATAGACCCTAGAAGTAGAAAACATTCATTCAATCATGTCTACACCCATCCAATGTACTCTTACTTTAGGAGAACCGTTAAAAATCAGACCATATTTATGGAATGATCTACAAAAAACTCTAGAGAAGGTGGAAATAACAGGGCTAATCACAAAAAATTTGGAAAAATTAAAACATGAAATGGATAACAAAGAGATTCGATCTGTTCCAATGTACAACTCATCCAAGATTGGAGAAACAATTATCTGTACTTGAAGCAAGTGTGATCAATAACAAGGGTTAATCTAAAAGTTCACACTTATAGAGATGTCATGAAAACGCCCATACAAGAGTTTGATTCAGTCTCTTTGGCTGAAACTAAGCTTCCATCTTGGTTGAACAAAGATACTCCTATTTGGATGTGTGGAGCTTCAAAAAATGGGAGCTTAAAACGAGAAGAATGTTTCTTAGAAAGTGATTGCACAGATGAAGCCTATGTACCTGAACCCTTTCTCGAGTTTCTTTTTGAGCCATTTGAGTGGACTCAAATTTTCGCAACAATGGATGTATGTGTAAATACGTCTATGCCTACTCAATTTTACAATGAGGATGGCTATGACATAATTTTCATACAAATGATCTGAACCCTTCACATTGAGGACAAAATTCCGGAATCCGAGGTCTTGATGATAGCTCAACAAGTCTTTTCAGACCTTTACTATGATGCAACAGATGAGCTAGAAGAACATTCAACTATCTCAGATGATTCGGGGTCAGAAAAAGAACATGTGAGAGCTAAACTGCTCATGAAAGGAGGAGAGGAAAAGTTTTTTGACTTTCCAAACCAGAAACCGAGAAGACAAAAATGGTATAGATGAAAAAGAGACACCAAAAAGGTGCAAGCTAGACCTATGCCATCAGTCTCCAGTAGAACACAGTTCCTAATGCAGATAGATGCACATGATTGTGTCAAGAACAAAATCACTGGTAGATATCCTTTAAACAAAGAACATGAAATGACGAAAACATTGGGCAAAACGAGAAAGAAAACTCAAATAAAGCCAAAAAACCAGGACAAGGGTTCAACCATGATACGAGTTGAATGAAAAAAGAAGTATCAGAGTTGAGAAAAGCTCTAAAGGAGATATATATGACAGAAATGGAAACCACTGAAGACGATGGTAAAGATGTAATGAGTGTTACATCCCATTACAAGAAATATACTCTCCAGAACCAAAAAATCATAGTCGAACAACTTGTCAGAGAACTACAAAAATAGGGTGAGTCCTATGAGGGGCTTGAAAATGCAAAAAAGATAGAGCTGGCAGAAACAGGAGAAGAGCCTAGACCAACCTACATTGCAAATGACCTTACAGAAGAAGACGAAGAGTTTTTGTTAAGCTTATTGAGAGAATACCAAGGTATCTTTGCTTGGTCATGTATCTTTGCTTGGTCATATAAGGATCTCAAGGGTGCCAGGAAAAGCTAAAGAAGGCCGATTTCATTGTTGAAATTGAACACACAGATTGGGTTTCTCCAATTGTGGTAGTACCCAAGAAAAATAAAAAATTACGAGTGTGTGTCAATCTCAAGAAAGTGAATGCTGCTACCATCAGAGACAACTTTCCTCTTCCAATCAGTGAGCATGTTTTAGAACGAGTTGCAGGAAAAGAAGGTTACAGCTTTTTAGATGGCTTTTTGGAATACAATCAGCTTTTGGTTGATCCCAGGGACCAGCATAAAACTGCCTTTGCAACAGAATGGGGTATTTTTGCCTATTGGGTTATGCCTTTTGGGTTAACTAATGCTCTTGCCAACTTTCAAAGACTGATGAGCCATGCTTTTAAAGAATATCTTATGAATTTCTTGGAAGTATATATGGATGATCTATGTGTACATTCATCAATCCGGATTGATCATTTTGAACACCTCGAAAATGTGTTCGAAAAGTGTGGACTTTATGGATTTTCTTAAATCCAAAAAAGTGTACATTCATGGGTAGACAAGGAAAAATTCTTGGACATATAGTGTCTAAAAATGGTATAGCTATTGATATAAATAAAATTCATGTTATTGCTGATTTGCCTAGATCGACAATAGTCAAGGGGCTTCAAGCCTTCATGGGACATTGTGGATATTATAGACCGTTCATTTACATGTACGCTATAATTGCAAAACCCATGTATAGCTTGATTACACACTTTGAATGGACTGATGAGTGTGAAGAATCCTTCATGAAGCTTAAGAAAGCTCTCACCTTAGCTCCAATATTGAAAGGACCAGATTAGAATAAGATATTCCACATACATGTAGATGCTTTCAATTTTGCCATCGGATGTATACTAGCTCAACCAGCAGACGGGAAAATTGATTTTCCTATTCCTTAACTATCCGACAGTTGAACATGGTGGAAAATAATTATACCACCACCAAAAGGGAAGGATCAGGAATGATCTATGATGTAAAAAAGTATAGACATTACCTATTAGCAAACAAATTTGTATTCTTTTTGGACTACCAAGCCTTATTGTACTTGGTCAACAAGACATGCAACACAGGAAGAATTGAGAGATGGTTCATCATTCTTATGGAATTTGATTTCACTGTAGTTGTAAAAAAGGGCACTACTCATCAAAGAGCAGATCATTTGTCAAGGATTGTTTTAGGAGAACCACCTAAAGGAGTAGACAATGATCTACCAGGTGCATATCTGTTTTTTGTTGAAATGATACCTCGATGGTCAAAAAATATGGTATCATTGATGACCATAGCTCAAGTGGATTTGCAAATACCACTTCCTATTACAATTGGATTAATTGAGCAATTGGCTATGTATGAATTACTAGCTAGAAGGGTATACAAAAGAAATCAAAATGGAATATTGCTGTTATGCATTAATCATGGAAAAAACCAATTACCTAAGTCAAGTACATATTACGGTAGTAGGGCTTCACTTTGCGGAAGACCAAACTATGCAACGAATTTTGAAACTTGGAGTATTTTGGCCAGCTATGAGGAGAGATGTTCATTCTTTTGTGAAAAATTATCCTCAATGTCAAAAACAACCACCCTTACCTCATGTAACATTGTTCCAAATGTCGCGTGTTCCTAAGTGGAGTAACTATCTAGTTACTTACTTATTGAGCCAAACATTTCCTGAGGATATGAGTAAACGCCGTCAGAGAGGAATTGAAATAGAAGCAAGAGACTATGCTCTTATCGGAAACCAATTGTATTAGAGAGGTAAGGATCAACATTTGCGTCTTTATGCAAATGAAGAAAAATATATTCCCATTATAGAACAGGCACATGCTGGATTAGCTGGAGGTTACTTTTCTAGTGAAACCACTACAAGAGCAATCTTAATGGTAGGCATATGGTGGGCAACACTCTTTGCAGATGCCAAGGAATATGTTTGGAGTTGTGATGCTTGTCAACGAGAAAAAATGCCAACCCGTGTAGATAGCATGCTCTTAAGACCAATGATGGGGGCTATATCTTTCACAAAATGGGGGATATATTTTATTGGGCCAATACAACCACCTGCTTATACAACCCAAGCTCAATATATCATTGTAGCTATGGACTATTTGACTAAGTGGGTCGAGGCTAAAGAAAATCAAAAGAATGATGCCAGAACCACTACCGAATTCTTATATGAGTATGTGTTCACAAGATATGGACTGCCAATAGAAATTGTCAGTGATAGGGGAACTCATTTTCTCAATGAGGTAAATGAGTATTTGCTTAACGAATTTATGGTCATCCATAACAAATCGGCTCCCTATCACCCACAAGAAAATGGACAAGCTGAGTATACAAATAAAATTTTTAGCTCGGTATTGACTAAAGTGGTTAGTTTAGGAATGACAGATTGGGAGATGAATCTCCATGCTTCTCTATGGGCTTATCGAGTTTCATTCAAAACAGCTTTAAATGCTACATCCTTTTAATCTTGTTTATGGTCTTGATGCCATAGTGCCAACATAATTTCTATTGCCAACATTAAGGGTAGCTAAGGATCTTGACTGGATTGGACATTAATTGTCAAAGAGACTTGAAGATTTGGAAAAGCTAGATGAGCAAAGTCTAACTGGTGTAACTCACATCTATGCACAAAAGCGGAAACAAAAACAATTTTTTGATTCCCATCTAATTACAAACATCTTCAAAAAAGGGGACTTGGTTTTAGTCTATTCCTTTAAGCAACACATTCCCAAGTTTAAGAAAAAGGGAAATGGACCGTTTGTCATTGAAGATGTATCTCCAAGTGGAGCTGTTAAGTTGTCCACCCTAGATGGTGAACCAATGGCTAATTGGATTAGTGGATGTTGTTTAAAGAAGTACAATTTTCCACTAACCAATGAATTGCTAGAAAGAATGCATGCAGCTAAGCAAAAAAAGATAAAAAGACAGCAGGTTATTGATGAAGCCCAAGAGCAAGCTCGGCTTTGAGTACTCAAAAGGAAAGCTGCTCTCAAGAATCAACAAATACCTATTCCCATCAACACTCTGGAAATAGATGATCAACAATGGGAATTGCAGAAAGATGCAGTGTCAACAACAGATGCTGAATGGTTGGATGGAATGGACCTTTGCATCAAAGTACAACTCAACAATCATAGCACAAATGCATTGGCCAATACAGGAGCTCGAGTAAACACAGTCAGTTATTCCACATACAAGAAATCAACAAGTCAGTCATTAACTGCAGGAATAGCGACTATCAAGGGATGCAACAAGAACCCAACACCAACATTGGGAGTAGTGAACTTGAATGTGATAGTACATGGATGTTCATGTCCTCATTAGTTTGTATGCTTACCAGATAAACACATGAATGAGACAATGATTCTTGGAATCTCTTGGATGCGGACTTACTAGGCAGTACCAGATTGGGATACCAATCAACTCAAGCTACCACCTAAAGGCGGACAACTCATTGTTCCAATTGAACCAAGCAAGGAGGAATGGAAAGGAGTTTACCAGCAGAGCAAACCATGAAGGAAACAATCTTCTCCATCCTATCGACAAGCAAATGCTACAAGTAGCATGCAAGGAGTCAGGAAAATTTGGGTACCAAAAGCACAGCTTAAGGATAAGCCGATTCAAATTTGGGTGGCCAAAACATCATCGACAATACCAAAAAAGGTTCCAAGGTTCAGGGCACAGACACGAGCATCTCCAAGTAAGGAACCTAACACAAAATGGATTTGGAAGAAAAAAGAGCATTTATCTTCTCCGAAATTTGTAAAATTGATCAAGCAATGGAGAGTTAAGTCTCAAAAGACTCCACCACACCATTTTGACCAAGACAAACCAAGATATCAATGGTGGATAAAAGCTCGACAATAGTTATTATTGATACCAACAGCTCAAGAAATCAGCATGCCAATGCATCCTGATGGTGCAATCAAGCAAAGAGCACACAAGATACAAGGTTTTCTCTTTGGAAGAAAGCATCAGAAAACCTCGACATCAGAAACCCTTGAGTTATTTAGTCAAGACCCAACTCTTGCACAGCATAATGGTTTTAATTGCATTGATCTTCAAATCATGGTAGATCCAACCAAAGCTATGCATAGACACGCTTGTTCAACCCATGCACATTGTCGTCCCGGAGTATGCCATCTAGGAGGGGTGGAAGGGAACTAAGTAATTAAGGGCATTGTTTGAAGAGGGAGGAAAAAAGTTTGATGTTAACATTGATTTTTTGCAAAATTACCTGATAATGCCCTTATAAATCATCAACAGGGAAAATTTAACTGATAATATCTCTCGATGAGTGTAAATAGTGTATATAATATCAGAAAATCATAAAAAATAGTCATTTTTGATTATTTTTTATTATTTTCTTGATATTGGGACTTCAAAATGGACAAATCCAACAAAAAATAATATAGCTGTGTTTTTTCAATGAATTTTCTTAATTATTGAATTTTCACTTTGCTCTTTTAGCGCATTTTGTTATTTTGTTTGATTTTTTTAAATAAATAGGTCAAAAATTAATAATAAATAGCAAATGAGCTCAGATGGAAAAAATGAAGATACATAGATGATCAAGACAGGCACAAGAAATTGCAATCAAATCGGTAGATGAAAGTGAGAAGCCTAAATTAGGCGGCTAGACCTACTTTTGCAGAATTCTTATAGAATGAGCTACGAAAATCTGATTGGTAAATTTTTTTACTCTAACATAGATTTCATGGCCTAGTAGGACTAACAGGGGAGTTTGGGGAAAAATGGTTCGGGAAGTCCAAGTATAGATACCCAAGGTAGGCTAAAATCACCTCATTTCCACTTGTGGCCTTTGGAGAGAGAGCTTATCGACCTTCTTCACGCGCATTTTTTGGAGTCCACAGTTGCCTATTTTCAGTGCCATCTCACACGAGACATAAGGGGTAAGTTCTATACTTATCAATGATCCGTTTTGTATGGCCGGTAGCTAGTCTAAACCCTTGGAAAAAACCGTAGAATCCAAGCAGTGCACGAAGACCTACAACCAAAAATTGACCATAGCAGCCTATCAGCTCAACCAAATCTGACGAGACTTGAACTATAGCATGCCCCTAGATAATAGAACACTTCTACATCAACAGTTGACCATTTGGTAGGGGTCGAGGGGGTCCCATGTAGAAAAGCTAAGTTTTTGGCAGATGCTAGAATTGGATTCTGACTCCACAGACAGATAATAGACTGGGTCTATACACAATATATATGGTTGGTTTCATAAAATCAATCACACCAAGCCCTCAAAAAGCAGAAAATAGCTCGAGGGCTACAAAGCGTCAAATTTAACATACAAGGTCAAACTGGCTCCAAATGGGCCAAAATTGGATGAGTTGCTTCAAGACTATGTAGCGGACAAGTCCATAGCCTCAAAAGTGACTAACCAACTCTACAAGCCATGTAGTCACAAAAATTAGTGATTTTAGAGTCGACAAAGCACTAAGTGATGTTGGCAACACAAAACTTTACCAAATTCAATGTAGAACTTGTTTGAAGTGTGTAGAATATGTTTAGGTCAAAATTCTCAAGTTTTGCAAAAAAAAGTTGATTACTATAAATAATTGAGATTATCGACTTTTGCAATATTTTGGCTTGAAAATGATACCATCACTTCACCTAGCACTTGTGCACACCTATTACATGTCACATTTCAAGTATGAGCCAAATTGATCAATGATAACTTGAAAACTTGCCAAAAAACGCAAAGAAGTCCTTTTAAACCAATTTAGGAGTTACCTATCATATTTTTTGATCCAAATCACCTCAAATCTCATACACACAATCTACATCATGCCTAGGACCAAGCTCCTTCAAAAAAATGTCCATTTTGATGAAAAAGTTAATAATCGTGATTATTTACTTTTTTGCCAGAATAGGAGGAAATTGCAACTTTGATTTCATGGGATCAAAGCGCATGATGTCCTAAGTCCACTAACCAAGTTTGAACAAATTTGGAGCTCAAAATCTCAAAATTCCTTTATATCTACTGTTTCAAAGACGGAAAGCCTAAATCTGACACCATTCTCACCCTGTGCACTCAAATGAGCCTATATTTCACTCAGATTATCTATTTGATATATACTTCAAGCCTATGATGCCAAAATTGCAAAAAGTTGAAAAAATTTATCAGCTATAAATAATCACGATTATTTATATTTTTTGCTTAGACTTCAAGAATTTGATCTTTACATGTTTTTATGCATCTATGTATGTTTAAAAATTGATTTGAAGAAAATTGGACTCAATTTGTCAGCAATACAGACTGAAGGGCATTTCAGAGCGAATTTGTAAAAATTTTCTAACTTTGGCACTCTATGCACTTAATTGGAGCCATGCAAGTTGCTGAAAAGGCCAAGAAGAGGGTCACTAAAAAAGAGAATCTGCAAGAGCTGCCACCGTACCACCTGGATCCCAGTTCAGTAAAGACAGCCAAAGCAACCTATCTGTCAAAAGAGCAGCTGGAGGAGAACAACCCAACTGTTTTCATAGGTAGATTTAAAAGTGAAGAAGGACATCATGTAGAACTACAGCTTCTGCCAAAGGAGGTCTATGATGTCACGGCAAAGCCCGAAACAAAAGAAGCTAACAAAAGGCTTGGACCCAGAGAATTCTACGAACAAGATCCATGTGTTGTAGATTGGGGGCAAGATAACTTATCTGGGAGCACCTGAAGTACTTAGAATGATAGCATACTATGCTATCGGCCTGGCAAAAAAATTGCCGCCTGTCCCAGATCAAAACACATGGATTATGTCTGCACAGCCTTCTCCTCAAGCCACAAGGTCCACAAAACAAGTTTACAAATCTGATGAAGAATCTTCAGAGAGCTCTCATGAAGCACATAGGAGTGAAAGCTCAGACAACAAGGAAAGAAGAGTCCGCTCATAGCCGATTTTTAGGTATCAAGAAAAAAAAGAAAAAAAGGTTTATCTTTCCTCTGCGCAAAGCACGACAACACCACCGGAGGGCTTGAAAATTCCCTGATCAATCGATGAGCCACAAATTCTCTCTCTCTCTTTTCCCTGCCCCCGTCACGGCCCATGCGGGCGGCACCCCTGGCCATGGCCCGTCACTATCCATCATTAGCCCCAGCTTTCGGAGCCGCGGCCGCAAGAACCAACCCCAATCGGGGAGAAGCACAATACGAGAAAACAATGAAAAAACCATTTTTACATTCACCTTACAGGCAGTGGACGCCACACCCCCCTCCATTATCACCAGAAGGTAGAGGTCTCTCTCTCTCTCTCCTTCTCGGCTCTGCCAATCCACCATCTCTCTCTCTTATCTTTGCTCCTGTGTCACCCAGCCCAAAGGGCACATAAAAACAAACCGCCACTGGCTTTTTCTCACTGGCGGGTCACCGTGCTTTTACAAAGTCTCCCTCTCTCTCTTTCATTATTTTCCACACTATCTCTCTCTCTCTCTCTCTCTCTCTCTCTCTCTTACCTCTCTCGCTCGTCCATTCTCCTATGGCGAGCTGCCATACCTCACCCACCCTCTCGTCTCGTCCACAATCTCTTGGCCTCTCACACACTCCCTCTCCTCTCCTCTTGCTTTTCCCTTTGGCAGGCCGGTGCATAATATTCTCTCTCTTTCTCTCTTCCCTTATCTCCCCCTAGGCCCTTCACCCTATTATCATTTTATCTCTGTCTCTATCTCCCTCCCTCAATTCACTCACTCTCTCTCTGGCTCTTTGTGGAGACGGCCGATGCGAGCGCATAATAATATTCTCTCTCTCTCTCTCTCTCTCTCTCTCTCTCTCTCTCTCTCTCTCTCTCTCATAACCCAACACCCCCTACTCTCCCCACCCCGTTGACCTTACCCCCCTCTCCCTCGTTCTGTTGGCCAAACCCTCGAGCCTACCCCCTCTCTCTCTCTCTCTCGTGCTCCTCTCGTTCAGGCCATGCGCAGCCATCAATTTTCTCTCTCCCTGTCTCTCTCACTCCTTATCCACACACTACCCCCCCTTACCCCCCCCCCCCCCCTCTCGCTCTCTGTCGTTCAGGCCATGCGAGCCCGCTAACATCTCTCTCCCTCTCTTTCTCATGCTCTCGACTGATGGGCTACGAGCAGCTATGGAGATTGTTGCTATGTAGAGCTCATGGCGAGCAAGGTAGAGTGCAGAAGACGAGAGCAAGAGAGAGCGAGAGAGAGTTCGGTACAGTAGGCTTGAAAAACACACGCTATATTTTTACTTATGTGAAACTTTACATATATAAGAGGCTTTTAGGTAGCCATGCAAAAACAACTCGACTCCTAACTGAACTCTCCTCTGCATGCTCCAAGGGACTTTTCCACGAATAGATTACCGACAAGGGCTTGAACCCAACAATCCCCCCCTCAAGCCCGAATTGGACAAGCAACTCATGATACCTCGAGTTTTTGGTGTACTCATCAACTGTGAGTTTTAGGTTTTCTCACAACCAAGGATTTATGGTGTATCCATAACCTGGTGCTAGATCAGTAACCCCCCTTGAGCAGATAGGGTGTAGGTAAAAAAAGTTAGCTACCAAAAATGGAGTTTTTGGTTCACTGCCAAACCTTGGGTTTAAGGTGTACCCAATAACCTCATGATAAGTGATAACAAAAAATTGGGACTTGAAAACAAAACTGATAATTTGGGAGGTCTTACCACTCATGTGTGGTAGTGTCTAGAGCCCGTAGAATTTATTTTGACTAAAGATGTAATATTTTCATCAGCACGCATAGCAAGAGAGTACAATTCCATCTTTAGACTCATCATTGAATACTTGGCTTTAGCACCAAAAACCTTCTCTAATTGTATCCAGGCAGTGCTGGCAGATTGCATATCATCTAGATAATGAATGAAATCATCTTCTCGAGAGATGTCAGAATTATACCTAATGATTGCTCGTCTTTGCGTTGTTGCTCGGTGGAGAATGCTCTGGTAATTGCAGCAGATGTGCTAGATTCGTCAGCTGATAGCGGCTTGACGACGTTCCACAAATTTTTCCGCATCAGATATCCCTTCACTTTAATTTTCCAGGTGTGGAAGCCGGTTTCGTTGAATTTATCCACCTTTGAAGCCATATTCGATATGTCACAGATAGCTTGGTCCTGTTTGCTATGCTTGCAAATAATGATCTAGGGTGGTTAATAGAATTTCAAATTGTTTTTGAGCATATCACTGGATCCGTAACACAACCAAATCAATAAGCTCTTGAGTACCAAACTGCCAATATATAACTTTTTTGTTGTCCAATAGGAGGTTGAAAGCCTACAAAAATTGCATCCATAATAAAGATGAACTGATCCTCCATACAAACTGATCCTCCATACAAAAATCTGCCTGCGAAACCCTGTCTATCTGCTATGACCGAGCATCGAAAGATGTGGAAACTCTTGTGAGGTGTGAATGAGGACCAAGAGGAGATTAAAAAGAAAACTTTAAATGAGTATATTAAAGAAAAACAAAATGACTTTCTGCACTAGCCGAAATAGCGCGCACTGGCTTAGCTGGCTTGTAGCGTGCTGCAGAGACCAAACGAGCAGATGACCAAGCATCAAGAGCTCATCAACATCACACGGCGCAGGTGGTGTTGTGGAATTTCAGACAGGTCGAATTCATCCCTGCTTTCCTTCACAAGCGACCTTTCTCACGGCGCTTTAGCAAGCTCTAATACCATATGATGGGCTGCGACCGGCTATGGAGATTGTTGCTCTGTAGAGCTCATGGCGAGCAAGGCAAAGTGCAGAAGACGAGAGCAAGAGAGAGCGAGAGAGAGTTCGGTGCAGTAGGCTTGAAAACCACACGCTATATATTTACCTATGTGAAACTTTACATATATAAGCGGTTTTTAGGTAGCCATGCAAAAACAACTCTACTCCTAACTGAACTCTCCTCTCCATGCTCCAAGGGAGTTTCCCACGAGTAGATGACCGACAAGGGCTTGAACCCAACATCGACAGCCCCATGCGGGTGCAACATATACAGAGCCGCTCTCTTTCTCTCTCTCTCTCTCTCTCTCTCTCTCTCTCTCTCTCTCTCTTAATACACACCCCCCCCCCCCCCTCCCATTACACACACACACACACACACACACACACACACACTCCTCTCCCTCTCTCCTAGCACCCGCTCCCTCCTTCTCTCTCATTCTCGTTTTCTCTCTCAGTTTCCCTGCACAGAAGCACCATTAATATATACATATATATAATAAATCTTATTATGCTATTATTCTCACACACACACACACACACACACACACACACACACACACACACACACACTACCGCCGAACACACACACTTACAACCCACACACAACCCCAATCCATACGCACACACACTCACAACACTTTTTTTATATTAAAAACACTCACACATTACTCACGCACTCACATATATAGCACACACACCTATACACACAAACATAAACACACCAACACGCAAGCATATACGCACACACCAAAAAATAATAAAATCAAAGGAATCGACGCCAATGACAAAAAGAGAAAAGAAGGCCAAGTTGCGCGTCGCCGACATCGAAACAAGAAAAGACACTGAAGGCATTGCTGGCTGGCCCCGAAATTGACGAAGGCGCTACATCGACGCACTAGCTAAGCCCGCCATTCACCGGCATCACATCCATGATGCCCTCTTCAGTGAAATCCGTAGGTTGTCATCATTTTTCCCTAGTTTCAAACCAAATCTTGTAAAAGTCCCAATTTGTAAATTATCACCTTTCTCTAGGTGATGGCCACAAAGGCCCACCTAGGAGTTTTCATTTTTAAAATTCCCCAAGACAAAGCAAGGGCCAACCATCTAGGACCCACTGCCTTGCTTTGTCTCCCCTGATTAGGGCCCTAAACCTAATCAGATTACCCTAACCTAAAGCAGCCAGCACCTATAAAAAGGCACTGAGAGGTCACTATCGGGGGGTCAGCACTTGGTAGAATTTTGGTGGGAGGGATTGGCAACACTTGCATCAAAAGAGAGGGGATTTAGTGTAGCATTTTTGGAATTAGCACTATGTGAAGAATCCATGTCTATACCTTGACTCCAATGGTTGCCACATACACACTCATGCTAGCAAAAATCTCCGTGTCTGTGAGTCACCTCTAGAGAACACACTATTAGGCTCACTATCTCTCCCTCTATCTCGCCATCACCATGGTTGCCACCTCGCCAAAAATCAGGTTGTTGTAAATATTGCATGAAAATAGTTTTCCCTCACACCCCGAGGGTTTTCATCACCTGCGGCTCTCTGTGTCTCTCTCTCTCTCTCTCTCTCTCTCTCTCTCTCTCTCTCTCTCTCTCTCTCTCTCTCTCGCTCGGTATGTAGAGTTTGTGTTATCTCCAATCACCATTGTCCGCGTCCTAGCCGCTCAAAGCTAGGTGGTGCCCCCTATTCGCTTCACCGTGGCCGGCTCGACGTGCATCGGCTCCTGGCGTTTTGAGGCCGTCGGGTTATGTTGCGCTTTGGCTCGTTACCGCATTGAAGAGATGAAAAGAAAAGTAGTGGCCACACATCAAGAAGAGCCTCAACAAAAAAAGGCAATATTTGAAAGGGAAAAAGAAACCTATGAAAGAAGCCGCCAAGCTACAGGTGAGGACCCTAAAAAGTGGGTGCCAAAGGAGATAAAGGGACCGAGAACAAAGAACCTTGCAAGGAAAGAGGTAGAGGAGCCCATTGAGTTTCTTGAACGCATGTATGCGGAGGTAGAAGCATTAAGACTAAAAGAAGCTCAAGAAGCTGAAAGAAAAGCCTCGGAGGATAGGGCGGAGTAGCAGAGACAAGCTGAAGCGGCCCAACAAAGTGAGGCCCAACATGAAAAAAGTGAGATGTCTCCCAGACCATCGTCACCTGCTACTGAACAACAAGACCACCCCATGCCAAGCCCTCCTCCATCACCAATAGCTAGACCCACTGAAGGAGAACAAACCAAGGAAAAAGAGCGTGCACCGCAAGAAGCAGCAGGATTTGAACAACAAGCAACAACCAAACAAACCAAAGAAAAGGAGCCAGAACTGGAAAGGGCAACAAGTCCTGAACCAGAGGAGGCAACAAGGTTTGAGTAAACAAAGGCACCAGAACCAAAAACCACATCGTCTACCACCACCCATCAGGAAACGGTCGAGGCATCCATAGAGCCTCAAGAAGACAAAGCAATAGAGACAAAAGAACAGCCTCAAGGGGAGGAACAAACCCAGCCACTACCACAAACAACCGCCACAACCCCACCAAAAGAATCACAAGAGCATGCTAAAACATCTAGGCATCCCACATAGCATGACGATTGGCAGAAAAATGATGAAGTTATTCTCCAAGTTAATGAACATGCAAAGCAAATGAAGGAAATGACAGAAAAATGCGATCATCAGCACTTAGCCGCAGTGCTAAGGCTAGAGAGTTGGAAATGGTGATAGACACTCTTCAAGGAGAGTTAGAGGACATATTAAATGTCATCATCGATCTGTAGAAACAAGTCTGAGAGTTGAAAGCTGAAGCTGAACAATACTAGCTAGCTAGAGAAAAGCAACAAAAGGAAATGGAAGAGCTAGGCACACTTCTCATGAAGTTAACAGATGCCTGCAAGACCAAAGACGAACAATTGACAAAAGTTACCAAACGAACTCTTAACTACAACTTTTTCAGTTAAAAAAATCCAAGTACAGTTAGACGTAGCAAACGCTTCATTACAATACTCAGTGCAGTGGATCAACAATTAGGCAACCTTCTTGCGGCAGATACGAGAAAATCTCAAAGTTGCCTCGATCAAAGGTACATACAAAGTGTATAAATCATTGGAGAGAAAGAATAAAGATCTCGAGCTAGAGCTAAAGCTAGAGCTAAATCTAGAGCAATCACAACAAAGAGACCTTGCATTAATGCGGGTACAAAGAGAAGAAGAGTTGCTCAAGGAGATAACAAAGCTCAAGAGAATCAATCAGCTACTGCGAGATGGACATCAAGAGACACAGGAAGAAGCAGGTACATTAGAGCAACCCCACATTGATAATCTTCAGTTTCTTTTGCTGAGATAGAAACATAGCTAGCAAAAGGACTCGGAGGAGAAGAAGAATTTCAAGTACCATTAACAGATGCCGATTAAGTGCCGATGGTCCAGCTGTCAAAAGCTGAAGAAGATGCACTTAAGGAGAAGGTTTCTCAGGGGACGAATGAGCTGTGGAAAGCAGCGATGGATTAGGAGTTGAGAATTCTTCATTTTGTCAATGTTACTCAACTCACTCCCAACCAAATCAATGCACAATGGCATCAGCAATCACTGTCATATCCCTTGATCAAGGTCGAGCTGCTACAGGTCAAGGAATGACTATATAAAGACATGCAAGCAGAAGGTGAAAATGAAGTCCACCCCAAGTGGAGAAAGAGCTGGCTGAACAAAAATCCTAGATACTTGATTCTGTTCACAAGAGCACCTGCGACACTTCAAAAAGACCCAACTTTTGGTCCTGTACCAAGAGTAAGGACGTGGCAAGCACATGAGGCAATGACAAAGAAGCGGCCTACATGGATGAATTATCCAAGATTGCTAGCTCTAGAGAAGGGAATGCCGACAAAGGAATACATGGTGAAAACCCTAACAAGCACCATGTCATTCTTTAAAAGTCTCCCTGATCTCTCATGTCCTATGCTTTACAAAATTTGCCGAATGCTGCATACATGCATTGAAGCCTCTCATGAGCCAGAGCAAGCAAGAGCACCGTGGATGTTCTTCCACGAGGGCAATAAGGGTTTATGCTACGACCTCAGTTGGCCAACCTTCAGACGAAGTCCTTTATGGCTTCTACGCCCGCTACATGTTCTTGCCATCTCATAATATGTTTGCATTTGAGAAAGCGTTCTACACAGGGTTTTTTACTTGGCGAACGAAGGTTTTTGGGGCTAGTGATCAACAACCTAACTTCTAGATTCATAGGCTACTCCGCTGTCGAGCTAAAGAGCAGAGTTGCTATGCAACTTTTGCAGGTTCCAGACAAAGAAAGAAAGATCAAAAAGGAAAAAGCTTTACATGCACTTAAAGACTGCCTCACCAGCCGTCAACTTGAAGACTATTTCAGCCCATAAAACTGTGTCAAGGGATAACACAAGCGAGGAGGGGGGGAATGTTAGCAGCAAGCTAACTCGGATATCATTTTTCGGAGCTCTCATTGTAAAAACACTTATTATTTTGATGAATCGGGAATATTGTAACTCCTATTTTCCGGATAAACTTTGTAATTGATGAGTCGAGGCTACAAGCTTCCAGATTGTATACTGTAAAAAACAAGAAAACGAGTGTTTGTGGACACTTTCCATAACCCCATTGCATGAGAACCTAGGAGTAGGGTAAGTAGGATCCGAGGTGGATTTTAGAACATTGCTCTCTGAAAGAATCATTGTGAGTTGTATTTGAAGTTGTAGAATTTCAGGTTTTGCGGCTAGAAATAGCACAAAAAAACTCCAAACCACTCAATCCGACTGGAGAGTACGCTTAAAAGTTGTATGAACCAATGGGTAAGCTCAAGGACACTTTGAGGTAAAAATTTTAAGAGTTTGCAAAAACTCAGATTATTTATTTTTTCTTTATATTTTAGGCTAAATAAAGTTTTGACTTAATTCCTATGCTTAAAATAGTTCATGAAAAGACTGTCCATGAAAAAAGTGCAAAAAATGGTTCATTTCAAGCCTGAAGTAAATAATCGTAATTATTTACTTTCAGCTCAAATTTGACCAAGGTTGATACCAGTGACTCATTGCATGTGTATAAACAACTTTTGTAAAGGCACATTGGATTTGGATTACTAAATTGGTAAAAACTAAAGTTTGTACCGACTTTCAAGAATTTGAGTGTAAATTGGAGAGAAAATAGTCCAAACTTGATGAAACTTGATCCATAGGCTTATATTGATGTGATAGACATGTGACATGCTCAGTTCACCAAAAAGATGCAATGTCCCATTTTTCAACTTTTTTGACCAAGTTAGCATACAACTAGTTTTATCATGTCGTAATAAGCTCACAAACCAAATTTGGTAAGATTTGGATCATTGGATTAAAAATTGTGATCAAATTTGCAAAGTTAGTCTGCGGACAGAAAATTGATGACCATTTGACAAAAAATTGTCCAAACTTGATGAAACTTGATTCATAGGCTTATATTGATGTGATAGACATGTGTACATGCTCAGTTGACCAAAAAGATGCAAAAATTTGCCAGTTGTAAATAATCACGATTATTTATATCTACCCAATTTTTCAACTTTTTTGACCAAGTTAGCATACAACTAGTTTTATCATGTTGTAATAAGCTCACAAACCAAATTTGGTAAGATTTAGATCATTGGATTGAAAATTGTGACCAAATTTGCAAAGTTTGTCTGTGGACAGAAAACTAATGACCATTTGACCAAAAATTGTCCAGACTTGATGAAACTTAGCTAGAGGCCTTAAATAGAGGTGCTTAACAGATCTCTGTCAAGATTGGGACAAAAACTTGCAAAAATTTAGCTAGAGTAAATAATCATGATTATTTACATCTGCTTCAAAAATTGACGATCTTGCATACTTGAGCATACCACAAGGTCAAGCATATCAAGTAGACTCCATAAATCAATTTTGGTGAAATTTGGATCACAAAAGTGAGACTTAAGCCAGATTCTTGAAATCATAGTCTTTGGACACGAAACAGTTGATAAACTTGAACAGATTTTGTCCAAACTTGTTGAAACTTGTCCAAGGATCTTAACAGGTTGTATACTTGGCAAACCAAGCCAAAAAGTGTAAAAAGCTGACAAAAGTAAATAATCGTGATTATTTACTACTGCTACACAGAGCCACCAATTTTGATTTTTGAACTTGTACAGTGTTAGACCAGCATAATGCAAAGCCACTGGGCACTTGGGTTCAATCGGATCCAAATTGGTACATGTTCACTCAGTTTCCAGGTTGCAGATTAATCCTTTGATTTTTGCCAAAGTTGAGTTTGAAAATCTCAACTGTTGACTAAATTAGCTCGATTTGAAGTGATACACATAGACTGAACACAATAGCTAGCAAAAGCTACACAGTCTTTGTGAAAGAATAGCTAACTGGATTAAATTGTACAGGAATCAAGTTGCAGACAAGACATTGGTAGCTTGACAAAAGTTGCAATCTAGTCAAGTGGAAGAAATTGACAACAAGTCAATCTGATGGTAAGTACTCTATCCAGGGCTTCACAAGTCTTTATGAACGTTAGATCTAGTCGTGTACTAGGAAATGAGGGCATATTTGGAGAAACCTCCAGTAGAGTGTACACCGAAGAAGTGTGAATCAAAGAAATTCTTTGCACACTATCCTTGAAGAAGTCTCAGACGCTTTTTATGATTCAACGTCCGAAATGCCTTCTTATTCGAATCACTCGAAAACCAAAAAGATAATGCACTATAAGCATATACTTTCTTTTTATAAGACTAATTACCATGGAGCTCAGGTTTACCTGGATCCTAACGAAGAGTACGCTATTCGCATTGATGACCATAGTATTGAGTTTGAAGAGGAAATCAGGGAAAACAAACAAGGAAAAATGTACATAGATAAAAACAGAACTCAGTATTTACAAGTTGAAAACCCTGACGTGATAGACAAATGGGGGTTATAAGTAAATATCATAATTCTAAATATGGCCGCAAAAGAAGGACCACCAACCTTAGAATTCAAGGGATACGATCAAGTTGATTTGAAGCCTTTGAAACGGCTAAAAAGTGATAATCCTAGGATCGAAGTCTACTGTTGGGAGGATAGAAATGTAAAAGATCTTCTATTGACTTTGCATGCCTAATCAGGACAACTAACGTCCATAAAGATCATCTATATCTTCAAGATCAAAGAAAAGGGATCAACAGATCTACCAACCTACCTGTTTAGGAATTGTTATAACAACAACTTTGTTATGATGACTCCTGAGGAGGTGGAACAAACCAAATATCAAGGATGTTTAATAAGAGATTGGATATTGGTCCAAGGACCGAAAACTATTCCAAGAGATGAACACCATGAGAGATCTTCTGAGAGTAATGTTAAGAAACCAGAAACCACCTCATCACAAAGAAAACCGGGTGACACTAAGACCAATCTAGGGCTACATGAGTCACTATTTCCAATAGAGTGGTTTGAAGGATTAGGAACATGACCAACTGCTAGGAGACCAGGAGTTGAACCAAAGAGACGTGTTAGACCAGCTGATTATAAAAAATGGGTCAAAAAATACAGTGGATCAGGGGATCCATACGACAACTTAGCAAGCTTTAAGCAAGTGCTAAGAGCAGAGCGCATATTCGATTTTCATACTCAATTCGAGGGGTTTGGAATGAATTTATAAGGAAAAGCATTGACATGGTTCCAAAACATTCCACCAAGGTCAATCATGGACTTGAACACATTAGCTCAAGGATTTGTAGCTGCTTGTTCCAAAACGGGGATCAAACACAATACTGTAGCTCAAATCTACAGCTTTAAGCAGAAACAAGGTGAGTCTGTTAGGGATTGTGCAACTCGAATGAAACAATACATTGCCAGATGCCCAGAGGTAGAGATACCTGCAGAAGAATGACTTGTATCATTGTTTCTAGAGGGACTGCTAAACAAAGAACTTCATGATATAATGTATAGCAAGAAGCATACAACCATAGAAGAGTGTGTGTAAGATGCTATTGACTTAGGAGACAATTGTGATATTTTCAAAAAAGGAGATGTCCCTAAGGATAACTAAAGTGAGAAAACAGCTTCCACTAAACCAACACAAGTGGGAAAGGCTGCTGCAACACCACTTTCAACCATAGAAGTCATGTTCAAAGGATGAATGACATGCTGAATAAGATGCAAAAAGCACCTATGAGGGGACCAGGGCAAGGGATACCTCAACAGGGACAACCAATCAAACAACAAAAATGGTGTGCAATCGAGGGTAAATGGACCAACCATGAGACCAATGAGTGCTACTACTGACCAAAGTATGATGGGAATGTTCAGTACGTGCCCATGAGGCCACAAGGACAACCCATGTATAGAAACCAGCCTAACATGACACCAGCTCAAAGACCACCGATGGGTATGGAAAGACCTCAATCCATGTTGGGTCAACAACCTCCGTATCCAGGACACAATGAGTGCCTGTAAAGTACATGCATTCAGAAGGAGTCATAGATGAACAAGCACTAGTACCTGTTACACCCTATGCTGAGCCTAGTCCATCTACAGTAATGGTAGAAGGAGATTGGTATAAATCACATCCACCACCAATGGAAGAACCTGTGACCTATGCTCCACCAAAGCTCGCACAAATGTATTATGTAGCTAATCAGGGTGTTAGACCTCCTATGGTAAGACCCATGATTAAGCCAAGAACGGGAAACTGTCATAACTGTGGTGCAGATGAATGCCCAGAGCCTGACAAGAACCTCAAGCCAGTTGAAGCTTATTGCATACAACATTGCCAAAAGAGAGGACACTTTCCAAAAGATTGTCCTAAAAATCCTTTAAACAAAGGTAAAACAGTAGTAAACATAGTCCAATTGATACCTAGTAGCTCATCTGAGAAAGAACCAATTGTTCCAATCAAGGTAATCACTAGAGCCCAGGCTAAGAGAAAGAAACATAACTCCTCTGATGATTTGGAGAATACAAGAATTGCCTCTCAAAAGACCAAAAGAAGCAGAAGCAAAAGGTATGAGATGAGAAAATAGAAACAACGAGCTGAAATCGAGGAGAAAACAAAACAACTATTCTAGGAAAAGGTGAAAGAAACTGGAAGTGAAATCAAAGAAACAATCGTGAAATCTGGAGGATCAATTTTGGTTTTGAAAAAAACTTTGAGCCTATTAACGCAGCCTTGGAAGCCTACCAAGCAAGACTTAAAGCAGGCTAAACCATGGAAAACAAATGGAAAAACTATCCTTCTCTAGACATGGAAGCACCTAAGCTTGAAGCTTATCAAAATTTGGTAAGAATCATGCAAGAGATGCTGAAAAAACAAAAACCCAAGCTCGAAAGTATGGAAAAACCTGAGGAGCTTGTGGTAAGAGACAATCAAGAAAAATCCAAAGTGGTGGTAGAACCCCACTTTCAACCAAAAGAGCGAGAACTTATAGTGTCGGGGAGCGAAGATGCCTTAGACGGAATTCCATTCGTGGAGAAAGACTGGCCAGGACACTTATGGAAAAAAGTTCGTGTAAGATCTCTGACCCCGAGCTAAAGAGCACCCCTGTACTACAAAATAATCATACTGCAAAAAGTTACTATTTTTGATAGTTTTTCTAAAAGCTGTCGGTACCATGATGTTTAGAATCTTACAAAGCTTTCAAAAATGAATTAAAATAATTTTTGTGAAAAATTTCCTAAAATAGTAAGTTTTTGGTCACCCGACCCATCTAGTTTTGATCGTCTCGACAAACTGCACCCGTACCCTGAATTTGAAAAAAAATGCATTTTCGAACGCCGAGGGCTGCTAAATATGGCTGGTACTCGGGATTATGTAACTTAGCTCTAGCTTAATACAACAAGTTTCAGCATTAAAATCTGAATTGAATTGCCCATCTTAGGTTAAAATTAATTTTCCTAAGGTTTGTGTGGGGAGCACTGGGGCTCGGGGGCTGTGTGGGAACAAGCCCCAGGCCACTGCAGACTTGAGATAGCAAGAGAGGGTGCCCTCACACCTCTATGGACTTGCGGGAGGCTTGCCATGCTTAAGAGAGACTGTGAGAGTCAGTTGGTCTAAGTTAACTTGACACCTTGCAGGACATGCACTCAACTGCCAATGCAAGACTAAGTTGCTTACTCAGATGCATATAGCAGTAGAAATAAGGACATGCTCGCACACACACAAACACTCATATGATCACACACACATACTCAGTACACACACACACACACACACTCCTACATACACACATATATATAAGGACATGCTCGCACACACACAAACACTCATATGCTCACACACACATACTCAGTACACACACACACACACACACACACACACACACACACACACACACACACTCCTACATACACATACATTGGGGAGGTGATGCTGGCACACACAACTTCTAGAGGAGGATCAAAGGACGAAAGTGCTGCCCAAATTCTCGCCATAAGAACTCCATTGGATTAGCAAATCAAGTAAAATTCAGCCCAACCTACGGTAATCAAAGTTAATTTTCATGCTTATGCTGCAGTTCTCTCTATCATTCTCTTAATCGTGCTTGTCAATTATGCAAGTAATTAAACTCTCCTAATCATAAATTAATGCATGATTAGCAAGAAGGAATTTACCGCTAGCCATCACACTGAAGGAATGATAGAATTAAACCAACCTCTAGCAATGTGGTTAAATGATCAAATTCAATCTATCATTTCACAATGATCAATTAGCTAAATTTAAATTCAAATTGCACATGATTAAGGTGTAATTAGAGAAATTAATTCCCTATGGTTATCTCTCGAAAGGAAACTCTCTCACCTATGCACATGGTAATTCTGCATTGCATTAATGAAGCAATTACTATACCTAATTCATCTCTAGAACTCTAATTAAGCAAGAACTAATTATCTAGGCCGAGTAATTAATTCTAGGATCAATTCCCATGAGAACAAGTGAGATGCTATCCTAAATTGATGTAGCTATGAACAATTACCATGTCTTGAAGAAAATCTAGTCCTCTCGCATAAGAGGAATTGCTCGTTGAGACTAATCTTGTCATCTTGGTTGTCATGATATTCTCGAACACTAGTTCTTTTTTTTCCCCGAATTTATCAATTTAAAGTAGTGAGTATAAAATGGCCCCAACAAAGAGCCGGCCATCTCACGAAGTAATGACGAGGAGATTGTTGAGGGGACGGCTCGCGAAGATTTCGTAGTAGCTAGAGTTACTAGCTTAGGGCCTCTATCCACGACTTGCGTTCTTTGCGGTGGATACCCACGACTTGCGTTCTTTGCGGTGGGATTTCCATGTCGTGCTTTTTATGTGGTGGACAAGTCTAGTTGTATGGGCAACTAGGTGACAACGGGTGGAGTTAACACTCGTTGGGGGATTTTGTGCCTCGAGAACATTGAAATTTTTAATGAAATGAGTTTTGAGTGAATTTTTACTAGAAAAGATTGTTTTGGTTCCGCTTGTAATACTGTATGAAGGGTTGTCCTAATGAATCTTGTGAATCGGAACTTAATCAAGGAACTTATATGTTGAACAACCATTGTGGTAGTGATTAGGACACACAAAGAAGTGTGAGTGTGGAGGTGGAAAGTGGAGGCTTTACTCGGGTTGCCAATGCCTATGAGAAGGGTGGTCCCGATTGGTCGGGAGCTCTCTGTCCCCATAGTACGGTAAATGACGCTAGAACTGCTCATTGCTGTTACGAGATTGGGCACCCTCCTGTTGTAGTGGTTAGCTGCAATTGGGATAGCTGGGCGTAATGGTTAATTATGTGCTGTCTATTTATTTTACTAATTGAGTTGATGATGATTTTGTAGAGTGGAATGCGGGGAGTTGATGGAGAGGCGACGGCAATTACTCTTGGCCATTTTATATTTGCACAGTATCTTAGAACATCATTTCAATAAGCCACTATGGCTCTGTAAATAGTTGTAGTGGGAACTCCCCTTATGGGTCATGAAAGAACTAATGAGCTTCACTCATTTGCAAAAGTAAAGTGGTTGTAAACGAGGGGCCTCAATTTTTGGCACCTTAAACTCAAAGTAATATATTAAATACCAACTCCACAAGAGAGGTGCCATGGAGTTTGGGGCTAGATTTAGGCCTTTCTCTTGCAGATTCTCTTCTCTACTCTCTTAAGCTATGGTTATTTTGCTGTGTACTCTCTAATCTAGTCTCCATCTCTTACCCATCTCTTACACTCTCTTACAAGCTTGTCTATGTCAATTCTATGTTTACTGTGTGTGTGTGTGTGTGTGTGTGTGTGTCATAGTCTAGGTGAGTGTGTGTGCTTGGAAATTGGAAGAAGAGCTGGACAGTTTGATGGTGATTTCTTGAAAGCTTATGTTGAATATTTTAAGCGGCCGATCTCCCCCTCTTCTCCCAACAGTGGTATCAGAGCCAACAGGTTCGGTTGAATTGGCATCAGATTTCAATTTCAAGGAGGGACTTTCGATTCGACAAACTCGATTTCTCAAATTATCGAATTTGCAAGTCAAATCTTCTTGGTCATAATTTGGAAGATTAATCGGCACTTGAATTCAAAGTTAAAGGAGCAAATTACGAAACTGCAACACCAAGTTTGCAACATCAAGGCTTACCTGACGACTAATTGGCAATCGGCTAATTATTTCCACTCATCGACAATCAAAATTGGTATGGCAAGCTTAAAAATTCAATTCTTTGGCTAACTCTCGTGGATTGTGGGAAAGGAAATAGCAATTATGAATTCGGATCTAAACTCCTTGACGGCAAGGTAAAGCTTAATCGAAGAATTAAGCAACAAAATTATTCAATAATTGCACCAGCTACATTCACACGCATGATGAATCGAATTTTCATTGACCATCAAGATTTTGTGATTGTATTTTTTGATGACATTTTGGTATTCAGTAAATCTGAAGAAGAGCATAAACAACATTTAACACGTGTATTTGATCTGCTTACACAAAATCACTTGTATTTGAATCCTGAAAAGAGTTCATTTTTCCAATCTGAAATTGAATATTTGGGACATATTGTATCGGGTAAGGGAATACATGTCGATCCAAAGAAAATTGAAGCCATTCAATCCTGGCCTAGACCCAAAAACTTGCATGAGCTACGATCTTTTATTGGTCTTTGTAGCTATTACAGGAAATTTGTTCGTAATTTTTCTTACAAAGCACATTATTTGACTCTCTTACTAAAGAAAAACACGCCTTATGAATGGACTGATTTGCAAGAAAGCTCATTTAATGCACTTAAACATGCTTTGACTAATGCACCTGTATTGCAATTGCCTGATCTTGAAAGACCATTCTTTGTGGTAGTCACCGATGCTAGTGGAAAAGGTATCGGTGCAGTCCTTATGCAAGATAACCATCCAATTGCTTTCGAAAGTCGTAAATTCAAACCGTCTGAAACAAAGTTCAGTACTTATGATAAAGAGTTGACTGCTGTGGTACATGCTTTGAAAATCTGGAAACACTATGTAATGGGTACTGACTTGATCATTAAAACTGATCAACAAAGTATCAAATATTTACTTTCTTAACCCTTAATAGATGATAGACATATTATGTGGGCTGCTTTTATTCAAAGTTTTCAGCCCAACATTCAATACCAACATGGTAAAGAAAACGTTGTAGCTGATGCTTTGAGTAGACGACCCTCACTTACTCATCTATCAACGATTACGGGAACTTCATTTGACTCTATGCTTGACACTTATGCACATGATGATGACTTCAAAACGACATGGTTGCAAATGCTTGATAATTATGTACACACATTTCTCGAATACACTATTCAAGAAAACTTCCTTTATTTCAAACAAAAATTGTGTGTGACTAAACCTTTTCGTACATTAATTATTGAAGAATTGCACAAACCACCTTATGCTGGACATAGAGGATTTGCTGCAAATTTTCAAAATTTATGTCGTGATTTCCATTGGCCTACTATAAGAATGGATGTTAAACAGTATGTGTCCACTTGTTTGATTTGTCAAAAAATCAAAGCAGCTACTACAGGTAAGAAATTGGGACTTTTACACCCTCTCCCCATTCCTGAAAGACCTTGGGAACATATTTCAATGGATTTTGTTACTGGTTTCCCACTCACTACGCACAAACATGACATGATATGGACTATTATTGATCGTTTCTCTAAACAAGCGTACTTTGTTCCATGTAAGAAAACACTCACAGCACATCAAGCTGCACTTTTGTTTCTTAAGACTGTTTTTCCACATCATGGTTTGCCTAAAGTGATTATTTCTGATCCGAGACTCAAAATTTTGTAGTGCTTTTTGGACTACTGTATTTGAAAATCTTGGCACTACACTTGACTTCACTTCTGCATTTCATCCTTAATCTAATGGTCAAACCGAAGTCACCAACCGCACTATTATTGACTTGTTAAAGGCTTATGTTTCTTCTCAATCTAAGAAATGGGATGATTACCTACATATTTTGCAATTTGCATACAACAACACCACTCACACTGCCACAGGTAAATCTCCATTTGAAATTGTATATGGTCACTCACTTCCTACTCCTGCTTCACGTATTTCTAATGTTGTGCCTGCCGCTGATGATTTCACCACTAACTTTCATGACATTTATGCAAGTGTGTATGCTGCCATTAAGCACTCACAAGAACTTTACACCCAGCATGCTAACAAGCACCGCAGGGCACACCAATTCAAAGAAGGTGATCATGTTTTACTTCGCATCGAAAAACGAAGGATCAAAAGTGTTGATACTAATGTCTTTGTTAAGCTTGCTCCTCGTTTTTATGGACCCTTCAAAATTTCAGCTGTCATTAATGATGTTTATTTTCGTTTAGAACTACCTGCACATTGGCACATTCACAACGCTTTTCACATTAGCCTTTTACGCCCATTCCGAGGACCGCTACCTACACACCACAATTATCAAGACCCACCATCACTTGCAGACCAAGAAGAGCAACTCATCCCTGATAAAATAGTTGACCATGAGACCACCACTACACGCACTGGAATGGTTTATAACCGTTCCCTTTTGACTTTCAAGGACCACCATAGAGAGGATGCCAAATGGATGCCTGAAACGTTTTTTCGAAACTTTCCCGACCTTCTCCACACTTTCCATCACTCACGATCGAGTTGATTTCTCTATTGGGCAACTGAGGTTAGTTGCTATCCCTGGTGGGAGGGATGTTACGAGATTGGGCACCCTCCTGTTGTAGTGGCTAGCTGCAATTGGGATAGCCGGGCGTAATGGTTAATTATGTGCTGTCTATTTATTTTACTAATTGAGTTGATGATGATTTTGTAGAGTGGAATGCGGGGAGTTGATGGAGAGGCAACGGCAATTACTCTTGGCCATTTTATATTTGCACAGTATCTTAGAACATCATTTCAATAAGCCACTATGGCTCTGTAAATAGTTGTAGTGGGAACTCCCCTTATGGGTCATGCAAGAACTAATGAGATTCACTCATTTGCAAAAGTAAAGTGGTTGTAAACGAGGGGCCTCAATTTTTGGCACCTTAAACTCAAAGTAATATATTAAATACCAACTCCACAAGAGAGGTGCCCGTGGAGTTTGGGGCTAGATTTAGGCCTTTCTCTTGCAGATTCTCTTCTCTACTCTCTTAAGCTATGGTTATTTTGCTGTGTACTATCTAATCTAGTCTCCATCGCTTACACATCTCTTACACTCTCTTACAAGCTTGTCTATGTCAATTCTATGTTTACTGTGTGTGTGTGTGTGTGTGTGTCATAGTCTAGGTGAGTGTGTGTGCTTGGAAATTGGAAGAAGAGGTGGACAGTTTGATGGTGATTTCTTGAAAGCTTATGTTGAATATTTTAAGCGGTCAATCTCCCCCTCTTCTCCTAACAATTTCACCAAGAGTAGTGAAGTCCCAAGTGTACGTGTCTCTGAAAGCAATGGGGAAAAAGGCACTCGAGACTTCTCTCCTTCTGGAAGGTGAGTCTTAGGATCGATAATTGGTTGGACATGCTTTCCCCTGCGGGGTGGAACTAGATCTCGTTGCTAGTAGGCTCGACTCAATTCACTTGGTGATGAGAGGTCGTCCGCTAGTTGATCCCTTAAACCACTTTGTTTGCTTCCGCTATAGATCTAGTGGCCATCAGGTTTACCATCAGAACCGTCGTTCAAGATGACGGGGTGGGACCCTCACACCTGGTATGAGAGCAAGGTTAGGATAGACTGGAAACTAAAATTTGTCCTGTTTGAAAATTTTAGAACTAAGGAAATCTAGGTAGCTAATCCGAACTCCTTGCATTGGTGTTGTAGGAAGATCCCACACCTGAAGACCAAAAGTTTCAAGTCTTTAAGATTATTTATGAGCAAGCACGTCGTTCTCCAAATTATTGTTTTCGGGGAGACGTGATGGAGATGCTGCTAAAGGTCAATACACCACACTCCACTCGCATTGATAAAGGATGGGAGATCGATTGGACCCCTGAAGGCGGGATTTACTACATCAACGCTCGGAAGTTAGGATGCCTTGCTACCGACTTAAAGAAAATCCGTTGGGGAGAAGAATTGAGAGTAGTGCAGTTATACTACTTGTTGCCTACACATTCGGGCGTCACTGCTGCTACTTTTGACGACACCGAGCAAACTCTCAATGAGTGGCTTTGGGACAAGGTCACTGATGTAATTCCAGAAAATAGAGTTAGAAATTTTGGTGTTCCAAGACACTTATCCAAGAGTATGAACACCATAATTTACTACCCTCTTAAGGATAAGTATAGGGACTATTTTTCAGGAGAAATAGAGGATTCTAAGAATGTGACAACACATAAACATCATTTGTATCATTATATCCCAGGACAGCCTACCAGACGTATCATATAGATATCCCAGAATGCTATGTAATAAATTGATCAAAAGTTATCCTAAGCCTCAAAAGGTTACGATTGTAATAAAATTTCTATCAGTAAAAGAGGATTTTTTGTCTCTGAGTTTTTGTCGCTCGGTGATTTGAAACTTGGATTTTATTAAAGTCTCGTGTTTATTTAAATCTTGAACTCTAGCAATTGTATCAAATTCAGTGTAAACCGTGTAGGCACCATCTGTCGCTCTCTATTCGACATCATAAGAAAAGAAGCTCCTCCTTAAGCAAGCCCAACCTCTGACCTTTAAGGGCAAGGGAGCTAATGTGGAGAGATGCAGAAGTATGGATGGAAGCAATGGACGACTATTTCAAGGCTGCAGGGACTCAACCCGAGAACTAGACCATGCTCACAATGTTTCGCCTCTCTGGCAATGCCAAGATTTGGTGGAAACAACATTGCAGAGATCTGAACATCAAGGGATCTTCTCAGTCATGGGAAGATATCAAGACTGCAGTGATGGGGCATTACTTACCACCCGCTTATAAAACCTTGAAGATGAACGAGTTCTTTTCCCTTCGTCAGTCGACTTCTTCAATCGAGGAGTATTACTCAAAGTTTGTTATTCTTTGAAGGTATGCTCCTAAAATGAGCCTGGATCAGCAAGTAGCACGGTTCTGCTAAGGTCTCGTTAACCCCTTGAAAAATTGGCTAGAAGCTCTCAGGCCAACAACTCTTCAAGATGCCTTGCTAGGAGCTAAACCCTTAGCTATAGAAATTCAGAAGGTCAATCAGAATAGGAGGAATCATTTGGCAAAAAGGTCAAGGACAAATGTTTGGAATAATAGACCAACCAACCAAGCATACGAACAGCGCTCGATAGTAGCCACTACTGCAGTTATGGAATTTCCATGTGTACGTTGTTATGAGTGCAACGAATTCGGGCATTACTGATCTAAATGCCCCAAGAAGACTCATGCAACCAGCGCCAATGCCATACCTCTAAATGTCTATGGGCAAGGTCAACCTAATGGAAGAGGAGGACGTGGAAGGGTAAACAGAGGGTGAGGGTGTGGAGCTACTGCCAGAGTGATTGTTGCAGTGGTACAACCAACTGTGGGAGATGAATCAGAGGAGAGAGCAACCTTGCATGCTGCAATTGACAACCCCAATGGTTGCGAGAAATACACAGTCATTCATACACCAGGATCTCTCAGAGGTGAACAAGTTAACTTCCTTATAAATTGTGGTAGTACTCTTTCATTTCTTTCACCCAGATGCATGAGGAAGCTAAAACTAGATAAGTATCCAACAAGCAAACTAGTTGTAGAGTTAGCAAACGGCAAGGAAGTAGTATCTCAACACTCTGCCGGTATAATCGACTTTGATCTAGGGGGACACCCAACTTCTGCCCAATTTCAAATCCCACCTTTAGGATTCTTTGATGGGATACTAGGGATGGAATGGCTAAAGCAAAATTAGGCCCACATCCATTGTGCACAAGGGAACTTTACCTTTACAAATAACTTGGGTAATGAAGTCTTAATTCATGGGCAAAATGGGAGACCTAGGGCTACTCTAGTTAAGGCCAACAGACTTTTGAAGGGACTGAGAAAGGGGCATCAAATTTATGCGATAAAGCTCAACAAGGTTGACCAATCAGACACCAAACTTTGACCAAACTGGTCGAGGGAGTATGATGATGTATTCCTTGAAGACCTTACAAATCTTCCACCACATAGAGAAGGTAGATCATGAGATTGAGACTATCCCTGGATGTGAACCTATCTCAAAGCGACCTTATAAAATGTCACTTCTAGAGGCCATAGAACTCAAGGAAAAACTTAGGCAACTCATTGAACAAGGATTCATTTGACCCAGTACTTCTCCTTAGGGCGCACCAGTTCTTTTTCAAAAGAAGAAGGATGGGACCTTAAGGCTATGCATAGATTACCGTGGACTGAACCAGGTAACTGTCAAAAACAAGTATCCAATTCCAAGGATTGACAAACTCTTGGACAGACTCCATGGCGCCAAAATGTTTACAAAGATTGATCTAAGGTCACGATATTACCAAATCAGGATCAAGGAATCAGACATTCCAAAGACAGCTTTCAACACTAGGTATGGACACTACAAATTCACAGTAATGTCCTTTGGTCTAACAAATGCTCCTACAAGCTTCAATCGACTGATGCAGGATATTTTCAGACCTTATCTGGACAATTTTGTCTTGGTTTTCTTTGACGACATTCTGATCTATTCTAAGAACAAGGCAGATCATGAAAAACATGTTCGCAAAGTACTTGATCTTCTTTGAGAGCACCAACTTTATGCTAAAGCGAGCAAGGGTACCTTCTTCTCACCAAAGGTCAATTATCTTGGATTTATCATATCGACCGAAGGGATTTCAGTGGATCCAGATAAAGTCAAGGATATTGTTGATTGGCCTCAACCATCCACCATCAGTGAAGTAAGAGGATTTCTTGGAATAACGGGATGGTACACGATTTTTGTCAACAAAGACTATGCATGTATTGCTGCACCTTTGACGGAACTCCTGAAGAAAGGAATGAGGATCGAATGGAAGACCAAGCACGAGTCTAGTTTTGATAAGCTAAAAGAATTCTTGGTCTCAGCTCCTATCTTAAAGCTTCCAGATTTCAGTAAGGAATTTGAAGTAGCGCCTGATGCTAGCAAATTTGCTTTAGGCGGAGTTCTTACTCAAGAAGGAAGACCGGTGGCGTATACTTCGCAAAAGCTGAGGGATCATGAGAAGAATTATCCTACTCATGATTTGGAACTTTTAGCAGTTATACATGCACTAAAGTTATGGAGACATTATCTTCTCGGATGCAAGTTTCAGCTAGCTATAGACCACAAGAGCTTAAAATGGATTTTTACTCAACCTATTTTCAATATGAGACAAACGGAGATGGATAGAACTCTTACAAGAATATGATCTTGACAAAAAGTATAGACTAGGGAAGGAAAATGCCGTTGCAGATGGACTTAGCCAAAAATCGTTTCTCGGAGCTATCTCTATTCCAAATAACCCTATCTGGGATAGAATTAAAGAAGCATCTTTGGTAGATCCAGAATACCAACGTATAGTATCATTAGTCCAGCAGAATAAGATGTATGAAGCTAAAGATTACTCTCTTATGGGAGGATGTCTTTACTTCAGACATAGACTCTGTGTTCCCAGAGACCCAGCTTTAAAGAAGACTATTCTGTACGACAGCCCTACATCAGGACATACAGGTTATGCTAAGACTCTTCATGCTGTCAGGAGGAGTTATTTTTGGTCCGGGATGAAAGGAGACATACTTCGCTATGTGAGGCAATGTCTTTCTTGTCAGCGGATAAAAGCAGAAAGAATCAAGTTACCAGGGCAACTTCAACCTCTTGACATACCCCAGATGAAACGGGAATGCATTAGTATGGACTTTGTTACAGGGTTACCTTCTACAGAAGGTTATGACTCTGTATTTGTGTTTGTTGATATGCTCACAAAAGTGGCTCATCTAATACGCGTAAAGACAACCTTTTCTGCTTCGGATATTAGCCGAGTATTCATCAAGGAATTTTTTAGGTTACATGGTTTACCCAAGCGTATCGTCAGTGATAGAGATGCCAAGTTTACATCAAAGTTTTGGACTTCTCTTTTCCAATCTATTGGGTCACAATTAGCCTTCAGCATAGTGTATCATCCGCAAACAGATGGGCAGACTGAAAGAGTAAATCAAGTCATTGAGGACATTCTCAGGGCCTATTGTTTGCAAGAGCCAAAGAAGTGGTTACAATATCTTCCTTTGGTAGAATATGCTTACAATTCTTCCGAACACAGAAGCATTGGAATGTCACCCTTCAAAGCTCTTTATGGACAAGACTGTTTAGCACCGCTTAACTTTTCAGACCCAACCATCAGGATAGAAGCCTCTAAGAAGATTCTAGAAGACATGGAAGCTCAAACTAAAGCCATTCGCCAAGATATCCAAGCCGCTCAGGATAGACAAAAGCATTACGCAGATAAGAATCGATCAGAACGGACCTTCAAGGAAGGAGAAAAAGTTTTTCTATGAGTCCGACCGAAGAAAAGCAACTTATCATTAGGAAGGTACAAGAAACTAAGCCCGAGATATTGTGGACCTTTCGAGATCACTAAAGTTGTGAGTGACTAGGCCTACAAGCTCAAGTTACCCGCAAACGTAAAGGTTCATGATGTATTTCACGTCAGCCTACTCAAACCCTACATTCCTAACGCCGATCAACTCTTGGACTCAGATCAAATAGTTATGCAAGCACAAGGTGTTCTCGAACTTCAACCTGATTACGTCCTTGAATCAAGAGAAAGGAAGCTACGAAATATGACAATTATCGAGCACCTTGTGAAGTGGAAAGATTATCCTGAAGAAGACGCTACTTGGGAGGAAGAACCAACGCTCATAAAGGATTATCATAATAAATTCTTGAGATGGGGATATCTCAAATTTTTCACGTTGGGGAGGTTGTAAGATCTTTGACCTCGAGCTAAAGAGCACCCCTGTACTACAAAATAATCATACTGCAACAAGTTACTATTTTTGGTAGTTTTTCTAAAATATGTCGGTGCCATGATGTTTAGAATCTTATAGAGATTTCAAAATGAATTAAAATATTTTTTGTGAAAAATTTCTTAAAATAGTAAGTTTTTGGTCACCCGACCCGTTTAGTTTTGACCGTCTCGACAAACTGCACCCGTACCCCGAATTTGAAAAAAATGCATTTCCTAACGCTGGGACCTGCTAAATATGGCAGGTACTCGGTATTATGCAGCTTAGCTCCAGCTTAATACAACAAGTTTCATCATTAAAATGTGAATTGAATTGCCCGTCTTAGGTTAAAATTAATTTTCCTAAGGTTTGTGCGGGGAGCACCGGGGCTGTGTGGGAACAAGCCCTAGGCCACTGCATACTTGAGATAGCAGGAGAGGGCGCCCTCACACCTCTAGGGACTCGTGAGAGGCCTGTCATCATTGAGAGAGAGTGTGAGAGTCAGTTAATGTAAGTTAACTAGACACCTTGCAGGACATGCACTCAACTGCCCATGCACGACTAAGTTGCTTACTCATATGCATATAGCAGTAGAAATCGACCTGCATGAGGATGAGCACTATATAAGGACATGCTCACACACACACAAACACTCATATGCTCACACACATATACTCAGTACACACACACACACACACACACACACACACACACACACACACACACACACACACACACACACACACACACTCCTACATACACATACATTGGGGAGGTGCTGCCAGCACACACAACTTTTAGAGGAGGATCAAAGGATGGAAGTGCTGCCCAAATTCTCGCCACAAGAACTCCATTGGATCAGAAAATCAAGTACCATTCAGCCCAACCTACGGTAATCAAAGTTAATTTTCATGCTTATGCTGCAGTTTTCTCTATCATTCTCTTAATCCCGCTTGTATTAAGCATAATCCTAGCTAATCTACTCTCTAATTCACTATATGATTAGCCTATTGCATAATCTTAATCTCAATTGTCAATTATGCAAGTAATTAAACTCTCCTAGTCATAAATTAATGCATGATTAGCAAGAAGGAATTAACCGCTAGCCATCACAATGAAGGAATGATATAATTAAACCAACCTCTAGCAATGTGGTTAAATGATCAAATTCAATCTATCATTTCACAATGATCAATTAGCTAAATTTAAATTCAAATTGCACATGATTAAGGTGTACTTAGAGAAATTAATTCCCTATGGTTATCTCTAGAAAGGAAACTCTCTCACCTATGCACATGGTAATTTTGCATTGCATTAATGAAGCAATTATTATACCTAATTCATCTCTAGAACTCTAATTATGCAAGAACTAATTATCTAGGCCGAGTAATTAATTCTAGGGTCAATTTCCATAAGAACAAGTGAGATGCTATCCTAAATTGATGTAGCTATGAACAATTACCATGTCTTGAAGAAAATCTAGTCCTCTCGCATAAGAGGAATTGCTCGTTGAGACTAATCTTGTCATCTTGGTTGTCATGATATTCTCCAACACTAGTTCTTTTTTTTTTCCCGAATTTATCAATTTAAAGTAGTGAGTATAAAATGGTCCCAACAAAGAGGACTCGTTTCGGTGGATCTCACGACCGTGAGGCTGGCACAAGCAACTCTAACGGGAAGGGGAAAGCTCCCATGATCGAGCAAGCGCCGGCCATCTCACGAAGTAACGACGAGGAGATTTTTGAGGGGGCGGCTCGCGAATATTTTGCAGTAGCTAGAGTTACTAGCTTAGGGCCTCTATCCACGACTTGCGTTCTTTGAGGTGGGATGTCCATGTCGTGCTTTTTATGCGGTGGACAAGTCTAGTTGTATGGGCAACTAGGTGACAACGGGTGGAGTTAACACTCGTTGGGGGATTTTGTGCCTCCAGAACATTAGAATTTTTAATGAAATGAGTTTTGAGTGAATTTTTACTAGAAAAGATTGTTTTGGTGCCGCTTGTAATACTGTCTGAAGGGCTGTCCTAATGAATCTTCTGAAGCGGAACTTAATCAAGGAACTTATATGTTGAACAACCATTGTGGTAGTAATTGGACACACAAAGAAGTGTGAGTGTGGGGGTGGAAAGTGGGGGACTTGGCTCGGGTTACCAATGCCTATGAGAAGGGTGGTCCCGATTGGTCGAGAACTCTTTGTCCCCATAGTATGGTAAGTGATGCTAGAACTGCTCATTGCACCAAAAGCAATGAATTCCCAAGTGTACGTGCCTCTGAAAGCAATGGGACAAAAGGCACTCGAGACTTCTCTCCTTCTGGAAGGTGAGTCTTAGGACCGATAATTGGTTGGACATGCTTTCCCCTGCAGGGTGGAACTAGATCTCATTGCTGGTAGACTCGACTCAATTCACTTGGTGATGAGAGCTTGTCCGCTAGTTAATCCCTTAAACCACTTTGTTTGCTTCCGCTATAGATCTAGTGGCCACCAGGTTTACCATCAAAACCGTCGTTCAAGATGATGGGGTGGGACCCTCACAGTTCGAGAGATCAATGATGGGAGCCTAACTCTAAAGTCAGCTCCTATAGAGGAAGTGTGGTTAGACCTACCTCCTGATATGGACATAGACATACAATCCTTGTATGGGGATTGCAAATCTGAAGCTTCAGGAATGTCTAAACCATTGACCTTGAAAACATTCCTCTCTTACTTGGGAGATAACGAAGATGAATCCATAGTGTGTAAGACCACTCAAGTAAAAAGAGCGGAACAGAACCTAGAAGTAGACAACATTCATTCAATCATGTCTACACCCATCCAATGCACTCTTACTTTGAAAGAACTGTTAAAAATGAGACCATATTTATGGAATGATCTATAGAAAACCCTAGAGAAGGTGGGGATAACGGGGCTCATCACAAATAATTTGGGAAGATTGAAACACAAAATGGATAACAAAGAGATTCGATATGTTCCAATGAACAAAGTTGGAGAATATTATGAAGGGGAAGAAGGAATCACCACCCTTCCAGTGAAATATAATGACATAGAAACCATGGAAATACTGGATAGTGGGACAGACATAGCCATAGCCACAAAAGCAGTATGGGAATCCTGGGGACAACCAGCCACCATTAGACAAACTCGTATGAAATTGCAATTGGCTGATGGACACATTGAAAGACCATTAGGATTGCTTGAAAAAGTGATAGTTAATTATTGTGGATTGAATATCAACACACTTTTTCCATAGTAGACTTTGGGAAGAAACTCAATTACAAAATTGTATTGGGAAGACCTTTCATGCGACACGTATAGTTGATCCAAAATTGGCGAAACAATTATCTGTACTTGAAGCAAGTGGGTTCTATAACAAGGGTTAATTTAAAAGATCACACTTATAGATATGTCATGAAAATGCCCATACAAGAGTTTGATCCAATCTCTTTGGCTGAAACTAAGCTTCCCTCGTGGTTGAACAAAGACACTCCTATTTGGATGTGTGGAGCTTCAGAAAACGGGAGCTTAAAACGGGAAGAATGTATATTAGAAAGGGATTACATAGACGAAGCCTATGTACCTCAACCCTTTCCAAAACATTTGTTTGAGCTATTTGAGTGTACTCAAATCTTAGCGACAATGGATGTATATGTGAATACACCAATACCTACTCAATTTTGCAATGAGGACGGCTATGACATAATTCCCATCCAAATGATTTCAACCCTGTACATTGAAGATTAAAATGAGGAACCCAAGGACTTGATGAAAGCTCAAAAATTCTTTTCAGACCTCTACTACGATGCAACAGATGAGTTAGAAGAACACTATGCTACCTCAGAAGATTTGGGGTCGGAAAAAGAACATGTGAGAGCTAAGCTACTCTTGAAAGGAGGGGAGGAAAAGTTTTTTGACTTTCCTAACCAGAAATTGAGAAGGTAGAAATGGTATAGACGAAAAAGAGACACTAGAAATGCAAAAACTAGACCTATGCCATCAGTCTCCAGTAGAACACAATTCCTGATGCAGATAGATGCACATGATTATCTCAAGGAAAAAATCACTGGCAGATATCCTTCAAATGAAGATCCAGAAATGTCAAAAACATCAAGAAAATCAAGGAAGGATACTCAAGAAAAACTGAAGAAACAGGACAAGGAGCCAACCATGACACGAGTTGTGCGGAAAAAGAAATATCAAGAGTTGAAAAAAGCACTAAAGGAGATATATACGACCGAAATGGAAACCAAGAAGAGGATGGTAAAGACGTAATAAGCGTTCCATCCCATTAAAAAAAAATACTCTCCAAGACCGGAAAATCATAGTAGAACAACCTGTTAGAGAACTAGGAAACAAGGCGTCCTACGAAGGACCTGAAAACGCGAAAAAGATAGATTTGGCTGAACCAGGAGAAGAGCCTAGGCCTGCCTACATTGCAAATGACCTAACAATGAAGAAGAATAAGAGCTTTTGATAAGCTTACTAAAAGAATACCAAGACATCTTCGCTTGGTCTTACAAGGATCTCAAGGGTGTTGATCCAGAAATCTGTCAACACACCATACCCATGAGAGATGATGCGAAACCAAGTAGAAAAAGACCATACACATACAATGAAACATTTGCCAGGAAGATCAAAGAAGAGATTGAGAAACTAAAGGAAGGCAAATTCATTTATGAAATTGAATACACAGATTGGGTGTCTCCAATTGTGGTAGTACCCAAGAAGAATGGAAAATTAAGAGTGTATATATATATGTATATATATCTATATATACAAGAAAGTGAATGTAGCTACCATTAGAGACAGCTTTCCTCTTCCAACCATTGAGCATATTTTAAAATGAGTTGCAGGGAAAGAAGCTTACAACTTCTTAGATGGCTTTTCGGGATACAATCAACCTTTGGTTGACGTATTTTTGCCTATCGGGTTAAGCCTTTTGGGTTAACTAATGCTCCTGCCACCTTTCAAAGATTGATGAGTCATGCTTTTCAGAAATATCTTAGGAAATTCTTGGAAGTGTATATGGATGATCTATGCGTACATTTGTCAATCCGAGCTGATTATTTTGAACATCTCAGGTATTCAAAAAATGCAGACTTTATAAGATTTTCTTAAATCTTGAGATGTGCACATTCATGGGTAGACAAGGAAAAATTCTTGGACATATAGTGTCTAATAATGGCATAGCCACTGATATGGATAAAATTCATGTTATTGCTGAATTGCTTAGACCAACAACAGTCAAGGGGACTCAAACCTTCATGGGACATTGTGGATATTACTGACGATTCATTTATATGTATGCTATAATTGCAAAACCCATGTATAGCTTGATTACACACTTTGCATGGACTGATGAGTGTGAATAATCCTTCATGAAGCTTAAGCAAGCTCTCACCTCATCTCCAATATTGAAAGCACCAGATTGGAATAAGATATTCCACATACATGTAGATGCTTCCAATTTTTCCATAGGGTGTATACTAGCTCAACCAGGAGACGGGAAAATTGATTTTCCTATTTCTTATGCTAGTAGACAGTTGAATATGGTGGAGAAAAACTAAACAACCACCAAAAGGGAAGGATTAAAAATGATCTACACCGTAAAAAAGTATAGACATTACCTATTAGCTAACAAATTTGTGTTCTTTGTGGACCACCAAGCCTTATTGAACTTGGTCAACAAGGCATGAAACACATGAAGAATAGTGAGATGGTTCATCATTCTTTTGGAATTTGATTTCACTGTAGTGGTAAAAAAGGGCACTACTCATCAAAGAGCAGATCATTTGTCTAGGATTGTTTCAGGAGAACCTCTTAAAGGAGTAAATGATGACCTACTAGATGCATATCTATTCTTCATGAAAATGATACCTCGATGGTCCAGAAATATGGTATCATTGATGACCATAGCTCAAGTGGATTCGCAAATACCACTTCCTATTACAATCGGATTAGTTGAGCAATCGGCTATGTAGCAATTAATAGCTGGTAGGCTATATAAAAGAAACCGAGATGGGATATTGATCTTATGCATTAATCCTAAAGAGAAAAAACAATAACTAAGTCAAGCACATATTACCATAATAGGACTTCACTTTGTGGAAGACCAAAGTATGCAAAGGATCTTGAGGATTTGAGTAATTTGGCCAAATATGAGGAGTGATGTTCGCTCTTCTGTTAAGGACTATCCTCAATGTCAAAAACAAACACCATACCTCATGTAACATTGTTTCAAATGTCACCTGTTCCTAAGTGGAATAACTATCTAGTCACTTACTTGTCGAGCCAAACATTTCCTGAGGATACGAGTAAACACCGTCAAAGATCAATTGAAACTGAAGCAAGAGACTATGCTCTTATTGGAAACCAATTGTATCGGAGAGGTAAGGATCAACATTTACGTCTTTGTGCAAATGAAGAAAAATATATTCCAATTATAGAACACGCACATGCTGGACTAGATGGAGGTCACTTTTCTAGTGAGACCACCGCAAGAGCAATCTTGATGGCATGCATATGGTGGCCAACACTTTTTGCAGATGCCAAAGAATATGTTCGGAGATGTGATGCTTGTCAACTAGAAAAATGCCAATACGTGTAGATAGCATGCCCTTAAGACCAATGATGGGAGCTAGAGCTTTCGCAAAATGGGGTATAGACTTTGTTGGACCAATACAACCACCTACTTATAGAACCCAAGCTCAATATATTATTGTAGCTATGGATTATTTAACTAAGTGGCCCGAGGCCAATGCAACTCAAAAGAATAATGCCAGAAACACTGTCGCATTCCCCGGGGAGGTCACCTAATAAAAATGTAACCCATCATGTGAGTTAAACAGAAGGGCATTTAAAGTTCTTGAAACTTATAGAAATATATATACAGAAGGGCATTATTTTTTCAAATTTGAAAAAAACTTACAGATTTTAAAAGAAAAAGGTATATTATATTCCTAAAAAAATTCACAGATAAGGGGTTTTACAAACATGTCTTGAACGTACGTGATATGGTAGTTTTACACATAGTGAACCCCCCGAGTCGCATTCTTATATGAGTATGTGTTCACAAGATATGGACTGCCAATAGAAATTGTCAGTGATATGGAAACTCATTTCGTCAATGAGATAACGCAGCATAGGATTTTCTATGGCCACTTCTTTTTGATGGTTCAAAGGTTGCACCATCACTTTCTTTAGAAGATAAAGAATTTGAGGAAGATGGAGAAGAGGTGACCTCTTTCTCGCCTTTTTCTTGCCTTGATCTTTGTTGTCTTCACCATCACTTTCATAAGAGGAAGAGGATGAAGAAGATGGAGAAGAGGGTGTCCTCTTTCTCGCATTTTTCTTCTCTTGCTTTTTGTCATCCCTCTTTGAAGTATGGTGTGGAGAAGTATGTGATGGTCTTCTCTGTTTTGGAGGTGATGGAGAGCGTTTAGCCCGCCGTCTTCATGGAGCCATCTCTATCGAGGTGGCAGGAGACTCACCTCTCTCTCGTTCCTTTGGTGGAGGCTCTTGAGTTCTCCTTTGAGAAGGAGATGTGTCATCAAGGAGAAAATTCATGAGCCCTTCATAGGGATCCTCTTCTTCTTCCCGAATTGGAGAGAGACCTCTTTTGGAAGTCTTGCAAGGAGGCTTCCTAGGTGCTCTCTCGTCATGGTGGGGAGCTTGGAGAATCCCATGAGCACGGATCTACCGTTGCATTTCACTTTGGAGGGATGGATTGCCCATGGCTTGTTGAAGCCTAGAGACAAGATAGTTAACAAGCATCGGGGCATCATTAGTAGCTTGCTCATTAGAAAAATCAAAGTTATTAACATTAATTTCACTCTCTTTACTATTGTCAGCCATTCTAACAACTTTTAGGTGTAAACTTTTTAGGTGTACTTTGGCACTTCAGGCCCTAGTTGCTACTCCTCTTTACCCCTTTAGAAAAAGCACTCAAGCTACTGTACCCGTGGCTTGAATACCATTAATTGCAAGGAATAAAAGAGAGGGTCATTCAACACCAAAACAGCACTGACTCATGTCAAGCTTCTAATAGCTCAATAGTGGTTAAGCCGTAGGCAAGCGCCGTAAGACTCCACTATTAAGACAATAGCTCTCGACGATGATGCCCCGTTAACTACATAAAGCCAGGCGTACTGTAAGGCTGAAAAATCCCTATTCTACTTACTCATATGCAATTAATAGTACCAACCATTTATAGCTAGCTTGAGGACCTCCCTTCTTGAGTAAGAAAAGAGAAACCTTGTGCTCTGATACCAATGTAACATTTAATGGTCTAGTAACTTGTGTGTAGCGGAAAATAGCATAAACATAGTGAGCATTTCATTAGAATAGCTTCCTAATGAGAATAACAAGAGTGCTTGGGTGGAGAGAGCAACAAAAAGAATAACACCTAGTTAGATAGCATGAACAATACTGCAAAAGAGAGAGAAATTAAGCAATTGACAACAGTTGAGGACCGGCTTTGCATGGAGCCGACGGTCCCCCCTCCAAAAGGCTTTGTATTATGGTTTCTTACATCAAGAGAGACATTTTACAATAAAATTCTTTGTGTTCCTTCAATACTAGCTAGTTCAATGAAGATGGATAATTCATGCACTAAGCAAAACACTTATCAAACATAACATCAATTCCCTCACGGTCTCAGACCCAAGACCTCACACACCTTCGAAGAGGTGAGAGCTAGCGGGGTATGAGAGTAGATTGAGAGGAAGATGGAGTATTCTTACAAGAAAGATGTACATCTCCTCACATAAATCACTCATATTAGCATAGCTTAGCTTAGTAATTAGCATGGTAGAGGAGATGAGCATTGTAAGGTTTCCAGTTTCTGAAACCTTAAAGATTGTATAAAGCTTAATTCAACTAATATGATTATTGAAAAAGCAATGAAGAATTGTCCGACCATGGAAAATATTGGTATTTTTGAAATCTTAAGCACAACAAACCCTGGGCTAGAAATTTTCAGAATTAGATTCTGATAAAATCTGGAAAAGTTACGGGCCTTGAAAGGTTACACTAGGAATTCAATTAGTTAAGTAAAATTGGATGGTTTCAGTAATTATTATTAACAAAGACTTTTTGTCCTAAGGTTCTAGAAATTACTGATATTTCCAATTTTCATCATTAAAAATTAGTGAAAATAGTGTGGGGTAATGATGAACTCTCCCAGATTAGATTTAGCAGCAGGGGGCATTTTTTGACTTGCTGGGGACTACTTGAACTGCAAGCAACTACCTTTTACAGCCTGGGAGAGCTTGTGAGTGCTAAAAAACTATAAATAGGACCCCTTGCTTCACAAATTGGACAGACTCGGAGCCTTGACACTCTCTCTCTCATCTAGAGAGAACGCTACGCAGAAATCACTAGAGATTAAGCTCTAGTTGATTAACCTAAATGGCTACCGACATGGCTCCAAAGAGAACTAGGGGAAATACTCTTACTGAGGAAGAGGGTGTTAGCAACAAGCGAAACAAAGCCACTAATGACCATGAGGCTGGGCCTAGCCATAGGGCGACTAAGGAAAGTTTGTAGGCTCCAGCCCAGCAGCGGATGGCCGAGCAGTCCCAGGTGGATTTCTATTTTGTTCACTTAAAATCTTTCAAAGTTCATTTTTAAGTTAGCATTGCATACGTAAAGTTAGGAAGAATAAACTAGCTGAAACGGAAGGTAAGCATTGTTTATAATGTAGGAAAGAATTGTTTGGGTTAAGACTAGTTGGAATAAGAAAGATATGATTGATCATCGTTAAGACAGCTTGTCTCAAGACACCTCTGACTCCTTGGTATATTTTGATGATAATGATTGACTTTCTAGCCACGGATAAGTCGGTTACCCCCATGAACGATGAGTTTCTACTCCGTGTCATGTCTTGATGTTTCTTCATAAGTTAAGATACCGTTTTTTATCCTAGGGGAGCCGCCCGATTGTATGGGAAACTGGTTTGGTGTATCGGCACCCGGAACCTTGGGTGGGGGTTTATCCACTCCGGATTTGAATAAGGAATGGGTGCCGTTTCTCACCCTTAGGTGGTCTTGAGACAAGAAGAGTACTGGTCATGGTTATTATGGACAATGTTTTGATTGACAGTACCCTGTCTTAAGTTTAAAGATGTCTATTTTGTAAAAGAATGCTTTCAATGCTATCTTCAAGGAATTACTGTGATGGAACGTTAAAAGAAACCATTATTTTAAATGTTTAAAACAATGTGATAGTAAGATAAAAGAATCATGTGTGAGTGCGGGGTGGCGAGTGCGGATTGACTAAGGTTGTCAATCATGGATGGGTGGACCTGATTAGTCAGGTAACTATCCATCCCTGCACACTAAAATGTTTAGAAAACTTCTTCACTTGGAAGAGGAGTCCACCAGTGGCTGTGCCCTCACATCTGTTAGGGGGGAAAAAACGTTGGTTGAGGACACCTTAGTCCAATTGTGGCAGTTATAGGGCCGAAATAGTTCTTTGGACTTTTAATACGTTGTCCCGTTTCCGTTGTGAGACAGGACTAGGTCTTCTTCCAAGGCTATAAACCCAAGCCATGGTCAGTGGTAAAGGTCTATTCCTTGGATTTTTCTTGTTTAGAGACTTTGGTGTTTATCAGACCTAGAGATCTGTCAAGGATCCCATCCCGATCTTGGTATTGGCGGGTTGGGGATCTCACAAGTGGTATCAGAGCATGTGTTAATTAAAGTCTTGGACCTAGGGAAAAGTTTAAGGTGTTAAGTTGAAATATGTGATCTTTGACTAATTCAATTAAAAATGTATTTAATTGAAAAGAGGGAGTGGAAGGAAGAGAGAGAATTATCCCTATCCTTGCAGGAAAATTTCCATCAGGCCTACTTCAAATTCCTGGATTTCAACATTAGGTTTATGAGGGCTTGCCTATCCCGAGACTATTCAATGCAAAAAAGCGTGATGAAATGGCTGGATAATAGATTTTCTCCTTCCACTTGGAGAATCAAGTGGTTAGGATCTGGTGGAATTTTCTTCATTGATGTGGGAGAATTAGAAGGTTTAGAACTAAATATGAAGAAACTCAAATGGGCCGAAGATCTTCAAGGGATTGAAGTATACTTTTTCGTTGGGACGGAGAATTTAGAAGAAACCCTTGTAATAGATGATGTCCAAGTATCGCAAAATCAGTGTGTGTTTGATCAGGTGTCTAAAGTAATCTACCCAGGTAGAATTAGGCCTATAGGTGTAGGCCCTAGTTTTAATGGACCAAAAGATGTTGTATATTTTGATCCTATATCTGATCCACCCAAAGTCCACAAGATTCTAGTATAGGGTTGTCATCACCCTTGTACATAGTAGGACCTTCATGGATTGTATTAACTCTTGTACATACTATGGTTCTCATGGGTATGCTATAAGCATTTTTGTTTATGTTTTGGTAATTGTCTTCATCCTGTGTGCAAAACTTTGAGTATGAGATAAGTTAAAAGCATAAGTAAGAGAGATTTCATCTGGTACTAAATTCCACTAATTCAAATTTCAGGGAAATACTCGCGTAAATAGCCTTTACACTGTTAGTCAAGAGAAAAAAATACTACTAAAGCAAGTTCAACTCCCTACTTTCAAGGGAGAGGGACCCAATTTAGAGCGAGATGCCGAAGCGTGGTTAGATGCTATGGATGACTATTTCAAAGCTGCAGGAACTGCTCTAGAAAACCAAACAATGTTGGGTATGTTCCGTCTCAGCGGAGATGCCAAAATTTGGTGGAAACAACACTGCAGAGATGATCCCACGAGTAGTCCATCTTGGGAGAAAATGAAGCAGGCAATCAAAGAACGTTATCTCCCTCCTGCACATCAGGCTATCAAAATGAATGAGTTCTTTGGTCTACGCCAACTAGGACTTTCATTAGAGGAGTACTACACTAAGTTCGTGTCTTTACGACGCTATGCTCCCCAGATGACCATGGAGCAACAAATTGCCCGTTTCTGTCAAGGCCTCAACAAATTGCCCGTTTCTGTCACGGTCTCGAAGCCATGAGGCCTACATCAATACAGGATGCCCTTCTCAGGGCTAAGCCTCTTGCAGCCAAAGGAACAAACTCCATAAGGAACTATAATGGATTTAATAACTTAAGGGGAAGAGCTAGGGGAAGTTTCAATCAAGGATACCAACAACGTGGACTAGCTGCAGTAGTAAACCTGGAGCAGACCGTCCCAAACGTTAGGTGCTATGGATGCAATCAAATGGGGCACTATAGAAATAACTGTCCTAAAGAGCAAAACCCTCGAACTAATGCTAGATACATTCCTCAAAATCAAGGAGATAATGTAAGAGGAGGTAGAAATGGAGGACGAGGTAGAGGAAGAGCAAGAGGAGCCAGATCTTATGCAATCATAGAAGAACCAACTTTATGAATAAGAAAGATAAAAGAGCCACTCGCTTGGCCATAGTTAGCAATCTTAGAGCTTTGTAAACCACTATACATCAATAATGTAAAAACTTGAGTTACTTATATATTGTAATGGTATACATGATTTTCTTCTCCAAATTACTTAATGAATCTAAAGTTAAGTTAGTATTCAATCAATAAATTAAGGATTGATCTAGCAAATGAGACAGAGGTTCCCGATAGTATGAAAAGAATTTGAATTTTGAGAATGAGATAGTTATCAAGAAACCAACTCACATCTAGAGAGAACGCTACGTAGAAATCACCAGAGATTAAGCTCTAGTTGATTAACCTACACGGCTGCCGGCATGGCTCCAAAGAGAACCAGGGAAAATCCTCTTACTGAGAAAGAGGGTGTTAGCAACAAGCAAAACAAATCCACTAATGACCATGAGGCTGGGCCTAGCCATAGGCTGACTGAGGAAAGTTTGCAGGCTCCAGCCCAGCAAAAGATGGCCGAGCAGTCCCAGGTGGATTTCTATTTTGTTCACTTAAAATCTTTTAAAGTTCATGTTTAAGTTAGCATTGCATACGTAAAGTTAGGAAGGATAAACTAGCTGAAATGGAAGGTAACTTCCAACGTGCATTTGTTTATAATGTAGGAAAGAATTTTTTGGGTTAAAACTGGTTGAAATAGGAAAGATATGATTGATCATCGTTAAGACAGCTTGTCTCAAGACAACTCCGACTCCTTGGTATATTTTGATGATAATGATTGGCTTTCTAGCCACGGATAAGTCGGTTACCCCCATGAACGTGATTTTCTACTCCGTGTCATGTCTTGATGTTTCTACATAAGTTAGGATACCGTTTTTTATCCTAGGAGAGCCGCCCGGTTGTATGGGCAACTGGTTTGGTGTATCGGCACCCGGAACCTTGGGTGGGGGTTTATCCACTCCGGATTTGAATAAGGAATGGGTGCCGTTTCTCACCCTTAGGTGGTCTTGAGACAAGAAGAGTACTGGTCATGGTTATTATGGACAATGTTTTGATTGACAGTACCCTGTCTTAAGTTTAAAGATGTCTGTTTTGTAAAAGAATGCTTTCAATGCTATCTTCAAGGAATTACTGTGATGGAACGTTAAAAGAAACCATTATTTTAAATGTTTAAAACAATGTGATAGTAAGATAAAAGAATCATGTGTGAGTGCGGGGTGGCGAGTGCGGATTGACTAAGGTTGTCAATCATGGATGGGTGGACGTGATTAGTCAGGTAACTATCTATCCCTACGCACTAAAATGTTTAGAAAACTTCTTCACTTGGAAGAGGAGTCCACCAGCGGCTGTGCCCTCACATCTGTTAGGTGAAAAAAAGCGTTGGTTGAAGATACCTTAGCCCAATTGTGGTAGTTATAGGGCCGAAATAGTTCTTTGGACTTTTAATACGTTGTCCCGTTTCCGTTGCAAGACAGGACTAGGTCTTCTTCTAAGACTATAAACCCAAGCCATGGTCAATGGTAAAGGTCTATTCCTTGGATTTTTCTTGTTTAGAGACTCTGGTATTTATCAGACCTAGAGATCTGTGAAGGATCCCATCCCGATCTTGGTATTGGCGGGTTGGGTATCTCACAAGCATGCATTGAAGCTTGGCTCTTGGTTGGATTTGCATCACAAAGCCAAGAGTTGTTGGTGTAGGCCTTCCTTCTCACAAGCTTCGAGTAGGTGATAAGTTTTTGGTGTAGGCCTTCCTTCTCACAAGCTTCGAGTAGGTGATAAGTTGTTGGTGTAGGCCTTCCTTCTCACAAGCTTCGAGTAGGTGATAAGCTTTCCATTTAAGCTTGAGAAGGAGAGAGAGTCTTGTTTGCTTCACACATGAGCTAGTGTGAGTGTGTAGGTGATAATGCCTTTGAAAAATCATCCACCTCTCTCTCTTGGTCGACCCCTCTTGCTATTTGCTCTTGCTAGCATCCTTTTGGACCTCCCCAGGCTTAGCCAATGGTAATTAAGCAGCATAAGTGATAGCCTTCTGACATGTGTCCCCCTTTCCCCTTTTGTGAGAGCTTTAGGTAATTAATAAATGCAACTAAACTCTCATTGGACCCCTTTGCCTCCTGGCCAATAGGAATTAGGCAAGCCATTGGGCTACTGAATGCTCATTGGACCCCTTGGGAGACTGTTCAATAGTCTTCTAGAGAGCTTAATTCCCATTGGTTCTTTTGTTAAGTGTTTTTTAAATTAATTAAATTAGATTTACTCTAGCCTAATTCTCATTGGTCCACCTCCAAGGCCATCCAATAGGATTTGAGTACACCTTGTGGGCATCTGGGCTAGGGAGCTGACATGTGTCCCTCATTCCCTTTGTGTAAAGGGAGCTTGTGTGTGTGTGTGATTTTCTCTCTCATCCCCTACTTGCAAGGCTCGCCCCCTCCTATGTAGGGATGGATAAAGACTTTTGGGGCACACACAAAGCATCCAATTTCCCTAATGTTTGACCTTTGGACACAACCTTTGAATTTTGGAACCTTAGCATTTTGGAAGTCTTAATGGGCTGAACCTTAGGGTCTTTTAAGCCCATTGGTGCACATAGCTCTTTTGCAGATGCCCCCCCCCCCCTTTGGATCCCTATTTTCTCTCCTTTGGATCCCTAATGTGGCCGGTCTGCTAACTTAACCAATATTCTAGCTTTTTCTCCCTCGGCACTTCCCCATATTAAATGATCAGTTTAACATGAGAAAATCATTTAAGAGAACTAGATATTGATTATTATGACATTACCTCTCTCTTGAAATCATAGTCGTCCTCGACTATGGGGTAGAGAAGATAAAGCATATTCATTAGTCCTTTTTCCTAGCGGGTAGAGGATCCCTATGTTACCCTACGCCATCCTTCCACAATGGATGACTAGTCCATTTGGCGCTTGAGAGCTTGAGGCTGCAGCAAGCATGTCTGCACATTAGTCCTATCATCTTCCATAGTAGAGTGACAAGCTCTACTTGGTGTTCGGAGACGTCATCCCCGCAAACTTGATCTAAGCATGCATACTACTTCACTTTTGTGCACAATAAAGAAAAAGAGTGTCTTATAACACAAAATTTTGTTCATTTTTAACATTTGTACATTTGATTACTCTTGGGAAGCATTGTAAGCATTGACAAGGTTTAGGTTATCCTTTGATTGTATGCCTTGCATCCATCTAGAATCAACAAAAGGATAATTCGTAAACTTAATACGATATCATCGGATAGTCTTACCGCCTCTTAGTACCTTGTATTCATGTCAGAGAATGGACTCGGGCTGCAGCACCTCTTCTTGGTCCTCGATCTCCGGTGGGTCTTCAGTAGTTGGTTCTTAAGGTGGCTCTCCTTTGTCAGGCTTTAATAGGCTCACATGGAAAGCATTGTGTATGAGCCAGTGATTAGGTAACTTGAGTTGATAGGATATCTCATTGATTGGCCTAAGAATCTGGAAGGGATCATAGTACCTTTTTGCTAACTTAGCATAGTACTTTTGGTGTCCCGTAGGATTCTTGCCTGTCGTGTGCCTTAATCGAGCCTTGGGAAATTTGAGTAAGACCCAATCATTTTCTTTAAAGGCTTGGGCTCTTTTGTGCTTGTTAGCAGGAGTCTTTTGCCTTTGCTGTGAGATAGAGATATCATCCTTAATCTTTTGAAAAGATTCTTGTAGGTCTCGGCTATACTCATCTGCAGCGAAGATCTTTCCGTGTACCTTAAGTAGCAAGGGACTTTTTGATCTTCCCTCAATTACCTCAAAAGGTGCTTTTCCCATGGAAGTATGTACAATGTTATTGTAGGCATACTCCACTAAGGGTAAGTACTTCTCCCATTGGGATCTTTGATCTACTTCCGTTACATAGGCTTTTAGTAGATCGAGAATCGTTAGGTTAGCTATTTCACTTTGGCCATCCGTTTGTCGATGATAGGCCGAAGAGAAGTTTAGCCTTGTTCCTAAATTCTCAGAGAGACCCTTCCATAAATTACTGGTCATTCTAGGATCTCTATCCGACACTATGGACATTGGCAAGCCAAGGTACTTGAAGATTTATGAAATGAAGAGGGTTGCCATTTGATGGGCTTTGATAGTCTTTTTGACAGGTATAAAATGAGCTTGTTTACTGAACCTGTCTACTATCGTCCACATTCCCATATTCCCATGGATAGACTTAGGCAATCCAAAGATAAAATCCATGGATATGCTCTCCCATGGTGAATTAGGGATTGGCAAGGGTTGAAGCAATCCAAGTTGCTTCCCTCTATCAAATTTTGTCTTTTGGCATACCACACATTTGGAAACATACTCTTGTATGTTTGATTTCATGGTAGGCCAATAGAAATATGTTTCAATCCCCTTTAGGGTAGACTGAATCCCTCTATGCCCCGCATAAGGAGGAGCATGAGATTCATACATTACTTTCTCAGGTAGTGAGCTAGTAACGCATAGTCTATTGCCATAGTGAAGATAACCATCTTGTATAGTAAATGGTTCCTCTTTCTTCCCTAGTGCAAGGACTGTAATCAGATCTCTAAAATTGGGATCAATAGCATACTCATCTACCATAGAAGATAGATCATTGTGAGTTGCTATGGAAACCACATTCACTCTTGGCCGTCTTGAGAGTGCATCGGCTACTTGATTATGCTTGACAGCAACGTGAGCAATATGAAAATGAAATTGCAAAAGGAGATTTGCCCACCTCATTTGTTTGTCGGAGAGCTTGGTCTGCGTCATGAAGTACTTAAGACTTTGGTGATCCGTTCGCAGAATGAAAGTAATAAATAGTGCTTCCATGAGTCTAAGGCATGTAGAACTGTAAGGAGTTCATTTTCATATATGCCTAGAGCTTGCTCAACACGGTCGATCCTTCAACTTTCATAGCCTATGGCATGCACTTCTTGAAGCTAAACAGCTCCAAGGCAATCACCACAAGCATCACATTGGACCTCAAATGGCTTTGAGAGATTCGGTAGTGTAAGCACAAGCTGAGAGAAAAGCTTTTGTTTAAGCTTTTCGCAAGCATTGCTCTCCTTGGCAGACCATGTGTACCTAACATTTTTCTTTGTTAGTTCATGTAATGGTCCTGCTATTAGTGAGAACTTTTCTATGAAGCGTCTATAGTATGCACACATACCAAAAGCTTCCTAATTCATGAAGATTCCTTGGTTTAGGCCATCCTTTTATTACCTCTAACTTTGATGGATCCATTTGGATGCCATCTTGAGAGATAATGTGACCTAAATACTGAATCTCTTGTAAGAAAAATTCACTTTTCTTTCGATTAACATAAAGTTTATTCTCTCTTAGAACTTGAAATATTACCTAGAGGTGTTGCTTGTGTTTGTCTAATGAATGAGAGTAGATGATGATATCATCAAAGAACACTCCAGTAAAGGTTTGATGAGACCTGAGTAGCTTCTCCATCAAGCGGTTGAATGTGGCTTGTGCATTGGTCAAGCCAAAAGGCATGGCAATGTATTCGTAAAGACCAAACGTAGTGCGAAATGCAGTCTTTACAATGTCTTGATCAACTATCCTTATTTGATGATAGCCCCTTTTTAGGTCAATCCTACTGAAGTAGGTAGACCCTTGTAGCTTATCAAATAGGTCTTCTACCCGTGGAACGGGAAACCTATTCTTGATAGTGATCCTATTTAGTGCTCTATAGTCGACACACATACAAAATAGGACGTATTTCTTTTGCACTAGTAGCACAGGAGAACAAAATGGAGATGAGCTAGGCCTAACCATGCCCTTCTCAACTAACTCATGCACTTGCCACATAATCTCCTCTTGCCGAGCTTGAGAAACTCTATATTGCCTCGTTTAGGAGGTAGCTCACAAGGGATGTCATCAATAAAGACATCTTGAAACCCCTTGAGAAAATTGGATAATTCTAATTCCTTTTGATTGTGTAAATTTTCTTTTGCTAAAACATTAGGTTCATTTTGAGAATCTTTAACAAAAATCATGTACACGGAAATAGAGATCTTTATTGACTTGTTGAAAGCTTGTGTATGTACAATGGGTATAGTGTTACCCATTTCCTTAGCATCTATATACATATCTTTTTCCCTAAACTTAAAGGAGATTCTCCTTTTAGGGAATTTAACATTGGCAGCCATGCGATCAAACCATGGTGCCCCTAGGATTACATCCTCATGCTTGAGTGGAGAGATAAAGAAGTCCTCTTTGTCCACATAGCTTTGGACATGGAGCCTCAATTTCACGATTAAGGGAGTGATTGAAGCTTCTTGCCCCTTGAAAGCACCATCTGGGGGTAGGACATCTCCCATCTCGTAGGCTTGTATGCCTAGCTTGGTGGCCAACTCTCTAGATATTAAATTGTGAGTAGAACCAAGGTCAAAGAGAATAAAAGCATCATGTTCTCTTACCTTTTCCCAAACATGGAATAGAGGAGATCCTTTGTGGTGAGCAGGGATTTAATATTTACGTGATCACTCAAAAAAATTACATGATCACAAAGCGTTAATTAACGTTAACAACCATATAAATTGGAGTTTTTCAAAATTGGTTTCTTCTCCCTTCATCCAATAGTATAAATGCATGACTTTGACAACGTTAACAAAAGATTCACCTTACCAACTAGATGTTCACTCTAATGTCATTTTGAGTGATTACGTGAATTTAAAATCCCTGTTGGTGAGCGTCCTCCTCTTGGATTTTGACCAAGGTAGCTCTAGGAGGATCATGGCGGTTGTTCTTTTGGGGACAAGCGCGGTACGCATGCCCTTGTTAGCCGCACTTGAAACACCGGTTATCCTTGCGATAACACTCAAGCTCTTCAGGAGAGAGTTTATTTTTGCCTTTGTCCTTAGCTTTGTTGGAATTACCCTTAGGAGACTTTTGGACATTGTCCTTTTCCTTAGGATCATTGGAACCCTTGTTTTCAGGGGGCTTAGAATTCCTCTTAGCCCCTGTTTGGAAATTGGTTCAAGAGGCCACCATAGTATGATGTATTACCGTCGATATGGTGCGTGGCCTGTCATAATAATCAATATCTAATTCTCCTAAATGATTTTCTCATATTAAACTGATCATTGAATGTGGGGAAGGCCAGGGGAGAAAAAGCTAGAATATTGGTTAAGCTAGCAGACCGGCCACAGTAGGGATCCAAAGGAGGGAAAATAGGGATCCAAAGGGGTGGCCATCTGCAAAAGAGCCATGTGCAACAATGGGCTAAAAAGACCCTAAGGTTCAGCCCATTAAGACTTCCAAAATGCTAAGGTTCCAAAATTCAAAGGTTGTGTCCAAAGGTCAACCCTAGGGAAAATTGGATGCTTTGTGTGTGCCCTAAAAGTCTTTTCACATCCCTACATGGGAGGGGGCGAGCCCTAAAGGTAGGGGATGAGAGAGAAAGCCACAGACACACACATAGGCTCCCTTTACACAAAGGGAATGAGGGACACATGTCAGCTCCCTAGGCCAGATGCCCACAAGGTGTGCCCAATTTCTATTGGATGACCCTTGAAGTGGACCAATGAGAATTAAGCTAGAGTAAATCTAGTTTAATTAATTTAAAAACATTTAATAAAAGAAACCAATGAGAATTAAGTCTCCTAGAAGACTATTGGGCAGTCTCCCAAGGGGTCCAATGAGCATTCAGGAGCCCCATGGCTTGCCTGATTCCTATTTTCCAGGAGGCAAAGGGGTCCAATGAGAGTTTAGTTTAATTATTTAATGACCTAAAGATCTCACAAAAGGGGAAAGGGGGACACATGTCAGAAGGCTATCACTTATGCTGCTTAATTGTAATTGGCTTGACTTGGGGAGGGCCAATGAGGCTTCAGCAAGAGCAATTAGCAAGAGGGCTCGCCCAAGAGAGAGAGGGGGCTGATTTTTGCAAGGCATTATCACACACACTCTCACACAAGCTCATGTGTGAAGAAAGAGAAGACTATCTCTTCCCAAGCTTTAATGGAGAACTCATCACCTACTCCAAGCTTGTGAGATAGAAGCCTACATCAACACCCTCTTGGCATGTGGATGCAAATCCAACCAAGAGCCAAGCTTCAATGCATGCTCATCTCTCTACCAAGCTAATTACTAAGCTAAGCTATGCTACATATGAGTGATTATGTGAGGAGATGTACATCTTTCTTGTAAGATACTCCTTCCTCTCAATCTACTCTCATACCCTGCTAGCTCTCACCATCTTCGAAGGTGTGTGAGGTCTTGGGTTTGAGAACGGGGATAATTCAAGTTGTGTTTGTTAAGTGTTTTGCTTAGTGCTTGAAGTTTCCATCTTCATTGCACTAGCTAGTCTTGAAGGAACACAAAGAATTATATTGTACAATGTCTCTCTTGATGGGAGAAACCATAATACAAAGCCTTTTGGAGGGGGGACCGGCTCCATGAAAATCCGGTCCTCAACTGTTGTCAATAGCTTAATTTCTCTCTCTTTTGAAAGTACTGTCGATGCTATCTAACTAGGTGTTATGCTTTTTGTTGCTCTCTCCACCCAAGCACTCTTGTAATTCTCATTAGGAATCTATTCTAATGAAATGCCCACTATGTTCATGCTAATTTCCGCTACACATAAGTTATTAGGCCATTAAATGTTACATTGGTATCAGAGCTCAAGGTTTCTCTTTTCTTGCTCAAGAAGGGAGGTCCTCAAGCTAGCTACAAATGGTTGGTATTATTAATTGCCTGTGAGTAAGTAGAATAGGGATTTTTCAGCCTTGAAGTGCGCCTGCCTTCGTGCAGTTAACGGGGCATCACCGTCGAGAGCTATGGTCTTAATAGTGGAGTCCTACGGGGCTTGCCTACAGCTTAACCACTATTGAGATATTAGAAGCTTGACAGGAGCCGGTGCTCTTTTGGTGTCGAAAGACCCTCTCTTCTATTCCTTGCAATTAATGGTATTCAAGCCGCGGGTACAATAGCTTGAGTGCTTTTTCTAAAGGGGTAAAGAGGAGTAGCAACTAGGGCTTGAAGTGCCAAAGTACACCTAAAAAGTTTACACCTAAAAGATGTTAGAATGGCTGACAATAGTAACGAGAGTGAAATTAATGTTGATAACTTTGATTTTGATCATGAGCAAGCTACTAATGATGCTTCAATGCTTGTTAACTATCTTGTTTCTAGGCTTCAACAAGACATGGGCAATCCATCTCTCCAAAGTGAAGTGCAACGGAAGCTCCGTGCTCACGGGATTCTCCAAGCTCATCACCATGACGAGAGAACACCTAGGAAGCCTCGTTGTGAGACTACCAAAAGAGGTCTCTCTCCGATTTGGGAAGAAGAAGAGAATCCATATGAAGGGCTCAAGAATTTACTTCTTGATGACGCATCTCCTTCCCAAAGGAGAACTCAAGAGCCTCCACCGAAGGAACGAGAAAGAAGCAAGTCTCCCGCCACCTCGGCGGAGATGGCTCCACGAAGATGGCGGGCTAAACGCTCTCCATCACCACCAAAGCGGAGAAGACCATGAAACTCTTCTCCACGCCATAATTCAAAGAGGGATGATAAAAAGCAAGAGAAGAAAAAGGCAAGAAAGAGGACACCCTCTTCTCCATCTTCTTCATCCTCTTCCTCTTATAAAAGCTATGGTGAAGACGACAAAGATCAAGACAAGAAAAAGGCGAGAAAGAGGTCACCCTCTTCTCCACCTTCTTCAAATTCTTCACCTTCTGAAGAAAGTGATGGTGCAACCTTTGAACCATCAAAAAGAAGAGGCCATAGAAAATCCTATGCCGCATGGAAGAGGTCGTCCAAGTTGAAGAAATTGAAAGAGGGAGGGAAGAGCATCTCTTTCCTTACCTATGATGGTACCTTTGGTGCTACGGACAAAGTCTTGGCCTTTATCCAACAATTCGATGCGGCGTTTGGAGATGAGGGCTTCACGGAGTCCTCTAAGCTACGCCATGTAGCTATGCACTTTCAAAAGTCCGCCAGACAATGGTGGTCTAGCCTTCGAGCCAACGGTGAAGCTTCACGAACATGGAAAGCTTTAAGAGCTCCCATTATGAAGCAGTTTTTGGCCACCGATGCCAAAGACAAAGTACTCACCGAATGGCGAAGCTTAAAGCTCTCTCCCAATGAATCTATCCACAAATATGTAGACAAGTTTTGGGACCTACAACTCAAAGCCACACTATCTTCAAAAAGTTGGATTTTGGAGAGCAAAAGCAACAATTTTGTGCGGGCTTAACCGAAGAAATGGCGGAGTATGTCAACTCCCAAATACCACGTACCATATCGGCGGTAATACACCACACTATGGTCGCCTCTCGAATCAATTTCCAAACGGGGGCAAAAAGAAATAATAAGCCCCCGGAAAACAAGGGTTCCAATGAGCCTAAGGGGAAGGACAATGTCCAAAAGTCTCCTAAGGGCAACTCCAACAAAGCCAAAGAGAAGGGAGTTTACAAAGGTAAGAATAAACTCTCTCCTGAAGAGCTTGAGCGTTATCGTAAGGATAACCGGTGTTTCAAGTGTGGCGAACAAGGGCATGCGTACCGCGCTTGTCCCCAAAAGAATAACCGCCAAGATCCTCCTAGAGCTTCCTTGGTTGAAATCCAAGAGGAGGAGACTCACCAAACTCACCACAAAGGATCTCCTCTATGCCAAGCTTGGGGAAAGGTAAGAGAACATGATGATTTTATTCTCTTTGACCCTGGTTCTACTCACAATTTTATATCTATAGAGTTGGCCACCAAGCTAGGAATACAATCCTACGAGATGGGAGATGTCCTACCCGCAGACAGTGCCTTCAAGGGGCAAGAAGCTTCAGTCACTCCCTTAATCGGGAAATTGAGGCTTCATGTCCAAGGCTATGTGGACAAAGAGGACTTCTTTATCTCTCCTCTCAAGCATGAGGATGTAATCCTAGGGGCACCATGGTTTGACCGCCTGGCTGCCGATGTTAAATTTCTTGAAAGGAGAATCTCCTTTAAGTTCAGGGAAAAAGACATGTATATAGATGCTAAGGAAATGGGTAACACCATCCCCATTGTACATACACCAGCTTTCAACAAGTCAATAAAGAGCTCTATTTCCGTGTACATGATTTTTGTTAAAGACTCTCAAAATGAACCCAATGCTTTAGCAAAAGAAAATAAAAGCAACCAAAAGGAATTAGAGTTGTCCAATTTTCTCAAGGGGTTTCAAGATGTTTTTATCGACGACATCCCTTGTGAGCTACCTCCTAAACGAGGTAATGATGACCATGCAATTGAACTTCTTCCAGGAAGTTCACCGCCTAATAAACCTCCTTATAGAGTTTCTCAAGCTCAACAAGAGGAGATTATGCGCCAAGTGCATGAGCTAGTTGAGAAGGGTATGGTTAGGCCAAGCTCATCTCCATTTTGCTCACCTGTGCTATTAGTGTAAAAGAAAGACGGCACATATCGTATGTGTGTTGACTATAGAGCACTAAATAGGATCACTATCAAGAATAAGTTTCCCGTTCCACGGGTAGAAGACCTATTTGATAAGCTACAAGGATCGACCTAATTCAGTAGGGTTGACCTAAAAAGTGGCTATCATCAAATAAGGATAGTTGATCAAGACATTGTAAAGACCGCATTTCGTACTACATTTGGTCTTTACGAATACATTGTCATGCCTTTTGGCTTGACCAATGCACCAGCCACATTCAACCGCTTGATGGAGAAGCTGTTCAAGCCTCATCAAACCTTCACTGGAGTGTTCTTTGATGATATTATCAACTACTCTAATTCATTGGAGGAACACAAGCAACACCTCCAGGTAATATTTCAAGTTTTAAGAGAGAATAAACTTTATGTTAATCGAAAGAAAAGTGAATTTTTCTTGCAAGAGATTCAGTATTTAGTTCACATTATCTCTCAAGATGGCATCCAAATGGATCCATCCAAGTTAGAGGTAATAAAAGGATGGCCTAAACCAAGGAATATTCATGAACTAAGAAGCTTCATAGGTATGTGTGCATACTATAGACGCTTCATAGAAAAGTTCTCACAAATTGCGGGACCATTACATGACCTAACAAAGAAAAGCGTTAGGTATACATGGTCTGCTAAGGAGAACAATGCTTTCGAAAAGCTTATCTCTCAACCTGTGCTTACACTACCGGATCTCTCAAAACCATTTGAGGTCCAATGCGATGCTTGTGGTGATTGCCTTGGAGCTGTTTTGCTCCAAGAAGGGCATGCCATAGGCTATGAGAGTCGAAGGCTCGACCCTGTTGAGCAAGCTCTAGGCATATACGAAAAGGAACTCCTTGCAGTTCTGCATGCCTTAGACTCATGGAAGCACTATTTATTGGGGACTCCTTTCATTCTGCGAACGGATCACCAAAGTCTTAAGTACTTCATGACGCAGACCAAGCTCTCTGAAAAACAAATGAGGTGGGCAAATTTCCTTTCGCAATTTCATTTTCATATTGCTCAGATTGCTGGCAAGCATAATCAAGTAGCTGATGCACTCTCAAGACGGCCGAGAGTGAATGCGGTTTCCATAGAAACTCACAATGATCTATCTTCAATGATAGATGAGTATGCTATTGATCCCGATTTTAGAGATGTGATTTCAGCCCTTGCATTAGGGAAGAAAGAAGAACCATTTACTTTACAAGATGGTTATCTTCTCTATGGCAATAGACTATGCGTTACTAGCTCACTACCTGAGAAAGTAATGTATGAATCTCATGCTCCACCTTATGCGGGGCATAGAGGGATTCAGTCTCTACTAAAGGGAATTGAAACATATTTCTATTGGCCTACCATGAAATCAAACATACAAGAGTATGTTTCCAAATGTGTGGTATGCCAAAAGACAAAATTTGATAGAGGGAAGCAACTTGGATTGCTTCAACCCTTGCCAATCCCTAATTCACCATGGGAGAGCATATCCATGGATTTTATCTTTGGATTACCTAAGTCTATCCATGGGAATACGGGAATATGGACGACAGTAGACAGGTTTAGTAAACAAGCTCATTTTATACGTGTCAAAAAGACTATCAAAGCCCATCAAATGGCAACCCTCTTTATGTCACAAATTTTCAAGTACCATGGCTTGCCCATGTCCATAGTGTCGGATAGAGATCCTAGAATGACCAGTAATTTCTGGAAGGGTCTCTTTGAGAATTTAGGAAGAAGGCTAAACTTCTCTTCGGCCTATCATCCACAAACTGATGGCCAAAGTGAAATAGCTAACCTAACAATTCTCGATCTACTAAAAGCCTATGTAACGGAAGTAGATCAAAGATCCCAATGGGAGAAGTACTTACCCTTAGTGGAGTATGCCTACAATAACATTGTACATACTTCCACGGGAAAAGCACCTTTTGAGGTTATTGAGGGAAGATCAAAAAGTCCCTTGCTACTTAAGGTACACGGGAAGATCTTCGCTGCAAATGAGTATAGCCGAGACCTACAAGAATCTTTTCAAAAGATTAAGGATGATATCTCTATCTCACAGCAAAGGCAAAAGACTGCTGCTAACAAGCACAAAAGAGCCCAAGCCTTTAAAGAAAATGATTGGGTCTTACTCAAATTTCCCAAGGCTCGATTAAGGCACACGACAGGCAAGAATCCTACGGGACACCAAAAGTACTATGCTAAGTTAGCAAAAAGGTACTATGATCCCTTCCAGATTCTTAGGCCAATCAATGAGATATCCTATCAACTCAAGTTACCTAATCACTGGCTCATACACAATGCTTTCCATGTGAGACTATTAAAGCCTTACAAAGGAGAGCCACTTTAAGAACCAACTATTGAAGACCCACCGGAGATCGAGGACCAAGAAGAGGTGCTGCAGCCTGAGTCCATTCTCCGACATGAAGACAAGGTACTAAGAGGCGATAAGACTATCCGACGATATCTTATTAAGTTTAAGAATTATCCTTTTGAAGTTGCTAGATGGATGCAAGGCATACAATTAAAGGATAACCTAAACCTTGTCAATGCTTACAATGCTTCCCAAGAGTAAGCAAATGTACAAAATGTTAAAAATGAACAAAATTTTTGTCTTATAAGACTCTCTTTTTCTTTATTTGTGCACAAAAATGAAGTAGTATGCATGCTTAGATCAAGTTTGCGGAGACGACGTCTCCCAAACACCAAGTAGAGATTGTCACTCTACTATGGAAGACTGATAGGACTAATGTGCAGACATGCTTGCGGCAGCCTCAGGCTCTCAAGCACCAAATGGACTAGTCATCCATTGTGTAATGATGTCGTAGGGTAACATAGGGATCCTCTACCCGCTAAGAAAAGGACTCATGAACATGCTTTATCTTCTCTACACCATAGTCGAGGACGACTATGATTTCAAGAGAGAGGTAATGTCATAATAATCAATATCTAATTCTCCTAAATGATTTTCTCATATTAAACTGATCATTTAATGTGGGCAAGGCCAGGGGAGAAAAAGCTAGAATATTGGTTAAGCTAGCAGACCGGCCACAGTAGGGATCCAAAGGAGGGAAAATAGGGATCCAAAGGGGGGGCCATCTGCAAAAGAGCCATGTGCAACAATGGGCTAAAAAGACCCTAAGGTTAAGCCCATTAAGACTTGCAAAATGTTAAGGTTCCAAAATTCAAAGGTTGTGTCCAAAGGTCAACCCTATGGAAAATTGGATGCTTTGTGTGTGCCCTTAAAGTCTTTGCACATCCCTACATGGGAGGGGGTGAGCCCTAAAGGTAGGGGATGAGAGAGAAAGCCACAGACACACACATAGGCTCCCTTTACACAAAGGGAATGAGGGACACATGTCAGCTCCCTAGGCCAGATGCCCACAAGGTGTGCCCAATTTCTGTTGGATGACCCTTGAAGTGGACCAATGAGAATTAAGCTAGAGTAAATCTAGTTTAATTAATTTAAAAACATTTAATAAAAGAAACCGATGAGAATTAAGTCTCCTAGATGACTATTGGGCAGTCTCCCAAGGGGTCCAATGAGCATTTAGGAGCTCCATGGCTTGCCTGATTCCTATTGGCCAAGAGGCAAAGGGATCCAATGAGAGTTTAGTTTAATTATTTAATTACCTAAAGCTCTCACAAAAGGGGAAAGGGGGACACATGTCAGAAGGCTATCACTTATGCTGCTTAATTGTAATTGGCTTGACTTGGGGAGGGCCAATGAGGCTTCAGCAAGAGCAATTAGCAAGAGGGCTCGCCCAAGAGAGAGAGGGGGCTGATTTTTGCAAGGCATTATCACACACACACTCACACAAGCTCATGTGTGAAGAAAGAGAAGACTATCTCTTCCCAAGCTTTAATGGAGAACTCATCACCTACTCCAAGCTTGTGAGATAGAAGCCTACATCAACACTCTCTTGGCATGTGGATGCAAATCCAACCAAGAGCCAAGCTTCAATGCATGCTCATCTCCTCTACCAAGCTAATTACTAAGCTAAGCTATGCTACATATGAGTGATTATGTGAGGAGATGTACATCTTTCTTGTAAGATACTCCTTCTTCCTCTCAATCTACTCTCATACCCTGCTAGCTCTCACCATCTTCGAAGGTGTGTGAGGTCTTGGGTCTGAGAACGGGGATAATTCAAGTTGTGTTTGTTAAGTGTTTTGCTTAGTGCATGAAGTTTCCATCTTCATTGCACTAGCTAGTCTTGAAGGAACACAAAGAATTATATTGTACAATGTCTCTCTTGATGGGAGAAACCATAATACAAAGACTTTTGGAGGGGGGACCGGCTCCATGAAAATCCGGTCCTCAACTGTTATCAATAGATTAATTTCTCTCTCTTTTGAAAGTACTGCCGATGCTATCTAACTAGGTGTTATGCTTTTTGTTGCTCTCTCCACCCAAGCACTCTTGTAATTCTCATTAGGAATCTATTCTAATGAAATGCCCACTATGTTCATGCTAATTTCCGCTACACATAAGTTATTAGGCCATTAAATGTTACATGGCCTTTGGGAGTTGACATACTTAGCCATTTCTTTGGTTAAGCCCGCACAAAATTGCTGCTTTTGCTCTCCAAAATCCAACTTTTTGAAGACAGTGGATTTGAGTTGTAGGTCCTAAAACTTGTCTACATATTTGTGGATGGATTCATAGGGAGAGAGCTTCAAGCTTCGCCATTCAGTGAATACATTGTCTTTGGCATCGGTGGCCAAAAACTGCTTCATAATGGAAGCTCTTAAAGCTTTCCATGTTCGTGGAGCTTCATCGCTGGCCCGTAGGCTAGACAACCATTGTCTGGGAGACTTTTGAAAGTGCATAGCTACATGGCGTAGCTTAGAGGACTCCGTGAAGCCCTCATCTCCGAACGCTGCTTCAAATTGTTGGATAAAGGCCAAGACTTTGTCCGCAGCACGAAAAGTGCTATCGTAGGTAAGGAAAGAGATGCTCTCCCCTCCCTCTTTGAACTTCTTGAGCTTGGATGACCTCTTCCACACGGCATAGGATTTCTTATGGACCCTTCTTTTTGATGGTTCAAAGGTTGCACCATCACTTTCTTCAGAAGATGAGGATTTTGAGGAAGATGGAGAAGAGGGTGACCTCTGTCTCACCTTTTTCTTGCCTTGATCTTCGTTGTCTTCACCATCACTTCCATAAGAGGAAGAGGATGAAGAAGATGGAGAAGAGGGTGTCCTATTTCTCGGCTTTTTCTTCTCTTGCTTTTTGTCATCCCTCTTTGAAGTATGGTGTGGAGAAGTATGTGATGCTCTTCTCCGTTTTGGAGGTGATGGAGAGCGTTTAGCCCGCCGTCTTCGTGGAGCCATCTCTGCTGAGGTGGCGGGAGACTCACTTCTTTCTCGTTCCCTTGGTGGAGGCTCTTGAGTTCTCCTTTGAAAAGGAGATGCTTAATCAAGGAGCAAATTTCTGAGCCCTTCATAGGGATCCTCTTCTTCTTTCCTAATCGGAGAGAGACCTCTCTTGGAAGTCTTGCAAGGAGGCTTCCTAGGTGCTCTCTCGTCATGGTGGGGAGCTTGGAGAATCCCATGAGCACGGAGCTGCTATTGCACTTCACTTTGGAGGGATGGATTGCCCATGGCTTGTTGAAGCCTACAAACAAGATAGTTAACAAGCATTGGGGCATCATTAGTAGCTTGCTCATTAGCAAAATGAAAGTTATCAACATTAATTTCACTCTCTTTACTATTGTCAGCCATTCTAACAACTTTTAGGTGTAAACTTTTTAGGTGTACTTTGGCACTTCAGGACCTAGTTTCTACTCCTCTTTACCCCTTTTGAAAAATCACTCAAGCTATTGTACCCATGGCTCGAATACCATTAATTGCAAGGAATAGAAGAGAGGGTCCTTCAACACCAAAACAGCACCGGCTCCTGTAAAGCTTCTAATAGCTCAATAATGGTTAAGTCGTAGGCAAGCCCCGTAGGACTCCACTATTAAGACCATAGCTCTCGACGGTGATGCCCCATTAACTGCACAAAGGCAAGCACACTGCAAGGCTAAAAAATCCCTATTCTACTTACTCACATGCAATTAATAGTACCAACCATTTATAGCTAGCTTGAGGACCTCCGTCTTGACCAAGAAAAGAGAAACCTTGTGCTCTGATACCAATGTAACATTTAATGGTCTAGTAACTTGTGTGTAGTGGAAAATAGCATGAACATAGTGAGCATTTCATTAGAATAGCTTCCTAATGAGAATAACAAGAGTGCTTGGGTGGAGAGAACAACAAAAAACATAACACCTAGTTAGATAGCATGAACAATACTTCAAAAGCGAGAGAAATTAAGCAATTGACAACAGTTGAGGACCGGCTTTGCATGGAGCCGGTCCCCCCTCCAAAAGGCTTTGTATTATGGTTTCTCTCATCAAGAGAGATATTTTACAATACAATTCTTTGTGTTCCTTCAATACTAGCTAATTCAATGAAGATGGAAACTTCATGCACTAAGCAAAACACTTATCAAACACAAAATCATTTCCCTCACGGTCTCAGACCCAAGACGTCACACACCTCGAAGATGGTGAGAGCTAGCGGGGTATGAGAGTAGATTGAGAGGAAGAAGGAGTATTCTTACGAGAAAGATGTACATCGCCTCACATAAATCACTCATATTAGCATAGATTAGCTTAGTAGTTAGGATGTTAGAGGAGATAAGCATGCATTGAAGCTTGGCTCTTGGTTGGATTTGCATCACAAAGCCAAGAGTTGCTGGTGTAGGCCTTCCTTCTAACAAGCTTGGAGTAGGTGATAAGATTTCCATTAAAGCTTGAGAAGGAGAGAGAGTCTTGTTTGCTTCACACATGAGCTAGTGTGAGTGTGTAGGTGATAATGCCTTTGAAAAATCAGCCCCCTCTCTCTCTTGGTTGACCCGTCTTGCTATTTTCTCTTGCTAGCATCTTATTGGACCTCCCCAGGCTTAGCTAATGGTAATTAAGCAGCATAAGTGTAGCGTTCTGACATGTGTCCCCCTTTCCCCTTTTGTGAGAGATTTAGGTAGTTAATAAATGCAACTAAACTCTCATTAGACCCCTTTGCCTCCTGGCCAATAGGAATCAGGCAAGCCATTGGGCTGCTGAATGCTCATTGGATCCCTTGTGAGACTGTCCAATAGTCTTCTAGAGAGCTTAATTCCCATTGGTTCTTTTGTTAAGTGTTTTTAAATTAATTAAACTAGATTTAGTCTAGCCTAATTCTCATTGGTCCACCTCCAAGGCCATCCAATAGGATTTGAGTACACCTTGTGGGCATCTGGGCTAGGGAGTTGACATGTGTCCCTCATTCCCTTTGTGTAAAGGGAGCTTGTGTGTGTGTGTGTGTGTGTGTGTGTGATTTTCTCTCTCATCCCCTACTTGCAAGGCTCGCCCCCTCCTATGTAGGGATGGATGCAGACTTTTGGGGCACACACAAAGCATCCAACTTCCCTAACGTTTGACCTTTGGACACAACCTTTGAATTTTGGAACCTTAGCATTTTGGAAGTCTTAATGGGCTGAACGTTAGGGTCTTTTAAGCCCATTGGTGCACAAAGATCTCTTGCAGATGGCTCCCCCTTTGGATCCCTATTTTCCCTCCTTTGGATCCCTACTGTGGCCGGTTTGCTAACTTAACCAATATTCTAGCTTTTTCTCCCCTGGCACTTCCCCATATTAAATGATTAGTTTAACATGAGAAAATCATTTAGGAGAATTAGATATTGATTATTATGACATTTGAATTGTAGCATGCCCCAACATAATAGAACACTTCTATAGCAATAGTTGACCATTTGGCAAGGGTAGAGGGGGTCCCAAGTAGAAAAGCTAGGTTTTTGGCAGATGCCAGAATTGGAGTTTGACTCTACAGACAGCTTACCTATGAGGTCTATATACAATGTATATGATTGGTTTCGTAAATTCAATCAAGCAAAGTCCTTGGAAAAGCAAAAAATGGCTCGAAGGTTACAAAGCATCAAATTCGACATACGAGGTCAAATTGACTCCAAATGGGACAAAATAGGATGAGTTGCTTCACGACTATGTTGCAGACAAATTCATAGCCTCAAAAGTGACTAACCAACTCAACAGGCAGTGTAGTCACAGAAATTGGTGATTTTAGAGTCGAAAAAATACGAAGAGATGCCGACAAGACCAAACTTTACCAAATTCAATTTAGGACTTGTTTTAGGTGCATAGAATGTGTTAAGGTCAAAATTTACAAGTTTTGCAAGAAAATGTTGACTGTTGTAAATAATCGCGATTATTTACTTTTGCACTATTTTGGCTTGAAAATTGCATCATCACCTCACCTATCACTTGTACACACCTATTACATGCCAAATTTCAATGAGCCAAAATGATCAACTATAACTTGGGAAATTGCTAAAAAATGCAAAGAAGTCCTTGCAAGCCAATTTTTGAGTTATAAGCCACATTTCTTGATCCAAATCACCTCATATCAAATACACATAGGGTCTATACCATGCCTAGAACCAAGTTGTACCAAAAAATATTTATTTTGGTAGAAAGGTTAATAATAATAATTATTTACTTTTTGGCCAAAATGGGTGAAATTTGCAACTTTGCCATCATAGGTCCAAAGTACATGATGTCCTTGGCCCACAAGCCAAGTTTGAACAAATTTGGAGCTCAAAATCTCAAAATCTCTTTACATCTACTGTTTCAGAGACCTAAAGCCTAAATCTGGCACCAATTTCACCCTATGCATCCAAATGAGCCCATATTTCATTCAGAGTATCTTTTTGGTGTATACTTCAAGCCTGTAATACCAAATTTGCAAAAAGTTGAAAAAATTACTCAGCTGTAAATAATCATGATTATTTACTTTTTGTTTGTACTTCATAATTTTGTTCTTTTTATGTTTTTATGCATCTATGCATGCTTAAAAATTGATTTGAAGCAAATTGGACCAAATTTGTCAACATTCAAGAATGAAGGACATTTCAGAGAGAATCAGCCAAATTTTCTAACTTTGACACTCTATTCACTCAATAGGAGCCATGCAAGCGGTAGAGAGGGCCAAGAAGAAGCTCTCGCAAAAGGAGAAGCTGCAAGAGCTATGGCCATACCAATTGGACCCCGATTCGGGTCAAGACTGCCAAAGTGACATACCTATCAAAGGAACAGCTTGAAGAGCATAACACCACAGTGTTCACAGGAAGATTCAAGAGCAAAGAAGGACATCAGATAGAGCTGCAACTTCTACCAAAAGAAGTGTATGATGTCGCGACCAACCTCGAGACTAAAGAAGCCAACAGGAGGCTTGGTCTCAGAGAATTTTATGAACAAGAGCCGTGTGGAGTGGACTTCCAAAAAAGATTATGAGCTTTTGTCCATGATCAAAGAAGATGGAACCGCTCAAATCTCTGACCAACAAGGGAACAAAGTTGAAGTGGTGATTATCAAAGAGATAGTGGCAGAAGCGCTCAAACTGCCGACAAAGGGAATGAAAATGAGGGCAAGAGATAGAAAGACGACGGGAACTTTCACCAAGGAAACCACCGTTGCGACATTTGCCAACCTCATCCACAAACAAGTGGAAGAGCCCGCAAGGTTGTACCACCAGCACTTCCACTTCCTTGCCAAAAGACCACCAAGGTATACGACACGCAATCATGCGGTTTCCACAACCTTTATGCAAGTCCTCAAATCAACAACCAGGCAACCCATTGACCATGCACAATATGTTTTGTCCACATTGAAAGGGACAAAGAAAGAGGGAAAAATCACATATTTGGGTGCACCAGAGGTTTTGACCAGGATTGCTTACCATGCTATCGGCATGACCGACAACTTGCCGCCTGTCCCAATCATAACACTTGGATAGTGTCAGCACAACCTTCCCCTCGAGCTACAAGATCTGCCAAGAGAACATACAAGTCTGACGAAGAGTCTTCTAAGAGCTCACCAAAATGGCACAGCAGTGAAAGCTCTGATAACAAGGAAAGAAGAGCATGGATCGAGGAAATGAAGAGAAAAGCCGTGGCAGCACACGAGGAGGAACCGGTACAAAAACAAGCTCGATTTGAAAGAGAAAAGCACTCTTACGAACCCAGCTGCCAAGCACAAGGCAAGGACCCGACAAAGTGTGTACCCATTGATCTTGAAGGTGCAAGAACAAAGCATCATGCCAGGAAACAAGGCGAAGACCCTACGGAATTACTAGAAAATATGTATTAAGAAGCAGAAGCTTTGAAGCTGAGAGAAGCCCAAGAAGCAAAACGAAAAGCTAAAGAGACGGAGGAACAACAAAAGCAAGCAGAGGAAGCAACTGCACAAGGAGCAGCACAACATGATCAAGGTGACGTGTCTCCTCGCCCTTCTTCCCTATTTCAGAACAGCATGATCACCCCATGCCATGCCGAGCCCACCACCTTCACCAACGGATAAAGCCAAAGAACCTAAGCCCACCAAGGAGACATAACCTAAACAAAGAGAAGCAGTTGAATCTGCACAACAGGCACCTGAATCTACACAAGAGCAGCAAAAAGAGCAAGACAAAGATCCTCAAAAAGGGCAGCAAGTCCTGCACTAGAGGATAACACAAAGTTTGAGCAACCAAGAGAACAGGAGGCCAAGGAAGCACCTTCCACCTCAACATAGCCAGAAAAGGCCGAGGCATCCACGGAGCCTCAGGATGACAATGTGAAAGAAGATTAGCCACAGCCTCAAGGGCAACAACAACCAGCCACCATGACGCAACCAAAGGATACATAAGAGATCGCAGAAACATTAAGGCAGCTAGCACAAAACGAAGATTGGCAATCAAACGATGAAGTGATCCTGCAAGTCAACGAGTATGCCAAGCAAATGCAGGACATGACTAAATGACTTCGAACAGTTGCACTTAGCCATAGCACAAGGGCCAAAGAATTAGAGATGGTGGTTGACGAACTCCAAGGAGAGCTAGATGATAGATTAACCGTCATAACCGATCTACAAAGGCAAGTGCAAGAGCTAAAAGCGGAAGATGAACAACATCAGCTAGCAAAGGATAAACAACAGAAAGAAATGGAGGAGCTCGATGATTTGCTTACAAAGTTGTCAGATGCTTGCAAGGCAAAAGATGAACAACTGACAGAAGTTACCAACAAACTTCTAACAACAACCCTGTCAGTTCAAAAAATGCAAGTACAATTAGATGTAGCGAACGCCTCCCTACAATAGTGAGAGCAGAGAATAAATGATCATGCAATTTTCTTGCGGCAAATCAGAGAAAATCTTGCAGTGGCCTCGATCAAAGGAACATACGAGGTCTACAAAGCATTAGAGAAAAAGAATAAAGACCTCAAGTTGGAGCTTAAACTGCAGCAGTCTCAGCATAGAGACGTGGCTTTAGTGTGGGTGCAAAGAGAAGACGAGCTGCTGAAAGAAATAACTGAACTTAAAAGAGTCAACTAGCTTTTGAGAGAGGGTCGTCCAGAAACACAAGAAGAGGCTGGCACTTCAGAGCAGCCACAAATAGAGATCCCCTCTACTCAAGATGTCTCCCAAGCACACATTCTACATGGCTCTTACAAACATTAGATTTCTCACCCGCTTGTTTAAGTGAGAAGAGAAAACACAAACAAAGAATTAGCCTAGAAACACAGCTCTTATGTGAGAGGAGAGAGACAAACTTTCCATCTACTCAAGATGTCTCCCAAGAAGTAAGCCTGTAGTGCAAAATCTCATAAGGCTTGGGTAAGTCAACACGAGGCATTGCTCAAAGAGATAAGGAATTTGCTACAGATAGGTTTCATTTACCTCGTCGAGGACTCAGAGTGGGTCTCTCTAGTGGTAGTCACACTAAAGAAGAACGGTAAGTGGAGGGTTTGTGTAGACTACAAACCTCTCAACCCGGAAACAAAGAGGGATTACTTCCCCCTCCCATTCCAAGATGAAATTCTCAATGAGGTAGCAGGTCATGAGCGCTACACAGTATGTAATGGCTACTCAGGCTACTTTCAGATTAGCATTGCAGAAGAAGACTAGAAAAAGACAACTTCCATAACACCATGGGGATGTTTTTCTTACAGGGTGATGCCTTTTGGCCTCACCAATGCTCCGGCCACATTCCAATCCTATGTAACTTTTGTCTTCTAGCCATACTTCAGTAAGTCAATACGAGTTTTCATAGATGATTTTTGCATCTACATTTCTCGCTCCCTCCATTTGAGCAAGGTCTATGATGGCCTAGCTAGGCTGCAAACCTTGGGTAACCAACTTAACGTAGATAAATGTCACATTGGTGAAAGCAGAGTTGCTCTTCTTGGCCATGTAATTTCAGAAAAAGGAATTGAGACTGACCCTAGCAAGATTCAAGCTTTGGTATCTTTATCATCATCCACCACAGCTAAGCAATTGGTCTCTTTTCTTCAGAAGGTAAGGTATTTGAGCAGGTTCACTCACTTGCTCTCTCGGGTGGTTCCCCCTATACAAAAAGTCACCCATAAAGATGTCTTCCTATTAAGTGAAGAAAATGAGCAACAGTTTAGCGAAGTGAAATACATCCTGGCTACACTTCTCACCATTGCACCCCCTGGATGGGACAAGCCATTTTATGTTAATCCCAGTGTAGGAAGTGATACACTTGGAGCCGTACTAATGCAAAAGGACTCCCAAACCTCTTTCATGCATCCTATCTACTTCTCTAGTCGCGTCATGACCCCATCAAAAAAAGGATTCACCGCGGTAGAGCACATGGTGCTTGCATTAATGTTTGCCACTACAATGTTCCACTCTTATCTACTACCTAGACCCTTTGTAATTTTGACAATGGAAGAGGTGTTTCCGTATGTAATGCAACACATGGATGTCTCATCTAGAATATCTAAGTGGCTTGTTAGATTACAAGAGTTTGATTACACCATGCAAGTAGAGAACTCCACCAGGGCTAGTCTAGCAAGTATTCTTACTCATCGTCACTATGAGAAGAAGCTAAAGGTCAACACAGAAGGTAAAGAAGTGACACCAATGGTATAAATTCCTAAGCTATAAAAAGCTCATTCACTTTTCTTTAATGGAGCAGACAAAAGAACAGTGGACCGGGCTGTAGCTGGCATCATCATTTTCAATGAGAAAAAAAACAGGTATTCTCTATTGGGTAGCTACTACACTCCCACTCCAACAATGAAGCAGAGTACGAAGATTTAATTCTTGGATTAGAACAATGTGTTTTGCAAGGGGTTCAATGCCTAAATGTGTTTGGCGATGCCATGCTTTTGATAAAGAAGATAAATATCACTTGGATTTGTAAAAATCAGGTTTTTTTTGGCCAATTACGCCAAGTTAAGGATCTTTTAAGAAAGTTTGAAGTAGTGCAGTTATTTCACGTCCCTAGGGTAGAAAATCAAGAGGCAGATGCTCTAGCTAAGGAAAGAATACAAGATGTTCCCATAGGAGCAATCAAATTGAAACTATGCCTCTTTCAAAGGTAGCGATGCTATGCCTGATATCATCAGCTTCCTAAATATAGGAGAATGTCCCGAAGGGTATACCAAGGGCCAAAAACAATGGCTTGTCCGAAAGGCAACAAGATACCGCCTTATAAACAAAAATTTATATTGCAAAGGCAAAGACCAGATTCTCAGGCCAGTGCCAATCTCCAGTGAATCACAGAGGTAATCTCAAGTTGCCATGATGGTGTCTGGGATGGCCATTTTGCTCTAGATATTACTAGTAGGAAGATTCTATAGCGAGGGTTCTCGTGGCCTAGTCTAAACAGGGATATGCATCATTGGTGTAAAACATGCAAAGCTTGTCAAGTGTCCAGTGATCGAACACTAACCTATGAGCCATAGACTCCTATCATCTCATATGGTCCATTTGAGAAGTGGGGAATAGATGCAATTGGTCCTTTACCAAGGGACCAATCATGTAAACTATACATTCTAGTTGGTGTAGACTACATGACCCGATGAGTGGAAGCAGCAGCCACCACCACACGCATTACAACCCAAGAAGTGGAAAAGTTCATATTTGAGCACATTTGTTGCCATTTTGGCACACCTCTGGGGATAATATCTCATAGAGGGCCCAATTTCAGAGGTGATTTGGTGGGAGAACTAATGAAAAAGTTAGGCATTACACGGTGACACTCCACCCCAAACTATCCACAATGCAATGGTCTAGTGGAAAAGGTAAACGACATGATCTGTAAGATCATCACAAAGCAGGTGAATAACCACAAAAGTGATTGGGATAAGCATCTCATGGCCGCCATTTGGGCCTACCGCACGACATTCCGAACATCACTAGATTTCACCCCTTTTCATTTGGTATATGGGAAAGCGGACATTCTTCCCATTGAGGTACAGATAGCCAGCTTACGAGTTATGGCTAGTCAGCTATAGTGCCCAATTTCCCATCTCAACAACCACATCTTGGATCTAGAAAGGCTTCAGCTAGATATGGAAGATGCAATCAACCACTATGCAACGCAAGCAGAGCGTGCCGACTCACATTCAATCAAGGGCTTAAAGAAAAGGGTCTAAAGAGAGGCATGCTAGTGTTAAGATATGAAAACAGATTTGACACTAGGAAAGATAAGAAGTTTCAACCCAAATGGGAAGGACCATTTATTATCAAAAAGTGATACGCCAATGGCAGCTACAAATTGATGGAAGCCGATGGTCAAATTCACAAGACCAGAGTCAATGGATGGAGGCTCAAAAGGTACTTCTTAAGATTTGATCCATAGTTCATGCTAGATATTCCAGAGGAGGGAGAACCCTCCAACTCCGCTGCTAGGGAATCAGAAGTAGAGCTGGAAGCATGAATGCCTCTAGCTAGAAGGGAGGGCTAATGACGACTAGTTTTTGAAACCGCGACTGCAAGAACCAACCCCACTCGGGGGGGGGGGAGCCTAATAATAATAAACAAAAAAATAAAAAAATAATTTAACCTGCCATCCCGCCACCCTCTTCCCTCCCATGCATGCGCCCACAGCGGGCCACCGCTCAGCTTGGCCACACTCTCTCCATCTCTCCTCCATTATCACCAGAGAGGACAAGCTCTCTCTCTCTCTCACCTACTTGACTCCACCAACCCATCTCTCTCTCTCTCTCTCTCTCTCTCTCTCTCTCTCTCTCTCTCTCTCTCTCTCTCTCTCTCTCTCTCTCTCTCTCTCTCCCCCCATGTTCCTGTGTCACCAAGCCCATAGGGCGCATAAAACAAGTTTCCTCTTGTTCATCAACCAAGGTGGGCCGCCATGCATGAGACAAGAGTCTCCCTCTCTCTCTTTCATTATTCACACACACACACACACACACACACACACACACACACACACACCTTCCTCCCTCATTTCTCCCCTCTCATCCACACTCTCTCAGCCATACTCTCTCTCTCCCCCTCTTGTTTGTCAACCATGTTAAGTATGGAGCCTGATTTACCCTTGTAATTTTTTGTGGTAAATGCGCACATTTGTAAGGCCCCCATTATGAGGAGAAGCCATCGTGCGTGAAGGAAAATCACTCACCGGAAACCAAAAATTTCACGGACAAGAATCAAGGGCAACTTTAGAGGCCTCGGGGGCGGAGGCCCCCGAGCCCCAAAGACTTTTTTTTTCGCCGGAATATTCCTTTTCGCCGGAATATTATGGCCGGACGGCGGCCGGAAAGTGGTCGGAAAATAACCGGTCGGTTGGCTGGTAGTCAATGGCCGATGTCCGGTGGTCGGAAGTCAATGGCCGGTGGCCGGTGGCCGAATTCAAAAGCGGACACATGGGCGGATTGGAGGGTCCGATTTGGACTTATTCGCACAAGGGCGGCTACACATGGCTGTCTCTCATAAGAGAGGGCAGCCCTTTTGGCCTATAAAAGGAGGCCATTTCTACACACATTTCACGCTGTGAAGTTGATGCAACAAGGTGAATGTGAGGTGGTGAGAGTGAAGCAAGACGGGAGCTCCATTAAGGGTATAATCCCTTTGTAAACTACTTCTTGTTTTGAAGTACTAAAGCCATTGAGTGGCTGCTTTCCCGTGGACGTAGCCCACATTGGGTGAACCACATATATCGTGTGTACTCTCTCTCTCTCTCTACTCCGTAATCTCGTGTATGTAAATCTGTCTCTCTCCATTAAGTAATCTACTCAATTATCTATTTAGCTACGTCTTATTTCCTAACAAACCAAGGCGTGCCAGCCATGCATGCTCAACCTCTGTCTCCCTCATTCACTGCCTCTCTCTCTCATCTCTCGTTGACAACTCGCTCTCTCTCTCTAGATCTTGTCAGCGCCCCATATGGCGCAGCAGGGCTCAGCCCATTCTCTCTCTCTCTCCCTCATTACCTACACACACAGACCTACACACACACATGCACCTACACTCATCCTATACACACACACCCCTGACCAGTTAACTCTCTCTCCCCCTCTCGTTTTCTGAGACACTAGGTGGCCCACATGGCGCAAGGGAATAATAATCTCTCTCTCTCTCTCTCTCATTCACACCCGCACACCCACCCACCCACACACACACACACACACACACACACACACACACACACACACACACACACACACACACACACTCAACTCCCTCATCCTCTCCCTTACTTTCTCTTTCCCCCCTCTCTTCATTCTCGGACTCTCTCTCTCTCTCTCTCCCCCCCCCCCCCCCCCCCTCTCTCTCTCTCTCTCTCTCTCCCCCTCCCTCTCTCTCTCTCTCTACACACATACACACACACATACACACACACACACACACACACACACACTCACCCCAACCTCTCTCTCCCCACCACCCGCCCTCGTTCTCTATAAGACATTCTGCAGCATGTAAAAGAATTAAAATAATAATAAAATCACTCACTCTTGTTCCCACGCACACACACATACCGACATACCCACAATACACTCACAAGCACCTACACCCTCACACAATTACATACACTCATGAGCATTCACATACACACTCACAATCACATGCATATACATCCAAACATACACTGCACGTATATATGCACACACAAGAAGAGAAAAAAAAGAAACTCGACAGTCAACGCCCAACACAAAAAGGAGAAAGACGACCAAATCAGGTGGTGGCGACACCGAATCAAGAAATGACACCGAAGGCATGCCCCGGTCGAGCTTGAAACTCGCAAACGAGCTACATCGACACACTAGCAAAGATCACAATTCACCCGCATCTCGTCCTCGACGCATCTTTGCAGTAAATATCCATAGGGTAGTCTATTTTCCCATTATCAAGCCACAAATCTTGTATAAAAAACCCATTGTATATTGCCACCTCTCTCTAGGTGATGGTCACAAAGGCCCACCTAGGAGATATCACTTTAAAAATTCTCCTAAGACAAAGCAATGGTCAACCATATGGGACCCAACTTCTTGCTTTGTCTCTCCTGATGAGGACCCTAACCTAATTAGATTATCCTAAACTAATGCAGCCTGCACCTATAAAAGGGCACTAAGAGGTCACTATCAGGGTGACACTTGAGCACTAGGGCACTTGGGAGTCAGAATTTGAGAAGGAAGCCATGCACACACCATGATTCCAAGGGTTGCGATACACGAGAGTAGAATCTCTGTGTATATGGAATTTTTGCTAGAGAATGCATTATAGGCCCTCTTTCTCTCACTATCTCTCTCTATCTCTCTCTATCACCATAACCGCCATCTCGCCGAAACTAAGGTTTTTTGTAAATATTGCTTTGAATCAAGTTTCCCTCACATCCCAAGGGGTTTTCATCACCTACATCTCTCTCTCTCTCTCTACGGTGTGCATCATTTGTGCTATTTCAAATCATCGTTTTCTGCGTCCTAGCCACTCAAAGCTAGGTGGTGACCCCTTTTCTTTCCTGTGACGAGCTTGGCGTGCACGGTCCTGGCGTTGAGGCCGTCGGATCCATTTTGTGCTTTGCATCTGTCACTGCCATAATTCTTTTGAGTTGCTTTAGACTCTACCCACTTGGTTAAATAGTATGTAGCTACAATTTTATATTGAGCTTGGGTTCTATAAGCAGGTAGTTGTATTGGCCCAACAAAGTCTATACCCCATTTTGCAAAATCTCTTGCCCCCATCATTGGTCTCAAAGGCATGCTATCAACACGGGTTGGCAATTTTGCTCATTGATATGCATCACACCTTCGAACATATTCTTTGGCATCTGCAAAAAGTGTTGGCCACCATATGCCTGCCATTAAGATTGCTCTTGTTGTGATCTCACTAGAAAAGTGACCTCCAGCTAAACCAGCATATGCTTGTTCTATAATGGGAATATATTCATCTTCATTTGCACAAAGATGTAGATGTTGATCTTTTCCTCTCCGATACAGTTGGTTTCCAATAAGAGCATAGTCTCTTGCTTCTGTTTCAATTTCTCTTTGGCGACGTTTTCTCATATCCTCAGGAAATGTTCGGCTTGATAAGTAAGTAACTAGATAGTTACATCTCCACTTAGGAACAAGTGATATTCGAAACAATGTCACGTGAGGTATGGGTGCTTGTTTCTGGCGTTGAGGACAATTTTTCACAAATGAGTGAACAACACTCCTTATAGCTGGCCAAAATACAAGTCTCAAGATCCATTGCATAGTTTGGTCTTCCACAAAGTGAAGTCCTACTATGATAATATGTGCTTGACTTAGGTATTGGGTTTTCTCCTTAGGATTATTGCATAAAAGCATTATTCCATCTTGATTTCTTTTGTACAGCCTTCCAGCTAGTAATTGATACATAGCCATTTGCTCAATTAATCTAGTTGCAATAGGAAGTGGTATTTGCAAATCCACTTGAGCTATGGTCATCAATGATACCATATTTTCCAACCATCAAGGTATCATTTTCACGGAGAATAGATATGCATCTGGTAGATCATCGTCTACCCCCTTTGGTGGTTCTCAGGATATAATCCTTGAAAAATGATCTACTCTTTGATGAGTGGTGCCCTTTTCACAACTACAATGAAATCAAATTCCAACAAAATGATGAACCATCTCACTATTCTTCCTGTGTTGCATGGCTTGTTGACCAAGTTCAATAAGGTTTGGTGGTCCACAAAGAACACAAATTTGTTAGGTAATAGGTAATGTCCATACTTTTTTACGACGTATATCATTCCTAATCCTTCCCTGTTGGTGGTTGTGTAGTTTTTCTCCACCATATTCAACTGTCTACTAGCATAAGAAACCCGTCTTCTGGTTGAGCTAGTATACACCCGATGGAAAAATTGGAAGCATCTACATGTATGTGTAATATCTTATTCCAATCTAGTGCTTTCAATATTGGGGCTGAAGTGAGAGCTTGCTTAAGCTTCATGAAGGATTCTTCACACTCATCAGTCCATTCAAAGAGTGTTATCAAGTTGTACATGGGTTTTGCAATTATAGCGTACATGTAAATGAATCGTCTATAATATCCACAATGTCCCATGAAGGCTTGAACCCCTTTGGCTATTGTCGGTCTAGGCAGATCGGCAATACCATGAATTTTATTCATATCATTAGCTATGCCATTTTTAGACAGTATATGTCCAAGAATTTTTCCTTGTCTACCCATAAATGTGCACTTTTCAGGATTTAAGAAATCTTATAAAGTCTACATTTTTCGACTACCTTTTGAGGTGTTTAAAATGATCAGGCCGGATTGATGAATTTACACATAAATCATCCATATATACTTCCAAGAAATTCCAAAGATATTCTTTAAAAGCATGGATCATCAATCTTTGGAAGGTGGCAAGAGCATTAGTTAACCCAAAAGGCATAACCCGATAGGAAAAAATACCCCATTCAGTTGCAAAGGCAGTTTCATGTTAATCTTTGGGATCAACCAAAAGTTGATTGTATCGTGAAAATCCATCCAAAAATTTATAAGCTTCTTTTCTTGCAACTCGTTCTAAACATGCTCAGTGATTGGAAGAGGAAAGTTTTCTCTAATGGCAGCTGCGATCACTTTCTTGAGATTGACACACACTCTTAATTTTCCATTTTTCTTGGGTACTACCACAATTGGAGACACCCAATCTATGTGTTCAATTACATAAATGAATTCTGCTTCCTTTAGATTTTCTATCTCCTCTTTGATCTTCCTGGAAAATGTCTCATTATAAGTGTATGGACTTTATCTACTCAATTTTGCATCATCTCCCATAAATATGGTATGTTGACAGATTTCTAGATCAACACCCTTGAGATCCTTATAAGACCAAGCAAAGATATCTCGGTATTCTTATAGTAAGCTTAACAAAATCTCTTCTTCTTCTTTTGTAAGGTCATTTGCAATGTAGACACGTCTAGGCTCTTCTCTTGGTTCGACCAGATCTATCTTTTTTGCATTTTCAGGTCCTTCGTAGGACTCGCCTTGTTTTTGTAGTTCCCTGACAGGTTGTTCAACTATGATTTTTTGATCGTGGAGAGTATAATTCTTGTAATGGGATGGAACACTCATTACATCTTTACCCTTGTCCTTAGTGGTTTCCATTTCAGTTGTATATATCTCCTTTAGAGCTTTCTTTAACTCTTGATACTTCTTTCTTTGTTCAACTCGTGTCATGGTTGAATCCTTGTCCTGGAATTTAGGTTTTGCTTGAGTTTCTGTTCTCGTTTTTCTCAATGTTTTTTATATTTTTTGCTTTTCGTTTAAAGGATATCTACCAATGATTTTGTCTTTGACACAATCATGTGCATCTATCTGCATCAGAAACTGTGTTCTACTGGAGACTGATGGCATAGGTCTAGGTTTCAAGTTTCTCGTGTCTTTTTTTTCTTCTATACCATTTCTGTCTTCTTGGTTTCTGGTTTGGAAAGTCAAAAAACTTTTCCTCCCCTCCTTTCATGAGTAGCTTAGCTCTCACATGTTCTTTTTTTGACCCCGAATCATCTGAGATAGCTGAATGTTCTTCCAACTCATCTGTTGCATCATAATAGAGGTTTTGAAAAGACTTGTTGATCTTTCATCAAGTCCTTGGATTCTTGAATTTCATCTTCAATGTGAAGGGTTGAGATCATTTGTATGGAAATTATGTCATAGCCATCCTCATTGCAAAATTGAGTAGGCATAGACGCATTTACACATACATCCATTGTTGCCAAAATTTGAGTCCACTCAAATGGCTCAAACAAATGCTCTGGAAAGGGTTCAGGTACATAAGCTTTGTCTGTGCAATCCCTTTCTAAGATACATTCTTCTCGTTTTAAGCTCCCGTTTTTTTTACATCCAAATAGGTGTGTCTTTGTTCAACTAAGATGGAAGCTTAGTTTCAGCCAAAGAGACTGAGTCAAATTCTTGTATGGGCGTTTTCATGACATCTCTATAAGTGTGATCTTTTAGATTAACCCTTGTTATTGATCCCACTTGCTTCAAGTATAGATAATTGGTTCTCCAATCCTGGATAATTTGTACTTGTCGCATGAAATGTCTTCCCAAGATGATTTTATAATTGAGTTTCTTCCAAAGTCCACTATTGCAAAAGTGTGTTGATAGTCAATTCCACAGGAATTAACTATCACTTTTTCAAGCAATCCTAAGGGTCTTTCAATGTGTCCATCACCCAATTGTAATTTCATTCGAGTTTGTCTAATGGTTGGTTGTCCCCATGATGCCCATACTGCTTTCGTGGCTATGGCTATGCCGACCCCAGTATCCAGTATTCCCATGGCTTCTTTTTCATTATATCTCACTGGAAGGGTTGTGTTTCCTTCTTCTCCTTCGTAGTATTCTCCAACTTTGTTCATTAGAATGAATCTAATCTCTTTGTTATCCAATTCGTGTTCCAATTTTCCCAAAATTTTTGCGATTAGACATGTTATCCCCACCTTCTCTAGAGTTTTTTGTAGATCATTTCATAAATATGGTCTGATTTTTAACAATTCTCCTTAAGTAAGAGTGCATTGAATGAATGCAGACATGATGAATGGATGTTGTCTACCTCTAGGGTCCGTTCTGCTCTTTTTATCTAAGTGGTTTTACACACAATGGATTCATCTTCGTTATCTCCCAAGTAAGAGGGTAGTTTTTTTAAAGTCATGGGTTTAGACATTCCTGAAGCTTCAGAACCGCAATCCCATACAAGGATTGTACATCCATGTCCATATCACGAGGGAAATTGTTTAACCAAACTTTCTCTATAGGAGTTGACTTCAAAGTTAGGCTCCCATCATTAATGTCTCTAACTTCTTCCCATAAGTGTCTTGGCTAGTCTTCTTCTACAAAAGGAATTCCATCTAAAGAATCTTCACTGTCAGGCACTATGAGTTTTGGCTCTTTTGTTTCAAGGTGGGGTTCTACCACCAATTTGGATTTCTCTTTATTGGTTCCTACCACAAGATCCTCAGGTTTTGCCATACTCTCTAGCTTGGGATTTTGTTTTCCAGCATCTCTTGAGTAATTCTTACCAAATTTTGATAAGCTTCAAGCTTAGTTGCTTCCATTTTTGGAGAAGGATAGTTTTTCCATTTGTTTTCCATGTTTTGATCTGCTTTAAGCCCCGCTTGGTAAGCTTCCAAGGCTACATTAATTGGCTCAAAAATTTTGTCTACCAAAATTGATCCTCCAGATTTCACAGTGGTTTCCTTGATTTCACTTCCAGTTTCTTTCACTTTGTCCTGGAATAGTTTCTTGGCTTTCTCCCTGATTTCAGCCCTTTGTTTCTATTTTCTCATCTCATACCTTCTGCTTCTGCTTCTCTTGGTCTTTTGAGAGGAAATTTTAGTATTCTCCGAATCATCAGAGGAGTTATGTTTCTTTTTCTTAGTCTGGGATCTGGTGATTACCTTGATTGGAACAATTGGTTCACTCTCAGATGAGATACTAGGTATCACTTGGATTACGTTCACTAATATTTTACCCTTGTTTAAAGGATTTTTTGGACAATCTTTAGGGAAGTGTCGTCTTTTTTTGCAACATTGCATAAAAAAATATTCAACTGGCTTAATGTTCTTGTCAAGCTCTGGGAATTCATTTTTCCAGTGATCATGTGCACCACAATTATGATAGTTTCTTGTTCTTGGCTTAATCATGGGTGTTACTATTGGAGGTCTAACACCTTGATTAGCTACATAATGTATCGATGCAAGCTTTGGTGTAGTATGTCACAGGTTCTTCCATTGCTGGTGGATGTGAATTATACCAATCTCCTTCTACCATTACTGTAGATGGACTAGGCTCAACATAGGGTGTAACAGGCACTAGTGCTTGTTCATGTATGACTCCCTCTGAATGCATGTACTTTACATGCATTGCATTATGTACAGGATATGGAGGTTGTTGACCCAGCAACACATGTTGAGGTCTTTCCATACCCATCGGTGGTCTTTGAGCTGGGGCCATATTAGGCTACTATCTGTACATTGGTTGTCCTTGTGGCCTCATAGGCACGTATTGAACATTCCCATCATACTTCGGTCGGTAATAGCACTCATTGATCTCATGGTTGGTCCATTTACCCTCGATTGCATACCATTTTTGTGGCTTAATTGGTTGTCCCTGTTGAGGTATTCCTAGCCCTGGTCCCCTTATAGGTGCTTTTTGCATGTTATTCATCATGTCATTCATTCGTTTGAGCATGTCTTCTATGGCTGTAAATCAACCAAGGTCATTTCAACAAGGGAATTGGCAAAATGGGCCAAGGTTTTATCAATCGAATAATCCAATGCAACCATGTACTTATTGTGGTACAATGGGGCACAGGCAAGGACCTTCATGTGAGCTTTGGTGTAAGCATAGGAATGAGAGAGGGATTCCAATTGTGAAATTCAACTCTCCAAATGCATGGACTAGTTCTTCTAATGATGGCAGAATGAAACAACCAGCTCAGCTTAATGCAGTATTTTTGGAAGAAATTGATACTTCAATAGAAAAGCAGGGCAGTCAACAAGCAGAAACTGACTACAACCAGTTTATTGAGGAACCAAGGGACAAAATCACAAACTCATACACCCATTCTTTACATTATTCTCAGTGTGATTGTTCTCAATGTATTGAAATTGAAGAAGTATTGGAGAAACCATTGGCATCACAGAGTTTGGTTATTACTAGGTACAAAGGGAAGTTGCCCCCACAGGAAAAGGAACGGGAGAAAGATAATGAGGATCCTATTAATTGGAAAGCTCATGATAAAATCCAAAGAGGAGTTCTAAAGGAAATACAATCCAATAAAAACCTGAAGATTCATCGTATTTTTGGCCAACTGGTTCAATGTAGAAAATATGGGAGAATTTGGGCAGTAAACAATCTGATTCTAAAGAGTTACAGCATCACCTGAAATCAGATAATTCAATACATTCTCCTGCTATTAAGGGGCTATCAGATGATCTTTTTGAAGCATTGATGGATTCCCCTATTTTAGTGAAGGTGGGACAACTGTTGAAATTAGTTTCTGAATTTAGTCAAGGAAACTTACAAATTAGGTTAGTGAAAAGGATTTGCAACTGAAGGAAGAAATGAGCCGCATTCATCTGGCACATATCGACTCTGGAGAGGTAGCACCAATAGATGTGGACTACAAGGTTCCAGTAATCAACATTTCCATTGGGAAAGTATATTTGTCAGATGTGTTAGTGGATGGAGGATCAAGAGTAAACATCCTTCTTGAATCAGTTTGTAAGAAACTCAATTTAACCAAATGGGAACCTGCACCTTTTCAACTGAAGATGGCAGACTAGAGAAGAGTACAACCTTTGGGAATTCTGAGGAATCAGACTATTAGTGTTTCAAGATTAATCTTTATTGTGAATTTTGTGATTCTTAGATTGGAAGAAACAACCTGTTACTATCCAATGATACTGAGAAGACCATGGTTAAGGGCAGCCAAAGTCAAACAACTTTGGGGTGCAAACACCATTGTTATCAAAAAGGGCAAGAAGAAGGTCAGGATGCAGATGATTCCTTGGAAAACCATCCCACCAAGTTTTAGAGCTTTGTATGCAGAGGGTATCAACATGGGAGAAGCCATTGAGGAAGATGAAGAATAAGAATTCCTTCAAAGGAATAAAACATATTTTTTTTTGAAGTAGATGTGAAAAAGATTACAGATACAATTCAGAAATAGGTACAGTTACCTAACATAAAACTAACAGATAACAAAAATGTTTCAGGTAGTACAATTATTACTAAAAAGTTGCAAGACGAGCAGGAAACCTTGGAAGCAATAAAGCATGCAGCGAGAATGTTTGAGGACAAAATGTCAAAGAACTCAAGGGTCAAAGCAGATGATTTGGAAGATATGAACTTGGGAGAGGAAAAAGAGCCCAAAATGGTTAAGGTGTCCCCCACTAAATTGGACCTGAATTTCAAAACGTCATTGAAAACTTTGTTGCAAGAGTTTAAAGATGTTTTTGGCTGGTCTTATACTGATATGAAGGGAGCAAATCCAGTAGTAAGTCGGCATAAAATCAATTTAAAAACTGATGCAGTATCAGTCAAGGAGCAGAGGTATAGGATGATTCCTAACTATGCCAAACAGGTGAAGGAGGAAATAGATAAACTTTTGGAAGTAGGTTTCATCTATCCAATGGATAAAGTAACTTGGTTTTCACCCATTGTGGTGGTTTCAAAGAAAAATGGCAAAATCAGAGTCTATGTGGATTACAGAAAACTGAATGCTACTACAATTACTGATCCATTTCCATTGCCTTACTGTGATACAATGCTAGAAGCAATTGCATGAAAGGAAATGTATAGCTTTCTGGATGGTTTCAGTGCCTATAATCAGGTTAGTATGTCTTTGGAGAACAAGGATAAAACTACATTTATTACAAAATTGGGTGTATATGCTTCCACAATAATGAACTTTGGATTGAAGAATGCACCACCAACTTTTCAGAAATGGGTCATGGAAGTTTTTGATCCTTACCTAAAAACATTCATGAAAGCGTTTTTGGAAGATTTTAGTGTCTCAGGGAATAAAAATGAACATTTTTTTCATTTGAGGTTATGTTCTCAAAAATGCAGGGAGACCAAGATGTCACTCAACCCTGTAAAGTGTGCATTTGCAGTGAAAAGGGGAATTTTGTTGGGTCACATAATCAGTCAAGAAGGCATTGCAAGAAGGTGGAAACTATTTTGAAAGCACAGGGGATGATTTTTGGACTTCAAAAATTCAGGCATTATTTGTTAGCCAATAAGGTAACCATTCATGTAGATCATCAAGCTTTGGTGAATAAGCCACATTTGTCAGGAAGACTGGCTAGATGGGTTCTATTGATGCAGGAATTTGATTGTTCAGTAATTCACAAACCAGGTTAGGAGAAATTTATTGCAGATTATTTGAGCAGATTGGATACAAGTGAAGTTCCCACTCAGGCAATTGATGAATTACCTGATGTAAACATGTTTCCAGTTCAGGTGATTCAAGACAAGGATTCATGGTATGCAGATATGTTGTACTTTCTTCTTGAAGGTGTTTTACCAAGACAAATGGTAGTTACACAAAGAAAGAAACTTGCATGGAAAAGCAAGTCTTTTACAATAATAATGGGAGTTTTGTACAAAAGGGCAACTGATCAGATTCTCAGGAGATGTGTGGAACATTTTGAACAGAATGTAGTATTATCTAAAGCTCATTCAGGTAATGCAGAAGGTCATTTTTCAGGGGATATCACATCAAATAAAATTTTACAAAGCAGGTTTTGGCGGCCACCAGTTTTTAAAGATTCCCATTAGTTTGTGAAGTCATGTTTGACATGTCAAAGGAATGACAGATTCTGAATGCTGATAGAATGCCTTTACAACTTGTTCTACCACTTGAACCTTTTCAAAAATGTGGGTTAGATTTTGTTGGCCCTGTGAAGCCAACAACAAAGTTTACAGGGAACAAATATATTCTTGTGTGGCAATTGACTATTGTACCAAGTGGGTAGAAGCACATGCCATGAAAGACAACAGAGTAGAGAGTGTGGCTAGATTTCTTTAGAAAAACATAATTGACGAGGTTTGGATGTTTAGTTGAATTGGTTTCATATTAGGGAGAACATTTCATCAACAAGGTAATCAAGAAGCTTATTGAATATCACCTGATTATCCATAAAAAGTCCACAGTCTACTATCCACAGGCTAGTGGTCAGGCAGAATCTACTAACAAAACTCTGGTAAGAATTTTGAGAAGAATTGTTTCAGAGAACAAGAAAGACTGGGATACAAAATTAGATTCAACACTATGGGCATTCAGGACAACATTCAAAGTAAGTATAGGGATGACACCATTTAAGATGGTGTATGGTCTGGAGGCAATTGTCCCAATGGAATTTATTGTTCGTAGTTTTAGAATTGCAATTCAATATAAACTGTCAACAGATGAATCATGAGATTGTAGACAGGAGCAACTACTGAAATTGGAGGAAATCAGGATTCAGGCTCCTTATGTAACTGAAGCTATCCAAAGGAGAAGGCAGGCTTGGGTAGACAGAAATATCAAATACAGATCATTTTTAGAAGGAGATTGGGTCCTGATGTACAATAGCAGACTTGGCAAGAGGCTAGGAAAACTCAAACTGATGTATCTGAGTCCTTTTCAAATTGCAGAAGAGATAGGGGATTCAACATTTTTACTGGCAGACTCTAAGGGAAGAATATTCCCTAAAGCAGTGAATGGTTTTTGACTAAAACCTTTCGTGGGTGGGAACCCTCATTTCAAGAGTAAGATAAATGATGAGTTAAAGCATGTGGTAAATCTTGTGGGGATTTTCATGCTTATTGTTGAGCAATCACGTCAAGTAGATTCAAATTTAAAGGTTACCCTGAGGTTATTTCTTCACAAGCTACTTTCCTTTCACGTTGTGCACGTTTTCTTCATACAACCTTATGCGTTTTGCCGCTTTCTGTTGCCATGTCTAAGAAAGCCCTCACCACATATGTTTCCTCTACTCTGCCTTCTCAGAAAACTGATGAGAAAGCTCCCATGGGGATAAGGATATCGGCATGAAAATATCTTCTTACAGCTCACGCCATTGCAAGAGCAGATGTCATCATTGATGAAGAGTTGTCAACGCCTCTTGAGGAGTCACCACTTGTCATGGAGTGTGGTCTTGTTGATTACAACTTCCTTGACATGCGTTAGGAGTTAGATTTACAGGTGGTGGTACATAAAGAGTGTCTCAAGAGGATTGGGTTACTTCAACATGCAATGTTTCCCTGGAAACATTGGAGAAACAATCAATCCCTGATGACTTTATTAAGTCATATTCAAGATACTAAGGATAACATCTTTTGAAGTTTTTGGTTAGGCCCTGAGTTGATATCTTCAGTATTTCAACTTCACTTGATGATGATAACTCAGTGGGTAGAGCTTCAGATGCCTTAATGGAGTCAGAATTCGGTCAGGCATAGGGGAACAAGGGTTACTACTCAGTAAGCAAACTGCAGAATCCTTACAAATTTCAGCAAATTAAGTGGTCCTTGGAGAAGGTCTGTGTTTTGGTAAAGCTTGAATACATTTCTAAAGAGAATTACGCTCTTCTTCATGCTGCAGAATGTGGTAGAAAAATAGGTTGGGCCAACTTATTGTTTCAAAGGATCGGTTCAGAAGTCTTTCAGAAAAAGAAAAGAAATGATAGATCCACAAAGATTGGGGCTTTTTTGATTGCTCTACAGGTTCATGCTATGAGTACGACCACATTGGGAAGTTTAAGTGACAAGGATTTTGTTTTTGGGAGACAGATCGAAGGTAACAAAGAAGCAGAAGTGTGCAGTTCTCAGACAGAGCACAGGACGAAGAAACTGCAGGATGTTCAGGCCCAAGACAGGACATTGTCAAAAACTGAGTAGGAGGAAGAAAATATGTGGAAAAATTTGAAAGATCAGTTTGATACTGATTTAGATACTTTGATGGAGACACCTAAACCCTCAGTAAATGTTGATGTAGGTCATTTTTTTCTCTTAAGCCATTCTTGAAGTTGAAGAGGAGGAAAATGAAGAGTCCTGCAACACAAGTCAAACCAGATTTGGCGGAAGGTGTGATGCTAAGTAAGTTTGGAATTCAAATTACAACTTTTGAGGTTTATAAAGCTCTTGACCTTGTTAGAAGCTTTACATCACAGAGCCAACTGAAAAGCTCAGTGCTCCAAAGAGAAAAGTTTCAGTTGGAAACTCAGATTGCTCAACTACAAAACTAAGGAGGATGACAAGCTGATTTCAGATCAAGAGGGTATTATTGTTAAACTGAAGAATGACTTACTGATTGCTACCAGTTATTTGGAATTTTATAGGGCTCAGTTGCAAAGAAGGGAAAAGTCATCAGACATTATTCAGTCCTGGAAGGAACAGTGGATGTCAACCTTAAATAATCAGTTGGAAATCTTGGGTAATGATTACTCTAAATTACAATTTGACAACAATGTACTTCTGAGCAGGTTCAGGCTTGTCAAAAACTGGAAACAAAACTGAGGGAAATGGCTGATGAGGATTTGGATCTAGATGGTTGGTATTTGTTACCCCATGATGTTGAAGTATTGAAGAACTAAGTCAGAAAACAAGGAGAACAGCTGTGGTTGGAATTAAGGAAGAGAATGGTCTCTTTAGTAAATATTCCATACCAAAATTTTGCAAAGGAGGACAAGCATGATGAGTAAATACTTCTTCAGAAAACAGTATGATGACCTCAAAAAAGAGTTTGAGGATTTCAAAGTGCAGAAGCCTACAAATGTCTTTCAGGAACAGAAAACTGAACAAGATAAACTCCATCAAGTAACTAAGGAAGCTGCACATGGCCTTGAGGGAGCAAAGGATTTCCACACTCTTATAGATGCAATAGAGACACATGAGACTCTGAATCTGGATATAACAACACCTTTTACTGAGCAGGAAACTGATCTGAACCTGAAGGAGTTGGAGGCAAGTACAGGTACTATAGCAGAGTTGTTCAAGATATTTTGGGCAAAGAAAATGTATTTGGGAAGTTTCCAAATTTGCAGCAAGAGGAAACCTTGAAAAGCAATGAGGAGGATGTTGCAATAACCACCGGGGATGAAACTAGACCTGCAACATTGACACAGTCATCAGTTTCCTTGGAGGAGCCTGTGAAGGAGTTACCAAGGGATTATGATATTCAGTTACTAGAATAGTGTTGTTTAACACTGATGGATGGGGGGTGTCTTATTGGTATAATATTATGTATTTGTACAACTTGGATTCAGTTCCAAGCACTGTACTTTGAATAGTGTTATCTAGTAAGCACTTAGAATTTTTTGTGGAACAAGGGATTAATGGGTGTGAAGTCAAATTTTTTTTGAGCCAGAAATTTTTTTTCCACCAGAGTGTGCCAGGTGTTAACCTTAGATATATTTTCAGTTAAGTGTTGGTAGAACCTTAGCTTTTAACTTTCAGTGTTTTGTAAGTTAATTGGCTTGTATCTCTTCATTTTTTCTGCAAGGAAGTTATCTCGCACCCCTTGTAATGAGATGTAAGAGAGAGGATAGGATGAATGAAGGGTTCTGGCTATGGAGTATCTCAATTTTTGTTTATTCTCTGTATTCAATCTCTATGTTGAATCTGTACTACAACTTGAACAGGTACTAAAACTGTGTTAATTCTGTGATGAAGTACTGTAATGTCTTGATACATGATTCATTTGTAATTCACTATCTCCAATGCCTCAATAACAAGAGACATGGTACGTGTTTTATAATTAATCAACGGATCAAATTCATGAAAAAATGGCATTCCCAAAATCATATCAATACCATGCAATGGTGCTACAAAAAATGTACATGCTTGTGTAAATTCACCAATGAAAATTTCAACAGTGACTTGGGTTTTGCAATTAAAATGTTGATTATTAAAAACAGTTTTGACTTTGTGAGGTGAAGAAATTTGACAGAGAGGGTTGTTATGCTAACAGTGCAAAAATAAATCATGGTTACGCCCATCATCTAAAACAATGGTGACACTTTCACCCCTGATCGTGCCTCGCACTTTATACAAAGTGTGAGGATATATAGGAATACTTGAAGATGGGTTGTCATTGTGATCATACTTAGGATCATATCCCTCACTATAATTAGCTTCCACTTCATTGTCATCGGGATTAGCATATTCGATGAGGTTAACAGTAGCACCATTTGGGAGGTTCTTGTTGGAGGGACATTGGTTTGGATTTCGGTGACTCCATTAGATTGGCCATTGGGTTGGCCATTGCTCTTAGCAAAACCTTTTGGGCACTTATCTGCATAGTGACCATACTGAAAACATTTGAAACACTTAACATTTGTATTAACCTTAGAGTTAAGAGTAGGACATTGGTTGGAAGAATTTTGGTTGCCTCATTGCTGCGTGTTGTTGTTGTTGTTGCCATAAGGTTGAGAGATTGTAGTAGAATTGTCAAATCTGTGTCTCTTGAAAAAGGCAGGGCTTTGATGTTTGTTCAGTCAAAGTTAGGAGAGAAAGAAGCTCTCTTATTACGATTAGTGTTAGCAGCCTTTTCGGTGTGAGAGGGTTGTCCAACTTTCTTCTTCTCCACATTAACGAACAAATTAATAGCCTTTCACAATGAATCTGGTTTAAACATATCTACCTCAGTGCCAATTTGTAGTGCTAAGCCAGATATATATACTTTAATTTCTTGCAATTGGCATGTTCAATATCTTGTAATTGAATTAAATAGTTCCAAAAACGATCAGTGTAGCCCTGTACATCTTCATTTTGACCCTACCACATTAAATTCCATTGGCATCATGCTTTAGCTTTATACTGTGTGGGCAAAAATTGAGGTAAAAACAACTTTTTGAATGCATGCCAGGTACGTGGTCTTTTACCATGCTGTGTGGTGGTGTTCCACCACAATGTAGCGCTACTGGTGAGATGATTTGATGCACACTTTATCATTTCACGTTTGGGAAAGTCTTCATCATGAAAATGGTCATCTAATTGACTAGCCCATGCTAGAACTGTGCTAACATCTTTAGTGCCATCAAAATCCTTGAAGGAATCCTTTTCTCCTAATTTTGTTTTGCTTGGGTGCCAATGCATATTATAATGCAATACTTTATCTTCAAGATCTTGCCTTCGCATACGTTCATACGTGAGAGATTTTTGCAGATTGGCAAGCTGCTCAACAACTGTGGGTGCCTGTAGAAGGTATGCCATGATTGCATGCTTTTTTTCTCTTCCTTTTTTTTGTTTATTTGAATATGTATATATATATATATATATATATATATATATAAACGTTATGAATGTATATGTATACGATGATATGAAGAGTAACGCTTAAGAATTAAAAATAATGGAATAAGCAAAAATAAATGGGTACTTAGCTCGTAGATTTGCTCATGCCGTCCAGTCCAAGTTGTGGAGTACGATGGCAAGTTCAAAAACGGAAATTGGTTGATAATTCAGATGCAAGTTGAGTGGATTTTATTTTTCTAGCATTTGATGTCTCGTATCCCCAAAAGACGATGGCAATAACAATTTAAGAATATGATCAGCCTTTGGATATGATGAATCAATTATGGCTAGCTTCATGCTAGTGCCTTTGAGGTTTTAGGCATCTACAACGAACATGAGCGTCATGTTAGGAAATAAGACGTAGCTAAATAGATTTTTGAGTAGATTACTTAATGGAGAGAGATAGATTTCACACACAAGAGATTATAGAGTAGAGAGAGAGAGAGAGAGAGAGAGAGAGAGAGAGAGAGAGAGAGAGAGAGAGAGAGAGAGAGTACACACGATATACGTGGTTCACCCAATGTGGGCTACGTCCACGGGAAAGCAGCCACTCAATGGCTTTAGCACTTCAAAAGAAGAAGTAGTTTACAAAGGGATTAAATCCTTGATAGAGCTCCCGCCTTGCTTCACTCTCACCACCTCACACTCACCTTGTTGCATTAACTTCACACTATAAAATGTGTGTAGAAATGGCCTCCTTTTATAGGCCAAAAGGGCTGCCCTCTCTTATGAGAGACAGCCATGTGTAGCCGCCCTTGTGCGAATAAGTCCAAATCGGACCCTCCAATCCGCCCATGTGTGGCCGCCATTGAGAAGACAAGTCCGCTTTTGAATTCGGCCACCGGCCATTGACTTCTGACCACCGGCCACCGGCCATTGACTACCGGCCAACCGATCGGCTGTTTTCCGACCACTTTCCGGCCGTCGTCCGACCATAATATTTTGACGAAAAGGAATATTCCGGCGAGTGATTTTCCTTCACGCACGATGGCTTCTCCTCATAATGGGGGCCTTACAAATGTGCGCTTTTACCACATAAAATTACAAGGGTAAATCAGGCTCCATACTTAACACGTCAAAACATTTATATTTAGGAAACCTGCTTTGGAAATCTTAACAGATGACCGAAAAGAGGTTTTTGAATGGAGAGCTCAAAGAATTTGAAGGCAATGAAGGTGGCCCACTGAATTGGACACAACTTTATTGTGGATAAATATATTTATATACTTTTTGTCTGTCGAGTAACGAGTTGAGAGGGGGAGTATGAAGGGTCCCTTAATTGGGTGGCTTGTTTAAAGAAAAAGTGTGGTGGGTGGATGATCAATGGTGAGGTACCTGAAGCCTCACCTTTTTTTGTGAAAAGGGAGTGTGGACAATCGTTAATGGGCGATGAGGATTGGCAAAGCCGCCAGTAGCGTGCGCAAGGAAGAAAGGACGAGGGCGTTGCCTGCAAACATTTTCAAGTTACAAAGAAGAAGCAAAAAGCCATCAAAAGACCAGAGCATTTGTATTGATGCAGAGCCTCGACAATTTGGTGGTCGTCAGACGGCTTGGTTTGGTGTGTGTAAGAGGGCCTTCTCACGGTGTGAGCTAGGAAAAAAAAACTGGGGTATGTAAGCGGGCCTTCTCACGGCAGGTGTGAGCTGAAAAAGCTCAATTTGGTTGGCTTTTGGTCACTTTCCTTTGCATGGGAAACCTCTACAAGCTTGAGTCGGCTGTGATTGCTTCTTGTCGGCTTCCTTCTAGTTTTTGCAGTTCAAGTTTGCCTTCAAACCAATACCCAATTTCATAACAAGTTCCGAGTTTAACTCTCCTCGTCGCATAGATCTTTGATTGTTTTCTTCTTCTACGTCCCCTCTTCTCTTCCTTCTTTAAGTTTAACGATGTCAAATCAAATTCACCAAGTCTCTCAAAGCTCTTCAGAAACACTTTGTTCTTGATTGCTTGCCCCCATGCCTTCACAAATCCATTGTCTTTAGCAATTTACCTCAATTTAAGATTTGCACATATCCAATTATGTTGCCGATCAGCAAAATTTATGGCAAAAATTTCCTATTAATCTGCCAATTTGAGGATTCTCTCAAAATTGAATATTCTGTGCCGATAACTTGAACCAAGGCTCTAATACGACTGTTGGAAGGGGAGATTGGGAGAACGGTTGCTTGCTTCCAACTCCCAAATTTTCTTGCACCTCTGCTTGTCAACTTTTCACCATCCCTTCCAATTACCAAGTACTCACACACACCTAGACTATGACAGCGCACACACACACGTGCGCATGCACACATGCAAGAGAACAAATTGACATGCACGCATGCAAGAGAACAAATTGACAAGGGAAGAGTGTAAGAGAGGTTGTAAGAGATGTAGACATAATCATGGAGTACATAGAGTAACACAACATAGCATAAGAGAGAGGAAAGGGAAAATTAAGAGAATTTACACAAGAAAGGGCTAAAGATCGCAGCCCCAAACTCCACGGCACCTCTTGTGGAGTTTGGTATTTGATATTTGAGATTATTGTTGGTGCTAAAAATTGGAGGTCCCTCTTTTACACTTTAGTACCACTTTAGTTATGAGTGGAACACATTACTTATTGCATGACCCTCTTAGGGTGAGTTCTCACTATTCTATTTACAAAGGAGCCATAGTGGCTTATAGATAAAAGATCTAAAATATTGTGCAAGAATAAAATGATTGAGAGAATTATTATTTGCCAACACCTCTTCGTCAGCTCCTAGAATTCCAATCTACAAACCATCATGCACTCACTATTTTAGTAAAATCAAATAGAAAATACATAATTAACCATTAAGCCAGCTATCCCAATTGCAGTTAACCACATGCAACAGGAGGGTGCCCAGTCTTGTAACAACTTGTGTCATAGATCCTGACCCAGCAGCTCTTGAGATAGGCCATTGGAGGCTTTGGGCTTGGGAGAGCTTCCCTCTCACATGAGTGCAGTGGGATCCTGGAGAGTGGCTTTGGAGGGAACCTTTCTCTTCAACTGACCTCCCAGGGGTCCCTTTCTTTCAATACACTATTTGACTGGGGCGTCACATATTGGGAGCACGTAGAGAGGCTTGTCCTGCTGGAGCACTTCATTGGTAGGAGGAGGGTCTCACAACTGAGTTCTTGTCAGTCTTTTGATCGAGGTTGTGGGACTCTAGATTGCCGTGCGGCGAGTTACTTTGTTCCAGTGGCTAGCTACACATAGAGGTACAACAATGGGGACCTGGCTAGTACATAGTGGTCTTTCGACAACATGTGCAGCTTGTGACCATCCTTTGGAGAGTCACTTTCATTGTCCATGGGACTGCCTTATGGCACATTAGGTTTGGCTTTGGGTCCTTCGTCTCTTTCCACAGTGCAGCAATACACTTGGGAGGGAGTTGCTGGCCCTGCACTATAGTTTGAGTTGACTTCCACCAGCAGGATGATAGTGATACATGGGGGTCAACCTACACTCCAACCTGCTATAGAGCTTACCCCATATGAGTGGAGTAGTGAGAGAGAGGTGTGCAGGGAGCTCGTCTATGGCCTGACACTCTGGTTCATTTGGCACGCCCATTGCTTCCACATCTTAAAGGCTCGCCTTGTCTCACTAGCAGAGGCTCTTCGAGACTTTTGACTGAAGTTGATCCATACTCTCAGGGGATAGTTTGAGAGACTTCAAGGCAGCTCTGATCGCATGCGAGAGCGCAGAGAGGTGCTCCTACGACTGTGGAGCCCTAGGTCTTTCTTCACCATGGTCTGGGGTGAGCCCAAATGGCACTACCATCCACCTGTGTGGCTTTTCCCTCCTCCCATCTCTTGATTTAGCCCTCATTGTACATATGTTGTTTTCATTGGGAGAGTCTCCCCTTATGGTTGATGTAGCGCTCTCTAGTAGAGGTGGTTGTAGCCCTATAGGTAGTTTTGTTAACTAATGGAAGGATCTTTTTCTCGCAAAAAAGTAAGGGAGCATGATTCTTTCATATTGTTTGATCCTTGCTGCACCCACAACTTTATAGCTACTACTCTAGGAATTCATGACTTCAAGATGGGGGATGTGTTAAAAACACATGGAGCTTTCAAAGGACAAGAGGCCTCAACCATTCCATTGATTGAGAAGCTAAGGCTCCATGTGCAAAACTACGTTGACAAAGAATATTTCTTTATCTCTCCACTCAAGCATAAAGATGTTATCCTAGGGGCGCCATGGTTTGATCACATGGTTGCCACTATGAAATTTCTTGAGAGAAAATTCCTCTTTTTCTATAGAGGAAAGAATGTTGCACTTAATGTAAATAGTGTGGGAAACACTATATTACTTATACAAAGTCAAGATTTAGACACGGTAATGAAAATTTCTCTTTCTTATTTATATGGTTTTTGTCAGAGTCTAAGAAAGACGCATGTGTTTCTAATGAAGTTAAAAATGAAAAGAGGAGTTGGGATTCTCTAGTTTCCTAAATGATTTTCAAGATGTATTTGTGGATAACATTCCTAGGAGCTTCTACTTGGAAGTTCACCTCGTTAATAAGCCTCCTTATTGAGTCTCTTTGGCTCAACAAGAGGATATTATGAGGCAAGTGAACAAGCTTGTGGAAAAAGGGATGGTCAAGCCTATTTCATCTCCATTTTGTTCACCATTTCTACTAGTACAAAAGAAAGATGATGGGATATGTGTGGACTATCGGGCTAAAAGAATGTCCTTATATTCCAATAGATCTATATGAATTGAGAAGCTTTATAGGAATGTGCACATATTATAGATGCTTCATAGAAAAATTCACATTCATAGCAGGGGCATTGAATGATTTAAGTAAAAATAATGTTAAATTTGTATGGATTGAAAAACAAATTGGATCTTTTGAATATGTAAAGGCAAAGCTTACCTCTCAACTAGTGTTAATATTACCAGATCTTTTAAAGCCTTTTAAAGCCTTTTAAAGCCTTTTAAAGTCTATTTTGATACTTGTGGATAATGCCTTGGAGTTGTATTGCTTCAAGAAACCCATGCCATAGCATATGAAAGTAGGAGATTGGATGAACAAGAAAAGAATCTAGGCATATATGAAAAAGAGCTTCTGACTATTTTACATGCCCTAAATGCATGGAAGATTTATCTCCTAAGCACCCCGTTGATTTTGCACACAGATCACCAATATCTGAAGTACTTTTTGATACAAACTAAATTAAGTGATAAAAAAATGAGGTGGCAAACAATCTTTCACAATTTACCTTTTAGATTACTCACATAGGTAGTAAGCACAACCAAGTGGCCGATGCTCTTTCACAAAGACCAAGGATAAATATTGTATCAATATCTACTCACAATGATCTAAACTCTATGATAGATGAACGTATATCCATGGATTTTATCTTTGGATTATTAAAATCCGTTTATGGGAATACCTGACTTTAGACAATACTCGACCAGTTGGGCAAGCAAGTGCATTTTATACTAGTCAAAAAGACTATTAAAGCACACCATATGGAAACCCTCTTTATCTCATAAGTATTCATCATGGCTTACCAACATCTATAGTATCCCAACAAAGATCCAAGAATGACTAGCAATTTTTGAGAATCTAGGTACTAAGTTGAATTTCTCCTTAGTCTATCACCCTATGGATGGCCAAAGTGAAATACAAAATTCAACTATTATTGATCTACTCAAAGCATATGTTGCATAAGTACATCAAAGATATCAATGGAAAAAGTATTTACCCTTAGTAGAGTATGCATACAATAACAGTCTCCATATTTCTATAAGGAAGGAACCCTTCAAAGTACTTGAAGGAAGACCCAATCTCCCATTAATAGTAAAAAAACTTCGAAAGATATTTGCTGATGTTGATGAGTATAATAGGGACCTTAAAAAATCTTTTAAGAAGATTAAGGAAACTATGTCCATCATGCAATAGAAGCAAAAGGCTACTACTGAGATAAGCATAGAGGAGCCTTGACCTTCAAAGAGAATGATTGGGTATTGCTCAAGTTTCCCGAAGCACGCCTAAGCCATACTACGGGCAAGGGAACAAAAGGACGCCCCATGGGTCACCAGAAATAACATACTAAGTTAACAAAAAAATACTATGGCCCATTTCAAATTCTTAAGCCTATCAATGAATTAGCTTACAAGATAAGGTTCCCTAGCACATAACTCATTCAAAATGTCTTTCATGTGAGCCTTTTGAAACCTTATAGGGGCGGCCACCCAAAGAACCAATAATGAAAGAACCACCCGAGTTTGAATGCCAAGAAGAGATCTTGCAACCAAGAGCATTCTATAGCATGAAGACAAGGTTTTAAGAAGTGGTAAGACTATCCAACAATATCTTATGAAAGTTAAAAACTATCCTTTCAAAGATGCAAGGTAGATGCAAGTCATCTAGTTAAGGGATAATGTAAACCTTGTATATACTTACAATGATTCCTATCAAAGGTAGGAACCGGATATATACAAGTAGATTTTATAAAGAATTTTATCTTGTTTTGACTCAAGATTTCTCTAAATGTTCATAAGTTTTAAGTATATACATACCATGAATCAAGCTTCCAACAATTTAGTCTCTCAATCACATAATAGACCTTGCCAATCTACTATAAAAGATGATTAGGGCTAAGTAAAGACATGTTTGCAACAACTTAGTCTTCCAAGCACCAACTGGAGCTAGTCACCACCACTGTGGAAGAATGTTGATGGGTAAAAAGGGATCCTCTATACAAACAAACAATACTGGCTATGACTTTATTTGTCCTACTCCATAGTCGAGAATGACTATGATTTCAAGGGAGAGATAATGTCATAAAAATTAATTTCTAACCTTCTAAAATTATTTTTCATCTAAATTTAACCATTTAAGTTCGGGAAAAATAAAAGAGAACAAGTGAAGTTGATTTAAGTGCTTATGGACCGGCTCGATCAAAGATTTGGGACCAAAAGGAGAAGTCCATAAAGGAGCAAGGGTAATTGTTGTTTAGTTATCTTGGTCATAGGAACATGTCAAGGAAGGATGTATACATCCCAAGAAACCTTGATCAAAGATACAAGCCAAAGGAGACAAAATCAAGAGGGTGCAATTTGTTTCAAGAAAGGAAAGGGGGACATGTGTTTGTATAAGCATTAAGCTGCATTTTAAGCCTTTAATTTTCATTGGACCATGTAGTAAGCATTGCACTTTGAGAAATTTGGTAAGTGTGGAAAGGGGAAGAGAAGAGGAAGAGGGTGCAATTTGTTTCAAGAAAGGAAAGGGGGACATGTGTTTGTATAAGCATTAAGTTGCATTTTAAGCCTTTAATTTTCATTGGACCATGTAGTAAGCATTGCACTTTGAGAAATTGGGTAAGTGTGGAAAGGGGAAGAGAAGAGGGCTCATGGAGTTTTATGATTCTTTCTATCTCATTTTTCTTGCACTTTCAAGTGCTCAAGAGTGGCTAAGCAAGAGTTCTCACACTTCCTCTCACATGGGCGCTCAAGAGTGAGTATGCTCAAGAGCTTGACGATGGATGCAAATCCAAGCAAGTAAAGGATCTTCTTCTTCATCATCACCTTCTACTACTCTATTATGCTAAGCTATGCCAAAAGCTTGCTCATGGGGTAAGAATATACAAAGTATAGTTTCTCTTGCTTGAAAAGTACTTCTTTCACCCTCATCTACCTCTTACCCTACAATTATTTCTCCTCACTAGGGTGTTTAGGGTTTGGGAAGGAGGGTTACACCATGGAATCTTGAAGAACACAAGTTGTGTTGTAATCAAAGCTCTCTTTAAGACAGAATTATAATACAAAGACCTTTTGGAAGGGGGACCTCTCTAAGCAAATCCAGCTTGCATCAAGTTGTCAAGTGCATGGTTTTAATGTTCTAATGTGTAAATGTGCAATGAAATCCTGACACAACATCTAGTCTCCTCTAAAAATTTTCTCAAGGAAAAATCTCTCCTTTCATAAGTTAAATTCCAATGAATCTAAAAGCAACTACTAATTTTTTTGACAATTGTTATTTGATCTTTTCATGAAAAAGTTGTAGATCTTTTTGGGGGCTCTCGCATACTGTCTGTGGGGAGCTTGTAATGTTTTTGTTATTTTATCGTATTTAATTCTCCACTCACATTTGTGAGTATGACAAAAATTAAATTAAAAAGTTGTTATCAACCATTTCACATTTAAATTTTCTCGTACACCAACCATTAAAATAATTTTCGATGATGCATTGCTTCCATGATACCATATATTGATGGAGCATTGGTCATACAAACACCCCCCCCCCCCCCCCCCCCCCCCCCCCCAACCTGATGGTGGTCATGACAAATGTGTGTACATGCGAATGCATGCATTTTCATATGGTATGAATATCCACTTACTGAGGGAGAGGGAGATGACACCTTTGAAAGTCAGTATAACATTGCCATCTAGTAGACTACCCAAAAAAGCTACCTATCCCTGGAGTGTGAATAACCTGCCTATAAATAGTATTGTGTGAAATAAGCCCTATTAAGAGAGTAATCCCCCAAAGATTTTTCCCATGGAGTTAAGAGCTCTTTAGGTCTTTATGTATTCCATAAGCGACCAAATGCATCCCTGCAAAGAGGGGTCAAAATTCCAACATGTTGACCCTTCTCCGTCTCATTTGATCAAGTAGCCTAAGACGATTAAGACCATATTAGGTAAAGTGGGAAAATCCCAATTCCCAGGTTGGACAACTTTCAATATATCATGTACAAAATATAGAGATTTTGTCAAAAATTTGAGTTTTCTTAAGGTCTCATTCCACTTTATGCACATACAATACACAATGAAAACAACTAAAATACCATGGTTTCAATCGATTGGATTATTAGGAGACGAGTATATTGCATCCATTATCGTTGTCTATGTTCTACTGTCCTACCTACAACTTATCTCAACATGGAGAGCTTGGTTTCTAGGTCCACCACTTGTCCAAGTTAATGTAAAAGTGACTCAAGGTTCACAACTTGTGAAAGCAAGGATCCATTGAGGAATACAATCCACTTGGCTATTTTTCCTTAATTTATTGCATGTGACATTCAAGCAAGGTACACTTCTAATCTATAACTTCTTAATTTGAGGCATGGGGCATACATAAAATATGTAGCATATGCTCTATTGCCTCATAGGAAGGTTGGTTTCAAGGTGCACTTATCCATGCTAGCCTATCTTGGAGAAATGATGGAGCTTGCTTCTCTCCTTGTTTCAATGGAGACTAGCTTGGACAAGTGGTGGACCTTTGCTTCTCTCTATGTTTCAATAGAGTTAGCTTGGACAAGTGGTGATCTTGGAACAAAACCCCCATGTAAAACATATCATGGGTATTCCAAGTGATTAGAAAGATTACCATTTAAGATATAACCTTATAGGTTGGACAAATGGAGCTTGGCTTGGAGAAATGGTGGACCTTTGATTCTCTCCATGTTTCAATGGAGCCTATCTTGGAGAAATGGTGGAGCTTGCTTCTGTCCATGTTTCAATGGAGCCTAGCTTGAACAGTTGGTGGACCTTTGCTTCTCTCTATGTTTCAATAGAGTTAGCTTAGAAACGTGGTGGATCTTCAAACTAAGCCAACTACTATCAATGTTTCCTAGCTTGGACAAGTGGTGGAGTGTTTCTCTACTCCATGTTTCAATGGATCTTAGCTTGGACAAGTGTTGGACCTTAAAACAAAAACCCCATGTATAACATAGAATGGATTTTCTAGATTTCAATGGAGTCTAGATTTAACAAATGGTGGAGCTTGTCTTCATCCATGTTTCAATGAAACTAGCTTGGACAAGTGGTGGACCTTGTAACAAACCACCCCATGTACAACATATCATTGGTTTTCTAAGTGATGGGAAGGAATACCATTCAAGATATAAACTTATGGCTTGGATAAGTAGTTGACTTTAAAACCAAATTCATCATAATACAATGAAATACAGGCTAGCCAATTCCTAAATCTTGAGACCAAACCTCCCATGCTATTAGAGATAATATATTGGATAAGTGGTGGACCTTCTATTATTTTCCCATGCCTAGTTTAGACTACCGGTACACTTTGCAACTATAAAGGTTGGACGAGTTGTGGAGCCTTGTTTCTATCCATGTTTTAATGGATCCTAGCTTGGACAAGTGGTGGACCTTGGAAAAAAGCTTCCATGTACAACATATATGAGGTTTTCCATGTTTTAATGGAACCTATCTTGGACAAATGGTGAAGCTTTGCTTTGCTACTCTTCATAATACAATGAAGTATAGGTTGGTTACATGGTGAATCTTAAGGCCAAACCTCCCATTTTACTAGAGATGATAGGTTGGACAAGTGGATCAACCTTCTATCATTTCTCCATGACTATATTGGACAATTAGTAGACCTAACATCTCTCTATGTTGTCTAGAGATAAGCTTGGACAAGTGATGGACCCTGCTTCTCTCTTCCCTTGGTTTACTAGTTTGAAGACTCAGTATATATACTTTCTTAGATCTAGCTTGAACAAGTGGTGGACCTTGTATCCACAATCTTAATTCATTACAAAAAAGTATATGAAAAAATAACATAGGAATCTTGGTTTGAAGGTCAAGCAATTAGGTTCCAAATGCACATAATAATATATTTTCCACCCATAATAAAAGAAAGTTAAATATGTTATTACCAAATTGACAAAGGTAACGTCCAAGAATTCTAGCTTTGCATCTTGTCAGATCTAAATCTTCATCAAGGCGACATGCATGTATACATCAACTTTCAAGCCATTCAAGAATACATGCACTTAGATTCCATAGTTTTGTTTTCAAAGTCTTTTAGGTTCTAAAACTCTTTCACATAAAGTATGTAATGACAAAATTCTTGAAGCAAACATTTGTGCCCAAGAAAAAGATCCCTCTCACATATTTAAAGTCCATGAATTCTCTGATCCATACTTACAAGTTTTATTTTGACATCAAACATCAATTCTCTCATAGTTACAAATAAATGCAACCTCGATACGAATTGACAAAAAATGAATTTATTTTACTATATGACCCAACATAGACCCCAATCCAATAAAAAATGAGTCCCCAAAAATTTGGGTGCACTCTAGCAATACATCAGAGTTCCCTTACAATAGGATGCACTCCAATAGTACATTGAAGTCCCCTTAGAGTAGGGTGCACTCCATTCAAGTGTTCATAAAATTGACAAACCTTTGTTTTTTTTATAAAAAAGACTATATCAAATTATACAAATGTTGAAAGATACACACTAGAATAAAAAAAGCATCTTATGGCCATATTTATTCAATGCTTTCGTGTTGACAAGTACACACCAAGGACATAATTTGTCTCAGAATCACTATACTGATTTACAATTGTGTTGTATATATAGACTCTCTTATCTCTTGCATACAACCATCCTACCAACCATGGAATTATGGTTCTCTGCAAGAAGTTTTGAAGTCGCTCGGAAGTTTGCCTCCACATCTTTGGAAATATAAGATATGTCCCTGGCATGTTCCACATCACCCTATATGGAGTGTCATCAAAAATTAAGGTATTGTTTGCATCCAAATCCTCAAATATCTTCCAGATATCACTCAAATTTTTGTGATAAACCCTTGTAAATCCTAACATGATATTTGGATTTTGGCAATTTTTGTTACTCATAAACACCTTGAACTTGGTATACTGCTCAGGAAAACATTTTTGTGTGATGCGTTGCACCCTTGTTAAGTTATAGCAACTCCATATCCATAGCTCGAAGTATTCAACACAAAAATCCAAAAAACTTTGTGCGTCTGGTCGCACCACATGATAAACTTCATCTTTATCCTCCACAAGTCGCATGTGTTGAGCCCAAGATGGCATAGAATCTCCATGTTTCATTTCAATTGTCTTGAGAAGTAACCCCTCTAGATCCAAGATAAGTACTCTTTTGATGTCCTTGAAAGCAAGTGGTAGGTGATAAGGAGGTGATTCATTCCTTGGACAAGGTCTTGGAGGAGGTTGGATGGGTAATTCAATAGTTTTCTTCAATTTATGCCAGCATATAGCCAATCCATTTTTCTGTAATGGTTCTGAAATTAAAGAACAAGAACACTTAATGCAAACACAACAATAGACATGAGTTTTACATTGTCTACCCTAAGGTTTTATTAGATACCAAAATCCATCTATGATCTACTCATTAATAGAAAGAAAGTCAAATTAAAATCCTGACTCTTTTTTATGCTACACTCTCTCTTAGTCTCAATACCATGGAGTTCAACTAGACTTAAGTCAACTAATAACTACTACTTGTTGTTAAAGGTATGCTTGAAGTGCATAAGGCTTAACCAATGCTCTAGTGTAGAATGGGTATTTAGGTCTCAAGGTCTACCACTTATCCAAGCAAAGATCCATTTAGATATGGAAACCCAATTTTTCTTAATATAATGATATAGAGTGGACAAGTGGTGAATCCTGAGACCAAACCACTCATGCTACTAGGGATAATAGGTTGGACAAGTGGTGGACCTTGAATGTAAACCCCCCATGTACAAAGTATCAGGGGTTTTGGGTATTTCAATCGACTCTAGCATCTTCGAGACATGGTGGAGCTTACTTCTCTCCATGTTTCAATGGAGTCTATCTTGGATAAATGGTGGAGCATCATTCTCTCCATGTTTCAATGGAGCCTAGCCTGGACAAGTGGTGGACGTTTGTTTCTCTCTATGTTTGAACAGATTTAGCTTGGACAAGTGGTGGACCTTGGAACAAAATCCCCATGTAAAACATATCATGGACATTACAAGTGGTGAGAAAAAATACCATTCAATATATAACCTTATAGGTTGGACAAGTGGTGGACCTTAACACCCAATTATTATTAATATAATGACATAGAGTGGACAAGTGGTGAATCTTGCGACCAAACCTACTAGGAAAAGTAGGTTGGACAAGTGGTGGACCTTGAATGCAAACCCCCCATGTACAAAATATCACTCATGCTACTAGGAATAATTTGGTATTAAGGTCCATGTTTCAATGGAGCCTAGCTTGGAAAAGTGGTGGACCTTTGTTTCTCTCTATGTTTCAATAGAATTAGCTTGGACAAGTGGTGAACCTTGGAACAAAACCCCCATGTAAAGCATGTCATGGGCATTACAAGTGGTGAGAAAAAATACCATTCAAGGTATAACCTTATGGGCTGGAAAAGTGGTGGACCTTAGCACGCAATTCCTCTTATTATAATGACATAGAGTGGAGAAGTGGTGAATTGTGAGACCAAACCTACTAGGGATAATAGGGTGGACAAATGGTTGACCTTGAATGTAAATCACCCATGTACAAAATATCATGGGTTTTACGTATTTCAATGGAGCCTAGCATCTAGAGACATGGTGGAACTTACTTATGTCCATGTTTTAATGGAGCCTATCTAGGAGAAATGGTGGAGGTTCCTTCTCTCCATGTTTCAATGGAGCCTAGCTTGGACAAGTCGTGGACCTTTGTTTCTCTCTATGTTTAAATATGGTTAGCTTGGACAAGTGGTGGATCTTGGAATGAAACTCCCATGTAAAACATATCATGGGCAGTTCAAGTGGCGAGAAAGGATACCATTTAAGATATAACCTTATAGGTTGGACAAGTGGTGGACCTTAACACAATATAATGACATAGAGTGTACAATTGGTGAATCTTGAAACCAAACCACTCATGCTACTAGGGATAATAGGTTAAACAAGTGGTGGGCCTTGAAATAAAACCCCCTAGAGTGTTTCAATAGAGCCTAGCTTGGAAACATGGTAAAGCTTGCTTCTCTCCATGTTTCAATGCAGCCTATCTTGGATAAATGGTGGAGCATCATTCTCTCCATGTTTCAATGGAGCCTAGCTTGGACAAGTGGTGGACCTTTGTTTCTCTCTATGTTTGAATAGAGTTATCTTGAAAAAGTGGTGGACCTTGGAACAAAACCCCCATGTAAAACATATCATGGGCATTACAAGTGGTGAGAAAAAATACCATTTAATATATAACCTTATAGGTTGGACAAGTGGTGGACCTTAACACCCAATTATTCTTAATATAATGACATAGAGTGGATAAGTGGTGAACTTGGGACCAAACCTACTATGGAAATAGGTTCGACAAGTGGTGGACCTTGAATGTAAACCCCCCATGTACAAAATATCACTCATGCTACTAGAAATAATTTGGTATTAAGGTCCATGTTTCAATGCAGCCTAGCTTGGAAAAGTGGTGGACCTTTGTTTCTCTCTATGTTTCAATAGATTTAGCTTGGACAAGTGGTGGACCTTGGAACAAAACCCCCATGTAAATCATGTCATGGGCATTACAAGTGGTGACAAAAAATACCATTCAAGCTATAACATTATAGGTTGGACAAGTGGTGGACCTTAACACCCAATTCCTCTTAATATAATGACATAGAGTGGACAAGTGGTGAATCATGAGACCAAACCTACTAGGGATAATAGGTTGGACAAGTGGTGAACCTTGAATGTAAACCCCCCATGTACAAAATATTATGGGTATTGGGTATTTCAATGGAGCCTAGCAACTTGGAGACATGGTGGAGCTTATTTCTCTCCATGTTTCAATGGAGCCTATCTAGGAGAAACAGTGGAGGTTCCTTCTCTCCATGTTTCAATGAGCCTAGCTTGGACAAGTGGTGGACCTTTCTTTCTCTATATGTTTTAATAGAGTTAGCTTGGACAAGTGGTGGACCTTGGAATGAAACCCCCATGTAAAACATATCATGGGCATTTCAAGTGGTGAGAAAGGATACCATTTAAAATATAACCTTATAGGTTGGACAAGTGGTGGACCTTAACACATAGTTCTTCTTAATATAATGACATAGAGTGTACAAGTGGTGAATCTTGAGACCAAACCACTCGTGCTACTAGGGATAATAGGTTGGACAAGTGGTGGACCTTGAATGTAAACCCCTCATGTACAAAATTATGGGTTTAGGGTATTTCAATGGAGCCTAGCTTGGAGACATGGTGGAGATTGCTTCTCTCAATGTTTCAATGGAACCTATCTTGGAGAAATGGTGGATCATCCTTCTCTCCATGTTTCAATGGAGCCTACCTTGGACAAGTGGTGGACCTTTGCTTCTCTCTATGTTTCAATAGAGTTAGCTTGGACAAGTGGTGGGTCTTGGAACAAAACCCCTTTGTAAAACATAGCATGGACATTACAAGTGATGAGGAAAAATATCATTCAAGATATAACCTTACAGGTTGGAAAAGTGGTGATGGACCTTGACAAGTGGTGAAGGATACCATTTAAGATATACCCTTATAGGTTGGACAAGTGGTGGACCTTAACACCCAGTTATTCTTAATATAATGACATAGAGTGGATAAGTGGTGAATCTTAAGACCAAACCACTCATGCTACTAGGTATAATACGTTAGAGAAGTGGTAGACCTTGAATGTAAACACCCCATGTACAAAATATCATGGTTTTAGGGTGTTTCAATGGAGCCTAGAATCTTGGAGACATGGTAGATCTTGATTCTTTCCATGTTTGAATGGCACCTATCTTGGAAAAATGATGGAGGTTACTTCTCTCCATGCTTCAATGGAGCCTAGCTTTGACAAGTGGTGAACCTTTGCTTCTCTCTATGTTTGAATAGAGTTAGCTTGGACAAGTGGTGGACCTTTGCTTCTCTCTATGTTTGAATAGAGTTAGCTTGGACAAGTGGTGGACCTTGGAATGAAACCCCCATGTAAAACATATCATGGGCATTTCAAGTGGTGAGAAAGGATACCATTTAAGATATAACCTTATTGGTTGGACAAGTGGTGGTCCTTAATACATAGTTCTTCCTAATATAATGACATAGAATGTACAAGTGGTGTATCTTGAGACCAAACCATTCGTGCTACTAGGGATAATAGGTTATACAAGTGGTGGGCCTTGAAATAAAACCCCCCATGTACAAAATAAAATGGGTTTAGGGCATTTAAATGGATCCTAGCTTGGAGACATGGTGGAGCTTTCTTCTCTCCATGTTTCAATGAAGCCTATCTTGGAGAAATGGTGGAGCATCCTTCTCTCCATGTTTCAATATAGCTTAGCTTGGACAAGTGGTGGATCTTTGGTTCTCTCTATGTTTCAATAGAGTTAGCTTGGACAAGTGGCGGACATTGAAACAAAACTCCCATGTAAAACATATCATGGGTAGTTCAAGTTGTGAGAAAAAAAACCATTTAAAATATAACCTTATAGGTTGGACAAGTGGTGGACCTTAACACCCAATCCTTTTTAATACAATGACATAGAGTGGACAAGTGGAGAATCTTGAGACCAAAGCTATTAAGCTACTAGGGATACTAGGCTGGACAAGTGGTGGATCTTGAATGTACATCCCCCATGTACAAAATATCATGGGTTTAGGGTGTTTCAATGGAGTCTAGCATATTGGAGACATGGTGGAGCTTGCTTCGCTCCATGTTTCAAGTGGTGGACCTTCAATTATTTTCCCATACCTAGTTTAGACAACCCATACACTTTGCAACTCTAACGGTTGGACGAGTGGTGGAGCTTTGTTTATTTCCATGTTTTAATGGATCCTAGCTTGGACAAGTGGTGGACCTTGGAAAAAAGTCCCCCCTGTACAACATAACTGAGTTTTTTCATGTTTTAATGGAAGAGAGATTTGACAAATGGTGGAGCTTGCTTATCTCCATGTGGATTTTAGAACTAGCTTGGACAAGTGGTGGAGCTTTGCTTTTCTACTCTTCATAATACAATGATGTATAGGTTGGTTACATGGTGAATCTTAAGTCCAAACCTCCCATCTTACTAGAGATGATAGGTTGGACAAGTGGTCAACCTTCTATCATTTCTCCATGCCTATAATTAGACAATTAGTAGAACTAGCATCTTTCTATGTTGTCTAGAGCTGAGCTTGGACAAGTAGTGGACCTTGCTACTCTCTTCCCTTGGTTTATTAGTTTGAAGACTCATTATATATACTTGTTTAGATCTATATAATTACTCATTAGTTAGGTTACAAGTAGGTATGTAATTTGTTAGCCTCAAGGGACGTTGAATATTGAATAGTAAGAAAGTCAAGTGCTGGTTTGAAGATCTTTTGCTTATCTAAACTAGACTCTAACTCAATAATAAGTCTCTTAAGTTCCACGAATTGTCCTATCTAGGCTCCAAAAGAGTCTTAATTGGTTTGTGCTAGATTCTAACTTCCTTGATGGGGTAGAATCCTAGAAAAATGAGGCACTATAAGTTTTACCTTAGCTCAAATGGATTTTCACTTAAACTAGACTGCAATTTGGCACTCTAGTATCTTTGTCTTGATGGAGTTTAACACTAGATACATAGTAGTGATATTTAAGCTTCATGTCTCTTCACTTGATCGAGATATGAGACCATACTTTCAAGGTCACCACTTGTCTTACCTAAAGACCAATGTGAGACATGGGAGCAAGAAAGCCATCCGATATTGTTTTAAGGACTATTACATAGAGAATCAATAACTTAAGTAAAGCAAAAAGACTTGGATCTTTCACAATTAATAACTTAAGTAAAGCCAAAAAGACTTGGATCTTTGACAGTTTTTTTCAAACTAAAAAAGCACAATCTCATGCTAACAGAACTATAAATCACAATTGAAAGTTTTGAACGAGAAAAAGATCAGCAATCTTATAAGAAGGATACTTTTCATTTCATTTGATGATTACAAACTAAAAGAAAGTCTCTCAAGAAATTGATAAACAAAAAATGTAGGTGACTGCTTCATTATTTTGAGCAAACATATCAAAAACTCTATTGATTGAGCTCCGTCTAGTAGTATCCTTTGTAAGATCCTGCAGGAAGGAATAAAAAGAAAGATTTGTTAGATACCATGCACATGAGTGTTCAAGTATGTGTATCAAGAATATATGACATGTCACTAGTGCCTTAGAAGATTGTTCTCAGCTTTCACCTTATTTATATAAGCCTTTGTTGTGGTTGCCTTCAAAACTCCTTTTGTGTTACAACCCAATTTCCTAGCTAAAGTGGTCAATTGTGACGCCTTCATGCTTTCAATGGGTGTACGCTCCTTTGCTAAGATCTCTTGTATTTGGGCTCTTCTCATTTCATTGCGGTGGCTTGTGTCACGTGCATTTTCAATGATAGTTTCATCCCTGTCAACTTTTGCAGGTGGTATTCTTCTTGTAAAGAACACCTTAGCTAACCAAACATCATTTTTCTACTTCCAATACTCCATGATTTGTTTGTATTCACTATCATTTGTCACTATAGGTTGTCCATAATGATTAGAAGAAATTAAATCACGCACATCCCTTCTCTCATCAAGCTGAATCAAGTATGGCAGTAGCTCCTCCAAGAGCATATTGTCAACCATCTTCTCAGCATCAAATTGTGGTGAAAAAATGCAATTATTTGCTGGTGAAATACATCCCTTGTAAGGAGAGTCATCAATAAGCACTGTTCTTTGTGGATCACATTCAAACCCCATGGAAAATTTGGCTAGAGGCTTGAACATTGCCTCAACGTTTGGATTGTCGGGTCTAAACAATTTTTGAGTTTGAGCGGTGTAGCAAACATCTTGCGACCAAATTCCAAAGAAAGGCAATGTATCCTCAGCTAAGTTGTTTAGTGCTGCAAGGATTTGATACACATTATTCCTTGTAGCTGTCGACCAAATTGCAACATTAAACCTCTTTAAAATAGTCTTCAAGAATTGGATGCAACCTGGCCTGAGTATAATATATCTTTTTGAATCCATTTGCACTGAGTTGTGGTGTGAGGATGGTTGAGGGGAACGTTTCAACAATAGACCATTTAAATCCAATATAATTGTAAGCATGGATTTCTCAACATCTACGCTATATGACGTAGTACCAATTGGCAATAGCTCGTGAGTGGACTTTTCAGTCTCTTTTGATGTATGTTGCATTTTTGAAGCATCGATTTCTTGGTTCTCATTATTGGAAGCTTGCTCAAGTTGCACAACACTAGACTCTAGTATAGAAATATCATCCATCTTGGGCACTTTAGAAACCATAGAATCTATGGATTCTATAGTTGTTGACTGAACCATAGGAGCATTATCCATCCCAGTTTGTGAATCTAAGAAAACACACACACAAATGGTATCTCAAAACCACTAGAATTTTATTCACCATATTTATATGTAGAACTCCTAGTAAGAAATTTATTTAAGGTAAAGTCGTTGTTAGAATCCTTGCAACCATTTTCAGCATTCGTACACCAAACACCACTTGTCTAAAATACAATCTACTAACTCAACATTTTCCATCCTACACTTTATTAAAGATGAGTACTTAAAGTGAAAACTAAAAGCCACCCTTGTTGAGGAAACATGGATACAAGGTCCACCAAATGTCCAACCTAGACTACAAGAAAACAATTAGAGATTTGGCTTAGATTTGGATTCAAAGGCCACCACTTATTCAAGTAAGATAACTCCACTTGTTTAAGACAGTAATGTTTGAAGCCCCACCACTTGTCCAACCTAGACATTGATTAAATTTTGGTAAGATTTATCACAAATCTAGAGTAGAATCAAGATTCTATGGCCAAGGTAGTCAAATAAGTTAGACAACACACAAAGCATAAGAGCACTCTAGATTCTCGTTGAGCATAAACTAAACAATAATCAAATGTTTTATTCACTTGAGATTTCATCCATGAAAAATGAAAATGATGCATGTACTTGAGATTTCCATCCATGTACAATACTTTACAATGTCAAGTAAAGTTATAGTCAGCAAACAGCTTCAACTTGACAAATAGTCTCAATGCATACATGGCCATATTCTTCTGACTTGATGTGTGAAGAGGTGCATTTATGCCAAGGTGGAAAATTTGGATCAAATGTATAGTGTACGTTGGGACAGACATTTGTACTGTGAGAACTATTTATATAGCCCGACACGTTTCCTTCTTCTACACAACCAATAATGTATGATTGATCTTCCTCTTCTTCTATGTTTGGATCCTCTAGAAGAGAATATTTATAAGCTCTTAGAAATATTTTGCATATCTTTTTCCAGTTTTGAAATCTATACTTATGCCCTCCATAGTTTAGAATAGTCAAACCACTTTCTAGGGTAGTATGCACAAATAGCCCATAACCAGCTCCTTCAATACATGAAAGTCGCACTTCAAAATCCACACCGTTAATATGGACAATTACATCTTTGGGAATAGGAAAAGTTGGTGTCCCAAAAGGATCTTCATGCCAATCATAGTGTGAAATACATCTAGTTTTTATATCACTTAACTCCTTTGTGTCTGCAAAAAGAAGAAAATATTATGCGTAAAACAATGACAATATCAAAGAAAGATATCATTATTTTATAGTCCAATAGGTCCATTGTATGGAAGACTTAGAGTGCCTCTTACATGGTGCCTCCAAGGTTTCCAAAAAATAAAATCATTGGAAAAAAAAGGCCACTGTGTCTCCAATCTATTGCCCATTTGAAGCATAGAGAGAACCAAGGTCCACCACTTGTCCAAGCTAGACATGGAGCATTGACACAAGATCCAACACTTATCCAAGAACCCTATAGTATATGTGGTAACATGGGATGCATTGATGCAACAAAAGTAGTCTAGCCTCCTCATCCATCTCTTTTTTCTTGTAGCCTAGAGGGATTAGTTTCAAGGTCTATCACTAGTCAAAAACTACACATAGAACATTGATACAAGGTTCCACCACATGTGAAACCTATCATCTCTAGTAGCATGGATGGTTTGATATCAAGGTTCACTGCGTGTCCTACCTATACTCTATTGTAGCATATAGATTCTGGTTTGGTGGTACTACACTTGTCCAAACTTGGCTTGTTGTTGATATCTGGAGGTAATCAAGGGTCCTCCACTTGTCCAAGTTAGGCATATAAAACAATTGCAAGGTCCACCATGTGTACAACATATGATTGATTATAGCATGCATGGTCTTATTTCATGGGCAACCATCTTCTCTCCAACATGTGTCCAACCTCGGCTCCATTGAAGCATGGAGAGAAGCAAGGTCCACCACTTATCAAAGCTATTATTTTCTCCCAGTGCTTTCAAAACCCATAATACGTTGTACATGGGGGGGGGGGGGGGATTCTTGTTTCAAGGTCCACCACTTGGCTAAGATTGGATCCATTGAAACATAAAGAGAAGCAAGCTCTACCATTTGTCCAAGCTAGGTGCCATTGAAACATGAAAACCCCATAATATGTTGTATACGGGGGGTTTTTTCAAGGTCTACCACTTGTCTAAGCTATGGTCCATTGGAACATGGAGAGAAGCAAAGCTCCACCACTTTTCTAAGCTAGGATCCATTGAAACATGGAGAGAAGCAAGCTCCATTGTTTGTCTAAGCTAGGCTCCATTGGAACATGGAGAAAACAAGCTCCACCACTTGCCTATTATTGCATAGAGATTCTGGTTTGAAGGTCCACCACTTGTCCAACCTTGCCTTCATGTATGGAGATAATCAAGAGTGCAATGCTTCTCTAAGCTAGGGACATAAAAGAGTTTCAAGGTCCACTACATATACGATCTATGATGGGTTGTAGCATGGGAGGTTTCATTTTAAGGTTGACCACTTCTCCAGCTCCGCTTGTCCAACCTCAGATCCATTGAAGAATGGAGAATAAAGGTGTACCAACTCTCCAAAATAGGCAAGAAAATCTCTATAAAACCCATGAATTGTTAATATATGCTATGCTGTGGAGTTTTGTTTGAAGTCCACTCCTTATCCAAGCTACAATCCATTGAAGCATGGAAATAAGTAAGATATATCTCTAGTCCAAGATAGGATCCATTGAAACATAGAGAGAATCAAGGTCCACCACTTGTCCAAGCTATGCATGGGTAATTGATATAAGGACCACTACGTTTTCACCTATACTATGCTCTATCATGGATTTTCATATACCACCAATTTTCCAACCTATTTAGTAGGTTGTATTATGGGGGTTTGGTTTCAAGGTACTTCACTTGTCTAAGGTGGGTTCCATTGAACCATGGAGAGAAACAATGTCTACCACTTGTCCGAAATATGCTCCTTTAAAACATAAAAACAAGGTCCACCACTTGTCCAAGCTAATGTTTCTCTCCATTGAAGCATGGAGAGAAACAAGGTCTACCACCTGTCCAAAATATGCTCCATTGAAACATAAAAGCAAGGTCCACCACTTGTCCAAGCTAATATAACAAATGGGTGTTGGTTACAAGGTGTACCACACTTGTCTAAACTAGTCTCCATGCAAGGTCCACCACATGTCCAAGCTATATGAGCTTGTTTGAAGGTCTACCACACCTCTTGAAATTAGGATCCATGTAAGGTCCACCTTTTGTCAAGCTATGCCTTTAATGAGTACTAAAACTAAGTAAATTGCAGTACTTAAATACCTTTCCAAGCTCATTAAGATTTTGGTCTCTAAGGCCACCACCACATGTCTAATCTATGCTCTAATTGATTACTTATGCTAGTTCTCAAAGTCCAAACATAAGCTCCCTTCTAGCAAGGTTAGTTTAAATTTAGGCTCCAGCACCTGTCTAAGCTAGGTTCAATTTATGAAGCATCACCATTTAACCATGCTACGATCTAATGTATCATATCAAGGGGGTATTGATAAAAGGTCCAAAACTTATTGAGTTCAAGCTCTTAAGTAATTAAGTCTTTGTGAGTATTAAATGTTATAGTTTTAGTCTAAAGATCCACCATTCAAAAACTCAAGTAATTTATTATTTACATTCAAACCTTGAATGCTTGAGATAAAAAATACAAACTCAATCAATACTATATAAAGCAAAATCTAACATTAAGAGTATCAAATCAGTAACAAGAAACACTAACATGCACAAGAAACTCAAAACATACGTGTCTCCATTTCCAAAAAGTCCTCCATTGACAGAGGATGTTGTTGTTGTTCTTCTTCTTCTCTTTGTGGAGAGCACTCCTCTGTAACAGGCACAATGTCATCTGATTGCGAAGTGGATTGTTGAAGTCCAGCCCATTTTTCTATATCTTCATGAGACTTAACAAAGTCTAGCAGCATGGTCTCCACGTTTTTTGCCTCCTCCACACTATCAATTAAGCATATAACTTCTTTTTTCTGTTGTATTCCTTCTTGTGCAACCAAGGAGCCATCACCAAAAACATCAACAAGCTTGCGGTCTTCAAAACAATATGTACGAATGTAGTGCTTGACCAAAGCTCTTTTTTTGGCCTCCAAATATTGCAAATCTGACATATCGTTATCTGCTACTTGAAGAAGAGAACAATCAATTGGCATGGGATGTTCCTCTGATCTTCTTCTCAGGTCTTCAAATGCATTGCCTTGTCCCAAGAAGGCAATAACTGTTAGGAATTGAATTGCTCCTTTGCAAGGAGCTGATGGAAAGTGATGCAATGCACCACAACAATGGTAGCTCAGATTATCTCCCATGGCGTGAAAGGCACATTGCAATTTTGTGAAGTTAGTGAAATCCACAAATGCAAGAAAGACAAATCCAGGATCTGTTGACCCTCCAGCAATAGCCAAGATCCCATCCAAAGCATTGTTAAATGTCTCCTCACTCCACTTCAAATTGCCTCCAACGTTTTTTGTCATATCTAAAACACATAAGCCAATAGGCACTTTATTATTGAAGTGGCGCATCAAGTAGAGATTGCCTTCCATTGTGGATTATGGCAAATCTCTAGGCTCAGTTTTCTCCTTTTGAAGGTGAATTGCCCATTGCATGTATTTTATTGCTCCATCTGGAAAAGCCATTTTCTTTGTTCCACGCGTCAAACTAGATCTGATCCATTCCTCGCATAGCATTAAAATTGTTTTATAAACAACATCATTGATGTTATACATTTTGACCACCTCCTCCCAGTCTTTACATGGTGAAGACTCATTCAAATTGTTGAAGCCTTCAAGAAGTGCATCTTGAATCAATTTGTCTTGCTTCAACTGCTTGATTCGATCATACATGTCAGTTGCATCACCATCCTTTGCACTCTTTGACAGTAAAATCTTCTCATCTCTAATCTCTTCTTGAATAGTCTTTACCTCTGATTCCTCAAGGCCACAAAGGTATCTAAATACAGTTGTTGGGGGTTTCTTATTCTCCTCTTCTAGCTTTTCAATGATTTCTATCCAGCAATCATAAACTAAATCAGAGTACGTGACCATGTGTGCCTGTTTAGCAATCCAACTTGCTGCTGCACTCATTCTTGCCAATCGAAGAAAAGCCTAAAAAGAAATAGAGAAATAATTAAACTATTGAGCAAGATTTGTTAATTAAACACTATCAAAAAGACAAAGAAAATAACTTACATCCCATCCGGCACGAGATGCATGTCCCTCTGCAATTCCACTTGCTGCCTTTGGTGGTCGTCCTGAGAAGATCCATTGACTCCGTAAATGTCTCAATATTTGGCTGTAAGGTTGCTTGACATACAATGCCTGAGCCTCCTCATTTGCAATGGCAGATATAGCAGTTGCAACAAATGGAGGAGCATTCACAACAATGCGAGCCTTTCTAAATTTATACACGCTAATCAGTCTTTCAAAGATCTCTTTGTTGTTTTGTTCATTGTGAAGCAAAACTTTTGCAGCATAGATTGAATGCTGCCCATCAAGAATCCAATAATGATAATCTTTAATTTTTTGCTCCTCTACCTCTTCTACTGCCAAAGGAGTCCCCTTCTTTGATTTTGCATTTCGAACAGGCATCAAATATGCACATGCTGCAGGCTTGGTCGTACTCCGTGAAAATCCAAATAACACACTTTCAGCGTGTTTTTTATCCATAATACGTGCATTATAGTGATCAGGAGCAAGCCAACAATTTTGAATAGGGATATCAAATTCCCTATATTGGAAAGGAAAATAATTTATGTACTTATTCATTCCACCTGTATCTTTTTCTTGTCCTTTCATGGCCTCAGCTTCTAAAACATCTGGATCCACAATTCTCATCTTTGACATTGAACCCTCTGTTGATGAGGATGCCAAAGATGCCTTGTCTACATCCAAAATGGAACTAGTTCGCTTAGCTGCTACTTTTTGCACTTTTGCTTGCTTCTTTGTGGATGGTGGTCGTGAAGCTTTCACCTTTTTTCGTTGTAGTGTGGCAATGATGGAGCTTTGAAGTTGATCTGCTGTGATATTTGGATTTGATTCTGCAAACTTCCATCCTCGAGAAAACATTGTCTCTTCTTTGTTTCTAGACATGCGCTCCAATGCATATGCTCCTGGAGATAGTTGAAATTCTAGATTCATTGGAACTAGAATGTCAATGCATTCCACCTCCGGATGACTATCAACTACAGAGACAGATGCTTCCACAACTTGTCCAACATCTTCAAACAAGCTGTCATTCTCCTTTTTGGCAATAAATAGATGCACCTTATGAAATTGTGCACCCTCTATACCATGTATGTCCAAATACCATTTCCTAAGATCATTGCAAGTATAGTCAACTGAGACAGCAACCCTTGCAACCTGTTTTTTTGGAGCCATCTTTCCTGAAACAAAAAAAACCAAATGTTATTTTAACATATACTTTTTTGTAATGGATTAAGTTTGTGTGAATACAAGGTCCACCACTTGTTCAAGCTAGATCTAAGCAAGTATACATAGTGATCATTTAAGCTAGTAAACTAAGGGAAGGGAGAAGTAAGGTCCACCACTTGTCCAAGCTCAGCTCTAGACAACATGGAGAGATTCGAGGTCTACTAATTGTCTAATATAGGCTAACTATATTGAAACATAGAGAGAAGCAAAGGTCCACCACTTGTCCAATCTAGGGTCCATTGAAACATGGAGAGAAGGATGCTCCACCATTTGTCCAAAATAGGCTCCATTGAAACATGAAGAGAAGCAAGATGCACCATGTCTTTGAGATGCTAGGCTCCATTGAAATACCTTAAACCCATGATATTTTGTATATGTGGGGTTTAAATTCAAGGTCCACCACTTGTCCAACCTATTATCCCTAGTAGCATGAGTGGTTTGGTCTCAAGATTCACCACTTTTCCACTCTATGTCATTATATTAAGAAGATCTGGGTGTTAAGGTCCACCACTTGTCCAACCTATAAGGCTATATCTTAAATGGTATTATTTACCACCACTTGGAATGCACATGATAGGTTTTACATAGGGGTCTGGTTCCAAGGTCCACCACTTGTCCAAGCTAACTCTATTGAAACATAGAGAGAATCAAAGGTCCACCACTTGTCCAAGCTAGGCTCCATTGAAACATGGAGAGAAGGATGCTCCACCATTTGTCCAAGCCAGGTTCGATTGAAACATGAAGAGAAGCAAGCTGCACCATGTCTCCAAAATGCTAGGCTCCATTGAAATATCTTAAACCCATGATATTTCGTACATGGGGGGTTTACATTCAAGGTCCACCACTTGTCCAACCTATTATCACTAGTAGCATGAGTGGTTTGGTCTCAAGATTCACCACTTTTCCACTCTATGTCATTATATTAAGAAGATCTGGGTGTTAAGGTCCACCACTTGTCCAACCTATAAGGCTATATCTTAAAGGGTATTCTTTCTCACCACTTGGAATGACCATGATAGGTTTTACATGGGGGTTTGGTTCCAAGGTCCACCACTTGTCCAAGCTAACTCTATTGAAACATAGAGAGAAGCAAAGGTCCACCACTTGTCCAAGCTAGGGTCCATTGAAACATGGAGAGAAGGATGCTCCACCATTTGTCCAAGATAGGCTCCATTGAAACATGAAGAGAAGCAAGCTGCACCATGTCTCCAAGATGCTAAGATCCATTGAAATACCTTAAACCCACGATATTTTGTACATGGGGAGTTTACATTCAAGGTCCACCACTTGTCCAACCTATTATCTCTAGTAGCATGAGTGGTTTGGTCTCAAGATTCACCACTTTTCCACTCTATGTCATTACGTTAAGAAGATCTGGGTGTTAAGGTCGACCACTTGTCCAACCTATAAGGGTATATCTTAAAGGGTATTATTTCTCACCACTTGAAATGTCCATGATATGTTTTACATGGGGGTTTGGTTCCAAGGTCCACCACTTGTCCAAGCTAACTCTATTGAAACATAGAGAGAAACAAAGGTCCACCACTTGTCCAAGCTAGGCTCCATTGAAACATGGAGAGAAGGATGCTCTACCATTTGTCGAAGCTAACTCTATTGAAACATGGGGGGTTTACATTCAAGGTCCACCACTTGTCCAACCTATTAACGCTAGTAGCATGAGTGGTTTGGTCTCAAGATTCACCACTTTTTCACTCTATGTCATTATATTAAGAATATCTGGGTGTTAAGGTCCACCACTTGTCCAACCTATAAGGCTATATCTTAAGGGTTATTCTTTCTCACCACTTGGAGTGACCATGATAGGTTTTACATGGGGGTTTGGTTCCAAGGTCCACCACTTGTCCAAGCTAACTCTATTGAAACATAGAGAGAAGCAAAGGTCCACCACTTGTCCAAGCTAGGGTCCATTGAAACATGGAGAGAAGGATGCTCCACCATTTGTCCAAGATACGCTCCATTGAAACATGAAGAGAAGCAAGCTACACCATGTCTCCAAGATGCTAGGCTCCATTGAAATACCTCAAACCCATGATATTTCGTACATGGGGGGTTTACATTCAAGGTCCACCACTTGTCCAACCTATTATCTCTAGTAGCATGAGTGGTTTGGTCTCAAGATTCACCACTTTTCCACTCTATGTCATTATATTAAGAATATCTGGGTGCTAAGGTCCACCACTTGTCCAACCTATAAGGCTATATCTTAAACTTTATTCTTTCTCACCACTTGGAGTTACCATGATAGGTTTTACATGGGAGTTTGGTTACAAGGCCCACCACTTGTCCAAGCTAACTCTATTGAAACATAGAGAGAAGCAAAGGTCCACCACTTGTCCAAGCTAGGCTCCATTGAAACATGGAGAGAAGGATGCTCCACCATTTGTCCAAGATAGGCTCCATTGAAACATGAAGAGAAGCAAGCTGCACCATGTCTCCAAGATGCTAGGCTCCATTGAAATACCTTAAACCCATGATATTTCGTACATGGGGGGTATACATTCAAGGTCCACCACTTGTCCAACCTATTATACTTAGTAGCATCAGTGGTTTGGTCTCAAGATTCACCACTTTTCCACTCTATGTCGTTATATTACGAAGATCTAGGTTTTAAGGTCGACCATGATATGTTTTACATGGGGGTTTGGTTCCAAGGTCCACCACTTGTCCAAGCAAACTCTATTGAATCATAGAGAGAAGCAAAGGTTCACCACTTGTCCAAGCTAGGGTCCATTGAAACATGGAGAGAAGGATGATCCCCCATTGGTGGAAGATAGGCTCCATCGAAACATGAAGAGAAGCAAGTTGCACCATGTCTCCAAGATGCTAGGCTTCATCGAAATACCTTAAACCCAGGATAGTTTGTACATGGGGGGTTTACATTCAAGGGCCACCACTTGTCCAAGCTATTATCGCTAGTAGCATGAGTGGTTTTGTCTCAAGATTCACCACTTTTCCACTCTATGTCATTATATTAAGAATATGTGGGTGTTAAGGTCCACCACTTGTCCAACCTATAAGTCTATATCTTAAAGGTTATTCTTTCTTACCACTTGGAGTGACCATGATAGGTTTTATATGGGGGTTTGGTTCCAAGCTCCACTACTTGTCCAAGCTAACTCTATTGAAAAAGAGAGAGAAGAAAAGGTCCACCACTTGTCCAAGCTAGGCTCCATTGAAACATGGAGAGAACGATGCTCCACCATTTGTCCAAGATAGGCTCCATTGAAACATGATGAGAAGCAAGCTGCACCATGTCTCCACGATGCTAGGCTCCATCGAAAAACATTAAACCCATTATATGTCGTAGATGAGGGGTTTACATTCAAGGTCCAACACTTGTCCAAGCTATTATTGGTAGTAGCCTGAGTGGTTTGGTCTCAAGATTCAACACTTTTCCACTCTATGTCATTATATTAAGAATATGTGGGTATTAAGGTCCACCACTTGTACAACCTATAGGACTATCTTAAAGGTTATTCTTTCTCACCACTTGGAGTGACCATGATAGGTTTTACATGGGGGTTTGGTTCCAAGGTCCACCACTTGTCGAAGCTAACTCTATTGACTTATAGAGAGAAGCAAAGGTCCACCACTTGTCTAAGCTAGGCTCCATTGAAACATGGAGAGAAGGATGCTCCATCATTTGTCGAAGCTAACTCTATTGAAACATGGGGGGTTTACGTTCAAGGTCCACCTTTTGTCCAAGCTATTACCGCTAGTAGCATGAGTGGTTTTGTCTCAAGATTCACCACTTTTTCACTCTATGTAATTATGTTAAGAATATTTGGGTGTTAAGGTCCACCACTTGTCCAACCTATAAGACTATATCTTAAAGGTTATTCTTTCTCACGACTTGGAGTGACAATGATAGGTTTTACATGGGGGTTTGGTTCCAGGTCCACCACTTGTCCAAGCTAACTCTATTGAAACATAGAGAGAAGCAAAGGTCCACCACTTGTCCAAGCTAGGGTCCATTGAAACATGGAGAGAAGGATGCTCCACCATTTGTCCAAGATAGGCTCCATTGAAACATGAAGAGAAGCAAGGTGCACCATGTCTCCAAGATGCTAGGCTCCATCTAAATACATTAAACCCACGATATTTCGTAGATGGGGGTTTACATTCAAGGTCCACCACTTGTCCAACCTATTATCGCTAGTAGCATGAGTGGTTTGGTCTCAAGATTCACCACTTTTCCACTCTATGTCATTATATTAGAATATGTGGGTGTTAAGGTCCACCACTTGTCCAACCTATAAGGATATATCTTAAAGGTTATTCTTTCTCACCACTTGGAGTGACCATGATAGGTTTTACATGGGGGTTTGGTTCCAAGGTCCACCACTTGTCCAAGCTAACTCTATTGAAACATAGAGAGAAACAAAGGTCCACCACTTGTCCAAGCTAGCTCCATTGAAACATGGAGAGAAGGATGCTCCACCATTTGTCCAAGATAGCTCCATTGAAACATGGGGGTTTACGTTCAAGGTCCAACACTTGTCCAAGCTAATTATCGCTAGTAGCATGAGTGGTTTTGTCTCAAGATTCACCACTTTTTCACTATATGTCATTATATTAAGAATATTGGGTGTTAAGGTCCACCACTTGTCCAACCTATAAGGCTACATCTTAAAGGTTATTCTTTCTTACCACTTGGAGTGACCATGATAGGTTTTACATGGGGGTTTGGTTCCAAGGTCCACCACTTGTCCAAGCTAACTCTATTGAAACATAGAGAGAAGCAAAGGTCCACCACTTGTCAAGCTAGGGTCCATTGAAACATGGAGAGAAGGATGCTCCACCATTTGTCCAAGATAGGCTCCATTGAAAAATGAAGAGAAGCAAGGTGCACCATTTCTCCAAGATGCTAGGCTCCATCGAAAATACTTAAACCACGATATTTCGTAGATGGGGGGTTTACATTCAAGGTCCACCACTTGTCCAAGCTATTATTGCTAGTAGCATGAGTGGTTTTGTCTCAAGATTCACCACTTTTCCACTCTATGTCATTATATTAAGAATATGTGGGTGTTAAGGTCCACCACTTGTCCAACCTATAAGGCTATATCTTAAAGGTTATTCTTTCTTACCACTTGGAGTGACCATGATAGGTTTTACATGGGGGTTTGGTTCCAAGGTCCACCACTTGTCCAAGCTAACTCTATTGAAACATAGAGAGAAACAAAGGTCCACCACTTGTCCAAGCTAGGGTCCATTGAAACATGGAGAGAAGGATGCTCCACCATTTGTCCAAGATAGGCTCCATTGAAACATGAAGAGAAGCAAGCTGCACCATGTCTCCAAGATGCTAGGCTCCATCGAAATACATTAAACCCACGATATTTCGTACATGGGGGGTTTACATTCAAGGTCCACCACTTGTCCAAGCTATTATTGCTAGTAGCCTGAGTGGTTTGGTCTCAAGATTCACCACTTTTTCACTCTATGTCATTATATTAAGAATATTGGGTGTTAAGGTCCACCACTTGTCCAACCTATAAGGCTACATCTTAAAGGTTATTCTTTCTTACCACTTGGAGTGACCATGATAGGTTTTACATGGGGTTTTTTTCCAAGGTCCACCACTTGTCCAAGCTAACTCTATTGAAACATAGAGAGAAGCAAAGGTCCACCACTTGTCCAAGCTAGGGTCCATTGAAACATGGAGAGAAGGATGCTCCACCATTTGTCCAAGCTAACTCTATTGAAACATGGGGGGTTTAACGTTCAAGGTCCACCACGTTTCTAAGCTATTAATCGCTAGTAGCATGAGTGGTTTTGTCTCAAGATTCACCACTTTTTCACTCTATGTCATTATTTAAGAATATTATGGGTGTTAAGGTCCACCACTTGTCCAACCTATAAGGCTATATCTTAAAGGTTATTCTTTCTTCACCACTTGGAGTGACCATGATAGGTTTTACATGGGGGTTTGGTTCCAAGGTCCACCACTTGTCCAAGCTAACTCTATTGAAACATAGAGAGAAGCAAAGGTCCACCACTTGTCCAAGCTAGGGTCCATTGAAACATGGAGAGAAGGATGCTCCACCATTTGTCCAAGATAGGCTCCATTGAAACATGACGAGAAGCAAGGTGCACCATGTCTCCAAGATGCTAGGCTCCATCGAAATACTTAAACCCACGATATTTCGTAGATGGGGGGTTTACATTCAAGGTCCACCACTTGTCCAAGCTATTATCGCTAGTAGCATGAGTGGTTTGGTCTCAAGATTCACCACTTTTCCACTCTATGTCATTATATTAAGAATATTGGGTGTTAAGGTCCACCACTTGTCCAACCTATAAGGCTATATCTTAAGGTTATTCTTTCTCACCACTTGGAGTGACCATGATAGGTTTTACATGGGGGTTTGGTTCCAAGGTCCACCACTTGTCCAAGCTAACTCTATTGAAACATAGAGAGAAACAAAGGTCCACCACTTGTCCAAGCTAGGGCTCCATTGAAACATGGAGAGAAGATGCTCCACCACGAGGTCCATGAAATTCGAAAATGGGGGGTTTACATTCAAGGTCCACCACTTGTCCAACCTATTATCGCTAGTAGCATGAGTGGTTTGTCTCAAGATTCACCACTTTTCCACTCTATGTCATTATATTAAGAATATGTGGGTGTTAAGGTCCACCACTTGTCCAACCTATAAGGCTATATCTTAAAGGTTATTCTTTCTCACCACTTGGAGTGACCATGATAGGTTTTACATGGGGGTTTGGTTCCAAGGTCCACCACTTGTCCAAGCTAACTCTATTGAAACATAGAGAGAAGCAAAGGTCCACCACTTGTCCAAGCTAGGCTCCATTGAAACATGGAGAGAAGGATGCTCCACCATTTGTCCAAAGCTAGGTCTATTGAAACATGGGGGGTTTACGTTCAAGGTCCACCACTTGTCCAAGCTATTATCGTAGTAGCATGAGTGGTTTTGTCTCAAGATTCACCACTTTTTCACTCTATGTCATTATATTAAGAATATGGGTGTTAAGGTCCACCACTTGTCCAACCTATAAGGCTACATCTTAAAGGTTATTCTTTCTACCACTTGGAGTGACCATGATAGGTTTTACATGGGGGTTTGGTTCCAAGGTCCACCACTTGTCCAAGCTAACTCTATTGAAACATAGAGAGAAGCAAAGGTCCACCACTTGTCCAAGCTAGGGTCCATTGAAACATGAGAGAGAAGGATGCTCCACCATTTGTCCAAGATAGGCTCCATTGAAACATGAGAGAAGCAAGCTGCACCATGTCTCCAAGATGCTAGGCTCCATCGAAATACATTAAACCCACGATATTTTGTAGATGAGGGGTTTACATTCAAGGTCCACACTTGTCCAAGCTATTATTGCTAGTAGCCTGAGTGGTTTGTCTCAAGATTCACCACTTTTCACTCTATGTCATTATATTAAGAATATGTGGGTGTTAAGGTCCACCACTTGTCCAACCTATAAGGCTACATCTTAAAGGTTATTCTTTCTTACCACTTGGAGTGACCATGATAGGTTTTACATGGGGGTTTGGTTCCAAGGTCCACCACTTGTCCAAGCTAACTCTATTGAAACATAGAGAGAAACAAAGGTCCACCACTTGTCCAAGCTAGGTCCATTGAAACATGGAGAGAAGGATGCTCCACCATTTGTCCAAGATAGGCTCCATTGAAACATGACGAGAAGCAAGCTGCACCATGTCTCCAAGATGCTAGGCTCCATCGAAAAACATTAAACCCACGATATGTCGTAGATGAGGGGTTTACATTCAAGGTCCAACACTTGTCCAAGCTATTATTGTAGTAGCCTGAGTGGTTTGGTCTCAAGATTCACCACTTTTCCACTCTATGTCATTATATTAAGAATATGTGGGTGTTAAGGTCCACCACTTGTCCAACCTATAAGGCTACATCTTAAAGGTTATTCTTTCTTACCACTTGGAGTGACCATGATAGGTTTTACATGGGGGTTTGGTTCCAAGGTCCACCACTTGTCCAAGCTAACTCTATTGAAACATAGAGAGAAACAAAGGTCCACCACTTGTCCAAGCTAGGGTCCATTGAAACATGGAGAGAAGGATGCTCCACCATTTGTCCAAGATAGGCTCCATTGAAACATGACGAGAAGCAAGCTGCACCATGTCTCCAAGATGCTAGGCTCCATCGAAATACATTAAACCCACGATATTTCGTAGATGAGGGGTTTACATTCAAGGTCCACCACTTGTCCAAGCTATTATTGCTAGTAGCCTGAGTGGTTTGGTCTCAAGATTCACCACTTTTATTAAGAATATGTGGGTGTTAAGGTCCACCACTTGTCCAACCTATAAGGCTACATCTTAAAGGTTATTCTTTCTTACCACTTGGAGTGACCATGATAGGTTTTACATGGGGGTTTGGTTCCAAGGTCCACCACTTGTCCAAGCTAACTCTATTGAAACATAGAGAGAAACAAAGGTCCACCACTTGTCCAAGCTAGGGTCCATTGAAACATGGAGAGAAGGATGCTCCACCATTTGTCCAAGTAGGCTCCATTGAAACATGACGAGAAGCAAGCTGCACCATGTCTCCAAGATGCTAGGCTCCATCGAAATACATTAAACCCACGATATTTCAGATGAGGGGTTTACATTCAAGGTCCACCACTTGTCCAAGCTATTATTGCTAGTAGCCTGAGTGGTTTGGTCTCAAGATTCACCACTTTTATTAAGAATATGTGGGTGTGTTAAGGTCCACCACTTGTCCAACCTATAAGGCTACATCTTAAAGGTTATTCTTTCTTCCCACTTGGAGTGACCATGATAGGTTTTACATGGGGGTTTGGTTCCAAGGTCCACCACTTGTCCAAGCTAACTCTATTGAAACATAGAGAGAAACAAAGGTCCACCACTTGTCCAAGCTAGGGCTCCATTGAAACATGGAGAGAACGATGCTCCACCATTTGTCGAAGCTAAGTCTATTGAAACATGGGGGGTTTACGTTCAAGGTCCACCACTTGTCCAAGCTATTATCGCTAGTAGCATGAGTGGTTTTATCTCAAGATTCACCACTTTTTCACTCTATGTCATTATATTAAGAATATTTGGGTGTTAAGGTCCACCACTTGTCCAACCTATAAGGCTATATCTTAAAGGTTATTCTTTCTCACCACTTGGAGTGACCATGATAGGTTTTACATGGGGGTTTGGTTCCAAGGTCCACCACTTGTCCAAGCTAGGGTCCATTGAAACATGGAGAGAAGGATGCTCCACCATTTGTCCAAGATAGGCTCCATTGAAACATGAAGAGAAGCAAGCTGCACCATGTCTCCAAGATGCTAGGCTCATCGAAATACCTTAAACCCACGATATTTCGTAGATGGGGGGTTTACATTCAAGGTCCACCACTTGTCCAAGCTATTATGCTAGTAGCATGAGTGGTTTTGTCTCAAGATTCACCACTTTTCCACTCTATGTCATTATATTAAGAATATGTGGGTGTTAAGGTCCACCACTTGTCCAACCTATAAGGCTATATCTTAAAGGTTATTTTCTTACCACTTGGAGTGACCATGATAGGTTTTACATGGGGATTTGGTTCCAAGGTCCACCACTTGTCCAAGCTAACTCTATTGAAACAGAGAGAGAAGCAAAGGTCCACCACTTGTCCAAGCTAGGGTCCATTGAAACATGGAGAGAAGGATGCTCCACCATTTGTCCAAGATAGGCTCCATTGAAACATGACGAGAAGCAAGCTGCACCATGTCTCCAAGATGCTAGGCTCCATCGAAAAAAATTAAACCCACGTTTTGTCGTAGATGAGGGTTTACATTCAAGGTCCAACACTTGTCCAAGCTATTATTGGTAGTAGCCTGAGTGGTTTGGTCTCAAGATTCACCACTTTTCCACTCTATGTCATTATATTAAGAATATGCGGTGTTAAGGTCCACCACTTGTCCAACCTATAAGGCTACATCTTAAAGGTTATTCTTTCTACACTTGGAGTGACCATGATAGGTTTTACATGGGGTTTGGTTCCAAGGTCCACCACTTGTCCAAGCTAACTCTATTGAAACATAGAGAGAAACAAAGGTCCACCACTTGTCCAGCTAGGCTCCATTGAAACATGGGGAGAACGATGCTCCACCATTTGTCGAAGCTAAGTCTATTGAAACATGGGGGGTTTACGTTCAAGGTCCACCACTTGTCCAAGCTATTATCGTAGTAGCATGAGTGGTTTTGTCTCAGATTCACCACTTTTTCACTCTATGTCATTATATTAAGAATTTTTGGGTGTTAAGGTCCACCACTTGTCCAACCTATAAGGCTATATCTTAAAGGTTATTCTTCTCACCACTTGGAGTGACCATGATAGGTTTTACATGGGGGTTTGGTTCAAGGTCCACCACTTGAACTCTATTAGAGAGAAGCAAAGGTCCACCACTTGTCCAAGCTAGGGTCCATTGAAACATGGAGAGAAGGATGCTCCACCATTTGTCCAAGATAGGCTCCATTTGAAACATGAAGAGAAGCAAGCATGCACCATGTCTCCAAGATGCTAGGCTCCATCGAAAATACCTTAAACCCACGATATTTCGTAGATGGGGGATTACTTTCAAGGTCCCCACTTGTCCAAGCTATTATTGCTAGTAGCATGAGTGGTTTGGTCTCAAGATTCACCAGTTTTCCACTCTATGTCATTTATTAAGAATATGTGGTGTTAAGGTCCACCACTTGTCCAACCTATAAGGCTATATCTTAAATGATATTTTTTCTCACTACTTGGAATGTGCATGATATGTTTTACATGGGGTTTTGTTCCAAGGTCCACCACTTGTCCAAGCTAGATCTATTACATATATATTATACATACAATATTCAACTAGATTCCCTACCTATCATGTCCAGTAGCATGGATGCTCTAGCTTTAAGGTCTACCACTTGTCCAACCTATACTCTCTTATGTAAGGGAGATCTCGCTATAAATTCAAAACCTTCCCACCTAAATTTATAATTCAAAATCTGATCACCTAAATTTAAAATATCCCTCCCAAATTTTAAATATCCCGCCTAAATTTTAAAATATCCCGCCCAAATTTTAAAATTCAAACTTTCTTTAAAAAATTTAAATTTTACCACTTAAATTTAAAATATTCCACGTGAAATTGATTTTAAATTCAAGTTTACCACAAAAAGATATCATTATACCACCTAAATTCAAATATGCAAACCTCAAATCATTATATTGTACATAAATTCAAACAAATTCAAATTAACAAGCCTAAACTAATATTAGTTTGCATAGATATGAATTTATCACACCTAAATTATGTCACCATGTTAGAGAGAGTGGTTAGAGAATTTGAACAAGGTCCACCACTTGTCCAACCTAGATACCAAGAAGGATTGAGTGTACGAGGTATTGTTTGGAGGTCCTTATAGTCCACTGGTCTCAAGGTCCACCACTTGTGGTAAGGGTCACCAAAAAGTGTATATATTCATCCAAAGAAATACACGTATTTTTGGTCTACATGTCCTAGTTTCAACCATTTATGTCCATTAGGTGTATCACTAAACAACACTACTATTTTTGAGAAACAGAAGTTACAATCATATCTACAAATGGATTAGAGGAAAATCATCTCAGCATACATCCAGAACTCGCTACAAGAATCGACTTTTACAGATCACGCAAGTAAGTCTTCCATTCAAGTTTACTAGTATTACAATGTGTTAGTTATTTGTGATATTTATGTATGTATATATACTATGTGTGCATATCGTAATTAAGTGTAATTGTGTATCTGCATTATGTATGAGTATTACAATGAAATAACATAAATATACATACATACACATAGATAACACAGACGCACACATATATGAGCATGTATTTTCAAGAGAGAGATAGCAAGATACAGATATAGATAGAGAGAGAGAGAGAGAGAGAAATACCTATTTTCTAGAGAGAGGAGAGAGAGAAAGATAACAGATTTCACTGTGTTTATGTATGTGGAAGAGAGGAAGACGATGTATGGGAATATGTGCAGGTATTTTCAAGAGAGAGACAACAAGATAACAGATTTCACTGTGGTTATGTATGTGGAAGTGAGGAAGACGATGTGTGGGAATATGTGCATGTATTTTCAAGAGAGAGACAACAACAGATTTCACTGTGGTTATGTATGTGGAAGAGAGGAAGACGATGTGTGGGAATATGTGTATGTGTGCGGGGATATTTTTAAATTACGTATCTCTGTCTTTTGACGAGAGAGTATGTGTGCAAGAAGAGTTACAGAGAACCATCTTCTCTATATGGAGAAAGACAGAGAGTGAGAGAGAGAGAAATACCTGTTTCTCTATTCGTGAGGTGTGCAATGTCTCCTGAGAAGAAGCTATGCCCGATCCTGCCCTTCTGGAAAGCATTGCGTACGCTGCTGTTTCTTTATCTTGTGCGCGAACTTTCAATCCTGTGCACTCCACCTGTGTGTTGTGTACGATGCCGGGCTTGCTCCTCTACGTGCGCGTATACTCCAACTGTGTGCGATCCGTGTGCGCTTTCTGTGTGTTTATTGCTCGCTTGCTTTCTCTGTGTGCGTTGCTCGTGCGCTCTCTCTGTGCCTAATCTTGATAGGGTTTATTAAAATGCCATGTATGCTACAAGTCCATGTTTTATCATAGGATTAAAAAAAACAAAAGCAATATAAAAAATTAACCAATTCACACGGCCAAAATTAAAGAAATCATGGTTGAAAATATGCAAAACATGCGTAACTCTATACTATGAATTCACTTTTTTAAAAAAAAATCTTTGGGCGCTGTCCCTAGCCCCGCTCTTGACCCCGCCCAGGGCGCTGCCCCAGGACCCCGCCCGGAACAATATCCCAAAATCAACCTCCCAAGCCCCGCCATCGAGGGCGCTATATTCCACATCCCCATCAAGAGCGCTACCCCCAAACCTCACGTGGAAGCGCTGCCTTGTCACCCCATTGTGGCATTGCCCTAAGACCCCGCATCTGGAGTGCTAAATGGGAACATTCTTCATTAGTGAAATTTTGAACATAAATTATATTTAGCATATACTTAAATATAATACAAATATTAACATATTAACTATACTACTAATTTACTATAGCAGTTCTAGATTATGTCCCATACTATATTTAAGGTGCCAAAGGTTTGGCCTTATGGTCCTAGATTTAGCCAAGTGGTCAACACATATAGAACCAAGTGCACACTATGCCACAAAACTTGGCCACCACTTCACTTGCCAAAGTTTAGGCCACATGGTCAATCCTAAGTTTCCAATGTTCTTATTATGTCACCTTTTGCCTCGTGGAAAACCTAGGCTTGTTTTCACATACTCAGGCACTTCACGCCATAATAAATTTTCATTACTCTTCGACAACCCTTTTGTTCAAGTCTTTGAAAAAACGTTGTTTAAGGCCACCCTAAACCATTTTCATTTAGGGGTGTCTAAACCTAGCTTTTTGGCAATTCGAGACGAAAATGGTCAAAGTTTTATACTTAGTTTTAACCACTTGACCAATTCAAATATTGGAAAGCAAGGTCTTGTAATACTTTTCTTTGGACATCACACATTAAAACTAGGTCCCTCACTAGTCCAAGCTATGCTCTAATACAATAAAGGGTGTAACATTTAATGGCCTAATAACTTATGTGTAGCGAAAAGTAGCATGAACATAGTGGGCATTTCATTAGAATAGATTCCTAATGAGAATTACAAGAGTGCTTGGGTGGAGAGAACAACAAAAAGCATAACACCTAGTTAGATAGCATCGACAATACTTTCAAAAGAGAGAGAAATTAAGCTATTGACAACAGTTGAGGACCGGATTTTTATGGAGCCAGTCCCCCCTCCAAAAGGCTTTGTATTATGGTTTCTCCCATCAAGAGAGACATTGTACAATATAATTCTTTGTGTTCCTTCAAAACTAGCTAGTGCAATGAAGATGGAAACTTCATGCACTAAGCAAAACACTTAACAAACAAAACTTGAATTATCCCCGTTCTCAGACCCAAGACCTCACACACCTTCGAAGATGGTGAGAGCTAGCAGGGTATGAGAGTAGATTGAGAGGAAGAAGGAGTATCTTACGAGAAAGATGTACATCTCCTCACATAATCACTCATATGTAGCATAGCTTAGCTTAGTAATTAGCTTGGTAGAGGAGATGAGCATGCATTGAAGCTTGGCTCTTGGTTGGATTTGCATCCACATGCCAAGAGAGTGTTGATGTAGGCTTCTATCTCACAAGCTTGGAGTAGGTGATGAGTTCTCCATTAAAGCTTGGGAAGAGATAGTCTTCTCTTTCTTCACACATGAGCTTGTGTGAGTGTGTGTGTGTGTGTGTGATAATGCCTTGCAAAAATCAGCCCTCTCTCTCTCTTGGGCAAGCCCTCTTGCTAATTGCTCTTGCTGAAGCCTCATTGGCCCTCCCCAAGTCAAGCCAATTACAATTAAGCAGCATAAGTGATAGCCTTCTGACATGTTCCCCCTTTCCCCTTTTGTGAGAGCTTTAGGTAATTAAATAATTAAACTAAACTCTCATTGGACCCCTTTGTCTCCTGGCCAATAGGAATCAAGCAAGCCATGGGGCTCCTAAATGCTCATTGGACCCCTTGGGAGACTGCCCAATAGTCTTCTAGGAGACTTAATTCTCATTGGTTTCTTTTATTAAATGTTTTTAAATTAATTAAACTAGATTTAATCTAGCTTAATTCTCATTGGTCCACTTCAAGGGTCATCCAATAGAAATTGGGCACACCTTGTGGGCATCTGGCCTAGGGAGCTGACATGTGTCCCTCATTCCCTTTGTGTAAAGGGAGCCTGTGTGTGTGTGTGTGTGGCTTTCTCTCTCATCCCCTACCTTTAGGGCTCGCCCCCTCCCATGTAGGGATGTGCAAAGACTTTTAGGGCACACACAAAGCATCCAATTTTCCCTAGGGTTGACCTTTGGACACAACCTTTGAATTTTGGAACCTTAGCATTTTGGAAGTCTTAATGGGCTGAACCTTAGGGTCTTTTTAGCCCATTGTTGCACATGGATCTTTTGCAGATGTCCCCCCCTTTGGATCCCTATTTTCCCTCCTTTGGATCCCTACTGTGGCCGGTCTGCTAGCTTAACCAATATTCTAGCTTTTTCTCCCCTGGCCTTCCCCGCATTAAATGATCAGTTTAATATGAGAAAATCATTTAGGAGAATTAGATATTGATTATTATGACAAAGGGCTTTTGGTTTCAAGATGCACCACTTTCTCAACCTTGATTCCATTAAAGAAGCTAGCTCTACTTAGACATTTAATAGCAAGGTCCTGTAGCAGTTCACATTGAAAATTTTCCATGGCAGCTAGGTCCACCACTTATCTAAGCTATGCTCTAATACTGTAAGGGGATTCTGGTTTCAAGATCCACCACTTGTCCAAAATTGATTTGGGAAGCAAGGTCCTATAATAGTTTGCTTTGGACATTCACCATTACAACTAAGTCCACCACTTCTCCAAGCTATGTTCTAATACACTAAGGAGGTTTTGGTTTGAAGGAGAACCACTTGTACGACTTTGTTTTTGGAAGTAAGGTCTTTACATAGTTCACCTTGGACCTTGGACATTGGATACTACAACTAAGCCCACAACTTGTCCAAGCTATCCTCTATATATAGCCAAAGGGTTTGGGTTTCAAGATTCACCAGTTTTCCAACCTTTCTTCCATTAAAGAAAGGAGGGGCATTATAAGTAGGTCCACCAATTGTCCAAGATATGCTCTGATATAGAAAGGGGATTTTGGTTTCAATAATCCACCACGTGTTCAACCTTGCAAGACTCAAGGGATACCTGGACATTGGAAATCATAGTCCTATAGTAGTTGATAGGTGGCAGTGGGTATAACAACTAGGTCCAACCTATGCTCTCATATAGCAAAGAGGCTTTGGTTTCAAGGTCCACCACTTGTCCAACCTTGCTTCCATTAAAGAAAATCATAGTCCTATAGTAGTTGATAGGTGGCAGTGGGTATAACAACTAGGTCCAACCTATGCTCTCATATAGCAAAGAGGCTTTGGTTTCAAGGTCCACCACTTGTCCAACCTTGCTTCCATTAAAGAAATGAGGGGCTACGTAAACATTGGCAAGCAAGGTAGAAAGGTCCTAAGGTATTTCACCTTGGATATTGGGCATTATAACTAGGTCCACCACTTGTCCAAGCTATGCTCTGATATAGAAAGGGGATTTTCGTTTCAAGGTCCACCACGTGTTCAACCTTACAAGACTCAAGGGATACTTGGACATTGGAAAGCATAGTCCTATAGTAGTTGATAGGTGGCAGTGGGTATTACAACTAGGTCCAACCTATGCTCTCATATAGCAAAGAGGCTTTGGTTTCAAGGTCCACCACTTGTCCAACCTTGCTTCCATTAAAGAAATGAGGGGCTACGTAAACATTGGCAAGCAAGGTAGCAAGGTCCTAAGGTGTTTCACCTTGGATATTGAGCATTATAACTAGGTCCACCACTTGTCCAAGCTATGCTCTGATATAGAAAGGGGATTTTCGTTTCAAGGTCCACCACATGTTCAACCTTGAAAGACTCAAGGGATACTTGGACATTGGAAAGCATAGTCCTCTAGTAGTTGATAGGTGGCAGTGGGTATTACAACTAGGTCCAACCTATGCTCTCATATAGCAAAGAGGCTTTGGTTTCAAGGTCCACCACTTGTCCAACCTTACTTCCATTAAATAAATGAGGGGCTACGTAAACATTGGCAAGCAAGGTAGCAAGGTCCTAAGGTATTTCACCTTGGATATTGGGCATTATAACTAGGTCCACCACTTGTCCAAGCTATGCTCTGATATAGAAAGGGGATTTTCGTTTCAAGGTCCACCACATGTTCAACCTTGAAAGCCTCAAGGGATACTTGGACATTGGAAAGCATAGTCCTATAGTAGTTGATAGGTGGCAGTGTGTATTACAACTAGGTCCACCACTTGTCCAACCTATGCTCTAATATAGCAAGGATGCTTTGGTTTCAAGATCCACCATAATTTCCAACCTTGCTTCCATTAATATAGCAAGGAGGATTTGGTCTCAAGGTTCACCACTTGTCCAACCTATGCAAACCTTTTCCATGTTGTAGCATGATTTTTTGTTTGAAGAGTATTTTTCTATAACTATGGATTTAACAATGTAATCTTTTTCACTTACAGGATGGACTTTGAATCTAGGGAGAAAGTACATATGATACTTCTTCACTTTTGTAAAAGAGTGAAGCTCATTAGTTCTTGCATGACCCATAAGGGGAGTTCCCACTACAAATATTTACAGAGCCATAGTGGCTTATTGAAATGAGATTCTAAGATACTGTGCAACTATAAAATGGCCAAGAATAATTGCCGTCGCCTCTTCATCAACTCCTCGCATTCCACTCTACAAAATCATCATCAACTCAATTAGTAAAATAAATAGACATCACATAATTAACCATTACGCCCAACTATCCCAATTGCAGTTAACCACTACAACAGGAGGGTGCCCAGTCTCGTAACAATACTTGACAATGAAATTGTTGGTATTGGCTGTGTGTGTAGAACAGATCCAAATTCCACTTGTGGTGGTACAAAGATAGGGCAAGGAAATGTCTCCATACTAGTGGAGGAATTCTTGAAGGATCTGGTCCTACCTTTTCCTACAATGGATACTTCATCTCTCCAAGGCTCATTATGGAGTGTTGTTCAATGGTCAAATCTTCTTTTGCAATATTTTGTATTAAATGGGAACTTAATTGATCCACAGGAAAGCTACAATGGTGATGAAGAACATGATCATTCTGATCCTCTAGTTACATATGCAATACCTATGACAAGCCCAGAATTTGAAGCAATGATTAGAGAGTCTTGGAGAAATCAGAGGGTCCTTTTAAAAGATGACACAATGATGCAAACCATGAATGAAGGGACCATCTTATATGTATTTCCACATGATTATGTCAACTTTCAGGAACTTGGTCCTGATTGTGTGGGTGTGGGTATTGAAAGAGAAAATGCAAGAATTGATGATGTGGTTGAAGTGGGTAGCATCACTTTGCTAAAGTGGCCCATCAAGCAGACAACAATGTTGAATGGGAGCCCATTACAACGATTTGTTCCTATTGATGGCATGCATGCTACATATGAGGATGTATCTAACGATGACAATGTTGGAAAAAAACTTGATGGGAGTAATGTTGTCCAGTTGTCAAGGAAGAGACGATACACTTTCATGAACAGGACTCAAAAATCAAAAGCAGCACCAGCTTCGACTTTTTACCTTTCAAACAAATCAATTCAAAGGGTATCATGCATTGATTGTTGTGCACAAAAATGTTGCCAGTTTGCAGATCGTGATATGGTGACAAGGTTACGACAACAGTTTTGGGGAGAGTCTCAAAAATCACGCACTAATTATGTTTATGATGTTCTTTCTATATGTTATCAAAAAGATGAGAAGTCACGATACCAATTCAAGCTAAATGGCTCTATTGTTTGTTGTAGAGCATGGTATGAGCTACATGGAATACCAAAGACATCATTTTATCGATACAAGGAGAACTTTGAAAATGGTGTGCGCCAATATGTACATGGGAACACATGTACATTGAGAAGGGGACTTCAACATACTAGTTTAGCAAGAGCACTACTAAATGAGTTTGTGGAAAACAACTCTGAGAAGATGCGACATAGAAGTAGAACACTGCTAGATGGCTCAAGAGAGACTCAATTGGTGATTCCATCAACATACAAACAAGTGGATATTTTATGTGAAATCAACACGACACTTGACCAAATGGGCTATGAGAAGAAGCTATCACAATCTTCTTTTGGTAGAATTTGGAACAAAGAGTACCCACATGTCACTTTAACAAAGACGAGTGAGTTCTCTAAGTGCAATATTTGTAGCTCAATCAAGGCAAGGTTAGAAGCTAAACCTTCTCTTGAAGAGAGAGCTCTTCTCTTGAGGGAGAGAGAAGTTCACATGGCACAACAAAAGAGTTGCATAAGCCTATATTATGCATGGCGCACGTATTCAGAAACTCAACCACAAAAATATGTATGCATAATCCATGATAAGATGGATCAAAAGAAGACTGCCATTCCTAGATTACGCATTGTTCCCAAGGGTGTGGATTCAGGATATAATCTGCAGGTGGCATTGATTGGCATGATCACTCATGGACATGGAGAAGGTCATTACGAATACTTTGTCTTGAATGGTTTGTGGCCAGCTGATCCAAATCTTACAATTGGCTCAATTGCTAATTGTTTACATAACCTAGAGAGGATAGATAAGCATCCTCTTGGTGATCTAGTAACAAATGGACTTCCAAGGAGAAATATTTCACTACTACATGCTTTGAATTCAAGGGATGCTTTGGACTACCATAACTTGAGTGATGGAAAAGAGCCCATTGTGCAGTCGTCAGAAATTGCAGAAGAGGAATTGGGGTCAACATTTCGCAGATTGCCAGAGAACTTGTTGCTACAATTGGATAATTGTGTAGGGGAAAACAAAAATCGATACTTATTTGCCTATTTGTCAATGCTTGTTGCAAGGGGTGTTTTCAAAACCATCCAGCTGGGATTTTTAATGGTTGGGCATACACATGAGGACATAGACGCCATGTTTAGTAGGTTTTCAGAGAAGCTGAGAGTTACACAAACCTATACTTTGCCACATTTGATGGATACATTACGAAACATCTCATCTTCATCTCCAGCTCCATTTTTTCTCACAAAGATCCCCGATTTCAAGCAATATTGTGATGGCTATCTTTGTGATGGACAAGACATACTTGTTGGACATTCCAAACCGCTTCAGTTCAGGTTCTTTATGCAGGATGAGACACCAATGATGCAATATAAGGAACATGTAGGTGTATCAAGTTGGAGTGGAAGTATTCGCCTTTGGAAAACAGACACAGAAGGCAAGCCAATGTTACCACATGGAGATCCACCTCTAGTACAAATGGCGGAGTATGTCAAGGCCCACGAAGAAGTCATTTTGGGGCTAAAGAACTATATAAAATTTTGGAAAAATTTAGGGAATGGTTCAAGTATTTCGCGATATTATAGACCCGTGATAGATTATTGGAGTAAGGTAATTGAAGAGATTAGAAAAGCAATCATATCAGAGGGAGTCTTGTATGAAATGTTTTGGCCAAAAACGCAAGAATATTCTCACCTACAAAGCACTACAATGAATTTGCAACAAGGAGCAGAAAGATTCCTAGGCCTTGAAGAGTTGAACGATCATTTTTGTGGGTCTCAATGAGATAGGCCAAGGGAAGAGTTTGACCCTATGTCTGATGTGCACCAAGGTGACTTTCTTATGCTTGTTCGGAGTGACACAGAAATCTATCCAGTGTGGCTTGCAATGGCTTTATCTGACATTGATAATGAGCCTACATCACCAAACTATAGAAAACTCTTGATTCAATATTGGGCACCTTGCGCGAGAAAAAGTGGGATGAAAGATACTCAAGCTAACAGTAATTGTTGGAAGGGTTATTGGGCTGTCAACTATAAGGACCCACAAGTGTGGGAAACTGTAGATGCAATTGTTTGGTCTTGGAGACCCAAAAAAGAAGGACCATTTTCTAGAATACAGATTCCAGAAAGGCATGCTCTATAAGCCAAAGAAGGCCTCACTCGTGCACATCAACCACACTTGGATCAAATTTCAGATATGGTATCAAATGTGGAGTAGAATTATGTGGAGCTTCTATTGTGACTATACTAGTCAGTTTGTAAACAAAATCTTTTTTGTATCTTCCTTTGTTTTATATAATTTATAGTTATTATTCAAATCCATGTGTTGTACATCCTCTTGACTTTTGGTGTTTATCAACACCACAATCCTATAAGATTTTCACTTTATTTACTAACCACACACCTCAATTTTTTCACACTTTAAGTGGAAAATTCCCAAATTACATGAATTTAGTCGATTTGGAGATTCCCATAATGTGAGATTTTTACCAAAATACCTAATATGGTCTTGATTCTCTCCATCTATAAAAGAGAGCACATCATACATACTTTAGAAGTACTACAAGTTATGAATAGTTATATGAGGCTCTTAATTATGCACTATTCATTAGTGTTTTCACTCTAATCCAACATATGTTGTAGACCATAGTGGCATAGGAGGGAATCTGTAAACTTGAATTCCTTGGAAGTATTCTTGTGCATACAAAGACCATTGGGAAGCAATCTTACCTATTGGATTATCAAGGGGATTTTTTTTTTAATTGTACTGATAACGTCTTGTATTTGGTATCTCGGTACATAAATTAGATTTTGGTTGGTAGAGCTTGTGTGATTGATACCTAAATCTGGTCTCTTTCCTCTAATGATGAAAATGAGAGAGAGGGTATACTTTGTTTTAGGAACATCATCTCTAGATAAGCTTTTCATGAGGGTTCTAGCTCTATCTCTCTAAAGCAAAGAATCAAAGTGTGTTTTGGAAAATGGGCAGTCCTATCAAGTTTTCTATCATTGAAGACTATTCTCACTCAGTGACACCTACCTGGCACCAGCCACACATGGATGGATGAAGTGGATCTCTCAAGATTATTCCTATTTTGTTCAATGCTCCCCACTTTTGAAATTCTCTTGTGTAAGTCGAGACCCTATTAAGTTTCCCAAAATTAAATCTATCAAGGTTCCTTATATGTTAAAATTTTATCAACCATTTCAGCTTCAAATTGTTAGTGGTGCCATTTTGGACCTACTAATGTTATGTCGAATCTTAGGAGATACCTTGAGTTTTATGGAAGAGAAAGGAAAGTCAAGTTTTCCTTGAGGTGCATTTAAAAGCAAAGTTAGGTTTTCTTGGAGGTTATACATTAGCCTCAAATTGTTAGTGGTGCCATTTTGGACCTATTAATGTTATGTGGAATCTTAGGAGATACCTTGAGTTTTATGGAAGAGAAAGGAAAGTCAAGTTTTCCTTGAGGTGCATTTAAAAGCAAAGTTAGGTTTTCTTGGAGGTTATACATTAGCTTGCTTCGTGCACCAGGAGCAAGGGAGGGCTTGCCCTAGTTCTGAGGGTGTGCACCAGCTCTGGCAATTTCGTGTAGAGGAGGGGGGCCTCACAGGTGGTCCAGCCAAGTGCCGCTCTCACTCAGTTTCAAGGGGTCGATGGGTCTACACATCGACCAGAGCACCTTTGTAAGCGTGATATATGGCTGATGGACAGGGGTGGTCTTGAGTGTGGACCCCCGGCTGCCTTGGCTTGCAAAGGTATTCTCTCGCCATCTCATATCTAGATTTTTTCTTGTGATGGGGGCTTGACGGTGCCCCTGCTTCAATCAGGAGCAAATTTGCTTGCCAAGGTTCAAAATTGTGGAGGGATGGAAGGTGTATGTTGCATGCTCTTCTACTACTGGTCAACGTGGGTGGAAATGTGGAGATTTGGTCACTTTTGGTTGGGGGTTTGCTGCATGTTCTCTTGTTGTTGGTCTGTGTGCAGGTTTGGTTGGGGCATGGTGCTAAAGGCAAATGGTATGATGGTGACAATGTCACACATGCTCGTGGCGCTTATCAAAGGTGCTTGGCTCACCTGAATAGCCTGGCTTTCGAGATGCAACACTTTTGGATGGTGCTTGATTGAGACACCGATGTGAGAAGAGGTTGGAGGTTGATTGTTCTCGGTTCCTAGTGTTGGATCTTCCTGTCTGCTCAGGTATGGTTGGTTTGGGTTTGGCTCTAATCTCAACACAAAGAGCTTTGCGTGAGGGAGTGTGTGGGACATAGTGTGTGTGTTGGGGCTGCGATGTGTTGGCATCCTATGCTACAAGTTTGGTTTGATCTCCTGTCATGCTTGAATGTAGGGCAGCAATCCTCTTCTCTTTCTGATAGATTGCACATGATATCTTGTGCCTCAAGATGGTGTGCACTCTCTAGCACCTCTGCCAAGGGTTCCCAATATGGTGAGCATCTACATCTTCTACATCGTTGCTCATTTTGGAGATCTCACTACCGATGGCCAACTTCCCTCTATGCGTGTGATCGCATGCATTGACTGCTCCTTGTCAACATCCCTGCCCATGGTTGGCATGCGTGCATGCAAAGGCCTGCTGCTCGCCTGCTGCCTTAATACTAGACTTGGCTGGAGAAATTTTGTTTGCATGCATCCCAAGCGTGAGAGCGCGAGCCAGGGCTATCTGCAAACATGTGGGAGGGTGCCAGAGCGAGGATGGAGGGAGGGCAGGGAACTCAGGAGGCCAATCGAACTCAAGTAGTGGACCTTAGGGCACTCAACATATGGATCTCGCTGTTTGAGGAACAGGGGTTTTCTTTTCAAAGGGGAGAGGGCAAATCTGAACAGAGAGCAAAGAGAGAATCGAGAGAGATTTTCCTTATTAAAGGGAATCAACAAAGATCCCTTGAGCTGAAGAGCAAAAGGAAATGTTGATGGGCCAAATGGCAAGTAAGTGGCTGCACTGTGCAACTTGGCACGCAATGCAAAATCTATAGCTCACATATCACGCAAGACAGGAGGGGAAAAACCTAGAGATAGGAAGGGATAGCAGGTCCCATGTAATGAGGTAGTGCAGCCAAGGGTTGCTATCTGTCGCACATAGCTAGAACAGCCACCGCGAAGAACAAAAGAGGTTTTTTTAATACAAACCTCCTCACGCATGTAGCAAGGAAGTATTAATGAAGTCAATCCTGAGGTGTTCTTTGGTAGTTTTAATGTAGGGAGTCATAACAAAGCTGAGTTCAAAGCGGATTGTCGAAGATTCCTACTAATGGATTCCTAATACTAACAAATTATTTTTACTTTCCAACACTAAAGACTCTACACCTTGGCAATGCGCTAGTTGGGAGACAATTGCGAGACCAGTGGAGCAAGGTGGTCTAGCGTTTCTCAACCCTAGCATCCATGTGGAGGCCCAATGTGCTAAGTTTGTGGTGAAAATAACTAAGCAAGACTAGGCTTGGGCCATTATGGCCATGGCTATGATGGAAAACTCTAAATTATGCTCGAAAAGTGTCCCATGGAAAGGGTTGGAAGTACATGATAAGATTTTTGCCCCGCATTGGGCCATCCTTAAGCTTGGTGGATTGACACGTGAGCTCTTTCAAAAATTCTACCAGGCAACAAAGTCTTTGGAGTGGGGAGAGCTAGGAAGTGACGGGCGCAAAGCACGACACGAACCCCGATGGCCTCTAAAATGCTGTGAGCCGATGCACGCTGCAAGCCAGTCACAGTGAAGTGAACAGGGGGCACCACCTAGCTTTGAGCGGCTGGGACGTAGACAACGGTGATTTGAAATATCTCGGACTCTACACACACACACACACACACACACACACACACACACACACACACACACACACACACACACAGAATAGACAGGTGGTGAAAACCCTCGGGGGTGTGAGGAAGAATTATTCTCTTGCAATATTTACAACAACCTTATTTCCGGCGAGGTGGCAAATCATGGTGATAGAGAGATAGAGGGAAAGATAGTGAGCCTACTTGCTGCGTTCTCTAGAGATGACTCGCCGACATGAAAGCTTGCTAACATGAGTGTGTGTGCATCGACCGTTGGAGTCAAGATGTAGAGATAGCTTCTTCACATAGTACAAATTCCCAAATAAAATTGCTACACAAAATCCCCTCTCTCGTGGTGCAAATGTTGCCAATTTCTTCCACCAAAATACTACCAAGTGCTGACCTCTGACGACCTTGCCCCCCCCCCCCCCCCCTCCCGATAGTGACCTCTCAATGCCTTTTTATAGGTATTGGCTGCTTTAGATTAGGATAATCTGGTGTGATTAGGGTAATCTAATCAGGGGAGACAAAGCAAGGCGGTGGACCTTGGGTGGTTGACCCTTGCTTTGTCTTGGGAAATATTATAAGGAAAACCTCAAGGTGTGCCTTTGTGACCACCATCACCTAGAGAGATGAGAATTTACAAATTTGGAATTTTTACAAGGTTTGGTTTGAAACTGGAAAAAATTATGATAACCTACGGTTTTTACTGAAGAGGGCATCGTGGATGCGGTGCCCGTGAATGGCAGCCTCGCTGGTGCGTCGGTGTAGCGCGTTCGTCACTTTCGGGGTCGGTCGGGGCATGCCTTCGGCGCCTTTGCTTGTTTTGGTGTCGGTGTCGCGAGATTTGATCGTCTTCTTTCTTTTGTCGCTGTCGATGTCGTTCGGTTTTCTTTTTTTGTATTTTTTCTAGTGTGTGCGTATACACGTGCGTGTGTATGTATGTGAGTGCACGTGGATGTGTGTGTATATATATGAGTGTGTATCGTGTGGGTGCGTGTGTGTAGGCGGGAGAGTGTGTGCGTGGGAACGAGGGAGTGTTATATATTTATTTATTTATTTATATTTTTTATGTTGCTTATTGTAGAGAACGGCGACTCAGAGGCGTGAGTGAGAGAGGGAGAATGTGTGCGAGGGGTGTGTGTGTGTGTGTGTGTGTGTGTGTGAATGAAATGGGGGTGAAGTGTGGGTGTGTGTGTGTGTGTGTGTGTGTGTGTGTGTGTGTGTGTGTGTGTGTGTGTGTGTGTGTGTTTTACCAATGCGCCCACTGGGCCTGCTCACGGCGAGCGATATGGAGAGAGAGGAAGCGAAAGACGGGCCAGCATGCGCCGGGGAGTGAGTGGGTGAGGGATGGGTGTGTGTGTGTGTGTTGATAGAGAGAGAGAGAGAGGTTCCGGTTACTCTGCTGCACCTCCATGGGCTAGGAAGAGAGAGAGAGAGAGAGAGAGAGAGAGAGAGAGAGAGAGAGAGAGAGAGAGAGAGAGAAAGAGAAAATATTTGAAAGAGAGAGAGAGAGAGAGAATATACAAAATGCGTGGCAGCCTGCCAGAGGGGTGTGACAGTGGTATCCCGTCTTATGTGCCCACTGGGCTAGGTGATGCAACGGTAGGGTAAGTGAGATGAGAGAGAGTTGGTGGAGCCGAGCAGTAGGAGAGAGAGACTATGTCTTCTAGCGATAATGGAGAGGTGTGGCCAAATTAGTGGCACCCCGCTAGTGGTTAAGCCTAGAGGGGTGGTGAATGTTTCAAGAACTTTTTTTTTCCCCCCTTGGTAATATGCTCTCCCCTTCTTGGGGTTTGGTTCTCGCTGCCTCGGTTTCGAAAACCGGCCGTCATTGGCCCTCCCGTCTGGCTAGAGGCATTCATGCTTCTAGCCCTACCTATGATTCTTTAGTCGTGGAGTTGGAGGGTTCTCCCTCTTCTGGAATATCTAGCATGAACTCTTGATCAAAACTAAGGAAATACCTTTTCAGCCTCCATCCATTGACTCTAGTCTTGTGAATTCTCCTGTCTGCTTCCATCAGCTTATAGCTGCCGTTGTCATAGCGCCTTTTGACAATGAATGGTCCTTCCCATCGGGGTTGAAATTTCTTGTCCTTCTTGGTGTCAAATTTGTTGTCGTATCTCAATACTAACATGCATTTTTTTAGGCCCTTTTCTTTAAGCCCTTGATTGAAGGTGAGTCGGCGTCGCTCTACCTGCGCTGCATAGTGATTGATTGCATCTTCCCTAACTAGTTGGAGCCTTTCTAGATCCAGGATGTGGTTGCGGAGATTTACAATTGGGTGTTGTAATTGGCTAGCCATGACTCGTAAGCTGGCTATATGTACCTCAATGGGCAGAATTGCCTCCTTTCCGTAAATTAGATGGAAAGGGGTGAAGCCTAATGATGTTCGGAACATCGTTCGGTAGGCCCATAGAGCGGCCATGAGATGTTTATCCCAGTCTCCTATGTGGTTATTCACCTACTTGGTGATGATTTTGCAGATCATTCCGTTTACCTTTTCTACTAGGCCATTACACTGTGGATAGTATGATGTGGAATGTCGACGTGTGATGACTAACTTTTTCATCAATGCTCCCTCCAGATCGCCTTTGAAACCTGGTCCCCTATCTGATATTATCTCTAGAGGAGTGCCAAAATGGCAACAAATGTGCTCAAATATGAACTTTGCTACCTCTTGGGCTGTAATGCGGGTGGTGGCTTCTGCTTCTGCCCATCGGGTCATGTAGTCTACACCAACTAGAATGTATAGTTTTCTTGATTGGGCCCTTGGTAGAGGACCTATTGCATCTATTCCTTATTTCTCAAATGGACCATGTGACATGATAGGAGTCTGTGGCTCATAGGTCAGTGTGCGATCACTGGCCACTTGACAGGACTTGCATGTTTTACACCAATGATGTACATCCGTGTTTAGACTAGGCCAAGAGTATCATGTCTATAGAGTCTTCCTATTGGTGATATCTAAAGCAAAATGACCGCCGCAGACACCATCATGGCAACTTGAAACACTGGAGGTTGGCACTCGCCTAAGAATCTGATCCTTGCCCTTACAATACAAGTGGTCGTTTACAAGGCGGTATATTGTAGCCTTCCTTACCAGCCATATTTCTGGCCTTTAGTATACCCTTCTGGACATTCTCCTGTATCTAGAAAGCTAATGATATCAGGCATAGCATCACTACCTTGAAAGAGGGGTAGTTTCAGTTTGATTGCTCCTATGGGAACGTCTTGTATTCTTTACTTGGCTAGAGCATCTGCCTCCTGATTTTATGTCCTAGGGACATGAAATAGTTGCACTGCTTCAAACTTCCTTAAAAGATCCTTAACTTGGCGTAGTTGACCAGGTAAAACTTGATTTTTACAAACCCAAGTGCCGTTTATCTGCTTTATCAGAAGCAAAGCATCGCCAAACACATTTAGGTGTTGAATCCCTTGCAAAATACATTGTTCTAACCCAAGAATTAAAGCTGCATACTCTGCTTCATTGTTGGAATGGGAGTGTAATAGCTGCCCAATGGAGAATACCCTTTCTTGTTGCTCATTGAAGATGACTATGCCAGCTGCAGACTGGTCCACTGTTCTCTTGTATGCTCCGTCAAAGAAAAGAGAGTGAGCTCTTTCTAGCTTAGGACTTTCTACCATTGGTGTCTCTTCTTTTGCTTCCGTGTTGACCTTCATCTTCTTCTCATAGTGGCGATGAGTAAGAATACCCGCTAAACTAGCCCTGGTGGAGTTTTCTACTTGCATGGTGTAGTCAAACTCTTGTAATCTAACCAGCCATTTAGAGATCCTAGATGAGACATCCATGTGTCGCATTACATACGAAAAAACCTCCTCCATTGTCAAAATTACAAAGGGTCTAGGCAGTAGATAAGAGCAGAACTTTGTGGTAGCAAACATTAGTGCGAGCACCATGTGTTCTACTGCGGTGAATCCCTTTCTTGATGGGGTCATGACACGACTAGAGAAGTAAATAGGATTCATGAAAGAAGTTTGGGGGTCCTTTTGCATTAGTACGGCTCCGAGTGTATCACTTCCTACATTGGGGTTCACATAGAATGGCTCGTCCCACTTGGGGGGTGAAATGGTGGGAAGCGTAGCTAGGATTTGCTTCACCTCGGTAAGTTGCTGCTCATTTTCTTCACTCCATAAGAAGACATCCCTCTGGGTGACTTTTTGTAGAGGGAGAACCACTTGAGATAGCAAATGGATGAACCTGCTTAAGTATCTTACCTTCTGAAGGAAATAAACCAACTGCATAGTTGTGGTGGGTGATGACAAACATACCAAAGCTTGAATCTTGCTAGGGTCAGCCTCAATCCCTTTTGCTGAAATTACATGGCCAAGGAGAGTGACTTTGCTTTCACCAATGTGACACTTATCCACGTTGAGCTGGCCACCCAAGGTTTGCAGTCTGGTCACGCCATCATAGACTTTGTTCAAATGGAGGGAGCGTGAACTATAGATGCAAAAATCATCTATGAAGACTTGTATTGATGTTCCAAAGTATGGTTGGAAAACAAAAGTTACATAGCGTTGGAATGTGGCCGTGGCGTTGGTGAGGCCAAAAGGCATCACTCTGTAAGCAAAGCATCCCCAAGGTGTGATGAAAGTTGTCTTTTTCTGGTCTTCTTCTGCAATGCTAATCTGAAAGTATCTTGAGTAGCCATCACATACTGTGTAGCGCTCATGACCTGCCACTTCATTGAGAATTTCATCTTGGAATGGGAGGGGAAAGTGATCCCTCTTTGTGGCTGCATTGAGAGGTTTATAGTCCACACAGACTCTCCACTTGCCATTATTCTTTGGTGTGACTACTACTGGAGAGACCCATTCTGAGTCTTCGACGGGGTAGATGAAATCTGCCTATAGCAAATTCCTCAGTTCTTTGAGTAGTGCCTCTTGTTGGATTACCCCAAGTCTTCTGAGCTTTTGCACTACGGGTTTACTTCCTTCCTTGAGTTTTATGCGGTGTTGTACTACTGTGATTCTTGTGAACTTATCATAGCCATCAATGAGCAGTGTTGTGAAGTTACTTGACATGGAGACATATTCCTTCCTCTCTTTATCGGTTAACTCATTGGAGAGCATCCGATGTAGCTTACTTGTATCCTCTAAGGATTGCGTACCTGATGGTTCCTCTCGGTTTGTCGAGGGTGCTTCAGATTGTGTCAATATTTTTGGGTCTTTAAGGATGACCCCCATCACTTTGATACTACTGTTACTCTCTTCTGTTGTTGTTGTCTCTTCTCCTGAGGTGGATGAATAGTCACTGGTGGACTCATCTTCTGAAGCCTCCAAAATCATGTTGCGTTGCTTCCCAGTCCTCATGTCGTAGAATATGGACTTCCCTTTATCGTCCTTCATCTAGATCATTCTGGTACTCTAGTCTTGCTTAGCTTCCATATCCATGAGCCAGGGTCTCCCAAGAATGATAGGGTAGCCCTCCCCTTTGTGTGTCATGACAAAGATGTCTACTTCCACTTCTGTATTGAATGCCTTTACTTTGACCGCATTCACAATGCCTACACATTTCACTCTTAGATTATTTGCCATTTTGGCTCGGTAGGGTGCCGGCCTACTCACCTCTAGGCCTAGATGGTGCATCATTTTTCACTCATGACACATATTTGCACGCCACCATCTATGTAGACGTTTGAGATTCGTTGCCCCTTGATGTGGGCATCCATGGTTGGTAGGATGTCGTCGAGATCCCTCCCAGAGATAGCCCCAGCTATCGTTGGTCTTGATTTCCTTGTACTTACCATCTTCATCCATTACCTCCTCATCCTTGATGCAAGGTGGAGTAATTGGGGCCAAGTTATCTTCGGGCCCTGTATTAGCACATCCGAAACTAAGTTGTATGGTTTAGCATACTCACCTAGTGAAAAATCCACGATGTCTATCTTCCGTCGCGACTTAGATGCCTGCTTGCTAGACTCGCCTTTCCCTTTCATTTTCTCTTCTTTTTGAGAGGCTTCTTCGTGCCTGGCACGCTTTACTCCCATGGCATCCACTTCTTCTACTTTTGCTTTCCCTTTGTGCTTCTCTCGAACTGGTTCTTCTACCTTTGCCTTCCCTTTAGCTTCCAAGCTAATAACACTCACTGCTTGGTTTATAGCAGGTGGTGGGGGTAGCGGTGGAATAAGAGGTTGTGGTTGTGGTTGTTGTACAGGTGGTCAAAGGATTTGGACCAGTGGAATCGGCCTTGGTTTCCTGGGTGGTGGTGATCTTGCCCTTGGTGGAGAGATCTGATTCTGTCTCCCTCCTCGATTGAAATTCTTCCTTCTTGAATGTGGGCAGTAGTACATACCATGGTCGTCTTCCCCGCAATTATAGCAGTGGTACTCTTGGTTTTGCCTTCGTTGTCCTCTTCCTTGTTTTGGATTTTTGACGGGTGCATGCCCTTGCTGCACCAGATGCACGGATAAACTCTCGAGTTGGGTAGTGATGCGACTCAGCAGGTCTTGCTGCTCTTCTGATGTCTCTTGTGGCTGGGCTCTATGAACGGCTATTGCAGTCACTGGGGTTAGTTGGAGTGAACTTGATTCCTTTGACTCGTTGAATCTTGCTTGCATGCATAGCTTCTTGTCTTTAAGGCGGGCTACTTCTACTGCCAACTCATATGTTGCAGGAAACCTTCCCTTCACCTTCTCCTTAAGCGGCGACCACAGGCCAGCAATGAAACGGTCCTTCTTTAGGAAATTAGGTGCTCCTTGACCTTCCTCCAGTGAGGCAACCCATCTCTCCCACAAATCCACAAACTTGGACTCATAGGCGGCATACTCTAGTAGACCTCCCTACTTTAATTCCGTCAGTAGCTGCCATAGCTTCTCCGAGGTTGTGCCTCCACCAAACCTCTTCACAAAGGCAGCACATAATACATCCCATGCATTCTTGGTAGATTGGGGCAAAGCATTGTACCAAGACTTGGCCTCTAGTTTCATCAGTAGAGGAAAAATTCAAAGTCGTGAGGCGTCGTCATCCTTGTTGGAAACCACACAAGAGATGTCGAAATCATTCAAAAAGCCGGTGCTGACGTCTTCTCCCTTCTTTCCATTGAACGTGGGGAAAGAAACATTTGCCATGGTAGTGACTGAGGAAATTACAAACTTTATATATATATATATATATATATATATATATATATATATATATATATAAATACATAAATTAATGACAGTAGCGGCTCATAGCGGCTTTTTACAGGGTTGGGTGGATAGATTAAAACATGATAAAGAATGGATCGCAAAGCGAGAACAGAATAAAGATGCTTACATCAAAAGAGTGGTAGTAATCCAAAAGGGGCAAGATGATGGGACATGGAGATCTCAGGATTTCATCAAGCATCTCGGCTCCTAATAAGAAAACAATATTTTGCTGGTAGAATATCTTCTTATCAATATACACGTTTACATGCATGTGTTGCAAGATACGGAAAGGAAATAATTTTGGCCTATTGCTATTATCCATGTCAGGTGTAGGGCAAGGATCTTGACCACTTGCGTACCTTAGGTGTTGACGAGGTGACACCTTCACCACATGCTCCTACCTCTTGTAGAAGTCCGCACAATCCTCCACATTAGGTTCAAAACAGACTAGGTGAGAAGAGTCTACCTCAATCGGCTTTCCATTTTGCATGCGGTGGCGGCGCTTGGCTGGTCGGAACTTCATTTGAACTCTCCAGGCCTAGAGAGAGTGTAGGCCCACTTGCGTCCACAAAATGCTTTAGGCTTTCGTAATTAGACTTTGTGTTTGATATAGTTGACGACTCCTCTTGAACCATTAGAGAGAAAACACTTGGTGCTATAGAAAATCTGACACCGTTCTTCCTTCACTTCCTCTGTCGGCACTCATTGACAGAATGCTTTGGTTGACAACAGTGATGGCACTTCATAGCCTTCCAACCTAATGCTCTCAATTTGTGGTTAGAACGAGCAACACGAGATGGGGAGCTTACCTCTTGAATACTGACGACACTATAGCCTGGCAGTAGTACTTCAATGAAGGCGGCTAGTGCCTCCTTAGTCTCCTCCTCATCCGTCCTCCAGCTAGAGAATTCCTTCAGCCATTCGCCCATGATTGATGAGGTGCATTGCTTTCAACATTGTAAACTAAAGGTTTCCGAGAAGCCCTCCTCAGTGGGGGCACCAAATGATGGGCGCAAAGCGCGACACGAACCCGACGACCTCTAAAACGCCGAGAGCCGATGCACACTGCAAGCCGATCACGATGAAGCGAACAGAGGGCACCACCTAGCTTTGAGCGGCTGGGACGCAGACAACGGTGATTTGCAATATCACGGACTCTACACACACACACACACAAAGAGAGAGAGAGAGAGAGAGAGAGAGAGAGAGAGAGAGAGAATAGGCAGGTGGTGAAAACCCTCGGGTGTGTGAGGAAAAATTATTCTCTTGCAATATTTCCGGCAACCTTATTTCCAACGAGGTGGCAAATCATGGTGATAGAGAGATAGAGGGAATGATAGTGAGCCTACTTGGTGCATTCTCTAGAGATGACTCACCGACACGAAAGCTTGCTAACATGAGTCTGTGTGCATCGACCGTTGGAGTCGAGATATATGTGCGCGTATACACGTGCGTGTGTATGTATGTGAGTGCACGTGGATGTGTGTGTATATATATGAGTGTGTGCCGTGTGGGTGTGTGTGTGTAGGCGGGAGAGTGTGTGCGTGGGAACGAGGGAGTGTTATATATATAATTATTTTATTTTTTTAAATTTTTTTTTCTTCTTCTTCTTATTTTTTTTAATATATTTTTTATGTTGCTTACTGCAGAGAACGGCGACGCAGAGGCGTGAGTGAGAGAGGGAGCGTGTGTGCGAGGTGTGTGTGTGTGTGTGTGTGTGTGTGTGTGTGTGTGTGTGTGTGTGAGAGAGAGAGAGAGAGAGAGAGAGGGAGAGAGAGAGAGAGAGAGAGAGAGAGAGAGAGAGAGAGTGAAATGGGGGTGGTGTGGATGTGTGCGTGTGTGTTTTACCAATGCGCCCACATGGCCTACTCACGGCGAGCGCGATGGAGAGAGAGGAAGCGAAAGACGGGCCAGCATGTGCCGGGGAGTGAGTGGGTGAGGGATGGGTGTGTCTGTGTGTGTGATAGAGAGAGAGAGAGAGAGAGAGAGAGAGAGAGAGAGAGAGAGAGAGAGAGAGAGAGAGAGAGAGAGAGAGAGAGAGAGAGAGAGAGAGAGAGAGAGAGAGAGAGGTTTCGGTTACTCTCCTGCTCCCGCATGGGCTAGGAAGAGAGAGAGATAGCAAAAAACGGGTTGTTGTGGGTGACACAGAGAGCATGGGAGGGAGAAAGGGTGATGGTTAGGATAAGAGGGTGTGTTGTGGGTGTGGGTGATGCAGGGAGCACGCGATGGCGGGGGTGAGGATAGGCCCGGGTGGCCCGTAGCTGACATAGGGCGAGAACGGGGGGGGGAATAGTCAACGGAAAGAAAGGGGGGGGGGGGGGGGATTGAGAGAGAGAGAGAGAGAGAGAGAGAGAGAGAGAGAGAGAGAGAGAGAGAGAGAGAGAGAGAGAGAGAGAGAGAGAGAGAGAGAGAGAGAGAGAGAGAGAGAGAGAGAGAGAGAGAGTGCGAGGGGTTCCCACCGAGTGAGAGAGAGTGTGTGAGTTGGGGGGGGGGGGGGGGGGGGGGAATAGGGAGGAGAGTGAATCTGAGGGGGGTGAGGACGAGAGGGAATATGGAGGGGTATAGTATGGCGGCCCGCTAGGGCTGGGATATGGAGAGAGAGAGAGAGAGAGAGAGAGAGAGAGAGAGAGAGAGAGAGAGAGAGAGAGAGAGAGAGAGAGAGAGAGAGAGAGAGAGAGATAATATACAAAATGCGTGGCGGCCTGCCAGAGAGGTGTGACAGTGGTATCCCGTCTTATACGCCCACTGGGCCAAGTGATGCAGCGGTAGGTTAAGTGAGATGAGAGAGAGTTGGCGGAGCCGAGCAATAGGAGAGAGAGACTATGTCTTCTGGCGATAATGGAGAGGTGTGGCCAAATTGGTGGCACCCCGCTAGTGGTTAAGCCTAGAGGGGTGGTGAATGTTTAAAGAATTTTTTTTTTTCCCTTGGTAATATGCTCTCCCCTTCTTGGAGTTTGGTTCTCGCGGTCGCGGTTTTGAAAATCGGCCGTCAGAAGGTACTTCCACAACTCCATCACTCATTGATCCCCTTGGCTCTCTAAGGGTGTAAGCATTTTTATGACCCCTTTCTGGAGGGAAGTTGCGAGATAAATTAATAACAAAGGTATCAAACATATTAGCCAACTTTGGGACTACAACACGTTTTGCTAGAAAAGAACATACCAACTAGCTAGTTAGTTTAACCTCAATAGGTCTGAAAGCTTGCTAATTAGCAGAGCCCTAGAACAGCTAGACAGGTGGTATTTTCCAGATGGTAATTCCAAATTTGAGTTGAAATCTTGGCAGTGGCCAAAGAACAAACACTTTCTAAAGCCACAAACCAAGGGAGTATACTTCTCAGTTATTTATTCGAAGAAATAGTTCTCTCCACTCAACAAATTATGGGGCAAGCAATGGTCAGAGTAAAGATGGGAAACAATTCTGAAAAACATATGGCACATGCATTGGCCACATAGAATGAAGTTATTTGTTTGAAAGGTGTTTTGGGGAGCCTTGCCAACTAGCATGAAGGTTCTCGCTAGGGAAATTGGTCTGGATCGTTGCCCGCAATGTAGATCCACTCGTGAAGACCTCCCTCATCTTTTCAAGGAATTCCCAATACTTAGTGGCTTGGCAAGAAAAATGGTCAGTGGATGGGTGCCCATGGCCTGGGCGATCAGGCAAGGCACAAACGCTTGTACTCTAACAATCTCTCACTTAAAGACAAATGTGCTGATAAATGGGTCCTTCTAGCTAAAATACTAGTATGTACAAGTAAACAGATGAGAGACTCTCTCAACCTATGCCCGCTGACCCGCTTAGTCGATCTACATGCAACCTATCGACTCTGGTGGTAGGCGATTGTGTGTACCCATGCTACAACCTGCATGTAAATCTCACAGACAAATTTGTATGGTTTACAAAACTCCATTATGCATCATGCTAGTGTCAATCACCATACGACTAACAATCCGCAAATGCTCCTACTAGAGCGACTAAGTTGAGCCTCAACACTAGTAGGTCGTACATGAGCCATCCGAATGCTAACAAAATCTATGCAAACCTGGCTATACTTGCCTCCCCAATGCTATTTGAATCATCAAGACTACCCATCGTGTATGGATGTGTCAACATCGACACTGAGATGGCTACATTCCTCTCACCCCTAGGAACAATTGTGCATCCTAGAAGCAATTGATCAGCCTCTAGCATGAGCATATCAAAGAACTCTATCTATGTTATCTTTGTGTGTGTCTCTAGGGAGCATAAGTACTCTACCTCTGCCTACACAAACTTTGACAACACTTGTTGTGTCTCACTAGATCACTACCACTCTACCTCTGTCTCTATAGTTGGCACGTCTTGCACATCTAAATTCTCTATCTCGTGAGCATGGTGGAGCTCACCCGTGAAGGAGACATGTCTCGTCTCTTTCTCAAAGCATGCTAGCAACAAAACCAAGACTATGCCGTCTCAAACCTGATCCACATGCATAGGGTAAACCATACCATCCCTGAAACCTCTCGCCAAGGACTAGTAAACCCAAATGCATCGTAAAAAATTTCTCTGAAAGCAAAGTATGGCATCCAAAATCTCTCAGGTGACCAACTGAGATCAAACTCACTGTCATGTCTGGCACATGATGCACATGTCTAAGCCCATATGATGCACCACTCGATAATGACAGTCTCACCTCTCCTACACCAACTATGTTATGAACTGAACCATCAATTAAGTGAACATTGCCAAGCATCCCGCTAGAATAGCTACAAAACCAGCCACAATGTGGAGTGACATGAAACGTAGCAGAGAGATAATCTCATGGCCGTAGGTCTTGACCACATCATCCAACGCAATCATCAAAAGGGAAGATGACTCCAGCAGTTTAATATCAAATTGCATGTACTCTCTGTGAGAAGGGTCCTGTACCTTTGAATTCCATCTCTTTATTTTGTCCCAAGCATCTGTATGTCTTCGAGGGATTCAAAATCATGTAGACTGCCTTTAGAAGTGCTTGGTAGCTCTACTAGAGGTAGGTCTACTCGTGTGTGCTTTAACACTGAGGCAAGTGGTGGAGGATTAATACTATTTCCTGGTCTTGGATGGCACTGATTGCCACATATTTCTTTTGTAGCTTGAAGGCATGTACTGCCTTTTGGGTAGCTAACTCTTATTGTGCTTTGGCCAGTTGCTCTTGAATCTGCCTGATTTCTTCATTTTTTTGCCTCTCTTAGGCGAGTTCTTCCTTGAGTGCTTTTAGCTCCTCTAAAGTAGTTGTTGGAGTCATTAAAGTTGACAAGATTTCCCCAGCTTTGCATTCTTTTATTGCTCCTTTATAGTAGTAAGCAGCGTCTTTCTTTTCTTTCTCCAGCTCTTCCTTCAATTATATTTGGATCTCTTGTAAATTGTAGACTTGTTTTTGGAGCCTTTGATTTGACACTTGCAATATCTGTGCTTCTATCTTGGCATCTCTCACATGCAATTCTCCTAGGCTGGTAATGGCTCTATGACACTAAAATTGCAATTTGATATGCTTTTAGTGTGCATCCATGTCAAAGTCTTGGAAGAGCCCCACACCCAAAGTCTTGGAAGAGCCCCACACCTTCTTTGATTATAGCCCTCAAGTGTGGAGATACTGGCCCTCTTTCAAATGTGATGCACCGTTGAGAGGTGCCACCTTCCTGCTCTTTCTTCTTTGTTATCTCTTTCTTTTCTTGTTCTTGCTCACTGATTGGATCCTGTTCTGTTCTTTTTAGGCTCCTTATATTGATGGTCTTGTTTTGGCCTCTCAGATTCTTGCAGCTCTAAAGGAACCTGTTGTTCAGCGGATTCCTTTTCTTTAGATTCCTCTTTCTCTTTCTTTTCACTATTTCACTGCTCCAAAGGTTGCTGCTCTTGAGTTTGGTCTTGCTAGTCAGTTTCATCTTTTATGTCTTCAACAAGAGGTGGGATTTTGGCTTGGGAGAGAGGGGTGGAGCCGTTTTCGTGTGGATTTCTAGGGTTTCCACACCCATTCCTCCCTCGAAAATTCCTTGTCATCTTTTTCTTTGCTCTTTGAGGAGTCATCAAAAGATTCTAGGTCATTTTTTTCTGCTTTTTAGACTCCTCTTGAGCTCTTTGTTCTGCTTTCTTCTTGAGAACATGTGGATGTGTTGCCGCATGGTGTTGACAAGCTCCACATATTAGCTTCTGTTGTCCTCCTTTTGTATTGCTTTATCTTTTCTATTATTTTTGCTTTCTTTGCTCTAGTGGCTTGCCTTGGATCATTCTCCTCTTTGTCGGCATCAACTCCAAGTCTTTTCTTCTCCTCAGCTAGCTTCTGTGCTCTTTCTTCTCTTTTCTTGAGCTTCCTCCATAGATATTTGTGTCATTAGGGCCAAAAACGACTCAAAAAGTGTTGTGTAAGGAATTGGTTAAATTACTAATTAGTAGAGCCGTTTGTGGTCAAAACGGCTTCAAATTTGTCCGTTTTGGTCATTTAAAGCATATCTACGCAATCTAAAGCGTATCTAGGTACATATCTCTAAATATTCAAAAAGATATTGTTTTCTTCACATTCGTTTGTGGCTCACCTCGAAATTTGTTTATAGTTGTTTCCACTTTTGAATCTCTCTTTTTTCTCTCACCTTTCGCGAGCTTTATCTCTTCTTCTCTGATGCACCTTGTTGTGCTGCTACGTTATTTCCATTATACTTTCTGCTCCTTCATTACTTACAATGACTAATACATCTTCCACTAGTGATAACCGCAAGTTTCACTTGAACATTAAGCTAATCCAAGAATATGCTACTACGCGGAGTGTCTATCAAAGACCAGTTACAACTGCAAATGAAGCACAACAACTTCGCAACGAGGGAAAGAAACACATTGATATATGGACAGATGGGAGCTTGTATCCACCGGATCCTAGCACTGGAAGGTATCCATCTTTTCACACACCTCATGATTTGATGAGATTTGTTGGTGATGGGGTTGATGGCTTACTAGGATATAGTTCTAGGTCATCTCATTTACACATTGATCATACACATTACATTCAATATCTCAAAACTGTTTTGTCTTCAAATGCAACAAGAATTTTAGAACTTGAAAACCAAATAGCATCTCTAAAACAAGAAATTAACCAGCTTCGGACTTTAAAAGAAACTCCAATAGGATTAAAAGTACGAGTAAAATGAATGAGAGATGTAGTAAACTTAACAGAAGGTTCTGGACAAAGAAAAAAAAGATTAAAGATTACTAGAGAACATGTGACTAGTCTTTTAGGATTTGATATGTCCAATGTTCAAGAAAGGGTGAGATTTTTGAATGAGGTAATGAACAAAAGTGATATTCTTAAACTTTTGAAACTTCCTCAAAATCAAACTCAGAAGAAATTGGTATTTCAAAGTTTATTGAAAGATATGGGTTTACTGGTCCAACCTTCTCAAATGCAAGAAGTTTGTGACACAGTGGGGGTGAGTAGAAGGGGTTACAGGGCCATCTCTAAAACCTGGTTTCAAGTTTTAAAGTATTACAAGATTAAAGCTTTTGAGTTGCCTAGGCCTCACAATGTTGGGAAAGTTATGACTCTATTAAACGAAGAAATACCCGAACATTTTGGAGAGTACTATCATATAGAAGAAACGATGCCATATGAAAAACAGAAAAAAAAATCTTCTTTTGAGCATAATGTTTTTAATAACATTTGGATGAGTATAAAAAATGTTCAATCTGCTATGGTGAGATACTATAATATGCAAGAAGTAGATTGTGAAGGAAAACTTATATTTGTTCTGAAATTGGATGAAGCTCAAATTCAAAAATGTCAAAAAATGGAAAGAGTATCCATATCCCTTATGAATAGAGCATTGGACTATAGCCAGGGTAAGCTTGATTCCCCATACCACAAAACTCAATCAGAAATGAAACTTTGGTGGATCGGAGCAGCTCAAATACCAGTAGAAAATCACGATACATTGAAATGGCTGTTTTTGCAGACCGATATCCCTTCTGTTATACAGGACCAAAATGTAGGTGAAAAAATCTGTGTAGATGACATGGGTGACTTTTTTGTAGAATGGCACTTGAGTGCCGACCTAAAAGAATTAAAGTGCATGTTTGGTGTATGTGGAGGTGCCAATACCAAGTATCCATGTCTATATTGCATGGCAAGCACTGGAACAAAAGAATGGCTTGCAGAACACGAGGTTGGAAAAGCACCATTGAGGAATAGTGTTAATGTCATCGACTACCCATCGTCTTCTATGATTTGGGATCCAATTCTAACAATAGATTTAAAAAATGTACATGTATGCACAATGCATGCAGAGATTAGAATCTTGGACAAATTGCTTCGACTCCATCTTGACTATGCATATTCTATTAAGCCGACTAAACTTGCAGACAAGTGCATAGAAAAATGCAAGGCTTTGCTCTCTCAAATGGGTTTTCATGGTGGTCAAGTGCATCTAAAAAAAGATCCCACTCTTTCAAAAGGAACCGGTGATGTTTTGCAAGTTGTTTCAATGGGTGGAGCAAAAGCCAGAAGATTTTTGAGTAACCATGACAACAAACAAGTTGATGCTATGTGGAAACTGCTGGAAGGATCTTTGTGTTATAACAACCAACGTCAAAAGTAGACCAGATGTAGCCAACAAATGCATGGAAGTGTGGAAGAAGCTCGACAATTTTTTGAAAATTTTGAGACAACAAGTTAGCTCTGCGACTTATGCAGATGGCTTTAAAAAGACAATAAAGCTTTTAATAACTGCTATTACAGATGCTTGGGGAGCAAAAGACATCACATATTACTTGGTGAGTATTCAATTACTTTCTAAAGTCTGGATAGTATTTTACTTTGCATCCTATTGAGTTCAACTAGCTTTTTTTTATTTTTAGCATATTATGTACCTGCATGGACCATATTTTTCAAAACAAAGACCCCTTGCAACATCGAATACTCAGGGAATGGAAAAATCTCACTATCAAGCGATGACTTCTTTTTTCAAATGTACGAGAAAGGGAGGGGGACAAAGAAGGATCAATGCACTAAAGGAATTATTCAATTGGTTCTATAGGAGGCAATTACAACGGATGAGATCAAACAACCATGCTGCTCAACCACAGATGGAGATTAATGATTCACTTTGAAACTTTGTACTGAATCTTTCTAAAGAGATCCAAATTCAAAAAAGATATTTTGGTGCAAAAAATTGTCAAATTTACATCAATTTTTTATTTTTTTAATATCTCTAGGCATGTCACCCCTATATCTCAAAAACTTTCTTCTTTTATAGCCCCCAAGAAGGTTGACATTTGTCTCCTCAGCTGCTGCTGCATAGCTAGAGTAGCAAAGAAAGTATCCTGCTCTTGAGGCATTGAATCCTGCAGCATATCCAAACATTCAAAGTGTTGCTGCTCTCTCAAGTAGCATGATCTTGTTTGCATTGATTTGAAGTTTCGATGCTCACATACGACGCGATAAGGACATACTCCAGAGCGTGGGTCACCCTTCTATGGCGTCGTGTCGGTGTCTCTCCCCAATACCATTCTCTTCACGCACGGCGCGATAGGTACATCTTGCAAGTTGTGGGTGACGCGTCTATCATGTGGTGCTGTGTTTTTTAACCCAAATGGCGAGGACTAAGTGGACTGCAAGGAAGGTCTACCAAGCCCCAACTGATCCATAAATAGATGATGTTGAGAAAGATGCAGAGAAAGCACCCCCTCCACTACCTCGTCAGAGGCCCAATGCTAGAAAAAGATTGAATTATCAGGTGAAATCCCTAAGAGAAATAAGAAAAGCACAAAAGTCTACTTGTCTACTGATTCCAAAGCTCTCTTTCATGAGAGTTGTCAAAGAGATATCAGATAGACTTGTAAGCATGATGAATATCAAAACTTTTGTCTCAGTAAGGTGGCAATCTCAAGCTGTGATGTGCCTTCAGGAAGCTGCTGAGGATTTTCTCATAGGCTTTATGAATGATAGCTACATTGCAGCTGCATTTTCTCACAGTGTCACACTTATGAGCAAAGATTTTGTGCTTGTGTCAAGGATAAGGTACAAGTTTGATAAGGCTATTGAGCTCATTCCTAGTGAGGATCTTAAAGCCTTCCAAATTTTAAACATCCCTCCTTCCAGGAAGCAGAAAGATTCTGGGGTTGTCATTGAGGATGTTACACATGAGTACGAGACAAGAAAGGCCCAGGATATCAAAGCAGGAAAGGAGGTTGAGAGGGAGCAAGACATGATATTAGAGGATGCTATCCTCAAAGAGCAAGTTGAAATTTTAAGAGCATCCAACTCTCTTCTTTATGAAAAAGTCACAGGCAAAATGGTGGTGGATGTCTCCTTGTTTGGAGATACTGAGGCGTATTTGGACATATTCCCTCAAGACACAAGTATGATTGTAAATCCCAACATTGAGCTTGGTGACACTGTGCTCTATATCTGTCTCAGGTATGTGTTGCTCCTTTGCTAATTATTAGTGCATGTGCAAGGCATCTAGGCACAAGGGGCTCATTGGGGCTTGTGTTTTCTTTTCCAGGTGTCTTATGAGGGAGCTTCCAGAGGCTCTAGCTATGCAAATTTCCATACTTGATCCTCTAGTGACACAGTGCCTTTTTAACAAGCAAGGAACCCTTTCAATTTTTTTTGATGATTTTAACATGCTGACCTGCAATTACATATTATACCACTATGTTGAAGGGTAAATCTTAACTCCTTACATGTTATTTTTAACATTTTGTGGTATTCTTAGCTAATTGTTTTTTATTTTGTAGAGGACATTGGAGTCTTATTATCTTTAATCTTTTGGAAAAAGATATTATATTTATGAATTCATTGTCAAGTATCCATAGGAAAAGTAAACTGTAAGTATGAAGCATAATCTATGCTTGATGATGGCCCATTGTTTTCTATTAGTAGCTTTTTGATTCAATGTCTTCTTGCAGTGTTGCCAAACTTATTGTTGGTCACCTGAGTACCACAAATAAGGATTACAATATAGAAGCTTTCAAGTACTACAATCAAAAAGTGCCTTTACAGACAGACTCAACATCTTGTGGATGGAGGGTGCTTGCCAATGCATGGAGATATCTTGAGTCAAGGTGCCGGATGACTACACTCACTGTAAGTGTCTGGCTCATATATTTATTTTGATGTTTTATGTATGTATGTTTTTCTATTTTTTTCAGTTGCATGACTATCCAGAGTCTTGGGTCACGTGGGTGAGAGAGAAGGCTGTTTCTATGGTTTTGGAAAGATCAATAAATCCAAATGATCCAGAATCTCCTTTGCCACCAAAGAAAGGTAGAGCCACCAAAGGTTTGGATGCAAAGAAAATGGATCAGAAGAAGAAAAGTCCTGCAAAGAAGATCCATACAAAGAAAAAGGATCACAAGAAGAGTCATGCCAAGGGGAAGAGTCCCACGAAGAAGAAGATCCTTGCCAAGGGGAAGAGTCCTACCAAGAAGAAGATCCCTGCAAAGGGGAAGAGTCCCACCAAGAAGATTGCCAAGGGGAAGAGTCCCACTAAGAGAGCCCTGCAAAAAAAAGAGCAGATACAAAGGGCCATCCATTCCACTCACCATTGAAATTCAAGGTTCAAAATCATCGTACACTTAAGAACAGTAAGGGGGAGGCACCTAGCTCACCTTTCAAGATACCATTCATGTTGCCAAAGAAGGTTGCCAAATCACCCAAGCCAGCCAGTCCTCAGGAGCCCAAAGCACCAACCCCTGCCAAGTCACTCGTGCCAAGCCCTGAGGGGCCCAAAGCACCAACCCCTGCCAAGTCACCCGTGCCAAGCCCTGAGGGGCCCAAAGCACCAACCCCTGCCAAGTCACCACCACCACCCACTCCTGAACTTTCACCCCCTTCTGAACACAAAAGGAAAAGGGTCTCTAAGGATGCAGAATCCTCTCAGGCAAAAAGAAAAGTGGAATTTCATGATTGATTACTCCACAAAATCTATGTACACTTTTGTTCAGTTTGTCCATATGAACATATATATATACCCTTTGGTGATTCATAATTTTGTACTTCAAATACTTAATACCAACTATCGATTCTTAAATGTGTATCATGATGTCATGTAAGTTTAAAACAACATAAGTAATGTTCACAATAAGGTAGAGAAAAGATAAATATATTTGCAAAATGATTACAATATTGAACTTGTTTTTTCAAGTCCTTGCAAGTGGCTCAAATACAACTCTTTTTGGGGGAAGGCATGTGGTGCAAGAGGTTGAATTCTCCATCCTTGTGCTCACCACAATTTCATCCACTTTGAATCTATACTCGGGAGATGTTTCATCAAGAAACTCAAGAGATTCTCTAACATCATTTAGTCTCCAATTTGTTGTTACTATCAGGCTTCTATACTTGGTGTGTGGATGATTGTGACCTTTAGTTCAAACTTTGGACAATTTTCCTCAGAGTCGAGAGGAACCCAGCTACCTAATTTGCTTCTCCATCTCCTATAGTCGTAGCCCAGAACTAATGATTGACGACATAGTTGATATGAGATAGACATAGAATTTGGGCTTACTCTACAACTAATATTGTCACCAATATGGAAAGTTTCTTTGGTGCTCCATCCGTCTCCAAGAACATTATCTAGTTCAGTCATAGAAAGTCTTCTATTAAGCCACATCGTCTTTGTCCTCTGCAAGTCCATTGTTTTGAAACATGTCACAAAGACATGTATAGGCAAGAACCATTGAACTTTAATCCTTCTTGATATCCTGCCCGGAGACATAGCTTTAAGGATGTCTTCTTTGATCTTGGATTTGAAGCTTGATAAAGTACATGCATCAGGAGCTTCCCAGTCAAGTGAACTTATGGTGGGAACGGGTAACTGATGTGGTTCTCCATATGCACCTTCTCGTGATGGAACTTTGTATTCTGCAAAATAGACAAACAAATCCATTGTTTTGTAAAAGGAAGGTGTCTTGTCAGCATACATAGCATCTGCAATCTCTTTATGCATTGAACGTCCCACTTAGAATCTCCACAGGCCACCATTCCACAGTTGTTGAAGGAAATGTCTCTCAAATGGAATCAAAAAATGAGAAAACAATGGGATAATGAAAAAAATTCACTGTATCAAATAGTTCTTTTTGTACTTACAGTAAGAATGCAGTGTGGGATGTTCTTCCCAGTCTAACACCGTATCCTTGGCCATGTACACATGTTGAACCTTAGCTAGCCAGCCATTGTCGATCACTTTGAAAGCAAGAACACGACCTTTCCAATGGTTTTTTACTTTATCATGTTTAGTTCTCTTCACTCTGTGTACACCTTTGCATCAAGGAAGCATTGTTACCCAGTCATTCACACGAAAAGATATGGGCTTCCAAAGACCATCCTCTCTAACGCTATGAAAGTCACAAGAAGTTATGTTATGTGAAGGGCGACTTGCAAAAGACGCCATGGAAACTCAGAGATTAGAGAAGAAGAAAGAAAGTATAGACGGAAAGACTTAAAACCTCTCACAAACTAGAGAGAGCGAGAAAGGTATGCGTTTGAAAAAAGTAGGTGATTTGTCATTAATGCCCTTGTTTTGAGAGCCTTCTAACATAGATTTCGTATCTTTTGACAACGCTTTTGTGAAATATAAAATAGAATAAAAGACGAGACTTCATTACTTTGAGCCGCAAATTTAATGAGCTCTCTCGCCGAAAGCACCCAAATATAGCAGTTTCAGCCTTATGATCAAGACATTTAGCGGTTCTTCGTCAAAATAGGACCACCAAAACCCACAATAGAGGAGACAAGAGTGCCATACTTTTGTATACATGTCAAATAACTATTGGACTATTCCTTAATCCTTAAATTAACAAACATCCCTTTTTGAGTCGTTTTTGGCCCTAATGTTGAGATATTTGAATTTGAAATTGATGGGGAGTGTTGCTTAGTGGGGGACTTCAATATGGTGTGCTTAAGACAAGATAGGAACGGTCCTAGCATTCTTTCAGGTGGTGAGCTGAAGAAATTGCTAAGTCTGGAAGAGAAATGGGTGCTTATTGGAAGATTGTCCCTTGGCAAGATTCTATAGGATTCACTTACCATTGCCTCCAGTCTACCCAATTGCCTTCTAGACTTGATAAGCTATACTTCTCACACAATGCTGATTGGGTTCCAACATCCTTACATATGCATGTTATTACAAAAGAATCGGATCACTTCCCCCTTCTTGGAGTTTTGAATTTTACTAAGCAGAAGGACAATACCAACTATAGTGCCACAAGAATTTGTGTATTACCAGCCCAAACTTGTTTAAAGACGTACATTTCAGGAGGATGGTGTCTCAAGCATCTACATATCTTAATCAAGGCATTGCAAAAGAGACCGTGGACCCCTGGAAAAAGTTTTGCAAACAAATGCAAAATTATATCAAGACGGTTGGACCAACCTTGAAAAAGAATATAACTCTAGAAGTGTCAATCCTTGCCTCTCGTTTTGAAGAGAACATTATTGAAAATGCAAGGCAATGTTTTGACTAAGGAACATGTGGAATGGCTGAGGATCAAGCAGACCCTCCTAGCCAATCATCAGGATGAGATAAATGCACTCTGTCTGTGGGCCAAATACATGCATGTTAAGAATGATGAAGTCTACAGAAGTGCAATGCTCAGATCTATCAAGGTGAAAAAAAGGCAAGACATTGTCACCTCTCTGCTTGACAAATCACGGTGAGAAGGTCGCCAACCCGAACCAGATGGCTAGGGTGACGCTTGATCATCTCAGCCAAATTATTGGGAAGGACAATTCACCATGTCCTGCAATCAAAGAGGCCAAGACTAAATTGTTTAAAGCAACGCCAAAACTAGTGGACAAAGACAAAGCAAACTACTTGGAAAGAGCATTTACTTTAGAAGACTGTTGATCTATGTTAGAAAAGATAAGTAGATAAAAATTGTATGGATGGGTTGGGATAACTATTGAATTCTTTCTAGAATTGTGGGAGGATTTGGCGCCGTCCTTGAACATGATCAATAAGGCTTTCATCTATGGCCAGATTGAATCTAGTGTGAAGAAGGGACTAATCAAACCCATACCTAAAGTCAGGTATTCGAAAACATTTGGCACTCTAAATGAGAAGATGATCAAAATATTTTCTTGTGGAGAACGCTTTTTAGTTTTTTGTCCGACTGGGGACAAGGCCATGGTGAGAGGTCTCGGCGATGGCACTTGCATCCAGATAGAACCAACAAACCAAGACCATATCCCACCTCATTTGGGGATGCCCAACAATCCAGAGCTTCACTAGAAGAGTCTGCAAATGGGTCTTCACTTAGCTAGGCACATCCTTTTCAAGAAGGGACCCGGCCTTGGATTTCAAATGCTTGGTCGATCAAGATTAGATGACATAAATGCGTATTATTAGAGCTATGGTCTTGAAAGCTATATGGATTTCTAGGAATGAACAACTTTTCCAAAAAAAGAACGGTATATTGCATGCATAACTAGTGTTGGAAACTTGTGTTTGGTTTCTCTCCGAGAGGAGGAAGTGGCTTGCTAAAAAGATGAAGATATGACCTCCATGGGAACCTAGCAAATTTTGTAACATGAAGTAAGGGTAAGTGTAGGTATTGAATTCCTTGGGCTTTGCAGAGAGTGCAGAGACCTCTTTGTACACACTGGATGACCCCTGTGCAAAGGATATGTGAGGGTTTGATGTATCTTGTTGAGTTGATGCAATTCAAGCTCAGATGAGCTTTTTTTAATTAAAAAATCCTATTATGTTAGAATGTTCTCAACCATTTCAACTTTAAATTGTCTCGTGCACCAACCATCAAAATAATTTCTAATGGTACATTGCTTCTATGATACCATATATTGATGGAGCATTGATCATACAAAAATAGCGCACACCCCCCCCCCCCCCCCCCCCTCGTGCCCGCAATTGTTGGCTAAGCCCCACCCATCGTTTGAGCTCATTACACCCTCGTAGACGCCATGCCCCACTGCTCGGCCCACCCCTACTGATGCTCCTCGTTTGTAGTTGCCTGCTAGGCCCTTGCACACGCTTAGAGAGAAGTTCCCATTAGATTGCAGTTGCCTACAACCAGCATGGCCTACTGCTGCTCCTCGTTTGTAGCTGCCTGCCAGGCCCTTGCACATGCTTAGAGAGAAGTTCCCATTAGATTGCAGCTGCCTACAGCCAGCATAGCCCCCTTTTTTATGGTGGTCATGAAGAATGTGTGTACGTGCGCATGCACGCACTTGCGTATTTTATGAATATCTACTTACTAATAGAGAGGGAGATGAAAACCCCCCAAATCCATATGTGATTACTCTCTAGTAGACTACCCAAAAAAGCTACCTATCCCTAGAGTGTGAGCCCCTGTAAACATTACTTTCTAAAACAAACCATATCAAAAGAGTAAGCCCCCCAGAATTTTTTCCCATGAAGCAAAACCTCTTTATATCTTTATGTATTCCACAAGTGACCGAATGCATCTCTGCAAAGAGGTGTTAAAATTCCAACATGGTGACCCTTCTACGTATCATATGATCTTAACGAGTCTCTCCATGTATAAAAGAGAGCACATTCTACACAATTTAGGAATAATGCAAGTTATGGATATCTATATTAGGCTCTTCATTATGCATGGTTCATTAGTGTTTTAGTTGTAATCCAACACATGTCGTATGCCATAGTGGTGACCCTTCTACGTATCATCTAATCTTAACCCGAGACGAGTCTCTCCATCTATAAAAGAGAGCACATTCTACACAATTTTGGAATAATGCAAGCTATGGATAGTTATATTAGGCTCTTTAGTATGCATGATTCATTAGTGTTTCCGTTGTAATCCAACACATGCCGTGGGCCATAGTGGCTTAAGAGGGAATCTACACATTAGGATTCCTCGGAAGTATTCTTGTGCATACAAAGACCATTGGGAAGCAATCTAACCTATTGGATTATCAAGGTGATTTTTGTTGATTGTACCAATAATGACTTGTATGTGGGTACATAAATTAGATTTTGGTTGATAGAGCTTCTGTGATTGGTACCAACGTTTGGTCTCTCTCCTGTAATGACAAGAATTAGAGGGGGGTATATAGATTCAAATTTTGTTTTTAGGAACATCATCTCTAGATAAGCTTTTCACGAGGGTTCTAGTTCTATCACTCTAGAGCAAAAACTACCTACCTAAAATCACCTCTAGTTTGAGTCAAGCTCTACACATGAGAGGTAATTCTATTTACCCTAGCTAAATCACTTCCAAATGTGAGTAAAACTCTACACAAGGCAAGCAATTACTTTTCTGTTTTGCCAAAACTCACAATTATGAGTATATTAGATTATCACAACCAAACAATTACAAATTCTTGTCATGCTCATGGCAAGCCATGACAGCGTCAAAAGTTACATTAGCTAATAGGGGAGCCACCCCATAACAAGGAATAACCCCACATCTTTAACCATGTAAGTCAATCAATGCGACAGTCAAGGCCTTGTTCCACTTATCAGAGTTTATTTGTTTATTAAGGGTGAGGATCGCCACCTTGCTTTCTTGAATTATCTCTTTGAATTTAGTTGTTTCCATTGTGTTCTCAAAAATCCGACAGTTCCTTGCCTTCCACATATTTTTGAAGTAGCAAAATCTCACGATCCGCGTAGCGATAAGTATTGCTTGGCTCTTGAGCACCTTCCCTCCCAAAAAGAGATCGTTCTTGAAAAAATCCAATTTTCCAAGTTTTTTTGAATCCATTTGCAAGTCTTCCATGCAAGTCCACAAATCGTCGTGCACATCTTGAACAGGTGCAAAAGGTCTTCGCTAGCCGTCCTGCATTGCAAGCACCTATCCGAACCAATTTCCCTTGTGGAGACCTTCACCCCAGTGGGTAGGGCTCCCCATAATTACCTTCCAAATGAATACCTCCATCCCATGTGGCAATTGCGAGTGCCATATGTTCTTTACTACTATCTCCCATCTTGATTCCAACATTGCTTGTTAAGTCGATAGAACCAATCCTTTGAACACATAAGTGTAAAATACACTTCCTTGGTTTGAGGTTTAAGGAAACGTATGTTCTTACGCTACTGCCAAGCTTTCCACCCCAAGTTCGATAAACCGTTCGAAAAACACCACTTGTTAAACTTTTCTAGGGCTTTGATGATCAATAATCCTTCAGTCCCACGAAGGTTATAATGGGGAGCTATTTGGTATGATCCTTTCTAGCTACCACTGTTGTAATCCCAGAGCTGCCTTAACCATTTAATACCTTTATTATTTATCTTTCTGGCAACTTTCCCCCAGAAGAATGCTTGCATCCTTAGATAGCCAATGGAAAGAGAGCCAAGGGGACTAGTGAGTCATGGAATTGTGAAAATACCTTGTCAGCTCTTCCCATTCCAAGGTCTGTAGAAGAATGCTTGCAGCCTTAGATAGCCAATGGAAAGAGAGCCAAGGGGACTAGTGAGTCATGGAATTGTGAAAATACCTTGTCAGCTCTTCCCATTCCAAGGACTCTACAGACCTGTCGCATTTTTGAGTGAGCTCACTAGTCGAACCCCCAAGTTTCAAGACGGCCCATGAAGGGGCAAGAAGCTTATCGTATGCTTCAAGCCCTTTCCATTGCCACCTTTCAAGCATAATTTACTATTGTGCATTATAGTGTTAGCCATACTAGCCCAAGCCTGGCACTCATGCAGAGGCCCAATGTGCCAAGTTGGCAATTACAAGGCAAGCGATTATTCTACATACCTAAATCACCTCTAGTGTGAGCATTGCTCTACACTTGGCACAGACAACCACGATCTAAGTCTACCTAAGTTACTTTTAAATGTGAGCATGACTCTACATAAAAAAGTAACTACTAATTAAGTTTAAAATTTTTACTTATTATTAAAATAGATTTTATTTTTAAATTAATAGCTCTATGAGCAAAAAGTTTTCTTTTTGGGTTTTAGAGTTCACCTTTGCTTTGAGGTGAACTCAAGGCAAAGTTTTCATTAAAAATGCCCACAATGGTAAAAGGGCGAAGGATGACGCTATATAGACCATTTTATTTCGATCGAACTATATTTTGATCAAATTGCTAAGAAATTATGCTGATGTGGCACCCTATAATACGTTCGTTCAATTGGGAGGGTTGTATAATATGGCCGATTAAAGCTCATTATATGTATCGTGTACAACATACGACGCAATCTAGGCGGTGTGTTGAAGTGAGTGTGAAGTGTAGGCGTGGGTAAGTGGGAAGCTTGATTGATTCACCTTTCTTGCTCTACCTTCGCGCCATGGAGAGCTTCTTTTGTCTTCCTTGTGATGCCCCTATAGTGCATGCAGTCTTTCTTGCTTGTATTGCTAGACCCTATCTTTCACGTCAATCTTTTTGACAACTTGCAAGTATTATCACTTTCTATATGCTTCATAGGTCTCCTAAGGATTTAGGTAGCTTGCAATTATAATCGCTTTCTTATTTGCTTCATAGGTCTCATAAGGCTCAGCAGAATGGTTGCTAGTGAGACTTGATAGAGCTTGACTTGGTTCGATAGTGTGAGCACCAGAGGGAGAAGCCTCCTCCTGATTTCGTGTTATGAGGGTTGTAAGCATGGTGCCGACAATCTCTCTTACGCAAAGATTCATGATAAAGCCTTCAAACCAGCCTCTTTTGGCGAGTGCACTATGACAAAAGAGCTATTACTTGGTGTTAATTTATTCAATCAACGTAAAGGGGTTGATGGCATTTTGGTACAAGTCGACAACATTGCTCTTCAAAGCTTAAAAGACTTGTCGCTCAAAAGCGGTAGTGTTTGTACTTCATGGGCAAGCAGATAACCACATCATAATAGCCCAAGGATTGTGGGATTGCACAGCTCAGTAAGAGGAATGAGGTGCAACACTTTATAGTGGTGGAAAAAGGGTTTTATGTAGTTGTGTGTGCCTTGGAGTAGGCGGTTCAAGATCTAATCATAAAGGGACTATGGAAGTGTCATCGTTTATGTACATCATACCGCGAACTCCCAAGTTTCGCCTAGAGGAGGATATGTGTGCATGTCCTGTGTGGGTCACTTTCAAAAAGTCTCCTACTTTGGTTTCTAATTATCTTTAGTCTATAACCGCCAAGTTGGGTCGGCTACCCTTCATGCTGAAGCTATAGTAGATGAAATTAGGTTTGGATATTAAGGTGTGCATTCTATGGAACATGTGAACACACCCATTCAAAAGTTCATGAATTTTAACATGGGGTGCTTTTGAGCCTTTCAAACAAACAATTGGAGTTTGCTTCATTCCCCATGACATGCTAGAAGTGTTGCAAAATTGGACTCTTATGCTAGGAAGTACCCTATGGCTAAGGGAGAAGCATAGAAGGGAGAAAATAGAGAGATTTAAGTAGCCCTTGGCTAGGATTCCAAGCATACCACCGGAGAAAAAGTGCGCGTCAAGAATGTGGTAACGGTTGTAGCCAAGAAACCTACTTCCTTGCTACAAAAAATAGGAGGAAAAGAGCAATGATTGTGAGCTAACACATCAAAATATGTCAAAACGATGACACGGAAAAGCAAAGAGGTAGAGATTGATACACGGGGACATTTGATCATCCCCCTTCGCCTTATGGAGAATCAAAGAAAACTCGAAGGGTCCACACGAGATGTCAACGACCAAGAGAAGTCAAATGCTCAATGCTCAAATGGAAAATTTAAATGGAAAATTTTGAGCTCCTTAAGCATCTTATAGGTGTCCCTCGCTCGGAGGGAGCCATTTTAATGGCTACCTACTTCCTTGCTACGAAAAAAATAGGAGGAAGACAGCAATGATTGTGAGCTAATGCATCAAGATATGTCAAATGGTGACACCCAAGAGAATAGACGTAGGGATTGATACACGGGGGCATCTGATCATCCCCCTTAGCCTTGTGGAGGATCAAAGAAAACTCGAAGGGTCGCATGAGATATCAACAATCGAAGAAAATCCACTGCTCCAATGGAAAATTTTAGTGTCCCTAGCCACTAGTATTAATCTAATAATAAAAAAGAAGTAGAATCTATCCCTTCGATTGATTTAAATTACATGCCTATACGAACAGCCATTTGGATTACTATTTCCTTGTAAAAGCTAGAGAATTGTAGTCCGTCTTAGTGTAGGGCAAAATTTTTCTGTATGGTTTTCCTTGTAACTTGTTTTTTTTTTACCCCACTCTAATCGCACATGAGCGCCGCCAATGCCTGCTAGGTGGAGGCACTGGGGAGAGTTCCCATTATAGTCATTAATATCAAGCCTAGGTACAATGTGGGAATGCCAAAAAAAAAAAAAAAAACGATTATACGTAATGTTAAAATGTCTCAAAACCATTTCAACTTTAAATTCACACCAACCATGAAAATAATTTCCAATGGTAGCCTGATGACGGAGCAACGGCAAAAGTATACACGAACCATAAAAGACCTCATTCAATACCCCGTGTTAGATAGTGCCTAGCTTATGCCCCCTTCTTTCCATTTCCTTCGATCCAAAAACCAGACAAGTACCTCCACACATTGAACTGTTTGCTACAACAATATATGGTTCCTTCCAAAAAGGCCGACTTAGAGCCAGTTCACATGAGGAGATGGTTTGCAACAAGTTGGCAACTTTTTGGAAACCATTTTGTTAACTTGGAAAAAATTTGAGAAGGGGTTGCCAACAAGTTTGCAACTGGTTCCTTTTTCGCTCCACCCTTGGGAGGAGAAGCAAAAATGCAACCAAAGAAAAAGGCAAATTGTGACCACCTGTTTTATCAAAAGAATCCCTTGGGAGCTTTTTATAGAAACGTGCGCTCACCTTTTCCACTCTCTCTCTTGTCTTTTTTCTTCCCAACAAAACAAAAAGGTCCTCAAGGGAACAAAACAAAAAGGTCCTCAAGGGAGCCTCCACGTGAACTTGAGTGCACAGGGTTGCCGGTTGCCAACTAGTTGGCGTTGCCAACTAGTTGCCAACCCCACCATGTGAACCGCCTCTTGAAACACCGAAGCTCTCCCCCTATGGCTAGCCCAAAAATTGGCAATCCCTCAAATCACTAATCCGTCAGCTTAAATTACATCACTGGCACGACATAGGCCTATAGCGGGACCACCACAAATGCACTAATGCTGTTGCACTTGTGGAAAAATTTAGTCCCCCAATCAGATGCCTCTGTTAAATATCATCACGGAAATACCTTTCCCAGATCATGCATCACCAACACACACCCAAAATCCTTCAAAAATTACACTAGACTTCAACGATAACATTTTTCCAACAACACTACTGCCAGTGAGAACCAACCAAATATAACAAGAGAATTGAGGGGAGAAAATCTTAAAACAAAGCACTGCCTGCAGACAAAAATAAAGGTAGATATGTCCCATCAAAGAATACATGTTATCATCATCATCAATATAGATGGCATCACAATGGGTGATGCAAAGCCTACCCTACTATCTCTCTCGGATCTCTCCCCCCCTCTCTCTCTCTCTCTCTCTTTTATATATATATATATATATATAAATAAATAAATATGTAACTTCCTATTCAGTGTTAGCTTTATGTGCAACCCAAAAAAAAGACTTAATCCTCTGATGATGATGATGATGATGATGCTGCTGATCAAGTAGGTTTGAAGGCACTTCAAGAAACCAAAGAATTCCATTCTGTATCTCAGAAGAGCTTGAAGGGGAGTGAGTCAATTGGATGCACCAGGTATGTCACGGCCAAGGCAGCAAACATGAGCACATATGCGATGCCCAAGTCGAGGGTTGTGCCTGCAACCAAGCAATCACAGAATCAGAGCACTGAATTACCACAAATTAAAACAGCCAATACAGCATGCATGTGCAGGATGGCGCAGCGCCCACAATCGAGTGCACCTGCACAACACAAAAAAGAGACATTTACCATCGCTAGAAGGCGGTGGTGCAGGACCCTCCACCTGCGCTTGAACAGAGCTGGTCGCAAATGCATGAAAGAGCATCAAGGCAAAGAAGAAGACCGGCAATCCGACGCTAGCTGATCTGAGGGAAGCCATAGCCACGACGCAGAGAGAGAGAGAGAGAGAGAGAGAGAGAGAGAGAGAGATTGTCCCGGAGGCAGGAAGTGCAGGGGTTTTAAGCGGGTGAAGGCTCGTCGCTTCCCTTGTCTGCGTGTCGGATCGGCGGGGGGGGGGAGAGAGAGAGAGAGAGAGAGAGAGAGAGAGAGAGAGAGTGGAGTGGCAGTGAGAGAGACAAAACACGTGCCCTGCGTTTTATAGAGATGCTATTCGCGGTCTCCAGAAAGAAGAGAGAAAGTGCGGCAGTGCAAGACTTTTCCTCTTCTCTCCACCAGCCGCTGTTCACGCGCTACACACACACACACACAACACGCGCAGAGGTGTCAACTCGGTCAAGCTTTCAACTTTCAAACTTCTAATCCCATAACAATCTCTTGTTCTCAAATTTCCATGAAGCTAAGACTTCTAGAGAAACGATCATTTACAATCAGGACCCCATATTATTCATTATAGCCACTTTTTCATTTACAGTTGCAGGGCTCTCAAAGTTGGACTTGGAGAGATAATGTATCTGCCCCATGCGAATCGATCGCATTGATTTGAGAGTAAATAATATGTACACTACCAAATGATCGCACTGCCTTAGGCACCACCATGGCCACCTAACTGATGCACCACATGTACTTCGAATAGTGGAGAGAACTCGTAGTAGGAAGATAGGAGCCTCCTCCTTAGGTGACCCACCCAAATATGAGGATGCACTCGAGTGTCGAAAGGCAAGAGCCCTAGCAACGTGAACACCAAGTTAGCACAAGGCGGGACCCCTCTAGAGGAGACCCATCAAGGGTGTTGAACCCACAACCTGTAGGTTGAGAAGCCAAAGCTTTACCATTAATTGGCATGCAATTTTGATCATACTATTTTTCTTTTTAACCACTAAGTTTGTACTATTTTTACATATATGGTAGATGTTTTGTTGTTCTTTTTTGGAGAGAACCTTTTTTTGAATTGAATATATCATTTGTGGCTTTTCTCACTAGATAATACGCTAGCCATGCAGAGTGCAATTGCATTAGAGCCTCCAAAAGATGCTTTCTGGGCATACATTCTTGGTGGATTGCTTTGGATTCCCTTTTCATTAGCATTGTCCACTTTTTTGGGCCTGGCGGTTGATCTTCTTCTCACAACAACAAAAGGAAACTAGGGGCTCGTTCCTGTTGCTACCGCTTATTTTGTCTTAGGGAAAGGTATAATGATGTGCCTGTTTGTAACTAAGGAACCTGACATGGTAATTTTACAACCTGATAAGGGAGCATTTTCTCCATGAACTAGGTGAAGTGACTACATGATTGGAACTTTAGATAAATGAAAAATCTAGCTGTGACGATTGGTTGTGGAATTGAAAGAAAAAAGCTCAACCTTTTGAGCCTTGTAGTTGACCTGATAAATTCCTCTAGCAGCAAGTTATTAGTTATGCTTTAAGTCACAAAAAGACTGCCAACCCCAGGCGATACAGCTCAGAATAAACCCCACAGTCCCGGACACTGGCACTTGCTCATTGAACCATACAACGGTCAATTCAAAACGTTAACAACAGAGCTCCTTGTATGTGCTTATTTCAGGTGGAGTGGTGATGATTCTACCTATTGTGTACGTGGATGTAACCCCTTCATGGTGCTTTTGGTGCACAACTTAGTAAGGAGATTGCACCCTAAATGGTATGTGCCTCCACCATATCCATTCCTATCTAATTGTCCTCTAGTTCCTTGTTCAATTATTTTACTTTGACTTCTTAATTATGTAATTTTCATAAAAATAAATAACATTATTTGTATCAACATAGCCTATAGCTACAATGTTGGACGTTGCTCACATCATCCTCTTTTTCTATTTGAAAGACAATAGCTCAACATTTTGAACATGGGTACGATGTATTCCTCTGACAGCAAGTTATTAGTTATGCTTGAAGTCACAAAAATAGCAGCCAGAGCTCCGACGATAGAGCTTAGGGAGTGGTCACGCGATGGCTTAGTTTGCACGACAGCCTCTGATAGCGACTCTGCAATGATAGCTTTTGACCTGCTTAGTTTTGTAGTTATGCCTGTTTAGGCATAGTTACAAAACTATGCCAGTGAGCTTCAACGCTAAAGTCTTCCTCTCTCTACCTGTTGCACCTTGGTCATCCTCTCTCTACCCGCTGCTGCAGTCGATGCGCATGTCAAAAGTGGTCGAGGCTTAGTGACAACTAAGCCTCACGTTACCACCACCTTATTCATGCTCTACACACTTGGGCCTCGTTTTGTATCGACTTGCTCCACTGCAAAGCATTGCCAACAATGCCACCCCATTGAACAATCTCCAACTGCACACCATTGAAGAATGCCATCCTCCTCTGTCGGAAACTTCATGTCTCACATTTTCATAAGGCATTCTTGGATTGGAAGGGATGATGAAAGCAGCGCTAGATCGATATGAACGGCCGCACTTGCCATGTGCCGTTGGTCAATGGTTGTTTTTTGGGTGGGTTGTAGTGTTGTTTTTCTTGCATGTTTTTTGTTGAATTTAACACCTCCAATCTAGTGCCAAAATATGTTCTAGTTGATAGCACGTCAAAAGCCCTTGTATTACATCTCTATGGTGAAAATAAGGTGTGTAAAATTTAGCAATATGTCCTAGGTTTTCAAGACTAGATGTCAAGGCAAGGCCCCGTGGCTAGGAGCGATGTGGATGGCATGCACGGGGGCAAGACTACATATAGATGCTAGTTGGGAGTAGTGGCTACTATCAACCTCCTATTTTGAGCAAGAGGGCTAGAAATGAAGTCCATGGCCGTGCTCCTCTCTCCCATGCTAGTATTAGAGCTTCCTCCTCCACTACATGTGACACATGGTAATGCCACTTTTGGATGTGGCGTTGTCTTCGATCTCTTCTCTCCATGGGTGAGTACCTTCATGTGCAGAGAACGAGGCACAAAGTACCATCACCAAAGCCATTGCAAAAAAAACCGGAGTTGCCATGGTCTACTGAGTATTTTTTGACACATCATCAGCCCCTAATTTAGTCTCTCTTGCAAGCTACAACCTCCTCTCTTTCACCTACATTTTGTTTTAGCTGCTATCATAGGAGTTGTTTACATGTTCACATTCGAGGGGCATTCTCTAATTGATAAAAGGCCAAATGTCATTTGCAATCATCTTAGGTGTTCTTCCTATGTTGTGGCCCAAGTTCCAAAGCATTGTTTTCTTTGTCATAAGATCCTTGAGTGCTACTAGCATTTGTAGAGCAATTGTTACGAGCATCAATTTTTTGTTTTGTGCCTCTAATGCATATGTGCATGCCTCAAGTGCTTTAAAATCTGTGTTTCCAACCAAGTCATATTCCTCGTCAGAAGTGGTGTCTGAATCTGTGCCATCTTTGTAGGCATCAGATACAAGATTGGCCCGCTCAAGAATTGATGAGCCTTGCTCAATGTCAAAATGGTGAGCAAGCTAGAAAATCTGAAGCAATGGTGCACTAGCACAATTGGAAAGATAAGATTTACCCTAAAAAGTTTCTCCTTGAGCAATTCGAGAAGAAACATATGGGGCATAGAGAGATTGCTTCACACCAATTTGTATTGGTCTTTAAGTCACTTACAAGGGACAAACATGCCTTGTATGTAGAGAAATATCCAACCTTCTTAATAAAAAATACCCACTTTGGAAGCTCACGGGAAACCTAATAATCACTTGCATCATGCTCTCATGAATTAATGAATTGTTGATGTGGAAAGTGGAATTCAAGTAAAAATCTACACATACGCTTTGCTTGCAAAGTTGCGAGCTTCTTTCTAGCATTGGAGAAGCCATTGATGAATACTATGGGCCTCAAATGCTTACCAAGAAACAACTGAGAAAATGTAGATTTGAATGAAAACATGGCATGTCTCACCGACTTGATTGTCAATTTCATGCATCTGCAAGGCATAGAAGGGTTGTAGCTAGGAGGAAATGTCCAATTGGTAGCTCCCTTAGGAAAAGCCACTCAAGTGGTTGAATTTTTGAAGAGTATGAAGGTCCCAAATTTTTTTGACAAGGAGAGAGACCACAACAAAGATTTGATGAGTACGCTCATCAACAAGTAGGGAGATATCCATCATATGCATCAAACTCTAGATGCAGTCACGGTAGTGCAAACAAGTCTCCAATTTGAAGACAAGACCTACAAATGGTGAATGACATAGAAACTCCATGTGGGCTACATTAAGAGTGCATTCTCCAAGGAGTTCATTCCTACCAATAAGATGGACAGGTTGTTGGTCATATACGGATGTTGATGAAGCATCATCAGTCACTAACCCAATATGTCTCTTACTATCAGGATGTCATTCTAAAACTTGTGGATTAAGTGATTACTAGAAAGTGTGTGTTTTTACTAGAGGTCTAGATCTTGAGCTTGAGAAGAAAGTTAAAACACACGATCCTAAGACTCTAGGAGATGCACTCGTTCATATGCACATTCATGATGATTCAAATGATCATAAAGTGCTTACTTACAAAGACACTGCAGAGGATCCTAAGACTCTAGAAGATGCAATCAATTAGGCACACATTTATGATGATTCAAATGCTGATACAGGACTTGCAAAGGCATTGCACAATCAATAATGCACTATGCATATTCTTTGATACTCCACATGGATATGACATATTAGGCATAAGAGAAAGTCCCTTCCTACAACATCCAATAGGGCTTTGATACTTCACATGGATCATGACATACTAGGCATAAGAGAAAGTCCCTTTTTGCAGTAGCCAGTGAAGATGCTAAGAGACTCAAGGGGGCTTGAGGAGCCCTCTTCAATGAGGAATTCGGGAGAGTTAAGAAGAAAATCTTTGTTTCAATTGTTTGTTAGGGAGTCATGCTAAGAAGGATTATCCCGATGGGAAGTTGTAGAGGGAAAAAAAGAAAACAACAACGCATATGAGTGCAACTACTTTGTCTTGAATGTTCCTCTAGATATGCCATTATGGAAGTATCACACAATAGAGAGATTCATGAATTTTGTCTAATTACTTCCAAGTTGCAACCGACTTTTGGACCCCTTGAGTGTGTGAGAATACATGTGTAAGGTTCAAAACCTAAATACTGCGGGCGACTTGATAGTTAGACCTTCCTTTGTCCTTGGGCTCCATTTGCAACAGATTACTTTTAGGTCCATAACTCAAAGATTATGATGGGAACTAAAATCCTATTATAGCTAGACTAAAGTCTCAACATAACTAGGATCTATAGACGACACCTTTATCTCCACGTTTAAGAGGCACATGCTCTATCCATAATGAAAGGAGGAGAGTAATATCATGTTCTAGTCTCCACCCAACAATGCTATCTTATAGCCTCCCCCTAGCGTACACACTGTCCAGCCTTGTACCGATGACCTTGTACGTAGGACCCGTTTCCTTACATTACCCCCCCCCCCCCCCCCCCCCCCTCCCCCTTGGAGAATTGTTTTTGTCCTCGAAAAAAACGTAGGAAAACGCTTCTTAAATGCGGAGACATTCTCCCATGTAGAACCTTCTTGAGGTCTATCTAGCCATTTTACCAACACCTGTTGTCAGACATGATGTCTGGTGCGAAGCTCATGAGAATCCAAAATCTTTTCGGGTTCATGAGGGATGCTTGGTGGTTCTATAAGTTCAACTAACACACTTGTGTCAATGACATTATCATTCTATCCTAGCTGTTTTTATAAACGGCGAACATGAAAAACAAGATGAGCTTGGGAGTGCTCGGGAAGAGGTAACTTTTATGCCACTTGACCTATACGTTTGAGAATGGTAAACGGTCCACAATATGGTGGTGAAAGTTTAGCAATGTTTCCCGTCTTCAGACTTTCTGAATGCAACCTTGTCTCCTTCTTGAAAAGTAGCAAGGTGGCGATGCTCATCTATGCACTTCTTATATCGATCTTGAGCTTGCTTAACTTTCTGTCGAGCAACTCAAAGCATATCAAAATGGACTTGAAGAAAATCCTTCACTTTTGGTATCTCTCCGTAGCCAACCCCACCGTAATGGGTGATCTAGGTTGAAAACCATACAAAAGTATAAATGGACTAAACCATGTAGTCACATGATTTGAACTACTATAAGAAAATTCCAATATAGGCAAGTAGTCTTTCCAATTGGTTTGGTTCTTGATAACATACGCTCGTAGCATATCCTCTAGTGCTTGATTAACCCTTTCGGTTTGACCATATGTTTGTGGATTATTAGTCGTACTAAGATTAAGTGTAGTTTCCAACTTTTGGAACACAGCTCTCCAGAAGTGATTATCTAACTTTTGATCTCTATCACTAATGATACTAGCTCGAAGACCATAGAGTCTATATATATGCCTCCCCCTGGCGTACACACTGTCTGACCATGCCAGTGGCCTTGCCCGTAGGACCCGTTTCCTTACACATAAACTCTTAGATGTAGTGGGTAACGTATCCTTAACTAACACCTTGTCTTGTGAAAGTACCCAACTAATCGGGTCCTCCCATCCATAGACATAACTCCAATTGGATACTAGTCTCCAACTTTCCACACCACACTCACCTATTTTTCTTGTTTTCAAACTACTACCACATTGCTTTATATATACAATCAAGATTCTTTTATCAACTTCTACCATGATCATTCATAAATCTCTTCAAACATCACCAAAGTATTTCTTTTAACAATGAAGAGAGTCCTATCTTTTAACATAATGTTGGGAGAAAGGGGGGAGACTGGTTGCTTAAAATAATTCAACACATGCTCACAAACATCACCATCAACCTGTCAACCTCTTTCCCCAGTTTACAAGCGTGCATGCGTACGCGTGCACGCGCGCACACACACACACATCATGGAATTGACATAGACAAGATTGTAAGAGTGTGTAAGATAATTGTAAGAGATAGAGACTTGATTAGAGAGTACAAAGCAAGTTAAGCGTAGCATTAGAGTGTAGAGAAGAGAATCTGCAAGAGAAAGGCCTAAATCTAGCCCCAAACTCCATGGCACATATTCTTGTGGTGAAGTTTGGTATTTGATATATTATTTGTGAATTTAAGGTGCCAAAATCTGAGGGCCCTCTTTTACAACCACTTCACATTTGTAAATGAGTGAAGCTCATTAGGTCTTGCATGTCCCATAAGGAGAAGCTCTCACCAAAATTATTTACAGAGCCATAGTGGCTTATTGAAATGAAAATCTAAAATGTTGTACGAGTATAAAACGACCAAGAGGGTTATTGCTTGCACATCTATGTCAACTCCCTTGCATTCCACTCTACAAAATCATCATCACCAACTCAATTACAAAAATAAAATAGACACAATAATTAACTATTACACCAGCTATACCAATTGCAGCTAACCACTACAACAGGAGGGTGCCCAATCTCGTAACATCCCTCCCACTAGGGATAGCAACTGTCCTCAATTTCTCAATAGAGAAATCAATTGGACCGTGAGTGATGGAAACTGTGGAGAAGGTCAGGGAAGTTGCAAAAAAAAATTTCAAGCATCCATTTGGCATCCTCTCTAGGGTGGCCCTTGAAAGTCAAAAAAACGAGCAGAGTTATAAGAGAACATTAGTGGGCATGGGAAAAAATGCAAACAGCCTAGCAGGGTATGAAAAGATCAATATAGTAGCTAGGTTACATAGACAGGTGGAGACAGAGCCAAAATAAAGCCTTCATGCCTTCATTTGTAAAGCTAACGGTTTCCCCTTCAAATGAACAAAGGTCAGAGATAGAGAGCTCCACGCATTCTCCATGAGAAACCACCATGGTCAGATGACGTTAGATAAGGAGGCAAGACTAGCTATCAAGTTGGAACATAGATGCCTGGCTCGCAAGCAGGAGCTATCCCCTATAGACTCTAGTGACCTAGACTTTATTAGGATTTGTTATGTTTGGTAACAGTTATAAACCATACCAGTGCGTATAGTGGTGCTCTCGTGAGATCAACTGTTTTTGCAGGGATGAGTTGTTATTCTTGGTCTACAAGTGAAGGTGGGTCTTCATAAAATGTGATGTGTAGGTAGGGGTCCTCTGAATGGTCTTAAAAGACTAATGTGAAATGCATTTTGAATGTGCAAGTAGGTCTAAACAAAAAGAAACATCGTTAATGACAACTGAAATTTTAAAAGGTCCATAAAAACGAGGAGCAAGCTTAACAAAGACATTTGTATCAACACTTTTGATCCTTTGTTTTTCAATGCAAAGTAAAACATAATCACCTTCCTTAAACTGGTGTGCCTTGCAGTGCTTGTTAGCATATTTAGTGTAAAGCTCTTGGGAGTGTATAATTGCAGAATGCACACTTGCATAAACATCATGAAATTTAGGAGTGAAATCATCAGCGGCAGGCACAACATTAGAAAGACATGAAGCAGGAGTAGGAAGAGAGTGACCATATACAACTTCACATGTATATTTACACGTGGCAGTGTGAGTGTTGTTGTTGTATGCAAATTGTAGAATATGCAGGTAATCATCCCATTTCTTAGGGTGAGAGGAAACATAAGCCTTTCACAAATCAATGATAGTGCGATTGGTGACTTTGGTTTTTGACCCTTAGATTCAAGATGGAATGCAAAAGTGAAGTCAATTGTAGTGACAAGATTTTCAAACACAGTAGTCTGGAAGGCACTACATAATTTTCGAATCTCAATAAAAAATAATGACTTTACATAAACCATGATGTGGGAAAAAAGTCTTAAGAAACAAAAGTGTAGCTTGATGTGTTGTGAGTGTTTTCTTACAAGGAATGAAATATACTTGTTTAGAAAAATGGTCAATAACATTCCAAATCATGTCATGCTTGTGCATTGTAAGTGGGAAACCAGTAACAAAATCCATTGAAATGTGTTCCCAAGGTCTTTCAGGAATGGGGAGAGGGTGTAAAATTCCCAATTTCATGTTGCTGCTTTGATCTTTTTGCAAATCAAACAAGTTGAAACATATTGTTCAACATCAATTCTCATAGTAGGCCAATAGAAATCACGACATAAATTTTTTATGTCCAGCATAGGGTGGTTTGTGCGATTCTTCAATAATTAATGTACGGATAGTTTTAGTCACACATAATTTTTGTTTGAAATAAAGGAAGTTTTCTTGAATAGTGTATTCGAGAATTGTGTGTACAGAATTTTCAAGCATATGCAACCATGTCGTTTTGAAGTCATCATCATGTGCATAAGTGTTAGGCATAGTGTCAAATGAAGTTCCCGTAATGGTTGAGAGATTATTAAGTGTAACATTTAATGGCCTAGTAACTTGTGTGTAGCGGAAATTAATATGAACATAGTGGGCATTTCATTAGAATAGATTCCTAATGAGAATTACAAGAGTGCTTGGGTGGAGAGAGAAACAAAAAGCATAACACCTAGTTAGATAGCATGAACAATACTTTCAAAAGAGAGAGAAATTAAGCTATTGACAACAGTTGAGGACCGGATTTACATGGAGCTGGTCCCCCTCCAAAAGGCTTTGTATTATGGTTTCTCCCATCAAGAGAGACATTGTACAATACAATTCTTTGTGTTCCTTCAAGACTAGGTAGTGCAATGAAGATGAAAGCTTCAAGCACTAAGCAAAACACTTATCAAACACAACATCAATTCTCTTTGGTCTCAGACCCAAGACCTCACACACCTTCGAAGATGGTGAGAGCTAGCGGGGTATGAGAGTAGATTGAGAGGAAGAAGGAGTATTCTTACGAGAAAGATGTACATCTCCTCACATAATCACTCATATTAGCATAGATTTTAGCTTAGTAATTAGCATGGTAGAGGAGATGAGCATGCATTGAAGCTTGGATCTTGGTTGGATTTGCATCACAAAGCCAAGAGTTGTTGGTGTAGGCCTCCCTTCTCACAAGCTTGGAGTAGGTGGTAAGCTTTTCATTAAAGCTTGAGAAGGAGAGAGAGTCTTTTTTACTTCACACATGAGATTGTGTGAGTGTGTGTGTGATAATGCCTTGCAAAAATCAGCCCCCTCTCTCTCTTGGTCGACCCCTCTTGCTATTTGCTCATGCTACAGTCTCATTGGACCTCCCTAGAGCTAGCCAATGATAATTAAGCAGTATAAGTGATAGCCTTTTGACATGTGTCCCCCTTTACCCTTTTGTGAGAGATTTATGTAATTAATAAATGCAACTAGACTCTAATTGGACCCCTTTTCCTCCTGGCCAATAGGAATCAGGCAAGCCATTGGGCTGTTGAATGCTCATTGGACCTCTTGGGAGACTGTCCAATAGTCTTCTAGAGAGCTTAATTCTCATTGGTACGTTTATTAAGTGTTTTTAAATTAATTAAACTAGATTTACTCTAGCCTAATTATCATTGGTCCACCTCTAAGGCCATCCAATAGGAATTGGGTACACCTTGTGGGCATCTGGGCTAGGGAGCTGACGTGTGTCCCTCATTCCCTTTGTGTAAACGGAGCTTGTGTGTGTGTGTGTGTGTGTGTGTGTGTGTGTGTGTGTGTGTGTGTGTGTGTGTGTGTGTGTGTGTGAGTTTCTCTCTCATCCCCTACTCCCAAGGCTCGCCCCCTCCTATGTAGGGATTGATAAAGACTTTTGGGACACACACAAAGCATCCAATTCCCCCCATGCTTGACCTTTGGACACAACCTTTGAATTTTGGAACCTTGGCATTTTGGAAGTGTTAATGGGCTGAACCTTAGGGTCTTTTAAGCCCATTGTTGCACATGGATCTTTTGCAGATGGTCCCCCCCTTTGTATCCCTATTTTCCCTCCTTTGGATCCCTACTGTGGCTGGTCAGCTAGCTTAACCAATATTCTAGCTTTTTCTCCCCTGGCACTTCCCCATATTAAATGATCAGTTTAACATGAGAAAATCATTTAGGAGAATTAGATATTGATTATTATGAAATTAAGTGAGGGTCTTATATTCAAAGCATCAGCTACAACGTTTTCTTTACCAGGCTGGTATTGAATGTTGGGCTGAAAACTTTGAATAAAAGCGGCCCACTTAATATGTTGTAGTTGGAAAGCTGAACTCTTTTCAGGATTCAAGTACAAGTGAATTTGTGCAAGCAGATCATATACACGTGCTAAGTTCTCTTTATGCTCTTTTTCAGATTTAATGAATACCAGAATGTCATAAAAAAATACAATCACAAAATCTTGATGGTCAATGAAAATTCTATTCATCATGCGTGTGAATGTGGCTGGTACATTTGTCAAACCAAATGGCATGACAAGAGATTTATAGTGTCCAGTTTGTGTTCTGAAAGCAGTTTTGTAGACATCATGTTCAAACATTTTAACATGATGATATCCTGATTTAAGGTCAATTTTGGTAAAGATGTTTGCTCCTTTTAGTTTTTTTAACACATTATCCACTCTAGGAATAGGAAACCTATTCTTAATGGTGATCTTGTTTAAACTCCTTGTAGCCGATATACATACAAAAAATTCCATTTTTCTTCTTGACAAGAAGTACTAGAGCTCCGTATGGTGAACTACTAGGTCTGATTAGGCCAGATGTTCCCGTTCTCCGAGCGAACCCTTTCGAGCAAATGTGGATTCCGAGCGAACCACGGCAAAAACATATGGCAGTATTGAGTAAAGGGTCTATAGATTCCACTAATATACCCGCAAAAACAGATGCTATACATGACAGACAAAAGATTATGTACTTAGGCAATTTCGTTAAATAAAGTGCAGAGAAGGAAAACTTCGAATTTGACTATCCCAAAAGATTAGCATCACCAAAATATCCAAAGAGGGTAAGACCGATCACAGGAGAAAAACACAACGGAAACATGTCTATTATCAAAGAAAAAAGTTTACAAATCATGGCAATATACTCAAGTAGGTAGATGTTGTATGTGGGAAACTAAAGTTTGCATACATAGGCACTTCCAACAAAAAAGGACTATATCAAAAAGCTTCCAATACAATCATCCAAAGCCATTAGCATCACCATAACATGTGAAGAGGATAAGATTCATCACATGCTTGTGTGACTTCGTCTGCCACCCAAAGCCTGAAACAACTCCACTTTTGTCAGTGCAGCTTGGTGGATAAACTCATGAGCCGCAGAATCCAAGCCCAAAACTTGCAGGTACACAAAGTACAAGTGCTTGCAAGGAACAAAATCCAGATGCTTGCTTTCTCTTTTTTGAAAACACTCACATGTGCATCGAGGAAATTCTGAAACTGAAACTGAGTAATGTACACCCATTGCCTGAGAACCCTCCGTGCTGATATTGAATGTGTGAGACTCATTGCATACGACTATTGTTTTTCGAACTACCTCACCATTCAATTCTCTACCCTTTTCAATATTCTCTTGGAATTCTTTAGTCAATCAAGATCTCCACCTATCAAGCTTCCCGTCTCTATACTTTGGACAAAAAGACCTTGGCGTGTTTGCAATCCAAGCACCAGTAGTTGGAGTGCGTAGTAAGGCAGGTTCAACACTATCAATACAAATCCATTATTTTCAACATCTCTATTTCATAGCTTTGCAAGTTAGTGTCTTTGTCAACAATTGGCCAAACACCAGGGGCTGGCACACCAACAAAATGATCACTACAAACCTCCCAAGAATGTGTCGGTGACAAATTGCAAAACCAAATGAACCCATTCACAACACCTTCTGGATATTTTCTACGACCCCAAAAAGATGGAGCAACAATACCATCCTTGTCATTTCCAGCACCTGCATTTATGGCAGCACCACATCGTCCACTAGGCATTTGCCCAAAACATGTCATTTTTTCCATGGCTCTGTCCTTCTAATGGCCCACATTGTCTTATTTACTATTCTTTCAAGAAACTCATTGTCTCCCTTAGATGCTGCAACCACTTGAGCACTACCTTGACCTTTGACTGTCACAGTCACAAATTCCGGCCTATGACTATACTCTTCCAAAATAAACCCTGGGTCAACATTGGCAAGACGCTTTCTTTGAACACTTCTCTCTCTAGGCCTGGAACGCTGCATTTCAGGAGAGCTTTCTCCTATCTCATCCATCGACAAGTTGGCAAGGTCTGACAGTTGCTTAGTGGATGCGCGTCCTATCGTACTATGGAAAAATCTGTCTGCCATGTCTTGCATGCTTGATCCACTACCTGCATGTGTACCTTTCAAGTAGGCATCGCACCTCACGCTCTGCAACACAGCCAATGACATGTCAGCTCCTGTAGCTTCATAGAGAGAAATTTGATTTTTGAAGCCCACACTGGCCCTCATACTAGCATGTTGTGCCTCCGAAAGATTGGCAGTTGGCACAAAAATGCCAGATTCATCTTGAGAGACAAACCAAGATCCCCAATGCGAGGCTCTTACATCCCACCATGGAAGCCAAGTTTGTAGAGCTGGAATCTCTCCTTGCACCGCATGCCCAGCAAACCAAAATTTTCTAAGATCATTCTTACAGATCTTTGCCGCCACCTCTAATGGTGCATTTCTCCACTTTTTACACAAGATCTTATGTTCTTCTTGAAATGAAGGCCGGATGCACCTGCGAGTATGACGTACCATGCTTTGTTCCCAATGAAAAGAACAACTCCTCTCCTTTTCTTCAATCTTTTTTTTAGCACCCCCAAAGTAAACAGTACGAATTGCGATCCAATTTTCATTTGCTTCATCTGCCATAAATCCACTAAATTGTGGTTTTGAATAACCATTATCTTGGACCACAGAGTTGAGCATCTTCCAAAATTCAACCTGAGCGTATTTATTTTCAACTTTGAACTCGCATGTGGTGATTGTTAGCAAAGAGCGCATAAAAGGGTCGTATACATGTGCAGACATTGTTGGCCAGCCTTGAACTCTATGCACATGATCAAAATGGACCCACATTTCTTCCAAGCTTCCACCCGGTCTCATTTTGTTAACAAGATCAAGCCCACTCCCAAGCCCCTTTATGAACATTTTGAAAACATGCGGTTCATGTTTCTCACCAAGTTGTCCTGGAAACAAAACACTGTGAATATATGGGTATCGACATCGACTCTTCAATTCCAGCATAGCCTCAAACCCCCTTGAAGTTATATTCTTTTGCTTCTTCACACTTTCCAAGCACTTGCTGGTCCTTCTTTTGTCAGACAGTGGACTGAAAAGATCCAATATCTTGGTGAACTCGTCCTCTTCTATGTGAGTTGTCACCTCTTCCTTGTTATTAATTAGTGTCTCTAATATCACATCTTGAGCAGCTGCTGTCTCTAATTGTTTGGGGGAGCAAAAAGGATTCAGGTTTTCTCGAGATACGATCCTCTCATCAATTTGTTTTGCAATGTCCCTATTCACTCCCTCTTCATAGGGATGCTTGTGATTTCCCAAGTGAATCGCACATCTTGTTGTTTGAAGACGTTCTCTTGGAATACAGTAATAAATTACTGCATAGCATTCTTTCACAATTTCGAGCATTTGACAAGAATGCTTACAGACTATATTACCGTACTCTACTTGCACTAAACCTACTGGACAATTCCTCTTTAATTTGCCATTCCACTGTGTCTCATTATGCACATGCAAGCGAGCATAATATGGGCAATCAATGTTTAAGCATCGTAAGTGACTAGCACATCTACTTAGTCGCACGACACCACCAAAACAATCTGAGCTACAAGTGACGTTCTCGGTCCATGTGTGCCCATCACTCTTTTGTTCCATACCGTCCATTGAAGACTTCTCACCACATGGTTGAAGCTCAAAAGCAATATAACCATCATAAGCCTTTGGCAATTCTGAAACACGACGAACTTCAATACAACTGTTGAAGGCCACATGAAGGCTATTGTTCAAAGGCAAGCGCTTAATGATGTCAAAGACACTGACAGTAGTGGATTTAGAATCAACATCTTTGTGTCCAATGTCAATGTATACTTTATAGAACTGATGGGTGTGAGTGTCCAAGACAAACCCAGGTACTCCACATGAAAGCATGTTTGGCTCTAGTTTAACATCTTCGTGGCTCGGAGATAAAGGTTTTAATGAAACTGGTAAACCCACCAAATCAAAGTATTCCTTAATAACCTGAAGCTTTACTTCCAACATTTGAGAGCTGGTTGCAAGGCTAAGCTTAGTGTGAGCTGAAGGTCCATATATGGTAACGTGTCTTGCCATATAGAGAGCACAACTATGAAAGATAGTCTGTTCAAGAAGAAATCTTCCTTAACACACTAGAGGAAAATGGAAAATGCAGAAGGCTAAAAAATATTCAATGCCATACTCTTTGCTGGACACATGAAAAGACTCTTTGGTCAATCTGTGGATGAACATATTGTAATTGCTCTCTTTTTTGATACATTCTCGTGCCTTTTTATGGTTTAAAAAAAGGAAAAGACTCCTTATATCTAATGGTTTCAAGGTTTTCATGCCTGTCTTTGTAATGTTTTTATTCTCAATATAAATTTTTGTGCCTTTTTATGGAAAAAAAAGGACTCAAAAAACCCTTCAAAAATCGAGGGGTATTTGGCATAACTCCTGTCAGACCATCACGCTTGCGACCACATTAAATACCAAGACGGTGTCACATCGTTTTAAGAGAGAGTAGTCACCTTCAGACTTTTGGCTTGACAAAAAAATGCCTCGAAAAAACGTCCAAGATTTGAGTATATTTTGTATTATTGCTGTGAGTCCATGTTAGTTGCAACCTCATTAATAACCACATCAATTTCAGAGGGAGAAATGGAGCGAGAATTTAATATTTTTATATTAGTTTGCTCTCACCCAATACCTCTCTCTCTCTCTCTCTCTCTCTCTCTCTCTCTCTCTCTCTCTCTCTCTCTCTCTCTCTCTCTCTCTCTCTCTCTCTCTCTCTCTCTCTCTCTCTCTCTCTCTCTCTCTCTCTCTCTCTCTCTTCTGCGCATTCTGCTCAGCAGATCAGGTCGGATCTCAGCGCAGCGCAGACCTGTTCGAATCTCAGCGAAGAGGATTGCGAAGAGGACTGCGCATTCTGCTCAGCGAACAGGGCTGCGAACAGGGCTACAAACAATTCATTCAGCGCTGCTCTGGACTGCGAACAGCTCAGCTCAGCTTTGGACTGCGAGTATGTCTGTGATGCCACCAAGAAAAAAAAATCATACCAGGTATGCCTTGTGAAAGAATGCACGCCGGCGTGCCTTCTTCCATAAAGGATAATTAAACACCATAAAGTTATGCTAAAGTTATGCTAAATAAAGGATAATACTAAAGTTATGCTCCTCGTCGTCGTCTTCGTTGTAGTAGTAAGTGGCTGCCAAGCTATGCCGTCGCATGGTTGTGCTCGCTTCTTGATGAAAAAAGAGGCATATTACTGCACAATCATCCACTTTGGATGTGGGATACTTGATCCTCCATACTTGAGTCTATGTATGTCAATTTAGATGCTCTTCCAGCCTAATTTAGTCAATTTGTGATTCTCTTCCAGCCTAAAATATAGTTGCTGGTTTGCTTTGATAGCGGGATAGCGGTATGCTTGGAATTTTGGTTTCAACTCCTGAGAGAGGGCACGTCGACGTGCCTTGTTTCATGATCTGAAAAGGAAATGTTGGTTTCAACTCATGAGACAGGGCACGTCGGCGTGCCTTGTTTCATGAGTTGAATACAAGCTCTGTTTCATGAGTATTGATTAAGAGTTTGGTTAAGAGTTTTGATTAACTTTTGATTAAGAGTTTGGTTTCAACTCATGAGAAAGGGCACGTCGGCGTGCCCTGTTTCATGAGTTGAAAATGATGAGATCAAATGCTTCAAAGCATACAGAAATATCATCATAAAGAGTCTGATTATTAATCATAAAACAAGGCACATCGGCGTGCCTTGTTTTGTGAGTTAAATCTAGATTTTTAATCAAACAAAAGTTCTAAATCAATTTTTCAAGCCAAAAGTTCTAAAAGCTTGTTTTACTGCTAAGAGAAGGCACGTCGGCGTGCCTTGTTTTGGACAACAAAAGGAGAGAAGTTAGATAAATTTGATAATTTTTGGGTTTGAAATATACACAATTTTTGAAGGTTTTTTATACAGGCTAGATAACATAAGGTTAGATTTTGAATGAAGAAGTTGAATGTTTGATTTTCTCTTGATCGTTTTATTGCCAGCCCACAGAGAAGTGTTGGGTCCTCAAAGTGTCCCAGACCAGCAAGATTATCAAAACAAGATGATGCTAACATGCCAAGTACGCTTTTGGACGATGTTAGCCATGTGATGGAGACCCAATTACACAATTTTCGTGATGCTATAAAAGAGGTTGATAGTCAGCCAAATGCAAAAACTATTACACAGTGTGAGGATAGCATTCTTGCAGAGCTAGTGCCTCAAGAACAAGAACTTGCAATAGTTCCATTTGTGGTGATACCGGAGGTGGGGACTGATGAAAACAAAGAGGCTGAACTCTACTTGAACAAAGGAGACGACATTCTAAACTAGGATGTTTACTTGTCATGAGTGTCCTCCGATTCCACTTTGTAGAATGGTGTCTCATGCTAAAGTAAGAGGTCTAAGAAATGAGGTTATTAGTTTGAAAACAGCATTTGGCAAGGAGGGCTATGTTGCAGAGAAAGGGGCTTTTATTGTTTCCATATGGTCATGTTCACGTGAAGAGTACTTGGTGACCCAAGAGATCATGGAAGAATGGGACCTCGTTTGGAAAGTTGTTAATACGGAGTTTGAGCAAGAGATAGTTAGGTCTCCATACCTTGCAATTCTTTCCAACAAAATGTTTCTGGTTTGGGATGGAAATGACAGGCTTATGGCATGGACGAGTGCCATAAAAGAGCGCTTTTCTCGCACTAAAGAAAAGCATCAAAGAGTCTTATGTACAATCATTGATCCTTGCAAAGTTCCAGAGATTGCACTACTTTCAACACTCCAACGGATGAACTAGTGAGTATCGGAACTCTTCTACAATACGATATGTCTTTTGTTGTTCTTATCATGATTTTTTTCTTTTGGCTTTGTGTAGCTTGAATACTCATGCTCTTGTCCCTACGTCATTAAGGGATGAGATTGTGAACTGCATGAGTATATGTGAGGTAGACCATGAATCATATTTGATTGATCTTCTTGATAAAGATCAAAAGGTCATTGCACACATTAGGAAAAAGATGTCAAAGGGGTCTGAGCCTTGGTTTCCAATGACTCGAAGATACTTGGGAAAGTTAGTATACAATGTGAGCATTTATTTTTCTTCTTTGAGTATAACTTTGAAGGTCACTATATATTTTGTGTGAGATTATAATTTATTTTTAATAGGTTCAAATGACAATGGCTCTAAGCAAGAAGTTGGACCAACTAAGATTGACAGTGTCTGAAGAAGAGCTTGGCAAAATTGAGAAGAAAGAGAGTGAGGAGCTTGCTCATCGATTTGGAGATAGGATTGGAAAGGTGATCTAGTGGTTGTTAAGAAAGATAATCTTCTGCATCAAATAGGATTCTTCATTGTTAATTTTATATGTATCAACTCTTTTGTGTATGTAGATTTTGAATATAATTGATCCTCGCCATGGCGATGATTGGAAAGAAAAAGTTCTAGCACTTTTTTGGGATAGTGAGAGTTTTGCGACACTAGAAAAGTTGAATCTTATTGCTTTGTCTGATGTCGCTATTGATTCAAAGATACTTTGGCTTTCTCTCTTGGAAGCAAACAAGGCAACAAAAACTTTGTTTCACTTGCAAAGAGGAGACCACTTGTACATATAGTATGTGAACAATTTTATCTTTTTCTATTTTGTTTGTTTTTCATGGTTTGGATGGTCAACCCTTTTGATTGTTTTAGTTGGATTCGAAGGGAGCTTTTGCTAGAAAAGGTGGGTAGAACTGCAGATACCATTCTCAAAGACTTCATTGACATTCCTGGAGGGTTGCTACTTTCTGAAGATTTTACTCTTGCTAACTACTACATCGAGGTGAAAATGGAGAAAAGGAAACCTTTGTTTCCTCTAGAGTCTCGTGGAGAGATTAGAGAGAAAGGTGTTCTCAACAAGGCACAAAGAATCCCAGAATTGTTGCAAAAATCGGGGCAACGCTTGGTTTACAGGTCTAACTTTCTCCTCTTTACACCTTGTAATTTATCTCTTATTTGAATAATTGTGAATATTTTATGAACATTATTTTGAGAAAGTATTCATCGCATAATGTATGTGTTTTCCTTTGGATAGGTATTTCATTGCATTAAAGAGTAAAGAGCACATTAATTCCATTCCCATATTTGCTCGTAAGTGGGTGGATTTGAATGATGAAACAACTTGTATGTATTCGGTGGAAATGCAAGGATTAACTCCTTGGGAAGTAGAAAATTATCCATGGTGGATTGACATGGAAAAAGGTCATATTCTAGCAAATGAGAAGGAGCTTTGGATCAGGCATGGAGGAGACAAGGAAATGGAGCAGAAAAGGCAAGGGTAGAGAAAGAAAGTGTTAATGTTAGAGAGAAGGGAAAAGAAAAAATCCAAGGTAAACCCAAATCTTCTTCTGTGTATGTTTGCTTTTGAGCATTTGGTATGTGAAAAAATGCTTATGTGTTCTTGGAGAACTAAATTCTCTCTTTGTTCTTCTATGTATGATTCTTTTTATGGTTGCTTTTTGGTTTACATAGATGAAAGCGACACTCTCAAGAAAAATCACATAAGCGTCTCTGAGAGCCTGGATGGTGGCTTGGGATATGAGCATGAGGAAGTTGTGGATGTTGTTGGTAAGAAGGATTTAATCTTATGTGTCTATGGCCTTGCATATGTTAGCAGATTATGTAGTCAATCCATTTTGAAGTTTGGTTGTCTATTTTTAGGTAGTTCACTCTCTTTGAAAACACGGAAGTCAATGTTATTTGTACACAAGCCTTGGGTTGCAGAGAATGGATTGAGATGTTCGGACTCTTTGTCTATTGTGGGAGACTATGTGCTCATTGGCAAAGATTTTGCTGAGGGAAAGAAGAATAAAGTTTACTCACAGATTCATGAACACGTTTTAAAACATAGAGTTGTATGCACTAAGTACACAAAGAAAGGTAGACAAGTGAAGTGGGCTGCAGATTTTGTTTTTCTTGATTTTCCTTATGGTCACGATTTGCATGGGTCATCCATACATCCCGCTTGGGACGAGCTTCGTGATGATCATGTGTGATATGAGATATCTCTATCTGCTACCACACTCTCTGATTTCGGATGGATGTTGATAATGGGATCTACTGGAGGTAATTTTCTTGGTAGAAATCTCAAATTGATTTATTTTTTTTAAATGTAAGTTTGTAGCCATCGTATTGTAGGTGAGATTATGGGATTGGTGGAGCGGTATTGCCGAGTGTCAGGATTAGACATCTTCAGACGCATTATTGTGGTGCATCATACTCCATATGGCAGTATGACTCATTCTTCTTCTACCATAGAGGTTGGAAAAATTAATTTTTTGTGGTCTCTAGTGCTTTTGTTATGTGTTTTACTTATTGACTATCTTATGCGCAGTACATGACCTCCATGATTTGGTTAGCTCATAGACATGGGCCGGTTCCTCCTGTGTTCCTTCGGGAGTCTAATTCACGTTTTGAGGCTCTAGGGATGAAGCCTCAGGACTCATTCATGTATCACTACCTACCCAGAGAAGTCTATGGCACATACATATACGGGCATGGAGTGGCGAGGTCTGATGCAGAGGAGTGTTTCTTTTGTTGCATGTTTCTTGGATATGCTATCTACACCAGATGCGATATGTTTGGAGCTTGGTTGTGGAATAGCTCCATTGTTGCAGGCATGTCTTGGATCTACACGTCTTTGTGTGTCCTTAGATCGGGACGATGGCATCATCTCATCTTTTGTGTTACCGCTATTGAGTAGCCACACAGCTCGAACATCCACCACTGCATATACAGGGAGGGACGACGATGATGAGATTGATCCTTTTGAAGGGGTCACACCATACGACTAGTGAGAGTCTTCTACTTTATGGTCATCGTAGGGCATTGACTATTTCATACATTTGCATGTTTGTATCGATATTTATCTCTTTTGGAGTTTTAGATATTGGTAGTGGCCTTGTGGTTACTTTGTTATGCTTTTTTTTTAAAGTGTGTTGCTAGACTATGCAGAGGCGATGGCTAGAAGCATGGAGACAGATCCGCGATATGATGTGAGGTTACAAGAATGTCAAAGTTATCGTCTTTTGTTTGTAGATGATGAGTGCGACTCCACTTGATATATTTTAAATAGAGCAAACTGTAACACTCTTTCATATGTGCATTTTTGAAGTTAAACTGTGTCTAAAACTTCTAAGTGTGTGTATCTTTCAAATTGTTTACTTTGCATGCTATACTCAATATGCTTTTCATATATAAATGCATGTCTTTGTATAGTGATAAACACTAGGTGTTCATGATTTCTCTGATTACAAATTAGGGTTAATTTGTTTTATCAAAAAAGAAGGTTGTGAAGTGACAAGTCCTCCATCTAAAAGTGCTTGTTCATGTAGCTTTCAAATTCTTGAGATGTAATTGACTAGATTATCATGTCACTTTGTAGACTATGCAAACATCACAAGTTACTTTTGATTGTTTAAATCGGTGGACAAAGTGTGGATTTCTTTTGAGCAGGAATGTGTTTTCCATCATATTATTATGTGCATATGTTTCACTTTTTCTCTTTTGCTACAATGAATACATGTCTTATACTTTATGTGAGACATTCAACTTTTATCTTGTTTTGAAAAAATGTCTATGAAAGAGGCAGAAGTGGCTAGACTAAAAATACTGCTTAGAGAATAATATTTTCTCGTGGTTACTTTGTTATGTTTTTTTTTCGAAATGTGTTGCTAGACTATGCATAGGCGATGGTTAGAAGCATGGAGAGATATACGCGATATGATATACAAGGATGTCCGAGTTCTCGTCTCTTGTTTGTAGATGATGAGTGTGACTCCACTTAATATATTTTAAATAGAGAAAATTGTAAAACTCTTTAGTTTATATGAGATATTCAACTTTCATCTTGTTTTGAAAAAATGCATATGAAAGAGGCAAAAGTGGCTAGACTAAAAATAGTGCTTAGAGAAAAACGTTTTGTCATGGTTTGCTCGGAATCCACATTCGCTCAAAAGGTCTCGCTCGGAGAACGGTGACACCCATTAGGCCTTGGTCAAGTAAATCAGTGATTTGAGTTTGTATCTCCCTGTGTGCGATTGGATTTACACGATAAGGTGCTCTACAAGGAGGTTCACTACTTGGTATAATGTCAATATTGTGGTCTTTTGGGCGTGAAGTTGTGAGAGAAATGCATCGTGTGTAGAGTCTAACCCTTGTTCCCGTTTATTCTCCCACATTAAATGATCAGTTTAATATGAGAAAATCATTTGTGTTGGTTAGATATTAGATTTTATGAAATCATGAATTTCTTGAGGCTTTGTGATCCGTTCGTAGGATGACTGGTGCCCCCAAGAGATAGTGCTTGCATGTGTCTAGAGCATGTAGATCAACTAAAAGTTCTTTTTTGTATATGCCTAGGATCCATTCATTGGCATTGAGCCTTTGGCTCTCATATGCTATGGCATGCCCTTCTTGAAGCAAAACTGCTCCAAGGCAATCACCACAAGCATCACATTGGACCTCAAATGGCTTTGAGAGATTTGGAAGCCTAAGGACTGGTTGGGAGGTAAGCTTCTTTTTTATCTTGTCAAAAGCATCTTGTTCTTTAGCAGTCCATGAGTACTTAACGTTCTTCCTTGTTAAGTCATGCAATGGTCCTACTATTTGAGAGAATTTTTCTATGAAGCGTCTATAGTATGCATACATACTAATAAAGCTTCTTAGCTCATGTAGATTCCTTGGATTAGGCCATGCTTTTATTACCTCAAACTTTGATGGATTCATACATATACCATCTTGAGAGATATGTTTTCCCCTGTTTTTGAATTGCTCTTTTGGCTTGAGTGTGAGAGAGGAGTGGAAATTTTTGATGTGCTAGTTTTGCTTGGATGGAGAAGTTTTTATTATTAGGAGTGAGAGACATGATACGTGTTTTATAATTAATCAACAGGTCAAATTCATGACAAAATGGCATTCCCAAAATCATATCAAGACCGTGCAATGGGGCTACCAAAAATGTACGTGCTTGTGTAAATTCACAAATGTCAACTTCAACAGTAACTTGGGTCTTGCAATTGAAATGTTGATTATTAAAAATAGTTTTGACCTCGTGAGGTGATGAGATTTCAGAGAGAGAGAGAGAGTTGTTGTGCCAAGCGTGTAGAAATGAAATCGTGGCTACTACCATCATCTAACTGAATTGTGATACTTTCACCCTTAACAGTGCCTTGCACTTTAAGCAAAGTGTGAGGAGATATAAGAGTACCTGAAGATGGGTTGTCATCGTGATTATATTCAGAATCATATTCCTCACCGTAATTAGCTTCCGCGTCATTGTCATTGGGATTAGCATCTTTGATGAGGTTAACAGTAGCACCGTTGGAGCGGTTGTTGTTGAAAGTTCTTTGGTTTGGGTTTTGGTTGACTCCGTTGGATTGGTCATTCCCCTTAGCAGGACCATTTGGGCACTTATTTGCATAGTGACCATACTGAAAGCATTTAAAACACTTCACCTTTTTGTTACCATTAGAATTTTGACTAGGACGTTGGTTGGAAGAATTTTGGTTGCACCGCTGCTGTGTGTTGTTGTTGTTGCTGCCATACGGTTCAGAATGTGTAGCAGAGTTGTCAGATCTGTGTCTCTTGAAAAAAGTACGGCTTTGATGTCTATTTCTGTCAAAGTTAGTAGAGAAAGGAGGTCTCTTGTTACGGTTAGTGTTAGTAGTTTGATCAGTGTGAGAGGGTTGTCCACCTTTCTTCTTCTTTGCATTGAGAGCCAAATTAATAGCGTTTGACAAAGAATCTGGTTCAAACATTTCTACCTCAGCACCAACTTGTAGTGCCAAGCCTGATATGTACTTACGCTTCAATTTCCTACGACTAACATGTTCATTAGCTTGCAATTGAATTTTTGACCCTGTCGAATTAAATCCCATTGGCGTCATGCTTTAGCTTTGTACTATGTGGGCAAAAATTGAGATAAAAACAGCTTTATGAATGCATGCCAGGTACGTGGTCTTTTACCGTGTTGTTTGGTGGCATTCCACCACAATTCAGCGCTGCTAGTGAGATGCTTTGATGCACATTTTACCATTTCACGTTTGGGAAAGTCTTCATCATGAAAATAGTCATCTAATTGACTAACTCAAGCTAGAACCGTGCTAGCATCTTTAGTGCCATCAAAATCCTTGAAAGTGAAGGCTTTTCTTGTAATTTTTATTTTTCTTGGGTGTCGGTGCAGATTCTATGCATGCAAAATGCAATAATTTATCTTCAAGCTCTTGACTTTGCATGCGTCCATACGTGAGGGATTGTTGTAGATTGGCAGGTTGTTTAGCAATTGTGGGTGCTTGTGAAAGGTGTGCCATGATTGCTTGCTTTTCTTCCTTTTTTTTATAATATATATATGTGTGTGTTTTGAAATTTAAAATTGTTATATGGAGATTTTCACAGATGCAGTATGCAGAATAAGTGAGAGAGAGTAAAAGAAATGAAAGAAATAAAATGTACTTAGCTTAAGATTGCATATGAGGAAATTGCTGAAAAGGTGAGCGGCCAGACGATTGGTTTGTGAGTTGGTCAAGTTCGCGGCGTCCAATCTCCCGTCTGACAAAAATAATGGCAATACAATCGAAAATTTATGTTACTGCTCGCCGTCAAATTGAATTGGATTTTACCTCCAAGCTCCCTTCTGTCGTAGATGATAGTCGTTAATGGTGCTTGCCCTTTGATGGTTTCCAATTAATCACCAGCTGCTTCAATCTCTCGATATGAGTCCTAGAAGACTGTGGAATAAAAGTGACCAAAAATTTAAGGGTTTTGGGTGACGTTTATCCTGGTTATTTTAAAGTGGATCGGCCAAAATTTGTGGCAATTGGGCGATAATGAGTTGCTATTGGTAGGCCAACCAAAGAACCAAAATTTATTTATTTGTTGATAGTGATCTTTTTTTTTTCCTTATCGTTTCTTCTAACGTTCGGCGCGGACGACCTTTGGGGGATATGACCACCCTCTTTAAATAAATATAGAGGTTAAGGTTAAATGGAAGTGAAGATTCAGTGGGCGGCCAGTTAAGAGTTTCAACTTTATAATCCACATTTTTAACTAAAAGGGTGTGAAAACTTTATGCATGGTAGCGAGGGAGAGAGGGGATAGGGACGGCCTCTACAGGTGTTTATAGACTTTGACGCAGGAGGGGAAAACAATACCATAGCTGGGGTGCTCCCTTTGAGGCCACGCAATTTGGCTGTGGTCCAATTGGTGTTGCAAGAGGTCGCTCCCACCGTGGGTTTTTTTAAATGGCGTCAACCCCTTTTTGCAAATTGTAGCCTCTTGTCTAGATGTCGTGCCTTGTTTGCAGTAGGCCTCCTTGGTTCATGCTCTCCCTTGAATCCTTGATCTCAGGAAGGTTGACGGTGTTCCTGTTCTCCTTCTTTTCCTTAAAGAATGCTGAGGATCGTCCTAAAAATCTTTCAAGCTCTTCGATATTGAGTTTCTTAGTCAAGGCTTCCTTCAAAATTCCTTTTAAGCCTTTCCAATGTCGAGTTTGAATCACCGACTTAATACAAGTTCTCCAAAATCTTCAATTTCCTCTACTTTCTTCGACTCTTGCTCTCTTGCCTTCACAATTGACAAGAATTAGCCATCAATTAGAATTTAAATTGAGCATAACGATTCTCGATTTCATTAAGCATATTAATTTATTGACTTATCGATTTATCGATTGATCATCGATTAGCTTCAATTTGCAACGTTGATATTACCAATTGAAAATTCCTCTTCGGAGATTGCCAATTTCCTCGGACTTAAGGCTCTAATACCATTTTTGGGTGAAAGGGGGGAGACCGGTTGCTTTAAACAAATTAATACATGCTCACAAACATCACCATCAACCTGTCAACCTCTTTCCCCAATTTTTAAGCACACACACACACACCCCTAGATTATCACACACACACACACACACAAAGCATGGAATTGACATAGACAAGATTTTAAGAGTGTGTAAGATAATTGTAAGAGATAGAAACTTTATTAGAGAGTGCACAACAAATTAAGCATAGCATAAAAGTGTAGAGAAGAATCTGCAAGAGAAAGGCCTAAATCTAGCTCCAAAATCTATGGCACCTATTCTTGTGGAGTTTGGTATTTAATATATTATTTGTGAGTTTAAGGTGCCAAAATTTGAGGCCCCTTTTTTACAACCACTTCACTTTTGTAAATGAATGAAGCTCAATAGTTCTTGCATGTCCCATAAGGGGAAGTTCTCATTAAAATTATTTACAGAGCCATAGTGGCTTATTGAAATGAAAATCTAAAATATTATGTGAGTATAAAACGATCGAGACGGTTATTGCCTGCAACTCTTCGTCAACTCCTCGCATTCCACTGTACAAAATCACCATTATCAACTCAATTAGAAAGATAAAATAGACAACACATAATTAACCATTACGCCAGCTATCTCAATTGCAACTAACCACTACAACATGAGGGTGCCCATTCTCGTAACACATAATGAAATATCCATTGTTATGCATTAGGAAGAGAATGGGGTCTAGGAGGGCCTCTTTATTTGGTAGTTTAAGGGAGTCAAACCTCTAGTATTAAGAAAGCAATCAAAGGACAAATTTTGAATTTAAACAAGCAAAATGGCTAATTTATTTGAATTAATAATTTCCTTCTGCCTTTCACTAGCCAGGCCAAGGGCGTATATAGCACACAGTTGGGAGGAGAATCACACATTCCAATCCCTTCTGCCTTTCATTGGTATCAGAACTCAGGGGAGAGCAGCCATGGAGGAAGGGAAGGTACTCTTGTTCTCTTTCTCCCTCTTGGTTTCTCTCTGGATCTTTCTCCCTCTCCATGAAGCATGGAAGCGTGGGCTGGTGGTTTCTCTTTTCTCTCAATCTCTTCCCCCTCAAATCTATGTTTGGACGGGGCCGTGCAGAGCAACCCGTGGTGGGTTCCTTCTTCCTCGCCATTGGCGCCCTGAAGCAGAAGGCAGCCATCATTTCTACGTTCTTTTTTTTAATAACGTTTTTGCGTTCTTTTTTTATTAAAAAAAGCTTAGGGCTAATGGTCACAAAGGGTGATTCCCACCCTACCATCAACTGCAAATGGGAGTGGGCAAGAAAACAAGCATGCATGGGTTGGTGCAGCAAGGATGATGATAATCCATGCAGAAGGTAGCATCAAAAGCAATAAAAAATCCACATTTCCTGGCATGGTTACATCGACATGGATTCAAGCGTGCACGTGCCTCACACATAGACTCGGCATCCCAAAAGATGGAGATTTTTTGGCAGCGAACCCTCGTAAGATGCACGTTTTTGAAGAAGCAATGAGAACGGCAGTATGGCTTGGGCAAGTGAGTGATGTTGCAAAGAGCAACTTTTCATGCATTCCGAGCAAGTGATGATGTAGATCAACTCTTTGTTGGATTTGGAGGTTGCACAAGGTGCAAGGGCATCATGAAGAGAGGAGCAAAGATCCAAGCCAACGAGACGTCAAATTTCCAGGTACGAGGTTGGCAATATTAACATTTTCAATCCAGGTATGCTTTGTTTGCACTAGATATGTATTGTATGCTTTCAATATGGCGTTATAATCGACATGGTGGTGGATCAACGTGGTCAAGTTTTTTAAAATTTTATCTCGACCTTGAGCATGTGCACAAGGTACTATATGGGTATATCGGCTATGTATCAGCCATTAGATTGGTGCAAGCTCTGTATACCCATGGTACATTGATTATGTAAGCACGTACAGGCAAGGCATGTGCCTTGTAGGGAATAGGAACTCAGCAAGGCCGACCAATGATGACCTATCATGTGTACTCTGAGGGATCAAAGCTCCGTACATGGTGCTCGTGTGGAAAGCTTGTGTATCCAACATCATCAAGTTGGGCTATATAGCCAGGGTTTATTCAACCCTTTGGCATGTAAAAGCAAGTGTGGCATGGCCTGTGATTTGTGCGGTTAAGATACTCGGCACCAGAATTGCATGCATTCTTATGTGAAGCACGGCTTCCCTTTTTCCATTTGGCATTGCGGTTTCCAAAGTTGAGACAACATTAGGGAAACTTTTCCAGATGTCTACATATTTTTAAATCACACGAGGGCATAGCTACCTCCCTCAAGAAGCAAATATGGCTATGAGCCAAATTTAAGCGAGTTTTTAATTTGAAAACTCAAGACCTCTCACCACAAAAGGGCAACCAGGTTAGACAATTTCAAGTTTTCTCATTTTTATACATTTTAACTTTTAAGTTGGCAAAGATTGCCTATTGTACACAGCAAAGTGCTTTGACAACATTTATGAGAAGCAAGGCTTCTACCCAATGTCACGATTCTGTTGTGGAATTCAACTCAACGACATTGGCATACAGTTCAGGGCATTCGACAATGTGCGGGTATAAGCCCACAATTTACGTTAGACAACAACAAATTGTGATGTATCCATGCTCGATTGTGCAAGGCACTTTTGGTCTCGGCTCAATCTGTCGGATGATCAATGTCGCCAAGGGCTTACACCTCTGTGTGCATGGCATTCCAATGAGATTGACATAATTCCATCTCATTACTACGTCGCTTCCGCTGTAACACTAACTACTATGTCAATGACAAGGTAAGTGGCAGATATCTTAAAATAAAATTTTTATATGTTTATTCACAGGCAAAGTGCCATATTTAAATTCACATTGGTACAACCACGATCACATCCAAGGTAAGTGGATCAAGATGCGACTTATGGTACCTCTCTCTATGAGGCCATGGTACACGTACACTGTTGTAAGCTTATTGGATAAGCTATGACACAGACATGGTATGCACTGGAGTATATGCAAGGGGCATACAACACATTAGAATAAGGGGTTTCCTCAGCCCAACATTCTCTCTTTCTCTCTCTCTTTCCAACTTCTCTCTGGGAAAGGTGAAACTAGGAATGATTTTATAGAAATCTTTCTATGTCAATATGGTAACAAGAAGGGCTAAGAGCCATCTATTGCCACCTATTTTGGAATGGCTAAGAGCCATCGTTTTTAATTCATCAGTGATTTCTTTCAAGATCAAACAATTCTATTCGGTTGAATACCCCTTCATTGTAATGGACAAGCAAGAGTCTTGCCATTAGCGATTTTTTGGGTGTTATTTTAGCACTACACACTTTGAGTGTGCAAATCAAGTTGAGTTTTTGAACGCCTTAAACTTGTAAGGGCTTATCTCTACCAAGGTGTATAGATGAAGCCAGCATTTCAGACAACACGGCTGTTCACTAAAACCCAAGATTATGGATTTTTGGATCTGGAAAAGATCTAGTTGTAAATGCGATTCCAAATTCAGTGGATCTCCTATTTTATCTAAAGCACTAAGAGTGTCTATATGAGACCAGTTTTGGGGTAAGACCCAGCTCGTGATTACTAAATCACTTATTAAGTGTGATGGTCAATTCTTGGAATCCCCACACTTTCATTTTCAAGGAAAGAAGTCCATAAGTTGCCAGGGGCTCGTGGCTAATTTCAACTTCCAAAGTTGAATTAAGATACTGATGACTGCTAGTTGAGCAGTTTCCATACAAAAGTCCAACCAAGCGGTTTGGCAATGTCGATTTTAATCGAGGGGCTTGGATTGCAATGGCAACACCCAAGGTTACATGTGCAATACTACTTGCATTTTAATAATTTTCAAATTAGTGTTCCCAGGCCTTTGCAGGTGGGAAATTTAGGTAGGTGCCTTTGACTACAGGTAAGTAAACACTATGTTCACCCTCCATGTATGCATATGTTTTGGTTTATTTTCATTTTTTCATATTATTTGCTTGACTTTTTCAAGTTGGATGAATAGGCTTGAATGCTTTCATCCATTTTTGCTCTTCAAAGAGATGACAAGGTCATGTAAAAGCCAAGAAATTTGTGCTGTAGTGTCCAAAATAAGTTTCTGCATTATGCAGTTATGGACCCACTTGTAGGGTTTGATTTGGCACATGTTATCACATGGAATACAACATGGTCTAGGAACTCAAGGATTTCGGTTTAGCCAGTGTGGAGCAAGGCTAATGAGGGTCCCTCTCACTCCCGTCTAAGAGTGTTTGCAGTTACCTCCACACACAAGTACATCTCGTACTTGAAGGATGTTCTTTTTTTAGACACCCTTACATGAGACATATTCCACATGTGGTGAATATGAGTCTCTGGGACTGACACTGGGCCCACTATTTCAATTTTTTGTCATGACAAAGTCCCTAGGTGCTGGTCAACTCTGTTTTCTAGACCATTTTTCAGCACGATGTATCAGGAGCAATTTTGATTGCCAGAAATTGTCGGATACTTAGAATGACTTGTTAAGATACAAGTGCAGCTAAACAACATTACAGATAATTGTTTATGCATATAGCAAGGCTATGAGTTGTTAATGAAAAGGTTTCATTGTTTGTACCTAGAAGTGATACATTACAGATAATTGTTTATGCATATAGCAAGGCTATGAGTTGTTAATGAAAAGGTTTCATTGTTTGTACCTAGAAGTGATTACTGTTTCACCTTCTATTATGGTTCAAACGCTTCAGCAAGGCTTGCAAATGATTGCAGCTGAAAGTATTTAGTTTATTTTCAAAACTATTTACATTCCTCTTTAATATGTGCTAGGAGCATTACATTTGCCATAAGTTTTGGCAAAGGTGATCATGGATATACAAGTTCAAATCTTCTTTTTTGCTAAATGCATACACACTCGGTGTTATGGGCCCTAGTGTTTAGCAAAGACTTCTTTGGATCAACATGCATATTCATCACATTAGTTGCTTTTGAATAATTTCTGCACTCCATGTATAGTATCTCTATGAGATTACTTTTGGGTCTACCAATCACCAATAGAGGTCATGGCTCGGTTTGGGTGCTTGTGGATCTTTCAAGTTAACCACGATGGTTATTTAGGACATTGTTGATTTCTTAGCAATGTTATACAATATTGTGATCCCCGTTTACCACTCCTCTGGGAAGACTGTATGTAAACCATGGGGAAAAACACCTCAGTACTGTTAGTTATCCAAGGGGATAAGCAGATTACAAAGTGTAATCTTGTGCTAAAGGATATGAAAAGTGCGTACATTAGCACCAATCAATCCAATTAGTAAGCATTTATTGCTCTACTTGGAGTTTGCTTACCTTAAGTTAAAGCATGTTGCAACTAGGTTTGGTCTCTTCATGTATACGTCAGGTTCTCAACCTTGAACACTATTTATAGTGTAGTTGTTTACTGATGAAATTTGAGAACAAGTCAAGGACTTAAACTTGGCTGATGAGTTATGTCACCAAGTTACTGTCATGGAAAGTGGTGCTCTTTCGGGTACATCTTTGTTGTGATAACTCGTTTAGCATGCTCATGTCCGTTCTACATGGAGTCTACACACTACGATTGGATAGGAATTGATAACACAAGATGGTTGCAAATGGACAACAATGTGGAAAATCAAGATGGTATTGTTGGTTTCATTGAACCTCCTACTGAACCGTGTTCCAATCAAGCAAACAGCTAGATCCATGAAGGATGCCACTGTGGAAAATATTAGTGTATCATCACTCTTGCTTTTGAGGACGAAAACGCTTCTCCAAGGGGGGAGTAATGCCATGCCAAGGGTAGGACCGGGAAAGGCCAAGGACATGGATGGACGTGTGTTAAGGGGGTTCCTATATTTAGCCAGGCCAAGGGCCTATATAAGACACGGTTGGGAGGAGAATCACACGTTCCAGTCTTTTCTGCCTTTCATTTGTTGCCTCATGGGCAGAGGGTATGTATCACTCCTTTACTACTTGCCCAATCTCTTTCAACGTCTGAGAGTCTTCTAAAACACTCATGTCATGGCTATGTTGTTTCTACCATAATTTTTCTTTCCCTATGAGACATAAAACCCCTAAGATTGCTTGGTTTGTAAGCGTGATCGTTATAGTAGAGAAGTAATTGTTCATAGCTTTGATCCATACTTTTGATTCCTTCTCAATATCATCACTCCTCCCTTAAAAGAGGGTGGTTGCATATTCAAGCAAAAAATTCTTTTCCTACATTTCCATGTATATGCCATTATTTTGAGGGTTTTTCTTGAGTGTAGATGTATATTAATATATTATAAAAGACATCAATGATTATTTGAAAAGATCAATATTTTTTTTTTAATCACAAAATAGTTGGATTTACAAATATTTCCTATGAGAAAAACTTTATAGGGATTTTATGAGTAAGTGGGATACAAGGAAGATGGTAGCTGATAGTATTCTTGCAAAAGATGATACACGTGGGAAGGTTGAAAGTAGCCCCATAAAGAATTATTTCCCTAGATCCCAATCGTGTTCTATCACTGAGAGAAACTTGATTGGCAAGGATTATGGCTATATTACTTTGTCTTAAAGCCATGGATTAAGGGTTGTGACTCCATCTAGGTCCATGTCATTCAAAGGGGCTCTAATGAACTACAAGTATCATACCACCCTTAACTCTTCATCCCACTTTATTTGGTGAAGGGAGACTTACAGATGTTCAATGTGACATGCTTGGATGGAAAAGAAAGATCCATGAACCCAATGAATGTTTTCATCGAAGTGTTGGGTGATCTAAAGTTAATATGGGGTGTAAAAAGATTTTCAAGAACAACAAGCGCATTCTCTTGAAAGTGGATGTTTGTTGATTGGTAACCAATATAGTACATTACGTGTTTTGCAAGATGGTTAAACAAGAAAAATCATAAATTGGTACTATAAAATAAACAAGAAAAAAATATCAATCTATGAACTCGTGAAGTTAATTCAAAGGAGAGAGTAGAATTGTAACAATTCAAAATTTTAACTTAAGATTGGAGCAACTTGATAGTTAGGCCTTCCTTTGTTTTAGGGTCCATTGATGACACCTCCAATCTAGCAAAGCAAAGATTACAAGTAACATAGAGGACTCTATCTTTGACACTCGTGGATGCGAGGGTCATATACCATAAGCTAGGTTGATAACCCAAAGGTTATTATGGGAACTAAATTCTATTAGAATTAAACCAAAGTCTCAACATAAAGGAGAGAGTAGAATTGTAACAATTCAAAATTTTAACTTAAGACTGGAGAAACTTGATAGTTAGGCCTTCCTTTGTTTTAGGGTCCATTGATGACACCTCCAATCTAGCAAAGAAAAGATTACAAGTAACATAGAGGACTCTATCTTTGACAGTCGTGGATGTAAGGGTCATATACCACAAGCTAGGTTGATAAACCAAAGGTTATTATGGGAGCTAAATCCTATTGGAATTAAACTAAAGTCTCAACATACCTAAGATCTATAGATGACGCCTTTCTTCCCATGTTTAAGAGACACGACCACCATCCATAAACTCCTAGATATAATTGGAGACTTATCCTTAGCTAACAGATGGTTTTGTGAAAAGTAATTGATAAATAAGGTCCACCCATCCCATAAACATACTTCCAAATGGATACTAGTCTCCCACTTTTTTACACCATACTCACCCATTCCTTTTGTTTTCTAATACTACCATATTGCTTTACATATACAATCATGTTTCATTATAAATTTATGCACGATCCCACTCATACAACTCTTCAAACATTACCCAAATATTTGTTTCATAAACAAGGTCTTATGAAGATAGCCTTACCTTTAAGAAAAATGAAATATCTCTTGTTATGAGTTTGTTGCTGCCTGCAAACTTTCTATGTCTAGCCAACATATTTTTTGCAAAATTTTTCTTATTCCCTGATTGCAAGGCAAGTAAAATTATCGCCTTTTTCTAACAGATAGGCATCCTCATTCATCGCAAGATACAAGAACTACTAACCAGCTTATTCTCCATTAATCACGGGATCCTCTTTCTAATTGCAAAGTTCCATCTAGCAAGAAAATTTCATATTAGTAACTTCTTTCTCAAAGGATGTCTTTCAATAGTGATTTAATAGGTTTACTTAAAGTTAGACAATACTTTTCTCAGACAACACTTTCAACTTGATAGAAATTCTATGCTCGTTTCTTGTGATGAAAATCACATTCTTGGCTTTTTTTTTTAATTAGGTTTTCTTAAGTTAGCAAGAATTTGTCCTATTAGTGACTCCATTCTCAAAGGATGTCTTTCAATAGTGATTTAATAGGTTTACTTAGACAATACTTTTCTCAAACAACACTTTCAACTTAATAGAAAACCCATGCTTCATTTTTCGTGATAAAAATCACATTCTTGGCTGTTTTTTGGGACATCATAGACTTCTCACACTACGGTCAACATATGTACCCTGATGCAAAAATTGATAATTTGACATACCAAGACAGTTGTGGGTGCAACAACGGCCCGCACTTAAGGATGGCTATTAAATAATTCATTCACCAATGTCATAGGTTGAGGTTTTGCCAAGAACAACAATACATAGGAAAAACAAAAGGATGTAATAATAGAATAAGTCAAAATTACTTGGATGTTAGTTGCAAAAAGGATGTAATAATATAATCAATTGAAACCACTTGGATGCTAGTTGCAACAAGGAGGTATATACATGCACAAATATGAAAATACATAAGGATCTGCCCTTAATGTAAAGGATTGATATGCACCTATATATCTAGGACTACATCCTAGCACACACACAACTTTAAATGAAAAGAAATAATGTGCTTCACATATCACTTTCAAGTGGTTGAGAAGGGGGAAAGTAGAAAGGAAAAGAGGCAATGTGGAGGGTGACTAAGGAAAACAAATCACACAAAAAAACAAATGATTCTATCCGCTAATCAAAGTGCACTTAATAAGTTCTAGATATTCTATCATATATGCTTATACTACACATGGTTTAGCTTAGGTAGGTAGAACAATCAAGGTTAACCCCATATTTTTTTAGGGATATAGACAACAAAGAGGTATAGCTCAATGGTTAGCTACCTTATGGTTAAGCATGCCTAGGCCGGTTGGCTTGGTCACCTCTTGCAAAGACTTCAAGCAAACGGTTGTCCCTTTTGCATAGCCAGCAAACAACAACCAAGTATCATCATCCTTGAAAAATTAGAATTTGGATTTATAGGACAAGAAATAGGAGATCAATTTTCCAACATAATACTTCCGCAAATATTTTTTAGAATACCTTTTGAGAGATGAAAATGCCATCAGATACTGCACTACTTCCAACAAACCAAGGTCTATCACAACAAAGGCCAACCATTAAGATTATCCTCTCAACTTAAGAAAATAATATCATCCACTTTCAAGATAATGATACAAATACCACTGTCTTTGAGAAGCACACAGGGGTTAGCATTAACATGACATCATTCAAAACCCAAGCAAATGAGAATCTCTCCATATTTTGATACCAAGGTTGGGTTTGTGTTTGAGACCATGTAGTGATTTCTTCAAAAATTGGACATGATCTTCACAATCATCAATGAAAAAACCAAGGGGCTGTTCTACATGAACTTCTTCCTCTAAATCACTGTTCAAAAATAAAAACTTTACATGCATCCAATATAAACATGCCATCCATAATGTGAGTAAGTGCAATCACAAAACATATGGTAGAATCACGTAGTGGAAAAATTCTCATCAAAGTTGATTGCCTTCTTTTTAGCATATCCTTAGCAATAAGACATGCCTTGTACTTGTTTAAAAGGCCATGAAAATGAAACTTCAATTTGAATATCCTTTTTACACCAATCTCTTGTGGAATGGACATGGAACAAGCTCCCAAGTATCATTGTCCTCAATAGAAGATATTTTGACTATGATTGTCCTCAATAGAAGACATATCAACTATGTCTTTCTCCAAGGAGGAGAGACATAATATCCTCTACAAAATCTCATTCATACATCTATGACGTCAAAGCAAATTTGCTCATTGTGAACTACTAGTCAGCCTTGAGTATAACAACTTTTTCAATAATGGTAGAATCTGAGAGACCAAAATCTCAAAGTAGAGTGCAAACCCATTTAAGAGTATCCTTGGGTCTCAGTACATGTGTATTAGACGATATGGGAGTAGAAGTAGCACCAATAGCAACTCACACAGAGGATGTGGGAATAGCCAATGTAAAGGGAAAAGATGCCAATGATGGGGGAGAGTGAAGAAGAACCAATAATAGAGGGGTCATGGTAGTCATAGGGGTGGATTTTGGAGGAGAGACTGAACCATCTCAACATGTGGGAATGCATCAAAACCATCATGGGATGAAGAATCTCCAATAGACTCAAGAGCAAATCCAGTCTCAACATCGTGAGAGAGAACAACTCCTAAAAAAAAGGACCCCAAAACAAAAATCCCTTGGAGTGAGAGGCATAACCACAAAATGTCATCTCTCTTGATGTATAATTCAAGATCCTCCTCTTCTTTAACGGAACATGAACATAAGCGACACACTTAAAAACATGAAGAAATGAGACAATAGGTTTATGACCTATGAAAGAGTGGTTGAACAAAACCCCTGTAGCCACACCTTCACTCCAAAATGAGGGACGACGAAGGGCATGATACAAGAAAGTACATGTCATTTCCTTTATTGCCATGTTCTTTCTCTCCACAATGCCATCCTACTAACAGTTTTAAGGGAGAAAGGTTTTCCTTTGAATGCCCTTAGAATACAGAAAATAATCAAATAGTACAAATTCACCTCCATTGTTATTTCCCAATATAGAAAAAATCAAGTTAGATTGTTTTATGGCTTGACTTATCCAACTTTGGAAACTAAAGAGAGCATCAAACTTCTTAGCAAGAAACTATACCTAAATATTTATATATCAACAAGTAGCAAGTAATGCACTGATCCATCAAATGAATCGACCCTCATAGGACTTGCAAAATCAACATGAAACAAACTCCAAAATGGCAGAGGCACAAAAGGTGGCCTCTTATATATCAACAAGTAGCAAGTAATGCACTGATCCATCAAATGAATCGACCCTCATAGGACTTGCAAAATCAACATGAAACAAACTCCAAAATGGCAGAGGCACAAAAGGTGGCCTCCTATGGAAATAAATCCATGTGTTGCTTATATTGCACATTAAAACAAAACATGATGAGACTAGAGAAGCTTAAGCAATCTGATAACCATATCCTTGGAAGCAAGATGTTGCAAAGTAGCAATGAGAACATGGACAAAGCGAGTGTGCCAAAGTATGTCATTATCATTTGTAAGAAGTGTTTTGCATTTGGGAAACAATAGTTGATGTAAATGTGAATCTTGTAGCTACAAACTAGAAGAGAAAGTTTTTATACAATACAAGCAACCTTCTTGATAATCATGAGTCACAATAGAAAGATTCCTTCTATCAATCACTCCATCATCATGTTAGGGTTTAGGCCAGCTGGCCGGCCGCTCATCACTAGCCACACTAACTTATTCTTTGGATATAATGAAAGAATAATGAGTAATGAGAAATTCTCATCATGAGCTCCACCAAATATGTGTCTGTTGATGCAGTGCACCACACCCGCACGCGCATGCACGCACTCTTTCAGCACCCCATCAAGTGTTATCAGAGCAGACGGTTCTTACCTGCCCCGGCAACACATGTGCACGAGTTTCACTACAAGAGGTTGTGTGCTCTTGTGACGCTGTTAGCGACGGAAATACACTGGGTTTTTATAACCCCCGGCGTCGCTAAAACCGTCGCTAATAGCGTCGCTATATGCGACGCTATGACCGTCGCTATATAGCGACGCTCATAGCAACGGTTATAGCGACGTTTACACAGAAGTCTATAGCGACGCTTATAGAGACGCTCCAGAGCCATAAATAGCGACGGTTATAGCGACGCCCGAGAGAAATTTTTTTGGTGACAGGGCATTGAATGCCCTGCCACCCATCAACCATATTGTACTTGATTCACTTTTTAAAAAAAGCGCAAGGGTAGATAATAGACCCAAAATAGTCACCCACAAGACGCATTGTTTGCAAAATTGACAAGCGTAAAATTGACAATTGTACACATCATAGGCAAAATGAATTGATTGGCAAATGTAATAATGACAATTATACAACATTATAGGCATAAAGAATTGATTGGCAAAATGAACTGCGGTGACAAATGTAATAATATACATGGTTCAAAAAGACGTATAAAATCCGTCTCATGATACATAAGCTATGAGAAACCTTAAACTAATGCTATCTAGCTACGGCTAAACTGACGTCGTTTAGTTAGACGTCTCATCGCGTCCAAGTAGCATATCTGTCGGATTCTGCAAAAAAAGACAATAAGACAGCTTTCAGTAAGTATAAACATATAACGACATTTATAAAACAATACAAAAAATAGAAAAGAGTAAACCCTAATACTAACCATGCCGCCGCGAGAACTGAGAATGTCCATCAGGGCGTTTAAGCCCTTCCTGTCTGCGTACTCGCGCTCGTACAGTGTGGGATCACGTCCTGTCATCGACCACTGTCAAAACATACAAAGATTTCATTATGTTAGAATTAAAAAACTCATAAACCCTAAACTATCGAACATAAAGAGCAATGCGAAAAAACTTACAAAATCGGCCTCAAATGATGCCCATCCACCGCTCCCCAAGTGATGCGAGCTCCCTGCCTCTACTCGCGCTCTGGCTGCATCCTTTTGTTGCTTCCACTTGTCGGGATTCTCGCGCGCTGCTTTCTTCGCATTCTTCCAATCTTCTTTGGCCAGCCAATCTGGCCTGTTCCACCCATGCTTGATTGCTTTTTGCACTTCGGAACTCTTGTGTTTGCAGTATTCGTGCATTCGAATCTTCATCAGGTCTTCATTGAAGCGCTGATCCCGTGTTGGAATGGGAAACTCATCATGAAGTATGCTGATGACTCTGTCTTTTAAATCACTTGGTACTTCACTCCATTTGTTTAGTATGTAGTGTCTAAACAGCTGAGAGCAAAGACCACGCATGCGCGAGATCACCTTCTTGCCGTCATCATCCATGATGATGCCGCCACTGAAGTCGACGGAGTAAGGCAAGCCCTCTGGCCGGTGACGCGTGAACCTGGGTGTCCCGGCAGGGGTCTCTAGCGGCGTGTCGATGGGGGTACGGACGTCAGGTGTCTCCACCGGCGTCTGGGCCCCGAAGCGAGGAGTGTCGAGTGGGGTGGCTCCTGGCGAAGTAGGTAGAGGTGTGTAGCTGCTAGGAATAGTCAGCCGCGCAAAACCTGGCGTAGATGGCGATGTTGTGGCTGGTGTGGGGGCGGGCAAAGAAGGGGAGGGTAAAGAGCCTCATCGAACACGAGGCGGTGTGGAGGCATCGGTGGCGAAATCCCCACAACAACCGCCACCGCCACCACTAGAGCGCCGGTGTCTAGACGAGTGTGAAGATCTCTCTCTCATCCTCGCATAACTCAGCATAACTTCCTATATCTATATAGAGCTCTCCGTTTAAACACATATCCTCTGTTTCATTTTGTAGCTCCTCTGCATGCACACCATATAGAGTAGTAGCATCTTGATGATCGTCTGGCACCACCGCAGCGGCTTCTGATTGAGCATCTTCTCTGATCTCCTCCATTGATGCCGTTGTGATTGGCACATGGTAGCCTTCATACGTCCTTGCACTACGAGGGGCTACCTCTATGACGTACCACCAGTTTGATGTAGACTTTGTAGGATGAAATATTACCTACCAGAGCCACATTACTTACATGAGAGATTTCAAGCACATAACTTGTAAAAGGGGGATGTTAACTATTTACATACTTACTTGTTCACAATGCTCGGGTAGTACGAAAGTGTCTCTTAGGTCAGTCCATTTCTTCTTCTCAACACCGAGATTGCACATGACAATCCTAGATATGCGCTCATCATCTATGGTTCGCCATAGCGTGTCCCGGGCTTTATCAAATCCGGCTAGCCACTCTCCAATGTACACTAGGGACTCTGATACCAACCAACCTTCTGCCATGCTACCCTTCAGACGTGCCTTTTGACGCACATATCCCTTAAGCGTTTTCATGAAACGTTCTAAGAAGAAGATCCATCTGAACATCAGTGAGGGCGCCCTACGTGCATTCAGTCTAGGTCCACATGTGACACATTCTCTGTATCCGCTTGTTTGAATCCCTACATGTATACACATGATAATAGATCAACTATGGGAAAAAACAAGATTTACAGTGTCTGAGTGAGGAGTGTCAATAGATCACCTGAGCATTCTGTTAGCCCGAGATAGTCATGCATGGTCCACATTACAATGCCTCTGATCAAAGCATTCCGTCGTCCTGTGTGTCGGCTCATATCCACCACCTCTATGCCAATCCACAATTGGTGTAGCTCTTCCAATAGTGGACGAAGATACACATCCATATTCTCCACTTTATATCGCCCTGGCACAATCAAGCTTAGCCATAGGTGCCCCTTCTTCGTAGTCAACCATGGGGGAATGTTGTAGTTGACGATGACAACGGGCCATACACTGTAAGATGTTGATCTTTGACCAAATGGATTTACGCCATCCATAGCCAGGCCTAAGCGCAAATTTCGAGCTTCCCTGGCAAAATCTGACCATGTTCCATCTATATGTTTCCAGGCTGCGCAATCTGCAGGAATTCGTAGCACACCATCCGAAGATTTATTCTCCTCATGCCATGATGCTAGGGCGTCCATGGACTTACATTCGAAGAAATGCTTGATGCGAGGAAGCAGAGGAAAATGTCACAAAACCTTTTGTGGAATTTTTGTCCCGTGGAGATCTACTCGATATCTTTCGGAATCACATTTCGGACACTTCTTCATGTCTATGTATTCCCCTCTGAAAAGAATGGAGTCATTAGGACAAGCGTGGATAGAATTGTAATCCATCCCCAAATTTCGCAAAATCTTTCTTGCTTCATCTCGGGAATCTGGCATCACATTGTCAGCTGGTAGTATGTGCTCTTTAAGCAATCTACAAAACATAAAAATACGATACAGTCGTGTAAAAATCTATCAGATCATTATACATTTAGAGTTTTATTAAAGTAAACTAATTGTAATAGATCACCTGAAAAGCGTTGTGATGCTAGTGTCACTCCATCCAAACTTTGCCTGCATGTTGAGAAGAACCAGGAGTGCTTTCAATCTAGACATACGTGCTCCATTATACAATGGCGTATCGGCTTCACTTTTCATATCATCATAGATAAGCCTTTCTGAATCCATGATCGTCTCGATCATTTCATCAATCTCGGGCTCAAACATTGCCTCGTTGGGAATGTGCTCTGCATGATCATCCCCCGAGCTGTCAGAGGCTACATCTTGTGGCCTCACATATGCTGCTTGACCAAAGCGCCTGCGAACACGTCTATTGGGTTGCAAGATTGCTGCTTGTTGGCCAGCGTCGGAGTCCGACGAGTTATAATTGGCAACAACTCGATCTATAATAGATGGATCGAACTCGCCAAATTCGCGAACGTGCTGCAAAGAAACACATCTTGTCCGTCGCACAGCATGCTTGCATTGATTACAAGGACATAAGACCCTTGTTGAGAGATAGGTGTTTCGGTTGGACGGTCCCACATCCTCGTCACTACTCATAATGAGGATAAAAATCTTATAACCTGGACAACAAATTTAATATTCTATTGGCATTCTTCGTCTTATCTCTCTCTCTCTCTCTCTCTCTCTCTCTCTCTCTCTCTCTCTCTCTCTCTCTCTCCCTCACATTCTCTAGTCATGTCCAATCCCCACACACCTCGGTCTAGAGGTGCACGGAGATCAGAACCACCGGGTTATAATCTCATCTTTATTAGTCAATACCTATATTTGTGGATACAAGAAATCTACAGACCCACGTCTACATGATACTGCATGTAGTGGACAAAACCCCTTTGCCTCTTCTCTAGCTGTAGCACTTCACAGCATCTTAACATCTTTTCACAGTAGATCTTTTCACTGTTCGTCTAACTCTAAACCCTAAACCGTAAGTAATTCTTGCGTGGACTCGATCTAACGTAAATAAGCATAAATCTAAATAAACGTAAATCTAACTAAAAATAAACCTAAATCTAATTTAACGTAAGTCTACATCTAGCCTAATCTTTAACGTCTTTTGGGATAGTTTCCTACGACGTTAAAACTCTCTTCTTCTTGTGTGTGTGTGTGTGTGTGTGTGTGTGGGTAAACCTAAATAAACCTAAGTCTAATCTAATATAACATAAATCTAAATCTAACGTAAATTATGTTATATTAAAAACAAAGAACTAAACTAACAGGGATTATAAGAACCTTAAAACTGATTTAACACATAATTTTTCACTTAACTCGGCAAGAGTTGGCATTCTCATCACTAAAGATGTGAGAGTTAACTTCCGGCGGTGACGCTGCCTCATCTCCATCCACATCTGACGACAGCAATTGGCCCTTTGGACCGTTCTTGCTCTTGTTACTAACTTTGAAGTTGCTGTTGAATGACTAGAGGTTGTCTAGATGGTCATTGTCGGGGATGTAGTGACTCTTGCCGCCCAGAAGATCCACCTTCTTCCCTATCTTCTGAAGACATTTCACCAGTACTTTTGGATCGACGGAGCCCACCATGAGTGAAGGCAGCAATACCCTATATTCCATTGAGGGCTTTCTTCACCCGCTTCATGCAGGCATCGCAGACTATGGAGACCTAAATCTAATCTAATATAACGTAAATCTAAATCTAGCATAAATAAACGTAAATCTAACTAAAAATAAACATAAATCTAATCTAATTTAACTTAAATAAACCTAAATCTAATTTAACGTAAGTCTACATCTAACCTAATCTTTAACGTCTTTTAGGATAGTTTCCTACGACGTTATAACTCTCTTCTTCTTGTGTGTGTGCGCGTGTTTGGATGTGTGTGCCAATAAAAAGAGATAAATGGTATAACCTTTCTATCACCCATGCCAAGTATGATAGATTGGTTATGCCATTTCCCTCTTGAATAATAGGTCTTGAGTTCAACTCCTCGTCGGCTAGATCTTTAGGTCTTTTAATTTTAATTAGTTTCCTATGACGTTAAATTAGTTTCTCTCTCTTTCTCTCTCAATGTGTGCGTTTTTTTGTTTATGCATGTTTTCTCTCTCTTTTCCTCTCTCAATGTGTGCGTTTTTTGTTTATGCATGCTCTCTCTCTTTTCCTCTCTCAATGTGTGTGTGCATTCTTTGTTTATGTATGTGTGTGTGCATTTTTGTTTATGTTTGTACTCTCTCTCTCTCTCTCTCTCTCTCTCTCTCTCTCTCTCTCTCTCTCTCTCTCTCAAAAACACTATGTGTGTGTGTGTGTGTGTGTGAGAGAGAGAGAGAGAGAGAGAGAGGGAGAGAGAGAGGGGAAGGGAACATGAGAGTGAGGAGAGGGAAGGAGCATACCTGGCTCTCCTTCCTCTCCTCGTGTGTGTGTGTGTGTGTGTGTGGAGAAGAAAGAGAGAGAGAGAGAGAGCGTTACCTGCTCCTTGCTATGGGATGTTGCAATAGTATGGAGTGAACTAAAGCTTGTGAAGAGCAAGGAGGTGAGAGAGCTTGGCATTGCCTTATGTGAAGAGCGTTTTAGATTTGCAAAAAAAAATAACACTGGAGAATTAATGAAGGCAAACCATCGTGTTACCTACACATAAAACATAGTGTTGGGTTTTTTTGCGGCACTAAATTCACAACAAGAAGAAAACATAGTGCTGGTGATTTTTTGCAAGTAGAATTGGTGATTCTTGGAGCTTTGTAGAGCTACAGAGTGGAGAGAGAGAGAGAGAGAGAGAGAGAGAGATGAACCAGGAAAGAAGAAGAGTGTGTGTGTGTCACACACACACACACACACACACACACACAAGTGATTTGGAAAGTGTGTGTGGATGATACATACACACACACAACTTCAACAAGGAAGAAGAAGCGAGAGAAGAGAGAGGGAAGCTCTTAGCTAGCCTCTCTTGGCATCATGCATTAGCGGGTATGTTAGGATCCAGAATCATCTCAACAAACACATGTTGAATTTCAGATTTGAGTTTTTTTGGCATCGACTTTCACATTGTTGGCTCTCCTTCAGCACTTTCGGCATCGACATTCATGGCATCGGCTCTCTTTTGGTAATTTTGGCATCGGCATCTTTATCGAGCAGTGTCATTTTTTACACACACAAGAGTGCGTAATGATGGATTCCCCATGTGGTTTAGAGATTGATTTTCTCTGAGTTTTTCAACATAGTCGTGTCGTCTCATAGGTATAGGTGGAGACAAGTTCATAGGTGTTTACTTATTTAGGTGTTTTGCATTTTTCTTTGCAGTTTTTAAAGAGCTTGTTACTGCCATACTCATTTTGGCACATGTATGCATGTGTGGTTACATGTTTAGCGTAGTTGGCTATGGTTGACATATTCTTACTCTAGTGGGAGCTTTATACGTTGTTTTATGTGTGATACGCACTCTTTATTGTTCACACATTGAATTTTCAGCATAATGTCTTGAGGTTTTGCTCTTGTTACACGGAAAACTCTCTCAAAATTCTCTCAAAAGAAAAATCATAAGTCTTTTGTCACTGTTACGAAACTGGGCACACTCCTGTTGTAGTGGTTAGCTGCAATTGGGATAGCTAGCACAATGGTTAATTATGTGCTGTCTATTTATTTTACTAATTGAGTTGATGATGATTTTGTAGAGTGGAATGCGGGGAGTTGATGAAGAGGCGATGGCAATTACTCTTGGCCATTTTATATTTGCACAATACCTTAGAACATCATTGCAATAAGCCACTATGGCTTTGTAAATAGTTGTAGTGGTAACTCCCCTTATGGGTTATGTGAGAACTAATGAGCTTCACTCATTTGTAAAAGTAAAGTGGTTGTAAAAAGAGGGGCCTCAATTTTTGGCACCTTAAACTCAAAATAATATATTAATACCAACTCCACAAGAGAGGTGCCGTGGAGTTTGGGGGCTAGATTTAGGCCTTTCTCTTGCAGATTCTCTTCTCTACTCTCTTATGCTATGGTTATTTTGTTGTGTACTCTCTAATCTAGTCTCCATCTCTTACACACTCTTACACTCTTTTACAAGCATGTCTATGTCAATTCTATGTTTACTCTCTGTGTGTGTGTATCATAGTCTAGGTGAGTGTGTGTGCTTGGAAATTGGAAGAAGAGGTGGACAAGTTGATGGTGATTGCTTGGAAGCTTGTGTTGAATAGTTTAAGCGGTCGATCTCCCCCTCTTCTCCCAACAGTGGTATCAGAGCCTCAGGTTCGAGGATAAATCGGCACCAGATTTCAACTTTAAGAAGGAGTTCCTCTAATCGACAAAATCCTAATTGCAATTCATCGACCTTGGAATTCAAGGATTCAAGGACTCGTGGAAATTCGAAGTATAATTGACCGAATTTGCAGAAGAAAACTCGACTGTTAATTGGTGGCTATTTGGCAACTGATTTCCAATTGGGCTTCATAACGACCCAAAATATGGTATGTCGAGTGTCCACTTTCAATTTTAATGCATAATCCTTGCGGATTGTGAAGGCAAAAAGAAAGCAGAAAAGCTTGGAGAGTTGGAAAATTCTTGATTTCGAAAAGCTAGTTGCAATAGAGCAATTACTTTGTCATATGGACGATATCGGAAAGCTTAATTAAAGAGGAAAGAGAGATGGATTGAAGGAGAGAGGAGGAAATAAAAGCTTGTCACGGAAACTCAAAGATTGAAGGAAAGGAAGAAGACGCGAGCCGATAAGGGTGCAAGTTTAGCTCAAAACCAACAAATTTTGGCTCTTAACACTACTCCCGAGTTCCCGTGGGCAGCAACACCTACAGCCGAAAAAGCTCCTCTGTCGACTTGCTTGAAAACTGTCAAAATTGCCCTCAAACTGGTCTCCCAGGGGGCGTGTACTCTTTTTCCTTCTTGCTCGCGGGTCGAGAAGCCTTCTACAGGCACTACAACATAACCTGAAGATATCAACACATCATATATCGACGGCCATGCCTTTCCACACATATATCGACGGAATTAGAGCATGTCGATATAGGCATCAATATACGCGTCGCATTAGGCATCGATATACGCGTGGAAATGCATTAATTGCCATGCGTATATCGATGCAAAATCCCACGGGTATATCGACGCTGTTTGCGACGCAAAAAAATTTGGGGGAAAAAAGAGAAACCCGTGCGCGCAAGGGCCAGTTTCGCCTGCTCAAATCTTGGCCGAAACCTGCTGCGCAGGTATTATGTCACTCTCCCCCCCCCCCCCCCCCCCCCCTCTCTCTCTCTCTCTCTCTCTCTACATTGTGTGTATGTGTGTGTAGGAAAGAGAGAGAGAGAGAGAGAGAGAGAGAGAGAGAGAGAGAGAGAGAGAGAGAGAGAGCGGTGTGTGTGTGTGTGTGTGTAGGAAAGAGAGAGAGCGGTGTGTGTGTGTATGTGTAGGAAAGAGAGAGAGCGGTGTGTGTGTGTCTGTAGGAAAGAGAGAGAGAGAGAGAGAGAGAGAGAGAGAGAGAGAGAGAGAGAGAGAGAGCGGTGTGTGTGTGTGAGTAGGAGAGAGAGAGAGAGAGAGAGAGAGAGAGAGAGAGAGAGAGAGAATTAATGTATGCGTAGTAAATTAAAATTAAAGAAAGAAAAATTAAAGAGAGAAATGAAATAAAATGTTATATTAACGTATTCGAAAGGCCAAAGTGACCTATGAGACAAGAAAGTTACAATGTGGTGGATCTGATACAAAGTCAGAGTAAAAAGATGACAAAATGACAAAATAAAATATTATGGAATCCTAAACTGCTGGGTGTGGACTAAACGGCTAAAACAGCTAGCTGGGATAGGTAGATCATAGGAGATCCAGCATCTAACGTTGGCGGATCTCATCAATCTCCTCCATGGTCAGTAGTCTGACCGGGCGTTGTGCATGTCGAGCCAAAGTGACCTGGATCGTCTGATGCAGCCTATGACTTCATTTGACCAGCTCAAAATACATTCGAAGCTCAACTCTCACCTTTACGCATGAAAGTCCTCTAGGGAGCAACAACAGAGCCGTCGTTGCTCTTAGAGATAAGCTTCATCCTCAAAAAAGGTTGGGCGGGGGCATATAACAAGCCGTAGGTCAAACGGATAGAAGAAACGCCCAAAATACAAGCCGTTTCTGAAATCCGGTTGGGTTTTTCTACGAAAAAACGCAAACGGACTTCATAAACGGCTTCTACGTCGTAGGTCAAATCCGGTTGCGTTTTTCTATGGGAAAATGCAAACGGACTTCGGAAATGGCTTCTATGCCTACGGAAACCATCCGTAGTTCATTAGGTAGTCTTAAGGCAATGTCAAGAGCGTGTATAGCAAGCCATAGGACAAACGGACAGAAGAAACGTCAAATACACAAGCTGTATGTCAAATCCGGTTGCGTTTTTCCGTAGAAAAACGCGGACGGACTTCGAAAACTGATTCTATGCCTACCGAAACCATCCGTAGTCCATTAGGTAGTCTTTAGGCAATGTTAAGAGCGCGTATGGCAAGCCGTAGGTCAAACGGATAGAAGAAATGCCAAATACACAAGCCGTAAGTCAAATCCGATTGCGTTTTTCTACGGAAAAACGCAGACGGACTTCGGAAATGGCTTCTATGCCTACCGAAACCATCCGTAGTTCATTAAGTAGTCTTAAAGAAATGTCAAGAGTGTGTATGGAAAGTCATAGGTTAAACGGACAGAAGAAACGTCAAATACACAAGCCGTAGGTCAAATCCGGTTGCGTTTTTATACGAAAAAATGCAAACGGACTTCGGAAATGGCTTCTATGCCTATTGAAACCATCCGTAGACGATTAGGTAGTCTTTAGGCAATGTCAAGAGCGCGTATGGCAAGCCGTAGGTCAAATGGATAGAAGAAATGCCAAATACACAAGCCGTAGGTCAAATCCGGTTGCGTTTTTCTACGGAAAAACGCAACCGGACTTCGGAAATGGATTCTATGCCTACCAAAAGTATCCGTAGTTCATTAGGTAATCTTAAAGCAATGTCAAGATCGTGTATGGAAAGCCATAGGTCAATGGGTTTGAATTAACGCCAAATACACAAGCCGTAGGTCAAATCCGATTGCGTTTTTCTACGGAAAAACACAAACGGATTTCGGAAATGACTTCTATGCCTACTGAAACCATCTGTAGTCCATTAGGTAGTCTTAAAGCAATGTCAAGAGCGTATATGGCAAGCCGTAGGTCAAACGGATAGAAGAAACGCCAAATACACAAGCCGTAGGTCAAATCCGTTTGCGTTTTTCTATGAAAAAACGCAAACGGACTTCGGAAATGGCTTCTATGCATACCGAAACCATCCGTAGTCCATTAGGTAGTCTTAAGGCAATGTCAAGAGCGTGTATGGCAAGCCGTAGGTCAAACAGACAGAAGAAACGTCAAATACAGAAACAACACATTTGCTCTCCCCGAACATTGCGATCAAGTGGTCTTTGTACCGGATCCTCGAGAGCGACAGTGGTGGTTTGTGGTTCACGTTGCTCCAAGAAATAAACAAGTATTTGAAGGGCAAGATCTCCTGGAGGAAATTCAGTCAGACAACGTCCATACTACTGTGACATTAGATGAGATGGACGAAGCTATGGCAGAGGAAGCTGACAGATATACGAGGAATGACGTAGACTAGCCAAAATTGACACTTATAGATGAAGATGCAATGGATGAAGACAATCTGCCAGAACAAGTTGGGACAGAGTTATGTTTGCAATTAAAGATAGACGATGAAACGGTGCAAGATCTTATCGATGATACCATACTCGTCGAGGCCTAGGCCTGTAAGTGTTTGTGTGAAGACGTTGATTTAAAATTAAGCTTAAAGTTAATTTAAACAACTGTGTTCTGACGCTTTATTTTACTTTCTTTGTGCAGGATTTAGTATGGCAGACCAGTTTCCAGATCCTGCTTCTATGAGTGCAGATGCATTCATGGGCTTCGTTACACGGATGACGTCTGCTCAGATGGCAGAGGCTTCTCAGTATTGGGTAGCCAGAGGCACAGGTACTACGCCTCCGGGCTTCACACCCGAGGGTCCGACGCCTAGGGGGGGGACACCTATGGGGGGGGGGGATGCCTATGGGTACGACGCCTGCTTCTCCCATCATGGCCGCTTTGACACCTAGGGGTGGGGCAGAGGCGGGTACGTCCTCATCTCCGCAGCACAGGCGCACTCGCCAATCTCGGCGATCGTCAGGTGGAGGTGGTGGTTGTTGTGGAGGAGGGTCCACAAATGCTTCGACCCCTCGTTGCTCACGACCCCTGTCCTACCCAGGCACACCTCTCGACACACCTCTTGGTACACCTCGGACACCTTGGGGGGCACACGATCCTAGTGCCTCCAAGCTTATACTGTACAGCCAGATGGTTCTGTTGACATGGATAGAGTCGGGACTGAGATGAGACAGCGGATTCGCCAGCTCGCGGAGCTACAGTTTTTGACCAACATTCTGACGTCTTGGGATCAGAAGGAAAAGGACAAAGTCACTTACATAGTGGAGACCATCCTGAGAGAGTACCAGCCTGCTTCGAGTTCTGACGTTGTTCCGAGGAGGTGGATCAAGGGTGTTGCACGGGACACCGTGAAACATCGACGAGATGCAGCTCGGAAGGCTTTCAGTACTAGCTTGCCGAATTCGGCCTTCGGGCATCCCACACGAGACGTGGCTGTAGATCAGCGAGGATGAGAGGACAGCAGCCACATGGTTCAGACAGCAGGGTGAGGCCGCGCAGATACGACAGATGACCAGAGGGACATCTCATCTTGGCAGCGGAGGCTTCGACACCTTTTGCTATGAGTTTGTGAGTTTCTAATCCAATCTTAACTATGGCATTTTCTAAAACGCGATGGATCATGTATTCTTATTACTCTGATTTTTGTATACACGCAGAATCTTGCGATGCATCGAGCCCCGACACGTCAGGAGGAGTCAGATGGATATCGCAGAGGTATCTATGAAGTATTGAATGATCTTGATGCTTCAGGAGAGCCCGTAGACTGGGCGGCCTTACAGTCTCGCTGATCGCTTGAGGTGAGACGTTAATATGTGTGAGTTGATTTAATTAAGTAAGTATATGTGAAGTACTATCAATACTAATTTTGTGAGTTTTCCTATGTGCAGGTTGTGATGCATAGTCATCAGTGGATCGGATTTCATATATATGCTTTGTGAGACACAGACACGCTTCTGTGTCTCCTTTTGTATAGACATATATATATGGTTATGATTATTGTTCAAACAATCATTGTTTTCTTGACCCTCATGGTTATTGTCATTGTCATTGTATAGACCTGGTTATTTCTCCTATTCTTGTATAGACATAGTTATGGTTCAGGTTTTGTTTATGGTTATGTTTAACTTTTTGGTTATGCTTATGGTTATTGTTAATTTTGTTTCTGGTTATGATCAAAGTGGTTTTATTGGTCGGTTATGGTTTTAAGTTATGGTTATGCTTTTAAGTTATGGTTATGGTTCGTTATGGTTATGCTTCTAAGTTATGGTTATGGTTCGTTATGGTTATGCTTTTAAGTTATGGTTATGGTTCGTTATGGTCATTGGCCTTAAATCTCATGTGAGATCCTACATGGATAGCATGTAGGAGGTGTATACATGATTTTTTTTTTTGAAAAGTTTATGTAAAAACGAAGGGAACTCTGCCGAAATTTCTACAGGAGCACGGTTGATTTTGGTGCTGCTCGCTTTCTTGGGCAGAGGGCAGGAAGTCTGGCTGTGGTGGTTGTGTCCATCTTTTCACTACGCACAGGCCAGGCTACCTGCCCTCTGCCCAAGAAAAAATTTTCTGTTATGGTTGTCAATATATCCGTCCATATATCCGTCCATATCTGCGTCGCTATATGCATCCATATCTTCATCGCTATATCCGTCTATAACTGCGTCCATATCTGCGTCGCAAATAAAGCCTTTCCACGTAGATATCGACGCAAATAGCGACAGATTCACAGGGACGTAGATATCGACGCGGTGCGTCGATATATGCGTCGATGGCACCTTTTTTGTTGTAGTGAGGCTGTAGCAAACTCTGCAAGCCATCGCGTTGTCCGCAGCCCTGACTGCACGCCACCATGCATTAGGTGTACACACTTTAATCAAAAAGTGTGTCTTAAAGCATTAAAGCATTGAGTCTTGGCCGGCCGCCCAAAATTAACCCTATTTCAAGAGTTTTAAAAAAAATCTTGCTTAACCTCGAGTCCCACCAATTCTGCTCAAGTCCCTTACCAAGTGAGCTATACCCCTTGGCTCCACTTACCAACCCAATTGGGTCTTCCTCATTTGGTCACCATTTCCCAAGAAGTATCAAGTTCGTGCTACCAAAAAGTGGAAGGACAACCACCGAGTTGCTAAATATTTTTGTAACGAAAAATTATCGACTCAACCAACTTACTTCCTCCTTGACACTGACTATCTCAATGGAGCTGCCAGATTACTTACCAGGAACTCGAACATCGTCAAATTAATTTATTTATTTTTTAATTATCAACGTACGGACTTCTTCTACAATCGATATTGTTGTCTTCTTTCGGGAGGACAAGGGAGACCGCACACTACACAATTCAACTGGCTCGGTAAAGCACCGTCGGACCGTCTACTTCTCTGGCAATTTCCTAGCGCATCGCCATTCCGGACTAGACGCCATCACTACTTCTCAGCTAAGTACATTACGATTCTGTTATTTATTTTACTTTTATTCTGTATATTGTATCTGTGAATATCACCAAATAGCCTTTTTAAGCATTACTATTTAAATATTTATTTATTAAAAAAAAGAAGGAAAACATAAAAAGCACGCAATCATGGCACACGTTCCCCAGGCACCCACGATTGCGGAACAACTTCAAAATCTGCAACAATCACTCACATATGAACGCATGCGAAGGCAAGAACTTGAAGATAAATTATTGCACTCTGCACGCACCGAATCTGCACCGGCACCCAAGAAAAACAAAATTAGCAGAAAAGCCTTCACTTTCAAAGATTTTGATGGCACTAAAGATGCTAGCACAGTTCTAGCATGGGTTAGCCAACTAGATGACTATTTTTATGATGAAGACTTTCCCGAGCGTGAAATGGTAAAGTGTGCATCAAATCATCTCACTAGCAGCGCTGCATTGTGGTGGAACGCCACCAAACAACATGAAAGAAGACCACGCACCTGGAATGCATTTAAAAAAGTGTTTTTACCCCAATTTTTTCCCACATAGTACAAAGCTAAAGCACAACGTCAATGGGATTTAATTCGACAAGGTAGAAATGAAGACGTACAAGGTTACACTGATCGTTTTTGGAATTGTCTAATTCAATTGCAAGCTATTGAACATGTTAGTCGCAGGAAATTGAAGCGAAAGTACATATCATGCTTGGCACTACAAATTAGTGATGAGGTAGATATGTTCGAACCAGATTCTCTGTCAAAGGCCATTAATTTGGCTCTCAACGCAGAAAAGAAGAAAGGTGGACATGCCTCTCACACTGATCAACCTGCTAACACTAACCGTAGCAAGAGACCTCCTTTCTCTCCTAACTTTGACAGAAACAAACACCAAAGCCGTACTTTTTTCAAAAGACGTAGATTTGACAATCCTCCTACAATTGCTCAACCTCATACGAGCAACAACAACAACACCCAACAACGAGGCAACCAACATCCTTTCAACCAACGTTCTCCTCCAAATTCTAATGGTAACAAAAAGGTGAAGTGTTTTAAATGCTTTCAGTATGGTCACTATGCAGATAAGTGCCCAAATGGTCATGCTAAGGGCAATGGTCAAACCAATGGCCATTCAAATGGAGTCAATAGGAATTCAAGTCAAAAACCCTTCAACAACAACCGTCCCAATGGAGCTACTCTTAACCTCATCAAAGATGCTACACCCGACGAAAATGAAGTGAAAGTTAACTACGGTGAGGGATACGATCCTAATTATGATAACGATGACAACCCATCCTCAGGTACTCCTATATCTCCTCACACTTTGTTTAAAGTGCAAGGCACTGTTAACGGTGAAAATGTCACCATTCTGTTAGATGATGGTAGTAGCCATGATTTCATTTCCACACGATTGGCAAAGCAACTATCACTCTCTGAAATCTCATCACCTCACAAGATCAAAACTGTTTTTAATAATCAACGTTTTAATTGTAAAACTCAAGTCACTATTGAAGTTGCATTGGTGAGTTCACTCCAGCACGTACATTTTTGGTAGCACCATTGCATGGTCTTGATATGATTTTGGGAATGCCATTTCGTCATGAATTTGACCCGTTGATTAATTATAAAACACGTACAATGTCTCTCACTCATAATTTTAAAAAAAAATCCATCCAAGCAACACTGGCACATCAAAAATTTCCACTCCTCTCTCACACTCAAGCCAAACGAGCAATTCGAAAACAGGGGAAAACATATCTAGTGTTGGTAAATCAAATTTCCGCTGAAACGAAAACTTCACGTAACTCCACCCACGATGAATTTCTCTCATAGTTTAAAGATTGTTTCATGCATGATCTGCCACCTAGAATTCCACCATCACGCCCAGAAGACCACAAAATTGACATCATAATGGGTAGTGAACCTCCTTGTAGAGCACCTTATCGTGTAAATCCTACCGCACACAGGGAAATACAAACTCAAATCACTGATTTACTTGACCGAGTCCTAATCTGACCTAGTAGTTCACCATACAGAGCTCCAGTACTTCTTGGGCACCCTCCTGTTGTAGTGGTTAGCTGCAATTGGGATAGCTGGCGTAATGGTTAATTATGTGCTGTCTATTTATTTTACTAATTGAGTTGATGATGATTTTAAAGAGTGGAATGCGGGGAGTTGATGAAGAGGCGACGGCAATTACTCTTGGCCATTTTATATTTTCACAGTATCTTAGAACATCCTTGCAATAAGCCATTATGGCTATGTAAATAGTTGTAGTGGGAACTCCCCTTATGGGTCATGCAAGAACTAATGAGCTTCACTCATTTGCAAAAGTAAAGTGGTTGTAAAAAGAGGGGCCTCAATTTTTGGCACCTTAAACTCAAAATAATATATTAATACCAACTCCACAAGAGAGGTGCCGTGGAGTTTGGGGCTAGATTTAGGCCTTTCTCTTGCAGATTCTCTTCTCTACTCTCTTATGCTATGGTTATTTTGTTGTGTACTCTCTAATCTAGTCTCCATCTCTTACACATCTCTTACACTCTCTTACAAGCATGTCTATGTCAATTCTATGTTTACTGTGTGTGCGTGTTCATAGTCTAGGTGAGTGTGTGTATCGACTACAGGGCTTTAAACAAGATCACCATTAAGAATAGGTTTCCTATTCCTAGAGTGGATGATCTACTAGACAAACTGAAAGGGGCAAACATCTTTAGCAAAATTGACCTTAAATCAGGGTATCACCAAGTCAAAATGTTTGAACATGATGTCTACAAAACTTCTTTCAGAACACAAACTGGACACTATGAATTTCTTGTCATGCCATTTGGTTTGACAAATGCACCAGCTACATTCACACGTATGATGAATCTAATTTTCATTGACCATCAAGATTTTGTGATTGTATTTTTTGATGACATTTTGGTATTCAGTAAATCTGAAGAAGAGCATAAACAACATTTAACACGTGTATTCAATCTGCTTGCACAAAATCACTTGTATTTGAATCCTGAAAAGAGTTCATTTTTTCAATCTGAAATTGAATATTTGGGACACATTGTATCGGGTAAGGGAATACATGTCGATCCAAAGAAAATTGAAACCATTCAATCATGGCCTAGACCCAAAAACTTGCATGAGCTACGATCTTTTATTGGTCTTTGTAGCTATTACAGGAAATTTGTTCGTAATTTTGCTTACAAATCACATTATTTGATGCTCTTGTTGAAGAAAAATACGCCTTATGAATGGACTGATTTGCAAGAAAGCTCATTTAATGCACTTAAACATGCTTTGACTAATGCACCTGTACTGCAATTGCCTGATTTTGAAAGACCATTCTTTGTGGTAGTCATTGATGCTAGTGGAAAAGGTATCGGTGCAGTCCTTATGCAAGATAACCATCCAATTGCTTTCGAAAGTCGTAAATTCAAACCGTCAGAAACAAAGTTCAGTACTTATGATAAAGAGTTGACTGCTGTGGTACATGCATTGAAACTTTGGAAACACTATGTAATGGGTACTGACTTGATCATTAAAACTGATCAACAAAGTATCAAATATTTACTTTCTCAGTGCTTAATAGATGATAGACATATTAAGTGGGCCGCTTTTATTCAAAGTTTTCAGCCCAACATTCAATACCAACCTGGTAATAAAGAAAACGTTGTAGCTGATGCTTTGAGTAGAATACCCTCACTTAATCATCTATCAACCATTACGGAAACTTCAGTTGACACTATGTCTGACACTTATGCACATGATGATGACTTCAAAACGACATGGTTGCACATGCTTGATAATTCTGTACACACATTTCTCGAATACACTATTCAAGAAAACTTCCTTTATTTCAAACAAAAATTGTGTGTGGCTAAACCTTTCTGTACATTAATTATTGAAGAATTTCACAAACCACCTTATGTTGGACATAGAGGATTTGCTACAACTTTTCAAAATTTATGTCGTGATTTCTATTGGCCTACTATGAGAATGGATGTTAAACAGTATGTTTCAACTTGTTTGATTTGTCAAAAAATCAAAGCAGCTACAGGTAAGAAATTGGGACTTTTACATCCTCTCCCCATTCCTGAAAGACCTTGGGAACATATTTCAATGGATTTTGTTACTGGTTTACCACTCACAATGCACAAACATGACATGATATGGACTATTATTGACCGTTTCTCTAAACAAGCGTATTTTGTTCCATGTAAGAAAACACTCACAGCACATCAAGCTGCACTTTTGTTTCTTAAGACTGTTTTCCTACATCATGGTTTGCCTAAAGTGATTATTTCTGATCAAATTCAAAATTTTGTAGTGATTTTTGGACTACTGTGTTTGAAAATCTTGGCACTATACTTGACTTCACTTCTGCATTTCATCCTGAATCTAATGGTCAAACCGAAGTCACCAACCGCACTATTATTGGCTTGTTAAAGGCTTATGTTTCTTCTCAACCTAAGAAATGGGATGATTACATACATATTTTGCAATTTTCATACAACAACACCACTCACAATGCCACGGGTAAGTCTCCATTTGAAATTGTATACGGTCACTCTCTTCCTACTCCTACTTCACGTCTTTCTAATGTTGTGCCTGCCGCCGCTGATGATTTCACTACTACTGACTTTCATGATATTTGTGCAAGTGTGCATTCTGCCATTAAACACTCACAAGAACTTTACACCAAGCATGCTAACAAGCACCGCAAGGCACACCAATTCAAAGAAGGTGATTTTTACTTCGCATCGAAAAACGAAGGATCAAAAGTGTTGATACTAATGTCTTTGTTAAGATTGCTCCTCGTTTTTATGGACCTTTCAAAATTTCAGCTGTCATTAATGATGTTTCTTTTTGTTTAGAATTACCTGCACATTGGCACATTCACAATGCCTTTCACATGAGTCTTTTACGCCCATTCCGTGGACCCCTACCTACACACCACATTTATGAAGACCCACCTTCACTTGTAGACCAAGAAGACAACTCATCCCTGATTAAATAGTTGACCATGAAACCACCACTGCATGCAATGGAATGGTTTATAACCGTTACCTTTTGACTTTCAAGGGCCACCCTAGAGAGGATGCCAAATGGATGCCTGAAAATTTTTTCCGCAACTTTCCCGACCTTCGCCACACTTTCCATCACTCACGGTCCAATTGATTTCTCTATTGAGCAACTGAGGACAGTTGCTATCCCTGGTGGGAGGGATGTTACGAGACTGGGCACCCTCCTGTTGTAGCGGTTAGCTGCAATTGGGATAGCTGGCGTAATGGTTAATTATGTGCTGTCTATTTATTTTACTAATTGAGTTGATGATGATTTTGTAGAGTGGAATGTGGGGAGTTGATGAAGAGGTGACGGTAATTACTCTTGGCCATTTTATATTTGCACAGTATCTTAGAACATCATTGCAATAAGCCACTATGGCTCTGTAAATAGTTGTAGTGGAAACTCCCCTTATGGGTCATGCAAGAACTAATGAGCTTCACTCATTTGCAAAAGTAAAGTGGTTGTAAAAAGAGGGGCCTCAATTTTTGGCACCTTAAACTCAAAATAATATATTAAATACCAACTCCACAAGAGAGGTGCCATGGAGTTTGGGGCTAGATTTAGGCCTTTCTCTTGCAGATTCTCTTCTCTACTTTCTTATGCTATGGTTATTTTGTTGTGTACTCTCTAATCTAGTCTTCATCTCTTACACATCTCTTACACTCTCTTACAAGCATGTCTATGTCAATTCTATGTTTACTCTGTGTGTGTGTGTCATAGTCTAGGTGAGTGTGTGTGCTTGGAAATTGGAAGAAGAGGTGGACAGGTTGATGGTGATTGCTTGGAAGCTTGTGTTGAATAGTTTAAGCGGTCGATCTCCCCCTCTTCTCCCATCAGTCACATTCTCTTGAAATATGGTTGATAGTAGTGCTTTGAACAAGGATGAGCACTACATTAAGAAGTTTGATGGCACAAACTTTGCAATCTGGAAGAAGCGTATGCAAGATGTGTTGATCAATAAGGACTTGATAGCACCATTGCATGGTAGAAAAGAGAATGCACACTGATGATCAGTGGTGGGCAGATTTGAATGAGCGTGCTATGGTGACCATTCTCATGCACCTTGATGAATCCTTTTCTTCACAATAATGGATAAGATCAATGCCAAAGATTTATGGAATGCCTTATGTGCATCGTGGGATGGTAAAAGTGCCTCAAACAAGCTTTTTCTTGTGAAGAAACTTATGCACATGAATATGAAAGAAGGCAGTAGCATTAGGTCTCATTTGGATGAGTTCAACAATGTCTTTTCATAGCTTACTTCCAAAGGTATTAACTTTGATGATGAGATGAAAGCCATCTTCTTGCTATATTTGATACCATCTTCATGGATACATCCAATATAGGCATAAGTAACTTAGCACCTAGTGGGAAGCTAGTGTTCAGTGATGTTACCTGCACATTGCTCATTGAGGAGATTAGACGTCAGTTTCTTGATGTGAGTGGGCATGGTGATGTGTATATGGCTAGTGGCAATAGTGACAAGACAAGGAAGTGTGGTCATAGTCGTGGTCGTTCTAAAGATCCCAAGAACAATTGTAGCAAGAGTCGTGCAAGAGACATGAACAATGTTGAATGTTATCACTGCCATATAAAGATACACATCAAAAAGGATTATCGTGCATTATAGTGTGCAAAGGGCAAAGAAAAGCAAAATCTGACACACCTAAGATTACAATGAAGATAGAAGAACTTAATGTTCTTGAGTCTACAACTGTTGAGATTGTTCTTGATGTGTTGATCTTCACCTCAGATTTGGGTCCTAATGCATCCTTAGCTCTTGATGAGTCTTATGCTCAGAATTGGATAGTGGACTCAGGTGCTAGCTTTCATGTAACTCCTAATAAGGAGTGTTTCTCCACATAAATTGCTACACATGGTACAGTGAAACTAGGGAATTCTTATGAGCTTGATATATACCGAGTTTGTGTTGAAGAATGTCAGACATGTACCCAAAATGACAAAGAGTTTTATGTTTCTAGGAAAATTGGACGATTTGGGTTACACTATCATTTTTGCACATGGTTCTTGGATAATCAACAAAGGAAATATGGTCATGCATAAAGATCATAAATTGGGCTCATTGTATTCACTTTATGTCTCTTCAGTGAAAGAGAATTCTATTTGTGTAGTCGAGCTGCTATCTATAGAGTTGTGGAATAGCCAGCTAGGACATATGAGTCAAAAAGGAATTAAGGTACTATAGCATTCTAGTTATATTCCCGTGTTAGATTACCCTAACTTTTCTTTATGTGCCATCTATGGAAAATAGACTAGGTTGACCTCAGTGCCTTTAGACAACGAGTTAGGGAGTCCTCTAGATCTTGTTCATAGCAACTTATGCGGACCTATGCATGTTAACTCTCTAGGAGGGGCACCATAATTCCTAACATTCATAGATGACTCTACTAGGAAGGTGTGGGTTTATCTCTTGAAGGAGAAGAGAGAAGTCTTTAGTGTCTTTCAAACGTTTTTAGCAATGGTAGAAAACAAGCTAACAATGGAGGTGGGTATATCTCCTTTGAGTTCAAGGACTACTACAGTAAATGAGGCATTAGAAGATAGTTCACCATGCCTTACATACCCGCTCAGAACGGTGTAGCAAAAAGGATGAATAGGATGAATTAGGATGTTTTCAAGAACAGATCACTTTTATGTTGTCTACGGCCACTTAACCTCAAGAGTTTTGGGCGAAAGCTATTATGAAAGCTATTTACTTGATAAATCAATCACCTGATACACCACTGAAGTATAAGATTTTGCTTGACATGTGGACTAGAAAACATCCTAATTATGATAGATTATGTGTATTTGGGTGTGTGGCATTTTCACATGTGCCAAAAGAGCTTAAGCAAAAAATGGAACCCAAATCACACAAGTGCATCTTCATTGGATATGGTGTTGACAGAGAGATGGGATATTGTCTTTGGCTCCCAGAATCTAAGAAGGTTATATGTAGCTCACATGTGATATTCAATAAGTCTAAGGCTGGATTCAAACGAGGGTGGTGGCCGCTCCCTAGATTTTCATTGCCTCCGCTCTCACTATGTACAGAGGAAGGCGGAAATGTTCATGTCCAAGTCCCCATACTGGATGATCATTGACAGTGACCACAATGGTCCTTGCGCAGGGTTGCTTCTCTCTTCTTTGCACCCAAATACATGCAAAAGGCCTTCATCTTCTTAGGACGGTTATCACCCATTTTAATGGTGGGTTCAGAAGGCTTCCACTTCTTCATCTCCAATGAATGAATGCCACAAGCTCGGACTCAACACTCCCCTTCCATTCGCCCTTCCTCCACCTCGTTTGATTTGAGCCTAAGATGCATAGATAGCCAGTGAAAGAGATTGAATATCGCAAAGTAAGGTTTGAGGATGTTGCATCACCACCAGTTATGCAGAATGCTAGTGATAGCCGTTTTTCGGCTTTTCCAAATTGTCATAGTGAGCTACCTCACCCTACCAAATTCACCCAAACACTATGGCTATCCCTACCATTTCACTGTAAATAGGCGTGTGTGAGTTAGGGGACTTTTTCCATATTTTCTTAAAAACCCTCAATTAGCTAGTCACTGGGCTAGTTGAGCCAAAAAACAAAAAAAATAAAAAAATAAAAAATATTATGGCCCATTTGTGTGTAAATATTGCATTGTATATATGGCCTAAATATAGGGATTTTTATAATTATTTTGGTATTTTATTTAAATATTTTATACTTAGGTGTGTGTTTTATTAAACGTGTATATGTCTTCTTTCATTCTCTTACACCATAAGTATATTTTTTTCCAATGTGTACATCCTCTAACCTCGTATTTTTCTTTTATACAAATCACCCCCACATTTTCACCCTCACCCTGGTAAAAACAAAAAAATTGATTTCTACTTTCTTAGTCATGTTTATTATATTATTTTCATTTACTTGCATACCTTTTCCTCTTTCACCCAAATTAATACAAAGAGGGACCATATCGTATGATTCCAATATCTTTCCATATCCATAATTCCTCCATATTTTTATTAATATTTTTACTCATTATTTAAACACCATGTGCTCATTGAGCTAAAATCCATGAATAGTCCATACACTAGTCCCACCATGTATATATTGCTTTATTCATCAATAATCCTCCTCCATGCATGTGTAAAGGGTAACTTGGATTCTTTGTATTATGATATGACAAAGGAGGGGCTCACTCTTGGATACATTGTACAAATTCAACAAAGGAGGGGGCCACTAAAAGACTTTTGCAGGCATAAAAAACAGGCTTTTTGGTGATAATTTTGGCACCTATCTCCACTCTGAATTTGGAGCGGTGGTCAAAAGAAAAAATGTAGCCCACAATCTGAATAATCACCTCAAATGTTTTCATGATTTTTGAAGCTACCAGCGGTGAGATATGATTTTTTGAGTGGACCCCAATCTGCCCACTTTTCTCACAAAGTAACCCATAGTCTTCTCTCACCTCCTTTCCCACTTCCACACATATAAACTCATTCCTCTCCATCCCTCACTCAAACCTGCAACTTTCATGGCTTACTTCATCTTCTTCACCATTTCCATCTCTCCTTACTCCATAGCTCAAAAGATTATCATCTCTACACACATATAGCTCAATTTCTCTCTCTAGAATCAAATTCATATTACCACAACCTCTTCATCCTTTCATAAAAAGAGAAAAAAACAGAAAATAACCAAGCTCAAGCCCTGCAAAAGGAGGAGTTTGATCATGGAGAATTCAACTTCCCCATGGTCACAAGAACTGCACCGACAAAGTTCTACAACCGCTTCATTCACTGGAGGAGAAGGTGAAAAATTCATTTACATCTTGTGGTTTCCACCAAATTGTGTATATTCTCATCCTTCTCTTACTTTTTATCATTGTATAAATCATATAATGCACCTTGAGTGCATATGCCATGTAATTTTACCCCATCCTACTAACACTAACTGCTAATTTTTTTTTTTTAATTGCACCCACTCTACTCTACCGTGGATTAGGCAACCTCACACAAAAATCACTCACCTCTCTAAAATCTTCTCTATTTCACCTCAATAATTCTCTCCTCTTGAGCCCACATCCATGTGACTCAAGAGACAAGAGAGTCCCACTCTCATAAGAACATATAAAAAATTTCATAAACATGGTTTTCTATGAAAATGTTGATTAGGTATAATCCTAATTAGGGCTCTCCTCACCTATAAATAGAGCCCTTCTCCCTTTGTAAATGGAAGGATCCCTACACTATTGCTCACTACTTTGAGCGTGCCATTCACCATCTTAGTTTTAGGGAGAGAGAGTGAGCTCTCTATGCACCATTACATGTGGTGTATAGGAAAGCTTCTTTGAGCTAGTTGTAACATTGCAAGGGAGTGAGTGATTCACAACTTCCAATCAAGGTTATACCTACTCTTGCGCATCAATTTAATCAATAAGTTGGGTGCAAATCGCGGGTCAAAACTCTCTTGAGTCTCTCCAATTCACGCTTGGAAACCTCATCTCGTTGGTTTAAGGTGACGCGTTTTCATTTTGAGATTCTTTTGTAGTATCTGCTTGTATGTGACTCAAGAGCTCTTGTGTTTGTTTTTGTTGCTTGGGAAAACATTATAAGAGGGTTGTATGGTGAGAGGTCTCCCATAACCCTAAGATAATGTGTAGATTGCAACATCATCAAACTTAGTTGTGTCTCTTGACTCTCCTCCAAGTTGTTCATACATCCACGTCAATCATTAGAATTGAAGTTGAATTCTTGCACAAAACTCTCTCTCTCTCTCTCTCTCTCTCTCTCTCTCTCTCTCTCTCTCTCTCTCTCTCTCTCTCTCTCTCTCTCTGTTTGGTGTGTGTATTTGTAGCATTGAAATTAGTGATAGTGTACCATTCCTTCTCGCTTGTATTGCTAAGGGATTCTCCTCTTTTGCGTCCTAGTTCGCTCTCTAACTAGGTGGTGCCCCTATCTTGTTTGGGTTTGGCTGTGGGTTTTGTTGTTGTGTTGTGCTTGTGGTTGCCCCAGCCCCAATTGAGTAGCATGGGAGCCTAGAAGAGTGCTTAGAGGCCACTCTTCTTGTTGCCGGCCCCGGACCGCCTCACTAGACATGTTAGTGATGCACCTTCCACTAGTACACGGACTATAACATTTAATGGCCTAGTAACTTGTGTGTAGCGGAAAATAACATGAACATAGTGAGCATTTCATTAGAATAGGTTCCTAATGAGCATAACAAGAGTGCTTGGGTGGAGAGAGCAACAAAAATCATAACACCTAGCTAGATAGGCATGAAAAATACTTCAAAAGAGAGAGAAATTAAGCTATTGACAATAGTTGAGGAGCAGATTTGCATGGAGCCGGTCCCCACTTCAAAAGACTTTGTATTATAGGTTTCCCCCATCAAGAGAGACATTTTACAATACAATTCTTTGTGTTCCTTTAATAACTAGCTAGTGCAATGAAGATGGAAGCTTCAAGCACTAGGCAAAACACTTATAAAACACAACATTAATTCCCTCATGGTCACAGACCCAAGGCCTCACACACCTTCGAAGATGGTGAGAACTAGCGGGGTATGAGGGTAGATTGAGAGGAAGGAGTAGTCCTACGAGAAATATGTACATCTCCTCACATAATCACTCATATTAGCATAGCATAGCTTAGTAATTAGCATGGTAAAGGAGATGAGCATTCCTTGAAGCTTGGCTCTTGGTTGGATTTGCATCACAAAGCCAAGAGTTGTTGGTGTAGGCCTCCCTTCTCACAAGCTTGGAGTAGGTGATAAGCTTTCCATTAAAGCTTGAGAAGGAGAGAGAGAGTCTTCTTGCTTCACACATGAGCTAGTGTGAGTGTGTGTGGAATAATGCCTTGAGAAATTTAGTCCCCCTCTCTCTCTTGGTCGACCCTCATGCTATTTACTCATGCTGGCTTCCCATTGGACCCCTCTAGGCTTAGCCAATAGGATTTAAGGAGCATAAGTGATAGTCTTCTGACATGTCCCCCTTTCCCCTTTTGTGAGAGCTTTAGCTAATTAATTAATGCAACTAAACTATCATTGAACCCCTTTGTCTCCTCATTACTAGGAATCAAGAAAGCCGTTGAGTTGTTGAATGCTCATTGGACCCCTTGGGAGACTGTCCAATAGTCTTCTAGAGAGCTTAATTCTTATTGGTTCTTTTATCAAGCGTTTTTAAATTAATTAAACTAGATTTACTCTAGCCTAATTTTCATTGGTCCACCTCCATGGCCATCCAATAGGATTAGAGTGCACCTTGTGGGCATCTGGGCTAGAGAGCTGACATGTGTACCTCATTCCCTTTGTGTAAATGAAGCTTGTGTGTCTGTGTGCCTGTGTGTGTGTGTGTGTGTGTGTGTGTGTGTGTGTGTGTGTGTGTGTGTGTGTGTGTGTGTGTGTGTGTGTGTGTGTGTGTGTGTGTGTGTGTGTGTGTGTGTGCGTGCGCGCGTGCGCCTCTCTCTCATCTCCTACTTCCAGGGCTGGCCCCCTCCTATGTAGGAAACTTTGAAGACTTTTTGTACACACACAAAGCATCCAATTTAACTAATCTTTGACCATTGGACACAACCTTTGAATTTTGGAACCTTAGCATTTTGGAAGTCTTAATGGGCTGAACCTTAGGGTCTTTAAAGCCCATTTTTGCACATTGCTCTTTTGCAGATGGCCCCCCCTTTGGATCCCTATTTTGCTTGCTTTGGATCCCTACTATGGTGGCTGGTCTGCCAGCTTAACCAATATTCTAGCTTTTTCTCCCCTAGCACTTTCCCATATTAAATGATCGGCTTAACACAAGAAAATCATTTAGGAGAATAAGATATTAGTTATTATGACATTACCTCTCTCTTGAAATCATAGTCATCCTCGACTATGGGGTAGAGAAGATAAAGCCTATTCATTAGTCCTTTTTCTAGCGGGTAGAAGATCCCTATCTTACCCTACGACATCGTTCCAGAATGGATGACTAGTCCATTTGGCACTTTAGAGCCTAAGGCTTCCGCAAAAATGTATGCGCATTAGTCATATCAATCTTCCATAGTAGATAAACAAGCTCTACTTGGTATTTGGAAGACGTCGTCTCCACAAACTTGATTCTAAGCACGCACACTACTTAACATTTGTGCACAATAAAAAAAGAGAGTTTTATAAGACAAAATTTTTGTTCATTTTAAACATTTGTACATTTGCTTACTCTAGGGAAGCATTGTAAGCATTGCCAAGGTTTAGGTTATCTTTTAATTGTATGCCTTGCATCCATCTAGCATCTTCAAAAGGATAATTCTTAAACTTAATAAGATATCATTGACGGATAGTCTTATCACCTCTTAATACCTTGTCTTCATGTCGGAGAATGGACTCGGGCTGTAGCACCTCTTCTTGGTCCTCAATCTCTGGTGGGTCTTCAATAATTGGGTTTTGAGGTGGCTCTCCTTTGTACGGCTTTAGTAGGCTCACATGAAAAGCATTGTGTATGAGCCAATGGTTGGGCAACTTGAGTTGATAGGCCATCTCACTGATTGGCCTAAGAATCTGTAAGGGACCATAGTACCTTTTTGTTAACTTATCATAGTACTTTTGGTGTCCCGTAGGATTCTTTCCCATTGTGTACCTTAATCGAGCCTTGGGAAATTTAAGTAAGACCCAATCATTTTCTTTAAAGGCTTGGGCTCTTATCAGCATCAGCAGCCTTTTGCCTTTGCTGTGAGATAGAGATAGCATCCTTAATATTTTGGAAAGATTCTTGTAGGTCTCGGCTATACTCATCTGTAGCGAAGATCTTCCCGTGTACTTTAAGTAGCAGGGGACTTTTTTATCTTCCCTCAATTACCTCTTAAGGTGCTTTTCTCGTGGAAGTATGTACAGTGTTATTGTAGGCATACTCCACTAAGGGTAAGTACTTCTTCCATTGGGACCTTTGATCTACTTCCGTTACATAGGATTTTAGTAGATCAGGAGAATTGTTAGGTTAGCTATTTTACTTTGGCCATTCGTTTGCGGGTGATAGGCCGAAGAGAAATTTAGCCTTGTCCCTAAATTCTCAAAGAGACCCTTCCAAAAAACACTGGTCATTCTAGGATCTCTATTTGACACTGTGGACATTTGCAAGCCATGGTACTTGAAGATTTGTGATATGAAGAGGGTTGCCATTTCATGGGCTTTGATAGTCTTTTTGACAGATATAAAATGAGCTTGTTTATTGAACCTATCTACTATCGTCCGTATTCCCGTATCCATGGATAGACTTAGGCAATCCAAAGATTTAAGAAAATCCATGGATATGCTCTCCCATGGTGAATTAGGGATTGGCAAAGTTTGAAGCAATCCAGGTTGCTCCCTCTATCAAACTTCGTCTTTTGGCATACCACACATTTAGAAACATACTCTTGTATGTTTGCTTTCATGGTAGGCCAATAGAAATATGTTTCAATCCCTTTTAGGGTAGACTGAATCCCTCTATGCCCCGCATAAGGAGGAGCATGAGATTCATACATTACTTTCTCACGTAGTGATTCTGATATTGCATCCAAAATATTGTATCCATCTGAAAATCTGCAACATCTGCTTCATAAAAAATTTGCAAATAGACAAAAATCTTCCAACATTGAGTTAGAATTGTCTCCAAATCTGAAATAAAGTCCTTCTCATCAAAATCAAGAATTTTAGGTAAATCAGAGATAGAACAACTCCTTCCATAGGAATCAATCATTCCGTTCAGCAAACTCTGTAATTTTGTCATGAAAAACATCCAAAATATCATATCCCTTTGATTTCCACGTGACTTTTGCAAAATCAAGGAAAAAATTGTTTCTGCGTGATCATCAATCTGCAAAATCTGTTTTAAACAATATCAAATATGGATCATTGAGTCATCAGCCTCAACATTGTGCATCTGCAAAATATGATTTGCAACTTCTGCATTGAGAACATCAGTAACATGTACTTCAAACATAGAAATATGATCTTGAAAAACTCCACAAGTTTGAATATCTGCAACTTTTGACTTTGAGAACAAGCTCAAATAGCTGAGATACATCTCCATAATCAACTTTAGCCACCAAATTGCAGCAAATAACACTTCCAACAAACCAAATTTCACTTCATGATGACCTAGAATTGGTTCAAAATGAAAAAACCTCTTTGCAACCATCAATCAATGCTTCTTCAACATCTACAACATCTTAGAACATTGATACTTGGCTTCAAAATCTGAGTTAGGCTCCAAAAACCAACTTTCTTGAATTTGCAAATTCAGAAAACAACCAATCTGATCTTCTTTTGCTTTAATCTGAATTGATTCAGAGCAATAAAACAGAGTAGTAGCATCATCCTCACACAAATTTGGCAAACCTACAATAGTTTGCTCAAGTTTCTCCCCAAAAACATCATAAAAATCTGAGTTTGTCTTTGAAATCAAACAAATCTGTTTTTGCATTCCAAGAAATCTTGGATTTTGCTGCATCACATCAGAATTCGAATCAAGTACTTGTGACATTGTTTTTAGATCAGAAAATTCCACTCCACCTATCAGAAAATCTCTATGTTGGTCCATAGGATCACTTCCATAGTACGTCTCAGGCTTCAAAATGGATCAAAAACTTGCTCAGAATCAACAACAAACTTATCAGCATCAATGCCATCTCCCTTACTTAAAACATGAAGTCTTCCACATTTAGGGTGACTGCCCTGATCTGATTTTGGACACTCAGATTGACTCCCCTGATCTGATTTTTGGTCATGTTTAGTCCTATCTTGGTGAGTTTAGTCCTATCAATGCATGCTTCCAATAGGTCAAGAAAACTTGCAAAAAAAATGTTTTTTGCAACATCAGAGTATTCTCTAGGAGGACTTGGAACTGAAATCTGATATGGTTTACAAGCTGAATTTTCAAAACTGAGACTATCTGATGCAAAAACATTGCTTCTACACATGTTTTCAACATCATGGTTGTTATTTGGATGTATGTGGTGAAGAATTTTCCCATTTGGTGGAATTTCTGATGTCGGATTAGGGGTTGAAGGAGTACGAGCGGAAGTGCGACGCAAGATAGAGAGTGCGAGAAGAAGAGCACGACGATATGGTGAACTCGCTCTACTGTAATGTGTAGAGCATAGTGAGTTCTTATTAGGTTTTTACAAAAGAATATGTGTACATACCTGGCGGCCCGCCCACTTACCTGGGCGACCACATTGGGCTTTATACCCCAACAACCTCCCACTTAAAGTCCAATGTGGTACTTTAAGTGTGAGAGAAGCTACTATACAAACTAATATACAAGAGATGTAGAGAAGTGATGTACTACCCTACACCTAACTGCTTGCGAAAATGCGCAAAGCTCTCTAAGGGAAGTCCTTTTGTAAGTAGATCAGGAAGATTTTCTGTGGTGTGAACTTTGACAAGCTGAAGTTGCTTATCCTCGAGCATTTCCCTGATGAAATGATACTTCACATCCACATGCTTTGTCTTTGAGTGATAAACTGGATTGCGAGCCAATTGTATAGCACTTTGACTATCACAATAGAACACAGGCATCTCTTCTTTGATTCCCAAATCTGTTACTAGTCGATTAAGCCAAATTGATTCTTTGCATGCCTCTGATGCTGCAACATATTCAGCCTCTGTAGTAGACTCAGTAACACAATCTTGTAATCTAGAACGCCATGATACTGCTCCACCAGCCAATGTAAAGACATACCCTGACGTAGACCTTCGGTTTTCTACGTCACCTGCATAATCTAAGTCTGTAAAACCCTTTACACTTAGCTCCTGACTCCCATAGCATATACGCATACTCTTTGTAGCTTTCAGGTATCTCAATATTCCTTGCACTGCCTCCCAATGTTTCTTGCCTGGGTTTGACATGTATCGACTTACTACTCCCACTGCAAATGCAATGTTTGGGCGAGTAGCAATCATTGCATACATCAAACTACCCATTGCAGACACATATGGAATCTTATCCATTTCAGCCTTTTCTTCCTCTGACACAGGACAATCTTGTTTGCTAAGTTTCACATATGGTGGCAATGGGACACTCAATGCCTTTCCCTTCTCCATATTGAAACGGTGCAAAACCTTGTCAATATACTTTGTTTTAGATAACCAAATCAACTTCTTTGATCTGTCTCTCTCAATGCGCATACCAAGTATATGACTTGCCTCACCCATGTCTTTCATGTCAAACGATTTTGCCATCTTTGACTTCAAAGCTGAAATTTCTTCCAAGTGCTTGCCAGCAATCAACATGTCATCCACATACAAAATAAGGATCAACCAAATGCCATCCTTAGCCTTCTTTGTATATAGACAGTGAACGAACTCACTACGTTTGTAGCCTTGAGAAAGCATAAACTTGTGGAATTTATGGTACCATGCCCTCGGTGATTGTTTTAAGCCATAAAGACTCTTTAACAACTGGCATACCCAATCTTCCTTGCCTTTCTCAACAAACCCTTCTGGCTGCTGCATGTAAATTACCACATCTAAATCACCATGCAAGAACGCTGTCTTGACATCCATTTGGTGCAACACCAAATCTAATATGGCAACCAATGCAAGAAAGCATCTCAATATAGTCATTTTGACCACCGGAGAGAAGACTTCATCAAAGTCAATGCCTTGTTCTTGCTTAAAGCCCTTGGAAACAAGCCTTGCTTTGTACTTTGGTTGGCTATCATGAGCGGTGATCTTATACATGTAAACCCATTTACAGGGTAGAGCCTTTTTACCCCGTGGTAATTTAACTAGCTTCCATGTCTGGTTTTTATGCAGAGCTGTCATCTCTGATTGCATGGCCAATTGCCAATTCCCGGAGTCCTTTATTTGCACTGCTTCCTTGTAACATGAAGGCTCATTGTAATCAGTCAACATGACATAGTTCATAGATGGAACAAACCTATCAGGAGGTCGTGTGACACGTCCAGATATACTCACAATAGGTGGCTCATGCTGAGCCACAACCTGTGGTTCCACTCTATCCAGTCCTTGCTCCTCTTGAGCCCTGACATTTTGTCTTGCACGTGCAGGTCCATCTTCTTGGAAGACAACTCTTCTAATCTCCTCAACCCTCTCTGGTTTAGAATGATATTTGGATTCATTAAAGTGAACATCATTGCTGCGGACAACCTTTCTGGATTCGGGATCCCAAAGTCTGTACCCTATCTCGCCAGAATTACCATAGCCTAGAGAGATGCACTTTCTACTCTTTGGCTCAAGTTTGTTCCTGAAGGGCCTTTGGAACGTGAGCATATGCCTCACAGCCAAAGACTCTGAGATGCTTGTATGAGGGCATTTTGCCTGACCATACCATCTCTGGTACTGAATCCTTCTGCAAAACCTTGCTAGGAGATCTATTTACAAGATGAACAGCTATTGATACAGCTTCAGCCCAAAACCCATTTGGTAGCTGTGCATTAGACAACATACTTCTGACCTTCTCTTGTATGGTCCTATTCATCCTCTCAGCAACACCATTTTGAGGAGGATTGTAAGGAGCAGTAAGTTCACGTTTTATACCTTTTGACTCACAAAAGTCCTGAAAGGCCTTTGAAACATACTCTCCACCATTGTCAGTGCGTAAGCATTTAAGCTTCTTGCCACTCTGATTCTCCACAAGTGTCACAAACGTTTTGAAAACACTAAACGCTTCATCCTTGTGCTTGAGAAAGTAAACCCATACTTTCCTCGAGTAATCATCTATAAATGTCATAAAGTAAGAAGCTCTCCCTAGAGATAGGTTAGGCATAGGTCCACACAAATCACTATGAACAAGTGCCAACTGTGTATCTCTTCTATTGCTTCTATGCTTATGTGGTTGCTGTGTTTGCTTACCATACAGACAATGTTCACAGAATTCAAAATCATTAAATGAAAAGCCAGGCAAATAACCAGAACGAGACAAGATTTCCATTCCCTTCTTGGAAATATGTCCTAACCGGCTATGCCACAAAGAAACGTTCGGTTGCTCGGTTACATTGATTACATTTTTAGAGACATTTGATACATAAATCATGTAAAGTCCTCCAGACTTTACTCCATGTGCTACTGTCATAGAACCCTTGGATATCTTCCACATGTTCTGTCCAAAAGTGGTGACGTAGCCAACATCATCAAGTAAACCTGTGCTGATCAAGCTCTTTGTAATTGCGGGAACATGTCTCACATTCTTCAGCGTGAAAGAAGAGCCATTTTGAAAGTTCAATTGAACATCTCCAACACCTAAGATCTCACATGTCTGCCCATTGCCTAGCCGAACATGATCTTTAGTGGTCACATAAGAGGTAAACCACTCCTTGTTTGGAGACACATGAAGTGATGCCCCTGAGTCTATAATCCAGTCACTCAGTGCATTTCCATCAGATGCTGTAAGAAGAGCTGAGTCCATTGTATTCTTCAAGAAGTAGATGTCTCCTGACACTAGACTGTCATCCTCTGCAACAGTGTTTGTCACATTTATTTCTTGAATCTTCACTGAGGACTTGTTCTTCTCACCATGGTCTTCAGCTTTCTCTTTGCCTTTTTCTGATTTCCACCCTCTGCAGTCTCTTTTCATGTGACCCTTCTTGCCACAATGGTAGCATTCTATGTCACTCTCGCCTTTAGCACTGAGGGAATTGCTACGAGACTGATTCCTCGTTCCACCTTTGTACTTTTCTTTGGTCCTTCCCCTGACAACTAAGGCTGTTCCTTTGCCTTTGTCCATTGTCTTTCTATTGGTTTCTTCAATAAGCAGACCCTTCTACACCTGCTATGTTCAAACCATCTGGAGGTGCAGAATTACTCAAAGCTGTGCGAAAAGTGTCCCAACTTTCTGGCAATGTGATCAACAGGAACATAGCTCTAACAGGTTCATCAAACTTGACACCTTGAGCTGACAACTGACTGTAGATTGTGTTGAATTCATTCAGATGATTGGACATAGGTGTCCCTTCTTTCATCTTCAAGTCAACAAGCTTCTTAAGCCAGTATACCTGTGAAGCTGCACTCTGCTTCTCATAAAGATCACTCAGCTTTAACTATGCTTGATAAGCCGACATCTCGTCTTCTACATTGAAGTAAACGCTTTCTGCCAAAGTCAGCATAATGGTAGAAAGTGCCAATTCATCCATTTCATTCCATTCATCTTCGTCCATATCTTCTGGTTTTATCCCCTTGAGCTTTATAGGTTTTATCTGCTTCTTTTGTACCAACACGTGCCAAATCTGTTTCTTCCACAATGGGAAATTGGTTCCATCCAGCTTCTTGATATTGTAAAGAGCAGTGTCCTGTGATCCAGCCATAGCTACGCTTCACAGTGGTTTACTTTCCTGGGAAAAATTCGGCAGAGTTTCCCTTGTAAACTGACCTCTGAACCAATATCAACCTGTCAAATGAACCAAGAAAGCTTCAGATTCTGCATAAATTTTGGCAGAGTCTCCTTTGTAAAATGGCTCTGGTGTACTCAAAAAACAGACCAAAAAACAGCTCAAAAAACACTCTCTCTCTGACACTGTAAGCTGCAGGTAAACCTGTCCTGCACCTGTACTATCTCTCACTGTCCTCTAAGCATAGACTATGACAATGCCTCAACGGCAGTAAAGCAAAGATGCAATCCCAACTGTCTAACTCACAGTCAATACATCTTAGCTGCCTATCTAAGGTGCTCGAGGGATCGCTCCAAGACCTGTATCACCGAAAGGATCTCAACATTCGAGAATCCCCCAGCTCAATAAAACCTCACTCGACCCTCAACAAAGGCTGCAGTAAATCTGACAGTACATAGACTTCCCACAAAGTCATACATCCACAAATTTCCCACTGTATGTTGTAACCGCTCTGGCGGTTGTTTGCTACGTGACTCACAGCCAGCAAACCCTCAACAGACATACATCATCTCTTACAATACATCCCATGTGGAAGTACCTGCAATGTTAGGATGAAATCTGGAGTATCAAGCAGCAAACACAAGCTACCTGATGAACTAGTGGATGTCGCCTATAGTTTGTGTGTAGATGTAACGTATGTGACACACCTCCAAGAACTGTGAGCCGTCCTTCGATGTGTAGACAGCCACAAATCAACACTCTGGGAGTGTCGATATCCTCAGCACCTGCAGTCGTAGGTCGAAAACCCCAAATTTGCAGAGTCGGATCTGCACCCACTGAGACCACGTAGTCAAAAATGGCCTGCGCAGATCTTTGTTGAAGCCGATGGTGGCCGAGATGACCTCAGAATGGAATTCTGACAACACCGAGCCCTTTGAGTTTTCCCACGAGATTTGGGGCCGTGTCTTCGCCTGTCAGATTTCACTCCAATCTCAGCTGGTGACTCTAGCCTCCTGCAGTGCTGCCCCGAGCCTCGATATGAGCTCTGATACCAGTTGAAGGAGTACGAGCGGAAGTGCGACGCGAGAGAGAGTGCGAGAAGAAGAGCACGACGATATGGTGAACTCACTCTACTGTAATGTGTAGAGCATAGTGAGTTCTTATTAGGTTTTTACAAAAGAATATGTGTACATACCTGGCGGTCCGCCCACTTACCTGGGCGACCACATTGGGCTTTATAACCCAACAAAGATCTTCATGAGCCACAATGGCCAAGATCCAAGAAGAAGATAGGAACTTATCCAAACCCTACAGAGGCGATTGAGCGAGTCAAGCAATTAAGGATTTTGGTAGAAGATACCCAAAGGGATCTAGAACCAGAACGTAGGAAGATCCAGATTACAGACACCGTGTTTCCTAGGCAACAACAACCTCACCAAGACCATAGACCCTTAGCCATACCTAGTATCAACCAAGAAGAAAGTGACTTAAAGTCATGGGAAAGAGGGCGTACTCACTTCTTGATGGAAAGAATGTTTACAGAGGGACTACTTGATCCTATCGAAGAAATGGAGATCCCATCTTCCCCACGTCAAGGGACTCAAGGCCAAAAGGTGCCGTTAAACATTGCCAAATTGATGGATTTCATGTCTTCAGAAGTTAGAACGACCATCATGTCCAAACTACATAAAGACCCTGAGCTAGTCTCAGCTCTTCGAGCCTTTCTCAATGGAGAATTAAAGTTTGGGCTACCACAATTTGCACAGATGGATGGAGCTGGGGAGATGCCAATAGAGGAGGAACACTTAGATCCACAACCCAACCTAGATGAGAACCTTGTTACAGAAATACCTGTTAACAAGTTGGGACAATACTTTGAGGGTGATGAATCCAATGTGACCATACCAATCACTACTAAGGGATTAATTGTGAAGGGAATCCTTGATGGTGGCGTTGGGGTTAGCATTGTGACTAAAAATTACTAGGAAACTATGGGAAGACCTCACCTTGCGACCACAACCATAGTAGTGAAGATGGACAATGGGTCTATTGTTAAACCTATTGGGATGTTAGAAGATCTCAAGATCAAGGTCTTTGGACATAAAATAAGGATTACCTTCATTGTTATGGATTTCTCCAAACACACTATGGCATCGGAGATGTTCTTAGGACGTCCTTTCATGAGGGAAGCAAAAATGGTGCATGACTGGTCTAAAAACCATGTCTACTTGCAGTTCCAAGATTCTGTCATTCGAGTGGATCTTGTGACTGGTCGAGCACATCCTCTAGGAAATAGGTTTATAAGTGATCATAGATCTGACACCACAGTTCACTTGGCCCCATTGCAGTATTGTTACATGTGCAAAGCGGACACTGATGTTGGGGAAGATTCTCCTTATATGGATGTACTACCTGGGATGACTGAGTCGGACAATATGGATTGGGTCCACCTAGCAGCAACTATAGACACTTGGGGAGATAGGGGGACGACCTGGGTAACACATGAGGGGGATGAAATGCCCGTACCTTTAAATATGCTAGAAGCAATGCATATAGCTTCTGACAAGACTCATCCTAATATAACGAAGAAAACATAGAAGTGGGTCCCTAAAGCTTCTTTAGCGACCATAGCTAGTGCTAAAAAACAAAAGCCTTGTAAGAAACGTCCCACTCGCTCCAAGAAATGTAAGGAAACGTGGTGTTCGATCCCTAAACGACTATTGGAAGCCCAAGGCTACTATCGAGGAAATGATCAAATCTAGGTGCCAAAACGTAGATTGTGTTCTTACCTGTCACCTGATCCATGTGAGCCCAATTCCGTAGTTCCAAAATGAATCAACGATCACGGAAAGAAAAAAATCACAGAATGCTACACACCCGCTCCAGAGCTAGTTTGGGTACCGAAGAAAGAACGATCTGTTCCACCTAGCTCAGGAAGGGGGGAGTCCCATGAAGCTTATAGCTCCTCATGTAATGCATCCATAGAGGTAAAAGCTTCTCCACAGCTTCCACCTACAATAGTGGACCTCCATAAAGCTACAAAGGAATTCACACCTCCCAGTGTTCAAGAAATCACCTGATGAACCACTTCAAGTTCGATCCTGGGACAGTACCTTACCACCCTTGCAACTTGATGAGGCACCTAAGGTAATAGAAAACTATTGGCAAAAATCCTCACCTATTACCAACTGGAACAATTGGTTTCAAAGGGTGACGAGCACATTTCAAACGGTATGATCTACCCAAGGAAGGGGGGACTGTTTGCTGACATCCATCATTCACTTGCTTCCCTCTCAACCTTCCTCCCTGACCTCTCAATCTCCCAATCTTAGGGAATGTACATATAAAGCCTTATACTCACAAAAAAAATAAAAATAAAAAATAAAGAGCAAGAGCAATTAGCAAACGAGTATGTACAATAAAAGTCAAAAAATTGACTCAGACCTACACATTCGCATCCGGTATACTAAAACAGAAACCTATGCCATAAAACACCTTTGATCCTCATCACTTGAGTGATGGAGGGTAGGTAGAATTAGTACGATAGGAGTGTTTCTGTTTTAGAGTTGAGTGATTAGCAAAGTTCCTATTTACCATTGATGTGCCTCCTAGAGGTATTCTTTATGTTTCCTAGTGTGTACAGGAACGTGTTGCTGTTGTTAGGATTTGGACCTTCATGGGATCTTTCTCTCGTTCACACTTCAAATCAAGCGCGTCCATCAACACAAACAGGTGTTTCTTGTCCATTAGCATTGCCCCTTATCTTTTTGCATCCATGTTTGTCTACTTTGATTGTGATTGGTAGCATAATATTCAACGCATTTGCTTAGTACCAAACATTAAATTCAATGTAATTTTTATCATAATCACTTGTTTAGATTTAAAAATTAAGCAGTCCGATTAAGCTAGTTTGACCAAGCTAGGCGTTAGAGATCTTCTCTTAATACCATGGGGAATGCCTTCCTAATAATCAATGGTTACTTAGGTTCTTAATCCGATTTAGGCAACATTGTGTGAAATGTACTAGGGATTTCTAGTGGGCTTAATCCCTATTGACCTTTAGCTTAAGTATTAATCCGATTTAGGCAACATTGTGTGAAATGTACTAGCGCTTTCTAGTGGGCTTAATCCATATTGACCTTTATCTTAGGCATTATAAAGGGAATTTACTAGTGTGATGAGCCTTGGGAGGTGTAATAGTGTCATATGACTCCCCAAAGTTACAAAATTAAAATGCTAAAAACGAACAAACAAAAAATCAAAGTGCCACAATGTAAAATCTTAAACTGGAAGAGAAATCTTAGCTTGATTTGGTACTTCACTCACATGTATCGCCTATGGTACTAGAGCCCTAGAGGTTCCCAGTGTGGGTGCTTTTCCTTGAAAAGCAAAAAACCCAAGGCATACAAAATAAGCACGCACATCAAAATTGAATCACTGTGAAAAGACTTTGGGGGGTCAAAGAAAAGGTAATCAGTCAGGCGATGATTTCATGAGAAATTCCTTTTATCGTAGCTTAACTACAAGGTCTTCTATGTATAGCCTCTAGTCAGCCCTCAAACATGAAATACTTGGCTCTTGCGATTAAACAACTTAATTGACCAAAGAAAATTAAGAATCTTACCCATGGTATTAATAGTCGATCTCTAGTGCCTTTCGATCGTTAAATTAGCGACCCCATACTTGTTTAATTTTTTACCTTTATATCTATTTATGCATTTGATTATATTGCAATTTAATGTTTATTTTACTGAAAAATGGTTTAAAATTATGTTACCAATCACATTGTCTGCCTACAACTGCATATGCTTTTTAATTCTATATGAGAATGCAATTACTGTGCCAATGTTGTTTGATTTTGCAGTGACTGAAGAAGGCTAAGGACATTCATCTCAAATGCTCTTCCACCTCGACGCACGAGCTTCAACTCAATAGCTTTCGAGGACGGAATCTACATCAGGAAGGGGGGCATGTTAACCCTCACGGCTCACGGACACCATATCACCTACGACAGATGTACAATTTACTTGGTAGAGTCAGGTATTGGGCTTGTCGGTCCAATAGGAATGGTTAAGAGTGATCGCCGATGAGAGGTGCACTCTAACTGGAACATTCAAGGGATTAGTTGGCTAAGCATGGGTGCCCAAGTGTGAATGGGGCGAGCTCATATAAAAGTCAACTAAACCTAATTCACTCATCCTCTCATTTGTGCAATTGAAGAGTGCTCTTGCTCCATCTCCATCTCTTCTTCTTCATCTCCTTGTGTGTGTGTGTGTATGCGTGAGAGAGAGAGAGAGAGTATGTGTGTGCAATTGAGCATTGCGGCGGCACGACGGCGGCGGCAAGGTGGTTGAGCGCGGTGTAGCGGTGTCTCCCTCTTCTTCGCGGCGAGGAATCCTCCACGAAGCAAGCGTAGAGCGGTGGGTGACACACCATCGTCATCTTTGATCTTACTAGTTTAGGCTTCTTGTGTGCTTGGAGCTATTTGTGGCTCGTACACGGTGTATCGGCAAGTTCCTTTCATTGACACGTGTGACATACGCACACACCCTTCTTGAGCAAGAAAAGAGAAACCTTGTGCTTTTATACCAATGTAACATTTAATGGCCTAGTAACTTGTGTGTAGCGGAAAATAACATGAACATAGTGAGCATTTCATTAGAATAGGTTCCTAATGAGCATAACAAGAGTGCTTGGGTGGAGAGAGCAACAAAAAGCATAACACCTAGTTAGATAGGCATGAACAATACTTCAAAAGAGAGAGAAATTAAGCTATTGACAACAATTGAGGACGAGATTTGCATGGAGCCGATCCCCCATCCAAAAGGCTTTGTATTATGGGTTTCCCCCCATCAAGAGAGACATTTTACAATACAATTCTTTGTGTTCCTTCAATAACCAGCTAGTGCAATGAAGATGGAAGCTTCAAGCACTAGGCAAAACACTTATAAAACACAACATGAATTCCCTCGCTGTCTCAGACCCAAGACCTCACACACCTTCAAAGATGGTGAGAGCTAGTGGGGTATGAGAGTAGATTAAGAGAAAGAAGGAGTAGTCTTACGAGAAAGATGTACATCCGTGCGCGTCTATTGCATGTGTCAATGCAAGGAACTTGCTGATACACTATGTGCGAGCCACAAATGGCTCCAAGAATGCTACTAGCCTAAACTAGTAAGCTCAAAGATGGTGATGGCGTGCCACTCACCGCTCTACGCTTGTTGTCGTGGAGGATTCCTCGCCGCAAAGAAGAAGGAGCTGTCGCTGCATCGATCTCAACTGCTTCGTTGTCGCCATGCCATCGTCGCAATGCTCGATCGCTCTCTCTCTCTCTCTCTCTCTCTCTCTCTCTCTCTCTCTCTCTCTCTCTCTCTCTCTCTCTCTCTCTCTCTCTCTCTCTCTCTCTCTCTCTCTCGCGCGCGCATACACACACACACACACACACAAGGAGATAAAAAAGAAGAAGATGGAGATGGAGCAAGAGCACTCTTCAATTGCACAAATAAGAGAATAAGTGAATTTTAGGTTTAGTTGACTTCTATATGAGCTCGCCCCATTCACACTTGGGCGCCCATGCTTAGCCAACTAATCCCTTGAATGTTCTAGTTAGAGTGCACCTCTCGTCGGCGATCACTCTTACCCTTTTTCTATTGGACCGACAAGCCCGGTACCTGACTCTACCAAATAAATAATACGGCATCCATCTTAGGTGATAGGAATGTGCGTGAGGGTTAACATGCCCCCCTTCCTGATGTAGATTCCGTCCTCGGAAGCTATTGAGTTGCAGCTCGTTCGTCAAGGTGGAAGAGCATTTGAGATGAATGTCCTTAGCCTTCTTCAGTCACAGCAAAATCAAACAACATTGGCACAGTAATTGCATTCTCATATACAATTAAAAAGCATATGCAGTTTTAGGCAGACAAATTGATTAGTAGTAGAATTTTAAACCATTTGTTAGCAATAAACATTAAATTGTAATATAATCAAATGCATAAACAGTTGTAAAGATAAAAAATTAAACAAGTCTGGGGTCGCTAATTTAACAATCGAAAGGCACTAAAGATCGACTATTAAAACCATGGGCAAGCTTCTCAATTTTCTCTGGTCAATTAAGTTGTTTAATTGCACGAGAGCCAAGTATTTCATGTCCAAGGGCTTTGACTAGAGGCTATACCTAGAAGACCTCGTAGTAGTTAAGCTACGATAAAAGGAATTCTCATGAAATCAACACGTCTTATTTACTTTTCTTTGACCCCCCAAAGTCTTCACATTGTTTCAATTTTGATGTATGTGCTTATTTTGTATGCCTTGGTTTTTTTTCTTTTCAAGGAAAAGCGCCCACACTGGGAATCTCTAGGGCTCTGGTACCATAGGCAATACATGTGAGTGGACAAAAAACACCTATTGTTAGAATTTGGACGTTCATGGAATCCTTCTCTTGTTCACACTTCAAATCAAGCACGACCATCAACACCAATAGGTGTTTCTTGTCCATTAGCATTGAACACTAGGAAGTATGGATTCCTTTGTAGTTTTATGGAGGTCCACTATTGTAGGTGGAGGCTGTGGAGAAGCTTTTACCTCTATGGATGCATTACATGAGGAGCTAGAAGCTTCATGGGACTCCCCCCTTCCTGAGCTAGGTGGAACAAATCGTTCTTTCTTTGGTACCCAAACTAGCTCTCGAGCGAGTGTGTAGCATTCTATGATTTTTTTCTTTCCCCGATCGTCAATTTTTTTTGGAGCTACAGGATTGGGCGCACATGGGTCAGGTGACCAATAAGAACACAATCTACGTTTTGGCACCCAAATTTGATCATTTCCTTCATATTAGCCTTGAGCTTCCAATAGTTTTTTAGGAATCCAACGCCACGTTTCCTTACATTTCTTGGAGCGAGTGGGACGTTTCTTACAAGGCTTCTATTTTTTAGCACTAGGTATGGTCGCTAAAGAAGCTTTAGGGTCCCACTTGTATGTTTTCTTCGTTATATTAGGATGAGTCTTGTCAGAATCTATATGCATTGCTTGTAGCATATTTAAGGGTACGGGTATTTCATCCCCCTCAGGTGTTACCCAGGTCGTCCCCCTGTTTCCCCAAGTGTCTATGGTTGCTACTAAGTGGACCCAATCCACATTGTCCGACTCAGTCATCCCAGGTAGTACGGCCATATAAGAGAATCTTCCCCAACATTAGTGTCCTCTTTAAACGTGTAACAATACTGCAATGGGGCCGAGTGAATTGTGGTGTCAGATCTATGATCAATTATAAACTTGTTTCCTAGGGGATATGTTCCACCAGTCACAAGATCCACTCAAATGAAAGAATCTTGGAACTGCAAGTAGACATGGTTTTTAGACCAGTCATGCACCATTTTTGCTTCCCTCATGAAAGGGCGTCCTAACATCATCTCCGATGCCATATTGTGTTTGGAGAAATCCATAATAATGAAGGTAATCCTTATTTCATGTCCAAAGACCTTGATCTTGAGATCTTCTAGCATTCCAATAGGTTTAACAATAGACCCATTGTCCATCTTCACTACTATGGTTGTGGTCGCAAGGTGAGGTCTTCCCATAGTTTCCCAGCAATTTTTAGTCATAATGCTAACCCCAGCGCCACCATCAAGGATTCCCTTCACAGTTAATCCCTTAGTAGTGATTGGTATGGTCACATTGGATTCATCACCCTCAAAGTATTGTCCCAACTTGTTAACAGGTATTTCTCATCTAGGTTGGGTTGTGGATCTAAGTGTTCCTCCTCTATTGGCATCTCCCCAGCTCCATCCATCTGTGCAAATTGTGGTAGCCCAAACTTCAATTCTCCATTGAGGAAGGCTCGAAGAGCTAAAAGTATCTCAGGGTCTTTATATAGTTTGGACATGATGGTGATTCTAACTTCTAAAGACATGAAATCCATCAATTTGGCAATGTTTAACGGCACCTTTTGGGCTTCAGTCCCTTGACGTGGGGAAGATGGGATCTCCATTTCTTCGATAGGATCAAGTAGTCCCTCTGTAAACATTCTTTCCATAAAGAAGTGAGTACACACACTTTCCCATGACTTTAAGTCACTTTCTTCTTGGATGACACTAGGTATGGCTAAGGGTCTATGGACTTGGTGACGTTGTTGTTGCGTAGGGAACACGGAGTCTGTAATATGGATCTGCCTAGGTGCTGGTTCTGATCCCTTTGGGTATCTTCTACCAAACTCCTTAATTGCTTGACTCGCTCAATCGCCTTTGTAGGGTTTGGATAAGTTCCTATCTTCTTCTTGTATCCTGGCCATTGTGGCTCATTAAGATCTTCCTTGTTGGTTTCTATCTCAATGGTCGTTTTGGTCTCCATGGTTTCACCTAAATGAGAATCCTCTTCAATGTCGTTCATATGTACGGGGTCGTCACCAGTCCCTATGTTGGTCTTTGAACTGGGGTCTGACTTTGCTGCTTTTTGCAAACTCTTCCTTTGTGTTTTCTTCTTTTTCTGAGATTGGGCAATTGATCCCGTGTCTCTTCCCTCAAGAATATAATTTTGTTTTTGGAGCATCGACCGTGTGAGTACGTTTATTGGTACCACATGTGTACTCTGTGATGGCTCCTTGGTAACCTCAATCAAGTTTAATGGCGTGATCTTCCGTGCATTTGGATTATTTGGACATTGGGCAATCAAATGATCTATGCCACATCAATTACACATAAGTATCGGCATTGTAGACGTGCTCGCTTGATTGGTTTTCATTAGTGTGGTGTTCTTTTGTAGCCTAATAGTACACTCGGCTACACGATGTGGACCTCCGCACTCCTAGCATTGAAGAGGTGGTCTCTTAGCAGTGTAATTGATATTCTGGCGTCTTGCCGCAAGAGCAGCTACTTGATAGATAGGTTTGACTTGTCCCCAATAGTCCTCCATGTAGTATTGTGGACTTTGTTCAAGCACATGCATCCCATAGGCAATATTAGGGTCTATATCTTCCTCACAGTCTTCTAAACAAGCAATAGATGACTCACAACCCACTTGATTCACAGAAGTGATTCTCGGATGTGGTGGTTGAGGTCCTAGCACTGGAGGTGGTAAGGGTGTTGTTTGAACAATATTCGGGGCCCTAGGGACCATGTGTTGTGATGTTTGTTCAAGAGGTGGGGCCGGCATCAATGCAGGCACTCGAGGTGTGTCGGCCTATGCTAAAGTTGGTCTATTTGCCATCACACGCTTAAATACTATGCAATCCTTAGCTTGATGACCATACCTTCCACAAGCATTGCAATTCCCATAAAATTTTACTCTAAATGTAGGGCATTCACTGGTACTATGCGGTCCATAGCATACTGAGCACCATTGTTGCTCCCTTCTTGGATACATATGATTGTTTTGCGGAGCACGATTGTCTCTAATACTCTCTTGAATAGCCTTGGTGAGATCTACTAAAGTTATTTCAAATATCTTTGGCTCCTTGGCAATAGGCTTTAGGGTCATTGGCTGATGCCCTGATGCGTGCGAGCTAGTAGATTTAGGCTCAATGGACTCTTTGTCTCCTTGAATCATTAAATTATCCTCAAATTGGATCGCATTGGTGGTGACTGCTTCCCAAGTGGTGATACCTCTAATGACTAGGCCATTGTAGATATCCTCATGTCGTAATCCCCTAATGAATCTATCAATTGGTTATTGTTGAAGCATTCATTTGGATTACAACAAGAATTCAACTGCTTTAAGCGACTAATAAAGTCTCTTACTCACTCTCCTTCCTCTTGTTGGGCTTTCTGGAGCTGAGAGGCTACACCCCAAAGCACTCCCTCTCGTACAAATTCTTTCAAGAACAGTCTCCTAAGAGTAGGGTAAACTTTTTTTTTTCCACCCTTAGGGTTCTATACCAATCCCCTGCCTTCCCACTTAAGGTTAGGCTTAAAGCATTACTCTTATGCAGGTCATTGTGTTCTCCTAGAGAATCACATATTTGTTCAAACACTTCGATATGCTTTCTCACATCCCCGTCTCCACTAAATTTTTGTGTGAGTTTGGCTATTTGTACTGCCTTACTTCTAGGCTCTCTATCAGGCGCGTTACGCATATTCTCAGCAATAGGTCGACCGATAGCTTGAGCAAATGCTGCCAAGTCACCTAAGTGAGCAGGCACCATGGGTGGAGGTGCTCCAGAGACTACATGTGGAGTAGTTATTGGCATCGGGCTTGGCGCATAGGAAGCCCTTGGGTTCCACATTGGGTACGATGTTGTGCCATGTGGTGGTCCAAAGTTCATATGTGTGGCCCTAGGCATAGCAGACGTCGGATGTGACATGCTAATGCTAGCCGGTATAGTCCCATGGAAATAAGAACTTGGGTGTCGTGGTTGTGGAGCATAGGTTGTTGAAACAATGGGAGGGGTAGGAACTACATGAGGTGCATACGATTGGTACACACTTGTAGGTAATGTTGCATGCATTGAGCTATTATGTAGCGGTGCTTTACTAACAAATGAGTTCCATGGCGTGTTTCTTGGCATGTCCATCATTGGGGTAGGCATGGTAGTCATGGTGTCATCAAGGGAAAGATGGGCTAGACTTCGAAAGGTAAAGCTATCACTTGTGGGATCAGATTGCATTGGCACCCCTGGCGAAACAACATATGGGGGATCCATCGGACTTACCGAGAGAGTCTCCATTTGCGATAAGGTCGGTTGTTTAGCCTTCCCTGTATCCAAGAATCTCATGAGACCCGTTGAAGGCATGTTAATCCCGTTGTTCTGTCTCTCTAACTCAATGACCCTATGGATGACCTCACAAACTCTTTGTTGTTGATCCTCCACATTAGTAGCACCCATTGTGGATTGTAGGACATCTAGCCAACCCACGTGATAGGTGTGACCAGTGTATAGGTTGGTTAGAGTTCCCGTTTGTAGTTCGTACTCCCAGTTCTCATTTAAGAACTCTCCATCTAGGATTGAGTGCTAGGGGTGTCCTTTGAGCTAGATGCAATGTTGCTTTCTTGGGGTTGGCCCTTAGCGGTTGCTAAGTCAGGAGCACTGATTGCTATCCTAGCAAGGATATTGACATAGGGGCTTTCGCTTTTAACTCTCTTCGTTGCTCTGCCTTGCGTAAGCTCTCGACTTCCTTTTCCCTAGCCGCAATGATATATCACTCAACCTCTTGCACTTTGGAAAGGCTTCTACCATCCGGTAATATGACCTCGGAGGGGAATATCTCTGAAGAGTCAGGAGGTGCAGTGAATGAAGTATTCACGTGCACATTCTCTAAGCGCATAGGGTCTACATTGGTCATGAATGGAGAATTTACTTCCCCACCCCCCTCATTTACATCATTAGCTCCATGTTCGGAGCAAGTTGCTCTACTAAAGCTTTCCTTCAAGCGGCTAAGCACGCTTGGCCAAAACAGCAGGCCCATGGCATGCATGTCTTGGCTTGATCTATCGAGATTAGGCATTGGGAAACCCTCCATGAGATTGTAGTCAGAGGAAGAGTCACTAGCTGCTATGTTCGGGTCTTGGTTTGTACTACCTTGGGTCCCCGCCAAGAGCCCGGAACCTAAGGTAGGTGGATATTGAGAACTCGCGTAAGTCAAAATTCTCTCTAGTTGCTCCATCTCTAGCACACAACCAGGGCGCAGACGCATGTGCCTTTGGCACCCTACAAGCGTCGGCGAATAACCTCGAAGGTTAACTGCTTTCTTTTTTAAGCGTCTGTTTTCACTCGTTTTTTTATGTTTTTTAATGATCGGTTTTTTAATTAAAGTGTGTGATAGCTCAAAATGAGCATATCACTCAGAAGGTTGCGGTGTGCTTTACAGCACAACGTTCGGTCACCTGAAGCTTCGTTGGTCCTCAAAAAAGTCGATTTTTAGCTACGTGTGAAGCTAAAATACGTAGTTTTAAAGGGCAACTGAGGCCTGAGCCTGAGCGTGAGCTTGGGCTTGGGTTTGGGCTTGGGTCTGGGAGATATTCTTGATCTCGGTCCTACCTTTAAATATATATATTTTTTTTATTTTTTTAAATTTTATTTTTAAAAAAATTGGGATAAGGCCGCCGCAGCCTGCGCGCGAGCACACACACACTCTACCTGCATACTTACAACTCATACACCTACTGTTACACACTAACACACTTCATTAGCTCTAACAGATCTACATCCTACTTACTGGGTGAAAGCATGTTAATGTGTCGCGCTTTTTGTGCTAGTTAACATATGCCAACAAGCACATATTATAAGCATAACACATGGATAGGGCAGTCATGGTTTTTCAAGTGTGTGGGCCACCATCATGAACTATACAAAGTGTAATATTTAGACTTCAAAAAAATGAATTGTAATATTTTTAAAATCTCTAACAGTTAAGCTCGGCCCTTACGTTGAGGTAGTGGTGTAGTCATGAAGCATGGAGGGAAGCACAGCACAGGGGCCACAGGTCAGAGAGAGGGAGAAAAGCGAATGCAAGTTGCAAGCAGGTCTGCAGTCTCACAGGCCAGCAGTCAGCCCAAGTAGAGGATAGCTCACCACTGGAACCAGCCACCTCCAACAGCAGTCTTGACAGTACTCCACCGAGAAGGAAGTCGAGGGGCAAAGGTTCTATTGCTTCTCCTCCGCCCTGCAAAAGATTGAATGCTTCTAATTCCCAAGGATCCCCAATGTCAAAGTACATGCATGTAGGGAAGGGGAAGCAAGACTCAGGTACTCTCTCTCTCTCTCTCTCTCTCTCTCTCTCTCTCTCTCTCTCTCTCTCTCTCTCTCTCTCTCTCTCTCTCTCTCTCTCTCTCTCTCTCTCTCTCTCTCCACTGCCCTAGCTTCATCCCTTCCTGTGCCTTGTGTGCCTCCCTCAGGGTGAGGGGCAACCCTGTGGGGTAGGCATTAACGCCCAGGTCAGCCCCAGCAAGATCGAGGAGACCTCGCTTCTACACAGAGGCTCACCAGTTCAGCCCGTTAGGTTCTCTCCATGTCAGCGCTTGTCAAGTTCGTCAATGGCTGGTTCTATACAGCACACAAGAGTCAAGCCCGTCAGGCTCTCTGCTCGTCAGTGTTTGTCAGATTCGTCATGGCTCAACAAGTTTTGATTTATTTTCAGTCCATGTTTTGAGCCTTAGAGCTCACGACCACCACAGGTAGTACTCAAGGTACTCTCAATCAGGCTCTCAAAACGGGAACTTCGAGCATATTCTAGAGGAACACTTAAAGCAGAGCAAAGTGAGCAGAGTATGGAGATACTTGGATCAGAATCTACTTAAGACACAGTCTTGAGACACATTGGAGGAGAATCTATTCGAGTTTAAGGATGACAAATTCTTCGAGGACCCCTTTCACAGCACGATCGACTTTTGCCACAGTGCTAGCAGCCCGCAGCAAACTCGACCGTATCACTCAACTTCAAGCGGCTCTCAATCGAGTCATGGAAGAAAATCGTGACCTCAAAACTCGCCGTAGCGAGCTAGAGGCACGCTTTGATTCCATTGTCGATCTCGCCAACAACAAGGTCAAGCAAGTCAAAGCGAAGCTGTGCCAAGCTCACTTGGCAACCATTGCCAAGGTGCAGATTTGTGTGACAACGGAGCTTCGCGAGCAACGACTACAAGAAGAGAACGTCCTCAAGGTCCGAATAGGTGGGCTACCCTCACCATGGTGCACCACCAAGGATACCCTCGAAGAAGCACTTGTTAAGCTCAACGACATTATGATACACATAAGCATGTGCCGCCCGAGCATTGTGTTCTCACTTTCAAGGATAAAGAGGAATGGATTAAGTTGCTACGCCAAGCGCACGTCCTCAAAGGAGAAAATGTCTCGATCAGTGAAGAACTGACTACAAATCAGCACAAGTTTAAAAAACAAGAACTCAAGAAAGTGCATGAAGCACGCAAGCAAGGTAAATGGGCCGTCTACAGAGGTGGTAAAGCCATCATCCAGGAGTTTCAAACTCCTAAAGGGACTTCCCCCTCACCTGATTCCCCTTAGGCTTTTCTTTTCTTTTACCCTCCTAGCGGACCCTCAATCCTTAACTGATATGAATCCGACCAAAACCCCTTCACTTAGAAGGAGACTTTGTTATGTTTTGTATGGTCCCATGGGTCATATCTGACCTCCGTGGACGATAATTCTCTCTCTCTCTCTCTCTCTCTCTCTCTCTCTCTCTCTCTCTCTCTCTCTCTCTCTCTCTCTCTCTCTCTCTCTCTCTCTCTCTCTCTCTCTCTCTCTCTCTCTCTCTCTCTCTCTCTCTCTCTCTCTTCAATGAGGGGGCCACATTTGGAAGTTGTAAATCAAGCAAAGCATGATACATTTCTCCAGCATGCCCCGACTACTAATCTGTTAATGAATCCTCTCACCCATGAGAAAATTGTGTTGGTAAGCATATGCTGCAATCAACAAAGAGGACTATGCATTCAGCTTATATGCTTGTTTCTGCAGTAGCCCCTGGCTGCAATCTAGTTGTGGATTCTCTCACACTGATCAGGTGCTTGTGCATTGCCTTAGGCATTCAAGGTGCATGCTTAGATGATTCCATCTAAGGAGAGCCCAGGCAATTGCCTGTGTATAAATTACTTGACAGCCCTATTCTAGTGGGGTTTTGTAAGGTTTTAATCTTATAATCCTGTGGGATGTGCAAGCTGATGGAAAGCTCTCAAGCTGAACATCCCACAGTAGGAAAAGTTTTGTGTAACAGTAGAAGAGTTTAATGTTGTCCATGGCCTCTCCATGGACGGTGACAACCCCAGATTGGTGAAGTGGGAGAAGATTACAGATTTGGAGTAGTTCATGCTACCATATACATGTGGTCGTGATGTGTGTGAACACATCAGTACCATATCCATGTGGTAGTGATGTGTGTGAACACACTAGGACCGCCGGGGCATTTTTTCCCTCTTTAGGAGGTTTTTTCCCCCGTGCATTGTATATACGCCCATCACTCTAGGGCTATCTATCTTTCCATTTCACACTAAGTAATACACTCTCTATTGTGTGCCTTGAGCTTCCTTCGTCTTCTCCAAGTTGTGTATGTTTCTCTGCAATCCTAATTCCAACAATTGGTATCAGAGCAGGTTGCGTCCTCCCGGGCTTAGTCGCCAGCTGCTCTAGTACACGCTTGCTCACTTTCTCCGATTTCAGTGAGCTTTGGAGAGCGGTCCGCAGGTCGACAAATAATTCAGGCGAGTCTACTCAGATTTTTGATTTGGGCTCATTTCGGCCTCCGTTTCCACTACAGGCATATCTGCACAGGCAATTTCGTTATTTTGTGCAGAATTTCTGTCAGTGCCATTTTTTGTTGAAGATGATGAAACAGGAAACAGAAGGAAGACAGCAACTCAGAGTAGGAAGAAGATGGAGAAGGAGAAGACACAGAGCTTGTGTACGAGATCTCTGTAGTCTGTCTCTCTGTATTGGAATAATAATTTGTATATAACAAAGCTTATATGAAACCCTAAGAGATAAGGTGTCCTTTCACACCGGATGTCCAGGGGGAAAAACCCAGTGGGAGAAAAGTGCCCCTGGTGAAGCGCGTATACACACTAACACTACTACATGTCTACAAATCCCCCCTGTAGTGATAGTGTGAATCCGTACAAGGTAGCAGATCATCATGTGTATGAGAGTAAGCCCAAAGCTTTTCGGAAAGCTTCAAACTTTTCTCGTGATAACGCCTTCGTAAATAGATCTGCAATGTTATCCTGTGTAGGACAGTAAGTTAGTGTGATCTCCCCTGCATGTAGCCTTTCCCTGACATAGTGGTAGTGAACCTCTATGTGCTTTGTTCTTGCATGAAATACTGGATTCCTTGCAACTGCCATAGCACTCTGACTGTCAGTGAAAATGGTAGTGGGTGCCTGTTGACACTCACAAAGATCTGCCAATAACCTGCGTATCCATACACAATCAACTGTTGCCGTGAAAGCTGCCCTGTACTCAGCTTCACAAGTTGATGTAGCCACTGTGGGTTGCTTCTTGCTTAGCCAAGATATACATGCATTTCCCAAGAAAAAACAATTGCCACTTGTGGAATGTCGTGTGTCAAAATCACCAGCCCAATCTGAATCGCTGTAACCAAGAAGCTGCATAGAACTGTGCTTTCCATACATATCCCCCCTTGGAAAGAACATGGCAAGATTAGGGGTACCTGAAAGGTAACGAAGTATGCGCTTCACAGCTTGCCAATGATGCATACCTGGGCTGTGCATAAATCTGCTTGCTTGTGAAACCCCAAATTGAATGTCTGGACGAGTGTGGCCTGCCAAATATATCAAGCAACCAACCGCTGCTGCATAAGTATGTACATCAAAAGGTTCTCCAGCATCGTGCATGCTCAACTTTGATCCAGTTTCTACGGGTGTAGAGATTGGTTTACAATTTTGCATACCAAACTTGTCCAAAATTTTATGCAAATATTTTGCCTGCAGCATGTATATGCCATCCTCTGATTGCACAAACTGAATACCCAAGTAATAATGTAGCAAACCAAGATCAGACATCTCAAAGGTTTTTCTCAAAGCATCTTTAAACGCTTCAATTTCATTTGCATTATTGCCTGTAAGAAGCATATCATCCACATAAAGTGTTAGCATAATGAGAACTCCATCTCTCTTTTTGACATACAAAGTACTTTCTGTTGGACTATTTTGAAATCCCTGGCCAATCAAATAAGTATGTATCTTCTCATACCATGCTCTTGGAGCCTGTTTGAGACCATACAAAGCTTTACGCAATCTACATACCTTTTGCTCTTGACCTTTTACAACAAAACCACTTGGTTGAATTACATAAACTTCTTCCTGCAAATCACCATTCAAAAAAGCAGTTTTGATATCCAACTGATGCACTTTCCAACCATGATGAGCAGCAATTGCAACTAGTGATCTAACTGTGGACGCACGAGAAGTAGGAGCAAAGGTTTCATCATAATCTATGCCTTTCTGTTGCGCATAGCCTTTTGCCACAAGCCTTGCTTTGTACCTGTCAACAGTACCATCTTGTTTCCTTTTTACCTTAAAAACCCACTTTGTACCAATAGGCTTTTTACCTGTAGGCAAGTCCACTAGATCCCATGTATGATTCTTATGAATAGAATCAATTTCTTGCTGCATAGCATCTTTCCACTGAACACACTCTAAAGCTTGTTCAAATGAATCAGGCTCATCTGCATCACAAAGAGTGCTAAAGCAAGCCAAATATACTTGCTCTCTGCCAAAAGTAGTACCAGCACGTGTTTTCCGTGGCAACGGTGCATCCAACTTGCTATCCTGCAAAGTTTTCTGAACCCATTTAGGCAAGGTTCTTTCTTCCCTGAGAACTTCTTGCTCTTCACGCACAATTTCCTCTATATCATGAGGTGTCACATGCTGATCAAAAGATTGATCAAGATTATCAACCTGTTGTGATTCTTGATTCTCCACAAAAGAAGGAAGCAAACCTTCAAATACATCATGTGTCTGCATATGAGGTACATCAAAAGCAACCATAGGTTGAGCAGTAGTTTCTGCAAAAATTACATCACGACTTTCAAAAATCTTGTTTGTAGCAGGATTGTAAAGTCTATAACCTTTACTTCCACTACTGTACCCCACAAATATACATTTGATTGCCTTATCATCAAGCTTCCCACGTAACTGCTGAGGGATGTGAGCATAAGCAAGACAACCAAAAACACGAAGATAACTGACTGAAGGTTTTTTGTCATACCAAGCTTCATATGCAGTAATGGTCTTCAAGGCACGAGTAGGACACCTGTTCAAAACATGTGTTGCACAAGCAACTGCCTCCATCCATAGCTTATGAGGCAAACTCTTAGCCTTGAGCATACATCTAGCTGTCTCCATTAAAGACCTGTTCTTCCTTTTTGCAACACCATTCTGTTGTGGTGTGTATGGCATAGTGCATTGGTGTTTAATGCCTTTCTTTCCCAAAAAATCCTTAAATGCACCTGACATGTATTCACCTCCTCGATCGGTACGAAGAGTCTGTACTTTGCAACCTGTTTCATTTTCAACCATGGCGACATAATGTTGAAAAACTGCAAACACATCTGACTTTGCTTTGAGTGGATACACCCAACAAAACCTGGAAAAGTCATCAATGAAGGTCACAAAATAAAGGCTGTTTCCTATAGATGGCGTCCTCATAGGACCACATACATCACTGTGTACAAGCTGCAACTTTCGTGTCGCTCTAACTGAACCATCCTGCGAAAATGCAAATCTGTGCATCTTTCCAAGAACGCAACCTTCACATACATGTCTTGGTGGCATCTCCAATAAAGACAAATCATGCACCATATTATGACGTTGTAAAGTCATCAAACTGCCATAACTAACATGCCCAAATCTAGCATGCCACAACTCAGCATCCTGCATGGCCTGAGTCTTTGTTTCTGCAATACATACCTGAATCTGCTTTTCATAACGATCTAGCACAAATAGTCCATTGTCCAGCGTACCTGTAGTGATAAGAGAATAACCATTCTCTCGATCTCGTACAACACATCTGTCATCCTCAAAAATGACCCGAAGACCATTTTTTGCAAGAGAGGATACAGACAACAAATTCTTCTTGATCCCTGGAACATATAAGACATCTGGCAAGCATAAATCTGAACCATCTGAAATGGTAATCAAAATCTTACCAACTCCTTGGATTGGATAAGAAGCATTATTTGCACATGTCACCTTCTTTCCTGCTGGAGCTGCATCCAATGAACAAAACAAATCCTTCCTTGAAGTAATATGCCTGGATGCACCACTATCAAAGTACCAAATCATTTGTGTCTTGTCAACACTGTAAGCAGAAAAATTTGAACATACTACAAAAGCATAAGAATCCTGCACAAAGTTTGCAGACTCTTCTTTAGCTGTAGAAGAATCACCAGAAGCTGAAACAACCAAACTTGACTCTTTCTTTTTTTCTTTAGCAATTCGCTTTTTACACTCACTAATGTAGTGACCAGGTTTCTTGCAGTAGTGACATTTACCTTTCTTCTTGGACTTGTCGGAATCACCTTTAGACTTCTCTGAAGATTGTCCTGCACTAGACTTGGAGTAATGAGCACTCTCTTTACCCCTGTTTTTGTTCTGTACAACAAGAGCATGATCCATACCATCCACCTGTAAAGACTTGTTCTTACGTGATTGATCCTCCTGCAATAGCAAAGCCACTAACTCTTCAAAATGAAGAGGGTCAGGATTAGCTCGCAAAGACAGAGTCAAAGAAGTCTGAAAAGTCAAATAAGATGGTGGTAGTGAATTGAGTGTTTTGGAAACCAAGTCCTTCTCTGGAATCACTTCATCAATGCTAAGCAATTGCTCTTTAAGATCCCTGATTTTTGTAAGATGCTCGACAATATCGTCACCTTCGTCCATCTGTATTTTGTCAAGTTGTTTCTTCAAAAACTCTATTCTGGCAGCGTTTCTTCCTCCAAACATAGCTTGCAGAGTGTTCCAAGCATCCTCAGAAGTTCTGCAAGATCTGATATGTGGTGTGATTGTCCTCTTTATGGTTAAGGCAATCACAGCCATAGCCTGTGCATCTTTAGTATCCCATCTCTTTTGCTCTGGAGTGACTTGTGAGGGTCCTGCACCAACAGCTGCACCACGACCAGGCGTGGCAGGTGCAATGCTACTTGGACGAACTTCATCTCCAGATACATAATCCCACAATCCTTTACCAACCAAAACATTTTTGGCCATAAAAGACCAAAGAGAATAGTTGGTACCATCCAATTTGTCTTCGGATGTAAACGCACCAAAAATCTCTTTCTCCGTAGATTGAGCCATACTGTAGATGCACACAAGAGAGCAAAAGAACCTCCAAGAGATTCACAAATCTCCTCTCCAATCCAAGCAAAACTCTACACAAAATCTCAGCACAAAGCTAAGACAAGCTGCTTCCCAAAAGAACTGTTTACCTGAAGAAAATCTGTCAAAAAGCACACCCTCTTGATCTAAACGCCTCGGAAAAGTAACTTCTGCTACGCTGCTCAGAACGAAATTATGAGGGCTCGAACGGCTTCGAAAGGGGGGTAAAACCCCAGGTCACTTGCTCAGAATACTCCCGGAACGTCGAGGATGCTCCCGCGAACAAATTTTCCGAAAACTGCCTGAAAACTGCGATTGCGCGCGCGGACGCGAAAACGCAAGTAGAGGCTCTGGAAATCACCTCGCTCTGATACCAATTGTTGAAGATGATGAAACAGGAAACAGAAGGAAGACAGCAACTCAGAGTAGGAAGAAGATGGAGAAGGAGAAGACACAGAGCTTGTGTACGAGATCTCTGTAGTCTGTCTCTCTGTATTGGAATAATAATTTGTATATAAACTCAGAGCTACAAAGCTTATATGAAACCCTAAGAGATAAGGTGTCCTTTCACACCGGATGTCCAGGGGGAAAAACCCAGTGGGAGAAAAGTGCCCCTGGTGAAGCGCGTATACACACTAACACTACTACATGTCTACATTTTTTGCATAATAGGTGCCTTATATTCTTCTACGGTTTGTGCTATATAGCACGTGTTGTTCCTGCTCCATTTCTCCTATTTTCGGGCAGTTTTCACATCAGGTACAGCATTTACCATGGCTGACAACAACAACACAGATGTGTTCAAGATGTTTGCTGCTGAGGACAGGTTGGATGGGGACAACTACCCTATGTGGGCTTATATGATGCAATATGTTCTTGTATCAAAGGGCGTCTGGAACATTGTGCAGGGCATTGATGTACGTCCTGGTTCTGAGGATGTAGGCGATGTTGAGGATGTTGCAGGTCTTGCTGCAAGGATTGCGGCTGTTAGAGTTGTTTTGCCTACGGCAGAACAAGCTCGTTGGGATATAAAGGATGCACAGGCTCATGCATTGATTGTGTTGTCTATGAAGCGCACCATTGTTCCTCACATCCGTTAAGCAAAATCTGCAAAACAGGCTTGGGATATTTTAGCAGGTCTTTATGCAAGCCGCAATGAGGCTAAAATTGCTTTGCTACGTAAAGAGCTGGAGTCGAAGATTATGCATGAGGAAGATGATATGGACACTTTCCTTGCTAGTGTCAAGGATATCAATGAGCAGCTTATTTCTGCAGGTGAAGTCATTTCAGACAGTTCACTTGTGTAGACTGTTCTTGATGCCTTACCAGATTCTTACCAGACTTTTGCTAGTACTTGGAGACTTATGACCCAAGGAAATCCAGAAGTTGTCAAGTTTGATGCATTATGCACATTGTTGTTGCAAGAGTCACTTTCCTGAAAAAACAGGACTAGGCAGCGTGCAGTTGAACAGGCTTTTATTGCTTCTCAAAGAAAGGGTGGTAACAGCAATGCAGCCACTTCTTATGGTCCTGCTGCGAGTGGCAAAAATTCTGTTCCTAATGCTTCTGCTGGCAGCAATTTGTCTGGAAATTCTGGTGATAAGGGCAAAAAGAAGATGCGTTGCCATTATTGTAAAGCTAATGATCACTTGATCAAGTCGTGTCCTAAGTTGAAGGCCAAAGAGGCTAAGAAGAAAGAGGGTGGTTCCACTGCAAATGCTGGTTCCACTACAAATGCAGCCATTGTTGAGTCTTCTATAAAAGGAGACTGAAATGCTAATGTTGATACAGAATGGGCTTTTAGCGCTGCGTGCACTTACAATCCTGCTATCCATGATGCATGCTTGTCTTGCTGCAGATTCACATGTGTGGTATTTCGACAGTGGTGCTACAAAGCACATTACCTCACATCGTGAATTGTTTACCTCTCTCGAGTCTGTCCCTCATGGGAATTCTGTCACTTGTGCCAACAATGCCTCTTATCCAGTTCAGGGAGTTGGAAAGATTGTGCTTACTCCTGCTAATGGCAGTTCTTTCACACTTGCTGATGCACTTTATGTACGTGGGATCAAGAAGAATCTCTTGTTTGTATCCGCACTTGCTAGACTTGGACTTGTAGTCAAATTTGTGCATGACAAATGTACAGTTCATGATCTCAGTTTTGGTGATGAAATTGTTGCATCTGGCCTTTTGTGCCGTGGGCTGTATAAGCTCACTTTGTATGACAAGTGTGGACAAAATTTTTCAAATGCTATTGCAGATTCAAGGGCTATTTCATATGCAAAACTTTGGCATGCACGTTTTGGTCATCTGAATTTTGCCAGTTTGCTGCGTTTGCAGAAATCTGATATGGTTGCTTCTTTGCCGCCTCTTGAAGCACCTGTCAAACATGTTTGTGAAGGCTATATTTTGGGTAAGATGCAATGTTCTAAGTTTCCAAAGGATGGTTCAGTTCGGGCCACATGCAGGTTGCAGCTTGTGCATAGTGATGTTTGTGGGCCCATGCAAACTCCGTCCTTGGGCAATTACCTTTACTTAGTGCCTTTCATTGATGATTACTCCAGGCATGCATGGGTATTTCCGCTTAAAGTGAAGTCCAAAGTTTTTATGTGCTTCAAACAATTTATGGCTATGGCTGAAAATGTCTCGAAATGTACTATGGCACCCTCCGTTCCAATCGAGGGGGGGAGTATATGTCTCATGAATTTAATGCATTTCTGGCTAGTCGTGGGATAAAACACCAATGTATAGTGCCTTATACACCTCAGCAAAATGGTGTTGCTGAGAGGAAAAACAGGTCACTGATGGAAATGGCACAATGTATGGTCAAAAGTCAAGCTTTGCCGCATTCTTTTTGGCTTGAGGCCATCATGTGTGCCACTTATGTACTTAACAGGTGTCCTAAGAAATCTTTGCGGTCTATTACTCCATATGAAGCATGGCATGATAGAAAGCCTTCTATTGAGCACATGCGTGTTTTTGGCTATTTGGCATATGCTTTGGTGCCGCAAGTGCAGCGCACAAAATTGGATGATAAGGCTGTCAAATGTATTTTTGTTGGTTATAGTGCTGAAAGCAAAGGTTATAGGTTGTATCATCCGCAAACAAAACTGTTACGAAATAAGACGTAGCTAAATAGATAATTGAGTTGATTACTTAACGAAGAGAGACAGATTTACATACACGAGATTATAGAGTAGAGAGAGAGAGAGAGAGTACACATGATATATGTGGTTCACCCAATGTGGGCTACGTCCACGGGAAAGCAGCCACTCAATGGCTTTAGTACTTCAAAACAAGAATTAGTTTACAAAGGGATTATACCTTAATGGAGCTCCCGCCTTGCTTCACTCTCACCACCTCACACTCACCTTGTTGCATCAACTTCACACTATGAAATGTGTGTAGAAATGGCCTCCTTTTATAGGCCAAAAGGGCTACCCTCTCTTATGAGAGGCAGCCATGTGTAGCCGCCCTTGTGCGAATAAGTCCAAATTGGACACTCCAATCCGCCCATATGTGGCCGCCCTTGAGAAGACAAGTCCACTTTTGAATTCGGCCACCTGCCATAGACTACCGACCACCGACCAACCGACCGGTTGTTTTCCTACCACTTTCTGGCTGCCGTCCGGCCATAATATTTCAACGAAAAGGAATATTCCGTCGAGGGGAAAAAAAGTTGCCCCTGATTCTTGTCCGTGAAAATTTTGCTTTCCGGTGAGTGATTTTCCTTCACGCACGATGGCTTCTCCTCATAATGGGGGCCTTACAAATGTGCGCTTTTACCACAGAAAATTACAAGGGTAATCTCCCACTTGGAGACTGATCTCCAAACCAAACCTGTGACTACTTTCCATCCTGGCTCCTTATCCTTGAATGCCGATTGGAGATGAGCAAAAGCTCAACTTCTCCTTGTTGACCACCTTTGTAAACATGTCTGCAGGATTTTTACTTGTATGCACCTTTCCTAGCTTTAGCTGTCCCTCTTCCAAAAGAGTGCGTATGAAGTGATATCTCACCTCAATGTGCTTTGTCCTTGAATGAAAGGCTGAGTTCTTCGCAAGATGGATAGCTCTTTGGCTATCACTGTACAAGACACGATTGTCTTGTTTGAATCCAAGCTCTTCTAAGAATCTGTGAAGCCACAGAATTTCTTTGCTTGCCTCCGTCATTGCTACACACTCTGCTTCCGTGGTAGAAAGTGAAACCACTTTCTACATCTTTGAAGCCCAGCTTACTGTTGTGCCTCCAACCGTGAACACATAGCCAGTAGTGCTCCTTCGAGTATCTTTGTCACCTGCCATATCTGCATCAGCATACCCTTCTAGAAAAATATCAGTTCCTCCAAAATACAAAGCATTTATTGTTGTCCCTTTTAGATACCTAAGTATCCACTTCACAGCTTTTTCCAATGCCCTTTACCTGGGTTGTCCATGAACCTACTCACAACTCCCACTGCCTGTGTAATGTCTGGCCTTGTCCAGACCATAGCATACATTAGAGAACCTACCGATGTAGCATATGGAACTTTAGACATATAGGCTATCTCCTCTTGTGTCTTTGGACACATATCCTTCGTTAGTTTAAAGTGACCAGCCAAAGGTGTAGAAACTGGTTTTGCATTTTTCATTGCAAACCTTTCTAGTATCTTCTTGATGTAATCTTCTTGAGATAGCTTTATTGTCTTCTTCGTCCTATCCCTTGATATTTTCATACCAAGTATCCTCTTTGCAGCACCTAAATCTTTCATTGAAAAATATTTAGACAGCTCCTCTTTTAGGTCTTTGATGTCCTGCATGTTAGCACTTGCAATCAACATGTCATCAACATATAACATTAGGATGATGAATTTCCCATCTCCCAAATTCTTCGTGTAGACGCAGTGATCTGAGTTGCATCTTGTGAATCCTTGATCCAACATCCATCGATCAAACTTCAAGTACCATTGTCTTGATGCTTGCTTTAAACCATACAAGCTCTTCTTTAATCTACAAACCATTTTCTCCTTACCTTTTACTTCATACCCCTTTGGTTGAAGCATGTAGATTTCCTCCTCTAAGTCACCGTGAGGGAATGTCATATTGGCATCCATTTGCTCGAGATTTAGATCACGAGTAGCCACTAGGCTTAAGACAAGCCTAATTGAGTTCATTTTTACAACAGGAGAAAATATTTCATTTAGGTCAATACCTTTCTTTTGAGAAAACCCTTTTACCACAAGCCTAGACTCGTACCTTTTCTTCCCACCTTCTTCTTCCTTCACCTTGTACACCCATTTTTTTTGAAGTGCCCACTTACCTTTAGGCAACTCAACCAACTCCCATGTTTGGTTGCGATGTAGTGAGTCCATCTCCACTTGCATGCTCTTCGTCCATTCTTCTTTGGATTCATGTTGCATAGCTTCTTCGTATGATTCCGGCTCTCCAGAATCTGAGATCAAGAGATGGTTGAAGGAAGGAAAAAACCTTTCTGGAGGTCTACTTGCTCTTGTAGATCTTCGGGGAATAGGTTGAGGCTCCTCATTTGGTTGACGTTGTTGCACATTGTCACCGTTTGCAGTCCTTGAGTCTTCACCGTCCTCAAGCTCCATGTACTCATCACCTGTTTCTTTTGTTTGTTTTCTTCCAAGTAATCTTTGTACATATTTTGTTCGTTAAAAATTACATCCCTACTCCTTAATATTTTACCATCTTCAGGATTCCATAGGCGATACCCAAAGTCACCTTCTCCATAGCCAATGAAGAAACACTTTTTGGACTTTGCATCTAGCTTTGATCTTAGGCTTCTATCTATGTGCATGAAAGCCTCACACCCAAACACTTTGAGAAATGCATAATTCACCGGTTTACCTGTCCATGCCTCTTCTGGAACTCCCCCATCCAATGTTGTTGAGGGTGACTGTTTGATTAAGTACACAGACGTACTTACAGCTTCCGCCCAAAGCTCAAGCGGTAGGCCTGCATGTAGCCGCATGCTTCGTGCTCGCTCCATGATTGTCCTGTTCATTCTTTCCGAAATACCATTTTGTTGAGGTGTCCTTGGGGTTGTCCTTTGCCTCCGAATGCCATTGCTAGCACAAAAGCTTTCAAAAGCTTGGCTGCAATATTCACCTCCATTGTCAGATCTGAGGCATTTAACCTTGGTACCTGTTTCATTCTCCACAAAGGCTTTCCACCTTTGAAATATGGAAAATACATCGGATTTATTCTTCATGAGATAAACCCATGTTTTTCTAGTCGCATCGTCTATGAATGTTACATAGTACAATGAGCCACCAAGCGATGGTGTACTTGCAGGACCCCAAACATCAGAATGAACCAACTCAAGTTTTTTATTTTTTCTTTCATTTCCTGATTTTTGAAATTTTACCCTCTTTTGTTTACCATAAACACAATCTTCACAGAACTCTAAGTCCACTTCTTTCAAACCTGGTAGAAGCTTCTTTGTTTGAAGGATTTGCATTCCTTTGGCACTCATATGCCCAAGCCGGTAGTGCCACACTGCACTGTCAACTTCTGTAGTTGCTGCACAAGCTGAAGGTTGCGTGCTAACAGTACACAAGTAAAGTGTACCGACCTTTTCTCCCTTGGCAACCACCAAAGATCCCTTTGAGATCTTCCACCGTTTGTTTCCGAATGCAATGTTGTGACCTTCATCGTCCAATTGTCCGGTAGAGATCAAATTTTTGCGAAGAGAAGGAACATGCCTAACATCTTGAAGCTTCCATTCATTTCCGTTAGCAGTTTTGACAAAAACTGTACCTTTGCCGACAATCTCACAAGCTTCATCATCTCCCAAGTATACATACCCAAAATTACCTTTGGTGTAGTCTTGGAGATGTTGCTTGTGTGGTGTCGCATGGAATGAAGCGCCGGAATCTACTATCCAGGAATTAGACACATTGTCTAATGAGAGAATTAGAGCATCTTGCTCTACTTTACTTGCCACATTGGCCTCCGATGTTGGCTTGTTGTCTTGAGACTCTGTCTCCTTCTTCTTCTTGGACCAGCAATCCTTCTTGACGTGGCCCTTCTTGCCGCAGTTCCAACATTCAAGAACTGACTTTGTGCGTGACTTGCTCCGCCTTGAGCGATCACGACCCTTTTGGTTTTTGAACCTCTCCTTAGGCCTTCCTCTTGTTTCCACTGATAGTGCAGCACTTGATGATTCTCCTGTGCTTCTCCTTTGTATTTCCTCGCTTAGAAGAACACCCACAACATCATCAAACTTAAGAGTATTTGTGCCAGAGATAGAATTACTTACAGCCATCACAAGGCTGTCCCAACTATCCGGTAGAGATGATAGTATAAGGAGAGCTCGCACTTCGTCATCGAAATTGATTTTCACTTATCGAAGTTGACTTATGTTTGTGTTAAAGTCATTTAGGTGTTCTGCAACTGAACCATTCTCTGCCATCTTTAGATTGAACAAGCGCTTCATAAGAAATACCTTATTGGATGCCGATGGTTTCTCGTAGAAGTCGTCAAGTGACTTCATCAAGTCCTCCGTGGTCTTCATCTCCAAAACATTGAAGGCCACCGTTGACGCCAAGCTTAACCGGATTGTTCCCAGTGCCTTTCAATCAAGGACAATCCATGCTTCATCTGCCATTGTTGCTGGCTTGTTCGCAAGACCGTCTAGTGGCAAATAGAGGTCCTTCTGGTAGAGATAGTCTTCAATCTGCATCTTCCAATGTTGGTAGTTTTTGCCGTTGAACTTCTCAATCTTGAGCTTCCCTTCCTCCGCCATAACTCCCACTCAATTCAAGGAATCCTTTCCTTGAGATAATTTAGCTACGAGCAAACCTTGCTCTGATACCAGTTGTTAGGAAATAAGACATAGCTAAATAGATAATTGAGTAGATTACTTAATGGAGAGAGACAGTTTTACATACATGAGATTATAGAGTAGAGAGAGAGAGAGAGAGTACACACGATATACGTGGTTCACCCAATGTAGGCTACGTCCATGGGAAAGTAGCCACTCAATGGCTTTAGTACTTCAAAACAAGAAGTAGTTTACAAAGGGATTATACCTTAATGGAGCTCCCGCCTGCTTCACTCTCACCACCTCACACTCACCTTGTTGCATCAACTTCACACTATGAAATGTGTGTAGAAATGGCCTCCTTTTATAGGCCAAAAGGGATGCCCTCTCTTATGAGAGGCACCCATGTGTAGCCGCCCTTGTGCGAATAAGTCCAAATTAGACCCTCCAATCCGCCCATGTGTGGCCGCCCTTGAGAAGACAAGTCCGCTTTTGAATTCGGCCACCGGCCACCGGCCATTGACTACCGACCACCGGCCAACCAACCGGTTTTTTTCCGACCACTTTCTGGCCGCCGTCCGGCCATAATATTCCGGCGAAAAGGAATATTCTGGAGAGGGAAAAAAGTCTCAGGGAGCCTCCGCCCCCGAGGCCCCTAAAGTTGCCCCTGATTCTTGTCCGTGAAAATTTTGCTTTCCGGTGAGTGATTTTCCTTCACGCACGATGGCTTCTCCTCATAATGGGGACCTTACAAATGTGCGCTTTTACCATAGAAAATTACAAGGGTAAATCAGGCTCCATACTTAACAAAAACGTATTCTGGTTTCTCGGGATGTAGTGTTTGTGGAAGATTCTGTTCATCCCTTGCTGTCATGTACTAGAGACAGTAATGTAAGCTCACATGACATTTATGACACTTTGTTGCCTCTTTTCAGTGGTGGAAATACAAATGTAAGTTCCAATGAGGCAAATGTATAGCCTATGGCTGATGCAGATGTACATTATGTACTTGATGAGGAAAGGGCTGAAAATGAGCAGGCTAGAGGTATGCCAAAATGGCTGGTGCACACTTTGCGTGACAGTAATTTGGATGCACCTTTGTCTAGTCATACTCGTTCAGGCTCTCGCCATGCATCTTATGCATCAGATTGTTATGCTTTGGCTCTGTCTAGCTTACATGATGTTGACGAGCCGTTGTCTTTTGATGAAGCACAGAATTCAAAAAATTGGATGGCTGCCATGCAATCAAAATATGATGCACTTATAGAAAATGACACATGGAATTTATGTGATTTTCCTCCTGGCAAAAAGGCCATTGGTATGAAGTGGGTTTACAAGTTGAAACGCAAGCTGGATGGTGAGATCGATCGCCATAAGGCTCGACTTGTTGCAAAGGGTTATGCACAGCAAAAAGGCATAGATTATGAAGAGACTTTTGCTCCCACTTGTCGTATGACTACTGTGCGTTTTCTATGTGCATTGGCAGCTCATTTTGGTTGGGATGTACATTAATCAGACATTGTTACTGCTTTCTTGAATGGTGACATATTTGAGGAAGTTTATGTAACGCAGCCTCGCGGTTTTGTCATAAAAGGACAAGAGGACAAAGTGTGCAAATGTAAGAAGGCTTTGTATGGGTTGAAGCAATCTCCTCGTGCTTGGTATGAGAAAGTTGACACTCATTTTGTTAAGCAATGCTTTTGTAACAGTCCAACAGAAAGCACATTGTATGTAAAGTGTGAGGGTGATGTACTTCTCATTGTGGTTCTTTATGTCGATGATTTTCTGATCACTGAACCAAACGAGAGACATATTGTTGAATTTAAGGCTGATTTGAATGCTACTTTCAAGATGAAAGATTTGGGGATGTTGCATCATTACTTGGGCATACAGTTTAGGCAGTGTGATGGTGGTATTGCCTTATGTCAGAAAAGTTACATAGAGACATTGCTATGTAAGTTTGGACTTGAGGATTACAAACCTATTGCCACTCCCATAGAAACAGGTTTAAAGTTGATTCTACATGATGCTGGCAATCCTGCTGATGTCACTCTTTATCAAATTGTTGTTGGCTGCCTCATTTATGTATGCAACACGAGGTTGGATATTCAGTTTGTAGTCTCACACGTCAGCAGATTTATGCATAGCCCAGGGTCTAAGCATCGGGCGGGCTTTCAAGAGAATTTTCCACTACCTTAGTGGCACTTTACATCTTGACTTGTTTTATCCCAAGGGGGGATCATTGCCGCCAGACTTACATGCTTTTTTGGACTCAGATTGGGCTGGTTGTTTTGACACGCGAGTGTCCACAAGTGGTTTTTGTTTCATGCTTGGCAGTTCATGTATATCATGGTTGAGCAAGAAGCAACCTACTGTGGCCACTTCGAGTTGTGAGGATGAGTACAGGGCAGGCTTCACAGCTACGGTTGAGTGTGTATGGCTCAGACGCCTTATGGCTGATTTGGGTGTTGAACAAGACACTGCCAACACTATCTACACTGACAGTCAGAGTGCATTGGCAGTTGCGAGGAACCCAGTTTTTCATGCTCGCACAAAGCACATTGAGGTGCATTACCACTATGTCAGGGAGAGGCTCTCAGCTGGAGAGATTAGCTTGGCTTATGTGCCAACACAGGACAGCCTTGCAAATCTTTTCACAAAGGCATTGTCTTGTGAGAAGCTTGAAGCTTTCCGCAAATCTTTGGGCTTACTCCCCTTTGTGGACTGATCATGTCCTCAGGGCATGGCACTTCCTTTTACTCATGTGCCAGCTCTCGTTCACCGCATCACTCCAGGGGGGATTTGTTACCATATACATGTGGTAGTGATGTGTGTGAACACACTAGGACCGCCGGGGCATTTTTTCCCTCTTTAGGAGGTTTTTTCCCCCGTGCATTGTATATACGCCCATCACTCTACGGCTATCTATCTTTCCATTGCACACTAAGTAATACGCTCTCTATTGTGTGCCTTGAGCTTCCTTCGTCTTCTCCAAGTTGTGTGTGTTTCTCTACAACCCTAATTCCAACAGTTCAGTGTATTCAGAGAGGCGAAGGATCGCAACAAATATCGCTTCAAATGCATTAGCATTCGTGGCGACATGTATGACCAAGTACTTCAGCTGCACTACATGGTGTACCAAAAGCCCCCCACCAACATGGAAATTAATTCGGCTTTTACGAAAGGTTTTGTAAAACAATTTAGTCCAGTGGCAATTGCAAGTGGCTCAATCATGCAGTTCAATTGGGCTGAGTTTGTTGTCCAGCATTTGCAGGATCTTTGAGAAAAAGGATACTACAATGCCCATGTTTAAAAGTGGAGGGTGAGTAATATCCACCCCTCAAGTCAAAAAACAGAGGAGGGCTCTGCAGAAACAAAGGACGATTGTGATGGCCAAGTAGCTCTGAACGTTGTTTCTGCTGCCATGGCAACACCCGTCTCTATTAACAGCTCTCACAAAGTGACAGCAAGCATGTCATATTCCGGGCTCTCTGATTTGCAGCACATCATGAGTGCAAACGACCATCTCAAAAATTGACTGCAAGATGCTAAACAGCAGCTCAAGAATGCGGGTCAGGAGCTTGAAGCTACGAGGGTTCTGAAAAGCAAGCCATGATATGGTCAACCCTATAGTACTTGCTATGAGACATAAGCTTCATGATGCTGAGAATGAATTGTGGTGTTTAGGCCTCACTGACAGTGTGGATGCAAGGAGAGAAATAGAGCTCAAGGTAAAGATCGAGACACTGAAGGAGACACTGGATGGTTTGGCATTTCCTCACAGTGAGGACACCCCCACTGCTGTTGATATTGACATAACATGTCTTCATGTAAGTGCCGATGGTTTTTGTGATTGAACCTTATATTTTGAATATGTGCACAACTATCCTATGTAGTTACCATGCCTCCGTTTTGATTGGTTTATAGATTAATGTGGAGGTGCAGGAAGCAAAAGTGCACGCCTGTGACAGTCAATTGCAGCCTCTCATGCAAATAAGTAGGATGATACAAGGCTCCTTCATCCCCACTTCCCTATGCAAGATAGCTATGGACACTTTTACAAAGTGTACAGGAGGGATACGCGATGGGACAACAAGCAACGTGTGTATTGGCTGTGGTCTGCCGCTGGAAGTACACGAAATCAGTGCAATGGTCAAAATGCCATGTGAGCATACCTATCACCTAATCTGCTTTGTTGTTGCATTCTCCCTGGGGACCAAATGTAGAGCTTCCACCTGCCAACAGAGGAGACCATCTGAATGGTGTGGCAAGGTCATAGGGCAAGGACCTCCAATCACACAGAATTCTAGTAAGATAATGTTAAGGAACAGTTATCCAGCCTTGATTCCTACACTAGCCCTGTGTATGCTAGTTAGCATAGAAGGTATGCTAGTTAGCTTAGTGGGTATGGTGTCTAGCATATTGTGTATGGTAGTTGTCAAACCTAGTTATGCTAGTTTGCATAGAAGGTATGCTAGTTAGCTTAGTGGGTATGGTGTCTAGCATATTTTGTATGGTAGTTGTCAAACCTAGTTATGCTAGTAAGCATACTATGAGATATAGCTAGCATACATTGTCATGGTGGTAAGCATATTGTGTATGCTAGTTAGCACAGATAGTTATCCTAGCTAACATATTGTGAATACTAGTTGGCATTTTTTGTATGCTAGTTAGTATATTGTGTATGCTAATAAGCATACCTTCTACGCTAGTTAACAAAATATGCATGCTAACTAGCATAGAGAGTTTCCCAGTTAGACACAAAGTATGCTAATTAGCATACCCTGTATGTTAGTTAGAATTGTGAATACTATTTGGCATTTTTTGTATGCTAGTTAGCATATTGTGTATGCTAATAAGAATACCTTCTATGCTAGTTAACAAACTATGCATGCTAACTAGCATAGAGAGTTTCCCAGTTAGACACAAAGTATGCTAATTAGCATACCTTGTGCGCTAACTAACATACAGGGTATGCAAATTAGCACACATAGTGTGCTAACTAACATACAGGGTATGCTAATTAGCATATATAATATATTAATTAGCATACTTTTTATGCTAATTAGAAGATGATGGCTAGCATGCAAGTATGCTAATTAGGAAAAAGGTATGCTAATCAGCATGCATAAGGATACCTTTTCTTATATTTATCATACTTGCATGCTAGTCATCATACACAATGTTCTAATTAGCATAAAAAGTATGCTAATTAGCATACCTTGTTAGCTAGTTAGCACACATGGCTAAACACAATGTTCTAATTATCATAAAAAGTATGCTAGTTAGCATACCTTGTTAGCCATGTGTGCTAACTAACTAACAAGATATGCTAATTAACATGCCGCTTATGCTAATTAGAACATTTAGTATGATGGCTAGCATGCAAGTATGATAACTATAAAAAAAGGTATGATAATTAGCATACTCTGTATGCTAGGTAGCATTTGGTGCATGCTAACAAGCATTCAAAGTTTAGTTAGCATACCTTCTTTGCTAGCTAGCAAAATGTGTATGCTTGTTAGCATACCTCTATGCTAGTTAGCATACATTTTGAGCTAGCTAGTATAATTTGTATTATAGTTAGCATACCTCTTTGCTAGTTATCGTAATGTGTATTTTAGTTAACATGCACAATATGCTAACCAACAAAAATGATATGCTAATTAGCAAAGACGTTATGTTTATTAGCATAACTTATCCTCTAGTTAGCATACCATCTATGCTAGCATACATTGTATGCTAATTAGCATACCATTTATGCTAATTAACATAGCATGTATGCTAATTAGCACACCATCAATCATAAGCATACCATTAACATACACACAATTTTGCCTATTAACATTTTATATATGCTAATTAGCACACATTCTCTGCTAGTTAGCATACACACTATATTCACACTTCCTTGTTAGCATAATTTGTATGCTAGTTAGCATATTAATCATGGTGGTTAGCACACTTTGTATACTAGTTAGCATAGTTAGCATAGACAATATGAATGTCTACAAGATATAGATGCCTACCATACATGGAATGCTACTTGTCACATTATGCATACAAGCAATCATAATGGTATCGATGAAAATTAACGGGTGAATGGAATACACGGGTATCAATGATGCAGGATATGAACTTGACAAGACACCTGTCAATCAAAGGAAAGAAGAGAAGCTCTGTAATGATGAATCTGATGATCTGGATAGACAGCAAGAAAGGGCAAATGTAATGCCACAGCATGCGACAACGCACGAGGCTGCTGCAGATGGTAAAGAAACAGATGATGAAGATGAAGATTTTATCATGATTACTCATCCCAAACCCAAGCCCCTACAAATAATCAAACAAGCGTCTCAGAGGAAACAGTTAGGAGTGTGCAGGAGGAAGGTAGGAGTGCTCAAGAAGAAGGTTTCAATACTGACAGTGGGTTGACTGCCCAAGACCCCGGTGATGATAGCCCCCTACAGGGTTTTGTAAACAGGGCAAGAGAAATTGCAGTTAGTTGCCCTGCATGATTTGAATTATACCATTGCATGCAAAACCATACAAAAGCAGCGTATTGCCAAGGCTAGACAGCTACAAAAAGAAAAGGCCGAGATTGAGAAGCGCTTGGCTAGCTATCTTAAATGCTTAATGAAAATAAATGAGTACTTCAGTTATGTTCATCCCTCGGGGGAAGTTATTTATGTTGAGTGGTATGCACTGCCAGACCCAATATGCATGCCAAAGCCATTGCCAGATGAGGGGTGCGCTTTGGTTCTTGATTTAAATGGCCTGCTTGTTCAAGTTGTAGAGCCAATGCACAGCGACATTCCCCCTAAACATGCAGGGGAAATGATAAAGTACAATGTGCAAGATAGGAGGTTGGTATTTTGTTGCAAAGACAGCCACAAATTTTTGGATTGGTGCCTCCGTTTTTTCCATGTGTATATACGGAGCCTCAGTATGGCACTTAAAGTGAATGCAATATTAGAAACAATATTCAAAGAGCAGCGGGATAAGTTGAGAGGTGTTTTTACACAAAGTCATTGTACTGGCCAGCCTTGGCAGATATATAATAAGCCTGTATTCTTGAAGGATTTGAGATTGTTTTGGAAGAACTGCAACTTTGGGCCACAAAACAGTGTAATTATTGATGATAGTATGTACAAAGTGTGCCAGAACCCTGAAGGAAGTTGGCTTGTTACTCCTAAGATAGAGGACCAGACCAAAGAACAGCGGCAAAACTTCCTGATAGATACTTTGAGCAGCTGGTTGTTCCTATGGATGCAATCAAAGGATTGTGCAGTGTATACAGCTGAAAATGCGTTTGATAATGCCCCATATTTTTTTTCACATCAAGTGATCAGGAAGCTGGAATCAAAAATGCACCGGCATATAGTAGCCCAGCGTAATGAGGCCATGCATAGGAGACAAAGGGAGGCTGATGAAGAAGCTGAAAGACATAAGAGAGAGAGAGAGAGAGAGAGAGAGGCTACAAAGGGAAAAATTAGAGAAGCAGCAGCAAGAAGAAGAAGAAAGAGAGTTGCAAGAACCAAAATCTCAGCAAGCAAAGAAGCAAACGGACACTGGGCAAAAGCGAGTGTACAAGCGTGCTAAACCACGATCTTATCCAGAATAGGAGGCTCTCTGTAGTTTTGTAACATTATGAGGGAAATTTGTAAGTTGCCTTTCCAATGTTTGTAACTATTCCGACATTCACTTCAGATAGTAATGATCAGATCTTGTACTATTCTTGTTTTTAAGACAATACTATGTGTACTATTGGCGTCTTGAAAACATTGAATTTGTATACATTCTCGTTGTAAATCAGCAAAGGTATGCTAATTAGCGTAACGTTTATGCTAGTTAGCAGATTGTTTATGCTAACACAACCAAAACAGTATGCTAATTAGCATACCATGTATGCTAATTAGCATACTCAAAGTAGCTAATTAGTTAGAATACATTCTAATTAGCATATTGAGAATTTTTGCTTGTGCTAACTTCCACTCACAGCATACCATAGTATGCTAATTAGCATACACAGTATATAGAAACTGCCATGTTTTCTCCTTGAAACCAGCAATGGTATGCTAATCAGCATACTGTCCATGCCAACTGGCATAAACAATATGCTAATTAGCATGCTTGGTATGCTAATTATCATTCCTTGAATTAGCATATTGTGGATTTTTGTTTTTTCTAACCTCCACTCACAGCATAGTATGCTAATTAGCATACACAGTATATAGAAATCTGCCATCCCTTCTTGAAACCAGCATACAGTATGCTAATTAGCATACATGAAATGCTTATTGGCATACACAGTATACAGAGAGATGTTATCTCTTATCCTTGAAACCAGCGAACCTATGCTAATTAGCATATTGTTAATGGTGTAGACTATGCTAATTAGCATACCCACAGAATGCAATTTTACTCACAACACAGTATACTAATCATACAAAAAGCTACCATCTCTTCTCCTTGAAAACCAGCAAAGTTATGCTAATTATCATATTGTTTATGCTAACTAGCACATATAAGTTTATGCTAATCAGCATAAACAATATGCTAATTAGCATTAGCATACACAGTATACAGGAAGCTGCCATCTCTTCTCCTTGAAAACCAGCAAAAGGTATGCTAATTAGAACATTTTGTATGCTAACTAGCATTAACAGTATGCTAATTAGCATACAATTTATGCTAATTAGCTACCCACAAAACACAATGAGACAGGTTGTACAAATGATCTCTCTTAAACTGAGACCCCTCTGGATAGACACCAAAGCCATGTATACACAAAGCACACAAGAGACACAAGATACCCAAGTTTTTGATAAAACTGCATTATATCCGAGCAAGAAGTATATTGAAGATGTAGTGATTACAACTTAAAAGCTGAAGGTCATGCTATTATAGATTGCTTCATAGCTTTCTAGGTTGATTGTGTACACCTATCGTCTCCTTGGGATGTGCTCCATGGGTATTTTGATACATCGTACCAAATGTGAAAGTACGTGGACGATAGGCTTCTTGTGGTCTAGCTTGAAGGTGTATGCATCCAATTTCTCGTAATACAGACCTTGCACAACATATGAGCCTCTATCAATTGCATTGCCCCACTCATCGAGGTACCCCTTCTCCACATTCTCCTTTGCTGCAACACACTTGAGCAAGTAGAAATCCACATCCTTGAGGTTGGTCGAAGCATCTGGATTTATAGCAAATGTGTCGCCAGCACATAGAGCGCTACTCAACACATCATGATGACCTTCGTATGTGAAGTCATCGTAGGCGGTTGCTTCATCTTTTGAATCTGACACAGCCTCATCAGGTAATGGCAGTAGAGTATGATAATCCCGAGGCTGCACGTGAGCTTTATTGACGCAGCGATTCTATCTTTCGTGCATGCATGCATCACAAAAGCATGCCAAGGCTCTTGTTGCAAGGGCAGTTGGATCCCCAAGGTTGTGGCCACGAAAAGCATGTAGAGAGCGAGTTTTTTCCACAGTGGCACAATTCCACTTCACCTCCCTGTTCACTTCCCCCTCTTTAACCTCCCAGAACACACGGGCACATTCCCTTTCTTTTGAAGGATAGTGTGAAGGTGCTCCCTGGCTTGGCAATAAGCAACCACATCAGCTGCACACCACAAAATATCTCCATTAGGTTTTAGATGTTCATGGGTCAAGGTTCTTTTCACAACTGCTCCTGCACCATCATGCTCTCCCTTGCCGTGCCCTGATCCAAAGAAGAACCAGCTCATCCCCATCTCTGTGAGTCCACCATATCTTACAACGAAGTAAAAAGGCCTGGCTCCCTTGAACTGTGAGGCCGCACCATCAGACCACACCGAATGTTGCTTAGAAGTGACACCCTGTTGTTGTAACCAGTCACGGTGTAGCATGAAGCAATGTTGCACGAACAATGTGTCATGCACCTTGTCATCTGATATGAAGAAGTGGATGGTTTTGACTACCTCCCCTGCCCTGTGGTAGTATGTTATGTGTACAAAAATGGTTACTTGACTTGAGTGCCAATGCATTGACTGAATCTCATTATGTTCCTTGAAGGCGTGATTCTCTGCAAAATCAACAACTTACACGACAACATCATCCAAAAATTCGAAGAAGGAAATCCTTGAATTGTTGAACTTGCCATCGAGCCACATAGTTATGAGTGATAAAGAGCTCCAAGTTGGTCTTCAAGAGTTGAAGAAACTCCCAGCAATGCATTTCTTTGTGCAAAAGATCTTTTCTTTTGTTACTATTTCCATGCTTGTCTTGAGCTAGTACATATGCAAATACTTTCACATTAATACTATTACCTGGCTTTGTTGTCTCCAAGCAACATAATTCCAATGTATTCACTCCACCTGTCAAACACTCTCCCATCAGGCATTCCCTTCTATGGAAAACTGCATCTGCGAGAATTGGACAGAGAACAGACTCCCACATATGTGTGAAACCTTTGAAAGTGTGATGTTAAGCCAAGAAACCCTTGCTAATGTTCTCACCTGGGGCACAAATACTGCATATACACTCACAACTTACTCTATGCAGCCCAAAAGCACAAGAGCGCATGTGGTTCAGTGTGTCCTTCAAAAAAGACATATGCACATGGTATTCTCAACAGCATGTGTATCTATCCTTCAGCCGCCTACAAAAGAATGGCTTCAACATCTCAAACATTCTCATGCCAATCTTGCAATCTGGATGTTTTTCCTTGAATCTATGAAAGAATTCAACCTGCAACATCCAAATGATGATTAGTATTCAAATTGCTAACTCTAGGACATCCAGCAATTTCATGAAAACAAATCATAGTGACAATCAACATCCTAATGTGCATGCAACAGCGTATGTTAACTAGCATAAAGAGTGTTAGATAGCATATATCTTGTGTTTACCAGGTAACTCTGTATGTTAGGTAGAGCACAAGGCATGCTAACTAGGACAGACCATATGCTAACTAGCATACTCAATAGGACACCCATCATGTTGTTGAGCATAGTAGGTGTTAACTACTAGCAGAAATTATTTAATTAGCATACATCTTGTGCTAACTAGCTAGCTCTGTATGCTAGGTAGAACACAAGGCATGCTAGCTAGCATACTCCATATGCTAACTAGCATGCCTAGCCAAGCTGCTAGTTCTAACTAGCATACTCCATATTCTAACTAGCATACTAGGTATGTTAACTAGCATACCAGGTATGTTAATTAGCATACATATTGTGTTAACCAACTTATTTTGTATGCTATTTAGGACCCAAGGCATGCTAACTAGCAGAGTCCATATGCTAACTAGCATAGTCTATATGCTAACTAGAATACTCCATATGCTAGCTATCATACTCACTATGCTAACTAGTATACGCATTAGGACACCCATCATGCTATCGAGCATACTAGGTGCTAACTAGCATAAATGATGTTAATTAGCATACATCTTGTGCTGACTAGCTAACTTTATATGCTAGGCCCGAACACAAGGCATGCCAACCAGCATACTCCATATGCTTACTAGCATTACCAGCCCAATTGTATGCTAGGTAGAACACAAGGCATGCTAGCTAGCATACTCCATATGCTAACTAGCATACCCAACCCAGCTGCTAGTTCTAACTAGCATACTAGGTATGTTAACTAGCATACCAGGTATGTTAATTAGCATACATATTGTGTTAACTAACTAGCTCTGTATGCTATTTCGGACCCAAGGCATGCTAACTAGCAGAGTCCATATGCTAACTAGCAAAGTCCATATGCTAACTAGCACGGTCTATATGCTAACTAGCATACTCCATATGCTAGCTATCATACTCACTATGCTAACTAGTATACGCATTTGGACACCCATCATGCTATCGAGCATACTAGGTGCTAACTAGCATAAATGATGTTAATTAGCATACATCTTGTGCTGACTAGCTAACTCTATATGCTAGGTAGAACACAAGGCATGCTAACTAGCATACTCCTTATGCCAACCATCATACTCCATATGCTTACTAGCATACCCAGCCCAACTGCTAGTTATAGCTAACTAGCATAACCCTTGTCTTAAATAGCATACCCATCATGCTAGTGAGCATACTAGGTGTTAACTAGCATAAGTGGTGTTAACTGGCATACCTTTTGTGTTGACCAACTAACTATGTATGATATTTAGAACTGAAGGCCTGCTAGCTATCATACTCTGTATGCTACCTAGCAAACTCCATATGCTAACTAGCATAATCACTTTCTATTAGAGAACGTACTTATCGTGCAATTGAGCATACTAGGTATGTAACTAGCATACTAGGTTTGTTAACTAGCATACCAAGTATGTTAATTAGCATACATATTGTGTTAACCAACTAGCTCTATATGCTATTTAGAACCCAAGACATGCTAACTATCATACTCCATATGCTAACTAGCATAGTCAATATGCTAACCAACACAGTCCATATGCTAACTAGCAAAAGTCTACAGATCAGTATGCTATTGATCAGCATATACAAGTTACTAAGCACTAGAGATGCAATGTATAAAATGCATAAGTTATGGTACAAGTATTTGATTGATCACTTGAGGCTCGTCTAGGAGATGCACTGGGTGTTCTATGTACCTATTCCTCCCCATAGTCTTTTGACAAACATCCTTCTTGTTCGGTGAAACGCGAGTCTCCACTTTCCAAAATGTGTAGACCAATTCCTTAATTTCATTTGTGATAGGGCTATGACGGTGTTGCTTGTGACATGCAACCAATGAAAACAATCGACCATCAACATCGGGCTTCGCCTGTCGTGATTTCGCCTTGTGCAAGGTGTGACGATTGACATTTAGGCCCCTGGCAATTTTTGCAATAGGCATGTTTTCCTTTGAATTCAACATCATCTACAATGCTGCATTCTTCAAAAACAACTCCTCATTGGAACCTGGCTGCTTGACGATAGCCAGTGTACTGCGGACATTGGAGACAATTGCAGTCTGTACAACAGCCTCCTCCTGGAAAGACTCATCATGGATCACCTGAACATGAGGATGCTGAGCAACAAGATTCCAGATTTCCCACTTTTCTTCTGTACTAAAACCTTCGGTCCTACTCTTGAAAGCTCTCACAATCTCGGAGGAGATTTTCTTTTTCTCCTCATCGTTGAGGGCATGATGTTGTCGCTCAAATTTCATTTGTTTCTACTCCCGTTGTTTCCTCTTTCTTACTCTCTCATATTCCCTGATTACAGAAAGAGCTGGATCTTGGGAATTGTAATTCATTGCCTGTAGTGGCTCTCTTCTGCTTTTTCCTGAGAACTGTAGACGTGCATAATATGTTACTTACTTAAAATCGCTTAAATGTATAGATGTATAGATGTCAACAGTTGATGTTGTAATACACACATACTATGAACAAATGCCCTCACAAAACCAATGACTTCATTTGGAGTAGGTGGGCCACACATAATATTTGCTTACCATCAGATTACAGTACGGCTCCATTTCCAGCATTGGAGCTAGTGGCAATAATGTTGGCTGTTGGTTCTCCATTTTTGTAGTTCTGTGTCAGAACGAGAGAAAGAGCTCAGCTTTGACAACTAATCTGTCAAGCAAGATTCCCGGCGCAAAGAACGAGAGAGAGAGAGAGAGAGAGAGAGAGAGAGAGAGAGAGAGAGAGAGCGAGACTCAGCAAACCGCCTGCTAGTCTGAGAGAGAGAGAGAGAGAGAGAGAGAGAGAGAGAGAGAGAGAGAGAGAGAGCAAGACTCAGCAAAGGCTTTCTACTAGTCTGAGAGAGAGAGAGAGAGAGAGAGAGAGACAGAGATAGAGAGAAAGAGAGACTCCCCACGTTGTCTTCAGTAACTGAAAACAAAAGCACGTGAGGAGGGAAAATAATTCTTTTATGGAACAATTAAAATTCAAAGAACTTGCCCATCCGTTTTCAGTATATGCTAACAAGCACAAGTAACTAGCACTGTCTGGGACAACATATTCAATGACACGTTAACATGCTTCTACCCTACTGTACTTTACATTACACATAACTAACAACCTTAATACTAACATCTTATCACAAAGAAAACACGGTACCTTTCAAAACCTCATTAACAAAGAAATACACAGTAGCAAAACAAAATCCTTCTTCTCAACACACACACCTTCCTTCCCTACCTTTCCTAAAATTGAAATTGCACCACAAAGAAGCACAGAGTGCCACTCAAGCTTAGTGTATGGCATTTTCCCGGCAGAGCGGCGCCAAAAATGTGCGCATTTGTCGCACGTGTCAATGCAAGGAACTTACCGATACACTGTGTGTGAGCCACAAATGGCTCCAAGCACGCAACTAGCCTAAACTAGTAAGCTCAAAGATGGCAATGGTGTGTCACTCACCACTCTATGCTTGCTATCATGGAGGATTCCTCGCCGGGAAGAAGAAGGAGCCACCGCTACACTGCGCTCAACCGCTTCGCCGCCGCCGTGCCGTCATCGCAATGCTCTCTCTCTCTCTCTCTCTCTCTCTCTCTCTCTCTCTCTCTCTCTCTCTCTCTCTCTCTCTCTCTCTCTCTCTCTCTCTCTCTCTGACACACACACACACACACACACACACACACACACAAGGATAAGAACAAGAAGAAGATGGAGATGGAGCAAGAGCACTCTTCAATTGCACAAATGAGAGAATAAGTGAATTTTAGGTTTAGTTGACTTTTATATGAGCTCGCTCCATTCACACTTGGGCGCCCATGCTTAGCCAACTAATCCCTTGAATGTTCCAATTAGAGTGCTCCTCTCATCGGCGATCACTCTTACCCTTTTCCTATTGGACCTAACCTGAGTTGATTACTTGTAATTATTGGTCATCGGTGTGCACTAGAACCCGATGAATTTTGGCAAAGTTTTTTATAAGGTCACACATCAAAATTTTGCATCAAGCCGATCATAGATCAAGGCTGATTTGGAGTAGGTTAAGGCTTGATTTACACCAACTTTGGATGGGTCAAAATTGGACGCGTAGCCAGAGTGCAGGTTGATCAGGCGCATAGTTTGAAATTCAAACTAAGACACATTGAGGGTACATCTAGTTATCAATAGAAGTGGTTCCTTAGTAGATTGCCAGTCATCACTATGCTACACACTCTTTGACTAGTTTTACTCATTAGATCATGTGAGACCTAAATTTTATATGTAAGATAGGGGTATGATAGTTTTCTTCATTGATTGTAGTATAAGCATAGAAAGGGGGGGTCATATTCCCTAATATAAGTCATATATAGGGGTTTTATTAAATTTGTTCGCTCGCAGGTGGCGTCTTGTTTTGTACATAGAGTGAATTCCCCGGGTAAAAAGTTTTCCATTAAAGCTTGAGAAGGAGAGAGAGAGAGAGAGAGAGAGAGAGAGAGAGAGAGAGAGAGTCTTCTTGCTTCACACATGAGCTAGTGTGAGTGTGTGTGGAATAATTCCTTGAGAAACTCAGCCCCCTCTCTTGGTCGACCCCTCATGCTATTTCCTCGTGTTGGCTTCCCATTGGTGGCTTCCCATTGGACACCTCCACGCTTAGCCAATAGGATTTAAGGAGCATAAGTGATATTCTTTTGACATGTGTCCCCTTTCCCCTTTTGTGAGAGATTTAGCTAATTAATTAATGCAACTAAACTCTCATTGGACCCCTTTGTCTCCTGGCCAATAGGAATCAGGCAAGCCATTGGGCTGTTGAATGCTCATTGAACCCCTTGGGTCTCGAGACTGTCCAATAGTCTTCTAGAGAGCTTAATTATTATTGGTTATTTTATTGTGTTTTTAAATTAATTAAACTAGATTTACTCTAGCCTAATTCTCATTGGTCCACCTCTATGGCCATCCAATAGGATTTGAGTGCACCTTGTGGGCATCTGGGCTAGGGAGCTGACATGTGTCCCTCATTCCCTTTCTGTAAAGGAAGCTTGTGAGTGTGTGTGTGTGTGTGTTTCTCTCTTTTCCCCTACTTCTAGGGCTTCCCCCCTCCTATGTAGGAACCTTTGAAGACTTTTTGTACACACATAAAGCATCCAATTTAACTAATCTTTGACCATTGGACACAACCTTTGAATTTTGGAACCTTGGCATTTTGGAAGTCTTAATGGGCTGAACCTTAGGGCCTTTAAAGCCCATTGTTGCACATTTCTCTTTTGCAGATGCCCCCCCCTTTGGAGCCCTATTTTCCCTCCTTTGGATCCCTACTATGGCTGGTCTACCAGCTTAACCAATATTCTAGCTTTTTCTCCCCTGGCACTTTCCCATATTAAATGATTAGTTTAACATGAGAAAATCATTTAGGAAAATTAGATATTAGTTATTATGACACGGACATATGTTGATCCATAGAGAGCAGAATCCACCAATCAGGCAGTCAAAAGATCTACTCTTGTATCTCGTGCACCTGAGTGTTTCAAGCCATGATTGCACTATTTGTTAGTCACTGATTGCGGCGATGATCCCACGTATTATAAAGAAGCTATTTAGATGGAAGATAGATTGAAGTGGGAGCAAGCTATGCAATTCGAGTATAACTCAATCTTAGCCAATGAGACTTGGGAATTGATAGAGTTACCAAAGGGTAAACAAGCATTGACTTGCGAATGGGTGTACAAGAAGAAGTACACAGCAGAAGATCCCAAACCTAAGTATAAGGCTAGATTGGTTGCTAAATGATTTGAGTAGAAAAAAGGCATAGATATCCTTTACTTTGAGCTATGAGAGCATTATTGCTCGTTCTTTCTCTTAGTCAAACATATGTCGTTTAAGAGAGAGAGAGAGAGAGAGAGAGAGAGAGAGAGATTTCTTGTAAGCAAAAAAGGGTGTTCAAAGAGTGGTAGTGTCACAAAGGCTCTCAAATGATGAAGGAACCTTACCAAGGAGCTTGTGAACTAGATTGAACACTATGAAACCACACTCCAAGAATTGCCGCTTGATCCAAAAAAAATCCTGATATTTTCAATGATGTCGTTCTCTATAATAGTCTACTCATCCAATTCCTTCTAAGGTTTTAGTAACTTCAAATGTGAAATTAGCTTGTAGAAATAGAGACTAGAAAGAAGGTTAAGAAGCTTTACATAGATCAAGGAGAAAAATTCATCTTAAATGAATTCAGCAAATATTGCAATGACCATTGCATCAGACACTTATCTACACACCAAAGCAAACTAGATTTTTTGAATGTCACAATCACACTCTAGTAGAGATAGCATGTTGCATGCTCAAAGATAGAGACAATGCTAGATTCTTTTTTATTGGAAGCGATAAATACATCTATGTGTATCCTCAATGGAACCTACAAAAAGGAATTAAAGAATATGACACCTCAAGCAACCCACTCAGATAAGAGCCTTTAGTTTTTCATTTTAGAACTTTTGGGTGTTTTCATATTGGAAAGTGTGGAAGTTACCACAAGATGACTATTTTATTTTCCCAGGACTAAGACTATCTACAAAAAGCTATGCTTTGAGGAGGAGTGGATTTATCACCTCAACATGATTTGGTCCAAAAAGTGGGCTACAAGCAAATGTGGCCAAGTTCTTGGGAATATCTGGAGGGCCATTTTGTGATGAAAGAGACAAAGTCTTTCTCTAGAGATTTTGTTTAAATTCATTCCGAGCGGCAACAAAGCCAAAGCTAGGGGTCTTATCATCGTTGGGTCTTGCATCAAATACAGGCACCCAAATGAATCACTCATGCACTTATTTTGGGGATGTCTGAAAATCATTCCATATTCTACAAGAACCAAGATATACACCAAGAGCATGGAGTGTGCCTTCTTGGGATATATTGAAGAGTTTAAAGCAAATTGACTCTATCACCTTAAGACAAAGAAGATACTCACACATTGACATGTGGAATTTGAGGAAGAACCACACTCATTGAAAAAATAGGTACTTCCATTATTTCATCAAATGAAGAAATAACTGATCATGTGCTAGTTCAAAGTCTTGTATGAATTGTGGAGGAGAAGGTCTTCGATGAAGATAACTCATGTGAAACAAACCAAAATTGCGGAGGAGAAGTTGTTCGATGAAGCTAGTTCAAAGTCAGCTATAAATTGCGGAGGAGAAGTTGTCCGATGAAGATAGCTCATGTGAAATCAAGCAAGTTGTTATAGTACCTCAAGAAAAGCTACTACCAAAATGTGCAACTATTTGATGACCACAATCCTCGTGTTGATACTCATGAGGTAGTAGTAGTTGGCTTGCAAAGGTTAAGGAGAATAAAAGAGCAAAAAGGGGCCTCTGAACACATCAAAATATGGCTCTAATAGTTGAGACCATGAGCTCTATAACTTGGATCCAGCATCTTTGGAGGAATTTTCATGGTTGATCCACTGTGGAAAGAAGCAATATTGTCCAAGTAGCCAACATTATGACGAACGACTTGGGAGCTAGTGGATCAGCAAACAAAGTAGAAGGTCAACATAAAGTGGATTTGAAAAGTCAATTACAAGGTTGAGCGCTTGCTGAAAAAGTACAAATAAAAGTTAGTAGCACAAGATTTTTCACAAGTTGGTTATTTATGCTAAGAATTGGCCTATTTTTCAAGTGGATGTAAAATCAACTTTTCTAAAGACAAACCTCAAGGAGAAGGTAAATGTAGCTCAACAACAAGTTTTAAGTTGCCTCTTATAGAAAACAAAGCTTGCAAGTATGGCCTAAAGCACACCCCAAGAGCATGGTTTGAAAGAGTAACTAGCTTTTACAAAAAGCTTGAATTTAGAAGGTGTCTTTTTTCCAAATTTGTATATGTTAAGGAAGAATGAGATATATGTCATTGATATTTAGTATGTGGATGATTTGATTCTGACATGTGATCATAAAGAATGCATTGGTGAAACTTACAAGCAATTAAGCTCAAACTTTGAAGTGACACACTTGGAGCTTTTACACTATTGCTTAGAAATTGAGGTATGGTAAAATTTAAATGGTATCTTCATTTTTCCCACAAAAAAAAAAAACATACATCATAAAGGCATTTGGGATGATGGATTGCAATGCCATGAGCATTTCTATGGACTCTCCATCAAAGACCCTTCCACCGCAGTGGGCATCAAGAATTTTTGGGGGGTCAAAGAAAAGGAATAAGTCAAGCGATGATTTTATGAGCAATTCCTTTTATCGTAGCTTAACTACAAGGTCTTCTAGGTATAGCCTCTAGTCAGCTCTCAAACATGAAATACTTTGCTCTCACGATTAAACAGCTTAATTGACCAGAGAGAATTGAGAAACTTGCCCATTGTATTAATAGTTGACCTCTAGTACCTCTCGATCGTTAAATCAGTGACTCCACACTTCTTTATTTTTTGACCTTTACAATTGCTTATGCATTTGATTATATTATATTTTAATGTTTTACTGCTAACAAATTGTTTAATATTCTATTCACAATCAATTTGTGTGCCTTCAAATGTAGATGCTTTTTAATTGTATATGAGAATGCAATTACTGTGCCAATTTTGGTTGATTTTCCAATGATTGGAGAAGGCTAAGAACATTCAATCTCAGATGCTCTTCCACCTCGACAAGCTGGCTTCATCTCAATAGCTTCCGAGGAAGGGGGCATGGTAACCCTCATGGACACCCTATCACCTTTGATAAACGTCTTATTATTTATTTGATTGAGTCATGGACCGGACTTGTCGGTCCAATGGGTGTGTAGGTGATTGCCGATGATGAGAGACGTACCACTTATCTTATTTTTATAGTATTTTTGCAACGACCGGCCACTGTGGGCGCCCAAGGTCAAATTCTTATAAAAGGTCCATTTGACCTAAAAATCTTCATTCTTTGAGGTGTGAGCTAAGAAGTGCTCTTGCTCCATCTCTATCTCCTTCTCCTTCGTGTGCTCACATGTGTGTGTGTGTGTGTGTGTGTGTGTGTGTGTGTGTGTGTGTGTGTGTGTGTGTGTGTGCACGCACGCGCTTGAGAGAGAGAGAGAGAGAGAGAGAGAGAGAGAGAGTGTGTGTGTGATTGAGCATTGTGGCGGCGAGGCGGTTGAGCGCGGCATCGGTGGCGGCTCCTTCTTCTTTGCAGCACAGGATCCTTCACGACGAAAGAATTGAGTGGTGAGTGACACACCATTGTTTCTTTGAGCTTGCTAGGACTGTCTGCGTGTGTGCTTGCAGTCTTGCGAGGCTTGCACACAGTGCACAAGCAAGTTCCCAACCTTTGACACGTGCGGTAAAGCGCAGGAAACTTGAAGGGCTTGTATTTAACTTTGAACCTCCGCTTGCTAAGTAGGGTTACCCATTGCTTCCTATAGCTTCCCAACAACAAGATAGTTGAAAACTCTGCAACCATCATCAAATGTTACACCATGAGCTAGATCTAAGTTATCAATATTAATAACATTCTCTTTATTATGTTGGGCCATGATTAAATTTCCTTATATGTGTACGCTAGCTCTTCATTAGGAAGGGAATGTGGTCTAAGAGGTTAGGAAATAAAACATAGTTAAATAGATAGTAGAGTAGCTTACTTAATGGAGAGAGAGAAATTTTCACACACAAGAGATTATACAGTAGAGAGAGAGAGAGAGAGAGAGAGAGAGAGAGAGATCACACACGATAGACGTGGTTCACCCAATGTGGGCTACATCCATGGGAAAGCAACCACTCAATGGCTTTAGTAATTCAAACAAGAAGTAGGTTACAAAGGGATTATACCCTTAATAGAGCTTCCACCTTGCTTCACTCTCACCACATCACACACACCTTGTTGCATCAACTTCACAATGCATCACAATGCTTCACCTTTTCAATCCATTTTTGTGTGTAGAAAAGGCCTCCTTTTATAGGCCAAAAGGGCTGCCTTCTCTCATGAGAGGCAACCGTGTGTAGCCACCCTTGTGTAGACAAGTCCAAGTTGGACTTTTCAATACGCCCATATGTGGCCACCCTTGAGAAGACAAGTCCAATTTGAAATCGGCCACTAGCCATTGAATTTGGCCACCGTCACAGACTTTTGCCCATCGGCCATGGGCCATAGACTCTACCGACCACCGGCCAACCGACCGTTCGCTGACCACTTTACGGTCGTCGTCTGGCCATAATATTCTAGTGACAAGAATATTTTGCAAGTGAGTTTTCTTCACGCGCAATGGCTTCTCCTCATAATGGGGGCCTTACAAATGTGTGTTTTTAACACAAAAAATTAGAAGGGGTAAATCAGGCTCCATACTTAAGAATCTCCCACTTGGAGAGTGATCTCCAAACCAAACTTGTGACTGCTTTTCATCTGGTCTTCTTATCCTTGAATGCCAATTGAAGATGAGCAAAAGCTCAACTTCTCCTTATTGACCACCTTTGTAAACATGTCTGCAGGATTTTCATTTGTATGCACCTTTCCTAGCTTTAGATGTCCCTCTTTCAAAAGAGTGCATATGAAGTGATATCTCACCTCAATGTGATTTGTTCTTGAATGAAAGGCTGAGTTCATTGCAATATGGATAGCACTTTGCTATCACTGTACAAAACACAATTGTCTTTCTTGTATCCAATCTCCTCCGAGAATCTATGAAGCCACAAAATCTCTTTGCTTGCCTCCGTCATTGCTACATATTCTGCTTTCGTGGTAGAAAGTGACACCACTTTCTGCATCTTTGAAGCCCAACTTACTATTGTGCCTCCAATTGTGAAGACATAGCTAGTAGTACTCCTTTGAGTGTCTTTATCACCTGTCATATCTGCATCAGCATACCCTTGCAAGAAAATGTCAGTGCCTCCAAAATACAAAGCATTTGTTGTTGTCCCTTTTAGATACCTAAGTATCCACTTCATAGCTTGCTAGTACTCTTTACCTGGATTGTCCATGAATCTACTTACAACTCCCACTGCATGTGAAATGTCTGGCCTTGTCCAAACCATAGCATACAGTAGAGAACCTATGGATGCAGCATATGGAACTTTAGACATATAGGCTATCTCATCTTGTGTCTTTGGACATATATCCTTGTTAGTTTAAAGTGACTAGCCAAAGGTGTCAAAATCGATTTTGCATCTTGCATTGCAAACTTTTCTAGTACTTTCTTAATGTAATCCTCTTGAGATAGCTTTAATTTCTTCTTTTTCCTATCCCTTGATATCTTCATACCAAGTATCCACTTTACAGCACCTAAATATTTTATTGAAAAAGATTTGGAAAAGTCTTCTTTTAGGTCTTTGATATTGTGCATGTTAGCACTTGCAATCAGCTTGTCATCAACATACAACATTACGATAATGAACTTCCCATCTCCAAAAAAAAATTGTAGACGCAGTGATCTAAGTTGCATCTTGTGAATCCATGATCCAACATCCAAAAAAAAATTGTAGACGCAGTGATCTAAGTTGCATCTTGTGAATCCATGATCCAACATCCATGGATCAAACTTCAAGTACCACTGTCTTGATGCTTGCTTTAAACCATACAAGCTCTTCTTTAATCTGCAAACCTATCTCTCCTTACCTTTTACTTCATACCCCTTTGGTTGAATCATGTAAATTTCCTCCTCTAAGTCACCATGAGGGAATGCCATATTTACATCCATTTGCTCAAGGTTTAAATCATGAGCAGCCACAAGGCTTAAGACAAACCTAATTGAGTTCATTTTTACAATAGGAGAAAATATTTCATTGAAATCAATACCTTTCTTTTGAGAAAACCCTTTTACCACAAGTCTAGACTTGTGCCTTTTCTTCCCACCTTTTTTTTCCTTCAGCTTATAGACCCATTTGTTCTGCAATGCCCACTTACCTTTAGGCAACTCAACCAACTCCCATGTCTGGTTGCGATATAATGATTCCATCTCCACTTGCATGCTCTTCATCCATTCTTCTTTGGATTCATGATGCATAGCTTCTTCGTATGATTCCTGATCTCCAAAATCTGAGATCAAGAGATGGTTGAAGGAAGGAATGTATCTTTCTAGAGGTCTACTTGCTCTTGTAGATCTTTTGGGAATAGGCTGAGGCTCCTTGTTTGGTTGTTTTTGTTGCAAATTGTCACCGTTTGCAATCCTTGAGTCTTCACCGTCCTCAAGCTCCATGTACTCATTACCTGTTTCTTTAATTTGTTTTCTTTCCAAGTAATCTTTGCATATATTTTGTTCATTAAAATTTACATCCCTTCTCCTAAAGATTTCACCATCTTCACGATTCCATGGGCGATACCCAAAGTCACCTTCTCCATAGTCGACAATGAAGAAACACTTTTTGGACTTTGCATCTAGCTTTGACCTTAGGCTTCTGTCTATGTGCATGAAAGCCTCGCATCCAAGAACTTTAAGAAATGCATAATTCATCGATTTACCTGTCTATGCCTCTTCTAGAACTCCCCCATCCAATGCTGTTGAGGGTGACCACAAAGATGTACTTACTGCTTCCGCCCAAAGCTTAAGCGGTAGGCATGCGTGTAACCGCATGCTTCGTGCTCGCTCTATGATTGTTATGTTCATCCTTTCAAAAATGCCATTTTCTTGAGGTGTACTTGGGGTTATCCTTTGCCTCCAAATTTTCTTGCTATCACAAAAGCTTTCAATTTCTTGGCTGCAATACTCGCCTCCATTGTTGATTTGAGGCATTTTACCTTGGTACCTATTTCATTCTCCACAAAGGCTTTCCACCTTTGAAATATGGAAAAGACATCGGATTTATTCTTCATTACATAAACCCATGTTTTCCTAGTTGCATCATCTATGAATGTTACATAGTACAATGAGCCACCAACGGATGGTGTACTTGTTGGACCCCAAGAATCAGAATGAACCAGTTCCAAGTTTTTATTTTTCCTTTCATTTCTTGCTTTTAGGAATTTTACCTTTTCTTGTTTACCATAAACACAATCTTCATAGAACTCTATGTCTACTTCTTTCAAACCTGGTAGAAGCTTCTTTGATTGAAGGATTTGCATTCCTTTGGCACTCATATGCCCAAGCCGATAGTGCCACACCACACTATCAACTTCTATAGCCATTGTGCTAGTTAATGGTTGGTGCTAACAATAGACAAGTAAAGTGTACCAACCTTTTATCCTTTAGAAACCACCAAAGATCCCTCTGAGATCTTCCAACACTTGTTTCCAAATGCAATGTTGTGACCTTCATCATCCAATTGTCATATAGAGATCAAATTTTTGTGAAGAGAAGGAACATGCCTAACATCTTAAGCTTCCATTCATTTCCGCTAGCAATTTTGACACAAATTGTACCTTTGTCGACAATTTCACAAGCTTCATCATCTCCCAAGTATGCATACCCAAAATTACGTTTGGTGTAATCTTGGAAATGTTGCTTGTGCAGTGTTGCATGGAATGAAGCCCCAAAATCTACTATCTAGGAATTAGACACATTGTCTAATGAGAGGATTAGAACATCTTACTCTACTTTACCTACCACATTGGCCTCCGATGTTGTCTTGTTTTCTTGAGACTCTGACTCCTTCTTCTTCTTGGACTAACAATCCTTCTTGACATGGCCCTTCTTTCCGCAGTTCCAACATTCAAGAACTGACTTTGTGCACAATTTTCTCTGTCTTGAGTGATCACGACCCTTTTGATTTTTGAACCTCCCCTTAGGCCTTCCTCTTGTTTCCATTCACAGTGCAACACTTGATGATTCACATGTGCTTCTCTTGTGCATTTCCTTGCTTAGGAGAACACCCACAACATCATCAAACTTAAGAGTATTTGTACCAGAAATAGAGTTACTTACAGCCATTACAAAGCTATCCCAACTATCTGATAGAGACATCATCAAACTTAAGAGTATTTGTACCAGAAATAGAGTTACTTACAGCCATTACAAGGCTATCCCAACTATCCGATAGAGACATTATTATAAGGAGAGCTCGCACTTTGTTGTCAAAATTGACCTTCACGGATCGAAGTTGACTTATAATGGTGTTAAAGTCATTTAGGTGTTTTTCCAGTGCACCATGCTCTACCATCTTTAGATTGAATAAGTGATTTACGAGAAATACCTTATTGGATGTTGATGGTTTCTTGTAGAGGCCGTCAAGTGACTTTATCAAGTCCTCTATGGTCTTCATCTCCAAAACATTGAAGGCCACCGTTCATGCCAAGATTATCTCGACTATTCCTAATGCCTTTTGGTCAAGGACAATACATGCTTCATCTGCCATTGTTGCGGGCTTCTTTGCAAGACCGCCTAGTGGCAAATAAAGGTCCTTCTGGTAGAGATAGTCTTCGATCTACATCTTCCAATGTTGGTAGTTTTTTCCATTGAACTTCTCAATCTTGAGCTTCCCTTCCTCCACCATTACTCCCACTCAATTCAAGGAATCCTTTACTTGAGATATTGTAGCTATGAGAAAACCTTGCTCTGATACCAATTCTAAATAAGATGTAGCTAAATAGATAGTAGAGTAGCTTACTTAATGGAGAGAGAAAAAATTTCACACACAAGAGATTATAGAGTAGAGAGAGAGAGAGAGATAGAGAGAGCACACACAATATACGTGGTTCACCCAACATGGTCTACATCCATGGGAAAGTAGCCACTCAATGGCTTTAGTACTTCAAACAAGAAGTAGGTTACAAAGGGATTATACCCTTAATAGAGCTTCCACCTTGCTTCACTCTCACCACCTCACACCCACCTTGCGCATCAACTTCACAACACGTCACCTCTTCAATCCGTTTTTGTGTGTAGAAAAGGCCTCCTTTTATAGGCTACACATGGCTGCCCTCTCTCATGAGAGGCAACCGTGTGTAGCCGCCCTTGTGTAGTCAAGTCCAAGTTGGACTCATTAATACACCCATATGTGGCCGCCCTTGAGAAGACAAGTCCAATTTGAAATCGGTCATCGGCCCTTGAATTTGGCCACCGCCAAAGACTTTCGCCCACCGGCCATTGACTATCAACCACAGGCCAACCGGCCATTCTCCGACCACTTTACGACCACCATCCAGCCATAATATTCCGGTGAAAAGGAATATTTTGGCAAGTGAGTTTTCTTCATGCACAATGGCTTCTCCTCATAACGGAGGCCTTACAAATGTGCGTTTTTAACACAAAAAATTACATGGGGTAAATCAGGCTCCTTACTTAACATAAGAGGGCCTCTTTATTTGCCATGGGATTAAAAATGAGATTATGGAATGGACAAATGTGTGGATGCCATGTGGATTGAAACGGTGTGTATGGCAGGGCTTAAAAGTGAGTGGTCAAATTTGTAGGCATGGATACTCTTTTTCAACATATAAAAGAAAATCTCTTATAATTTCATAAATTAAACTTTTCTTTGAAAAGTTGGTTCTTACCTCCTACTAAAGATCCACATTTCTCTATGAACCTCATTACGCACCTCTCCCTAAACCTAAAGATTTGCAACATATTCTACTCTTAGATCTTCTCTTTTTCTTTTCACAATAGGTTATGTGCTCCTTCTTCTCCATTAAGCTCTCTAGAGTGGATCTACTTACCTCTATAGCTTGTTTGCACCATCTTCCCCAACTTGCAGGTGGAAGGGCATAGTAGTGAGTGGCATTGATCATCTTTGTGTACCTTCTAAACTTGATCTTTATGCAACTAAGAACATGGTTGTGCATAGATTAATCATAAATTTTGTGTGTAGGTTGTGCTAATATTCCCCAAGGCATCAATAGGTACTCGACAACCTAGGAGTGTTATTGACTCCATTTCTTGCAGCAACGTACAAGACAATAGTGGTTGTTGGGTGACTATCGCCTACAAACAATTGATGTGGATGACAATGTAACCAAGCTCAAGAGGTGCACACAAGGTCTCAAGAAGACACATAGCTTCTTGGGCCCACCATTGGAATGGAAGAATCATGGAGTTCAAGAAAACACAAGACGGTAAGCGGCTTGCAAACGTGCAACATGTGTATGTCACTTCACAATTGAAGCTAGGGACTTCATTGGCTCCACCAAGGTTTCTTACAAACTGTAATTCCACTCCTCTATTTGTTTCTAGGATTGTCTATTTTTTTATTTTCACCTTATACGTTGATTTTAATGACTGCAAGATTTTTGTTGCTTGTTCATTCTTATAGACATTTTTCCATCCAATTTTGCAGACTGGGATCCAATAGAATCCTTCACAGGGACCTTTGACTCAACAAATTACTCTATGCTGGTTGTCCATCCTCTGAGCTTGCCTCATGGGACATATTTCCTATAACCATACTTATGTCACACCTAGGCAAAATGGGTATGGTAATCTTTCTTCCATTCACTCACCAAGCTTGCAGATTCTAGAATGGCCTAAGCCAGATAATGCATTGATAATAGTAACCAAAAGGAGAATCAAGGCGGATGTGCATGTACAGTAATGAAGTTCACCAATGGTTCCCATAAAGCAACAATAACATGGTTTATGTCTCTTCATGTGTTTGTCTATATTTTTCAATTGCAGAGTGTCCACCAACAATGTGGATTTGCAAAGGGGATAGTGTGATAAATGAATTCCTTGTAGTTGGATGGGAAACCAAGGTGGTCAACCATCAAAGAGATAAAATTAAGTGCTTTGTAGTTGGTGACAAATTGCCATATTGCAAAGCAAATCATGCCAATGGTCTTTCCCTATAGAAAGTGGAAGCTAATTATGGAAGAATGGGAGGCACTAGACTCTAATGTTTCCTGCTAGAGAAATCAATGATCAATTATTTTTTAAAACTATATTTTAAGTTGATTTGAGGTTAGTTTTGAGTGTTTTTAAAAAAGTGACATTGGGTATATAAGTCACTTTCTAGTTTCCTAAACTTCATTTCTCACATTCAAAAATTCTAGCTCTAAGCTCTCTTGTCATCTTCTTTGTGAACAAACACATGGAAATGTCCTGTGATGCAGTCCTCGCACAACCAGAAAAGGTTGGCCTTGCAGATCATGCGCGTGAACCACTTAGTGTGTCTAAGGGGACGACCGACATGCACAGGTCATTCTCAACCTGGATGCAGAGGCATTCCAAATATTTCTTGATTACATGGAGCACCACATATGGAAGAATATGCCATAGTGTTCAAGGGATCCGACACGCCATGGTTACTAGTGGATTTCCTAAAACACCTCTATATAGACAACAACAACAAAAAAAAATTGTTATTGAGGTTTTGTCAAAGGGCTCATCGAATGGGACTAGAAGACAGAGAATGAGACTGACCTCATAGACTTGGGTATGGGGTGCATAGGCACCCAATTCATTTCTTGGGACATGGTTTTGGTTTTACTTGTGCTTGAGGGCATAAAGAAGGGAAAATCAAAGGAAAAGGCCAACAAGAAACCCCATGTGACCATTGTGGAGGAGTCAAATGAAGTTGTCACAAAGATTGATGTGCATACTGCAGCATCTATGGCACTCGTCCTCTTCCAAGATCCCAACTCCATTGAGGAGTAAGATCTGATGATAGAGGGAGATGAGATGTTGGAGGAATTCCTTGACCTCCAAATTCTCAGTTTGCATGCAGTGGTGGTGGAGGGTCATTAATTTTTCTTCCTTGATGAAATTGCTAAAACACTAGGACTTAGAGAAGATGATTTGCTCTCAATGCTTGTTATTCACATTTTTTTTTTCATCTAATTATCATGAAAGAAGGAATGAAAAAAAACACAAGCATAGCCCCAAATAAATCTAGTATATATATGTAAATAGTGCTAATAACTTTATTTAGCATAGGTGATCAAAACACACTTTCAAGGTTTTGCATGGAAACCCCTATATTTTGTTCTATGTTTACCATTAATATTAGCGGATGAGATTTCTATATGTAAATAATGGGTTGGAGGATATCTTCATGAATAAATAGGTGTTTCACATATGTTTGAGTATTTTAATTTATATGTTTCCTTTTTTACTATCACTTGTGAATATCCATATAGAATAATAAATAAAGTTAGATGATTTATTTCACAAGGAAAACAGCTTGAGATGGAGATATTCAAAGCAGATAAACATTTCCTACAAATTTCAAGGGGGCTTCAATGCAAAAGGAGAGGAAGAGTTCTACTTGTAATTGTCTTCCTAAGATGGGTAGTGTGCAACCGCTATGGAAAAAGAGATACCACTATTGTTCTCCATAGGCTTTCATGCAAAGTGAAAAAGAATGGGGACACATAGTACATAGAAAATTAAATATATGAAGGATCTTGGATAGTATTGAAATTGAAAAAGTGAACTCATCACTTGTTGTCAAAGTGCAAACTCTTTTTTGAGTCTATCTCCTAGTATTTTAGTCAGCATTTTCTCTCTCTCTCTTGTTTCTTTTACAATAAAAATAGTCTTGTGACCAATCATCATGATCCCGAGGACTTGTTTGAGTCTCTCTAGGACTCTAAAATTCATCTATCCACCATGAAAAAATAGCCCCTATCTTTTTTCTCTATTTTTTATTTTACACACTCTCTTTCATCAGATACACACACAGACACTTATTTTCGCTAGCATGAAGAAGAAGCTTCATAGATTTGGCTATGGCTTCTATGTGTACATCTAATATTCTGTTACTTTTCTAGCATAATTCATCTCTATTTTCTTGTTCTATCTCATATCCTAGCTCCACAACTCTAATTTCCTATGAGTTTCAGATACACACACACACACACACTTATTTTTGCTAGCATGAAGAAGAAGCTTCATAGATTTGGCTATGGATTCTATGTGTACATCTAATATTTTGTTACTTTTCTAGCATAATTCATCTCTATTTTCTTGCTCTATCTCATATCCTAGCTCCACAGCTCTAATTTCTATGAGTTTCATCCATAGAAAGAGGCAAACAAAAGATAAATTTTGCAAAGTACCAACTCCATCCAATGGAATCAATATATGATACATGGAAATGATGGCAAAAATTCAGTAACAAAGAAGGAGAATCTTTCAGATTTGGCTATTTTCTCATTCCACCAATTTCACCATTTGTAAATTTCTCATTATGTTGTCCAATATATAAATCCATCCTAACACTAACTCTAACTCTAATTCTTACTAACCCAAATTCTAGCGCTATCACCTATCTCTTCACCTAAATCAATTACCTCCTAAAGGAAGTTTTATTATGTGTAATTAAAAGTGAACATGCAAATTCTAATCCCTCCAAAACTTATAAAACAAGGGCTCTCTTTGTAATTGAATACATGATTAAAAAAAAGTGAGAAGTGCAGAGAAAAAGAGTGCAAGAGGAAGTGTGAGAGAAGCTACAAGCTTTGTGCAATAAGTCATGCATTATGGCATGCTAGCTTTGTGAGTGCAAATAGTCATAACCTTTACCTAATGCTTTCTCAATCCATGAATGCAAAGTGCTTTGTGTCGTGTATGCCAAAGATAAGAGAGGAGAGGAACTGGAGGTTGATTTTACAACTGTATGCTTATTTTGGTATTCTCATCAAAGAAAAGGTGGTTTTGGGCTCCGTGTCTTGATGGTGTTCTTTCATCTCGTGTCTACTATTTTACATCATGGAATCTACCCAATTGGAAGTTTTTCAAGTGTCCTATTGTTTGTTGGTTGTTTGGGTGATGTTTTGTATGTGTAGTCCTCACCTTGAGTAAGCCATTGTAAGAGGGTTGCAAGGTGGAGAGGACTCCCTTGGCCCTAAGAAAATGCATGGGGTTGCTAGATTGGAGTGTTTTCTGTTTATGACAAATGGGATTTGAAATTTTAAACTACTGTAGTGCCAATTTGTTTAGTCTCTATCTGGTGTGGTTTTGTTTTAGTTTGAGGTGCTCATATCACTTATCAGTTTTCTTGAAGCTTTGAGTATGCATACTTGAAGGGTTTCACGGCGGTGGCTAAAAGGATGCGATATCTCTCTCATATCTCATCTCTCTCTCTCTCTCTCTCTCTCTCTCTCTCTCTCTCTCTCTCTCTCTCTCTCTCTCTCTCTCTCTCTCTCTCTCTCTCTCTCTCTCTCTCTCTCTCGTCCTAGTTCATGATACAAAAAACTAGGTGGTCCCCAATATTTTCCAGATTTTGTGTGTGGTATTTGGGTGTGTTGTTGTGTTTGAGGTCTATGTATTGTGTTTGTGTTAGACCCTCAAACCCTATGAGCGGCATGTGATCCTTGAGAGGTGTTTAGAGGCCACTTCTTTTATCGCTTGCCCCAGACCACCTTATTTTTTGGTGCCCCCACAAAGGAGAGCTTTCATGTGAGTGTGTTTCTTGTTTTAAAGTTCAATATTTTTTTGTGTGAATGCTAAAGTTTCATGTGGTTCGAGTGCTTAATTTCTAGCATGATTGAGTTGGCTACATGAATCACAAATGTTTGTATGAGCATGGCATTCCACTTGCAAGACAAACCATCCATGTCATTGTGAGTACTAAATTGCCATTCCATCGTGTCAATTGTGGAGTTTTTGGTCCTCCTAGATCAGTGGAAATAAGTGCATCAATAACCCTTTCATTCTAGCTCTCATTAGACACAACCTTAATTTGGATGTGCACATCTTTATTCTACGTTAGACATTCGATTATGTGATGCATGTGTGTGCTATGGATGGTAGCCTAGGAATAGATTTTTACCCATTTCACTTTGCATCTCATATTAGGATTAACATCACTATTAGTAGAAAGATCCGTTTTCAGCATCGCATGGCGTTTTTGTTTGATGTATAAAAGGTTACAGAAATCCTGGCATCTCCACAACCTGTTATTTTTCCACTTGTTGATTGTTACATTTCATTTGATGTGCATGTTTTTATCTTGTTCTATAATAAATTTCATCCTTGCAATACAGTGTGTGTATGTGTGTTTTTTCTCTAACAAAACAAAAAGTGGCTTGTATCCAGGATTCATGTAGCTCTAGTTGAACCATTTGCACTTGCAACCTTGGTTGGCTTGAAGACGATATCTTATTTGAAATTGTGAGAAGTCTTCCTCACTCAACGTGGGTGGAGATTGAAGACAAGGAGCTATTTATCAATTGCTACTCTTACTGACTTCAACCAATACAAAGATTCTTCATACAACTTTTTTGCACTTTGGGGATTGTTGAAAGAGTGTGATTTATCACTTGGGATGTTGTCACGAGTTGGGACCAAGAAAATGAATTGCTAGAGACTCACATTGATCGCTTAATCTTTGAGGAATTCCAACCTTTTTAGAGGTAATCAATAGGGTTCCCTTCTATTTTGACCAAACATCTCGTGACTTCATTAAAGCTTGGTTAGTCAAAAACGAGAATCTAGAGTGGTGTTTCCTGACTTCAACATTTCCTCATAATTGGCTATGAATCTCTTGTTTTTTATTCTTGTTGTAATAAGTTTGTAAATGGAGGTTCAACGATAGATGTTAGGATATCCTCTTTTCTTTGGAGATCCTGGTGAGGATGCTGAGTTGTTTCTTGCAAACTTTTGCATGGAATCGCATGTTAATCATCAAGTGACAGATCAAGAGAGATTAAGTATGTTTGAAGTAGTCCTTAGAAGATATGCATGCACTTTGTTTTGATCCCTACCTGAGGAGGTTATAGGTAATTTTCAACAAGTTGTATGACGGTTCTCAAATCACTACTTTCATCCCACAAGAACTCAAAATCTGTTGGCAAGAAAGTTGTCATTTTGAAACAAAAGTCGTTTGACAATTATCATGCATTTAAAAAGGATTTCTTGCACCTGTAGAGTCTTTAGTTAAGAAGCCTTCCGGAACCTGGGGATGGGGCTGAAATTTTGAAAAAAGAGAGGTTTATTGTTGGACTATTTCCAACTTTAAAATTAAGGTGATGGTAGGCGAACCTGCAAATTTTATTGAAGCTGACCAAAGAGCTACTCAAAAGTTTCATAAAATGAAGTGTGTGTAGGATTGTGGTAGTAATGAAGACAATCCAACAAGGGAGACCGGACAAAGGTCCAGCTATTGTGAAGTCCCAAAAGTCACATTGGAGGTAATCGAGAGGCTCAAGAAGTCAATTAACAATTTTTCCATTCATTTTGCACAAGATGTAGAACCAAGAGGGCCACCTCAATGCCCAATGGAGCAGATCCTAGACCTAGGTTGGTGTTGGACTGTTGGAATTGTGGAGAAAGAGGACATGGCATGTACAATTGCCCTTATCCAAGAGGAGAGCCAGGGAAGCCAAACCTAAACTATCCACTAAAGAATGCAAGCAACCCGCCACAACAACCACTCATGTTGCAACAAAGAAACACAGGACCAGTGGCTGATGTGAGGCCACCACCACCTACCAACAATGGAGGAGAGACTATCCCACCTCTATCAGATCCTAGTGTGCATATAGTGGAGGTAGTTCATCCATCTCAAAGGAATGATGGGGTCATAGAAGCAAATGGGGTAAAACAAGATTGTGGTAAAGAAAAAGTGTAGGAGGATCAACCAGAGAGTAGTAAGAAGAGGGGTAAGGATGAGAAATCCAAAGTGAGGAGAAGAAGGCGGGTCAATCTCCAAGACTTTCCACATGGTCATGGTATGCATCCATACAAGTTGATTGAAGATATGCAAGGTAAGGGTCCCAACATCTTAGCCTTGTTTCCACAAGTGAGGAAAGAGCTTGCACGAGCGGTAAGCACAAGGGTGAAAGTCAAGGGAGGGGTACTTGCTGTAAAAATTGCACAAGTAGAGGCTCAAGAGGACATCACTCCAACACTTGATTTTCATACAAAGGGCAGACTTGTCAAAATAGGGCTTGTAGATGGAGGTGCTCAAATCAAAATCATGACAAAAAATCTTATGAACAAATTAGGATTGAGGATCCAAGAACCAATAGAGATTAAGGTAAAAATGGCAAATTATAGCAAGGAACATTGCTTGGGGCTTATCAAGTCTATGCGAGTGGAGGTCCTTGGAATTAAAAAGCATGTTGATTTCTTCGTGATGACCACCAAGGGGAATGGACATCCCATTATCCTTGGTTGGCCATGGCTAATAAAAATGTGAGCCTTGTAGAATTGGGACACAGGGAAACTTTTATGCAAGAATGATAACCATAGATAATTGTCTACAACATGAAGGAGCAATGTCAAGAAGACCTACAAGGGGAGTCAACACCAAGTGAAATAGAAGAAGAGCTCACAACTACAGCCTCAGAAGAAGAATACAATGACATCACCACCACTCAAGAAGATTCCTTATAGAAGTGATGGGTATCAGACTCAAACCTCTCACTCAAATGACAAAAGAAGTGCAGCCACAAGAGAAACCACAAGGACATAACAAAGAGATGATATAGGGTATGCTATCCAAAACCCTCACACAAGGGGAAAGGGGAGAGTACAAAGAAATGTTACAGAAATTTCCTAACTTCTTTGTCAAAGATTACATTGATGTTAGAGGATTTGATGTCGTCCAACATCAAATTGAGCTAAAGCCAGAAAATCATTTTCAAACACAAAAGCTACGAAGGTTGGGTGTTGTAAAGGAGGCGTCACTTTTGAAAGAGGTCAGGAAGTTACTATCTACAAGTTTCATTTACACAGCAGAGTGGGTGTCCCCAATAGTGGTGACCCCAACGAGGAATGGAAAATGGAGGGGGTGTGTGGACTATCAATCACTCAATAAATTGACTAAGAGGAACCGCTTTCCTCTTCCTTTCCAAGATGAGATTCTAACTGAAGTAGCAGCACACCAAAAGTACATTGTTTGTGATGGCTACTCAGACTACTTTTAGATACGCATTGCAAAGGAAGATCAAAAGAAGACAACATTCATTACACCATGGGAATATTTTCATTTCAAGTCATGCCTTTTGGCCTAACTAGTACACCAGCCACCTTCCAACAGTTCACAAATTTTGTGCTCCAAGCTTTTCTTGGGAAGTCAATAAGGGTATTCATTGATGACATTTGTATCTATAGCTCAAAGTCTTTACATGTGAAAAAGGTAGAAGAAGGATTGCAGTTCCTAGATAACCTTGGAGGGTAGCTCAACCTAGACAAGTGCCAAGTAGGGGAAGATAAAGTCATTTTTCTTGGCCACAAGATTTCACAAAGAGGAATTTAAGTGGATCCGTCGAAGGTTAAACATCTCATAGAATTACCAATGCCTAGAAGCATCAAGGAGGCTACATCATTTATCCACAACGTGAAGTACATGGCAAGGTTCATTCATTTAGCTTCAGAGTTGTTGCATCAACTCAAAAATCTAACACAACAAGTAGAGTTTTCAAGGTATGATAATTTAGAGGAGTATTTCAAGGGCATAAAGATGGTGTTGTCTGAGCTTCCAATGTTGATGCCACCATGTTGGTATTTTCCTTTCTTTGTAAATCCAAGTGTGGGTATGGAAACGATAAGAGCCATTCTCCTACAACAAGATCCACGTAGTAGTAGAATGAAGCCAATGTACTTAATTAGTAGGGTAACAACCTCCAATGAGAAATGGTATAATGATGCCAAACTAATGATGTTTGCACTCTTTTTTGCAGTAAGAAAATTCAAATCTTATCGTTTTCCTAAACCATTTTTCATCCTTACTACAAAAAACTTGTTGCCTTGGGTGTCATCACAAATGACACTAAGCCCAAGGATTACAAAGTGATTGATGGAACTACAAGGATATGAGTACACATTCAAGGTAGAAGACAATGTGAGAGCCCAGTTGGTAGACATTCTTACCTATCAAGTACATGAGAAGATCATCAAAGTGCCCAATTTTAATTCAATTTCTCCACCACCACCCAAAGTTCTTTCAAATGCATACACTCTATTCTTTGATGGTGCTTTTCCTAGAGCCACAAGTAAAAGCACAAGGAAGGGGGGGGGGGGGGGGGCTTGTTTTGGTGAGTTCGGAAGGAGAAGTGGTGATGAAAGAGAAAGTGGTTCTAGAAGGATCGACAAGCCACAATGAAGTGGAGTATGATGTTCTACTCGGTGGGTTGATAATGTGCTTAGCCAAAAAGATACAACAACTTATGTTGCAAGTTGATGATTTGCTAATTGTGAAACAAATTCTTGGTATTTGGGCTTGTAATAATGAAAGGCTTAATTCCAAAGTTTCTATCATTCAAAAACATTCAAGAAAATACAAAGAAGGACAACTCTCTCACGTTCTTAGAAAACAAAATCGCGATGCAGACTTACTAGCTCAGCAAGAAATCTCAGGTCAAAATGAAGTGCAAGTCATCATTGCAGTTGCAAGAATGCAGGGGCCACAATATGTAGGCATGGAGTCCATAGCACCTATGGTTAACGACATCTTGGAGGGAGAAATACCTAAAGATTTCACAACGGCACAAAGAAGGAGGCTCAAGCTCATTTCTTTGGTTTGAGGGGGGTTTGTACCAAAAGGGTAAGGATCTTGTTTGTAGACGAGTACCATACACTAGTGAAATTCCTAAAATCTTGAGAGGGTTGCATGAAGAAGCTTTGGGGGTCATTTTTTGCATGAGCTAACAATCAAAAAATCTTGTTAGCCGGGTATGTTTGGTCAAGTATGCATGTGGATATCTAACATTGGTGTAGTAGTTGGCACTATTGCCAAATCAATGGCAACAAGAGGTTGCTGTATGGATGTCAACAACTAGTCATTGCTTATGGTCCTTTTGAAAAATGGGGAATTGATGCTATGGCTTCATTGCCTAGGATAGCAAATGATAAAATCTATATCCTTGTTGCTATTGACTATATGACAAGATGGGTAGAAGCACCAACTATAGCACAAGTAAATGAAAGGACGGTGAGTAGGTTTGTCTACACCCAAATCTATTGCAAGTTTGGTAAACCTCTTGAAATTGACTTTGATAATGTTCTAGATTTTGTAAAGGGCTTACTAGCAGAAGTATGTGATGAGCTTAAAATTCACCATAGACATAGCACACCCTATTATCCACACAATCAAATAGTTTGATAGAGAAGCTAACGGGATTATTACAGGAATCATAAGAAAGATGGTGAAGAATAAGCCAAAGTTATGGGATGGTTTTTTTGGATGGGGCATTATGGGCATTTAGGAAAACTGACAAAGATGTTATACAGTTCACTCCATTCTAGTTAGTGTATGGACAAGAAGCTTTGCAACCAATTGAACTTCACATTCCCACTAAAAATCTTACAGGTAAACATGAGCATAAGGGCAATGAAGCATGGATCAATAGGCCACTCATCATGGTGGAACTAGAATGGAAAAGAGAGTCCGCGTACAGGTGCTACGAGAAGAAAAGAGAGTCCGCGTACAGGTGCTACGAGAAGAAATATTTGCAACTCAAGGAGAATCTTGAAAACGGTATCAAAGACAAAGGGATTAAAGAGAAGAGCCTAGTCCTTCGCTACGACAATACTTTGGACAACATGTTTGATGCTAAGTTTAAAAATAGATGGGAAGGACCTTACATTGTGAAGAAAAATTATACATGCGGCTACTACTAATTGATGGATTTAGATGGAAAGGAGCACCCTAGAAATATCAACGGCTATCGCCTCAAGCCTTATCGAAGTTTCATCCTTCCAGGATATTTGGAGATGGAACAAGCCAAGGAGAAAACCAAGGAGGTATACTACTATTGTTGCACTTCACACACATTGAAATCATGTGCAAATAGGTGCATAACCCATGAAGCCAAAGACGCATCAAGAAGAAAAGGAATCTTGGAGGAGGCATTGCAATATTATCAACGTTTCAAGTGCGAGCCAATTGATTGTACATAAATGAACCATCAACTAAGCGGGGAGGGGGGGAGGAGGGTGTTAACCATCGGCATCCACTTCTAGTAGTCATGGGCCGGGCTTATCAATCCAATAGGAAAAGGGTTAGAGTGATCACCGATGAGAGGTGCACTCCAACTAGAACATTCAAGGGTTGGTTGGCTAAGCATGGGTGCCCAAGTGTGAATGGGCGAGCTCATATAAAAGTCACCTAAACCTAAAAATCACTCAATCTCTCATTTGTGCAATTCAAGAGTGCTCTTGCCCCATCTCCATCTTCTTCTTCTTCATCTCCTTGTGTGTGTGTGTGTGTATGCATGAGAGAGAGAGAGAGAGTATGTGTGTGCAATCGAGCATTGTGACGACGGCATGGCAGTGGCGAGGCGGTTGAGCATGGCACGGTGGTATCTCCTTCTTCTTTGCGGTGAGGAATCCTCCACGAAGGCGAGCGTAGGGCGGCGAGTGACACACCCTAGCTCTCTTGGGCTTGCTAGATTAGTCTGGTTGTGTGATTGTAGCCATTTGTGGCTCATGCACAGTGTACGGCAAGTTCCTTGCATTGACACGTGCGATAGACGCGCACATTTTTGGCACCACTGCATCGGGGAAATGCCCTGCATTAAGCTCAAGTAGCACTCTATGTTGCTTTGTGGTGCATTATGAAATGTAGGAAAGGTAGAGAAAGAAGGTGTGTGGCTTATTGAGAAGGTTTTGTGACCTTTATTTTGCTGCAGTGTACTGTTTTTGTTAATCAGGTGTTGAAAGGTACTGTGTTTTTTGCTCATAAGGTGTTAGAATTAAGGTAGTAGAGCTATAATGTTAGTTCTCTAAGGTACAGTAAGTAGATCTGTTAGCTAATGATTTGATGTAGTACTGTGCTAGTATGTAACAGTAGCTCTGTTAGTTGTAAGTAGGTAGGTTAGGTGTGTGTGTGTGTGCTCGCACGCGCAACGCGGCCGCGGCGACCTTATCCAAAAAAAAAAAAAAAAAAAATGTCGGACTGGGGTCCAGAATATTCCCCAGACCCAAGCCCACGCTCAGGCTCAGGCCTCAGTCACCCTTTAAAATTACTTATTTTAGCCTCACGTGTAAGTAAAAATCGACCCTTTTGAGGACCAACAGAGCTTCGGATAATTGAGCGTTGTGCTGTAAAGCACACCATGACCCCTTGAGTGATACACTTGTTTTGAGCTATCACACGCTTTAATCCAAAAAACCGATCATTAAAAAAATATTAAAAAACATCAAAAACAAGTGAAAATGGGGTGAAAAACTCCCAAAAAAATCAGGCGATTAACCTTCGAGGGTATTTGCCAACGCTTGTACGGTGCCAAAGGCACATGCATCTGTGCTTTGGTCGTGTGCTAGAGGCCAAGAAACTAGCGAGCATTTCGACTTACGCGAGTGCTCAATACCCACCTACTTTAGGTTCCGGGCCCTCGGCGGGAACAAAAGGTAGTACCACTCATGACCCGCATATAGCGTTTAGTGACTCTTCCTCTTACTACAACTTCATGGAGGGTTACCCAATGCCTAATCTTGATAGCTTAAGCCAAGACAAGCATGCCATGGGCCCACGGTCCGGGCCAAGCGTGCTTAGCCGCTTGAAGGAAACCTTTAGTAGAGCCACTCGCTCCGAACGTGGAGCTAACGATGTAAATGAGGGGGGTGGGGAAGTAAATTCTCCATTCATGACCAACATAGACCCTATGCTCTTAGAGAGTGTGCACGTGAATACTCCATTCATTGCACCCCGTGACTCTTCAGATCTATTCCCCTCCGAGGTTGATGGTAGAAGCCTTGCCGAAGTACAAGAAGTTGAGCGGTATATCATTGCGGCTAGGGAAAAGAAAATTGAGAGCTTACACAAGGCGGAGCAACGAAGAGAGTTAAAAGAAAAATCTCCTATGTCAATATCCTTGCTAGAGAGAAATCAAGTGCTCCCGAATTAGCTACCACTAAGGGTCAACCCATAGAGAGCCACATTACATCTAGTTCAAAAGACACCCCTAGCACCTCAATCCTAGATGGAGCGTTCTTAAATGAGAACTGGGAGTACGAACTACAAACGAAAACTCTAACCGACCTATTCACAGGTCACACCTATCACCTGGGTGGTTAGATTTCCTACAATCCACAACGAGTGCTACTAGTGTGTTGAGGATCAACAGCAAAGAGTTTGTAGGTCATCCATAGGGTTATTGAGCTAGAGAGGCAGAACAAAGGGATCCACATGCCTTCAATACGTCTCATGAGATTCTTGGATATAGGGAAGGCTAAACAACCAACCTTATCACAAATGGAGACTCTCTCAGTAAGTTCGATGGATCCTCCATATGGTGTTTCGCCAAGGGTCTCAGTGCAATCTGAGCCCACAAGTGATAGATGTACTTTTCTAAGTCTAGCTCATCTTTCCCTTGATGACACCACGGCTACTATGCCTACCCCAATGATGGGCATGCCAAGAAACATGCCATGGACCTCATTTGTTAGTAAAGCACCGATACATGGTAGCTCAATGCCTGCAACAGTACCTACAAGTGTGTACCAATCGTATACACTTATATCATGTAGCCCCTACCCCTCCCATTGTTTCAACAACCTATGCTCCACAACCACAACACCCAAGTTCTTATTTCCATGGGACCATACTGGCTAGCATTAGCATGTCACATCCGACGTCTGCTATGCCTAGGGCCACACATATGAACTTTGGGCCGCCACATGGCACAAAACCATACCAAACATGGAACCCAAGGGCTTCCTACTACGCGCCAATCCCAATGCCAATACCCACTCCACATGTAGTCTCTGGAGCGCCTTCACCCACGGTGCCTGCTCACTTAGGTGATTTGGTAACATTTGCTCAAGCTATCGGTCGATCTATTACTGATAATATGCATAACACACCTGATAGAGAGCCTAGAAGTAAGGCAGTACAAATAGCCAAGCTCACCCAAAAATTCAATGGGGACGGGGATGTGAGAAATCATATCAAAGTGTCTGAACAAATATGCGATTCTCTAGGAGAACGCAATGACCTGCATAAGAGTACTGCTTTAAGCCTAACCTTAAGTGGAAAGGCTGGGGATTGGTATAGAACCCTAAGGGTGGAAGAAAAAATGATTTACCCTAATCTTAGGAGACTGTTCTTAAAAGAATACATACAAGAGGGAGTGCTTTGGTAAGGAGAGTCAGTGAGAGACTTTATTAGTCACTTAAAGCATTTGAACTTTCGTTGTAATCCAAATGAGCACTTCAATAATAATCAATTGCTTGAAAGATTCATTAGGGGATTACAACATGAGGATATCTACGATGGCCTGGTCATTAGAGGTATCACCACTTGGAAAGCGGTCACCACCAATGCAATCCAATTGGAGGATAATGTAATGATTCAAGGAGAAAGAGTGTCTGTTGAGCCTAAATCTATTAGCTAACAAGCATCGGGGCATCAGCCAATGACCCTAAAGCCTATTGCTAAGCAGCCAAAGATATATGAGATGACTTTAGCAGATCTCACCAAGGCCATTCAAGAGAGTATTAGAGACAATCTTGCTCCGCAAAACAATCATATGTATCCAAGAAGGGAGCAACAATGGTGCTCAATATCCTCTGGACCGCATAGTACCAGTGAATGCCCTACTTTTAGAGTAAAATTCAATGGGAATTGCAATGCCTATGGGAGGTATGGTCATCAAGCTAAGGATTTCATAGTATTTAAGTGCACAGTGGCCAATATACCAACCTTAGCATGGACAGACACACCTTGAGTGCCTGCATTGATGCCGGCTCCACATCTTGAACAAACATCACAACGCATGGTCCCTAGGGCCCAAAATGTTGTTCAAACAACACCCTTACCACCTCCATTGCTAGGACCGCAACTACCACATCCGAGAATCACTTCTATTAATCAAGTGGGTTGTGAGTCATCTATTGCTTGTTTGGAAGATTGTGAGGAAGATATAGACCATAATATTGCCTATGGGATTGATGCGCTTGAAGAAAGTCCACAATACTACATGGAGGACTATTGGAGACAAGTCAAACCTGTCTATCAAGTAGCTTCTCTTGCTACAAGAGGCCAAAATGTCAATTACACTGCTAAGATATAGACCCTAATATTGCCTATGGGATTGATGCGCTTGAAGAAAGCCCACAATACTACATGGAGGACTATTGGAGACAAGTCAAACATGTCTATCAAGTAGCTTCTCTTACTACAAGAGGCCAAAATATCAATTACACTGCTAAGATACCACCTCTTCAATGCTATGAGTGTGGAGGTCCACATCGTGTGGCCGAGTGTCCTATTAGGCTACAAAATAACGCCACACTAATGCAAGCCAATCAAGCGAGCACGTCTACAATGCCGATACTCATGTGCAATCAATGTGGCATAGATCATTTGATTGCCCAATGTCCGAATAATCCAAATGTGCCGAATATCACGCCATTAAACTTGATTGAGGTTACGGAGAGCCATCACAAAGTACACATGTGGTACCAGTAAACATACTCACATGATCGATGCTCCAAAAACAAAATTATATTCTTGAGGAAAGGGACATGGCATCAATTGCCCAATCTCAAAAAAAGAAGAAAACACGAAGGAAGAGATCGCAAAAAGCAACGAAGTCAGACCCCAGTTCAAAGACCAACATAGGGACTGGTGACGACCACGTATATATGAACGACGTTGAAGAGGATTTTGATTCAGGTGAAACCATGGAGACTAAAACAACCACTAAGATAGAAACCAACAAGGAAGATCTTCATGAGCCACAATGGCCAGGATCCGAGAAGAAGATAGGAACATATCCAAACCCTACAGAGGAGATCGAGCGAGTCAAGCAATTAAGCAATTTGGTAGAAGATACCCAAAGGGATCTAGAACCAGCACCTAGGTAGATCCAGATTACAGATACAATGTTCCCTACGCAAAAACAACCTCACCAAGTCCATAGACCCTTAGCCATACCTAGTGTCATCCAAGAAGAAAGTGACTTAAAGTCATGGGAAAGTGGGCGTACTCACTTCTTGATGGAAAGAATGTTTACAGAGACACTACTGGGCCCTATTGAAGAAATGGAGATCCAATCTTCCCACATCAAGGGACTGAAGCCCAAAAGGTGCCGTTAAACATTGCCAAATTGATGGATTTCATATCTTTGAAAGTTAGAACCACCATCATGTCCAAACTATATAAAGACCCTGAGCTAGTCTCGGCTCTTCGAGCTTTCCTCAATGGAGAACTAAAGGTTGGGCTACCACAATTTGCACATATGGATGGAGTTGGGGAGATGCCAATAGAGGAGGAACACTTAGATCCACAACCCAACCTAGATGAGATTTGTTGTAGAAATACCTCTTAACAAGTTGGGACAGTACTTTGAGGGCGATGAATCCAATGCAACCATACCAATCACTACCAAGGAATTAACTTTGTAGGGAATCCTTGATGGTGGCACTGGGGTTAGCATTGTGACTAAAGACCTTACCTTGGGACCACAACCATAGTAGTAATGATGGCCAATGGGTCTATTGCTAAACCTATTGGGATACTAGAAGATCTCAAGATCAAGGTCTTTGGACATAAAATACGAATTACCTTCATTGTTATGGATTTTTGCACACTATGGCATCTGAGATGATCTTAGGACGTCTTTTCATGAGGGAAGCAAAAATGGTGCATGACTGGTCTAAAAACCACGTCTACTTGCAATTCCAAGATTCTGTCATTTGAGTGGATCTTGTAATTGGTAGAGCACATCCTCTAGGAAATAGGTTTATAATTGACCATAGATCTAACACCACTCGGCCCCATTGCAGTATTGTTACACGTGTAAAGCGGATACTGATGTTGGGGAAGATTCTCCTTATATAAACAAACTACCTAGGATGACTGAGTCGAACAATGTGGATTGGGTCCACCTAGCAACAACCATAGACACTTGGGGAAACAGAGGGACGACCTGGGTAACACCTGAGGGGGATGAAATTCCACCACTCGTACCCTTAAATATGCTAGAAGCAATGCATGGCAACTTCTGATGACATACAAGATGAAGGTTTAGGTTTGACTGGCATTGGAACCAGTAGCGTCTCACAAGACTATAACCCACACGATTTGGGGTTAGAATCATCAATTGAAATTGACTCTGAGGACGAAGAATGTGAGTTAAATCTTAGTGCAAATGTGTGGACAAACCATTTAGGACCCAATGATACCCTAGATGACAATCTATCCAAGGGAGCAGAAGACACAAGTTGCAATTCATCTAGTGACTCTTTGCTAGAGATCGGCCGTAATAAAAAATTAGACAAGAAGAGTAAGAGATATAAGAGATGACGATATCGAGCAAATGTGTGTGCTAGAATAAATGAAAAGAAATCTATCGTAGAGGCCAACTGGGAGTTACACATGCATTCCACGTTGAAGCAGACAAGGATTGGTTGGACTCTGACACACCTCTACGATACCCTATTGAGCTAAACAGCACCTATGGAAAAGTGTTATATAACGCCTTATTGGACACGGGTGCTAAGTACAATCTGCTATCATATGGGGTGTGGTGTCAGTTAGGGAAGACACCTCTATCTGAGAGTATTATCCAAGTCAAGGGTGTCAAAACAAGAAAAAAACTACGGTTTTTGGAATCTAGCACACTTTTTGTCAGTTATGACAATGGGATTGTAGCTCAAGACTTTTTGGTCATGCCTGCTGGAACTATAGAGGGTAATATAAACCTAGGATGCATGTGGATGATAGCCTCCAAATGCACTATTGATTGGGGGACTGGGGGTTTCACAACGCAGAAACCAACTCTTAGCCATGCCACTCAAGCCATAGTCCCTAAGATATTGCCTCTTAAGGAAATAAAACCCAAAACATTGCATGTCCAAGAGGTTGAATCATATGTCCCCATAGCCCAACTCTCTAGAGCTTCAACTGATGTAGTTTAAATAAATCTTGAGACACACAAGACCCATCCCAATATAGCACAAAAAACATACAAGTGGGTCCCTAAAGCTTCTTTAGCAACCATAGCTAGTGCTAAAAGATAGGAGCCTGGTAAGAGACGTTCCACTCGCCGCAAGAAGAAATGTTGCATTGGATTCCTAAAAAACTATTGGAATCCCAAGGCTACTATGAAGGAAATGATCAAATCTGGGTGCCAAAACGTAAATTGTGCTCTTACTTGTCACCTAGCCCATGTGAGCCCAATCCTGTGGCTCCAAAACGAATTGAAGATCGCGGAATGGAAAAAATCATGGAATGCTACACACCTGCTCCAAAGCTAGTTTGGGTACCAAAGAAAGAACAATTTGTCCACCTAGCTCAGGAACAGGGAAGTCAAATGAAGCTTCTTACTCTTCATGTAGTTCCTATACAGAAATAGAAGCTTCGACACAACCTCCACCTACCATTGTACATATCCATACAAACAAGGAAGAGTTTGCACCTCCTGTTGTAAGTTCACCACCTACAACAACATTGCAAATAAAATCATGGAAGATTACCTTACCACCCTTGCAACTAGATGAAACGCATAGGGTGGTAAAAAACTATTGGTTAAAGCCTTCACCCATAACAACTTGGAACAATTGGTTTCAAAAAGTGACAACATCATTCCAAAAGGTATGATCTACCCAAGGAAGGGGGGAGTGTTTGTTGACATCCACCATTCACTTGCTTCCCTTTCAACCTTCCTCCCTGACCTCTCAATCTCCAATCCTAGGGAATGTATATATAAATCCTTATACTCACAAAAACAAGATAAAAAAGTAAAAGAGCAAGAGCCACCAAACAATAATGTAGAAACTTACAAGTTTTATACATAACAAAAAATCATAAAAACACATTATGCACAAGAACACGATCCTTGTAATATTTGCACTCTAACCATCATCTATCTATGTGTACAGATATGGCTAGTACGCTAGAGTCATACACTCCTGCCTTGGGTGAGAGGTACCCTCGTTACTTTTCACAGGTGTTTCACATGGTCTTTCCGGTGCTTGCCTGTGAATAGGATTTGATAGGTACGCTAGCATGTGAGAGGAATTTCGAGAAGTTAGAATGGCTGATACGTCTCTTAACCACGATTGATCCATACTTATTACAAAGAGTCTCTCCCATTGCACAAGACTACCCTCTTGACCAAGATGACTATAGGCATCTAGTGACCTTCTTAGTAAACATTGGTGCCTCTAATGATGAAGACAATTTACATGATTATGCGGATGGCACATATGGTCTCACGGATGATGACTTTTTTTTTCTCGACGATGAGGATAGGGGTTAGCCTTAGGGTTCCCCCCCAATCTCTACAATATCCTATTCCCTTGACTCTCTAGGGGGAGTGCAAATAATTAGGTTAGGGTTCCTTATGTTTTTTAATTATGTTCAATAAGTGTTGGTACCTTTTCCCACTAATGTGCCTCTGGAAGGTGGATGTTTGGTGGTGACTATTATGCAGTTTGTGACTACATAAGGATTCCTTCAAAGGACAATGACAATGGATGTTTACATGTTACAATGGATGTTCTCCATCATATCACGTGTACTGCTTTCTTTTATGTATGCTTTCCACAATTACATGTTTGCATCTTGTCATCTAAGTTTCTAACAATGCATAAAATTTATGAAGTTGTGACATTGCCAATTTACATGCTATAATTTTTTCAAACTTCTAGTACCTTGTTCTTCTCTTTGAGTTTGGTCTATTAGTTAGCTTTAAGTAGGTATCACGAGCTTAGGCTAAATCAGGCCACTTAATTGTTGACTTTAATTCCTAAATAGTCTATTAATTGTAGTAACTTTAGTAATGTTTTAGGCTATGAGGATATAGTACTCTCTAGCTTATTCCACCTAAGTGTGACTTGTGTTGTGGAAGTCCATGTGTTAAGCTGGTATTTGAGACCTCGAGTCTCCCGGCTAGTTTATGCTCAAGCTGGTATTTGAGACCTTGAGTCTCCCAACTGCTGGTATTTGAGACCTCCAGTCCCCCATCTACTTGTAGCAATTGTGGCAATGCCAAAAAAAAAGGGGGGGGGGGGAGGGGAGGAAGAGCAAATAGCACAAACTTTCTTGTATTTTATGTTGATCACACTTAAGTGGTATAAGGGACAAGATCACTAGTCCTTAGACCCCAACGAGCATTACTAGGGTTAACTACTCTTTAGTCGACATTTTTTAATTAACGTTGGTTAATCTAGTACTTACTTTAGCCCTAGCTCTTGTGTACTTCTCTTAGAGTCGACCTAATAGACCCTAACTCAACTGCATTTTATTCAGGTACTGCGCTTGTTCTAGTTGGCAATGTTACAATTCATGAATTTGTTTTTGCATTTCCTAAAATATCATGTATGTATCTCACTTATTGCACGCCTGCACATGCTGCCTTTACGCTTTCACAATATTGTTTTTCTTCTGACACAGGTACTCCTATCGTGGATCCCAATGCTGCATTGTTATATTTTGAGGACGAAATCTACATCAGGAAGGGGGGCATGTTAACCACCGGCGTCCACTTCTAGTAGTCATGGGCCGGGCTTGTCGGTCCAATAAGAAAAGGGTAAGAGTGATCATCGATGAGAGGCGCACTCTAACTAAAACATTCAAGGGTTAGTTGGCTAAGCATGGGTGCCCAAGTGTGAATGGGCGAGCTCATATAAAAGTCACCTAAACTTAAAAATCACTCATTCTCTCATTTGTGCAATTGAAGAGTGCTCTTGCTCCATCTCCATCTTCTTCTTCTTCTTCTTCTCCTTGTGTGTGTGTGTGTGTGTGTGTGTGTGTGTGTGTGTGTGTGTGTGTGTGTGTGAGAGAGAGAGAGAGAGTGTGTGTGTGTGTGTGTGCAATCGAGCATTGCAATTCAAAAATTAAGGCAATTCTCAAGTAAAAATAATGCAAGGTTCAAGAAAGATTTGGCTTTTACTCTCCTCTTGTTTTGAACTTTGTAGTAGCTCAGTTAAGGTTATGTCCCAATGTAGAAATTGAGAGCTCAAAAAAAATCAATTCCCCATTACATCTTGCTCAAATCCTCTGAACCAAAATTTGTCTTGATTTTTTGCTTTGATCATTTCACTCAATTTGTTTTAATCCTCCATGTTTTCCCAAGCTACTCTCAATTGTGCATCCTATAAAGTTTTGAATGGGAAGAGGTGTGGGAACACCCTCTTGCCCCCCTTCTTTTCAAAGGAATAAAAATGTCTTGTTTTTTTTCTTAAAAAGAAACTTTTTCTTTTCTTGAGCTGTGGGCGGCAGCTTCTGGAGACAGAGAGACCAAGACAGAGGATTGTGGGAAGGCAGGTGTGTATGTATCTGAGGCATTTCTTGCTTGCGCCCTCATTGGCAGATCGCATGTAGGTGAGAGTGGCCGAGTCGAATGCGAGATAGAGTGTGTGTGTGTGTGTGTGTGTGTGTGTGTGTGTGTGTGTGTGTGTGTGTGTGTGTGTGTGTGTGTGGTTGGTTGAAGGCCAAGGTGAGACCAAGATCTGTGAGAGAAAACAGGCATGTGTGTGTGTGTGTGTGTGTGTGTGTGTGTGTGTGTGTGTGTGTGTGTGTGTGTGTGTGTGTGTGTGGTTGGCAGGCATGAGCAGATGAAACAAAACTCACAGAGCATATAAAAGTCATGCGCAACAAATTTTCCAGCACGAGGTCAATCGTCAATGGCCTGGCCCAGTGTGATCGGGCTAGTGGCAAAATGTGGGGCGAGAGACAGAGGCCAGAGGTGGTATGCTGTGTATATGGGATTAGGGTGTGTTGTGAAGCCATCAAGCATGTCATTGGACTTGTTACCAACGGGCTCAACCCAGAAGGTTTGGAAATTGTGGGGCTCATCAGAAACAAATCATCATGCATGCATACAGGCATAAAGGCTAAGAGGGCTCCCCCATACACCCTTTAAAAAAACAATTTAAAAAAGGGCCCTCTAAAGTTTGAAGGGCCCTTTCAAAATTTCATTGTGTGCCCATATGCCCTTTGAAAATAGGTTTTCCAGTGGACTGTGCAAGGAATTTCAGAGCACACCCTCACTTTTGACTTGTTAACCTTCTATAGCAAGTTGTAATGGCGTTTTTGAAATGTAGGGGGTGGTAGAAGGACCCCCTAAAACTTTTGTGCTACATTTTAGGTGAAGTAACCTTTACTTTTCAGTAACCCTATGAGGCTCAAATTATTTTTTTGCAGGGCCCTCTAATAGCACCATTAGAGGGTCTATCGGGGAGCCCTCTAAGCCGATTAGTTGTTAAGGAATAAGCAGGTCGTGTGTATAGGTTTTCTTGTGGTGCATCCTCCTTGAAATCTACATGACAGGCAGGTGGGGCAGGCTACAGCACCTTTTAAGGCTTGGGTTTGTTTGAATAAGTCAAGGACTTGCAACTTGCAAGGCCGCAACATGTGCGCCAATCATGGCAACGAGCCAAGTGGGTACATTGGGAGAGATTCCAGGCCAATGCCATGAGCGCGCTAGAAGCGGAGGATTAAATTTACCCATTTTGAGTGTGGGTTTATGGTTGGAAGCACCATGCAGAAAATCAGGAGGACTCACCTCGTGACTTGTGAGCCAGCTGATTGCTTGAGCAAAAGACGAGTCGCGGGTAATTATGGATGATGTGTGTGTGTGGATGTTGAGCCAAAAGTGGTGGGCCAAGCTTGTTGCACGAGTCGCGATACTAGCGGGCCTACCCTACGACTGTGTGTAGGTGGAATTTGGATGAGGATGTCAGTGTGAGTATGCAGTGATCAGTGGAAGGGTGTTTTTTTTCTTTGTGTTTTATTGGTTTTCTTTTTAATGAGCTTTTCAAGGGGGTGTTCCCACGAAGTCATGAAAGTATGGCAATGGATACGAACATATTCATTCATTTCATGCATCTATAGTAATAATTATGGAGCACCCAAGCACTAAGGTATACGAAGATTGTCTTGAGGATCGGCACAAATTCTTGTTCGTTAACATCTTATAGCAAACTTCCACCAATCACTTTTTCATATCTCGTTGATAAATCATTAAATTCCAACCTTGATTGTGTAATTGTTCAATTTCAATTAAGACGATCAAAAAATCATTAAGTTTGCGTATTACACACATGGAATTGAGCGTAAAATTTTCACAATGCCAAAACTCAATTTACAAAAAATTAGGTTCCAACACATCATGAAATTGATCTCAATTTTTGAGCATGATTGAATAATCATAAAACGATATCTTCCTTTAAAAGGGAATGGAATTACACACATGAAAAATTAGGTCAATCAATTCATGCATAGCAATTTCCCATTTTGAAAAAAATTGAACCAATTTACAATCAATTGTTGGGAGATGCACAGCTTTATTATTGCACAATTTTTCCCTCAATTGCTAACTCAATCCCACTTATCAATCATTGCAACTTAATTGCTCATATCTGATATCCACAATTAGGCAGACCAAATTGGCACAAAACATTGGTAAACTCAAGCCAGATTATTAATCATCAAAAATTTAATTTCTCATATCTCAAAGCCCTAATCATCCAAATCCAATCGGATTAGTCAATTTTTATCTACACAACATGACTTTCGAGTACAATTGTGCACACGCGCCAATGTAACATTGCAATGTACATCACATTGATCAATCATTAGCATAGCAATACAAAATATTTCATAATTGAGCTTCAATTGAGTGAATTATCTCAATCTTTAAGGCCAATTTGTGATAACACATCAACTATTAGGCCGATTTATCATCATAATTGGTAATTATTCATTCACGCCGCATTGGATTGCTCATGCCATTGATTGGCATACACTCCCAAATCTAGGCCAAAATTTTATGCAACTAATCCATCAATTTCTCATTGCAATGCTAAAATTGCACACTCGATCAAGCATAAATGAAAGTATGCATGCTCAATTTCTCAAAAATTAACACTATTTTGACATAAACAAGCAATGCACACACTCAAAAATTAAGCACAAAAGTCTAAATTTGGCTCAATTGGCAATGAATTTAGGCACACACTTTTCATGCACATTTTGACAGTCAAAAAACATTTGGGTGCCCCAATTGACCATCAATGAAAATCAAGTGGTCTTTAATTGGGCACGCACATTCAAATTTTGCCCTTTTTTTTGGCAAAAAGGCATAACCATATTGGAATTGCCTAACATTCACATCAATTACATGATTGCACATGCATAAATCATTAATTTCTTAATTTCTATGCATGCACACACATACACTCTTGAATTTTATGGCAGTTTTTTTCCTCTTTGGTGCATTACACACACATGAATTCTTGTTGCAAATCAACCTTAATTTTGACACACACATCATTCATTAGTCAAAATTGACCATCAATTTCATTCCAAAACAATCAAATTAAGCTCTCAAAGTATGTCAAATTGATTTACACACATAAATTAGCAACACATTGGAATCAATTTAATCACACAAACATTGAATGGAGTAGGCCAATGCACTTACAATTTATTGCATCCAAGCTAATTCTTGCTCCACGTGATGATTCCGCCTTGCCCATGCATGTGTAGCTCTTCCAAATTAGCCCAAAAATTGACCATTGTAGGCCAAAAATCAAACATTCAAATCATCAAATTAAGCATGGATTAGCACAAATAACCCGATAAAAGTGATGATTCCACCTCTTATAAGGAAATTGAACATACATTACATATCAATGTTAGCAGTTACGTTAGTGAAGTTAGTCAAAAATTAGTAAGAATTAGCATGGAATTAGTACAATTAGCATGGAAATGAAGCAATATTAGTCATGGTTAGTGAGAAGTTAGTGAAATTTGGGATGGAATTGGGGGTTTGGGATATTCATAACTCAAAAATTAGCTTCAATTACTTGCACATACATCATCAAATCACACTAATTTGAGTTATACACACTCAAAAACCGATGAAATTAATAGTGAAAATTACTCTATTCTAAACATCCTCTACTCCTAGCTTAGGTTATCAATCCCCGGCACAACGGCGCCAAATGTTGGGTGGCATCACAGCATCACCTAGTCAACCCAATACCAATAAAATTATCAATCCTAGGATTGGCAACCCGGCTAGGACATGGAAGCATGAGTATCATTGGATGTATTGAATGAGAGGATTCAAGAGAATGCTCTTCCAATGCAATAGAGATCAGCCATGAATCACTAACTCTAATCACACCATAATCATCAATCAAGCATCACCTACACACATTAAGCCCACCAAAGTCCGTTGCCATGAACTAGAATCTCAAAACACACTCTTGATAAGCACACATTAATTGCATTGGTGTTGGCCTCTCCAATCACCACATGCCAATCAAGGTACTTAATCAAAAGTTGCACACACAAGGGTAAATGGTGCTTGAGTCTCATTAAACCCATCCACACATGAGCAAACAACAATAGAGCACATACTCTAATCACAAGATTAAGAACCCACTTAATCAACCTTATTAGAGTTGTTAAATATCACAAATTGAGTACTCATAGAAGGATAGGAGTGGTCAATAAGCAAGAAGTCATCACCACACACTCAAATATAGAATAATGAGAAGGTGAAGCTACTTCATGACATAATGGAATATAGAAGAATTAAGACTAATGAATAAAGTAGAGATTAAATTAAAAAATGCTTCTCTAATTACAAAGGATTAGCACTAGCCTTCTAAGCATGGGCATCAAGCTCAAAGCTAAGCCATCCATAAAGTGAACACACAAGAGTGAAGTACTCAATGGATCCTCCAGAATGAAGCCTCTTTGCATAAAAGGCTTTCTTATAAAGGCATGCACCACAAGCCTTTCTACTATGGGATTGAGTTGAGCCCTCTAGCATATATAATTTGGAACTCCCAATAAACCTAAGACCTTATACAATGTGAATAAAAAATATTGTACACATCCATAGCAAGTCCCCAACTTTGTGCATAATCGGTGTCGCAAGTGTTAGCTACTACTAACATTTTTTGTCTCACCAATTTCACCATTTGTAATTTTCTCATTATGTTGTCCATTGTATAAATCCATTCTAACATTAACACTAACTCTAACTCTAATTCTTATTAACCTACTACCCTAAACTCTAGCCCTACCACCTATCGCTTCATCTAAATCAATTACCTCGTAAAAGAAGCTTTGCTATGTGTAGTTGAAAGTGATGATGCAAATTCTAATCCCTCCAAAAACCTATAAAATGAGGGTCTCTCTTTGTAATTGAAGACATGAGAAGAAGAAGTCAAAAGTCAAGAGAAGAAGAGTGTGAGAGGAAGTTTGAGAGAGGCTACAAGTTTTGTACAAGAAGCCTTGCATTATGTCATACTCGCTTTGTGAGTGCAAATAGTCATAACCTTTTCCCAATGCTTTCTCAATCCATGAATGCAAAGTGCTTTGGGTAGTGTATGCCAAAGAGAAGAGAGGAGAGGAATTGGAGGTTTCTTCTCATTTTGGTGTTCTCATCAAAGAAGAAATGGTTTTGGGCTCCGCATCTTGATGGTGTTCTTCCATCTCATGTTTGCTAAACATCATGGAATCTATGCAATTGTAAGTCTTTCAAGTGTCCAATTGTTTGTTGGTTGTTTGGTTGACGTTTTGTGTGTGTATCCCTAGCCTCGAGGAAGCCGTTGTAAGAGGGTTGCAAGGTGGAGAGGACTCCCTTGCCCCTAAGACAATGCACGGGATGGTTAGATTTGAGTATGTGTTTTGTGTTGATGACAAATGGGACTTGAAATTCTAATTTTTTGTAATGCCAATTTTGTTTAGCCTCTATGTATTGCTGTTTTGTTTTAGTTTGAGGTGCTCATATCACTTATTAGTTTTCTTGAAGCTTTGAGTATGCATGCTTGCAGGGTTTCACGACGGTGGCTAAAAGGACTTGGTATCTCTCTCATCTGTGTGTGTGTGTGTGTGTGTGTGTGTGTGTGTCTTGGCTCACATCCTAGTTTATGATATAAAAAAACCAGGTGATACCCCTAAATTTTCCAGATTTTGTGTGTGGTATTTGGGTGTATTTGTGTTTAGCGTTAGACCCTCAAATCCTATAAGCATCACGGGAGCCTTGATAAGTGTCTAGAGGCCACTTCTCTTGTCGCTTGCCCCGGAACGCCTCACTATCTATGTGTGTACATATATATCTATATATATATATATATATATATATATATATATATATATATATATATATATATATATAGAGAGAGAGAGAGAGAGAGAGAGAGAGAGAGGTATTTAATGATGTCATGCAAGTTAACTTCTAAATGAGAACACTTGTTTTTTTGGTTGAATGGATCCAAGTCAAAGTTAAAGAATTGCTTGCTAGAATTCGGGATGCATAAAGGCACACACAAAATAGAATATAATTACATTTAGTATTAGAAACATCCACAAACATCAATTGTAAATTTGCCTCTCCTTATCAAAGAATCCATAAGGGAAAATAAGCTTAGTTTTTTGAACATTGTAGAGCTGTTTTAGTGCTAGTTTAAGGTCAATTTAGAGTTGGTTTTAAATTTATTTCATGATTAGCTTTGCAATTATTATAGGGCTAGTTTAGGCTTTGTTTAAGGTTAATTTAGGGATAGCTTATTATTGGTTTAAGATTAGTTCTATGATTTATTTAGAGAAACTTTTAGTGCTACTTTAAGGAGCCTAGTTTAAGCTTTACATTTATGCATCTCAAGTGAATGGCCTAATGTGATCCCATTATTTAATTATCCTTTAGGTACTTATTTCACTTATTTGACGAGATACTAGGTAGGGAAATCTATTGAGGGGTACGTAAGACCCCCAAGTAGAGATAAAGGTGCACCTAGTCCCCCATTGTATAGTAATTAATTCATTGTTGTGATTGGTTGGTTCATCAACTCTCTCTCTCTCTGTATCATAAACCAAAGAGTGTGCACCATCTCTTTTGTATGTATAGACTTTTCAAAAGAACTTTAGATATGTAGTAGATCTGTCTATCTAGTCATTTCATCCATGCGGCAATGACCTCTATGCGCATATCTTTGTGTTAGGAAATAAGACGTAGCTAAATAGATAATTGAGTAGATTACTTAATGGAGAGAGACAGATTTATATACACGAGATTATAGAGTAGAGAGAGAGAGAGAGTACACACGATATACGTGGTTCACCCAATGTGGGCTACGTCCACGGGAAAGCAGCCACTCAATGGCTTTAGTACTTCAAAACAAGAAGTAGTTTACAAAGGATTATACCCTTAATGGAGCTCCCGCCTTGCTTCACTCTCACCACCTCACACTCACCTTGTTGCATCAACTTCACACTATGAAATGTGTGTAGAAATGGCCTCCTTTTATAGGCCAAAAGGGCTGCCCTCTCTTATGAGAGACAGCCATGTGTAGCCGCCCTTGTGCGAATAAGTCCAAATCGGACCCTCCAATCCGCCCATGTGTGGCCGCCCTTGAGAAGACAAGTCCGCTTTTGAATTCGGCCACCGGCCATTGAATTCGGCCACCGGCCATTGACTTCCGACCACCGGCCAACCGATCGGTTGTTTTCCGACCACTTTCCGGTACCGTCCGGCCATAGTATTTCGGTGAAAAAGAATATTCCGGCGAAAAAAAAAGTCTCGAGGGCCTCCGTCCCCGAGGCCTTTAAAGTTGCCCCTGATTCTTGTCCGTGAAAATTTTGGTTTCCGGTGAGTGATTTTCCTTCACGCACGATGGCTTCTCCTCATAATGGGGGCCTTACAAATGTGCGCTTTTACCACAGAAAATTACAAGTGTAAATCAAGCTCCATACTTAACAATCTCCCACTTGGAGACTGATCTCCAAACCAAACCTATGACTGCTTTCCATTCTGGCTTCTTATCCTTGAATGCCGATTGAAGATGAGCAAAAGCTCAACTTCTCCTTGTTGACCACCTTTGTAAACATGTCTGCAGGATTTTCACTTGTATGCACCTTTCCTAGCTTTAGCTGTCCCTCTTCCAAAAGAGTGCATATGAAGTGATATCTCACCTCAATGTGCTTTGTCCTTGAATGAAAGGCTGAGTTCTTCGCAAGATGGATAGCTCTTTGGCTATCACTGTACAAGACACGATTGTCTTGTTTGAAGCCAAGCTCTTCTAAGAATCTGTGAAGCCACAGAATTTCTTTGCTTGCCTCCGTCATTGCTACACACTCTGCTTCCGTGGTAGAAAGTGAAACCACTTTCTGCAGCTTTGAAGCCCAGCTTACTGCTGTGCCTCCAACCGTGAACACATAGCCAGTAGTGCTCCTTCGAGTATCTTTGTCACCTGCCATATCTGCATCAGCATACCCTTCTAGAAAAATATCAGTTCCTCCAAAATACAAAGCATTTGTTGTTGTCCCTTTTAGATACCTAAGTATCCACTTCACAGCTTTTTCCAATGCCCTTTACCTGGGTTGTCCATGAACCTACTCACAACTCCCACTGCCTGTGCAATGTCTGGCCTTGTCCAGACCATAGCATACATTAGAGAACCTACCGCTGCAGCATATGGAACTTTAGACATATAGGCTATCTCCTCTTGTGTCTTTGGACACATATCTTTCGTTAGTTTAAAATGACCAGCCAAAGGTGTAGAAACTTGTTTTGCATTTTGCATTGCAAACCTTTCTAGTACCTTCTTGATGTAATCTTCTTGAGATAGCTTTATTGTCTTCTTCGTCCTGTCCCTTGATATTTTCATACCAAGTATCCTCTTTGCAGCACCTAAATCTTTCATTGAAAAAGATTTGGACAGCTCCTCTTTTAGGTCTTTGATGTCCTGCATGTTAGCACTTGCAATCAACATGTCATCAACATACAACATTAGGATGATGAATTCCCCATCTCCCAAATTCTCCGTGTAGACGCAGTGATCCGAGTTGCATCTTGTGAATCCATGATCCAACATCCATCGATCAAACTTCAAGTACCATTGTCTTGATGCTTGCTTTAAACCATACAAGCTCTTCTTTAATCTGCAAACCATTTTCTCCTTACCTTTTACTTCATATCCCTTTGGTTGAAGCATGTAGATTTCCTCCTCTAAGTCACCGTGAGGGAATGTCGTATTTACATCCATTTGCTCGAGATTTAGATCATGAGCAGCCACAAGGCTTAAGACAAGCCTAATTGAGTTCATTTTTAAAACAGGAGAAAATATTTCATTGAAGTCAATACCTTTCTTTTGAGAAAAACCTTTTACCACAAGCCTAGACTTGTAAACATGAGAGCAGTGAGCACCATACAACTATCAATAAATTTGCTTCAATCTACAAGGACCTTACTCACCGACCCAGGTATATTAGGAAGAAGTGTGTATCTCAACAGATAAATTTCAATAGTAGACATTAGATTTGACTTGAATCAATTGGTTAGAGTTTGTGTAATTGGCTAGAAATAGTAGGTGAAACTTGACAAAAGACTAAAGAGAGGGAACATGAGTCACCAAGCACCCTAGACATAATCGTGCCAGAAAGCGATGCGTTGATCCTCATCTCTCTGCAGAGGTGCCTCTTGGGGGCTTTGGATTTGAGAGGGCCTCAACTATAATGGGACCTTGGTGAGTGGTAGTGGCCGTCAGTTGTATAAGGACATGCTCTAGTCACCTTTTTTGAGTACTTTGTCAGGATAGGTCGCACATTACTTGGGCATAAGAAGTCTCAGATGCCCAAACGTCGGAGAGAGTGGTTACATGTAGGTTTATTACATTTTCGGTTGTGTTGTAGGCTGTGAGCGTGGCATGGAGGATTCCTTATTTCCATTGGCTTCTTACTCATGGTGGTTTTTTAGTTGGCTTGTAGTGTTCAACTGGGCTTCGATTCTCTATATATACGGTGTATTTGTAGGATTGTGTAGACTCCCAGCCATTGCCTTTGGGGATGCTTGAAGCTTCACATCACTCCTTGTTTGGAGAGCCCTTCCATTACTTCTTTCCAGAGTAGCAGTCACCTTTTCTTCCCACCTTCTTCTTCCGTTAGCTTGTACACCCATTTGTTTTGAAGTGCCCGCTTACCTTTAGGCAACTCAACCAACTCCCATGTTTGGTTGCGATGTAGTGAGTCCATCTCCACTTGCATGCTCTTCGTCCATTCTTCTTTAGATTCATGTTGCATAGCTTCTTCATATGATTTCGGCTCTCCAGAATCTGAGATCAAGAGATGGTTGAAGTAAGGAACAAACCTTTCTGGAGGTCTACTTGCTCTTGTAGATCGTCGGGGAATAGGTTGAGGCTCCTCATTTGGTTGACGTTGTTGCACATTGTCACCGTTTGCAGTCCTTGAGTCTTCACCGTCCTCAAGCTCCATGTACTCATCACCTGTTTCTTTTGTTTGTTTTCTTTCCAAGTAATCTTTGTACATATTTTGTTCGTTAAAAATTACATCCCTACTCCTTAAGATTTTACCATCTTCAGGATTCCATAGGCGATACCCAAAGTCTCCTTCTCCATAGCCAATGAAGAAACACTTTTTGGACTTTGCATCTAACTTTGATCTTAGGCTTCTATCTATGTGCATGAAAGCCTCACACCCAAACACTTTGAGAAATGCATAATTCACCGGTTTACCTGTCCATGCTTCTTCTGGAACTCCCCCATCCAATGCCGTTGAGGGTGACCGATTGATTAAGTACACAGACGTACTTACAGCTTCCGCCCAAAGCTCAAGCGGTAGGCCTGCATGTAGCCGCATGCTTCGTGCTAGTTCCATGATTGTCCTGTTCATCCTTTCCAAAATCCCATTTTGTTGAGGTGTCCTTGGGGTTGTCCTTTGCCTCCGAATTCCATTGCTAGCATAAAAGCTTTCAAAAGCTTGGCTGCAATATTCGCCTCCATTGTCGGATCTGAGGCATTTAACCTTGGTACCTGTTTCATTCTCCACAAAGGCTTTCCACCTTTGAAATATGGAAAATACATCAGATTTATTCTTCATGACATAAACCCATGTTTTTCTAGTCGCATCGTCTATGAATGTTACATAGTACAATGAGCCACCAAGTGATGGTGTACTTGCAGGACCCCAAACATCAGAATGAACCAACTCAAGTTTTTTATTTTTTCTTTCATTTCTTGATTTTTGAAATTTTACCCTCTTTTGTTTACCATAAACACAATCTTCACAGAACTCTAAGTCCACTTCTTTCAAACCTGGTAGAAGCTTCTTTGTTTGAAGTATTTACATTCCTTTGGCACTCATATGCCCAAGTCGGTAGTGCCACACCGCACTGTCAACTTCTATAGTTGCTGCACAAGCTGAAGGTTGCGTGCTAACAGTACACAAGTAAAGTGTACCAACTTTTTCACCCTTGGCAACCACCAAAGATCCCTTTGAGATCTTCCACTGTTTGTTTCCGAATGCAATGTTGTGACCTTCATCGTCCAATTGTCCTGTAGAGATCAAATTTTTGCGAAGAGAAGGAACATGCCCAACATCTTTAAGCTTCCATTCATTTCCGTTAGCAGTTTTAACAGAAAATGTACCTTTGCCGACAATCTCACAAGCTTCATCATCTCCCAAGTATACATACCCAAAATTACCTTTGGTGTAGTCTTGGAAATGTTGCTTGTGTGGTGTCGCATGGAATGAAGCCCCGGAATCTACTATCCAGGAATTAGACACATTGTCTAATGAGAGAATTAGAGCATCTTGCTCTACTTTACCTACCACATTGGCCTCCGATGTTGGCTTGCTGTCTTGAGACTCTATCTCCTTCTTCTTCTTGGACCAGCAATCCTTCTTGACGTGGCCCTTCTTGCCGCAGTTCCAACATTCAAGAACTGACTTTGTGCGTGACTTGCTCCGCCTTGAGCGATCACGACCCTTTTGGTTTTTGAACCTCTCCTTAAGCCTTCCTCTTGTTTCCACTGATAGTGCAGCACTTGATGATTCTCCTGTGCTTCTCCTTCGCATTTCCTCGCTTAGGAGAACACCCACAACATCATCAAACTTAAGAGTATTTGTGCCAGAGATAGAATTACTTACAGCCATCACAAGGCTGTCCCAACTATCCGGTAGAGATGATAGTATAAGGAGAGCTCGCACTTCGTCATCGAAATTGATTTTCACTGATCGAAGTTGACTTATGTTTGTGTTAAAGTCATTTAGGTGTTCTGCAACTGAACCATTCTCTGCCATCTTTAGATTGAACAAGCGCTTCATAAGAAATACCTGATTGGATGTCGATGGTTTCTCGTAGAAGTCGTCAAGTGATTTCATCAAGTTCTCCGTGGTCTTCATCTCCGAAACATTGAAGGCCACCATTGACGCCAAGCTTAACCGGATTTTTCCCAGTGCCTTTCGATCAAGGACAATCCATGCTTCATCTGCCATTGTTGTGGGCTTCTTCGCAAGACCGCCTAGTGGCAAATAGAGGTCCTTCTGGTAGAGATAGTCTTCAATCTGCATCTTCCAATGTTGGTAGTTTTTGTCGTTAAACTTCTCAATCTTGAGCTTCCCTTCCTCCGCCATAACTCCCACTCAATTCAAGGAATCCTTTCCTTGAGATAATTTAGCTACGAGCAAACCTTGCTCTGATACCAGTTGTTAGGAAATAATACGTAGCTAAATAGATAATTGAGTAGATTACTTAATGGAGAGAGACAGATTTATATACACGAGATTATACAGTAGAGAGAGAGAGAGAGAGTACACACGATATACGTGGTTCACCCAATGTGGGCTACGTCCACGGGAAAGCAGCCACTCAATGGCTTTAGTACTTCAAAACAAGAAGTAGTTTACAAAGGGATTATACCCTTAATGGAGCTCCCGCCTTGCTTCACTCTCACCACCTCACACTCACCTTGTTGCATCAACTTCACACTATGAAATGTGTGTAGAAATGGCCTCCTTTTATAGGTCAAAAGGGCTGCCCTCTCTTATGAGAGACAGCCATGTGTAGCCGCCCTTGTGCGAATAAGTCCAAATCGGACCCTCCAATCCGCCCATGTGTGGCCGCCCTTGAGAAGACAAGTCCGCTTTTGAATTCGGCCACCGGCCATTGACTTCCGACCACCAACCAACCGACCGGTTGTTTTCCGACCACTTTCCGACCGCCGTCCGGCCATAATATTCCGGCGAAAAAGAATATTTCGGCGAAAAAAAAAGTATCGGGGGCCTCCACCCCCGAGGCCTTTAAAGTTGCCCCTGATTCTTGTCCGTGAAAATTTTGGTTTCCAGTGAGTGATTTTCTTTCACACACGATGGCTTCTCTTCATAATGGGGGCCTTACAAATGTGCGCTTTTACCACAGAAAATTACAAGGGTAAATCAGGCTCCATACTTAACACTTTGGTGAACTAAAACCACATGCTCATGAGTTCTCTCGAGACAAAATGCTAAACCCATTCTTATCATAGAAGTCAAGTCATAATACCATCCACCCAAAACCACGAATAAGTGTCCCATCAACCCAAATCCAAACACGAATATAATAAGGCTTTATGTGGTAAAAGAGATTCGTGCTAAGCTAGTTTAAAAGGGAAAAAGCATCATAAAAGCTACCAACATTAGTACCTAGACTTTCATTTTAAATCCTCTTGATTTGTTATAGAGAGTGGAGTGGCTCTCCTTATGAAGCAATCATTACACTGGACTCTAACGACTAAATGCAAGATCTGAGGTCTACTAAAAGAAGCTCCTCTACTCTTAAGGTATTAAAGAAAAGATCTCTTCCACCAATGACTATCTGCCAAGGCATCCCCCCTCCAATCCAAACTTTCCACAACCCTACAGCTCCCCAATAAAAAAAAGACTAGAATATCTATCTTTGAACCTATCAAATCAAGTAGCTCAATTTCAATAGTCATCTTTCATCACACTTATTTCTTTCATCAGCAGTTTTTCCTTTATTCAATTCTTATATTTACCTTGGTCAAAAAGTGCTTGCAAACCATGTAACTATGCCACTTGTACAAACCAGAAGTTTCAATCATTCAAAAGCTTGTCTTTTCATTACTGAAAAATAGAGTCAAAAAGAGATTTTGCAAATCCATAAAACCGTGTCTTTTCAAACACTTAGTCCACGCATGCCTTGTCTTACTCTTGGAAGAACACTGTGTAGAAATGTATCCTTTTTCTCGTAAGTGAAACACTTCCCTTACTTAAACAGATGTGGTCGATTCGGCTCTTGACAAGACCTTTCTTCTTTTGCTTGTTTTGTAACATTTCAGTTGACTAATCATCTTGAAATATCAATCTTCTAGTGAGCGATGCATAACAGCATGTGCATGCACCATCATCCCATGTATGCTAAAGGCTTTTTCTTTAGGCATTACCTTTGCAACTCAAGAGGTAACCAATAGCAGTATATATCTATCTGCTCAAGATTGATCCTCCTAAAGGAAGATAATGGTAAAAAATGATCCCAAAACATTTGGTTGTTCAACTAAAGCTATCCTTTCATCCCCAAGTGGTTCCAAGCAATCAAAATCTGGCCTCATATGCTTGTGTCGACCCAAACAATTGTTTTAATCCCACCCATATTTGGGATATTTGTGCATATAACAATAAAGCTCCACTCAGTGTCATATCAAGTTCTCTCTATTGTTTTTAGCTAAGTTGAGGTCTTGTTGTTATCAGGTTTCAACGTTGGGTTTTTGTGTCTAGACCATAGAGGCAATCGATCACCACATATTCCTATCCATGCATATACTCGCTCCTCAAAAAGGTGATACATATCAATCACATGCGTACTATGAGAAGATTCACACCTGGTTTTTTGCAACAATAAAAAAGAGAGTACATTGCATGGAAGTTGCCAAAGTAAACAATGTGAGAGCATAGAGCAATGGGGAGAATCCCACAGAGAGAGAGAGAGAGAGAGAGAGAGAGACTATTGAACCAACCAATTGGGCATTGAATAAGTGATTATACAATGGGGGTCGAATGTTGCTTATATACTAGGCTGGGGTCTGTAAGTACCCCCCTCATCAAATTTCCCTATCCGAAAACTTTGACAAATAAGTAAAATAAATGCCTAAAGCCAAAATAAATATTAGGATCAGATTTGACCATTCACTTAACATAGTTTAACTTTAACACCCTCTTTGAAGTTCATAGTGGGCATATGTAGGAAGACCAAGTCGATGGATAAGCTACCATGGACACCCCAGCAGCTAATCACTCTCTTAATACACCTTAGTTATGCTAATACCAACTTTTTACCTAAGAAGAATGCCATCTTGAGCATTTTCCTTGTAGAAAATTGAATTATAGAACACACTACACTCAAGAATCCCCATTCATGAACCGAGAACACACCACATCCAAATTTTCCTAGACAATGAACTTTTGGAACACATCTTATCCATAATTTGGCCAACAACAATGGATTGGTGCGCACATCCATAGTGTTTTGTATATGTTGTGTTGTTTCCTTGATGTGCTTGTGGAAAGTATCTACATACAAAAGCGATGGTGCATACTCTTTGGTTTAAGATACATGTATTTGATGATGACTTTCAAGTTAACTTCTAAATGAGAACATTAGTATTTTTTGTTGAATGCATCTAAGTCAAAGCTCAAGAATCTCTTGCTAGAATTAGGGTTGCATGAAGGCACTCACAAAGCTTGGAGACAAAGAAGAAGCTCGTGTAAACACAAGAAGCGATATTACTTAGTGTGCAAGAACAAAGAATTGGGTGACCGTTGCCAAACTTACTTCAGCCAGAGAGAGGCTTGTGAGAGGCAGAGAGGGGGAAAAGGAGCTCCCTAAAAATGATTTGGACCCATGTGTTGGAGTTCAAGTTATTGCAAACACCTGTGGATCCAAGTTCAAGGCACATGCATCTATTTGGAGTATGGGCGGTGCATAGGCTCATTGGACATGACTTCTTGCAATCTTCGAGGGATGAAGACACCTGTATACAAAATTAGTAGATCTATCATTAATGGCCTCCAAAACAGATAATTCTATGAAAATTACCTCAATGACTGAAATTGGGTTGAGCAAAAAAGAAATAGCAAAGGAGGAGGATGAATATGATGGTGCATATGAGGAGGAAACCATTCGTGTCAAGAGAAAAGGGTCTCAAGCATAGCCACGGTGGTCATTGTTTCCTACATGTTTCAGAAAAGGGTCTTGAGTTGTCCAAGGTTATTAAAGTTGCAAAAATGCCTCAAGAGATTGGACCAATGTTAAGGAAAAACCTTTATCCTGGGCATACAAGTCCCTTTGGGCCAATTTTTAAGCAAAAATTAACTCTATTTTTATCTATCTTTACACTATCATGTTGTAAACTTCAACTGGAGTTTGTCCATTTTTGCTCTCCTCGCAACCGGTTAACTTGAATTTCTGACCGGCTAGGCTAAGCTAAGACACACTTTTCTCCAAAACTAGATTGGACCCATCTACCTTCTGTTTTTGGTTTGCACCCTTGGGGCGGTTACTCATCAAAAGCTCCCTATATCACGTGCATTCAAGGGATCATTAATAATACTCCCATAAGTATGTTATATTTACATTGTGTGCCTAATTTAAAAAAACCCATTCCCCCTCCAATGTATACATAAAAGTGTGCATTTTGGAGCGTTAAGAATCCTCTATGGTTAACTCACATGATATGATACACGTTCTGAAAAGTGACCGCCCTGAGTTTGCACCTAACTTTGAATTTTGGGAGGAGGTTATTATGGCTTGTGCATAGAAGTTTGTTAACCCTCACGGCTCATGGACACCCCATCACCTACGATGGACGCGTATTATGTATTTGGTAGAGTCAGGTACCGGGCTTGTCGGACCAATAGGAAAAGGGTAAGAGTGATCGCCGATGAGAGGCGCACTCTAACTGGGACATTCAAGGGATTAGTTGGCTAAGCATGGGCGCCCAAGTGTGAATGGGGTGAACTCATATAAAAGCCAACTAAACCTAATTTTTACTCATTCTCTCATTTGTGCAATAGAAGAGTGCTCTTGCTCCATCTCCATCTTCTTCTTCTTCACCTCCTTGTGTGTGTGTGTGTGTGTGAGAGAGAGAGAGAGAGGGAGAGTGTGTGTGCGATCGAGCATTACGAAGGCACGACGGCGGCAAAGCGGTTGAGCGCGGCACGACTGCAGCTTCTTCTTCATCGCGGCGAGGAATCCACCACGAAGGCGAGCGTAGAGCGGTGAGTGACACACCCTTTGCTCTCTTGAGCTTGCTAGTTTAGGCTTGTTGTGTGCTTGGAGCCGTTTGTGGCTCGCACACGGTGTATTGGCAAGTCCCTTGCTTCGACAGTGCGGCAAGGAGCGCACATTTTTGGCGCTGCTGCCGGGGATATGCCCGACACTAAGCTCGGTTAGCACTTTACGCTTTTTTGTGGTGTAATTTCTATCATAGGAAAGGCAGGGAATGAGTGTGTGTAGTTGTGTGGAGATTTCTGTTTTTTGCGTTTTCTACGTTTTCTGGTTTGCACTGCACAGTTAGCATTTCTTGCGTTTTTGCATTTTCTGCATTTTCTGGTTCTGTCAAGTTTCAATTTCTGCAGTTTCTGCGTTTAATTTTCTGTCAAGTTCCAATTTTCTGCAATTTCTGTGCTTTTTCAATTTTCTGCATTTCTTGCATTTTTTCAATTTCTGCAATTTCTGTGTGTTTTCAATTTTCTGCATTTCTTGCGTTTTTTCAATTTCTGCGTTTTCTGCATTTCTGCATTATTTTTAAAAAAAATAAACAAAAATAAAAACGCGAGTGAGCGGGCGGTGAAATTTTTCAAAAATAAAAAACGTGACTCTTAAAACGGACGGGTTGGTTTGTATAAAAGATAGACCGGGATCGGGATCATTTGCCCAAGCCCAAGCCCAAGCCCAAGCCCAGTCCTCAATCTTATGATATATACTAGACTCACTCTTATATATATACCCTACTCCCTCAAGAGAGAATGAGAGCATGTGGGACAAGTCCTCCACTCTCCTCCTTTCTCTTCCCACTTGCACCCTTAGACTTTCTAGTTTGGGCCTAGTTCCCTACTGGAAATTGACAGTTTTAGGGATTCCGAGGGCATAGAGTGACCAAACGGAGGGCTGTAAAGCACGGCACGACCCTCTGACCGATACGCTCGTTTCGAGCTATCACACGGCCCATTCCACGACACGCTCTAAAAAATCTAGCAAAAAAACAAACAAAAAACACGCTAAAAACTAGTCACAAGGCCTCCTAGAGCAGCTTTTTGACACCTTAGGGTATCAAAAGTACATGCACTTACGCTCTGGGCGGGTGCTAGAACACGAGCATATTGAGGGTGCCTCTGTTCATACGGACACCCATTACCCATCCACGATAAGCTCTAGACCCTCAGCGGGGACACAAGGTAGCACCACCCAAGACCCTAAAATAGCCGCTAGTGATTCCTCCTCCGACTCAGAAATCATGGAAGCATATCCTACCCAAAACACTGAGAGAGAAGGCCATGCACCTCCCGAAGCTCCACAGCCTAGTACTAGTATGTTTAGCTGTTTCATGGAAACATTAGGTAGAGCTACTCGCTCGGAACCTGATGCAAATGAAGCACACGAAGGGGGTGGGGAAGTGGACTCTCCTTTCACATCGCACGTGGACCCCACACCCCCAAAGAGTGTCCATGTGGATATCCTACCAACTTCTTACCAAGAAGGCCCTGTTGAGCTGCCTCCTTCAGAAGTTCCCTCTAGAGTACCGTTGGTGACAAGTAAAACCACGGGGAGCAACATTGCTTCTACCTCACGAGAAACCGTTAACACGTCGACTCTAGAAGGATTGTTCATTAATGATCATTGGACATACGACCTCCACATTGAGGTGTTGACGGATCTACACTCTGGCCACGCCTACCATGTAGGATGGATAGAGATTGTACAATCCACCTCTAGTGCCACGAGCATCGAAGATCAACAAAAAATGATCTGTAATGTTATCCATGGCGTTATTCAATCAAAAAGGCAAAACCGAGGGGTAAATATACTCTCAACTGGCCCCATGAGATTTCTGGATACGAGCAAGGCTCAACAGCCTACTCTATCACAAATGGAGACTCCTCTAATGAGCCCCATGGACCCATCTTACGTCATTTCACCTGGGGTCTCTATGCAATCTGAGCCTCCGAGCGACAACTTTAGCTTCCCTAACTTGGCTCAACCCTCTATTAAGGAAAACACAGTGCTCACTCCAGGGATAAGCCTGACAGAGAATGTACCGATGACATCTACGGTTAGCGCAGTGCCACTACCTAGTGTCGTAGTACCTAATATGGGGCCTCGACCATATGTGCCTCTAGCCCCTTATGCACACATGGTCCCCACACCTCCAATTGTACCACTTGCTTATGCTCCTCGAGTGCCGCTCCCTAGCCCTTATCCAAGTGGACCTATGCCCGGTTATGTTCCATATCCTGCATCATCCACACATATGCCAAGACCGGCACCCGTCCCTCTCCCACATATGATTCCAAGAGTACCTCCACCGGCCCTGCCTCCTCACATAGGTGACTTGGCAGCGTTTGCTCAAACCATAGGTCGATTTATCGCGGAAAATATGCGTCACGCATCTGATAGAGAGCCTAGAAGTAAGGCAGTACAAATTGCCAAACTCACGCAAAAATTCAATGGGGACGAAGATGCTAGGAAACACATTGAAGTGTTTGAACAAGTATGTGATTCCTTAGGGGAACGCAACGAATTACATAAGTGCAATGCCTTAAGCTTGACATTAAGTGGGAAGGCTGGAGATTGGTATAGGACCCTAAGGGTGGACGAGAAAACAATCTACCCTACCCTTCGAAGGTTGTTTCTAAAGGAGTACATACGAGAAGGTGTGCTTTGGGGTGTAGCATCTCAGCTACAGAAGGCCGAACGTAAGGAAGGAGAGTCAGTAAGGGACTTCATTAGTCGTCTAAAGCACTTAAACTCTCGCTGCCCTGTAAATGAGCGCTTCAACAATAACCAACTGCTTGATCGATTCATTCGAGGGTTGAGGAATGAAGGAATTTATAATGGACTAGTGATTAGAGGTATCACAACCTGGGAAGATGTCACTGCCAATGCAATCCAATTAGAGGACAACTTGATGATAGCAGGCATGAGGGTGTCTACTGACACGAGATCCACTAGCTCACAAGCCATTGAGTATGAACCCATGACTGCAAAGCCCATTGCCAATGAGCCAAAGGTATTTGAGACATTCTTGACAGACCTCACCAAGGCAATCCAAGAGTCTCTTAAGGATAATCGACCCCCTCAAAATAGTCACATGTATCCAAGAAGGGAGCAACAATGGTGTTCCATTTGCTTAGGTCCACATAGCACTAGTGAGTGCCCTACGTTTAGAGTAAAATTTAATGGAACTTGCAACGCATGTGGTAGGTATGGTCACCAAGCTAAGGATTGTTTAATGATCAAACGTATGATGGAAAATAGACCACCTGTAGCCTGGACGGATGCACCTCGAGCTCCTGTATTGATGCCTGCTCCACCTGTTGAGCAACTACCGCAACACATGGTCCCTAGATCTCAAAATGTTGTACAAGCTACACCGTTACCACCTCCTGTGCTAGGACCGCAGCCCCCGCATCCAAGAGTCGCCCCTATGAACCAAGTGGGTTGCGAGCCATCAAATGCTTATCCAGATGGCTGTGAGGAGGAAATAGACACTAGTATTGCCTAGGGACTTGATACATTGGAAGAGTGTCCTATATACTACATGGAAGATTGTTGGGGGCAAGTCAAGCCGGTTTATCAAGCTGCTGCTCTCGCATCCAGAGGTCAAAATATCAACACCCAGGCTAGGAGTCCACCTCTTCAATGCTACGAGTGTGGTGGACCACATCGAGCAGCGGAGTGCCCTATTAGGCTGCAAAAGAATGCTGCACAGATGCAAATGAATCAAGGGAGCACGTCTGCAATGCCAATACTCACATGTAATCGTTGTGGCATAGATCACTTGATTGCCCAATGCCCCTATAACCCAAATGCGCCTAAAATAACACCCCTGAATTTGGTCGAAATTCCTAGTGTGACATCGCCAATACCACCCGTCGCACCCGCTTATGCGATTACACGGTCCATGCTTCAAGGGCCAGGCCATATCCTCGAAGAGAGAGATACCGCGTCAGTTATCCAAGCAAAGAAAAAGAAGACACGAAGGAAGAAGTCGCAGAATACGGAAAATTCAAAGCCAAGTTCCAAAACAAACATAGGAACAGGAGATGACCTCGTGTATATGAATGACCTCGAGGATGATTCAGATTCAGTCGAGACAATGGAGACTAGAACCAATACCACAAAGAGAAAGACCGACAAAGAAAACCGTAACATGGAACCAAATGAAAACCGAATAAGAGAAAATCATAAAGAGCCTCTGAAAACACCACAAGTGTTTCCAAATCCAATCGAAGACCCCCAAGATAAACCGCAGGGGCAAAAAGGGAAGAATAGTAAAAAGAAGATTGGGACGTACCCAAACCCAGTAGACGAGATTGAGCAGGTGAAACATCTAAGAGGTTTAGTGGAGGAGACTCAAAGGAAACTAGAACCAGAACCCATGCAGGTCAAAATTCATGACACAGTGTTTCCCACGCAAGTTCATCCACCCCACATGAACCATAGACCGTTAGCCATATCTAGTATCATCTAAGAAGGGAGTGAGGACGGGACATCAGAAAGTGAGCATACACCTTTCTTGTTGGAAAGGATGTTTAACGAAGGAATACCTGATCCCATTGAGGAATATGAGATTCCATCCTCACCAGTTCCTAGTCAAGGACCTACACCCTGCAAAACGCCAATGAATGTTGCCAAACTAGTGGACTTCATGTCTTCTGAGGTCCGAACCACGATCATAGCAAAGCTGTATGGAGATCCTGAGTTATTCCTTGCACTTCGAGCATTCCTTAACGGAGAGCTACGAACAGGATTACCGCAGTTTGCGCAACCAAATAGGCCTGACTCGATTATGATTGATGAGGAAAATCATGTGCAATCACTTGACTTAGATGGACACGAGTCTGTGATCGAGGTACCCATTAACGAATTAGGGCAGTATTTTGAAGGCGACGAGTCTAATGCGACCCTACCCATCACTACCAAGGGATTAACTATAAAGGGAATTCTTGACGGTGGTGCGGGAGTTAGCATCGTTACAAAAGATTGTTGGGAATCCATGGGAAAACCCCGCCTCAGTGTTACTAACATTGTGGTAAAGATGGCAAATGGTACCATAGCCAAACCTATGGGGATGCTCAAGGATCTTAAGATCAAAGTTCTAGGACACAAGGTACGACATACGTTCATTGTAATGGATTTCTCTAAACACCTTATGTCATATGAAATGATTTTAGGACGACCATTCATGAGGGAAGCACAAATGGTTCATGATTGGTCTAAAAATCATGTCTATTTGCAATTCCAAGACTCTGTCCTTAGAGTGGATTTGGTGACTGGTAAGGTACACCCCTTAGGGAGTAAAACCATTATTGATCATCGCTCTGACACCACAGTTCACTCGGCCCCACTACAATATTGTTACACCTGTAAGAAGGATACAGACATTGGCCAAGATTCTCCTTACATGGATGTGTTACCGGGTATGACGGAATCAGACAACGTAGACTGGGTCCACCTAGCATCAACCATAGACACTTGGGGAAATAGGGGGACGACCTGGGTAACACCTGAGGGGGATGAAATGCCTATACCCTTAAATATGCTACAAGCAATGCATATCGCTTCCGACAAGACTCATCCTAATGTAGCGAAGAAAACATACAAGTGGGTCCCTAAAGCTTCTTTAGTGACCATAGCTAGTGCTAAAAAACAGAAGCCTTGTAAGAAACGTACCACTCGCTCCAAGAAAAGTAAGAAAATGTTGCGATGGATCCCTAAACGACTATTGGAAGCCCAAGGCTACTATCAAGGAAATGATCAAATCTGGGTGCCAAAACGTAGATTGTGCTCTTACCTATCACTTGACCCATGTGAGCCCAATCCCGTAGCTCCAAAACGAATCAATGATCGTGGAAAGAAAAAAATCACAGAATGCTACACACCCGCTCCCGAGCTAGTTTAGGTACCAAAGAAAGAACGATTTGTTCCACCTAGCTCAGGAAGGGGGGAGTCCCATGAAGATTCTAGCTCATCATGTAATACATCCATAGAGGTAAAAGCTTCTACACAGCCTCCATCTATAGTAGTGGACCTCCATGAAGCTACAAAAGAATCCACACCTCCCAGTGTTCAAGAATCACCTGATGAACCACTTCAAGTTCGATCCTGGGAGAGTACCTTACCACCCTTGAAACTTGACGAGGCACCTAGGGTAATAGAAAACTACTGGCAAAAATCCTCACCTATTACCAACTGGAACAATTGGTTTCAAAGGGTGACAAGCTCATTTCAAACGGTATGATCTACCCAAGGAAGGGGGGAGTGTTTGTGGACATCCATTATTCACTTGCTTCCCTCTCAACCTTTCTCCCTGACCTCTTAATCTCCAATCTTAGGGAATGTACATATAAATCTTTATACTCTCAAAAAAAAAACAAAACAAAACAAAAAATAAAGAGCAAGAGCAATTAGCAAACGAGTATGCACAATAAAAGTCAAAACATTGACTCAGACCTACACATGTCACATCTGGTACAGTGAAACAGAAACCTATGCCATAAAACACCTTTGATCCTCATCACTTGAGTGATGGAGGGTAGGTAAGATTAGTACGATAGGAGTGTTTCTGTTTTAGAGTTGAGTGATTAGCAAAGTTCTCTTTTCCCACTGATGTGCCTCCTAGAGGTATTCCTTTTGTTTCCTACTGTGTACAGGAGCGTGTTGCTATTGATAGGATTTGGACCTTCATGGAACCTTTCTCTCGTTCACACTTCAGATCAAGCGCGACCATCAACACAAACAGGTGTTCCTTGTCCATTATCATTGCCCCTTATCTTTTTGCATCCATGTTTGTCTTCTTTGATTGTGATTGATAGCATAATATTCAGCGCATTTTCTTAGTATCAAACATTTAATTCAATGTAATGTTTTGTCATAATCACTTGTCTAGGTTTAAAAATCAAGCAGTCCGACTAAGCTAGTTTGACCAAGCTAGGTATTAGAAATCTTCTCTTAATACCATGGGGAATGCCTTCCTAATAATCAATGGTTACTTAGGTTCTTAATCCGATTTAGGCAGCATTGTATGAAATGTACTAGGGCTTTCTAGTGGGCTTAACCCTAGTGACCTTTAGCTTAAGTATTATAAAGGGAGTTTACTAATGTGATGAGCCTGGGGAGGGTAACAGTGTTATATGACCCCCCAAAGTTACAAAATTTAAATGTTGAAAATGAACAAACAAAAAATTAAAGTGCCACAATGTAAAATTTTAAGCTGGAAGAGAAATCCCTGCTTAAATTGGTACTTCACTCACATGTATCGCCTATGGTACTAGAGCCCTAGAGGTTCCCAGTGTGGGCGCTTTTCCTTGAAAAGCAAAAAACCCAAGGCATACAAAATAAGCACCCACATCATAATTGAATCAATGTGAAAAGACTTTGGGGGGTCACAGAAAAAGTAATCAGTCAGGCAATGATTTCATGAGAAATTCCTTTTATGGTAGCTTAACTACAAAGTCTTCTAGATATAGCCTCTAGTCAGCCCTCGAACATGAATACTTGGCTCTCGCGATTAAACAACTTAATTGACCACAAAAAATTAAGAAGCTTACCCATGGTATTAATATTCGATCTCTAGTGCTTTTCGACCGTCAAATTAGCGACCCCAGACTTGTTTAATTTTTTACCTTTACATCTGTTTATGCATTTGATTACATTGAAATTTAATGTTCATTGCTGACAAATTGTTTAAAATTCTTTTACCAATCAATTTGTCTACCTAAAACTGCATATGCTTTTTAAGAGAATGCAATTACTTTGCCAGTGTTGTTTGATTTTGCAGTGACTGAAGAAGGCTAAGGACATTCATCTCAAATGCTCTTCCACCTCGACGAACCAGCTTAAACTCAATAGCTTCCGAGGACGGAATCTACATCAGGAAGGGGGGCATGTTAACCCTCGCGGCTCACGGACACCCCATCACCTACGATGGACGCGTATTATGTATTTGGTAGAGTCAGGTACCGGGCTTGTTGGACCAATAGGAAAAGGGTAAAAGTGATCGCCGATGAGAGGCGCACTCTAACTGGGACATTCAAGGGATTAGTTGGCTAAGCATGGGCGCCCAAGTGTGAATGGGGTGAACTCATATAAAAGCCAACTAAACCTAATTTTTACTCATTCTCTCATTTGTGCAATAGAAGAGTGCTCTTGCTCCATCTCCATCTTCTTCTTCTTCACCTCCTTGTGTGTGTGTGTGTGTGAGAGAGAGAGAGAGAGAGAGGGAGAGTGTGTGTGCGATCGAGCATTACGAAGGCACGACGGCGGCGAAGCGGTTGAGCGCGGCACGACTGCAGCTTCTTCTTCATCGTGGCGAGGAATCCACCACGAAGGCGAGCGTAGAGCGGTGAGTGACACACCCTTTGCTCTCTTGAGCTTGCTAGTTTAGGCTTGTTGTGTGCTTGGAGCCGTTTGTGGCTTGCACACGGTGTATTGGCAAGTCCCTTGCTTCGACAGTGCGGCAAGGAGCGCACAAAGTTACACCAAGTAGCTACATCAAGGTAAATTAACAATATATCTTTAGAATAGGCCCTAGAGGTTCTTTTCTATGGCACAAAGGCTAAACAAAGTATCTATATTTAGTTTAGTTTAGTAAAGTTCTTCAGAAGAGGGGCTCTGTTCTAAATTGGTTTTATTGATTATTTTGGCTCAAGGGTTTTGTGTGTGAGAGCATGCCCCTTTGGAGAGTCACAAATTATCTTGGAAAAGTTTGAAGAAGTTACGTACATGGAAAATTTCCCAAAGAGAATCTTAAAGGCCTCATAGGAACATGCCTAAATATGACTAGGGCCAAGTTTAAAGAAGCCTTTCGTCGTTTTCAAGACGAACTGTACTCTATAGAAATTCCTCGCACTATACCGGGATAATGGTCAATCCCTCACAATGCTAGTTTCCCTAGTTAGTGTGCATTTTTCTTATGCATCTCTATCAGGACTAATGGTGCTCTTTTGTAAACTTTTCCTCAATCTAATCATATTGTTTCTTATAGCTTTTGGAATGCCTCTCCAATCTTTATTTGTCTCTAATCTCTCTAATCCTCTCAAGCTGCCTTTGTTGCTTGTTGTAGCACAATCATTACAAGCACTAACTTTGAGTTCGAGGAATTTTCCCCATTGTTGCTTCCTTTCTCTGCCTATAAGACGCTTATGTCGCTTTTTGTGGATGTACATGCATATGTAAACTAAGTATGGGGGAATTAAAATTTCCTTGTTGAAAACCTCTATGTTGAAGGTTTGATGAAGTTTTTCTATTACCTCTTGTGTATATACGGATACGAGTGCAGAGTAGAAGTCTTTCAATAGGGCTCGCAGGAGGGGTGCATATACCTATGTGTGTCTCTAAAGAAGCTTCTATTGTTAGGAGTCAATGGAGGAGTATGCTCTATATTCATAAACAGATCAGTTGACCTTGTGTCGATGTGTCTTTCTAGGGCTTCTTTATGCCATTAAAGCGAGCTCCACTCCCCTTTCATTTTCTATTCCTAAACTTTTGAGATGAAATCTCTTGGTCTACAATCGCGGCCTAGTGATGAAGTCTAGTCATCCCCACGTAACCCTAAGATTCTACAAAAGCATGTCCAAGTACATATAGTATAGAATCCAACTTAATAGTCATGTAGAACAATCTATACTTGCAACCATATGCTTCATGTTTGTAAGCCCCTCGGATGCAAGGGATCTATTTTAAGGGGTTATACATGAAAACTCTTTCCAAAGAGGTTTTTTTCCGGAGGACAAAAAGTTTTGGCTGTTTGAGAGTTTGTAGGATTTTGGCATTCAAACAATGCCACTTTTTGGAAGTTCCCCTCTTTCAAGCATCTACCAAATGAAGATCAAGGTTCTTAATGTGTAGCTTTAACAAGGATTACTACACCCTAGGCAATTGGAACAAGAGATGGCGTAAAGGACTCATAACAAAAGTAATTGTGGTGGTTGAATGTCTTCAGATCAGCCCAAGTAGTTAATCTTTCCTTTTGCTTTTTGGTTCAAACACCATACCATTGGCTTCTTCTCCAACTTTTGGCCATTTTTTGCAAAGTGTGTTAGTGAAGCCTAGGATTTATGGATGGTTTGTCTACCGTTTCTTTTTGCCATTACATAATATTGGATTTCTGTGTTTTGGTAAGAGTAGGCAAATTGACATGGCACTTGTCAATGGTACTTCAAACTTCTCCCCCTTTAGGGTGTTGATGTTGTTCCTCTCTTTTACTTAGTCCTTATACCCTTCATTTGGTTTATATATGGAGACATCGAGCACACAATAGCTCCCAACTTCTCCAGGGTCAGTTCATGACCTTCAATTTGTTTCCCATCCTCCCCAAGATTTGTGGTCTGGCCAAGGCATGGAGAACATCATTGAACTCTCCCTACCACTTTGACAGAATCAGCAGATCGCCTCTCTGCAAAACCAACAAATAGAACAAAAGTGCTAAAGATAAACATGCTACCAAATCCAATAGACTAACATGGAGGTGTGTGTATGCACATGTGCAGTGAGAGGGATTGAGCTCCAACTCTGATGGGTGTGGAACTATGTACATGTGCGGTGAGAGGGATTGAGCTCTAGCTCTGATGAGTGTTGAACTATGTGCACAGGGAAGTAAACATGGTATGCAAAGGCAAGCTAGCTCCGTCCGGTATCAAAGGGGGGGTATAGTATGGCATGCATAGGTCAGTAGGGAGTGAAGAGTCTCTGGCAAGCATAGTGGCAAGGTCTGAGAAGGCTCGCTCTGTCTACCCTTATTTATGCACATGTCTTAGTACTCTATCACAGATATCCTGTGATGTACTCTTCGGGCCTCGTATCCTGGAGCTATAGGGCATCTGCAGAGAGAGAGAGAGAGAGAGAGAGAGAGAGAGAGAGAGAGATCTGTTCATATGGAGCACCTATTCGATGGTGCGCATTCTTTTGCTGGAAGCGAGCAATCCACTATTCATGTTACAAGAAACACACAAACTCTATGATGACAACCTAATACTGCCACTTGCGAGATGAGAGAACCTCTCAGCATAACTCCAGGCATCTGCTTACCTCTGAATGCAAATACGACAATGCCAAACAAGGACAAAAAACACAGCAACAAGCAGAACAAGCATAGCCTGGACCCTGGTTCGTAACTAAAAGCATCTCGAGGTGTCACTGTGGATTAGAGGGAAAAACATTGGTGTCTCTGGTCAATCCAGGCCGCTCTGCCCACAGTAGACAATCTGAATGGCGAATTGAGAGAAGAAGAAGAAGAAGAATAGTATTTTAACGTCGTAGGAAACTATCCCAAGAGACCTTAAATATCTATCCGACGAGGAGAGTAGAACTCAAGACCTGTTATTCAAGAGGAAAATGGCATAACCAATCTACCACACTTGGGAAATAGAAATAGAAATGTTATATTACCGTCTTCAAAAGGCCAAAGTGACCTATGAGACCAGAAACAGAGAGAGAGAGAGAGAGAGAGAGAGAGAGAGAGAGAGACAGAAAAAGCTTTGACCCAATATAAAATATTGGTATCGGAACAATGAAGATTCCCAAAAGCAAAATTGGCTACCGAGGCAATGCCTACATGGATCTTTGCACCAGAAAAGCCTGCTGATGGAACCTAAATCCATCAAGCACTGCAACAGACCTACAAACCATAGGTGTGGCATAACATGCATTTACAATTTTATTGTATTCCAGTCATCGACTCAGGACCATTACCATCTTGGTCTTCCTTATAGTCAACTTCAAAATCATAATCACTACCACTGTCATCATTCCTTTCTGCAGCTCTAGAAGCCTTCTTTCTGCGCTTCTTTTCTGCCCGAGCCACGCGAGGATTAAAGATACCTTCAACATTATATAGCTTTTCATTTTGACGGGAGACAGCACCACGTTCTTTCGTACTAGTGACAAGGTTTTCAGACAGGTCCATGTCATCAGATGCTTCCGCTAAAGTCTCGGCAGGTTCCTCTCCATCATCACTTTCCTCTTCGTCCATCTGCCAAATGGGCAACAACAGCCCAATTCCAGAATTTCAAAATAAGGCATTCCTCAGTTGTCAAAGACCAAAAAGCTGCAACTCACATAGACTCGACAATGTGCACAAAGACTAGCACCACTGCATTATTAAAAGAAAACACCTACTTTGGAATCAGGTACCTCCATTGATACAGGAGCATTTGGTGGAAGTTCAAAATGCACACTCTCCATCAGTGAAGGCAAGCTAGATATCACCGTTGATCTCTCATCTCGATATACATCTTCAATGTTGAATTCTTTGCTAAACTCCGATACTATCGCAGTGTCCACCTGCTCGTGTTGAGGCCTCGTTGGGGGCATACAGTAATGTGGAATTTTCCCTACATGCAGAGGACAATTCTTTGAGCTTAATCAGACTTGTTGAGACACTCAAGATCATTTTTTTTGCGCAAAAAAGATCCCTATATTAGATTCACTCGAGTAAATAATTGATTATAAAGTACCTTGATTCCAATCTTTGAGGACCAATTTAGCAGTAGCACCAAGGTCCAGCCCCCCTCCTTTCTTCAGCTTTCCTCGAACTTGAGCCACTTGCTGCAAGAACTCATCTGGCGAGTCAAACCTTGGGATTTTGTAGATAGACATGATTTTCTCTGGAGGACATAATTTGACAATCTCTTTCACTGCAGACCAAAGAGCAGATCAAGGGATGGTGTAAGTGTTGGTGGAGAGAGAGCAAAGGTTCATTACACCGTTCTTCACCTTCGCAAAAACAATTACTAACTATTTTATATCTTCAGTTTGCAAATGATTTATAACTCAATGCTCAGTTACATCGTCAGTGAACGGTCAAAAGCAAACTCTGCTCAACTATTTAGTGTAGTGTCTAGAGAAGGCTCTTCCTTTCAATGCCCGTTCCCCAAACGTGTTTCAGCCCACCCAATTTTGGGTTTCTTAAAAGGGGCTTATTGTTCCTATGTTTGTTGAAGCTTTAGAGTAAAACAGGAAACTCTGGCTTAACTACCTGATATAATTTACAAAAACAACATTCTGAGCTTAGCGGCCATCTCATGTAGTCTCACTTTCACTACATGTTTCAGGCCTACCCCAATCTGAGCATCACTAATAATGTCTGTACTGATTTGGGCCTTCCACCTGTAGGCATAGATTGCTAAGCTTTTTTAGCAAAGGACTCTTTCCCCCAAATCTTCACACAAACAGATTTGACCTTTTGCAGATCCACTTCTTGTTTTACTCTCAAAACCTTACACAAAGTAGCAAGAAACAAAATTATCTTGAACAAGTAGCAAGAAGAGAATACCTGGGCCAAAAGGATCCTGCAGATTCTCGATTCTCTTGCTGTTTCTTAAAACCGCAGCCTCTTCATTCTCACTTGCCTTGGCCATTACCACCCCTGGGCAATCCAGAAGCTTCACATGCTTGTCTAGCTGCACCTCTTGCAAAACTTTTGTTATGCCAGGAGTAGACCCAACACTCACAGCCCTTGTTCTTTTCATGCTGTTTATCAAACTGCTTTTTCCAACATTTGGAAGACCAATGACACCAACTGTGATGGCTGTCTTAAGCTGCCATAACGAAAGACACGAGTGAGACTGTAAAAAAAGACTTCAAAGATCACCCACGATTCAAAAATAATGGGTAGCTAAGTTTACTAATTCAACCTTTCATAACAAGGTTACCACCTTGTTATTCCTGGAGTAATTTTTTAGAAGCTGAAGCAAGGTTTCAGCTCCAAGGCATTCACTTGTAGAATCTCCTCCATTGACAGCCTTCGAACTTCGTTTTTGACCTAGGTGAGCCCTCTGCTGCTGAGTGCTGCATTTGAAGGCCACGCTTGGAAGCTCCTCCCTTAAATAATTGAGCCACTTCTCTGCAACTTCTTTGGGGACCAAATCTGCATCCAACAATGGATATGCACCACCCAAATTCAGGACTGCTGTATGTGCTAGCTCTATTGAGTTGCTCAAGCATGACAATACCAATGCATGCCTTAAAATCAGGACTGCTGTATGAGCTAGCTCTATTGAGTTGCTCAAGCATAACAATATCAATGCATGCCTATGGACACACACAGAATCCTTCTGAACAAGATGCAAGCAGAAGAGGCATCAAAATATACAAGCAACCTGTTTGCAAAGCATAACCAGTTAAAAGCAGGTTAAGCATCTCTTAATTTAGGAAACAACCGGAGAAGTAAACAAAATTACCAATCTTATTTAGCAACAGAATCAAATGCTTTGTTGGAACAGCCGTCACTACAAGCCTTTCAATATCTTTACATCTGCTTCCCAGAGGATCTCTGGCGTCCAGAACTTCAATTATGACATCTGATGCTTCGATCACCTTGACCAGCTCTCTATAAAAGGACCGTTGAGAACCATCTGTGAAGAATAAACAGCTAAATACACACAAAACTAAACAAAATTCAGGTACAAAATTTGTACCAAACTGAATATAAAACTTGCCATGAGTGATCGTGCCATCCTTGTTGGGCTTGCTCTTTTTATCAAACTCTAAGCTTTGACTAGCTGCCGTTTGAGCCAGATCAGTAAGGCCTGGTTCTCCTTCACTGATCAACCCGAGCTTTCGTTTCTCAGCCTATTTAAAAACCTTAAATAAAATTTGATTGATACAAAGAGAAGGCTTTTGAACAAAAACCTACACTGCTAGAATTCTTGCACCACCAAACCAGTGTGACATAAAAAACGTGTTTCACAACTCTGAAACCCCAAAATGCGCGAAACAGTTCGGGAATCGGCGAAATGGCCAAAACATAAAACTTGTTTCTGGTCAGACATTTCGCAGCTCCGAACCCCGAAACCTCCAAAACATTTCGGCAAAACAACCGAAACCTGAAACTTGTTGAAATAGTTGAGACTTTGAGGTTTAAACCTTGGTAACAAGAGCTAGTATTCCACTAATTAAGCGACATAATGATACAAAAATAGAGAATGTATGTAGACACAAGCAAAAGAATAGATTTGGGTTTTTTCTCATGCAAGAAAATTGATATTTACTTTCTAATTTTTTCAAGCTTCCAAGACAATGGGCACTCAATCTCTCTATCTCTATCTTCCTTGGTCTCTCCGATCGTAGGTATGTGTGTGTACTTATACATTTACATGCATGCATACACCTAATATGTGCGTGTTTATGAGTATCGATTCGAATGTGTACATTCACATATATCGATATATGTATGCATTGTGTACATACACACATACATATATAGATATATGTATGCATATTTAAATATAAATATAAATAAATAATTGTAAACATATTATTACGAAACCCGTTTCGCTTTTTTCTTGCACTGAAACAAAACGTTTCAAAACCTCGACACCCTAAAACGAACGAAACCACAAAAAGTTTCATGTCTCAGTACACCGAAACTATCAAAAAGCAACGCAAGTACCAATGGCACCAATCCAACATAAAAAGGGGATGTACTCCCGACGCACGCTAGGGAAGCAGACAACTCTGGACTCAAAGCTCGAGCTGATAATATCCGTGGCACAAGATCTACACATCTCTTATCTTATCTCGACTCTCCCCTCTACTAGGGCACATGCCAACAATCTTGCAAATAACTCAAGTCGCATGGAGCAGCCGACCTCAACTGGTAATACTCGCTTTCTCCTCCAACAAAACAGAGAAACGAAATGGTGCACTCAAAAGGGTTAGGCAAGGGGGCTTCACTGGAGTCTCTTTGCTTAGGGAGCGGCAAGAGTTTTGAAGTTCATCTTCTGGGTTTATCATCAAAATAGTTGGTCCACACTGACCATCCCCCCTATGCTAAAGGCGTTTTGCTTCAGGCAATAATTTTGCAACTCGAGAGGTAACCAACAGCGGAATCTACTCAAAGTTGATCATCTTGAAAGAAGGTAATGGTAAATACGTATCCCAAAACCTTTGGTTGCACAATTGAAATTATTCTTTCATCCCCAAGTGGTTCCAAGCAATCAAAATCTCAGCCTCATATGCTTGTGTCAACCATTAGGAATCAAACAATTGTTCCAATGCCACCCATGTTTGAGATGTATGTCCATGTAACAAAAAAGTCCCATTCAATGTTATATCAAGTTCACTCGATTGTTTTTAGTTGAGTTGAGGTCTTGGTGCTATGACAGGTTTTAGGGTTGGGTTTCTGCGTCTAGAGCAGAGGCGCAATTGATCTATTCACATCCATGTCACATACACTTTCCTTAGATAGGTGGTCCATGTCAATCTCTACGCCAAAGTAGCCGGAGGATAAGCACCACCGAGAGAAGTATATGAATACCACCAACAAATGATGGGTCATATGCTCCTTGTAGACGCTTTTCTACCAAGAATTTTGGCATGAACATATTGAGGAGACCATCTGATATGCCCACTTCCATCGATGAATCACAATAATCAGTTCGTTTACAGTAAATTTCAAGGATCCTTTACGCAATGATTCACAATGAAAAAACTCAACATAAATTATTCATAGCTCTGCTGATCAATCGGTTAGATTGACCTGGATGTTTGTCAATGTATATAAGAGGTTTCCCATTGATGCGCCATAAAAGATGAGCCCTTCTTCATTTCAAGATGAAAAAACTCAACATAAATTATTTATAGCTCTGTTGATCAATCGGTTAATTTGACCTAGATGTTTGTCAATGTATATAAGAGGTTTCCCATTGATGCGCCATGAAAGACGAGCCCTTCTTCATTTCATAAAGAAGTAAAGGACACAAAAAGAAACTTTCCACAAAATGCACTCTACATAATTTTCCACAAAACACTCCACTTTCGTAATCAGAGAGTAAAATGGTAATGTCCTGGATACTAACCCTTTCTTTCTTTGCCTGCTTTTTCAGCTCCATCTCCTCAAGAGCTCGAGCGCGCCGCGCTTCAAGAGCTTGCAGCTCCTGCTCTTTAAAGGGCCATGCATTGGGAATGCCAGGATCCTTCGTCACTGGCTGCTTGCGTTTGCCGAGTTTTTTAGCCTCTTTGGCTTTCTTTTTGTGGTGCTCCTTCACTTTCTTCAGAATCTTGTACTTCTTGCGCAAAGGCACTCGCTTGCTCTTGCTCTCTGCACTCAAAATAAAAAGCCCAAATTGTTAGACCTGAGAAGAGTTCACCCTTTACGGTAGGAATGCTCAGACGGGCCATACTTTTGCTCTTCTTCACCATCGTCGTGATATCGCTACAACAGACAAACAGCCCAAAAGAGTCCGAAATTCGAACTCTTTTGATAACTAGGGTGTTGGGGAGAAGTTTTCACGTCGATCGGACAAGTTTTGAACTGGAGACGTGTTACAGGGGTACGAAGTTAGCACCTGCTCTCTCTCTCTCTCTACTCTCTCTCTTTGGCGAAGATACCTTGTGATTGGTTCAAGAGACTCTCTCTCTCTCTCTCTCTCTTTAGATACCTTGTGATTGTAAAAATATATGTTGAATGAGTTTATTTTGCAAAAAAAATGATGAGAAATCATTTGTGTAGGTTTACAAATCTATCCATTATCATTTTTACCTCTTGTGGGTTATTTTATGTTTATATTTCAACCAGCCACGCTTGGGTTCTTGCATGGCTAGAAACATTGAAAGGAAGAGAATAGTTTAATGCCGTTGAAGAGAGAGGCAAGGAAAGAAAGAGTGTGCTTGTGCTTCCTTTCATCAAAGCTTCTTTTCTTGCTTTGATCCAATTTTGTGTATGGTATACTACTGCCTTGGGATTTTAATATTTAGTCACTATACCCCGCTAAAAACCCATAAAAGGGTTATAATTTATGTAGTTGACATATCTAATCATATTTATATGATTGTTTTTCTCATATGCTGTTTCGTTTTCATGTTTTTTCTTTTGAAAACATGCAAGTATCCTTTGCATTCCTCTTTCTATAATTATATGTGGAACATCCTGGTTTTTTAATAGCAGATTGAGACTTTCTATGTGCTTTGTCAATGCATTGTCATTTGCAAGTATTCAAACTTACGATCTTCACTTACCCATGCTTACAATATTGTTTAGCTACTCTTGGGAGCATGTGAGGACTTTCTGCAACTATACCATAAGAAAACATGCTAGCAATGTAAGCATTATTGCACATCAACCATATGTATGTGCTCATGACAGTGGAAAACATCATTGATCTCAGAATGCCTCCAATTGAAGAACCTCCACATAACCACCATCGTTATACACTCTTCCATGTAGTTAAGGAAAATTCTACAAATCATTTTTCTTCATCTTAGCCCACCATTGTCTCCATGCTCTTTTGTCCCGTCATGCAAAAATGACTTTAGATGTGTCTTGTCACTATCTCTCTTGCAAACGTTAAGCATGAATCGATGCCTATCAGACTTTGTACTTGAGCAAGGCCAAGAAGCTTTTCATTGAATGTGGAGCAACAGATGTTGTCACTTGGGCCATATTTATAGCAAGATATACCCAGCAAGGCCTAGTCGAGGAAGCTCTGATGTGTTATATATGGATGCAATAGGAGGGCATCTACACATGTGATCGTTTTCTTTGATGTCCTCAATGCATGTAGTCACTCACATCATGAAAATATAATGACCCTTAACCAACACTTGCTACATTGGTCACGTTTATAGTAGCATTTGTTGTCATGAAAATTAGTTTCTAATCTTCTAAAAGTACTTTCAATCTTAAATTGGCCATTTAAGCCCGGGGAAAATAAAAGAGAACGAGTGAAATTTGATTTAATTGCTTATGGACCAACCCGGTCAAAGGCTTGGGACCAAAAGAGGATAAGTCCATAAAAGAGCAAGGGTAATTGCTATTTGGTTATCTCAGTCATAGGTATGGGTCAAAGAAGGATGAATATATCTTGAAAAGCCTTGATCAAAGGTATTAGACAGAGGAGATGACCTAGAGCAATTCTAAAAGTTTAAAAATAGAAAGTAGTTGTGATAAGTTTAAGTCATCAAAATAACTCTTTAGACTCCAAGATGAAGTTTGGGAAGCCTTAGGATAAGTTTCTAACTTACCACAAACAGTTTAAATTTAGCAAGTTTTGGGAGTAGCTTGGTGGCACCTCCTAAACCATTATGCTAAGGTTTCGCACAGGAAGGTAAGTTTTAAAGCCCAAGGGTGAGTTTTATTTTTACCAAAGTTCATCCCAATTTAGCAAGTCCTAAATTAGCAGTCAAGCTGTAGCCCAAGTCAGCTTCATGAGGCCTACAAGGTTTGTGCAAAGGTCTTGTACCCGAACTAATTAATTGAAGGGTAAGTTTATGATTTTTTATAAGTGAAAGGGAAAAGCTAAAGTCTAAGGCTAGATCGGCCCTTCCTTATTTAGAAAATTGACTATGGTCCTTCTTTTCTAAACTTGGCTAGGCCAAATGTCCAAAGTAGCACATACTTGCTTTAAGTGAAGTTAACAAGTGTGTGTGTGTGTGTGAGTGTGTGTGGTGTGTGCACTTGCCGAGATAAGTCCAAGGAAGGAGAAGGAGTTGTTTAAGCGTAGAAAGTGGGAATAAATGTTTGAGTATGAAAAAGTTGCTTTTTTTTTAGTGTTCATTTCTCATTAGTACATGTGGTAAACATTCCATTTGAAGACTCTTAGAAATTTTACATGAATACAAAAGCAAAGGCCCATTGGATTTTGCTCTCTCTCTCTCTCTCTCTCTCTCTCTCTCTCTCTCTCCCCCCCTCATTTTTTCTCAAGTGCCAAGAGTGGCTAAGTCAGTACTCCCTTTCTTCCTCTCACATGGGAGCTTAAGAGGTGGTTTTTATGCTCAAGCACTTAGCTATGGATGCAAATCCAAGCAAGTAAAAGCTTCATCTCCTCGTTCTTCATCAACTTCTATTACTCTATTATGCTAAGCTATGCTAAGAGCTTGCTCATGGAGTAAGCGAATATGAAGTAAAGTTTATCTTGCTCGAGAAATACTTCTTTCACCCTCATCTACCTCTTACTCCGCATTTCTTTCTCCCGCTGGGGTGTTTAGGGCTTGGGAAGGAGGGTTACACCATGGAATCTTGAAGAACACCATTTTCTTGGTTTGAGGAAAGCTCCACAAGAGCACGAGTTGTGTTGTAATCAAAGCTCTCTTCGAAAGAGAATTATAATACGAAGACCTTTTGGAGGGAGAACTAGCTCCAAGCAAATCATGTTACCATACATATGTGGTAGTGATGTGTGTGAACACACTTAGGACCGTCAGGGAATTTTTTCCCTCACTAGGAGGTTTTTTCCCCCATGCATTGTATATTATATACAGCCATCATTCTAGGGCTAACTTATCTTTCCATTGCACACCAAGTAATACTACTCTCTATTGTGTGCCTTGAGATTCCTTCGTATTCTCCAAGTTGTGGGTGTTTCCTTGCAACCTTATTTCCAACAATTGGTATCAGAGCAGCTTGCATCCTCCTGGGCTTAGTCGCCAGCATCGCCAACTCACTTTCTCATATGTCGGTGAGCATTGGTGAGTGTTAGCAGGTCGACAAATACTTCGGGCAAATTCATAGAGTTTAATCTGCTCAGATTTTCCATTCAGGCTCATTTTGGCCTCCGTTTCCACTAAAAGCAGTGCTGCGTAGGCAACTTCATCCTTTTGTGCAGAATTTATGTCACTGTCATTTTTTGCATAACATGTCCTTACAGTCTTCTTCAGATTGTGCTATATTACAGCGTACGCAACTTTGTCCTTTTGTGCAAAATTTATGTTTCTGTTATTTTTTGCATAGCATGTCCCTTACAGTCTTCTTCAGGTTGTGCTATATAGCACGCATCAGTCCCACTTTGTTTCTCCTCTTTTCGACAATTTTCACATCAGATGTAGGTATTCGCCATGGCTAACAATAACATAGGTGTGTTCAAGATGTTTGCTACTGAGGATAAATTGGTCAAGTACAATTACCCAATGTGGGCTTACATGATGCAACATGTTCTTGTGTCAAAGGGCGTGTGGAATGTTGTACAGGGCATTTATGTACGTCCTAGTTATGAGGATATAGGGGATGTTGAGGATGTTGCACGTCTTGGTGATAGGATTGTTGCTGCTAGAGTTGTTTTGCCTATGGTTGAGCAAGCTTGTTGGGATGTAAGAGATGCATAAGCTCATGCATTGATTGCATTAGCTATGAAGTGCACTATTACTCCTCACATTCGTTCAGGTACATCTGCAAAAAAGGCTTGGGATATTTTGGCGGGTCTTTATGCAAGCTAGGGCTTCTCATTTGGCCAATCGTCGGCTTACAAAGCTTTTTAGTTTAGGACAAAAGAATTAAAACTCGAGTGTACAAAAATGTAGCTCAATCATTATGACTCCTCTTTTGTACAAGGCTTTCCTGAAAAAATAATAGTACATCAAAATCATGGATTTGTGGCAGTGTAGGATGCCCCTTAGGTGATTCCACCAACATTCCCCCCTTCCTATTCGTTGCACATCCTCGTGCAAGCTTCATCTTTGGCTTCAATAGAGTTGAATTCTCTTTTTTCGAGTGTTTGCATGATTCTTCTGAACTTTCTAGCCCAAGCGATGATGTATGCTTGAATAGAAAGGTCCTTGAAAGAAGTTGTTGTGGACCGCGTTCTAATAAACAATGTGGTGCACTTGTAGGATTTTTGGTGAGAGAGTTGAAAATGATGGAATCCATTTCAAAGAAGTTGGTCATGAATGCCTCTTCAAATGTTTGCATGTAATGCGAGGGTGAAAACACGATCTTGGCATATATTCCCATAATAATATTGCGGTTGGGGACTTTTGTTTTGAGATGCCATGGTACTCCATGGGTGCCTTCTAAGAACACTTGCCATAGATGTTCTGAAGCTTCGATGTTCTCAAATGCCTGTATGCATGTGATAGACATCTCGAAAATTCTTGAGAGCATTTGACATCTCAAATTTGGGACATTTTGCATTTTGTTGTTGTCAATTTATGCACCATGTAGGACTATGTTGTCTTGTAGCTATTCGTGAGCTTCGACAATGCTGGGTAATTGAGGACGGAGGGTCTATGGCTTCTCCAGACGTAGTAGCTATCCCAAGATCTCCATCAAGAGGACATAATGTCGGGTCGATCCTGAGATGTTGTGGAGCACTTTTGTATGTAGTTTCATCCCGCGGCCTCTTTTCAAACCACTTCTTTCTTTATAATGGTTGGCTCTCTAGTATTACAAGCACTTGGCACATCTTCATAGTCTCCCTTCTGATTTGGCTCTAGTGTTGGCAGGAGCTTCCTTTTCCACAATAGTGCTTCTTGCTTCATCAATGGTAAAAAGAACATTTTGTGACCAAATTTTTTGACCACCTTGTTAGGTTTGATCATCAAGAGGGTTGCTGACTCTAGCACCTTCTCATAAAGCATAAACTCTTTGTGTGATTTATCTAGGATAGCTTCAATCCATTTTGGGAGTTCCTCTTTTGCATCTATCTATTATGTGTCTTCAAAATCACGTAGCCCACCCCTTATAGATATGATTGGTATGTCCAAGGGGGGTAGTTCTACTCTTTCAAACTCTATTTCTAGTTTGTTCGATCGCCACTGATTCTTTAGCTTGTAGGGCACTGATTGTTTGATCTTTGCTTTGCATCTCCTACGCGCGCTTCTCAGCTTGGCTAGCTAAATTAATTGTTGATTTTGCAAGATGTTCCTATAGTTCTTTGATTTCTTCATCTTTTTGGTTTTGTATAGCCATTTGGTCGGCTATCATTTTTTGTCTTTGGTATTTTTCTTGTGCTAGTTCCACCTTTAAAGCTTTGATTTCCTCTAAGATTTCCATTGGAGTCTAAGAGGTTGAGACTGTGGTAGGAACATCTTACATGGCAAGGAGAGTCGACAGTGTATGTTTTATGACATCATACAAGTCACATATCTTGGTGTATTTTTTATGCTCTCCTTCCAGCTTTTCTTCTAATGATTGGTGCTCCACTTGAAGCTCATTGTTTGCTGCAATCTTATCTTTGAGGTCTTGAAAAAGTCTTTCCACGTCTCTTTTTTCTCGTCCTAATACAGCTTGCAGGCTTTTCTTGTCGTCCTCAAAATAGTCATTGTTGTAGCCTTGCATTCTCTCTATTTGCTGCATTTGCCTCCTCTTTAGTGTCTTTGGCATCCAATTCCCTCAATTGGGACACAACTCTCTAGCATCAAAATTGGAGCCTTACACTTTCCACATGATCCTCTAGCTCAAAATCTCCGATAAGCTTGTCTGCTTCCTCAATGGTGGCTCTAGTATGGGGTGGAGCTTGGCTGCCCACTTGCATAGTTGGTTGTCGTGAAGTTTTGGGCAACGACTCTCTTTGTTCCTTTCTTTCCCCTTGTGGATTCATTGTCTATTCTTGTTTCCTTTCTTTGTTGTCTTGTGCAATTGTCTCCTTTAGATCTTCTTCAACCTTTGTTTGGTTTTCTTGGTCTTTAGCTTTTTCTTTTTCTTCATCCATACCACGAGGAGGTGTCAAAGTTTTGAAGAGATTTGTTGTTGTTCAGTCTCTACATGGACCTTTTGCTATTGGCCATTGGCAGCATTGTCTCTTGGTGTTCTTCATGTGTGAAGTGCTAGCTTTTTTATGAACCCGCTGGGGACTCCATATCGTCTATATTTTGTCTTTTAGAGTCCTGTTCTTCTCTTTGTTCAACTTTCCTTTTGAGTACATCATGTATATGTTGTCCGAAAGAGCTTGCTAGCTCCACTTCCTCTTCACCTTTCTTGCGTCGATGTCTTTTGATCTTTTCCAATTCTATGACCTTGACCTTCTTGAGCTTTTTGTCAAGCTCAATGTTGACCGCTGGGTCAACAACACAACAAAACTCAAGTTTCGTACCAAAGTCTTATCTTTTGCGAGTTATAAAATGCTGCGGATTATGGCTATAAACGTCATTTGTAATGAGTAGTTATTCTAGTTTCAGAAGCCGGGGTGCAATGGCACTTCCAGATTGTAAATACAAAGCCATTTGACCCTTTCAACCCCATTTTTTGGTTAAACCTAAGGTAGCCTTAGTATATAAGGTACCTAGGTCATTTTGTAAAGGGGACTTTTTATCATAATCAAAACTTAGCGTTGCCGTCTACTGTGTGGGAGAGAGAAAGAGAGTGAGCGTGAGCTTTATCCTCTCGCTACGCACGGCTCGCTCAACACATTGGAGATCCGACTGCACCATTGTTGTAGGCTCGAGGAGAGCTACGCGACAACGCCAAGCATTCCACGCGAGACAAAGCGCACACGTCGACGCATCTACGAGCTATTTGTGGCTGTAAGTGTATCAAACGATGTCTATTTTCTGCGTGCTAGTAGTCTATAGAATCGTGGCGACATAAGCTACGCATAGGTACTCATAAATTTCAGTTTCGGGCACTTTCAAAATTCTGCTCTGTCATTCTACGCGTTTTCCGCAGACGGGTTTAGAGTGAGGGTTTTGAGTGTAGAAGCATAGGGACAGGTGTATCCTAGTGAGGGGATGGTGTTCCTTAAGTTTCGTACGAATCTGGCATGATTAGGTGAGTTACCTTCCGTATGTGTGTATGTGGCTAGGTGGTGTAGTTGAGAGCAGTGAGGTTCTTGATTGTGGTTTAGTTGGCCTTCCAGAGTGTTGTATGTGTAGGATGGTCTTAGCCTGACAAGCTAAAGAGATTTCCTCTGTGTGCCTATCGTGTCATCTGTGTCCTCGATTGACATTATGTTGATCTGGGTAGTGTTTGCATGCACTTCATGGGTGTGTGAGTCGCTTGTCCAACATTGGCGCCGTTGCCGGGGACACAAGGACCTAAGTAGGTTTCCTACTAACACTCGTGTGATGGTTGCTTGATTTAGTTTCGGCTAAAGAAAGCGTTTTTCTGAAGTGGATCCAGAAGAGGATATTCTGCGATCAAGTGGATAGCCAGGAAGCGTGTGTCTTGCCGAGGGTCTGTGACTAGATAGGTTTACTTAGGATCTGTGGATTAGAGTAGTTGTTGGTGGTCGAGTGATTTGTGAGGTGATAAAAGCGTTTACTAGTCCGTGTGTGACAGTGAAGCGTTTTTCTACTCATAGATGCAAAACCCCATATGATTTGTAGGAGTAGCTTTAGGTAAGTGATCCGATTCTGATCTAGAGCTATTCAACACTGAATTATTTGCTAAAGTGCTTGATTGCATTTGAAATCACGGAAAAGTGTGCTTTTGAGGGTAAAAATGCATTAAACAAGCTTTTGTGGATAGTTTTGTATGAATGTCTGATGCTGTGCATATAAAAGAGCATTTGCAAGGGTTCTGTGAAGAAAACCTGCAGTTCTGTAAACATAGACATCCTACGCGTAGGATGTCTCAAAGGGGTTCTGGAGACCAAATTTGAAAATTCTGACTGCATCAATGTGTTCAGAAGGGGGGGTTTACCCTAAGTATACATTGAAACTAGAGGTTTGACCAACTCTTGACACCCAAAAGACCAAAGACAGAGTGTCAAAAATGCGAAAACAAGAAACTTAAGATTCTGAGCACAATTTTGCATAAAAACTGCTAGGAATGCTTGAAAAGTAGTGCTCAAGACTTGGGGAGGCCTGTGGATGTTTTCTGCCAAAAATTTCATCAGTAGACATCCTACGTGTAGGATGTCTCCAGGGCACTTTTGGCAGGGAATTTGGGGAAACTGAGGTTACCAGTGGGTTCAGAGGGTAGGTTTTACCCTAGTAACATATTGACTTGGGTGTTTTTCCCTATTTTTGTTGACCAAAAGCCAAAAGGCGGAGTCAGAAAACGTAAAATTTCTGCAAAGGCTTAATTGAGTGATTTTTGCATGTTTTTGCAATTGTGAAGCATACTTGCACTTGCTGAGAGCATAAGGAAGCATCAGGGACACTTCAGTCTCAAAAAATCAGCAGTAGACATCCTACGCGTAGGATGTCTACAGGATGATCTGGTGGAAATTTTGAAAATCTGAGGTTACCAGTGTGTTTAGAAGGTAGGTTGTACCCTATTTTCACCTGGAAAGTGGAAATTTGACCAAATTTTGACAGATTTAAGCCAAAAGACGAGAATTGCTAAACATCCTACCCAAATTGTGTCCAAGGCCTAATTTTGAGACCAAACCATAGGATGACTCCATAGGCATGTTCTAAATGTTGTATTGAGTGCACGTGATAAATTTCATCTCATTTGGGTCAGTGAAAGGGAAGATTGAACATACTTTAGCATTTTTGACTGAAAAAGGCAAGGATAGCTAGTTTTGGGGTCTTTTGACATCCAAACTCAAATCTAAGCATAGCATTGGGTTGCTGACATCAAGGGGAAGCTGTGGGACAAGTCTGGGGTCAAACATGCCAAAAAGACATCCTATGCGTAGTATGTCTTCTGTGTGATTTTGGACTCTAAACGAAATTCTGAGCATACCACAATGATAAGCACCTTAAGGAGAGTCATTTGGGCCAATTCTGAGCAGTTAGACATCCTACACGTAGGATGTCTAAGGCATGATTTAGAGGCCAAATTCAAACTGTGGACATAGCAGGGTGTTGTATAGCCTTAGGCACGCCTCCTAGTCAATTTTGGTCCAATTTGGAGTTGATTTGACTTGGGAATTCATCAGAACAGACATCAGGCTTTTGGAACAGATTCTTGATCATTTGACCAACCTATAGGTGTCAGAATCAAAAAGTAAAAATAGCGGTGAGCTTAGCACATCAAGGGGAAGCTACAGTGCAAGTTTGAATTGAAACAGAGCAAAAAGACATCCTACGCGTAGGATGTCTCCAGCTTGATTTAGGACTCCAAACCAACCTATGAGCACACCACTGTGATCAGCACATCAAGGAGAAGATGGGGTGAAAATTTCAAGTCATTCTGAGCAAAAAGACATCCTACGCGTAGGATGTCTCAAGGCCATTTTTAGGTCCAAAGGAAATTCTGAGCATACCATTGTGTTGCTAGACTCAAGGGGAGTCTCTGGACCAAATTTTGTTAAATTCTGAGCATATAGACATCCTACACGTAGGATGTCTCTAGGCCAGTTTTAGGGTCCAACTGTACTTTTGACCATACATGAGTGTTCACAGTCTCACAGAGATCCCAAATCTTTTTTCAAAATTGAATTTGGACTCATTTTGACCAGTCTAAACTGCATTTCACTATTTTGGCCATAACTTTCACAAACGGTATCAGATTGGAAAAGTTTCTATATCAAAACGTAGCCTGAGAGCGACTCTACAGATCTTAGAGCAAAACTTGAACTAAATGTATGCTAACGGCAACCGTTTAGTTCAACTTTGAAAAAAAACGTCGTTTGAGGCCTCAAAATACATCCACAAGTTAGGGGTGTCTAAAAGCGACAATTTGCGAGAATTGTGACGAAACGGTTGCGGTTTTGGACATAGTTTCGACTTTTACCTAACCAAGGCACTTGAACACAGTGGACTAAGTCTACTTGAACCAAGAAAAAGCTCTTAAGCCCACAAATCATGTCTACCCTAGATTCAAACGCAGCTTACACAAGCTTGGAGATCCAGACGATAGAGGAATATCCTCCCACAATGGATCTTCCAAACTTGCAATTGATAAAGACCCATCTTGTTGAGAGAGTTTGGATGATTGGTCATGAGAGTGAAGGACTATATAGATACATTGACGACAATGAGGTCAATCTTTATAGGTGCTCGGATCCATACTTAGAAGAGATAACGGATTACAAGCTCTTATATGTTTACACATACGGAGTCGACTGTCAATGGAGATCTATAGTTGTCGACAAGTATGGACGAGAATACAGAGTTGTAGAAAGCACAAATCCACAGACTGTACTAGAAAGAGGTGGATATTTGGTTAATGAAGGACCACAAATGCCTCCACCAAACACGAGAATTCCTATAGGAGTTCCAAGAAGCGAGCCACCAGGATTCCCTTCAAGAGCGATAACGAGAGAAGGATTGGGAGAGTCTCTGGTTAGACTTGTAGACAATCCACGAGTTAGACTATCCCAAGTCCAGAAATGGGTAAACGGAAAATACTCTGGAGATAAAGATCCGAGAGATCATGTAACGGCTTTTAGAAGAGTGATTAGAGCAGAGGAAGTTTCAGATTTTGCGACACAGTTTGCGGGATTTGGATTGACTCTAGAAGATGATGCAGCTACATGGTTCGACTCGGTGGAAAAATGGGATTTTGAGACCCTAGATGAGCTGTTTGAGGAGTTTATTGAAGAATTCTCGCCAAAAAGCATTGCTCACAACACGGTCTCGCAAATCCATAGATTCAATAGAAAGAGAATGAATCAGTACGCAAAGCATCATTACAGCTCAAGAGATATGTTAAGCTCTGTCCGAGAGCGGAATTACCTACGCAAGCACGACTGATGCTGATCTTTATCCAGGGAATGAGACATGTGGGCCTTTAGAAGGATCTGCATATGATAAGGAGGATGACGCTAAACGAGTTGATCAAAGAAGCTCTTTATCTAGTGGATAACTGTGAGGCATACAAAGAAACGGACTTAAAGAGTCAAGGAGATGACACATCCTCTCAGCACAGTGTTTCGCAGATAAGTGAGTCCATGGCCAAGCCAACGGCACCTATTGATCAAGAAAAGCTTATCGACGGCTTGGTCAAGAGGTTGATTCCTCTTGTAAGGTCTGATTCGGGAGAGCCGAAGTGGTGTGAAATTGAGACAAAATGGACGAACCATATGGGGGAAGAGTGCTATTATAGCATGGAAAATGCTAGGGAGAGGTATGTACAACCTGTTCCAGAAGCACCTACTCCACCTAGATACATTACGGGGAATGCACCAGGACCACTAGGAGTTTTAAGGCCACAGCTTGTCTTAGGACAACAACCTCCACTGCAAGGTGCTAGAATGCAGGTAGACATGAGATACATGCCAATGATGAAAGCATCAAATAAACCAACGCCAGTACCATCTACAATGTGGTATAGCAACCAAAGTGAGTACTACCCTTCGGAGCAACAAAATGTGAGAGAGACACATGGAGTGGTGAGCCCGGTACAACCTCCACCTCCTGGGTTTCAGTTGAAAGAAAGAAGGTATGAAATGGACGAAAGGACATTGCGATTCATTGCAAATAGTGGCTTATTTAGGTCAAAGCTTGCTTATAGCCAAGAGGAAATGCTAAAAGAATCTCCTCAACCAGAGACAGATTGTCACAAAAGTCGTGACAAACCACTTGGTCAAACAATGTCCTCATATGGAGATCACTGAAGTAAATGCCTATTGTCTTGAGTGTGGCATCACTCACTTGATCCCCAATTGCCCGAAAAACCCAAACCAAATCAGAAAAATCACGACAAATGTATCAGGGATTGTTCAGCTACCTAGTAGCTCAAAAAATGAAAATGTTGTACCAGTTCAAGTAGTTATGAGAGCACAAGCTCAAAAGAAAGCTGATGAGAATCCAGAGACAAAGAACACGGAAAGTGACATGAGTCCAAAGACAGATGATGGACCAAAGACAGACGAACCTAGTCAGAAAACCAAGAGCAAACGAAATAGTTGGAAAGCTAGAAAGACTGGGATGAAAGCACGCAGGGAACGAGAGAAAAAATCCCTAGCTGAGAAGCTTACCAAAGCTGGGGAGAAGATAAAACAACATGAGGAAAAGGAGGCACCTTCTCTTACACACATGGTTAAACCTCTAGAAGAACCATCCACGGATGAGAAACCGAGAAGTGCTAGTTCAGGAGGATCTGTGTTGGCAGAGAAGGTTAATGAGACATTAGATGCCCTCTTGAAAGCCTATGATGTGAGGCTAAAAAACAACCAAACCCAAGAACACAGGTGGATGACATATCCCTGTACGGAACTAGAAAAGCAAAGGTTTGAAATGTGCCAAAAAATGATTCAAACAGCCCAAGCTTTACTAGAACCGCCAGTTGCAAAACCTGAGGATGTGATCCGTGTCATGCCTACACAAGTAATCCCACCAAACCAGGAACTAAAAGAGCCAGATTCTAGTCATGAGCACAGACCAAACCTCAAAGACCCAGCATTAGAACCAAGGATAGTACTGAATACCATGGATAACTCTTCCGAGGGATTTCACCAAGCTATACCTGAGGATTGTAAAGAGATAGATGGTCTTGACGAATTGTGGAAACAAGTCAGAGAGGCCAATGAAGCCGATGACCTAAGAAGACGAGTAGACAAGATCGGTGATGAACGAGGAGTGTTTCTACCACCAATAGAGGAATTTGAGACTGGATCTCAAATGAATCTAAACGTGCGATCGTATTGGGGTGACAAAAGATCTGTACAATCTATGGATAGTCAACCCCATTCGCTAAGAACACTACCGTCCTACATTGGACAGTACGAGACCAAGTCAGATGTGGTTGCAATCCCATCACAGAGACTGTCTCCCAACAAGGCCATCGATTTAAAGGGGCTAGTAGATATTCTATCTACCCCAGTCACCTGTACAATAATGTTAGCCGAGTTGCTCAGAATTAGACCAAACATGTGGGCTAATGTGGGTAAATGTCTAGAGAAATTTGGTGTAAAAACCCCAATGACTCAAATCGAGGAAGGCATCAAAGAGCTTGAAATGCCTCAACTAAATACTAAGCCAGTGCCATTAAACAAAGTAGGCAAGTATTACGAGGGAGAAGAGGGAAACACCACCCTTCATGTGGAATTCAATAATGTAAAAACCATGGCAATCCTTGACAGTGGAGCTGGTGTGGCCATTGCAACCAAAGAGGTTTGGAAATAACGGGGAAAACCTGCCTTGATATCCACACGAATGACCCTACAGCTTGCAGACGGACACAAGGAAAAGCCCCTAGGACTGCTAGAAAAAGTACTTGTTATTTCTTGTGGCATTGAATATGAACACACTTTTGCTGTTGTTGACTTTGGCAAGAAGAACAACTATGACATCATTCTGGGAAGACCATTCATGCGACAATTGAAAATGGTCCAAGATTGGGGTTATGACCATATATACCTGAGACATATGGAAACCATAACAAAGGTAAACTTGAGGGACCATAGCTATAGGGATGTGACGAGAACACCGGTTAAGGAGTTTGATTCAGCCACAGTAGCAGGATCAGAACTTCCAGCTTAGTTAGGTAAGCCTAAAGAACTGTGGATGTGTGGAGCTTCACAATGTGGTAGCTTGAAACGTGAGGAATGTATCCTAGAGCGGGTTATAGAGGATAAGGACTTTATCCCAGAACCATTTCCTGAAGAAGAGTTAGAGCCTTTTGGATGGAAACACATCTTGGCTACTCTGGACGTGTGCGCCGTGGAGGATGCTCCCACAACAAAGTTTTGTGATGAAAATGGCTATGATGTCGTTCCTTATTTTGCAGTGAGTGTAATCTAGGAAAACGAAGAGATCCAGACATCAACAAGCTCTCGACATAAGGAGCAAACAAAGAAATGTGGAGAATCAAAAGATGAAGAAGACGACGAGTTCTATGACTCTGTAGAACACTTCGAGCTTCAAGAAGATCAATGACCCGGGAATCAATGTCATCGCTACACGAATAAAGTGCACCAAAAGTGGATTCCAAAGTCCTCTGTGAAGACACAACCACCACAATCATCCTCATACATGGCTCCTAATAAGGATGCAAAGACTCAGCTAGGAGGAATACAACCAGAGCAACGAGCTAACAATGCTCTAATCAATGGGCTAGAAAAGTCCTCCAAGAAACTACCACCCACGAGCAAACAGACAGTAACTTTCCACTACCAGCCAAAAAATCAAGGGAAAGTACAAGAAGTCAACCTTGCTGAGGATAGTAGTGATAGTGATGAATCTTACGACATCCCCTATCATCAACTCAGGCCATCAGTATCACCAACCCCTTCAGCAACAACCATGACAGGTCAAAAGAACAGGACAACAAGTCAAAGCCAAAAAGCTCGACAAATCTGGATACCAAAAAGCCAGATCGGCCAAAAACAGATATGGATCAAGAAGACAAAGGTCTCTAATGACAAATCACAAGATCCAACACCAAAACAAAAACAAGGAAAGCGTGCACGAACAGGTAAGAATATCACAAAGTCGCAAGGTTTCACAACTCAGGTTTGGGCTCCAAAGAAGTTAATTCAAGCACAAAAAAGTCAGGAATTCATTTGGATTCCAAAACAACCACAGTATCAACTTTCAAAGCCTAAATCCTGTTCCCAACCAAGCATACAAGGGCTGCAACAAAGACCACTGTTGACTCACACAACAAAAAGGTGGATCCCAAAGAAGTCTCTTCAAACACAAACGAAGCACGAGCAAGTATGGGTTCCCAAACGAGAGCCAGCAACAAAACAACCAATAATCGCAAAGAAATGGGTCCCAAAGAAGAAGAACAAAACTGTTGTCAGTGCATCGCCGCTTGATTTCTTACAATTCTTCCTACGATTACAGTATAATTAGAAGAGAGCAAGTCGCTTCAATCAAGCAACGATACAGGAGCTTCAAAGACCATTACATTGCTTGGAATAGGAAGCCTCGCCAACAAATGCCAATAAGCAAATTGCTTATACCCACATCTTGCACAACATAAATATTTTCCATGCATTGACTGTGTATGCATAATAGGGCTACATTACAAGGCCTGCATAGGCACAACTTTTAATTGCCCAAGCACAACACATACCCTTTGCAATACCCTATTGTAAAGGATGACTCCAAATAGGAAGGGGGGAGGCATTCTGAATGCGGACCTAACATTATGACTATTAGAGGGCAATGTTTTGTGAGATGCATTGAATTTTTGCGTTTTATTGTGATAATTTTTTGACGAAATTTAGAGTATATGCCCTCATAGTAGTGTTACAGAGGAGTATGGGGACAAAATCCATATATGAGCCCCTAGGGACATGTGTATAGTGTACATAGCATTTAGATTTCTATTTGAATGATTTTTCTTTTGTTGAGTTTTTTTAAGATTTTCTTTGTTTATTATTAAGAAAAAAATAAAATAATCCATAATCCACATGAAGAAAAGACTTACGAGAGGCCTGAGCACTACAAAGAGAAGAAGGTACAAGGAAACGATGAAACTTGTCGAAGTATGTCTCAGCATCCACTACAACAGCCGAAGAACTTGTCACAAAGCAGTGTCAACATGCAACCGACAAGTCATACAAGTCAGAGTCGAGTAGCTACGCCACAAAATGAGTGAGGTGTTAGTCCCAAAGCTTCAAGTAATATTCTCTGTGGTCTAAGCGTCTTAGCTATTCTAGGTACTGCTCAAGCTGGAAGAGTTGAGCATATTTACATTGTGTCGCTCATGCTGGTATAGGTGAGCAAAAGAGTCAAAGTCTAAGTACTTACGTCTGGTGAAGTGAAGGAGAAGGTCCAAAAGACACTCACATACTAAGCACAATGAGATACGAGTGGAGAAACTTCTACATCGAAAACCCTTCTTGGAAAGGTGGAAGCTATTGAGACATCTTTTGATGTCACATGTGCTACATTTATTCCTCGAAACACCCATCATCTCCTTCTTTCACATTGCATGCTTTTGTTGAAAAATTTCTCATATGCATATAGAGTGTCACATAATTGGCACTTGCATCAGGCACTCTTTCCGTGTTTCACCCAAGCACTCACCTTTCATGAACATGTACTTCACGTTCAACTGCTCAACTCCAATAAGAGCGTATACCGAAGGCATTTTTTTCCCACCAGGTTTTTTTCCTTTGGTCATCCAGGTTTTAGACCCTAATCTAAAGACACCTATCACCATCCTCTTGTACATATTCCTTGTACATCAACAATAAGGAAATGCTACTCAAATCCATTGACAAATGAATTGGAGCACCAATTTCAGATCATACCATACTTCTCCTCAATGGCGATGTCCCACAATGACAAAGCTGCAGACAACACTAACAACATGATTGCACAAGAACAAAGAAGTCCCCAATGAAGAAGAACAGACATAAAAGTGATCAGAGGATCTCAAAAGATGAATGGTTATGATGATAGATGTCCGCTCTAATGGATCATAGTTCTTGTTGTGGTTCGACAAAGATACAAGCAGTGCAACAGATGAAGCCAAAACAACAACAAAGTGTTGACCGCTGGGTCAACAACACAACATAACTCAAAAACAAAGAAGTCCTCAATGACAAAGAGTAGACATAATGGTAATCAGAGGATCTCAAAAGCTTGTCCTTGATAATGTGCATCGAATGCTCGGCAGAGTTTTGAACCTCAAATTAGAATAATTAAGTCCTGGATTCGGACTGACAGACAGACTTTGCATTGGAGTGCAACCTGGCCTAAAGAAGTTAAGGGTTTAGCCATACAATTTCTACTAAATCCTTACAAAGTTGTCATCGGCTCACAAGATCAGAAAGCCAATCACTCAATTCTACAGATTGTAGAAGTTGTTTCTGAGAATCACAAATACTCCGAATTCACAGATTTGCTGGAGCAAATGATGGATGGAGCTTTCTCTATCCATGATGATAAGAGTCAAGTTAAATGACATTGGGTTCTTTTTGAATTTAGATCTGGCAGTAGACCTATAATGACAGAAACAGATGCTGTAGCTCGGAGCGTGGATGTGAAAGACATACAGTTCGTCATCAATTATGATTTTCCTGAATCATGTGAAGACTATGTACATCGGATTGGACGAACTAGACAAGCTACTGCAAAGGCTATAGTCTATACTTTCTTTCCAACAACAAAACAACAGCAAAGACCACATCGCCATTGACAATCAGGTCATGTCGCGGACGACATGAACGCGGAAGGGAGGAATGTTGACCGCTGGGTCAACAACACAACATAACTCAAGTTTCGTACCAAAGTCTTATCTTTTGCGAGTTATGAAATGCTGCGGATTATGGCTATAAACGTCATTTGTAATGAGTAGTTATTCTAGTTTCAGAAGCTGGGGTGCAATGGCACTTCCAGATTGTAAATACAAAGCCATTTGACCCTTTCAACCCCATTTTTTGGTTAAACCTAAGGTAGCCTTAGTATATAAGGTACCTAGGTCATTTTGTAAAGGGGACTTTTTATCATAATCAAAACTTAGCGTTGCCGTCTACTGTGTGGGAGAGAGAAAGAGAGTGAGCGTGAGCTTTATCCTCTCGCTACGCCCGGCTCGCTCAACACATTGGAGATCCGACTGCACCATTGTTGTAGGCTCGAGGAGAGCTACGCGACAACGCCAAGCATTCCACGCGAGACGAAGCGCACACGTCGACGCATCTACGAGCTATTTGTGGCTGTAAGTGTATCAAACGATGTCTATTTTCTGCGTGCTAGTAGTCTATAGAATCGTGGCGACATAAGCTACGCATAGGTACTCATAAATTTCAGTTTCGGGCACTTTCAAAATTCTGCTCTGTCATCCTACGCGTTTTCCGCAGACGGGTTTAGAGTGAGGGTTTTGAGTGTAGAAGCGTAGGGACAGGTGTATCCTAGTGAGGGGATGGTGTTCCTTAAGTTTCGTACGAATCTGGCATGATTAGGTGAGTTACCTTCCGTATGTGTGTATGTGGCTAGGTGGTGTAGTTGAGAGCAGTGAGGTTCTTGATTGTGGTTTAGTTGGCCTTCCAGAGTGTTGTATGTGTAGGATGGTCTTAGCCTGACAAGCTAAAGAGATTTCCTCCGTGTGCCTATCATGTGATCTGTGTCCTCGGTTGACATTATGTTGATCTAGGTAGTGTTTGCATGCACTTCATGGGTGTGTGAGTCGCCCGTCCAACACTCAAGGTCATCTTCTCCATCAGTATCTGAGCTAGCTTCTTCCACTTTTTCCTTCTCCGGCGCTCTCTTTGCCAGTCACTCCTCTCGCAATTGTTGAGCTTCCTCCATTGATTTTTGGACTTGTATCTTAAGGATTTGCTAAGTTTGTTGGCATCTTTTACGGATCAATGGGACACTAATATCAAAGGCTTCTTCACCTTCTTCTGTTGATTGGTACTCTGATGGAGGATTGCAGTTCTTGGGCTTGCTTTCTCCACTAAGCTCTATCTCAGATTTGTTTTCTTTGTTGTCTGGGGTCTTTGCCTGTAAGCTTTGTCCTCTGATCCGTCTCTTGGTGGGTGTAGTGGAAGAACTTCCCATGGAGCATGCAAAATGCTTTGCTCTATGAAGTAACTCTAGCTGAGTTTTCACTTTCGACAATTGGCAATCATCCCAAAGGGCTTGGTAGGTTGTACGAGTGAGGATCGAGCTGCATTCATATATGTCTTGTTTCTATCACTACCCTTGAGATTGGCCTTTGCCGGATTTTCAAGAATGTACGTGCCCAAGTCACATTTGATGACTCTTCTTTCGGATAATCCCATGGCCATGACCACCGCTATGTGTAGATTAGATTCTTTGTAGCGTGGTGGCTTCTGAACTTAAGATGTTGGGATATCAACCTTAATGATAGCTCCATCTCTGAGTGAATCAAATCCTTATAAGTGAATTTGTGGCCTTGTTGCTTGATGAATGCCTTGTCATTGTCGAATGCTTTGGTTTTGTGATGGAGATTGTTGTTGCCCATTGCGATATGGAGTGCTTGGTTGATCAACTCATCTGTGATCCATACCTTGATTGTTGCATCACTCAAGGTTGCCTCCCCATTGTATTGTATGGAGCTCAGAAGCTCATGGGCTCTCTAAAAATCTGTGCCCCAACATGGGAGTCTGAAAAAGTTGTTGAGCTGCAGACATCCTAATCCCTTGATCACTTCTCTTTGTTGGTGGTGTCCATAGCTCTCTTGGGAATATAATGGTCTTACTCTTGTTCCATTTGCTACTTGGAACTTCCCAATGAAAACATTGGTTGGGATATTTGCCAAATCTTCCTCCGCTATGTGAGCTTTCTCATTGGAGGAGATGTCCACTACCTCGTACGCAGCAACTTCCCACTCCTTCTGAGGCTTCCTTTGTGGATTTATGCTATCAAAAAATCAGCTATTTAGCTCTAGAAATTGGTCGAAAAGTTGTCAAGAAAGTTGAAAAAATGTAAACCTGACCATAAAATGAAAAATGAGCATAACTTAATCAAAACAACTCCAAATATGATCAGACTTCACCAATGCATTTATGACAACTATGGGCACTAGATCATGTGGTTACAAGTCATTTTTGGTTATGAGGTGCAAGGATCGCAATCCGAACACAACTGGGAATTTTGCTTACACCATCTAATAGAGTATGCTACGGTTCAAAACTTTTGTGATTTGGTTCAATGGTTTGGGAGTTATGCCAAATTCTTGGAAATTTTCCGCAGACTTAGAGGATTTTGGCACTTTGGCTAGGGTTTTGTGTCCAAATGACTTGATACTTTAAAGTTAGGCTTTATTTTGGCCCAGAAAAGTGAAAAAGGTACATAGATCGCAATCCATGTTTTGTAGCATTTTGGGGTGGATCTTGGTAGGCATGTCCCTATAGCCTATCCTAGCACACTGGTGAAATCTTTTCAAATCTGGATAAGTTTTTCCTAAGTTTACCCAATTTCCCAGTTTATGGCCCAATTTGGTCCAACTTTGCCGTATTGGATTTCTGGTGTCAGCTGTGATACCTCCTTGTGGTTATATTGTTTGAGGTTTTGAAGGTTTGATGATTGGAAGTTTAAGTCTCCTTTTAAATCTATATATCTACCAAATTTCAGAGTATTTGGGATTTGCTTGACCATCTTAGCCCTGCTCGCAGATTTGGCCCATTTGACAACCATTTTTGTACTATTTTAGGATACATTCAGAATACCAAACCTTTTCAACCCACTAGCTTTACCAACTATTTTGACTTTAACATTTGCACTCTGAAACTACTTAACCGTGCAAAATACACCATTTTGTGCATCAAAAAATTGAAAAAGTGGTATGTGCTTCCATAGTTGACATGTGCAATCAACTTCTACTCAATTCCTTACAATTTTGCTCTTGACGTACATGGATCGTGATCCAGCTTTTGTGAGAAAATTTTGTGGGATGGTTCCTAACATGTTTCCCAAACTATTGTTCATCATATTTTTAAATTTGGATCATTTTAAAATGACCATTTGTAGACTAATTTTTTCATTTTGCCAAGGTTTTATGGTGATCCTATGTCCATTTTCTCTCAAATTTGCAAGGTACTACCCCCAAGGTGATATCTAGTTGTGGGCCCCATTTTGCACACCTCTGATATTGTAGGGTACATGGATTGCAATCCATGTTGGGTAACATTTCAAATCTATGATTAGAGTAGTGGATAGGCACATTTGTATGGACCTCTCTGCCAAAACATATATGAATTTGGACCTGGGGGAACATGGATCGCGATCCATGTTCCACCGCCTTTGTGGTTTTTTTTGTATGAGGGGGTTATGCCCTTTGTGGGGAATACATTGGTGAAATATTTTTGAATTTGGACCTCGTTTGATACCCCAATGGGCCCCTGACAATTTGTAGAATCCCTGTCTTGGATTTGATGTGTGTAGTTGTTTTGATGATTTTTGTGCATTGTGGACCATTCATAATTGATCTTGTTGGTTAAGGTTCATACTTGTGAAATCTGGTGGGGTAAGAGGCCTCTGAGTGTCCGTAGCAGGTGGAAAACCGACAGGTCTCTCTCTCTCTCTCTCTCTCTCTCTCTCTCTCTCTCTCTCTCTCTCTCTCTCTCTCTCTCTCTCTCTCTCTCTCTCTCTCTCTCTCTCTCTCTCTCTTTATGTGACTCTGACAATATGCAAATGAGGTCTATCCTGCCCAATTTTGGCTATATGTGCCTGACCTACTCAAAGTGTTGAGTGTATACTTACCTTGTTTACTCACATTTTTCATGGTATACCACCTATGGCTCAGAAGATACCTCGTTTGGATGCTTGGTCGTTAATTGCCTTTGATCTTGCAGTTTTGGTCCGTCATAAGTTGGCCCAAATTTTGACTTTTTCCAAATCCTTCCAAACTTGACTCTCTTGCTTTGTAGATTTGGCACTTGCTTTTAGAACTTGATTTTGACTTTTTTTCAGCTCTAGTTATTGATTTTTTTATCCTTATTAGATTAAAGGAAAGAAAATTACTAAAAATGGTTATTATTTGGCCAAAAATTTAGCCAAAATTATTTTATATACTCACATATACATACTCTCACTCTAAACATTATATCTATCGAATTTTGTCATTACGGCTAATGTGCATGGACGCAAACAACGTGTCTATTCAAGGCCATGGAATGTGACCCTATTATGCATATGGAAGAGATGCAATGGATAAACAACGTGTCTATTCAAGGCCATGGAATGTGGCCCTATTATGCATATGGAAGAGATGCAATGGGTAACAATATGCTTCGTAAGATGTGGGTACTAAACGCATTGTATGGTGGTTTTCGTTGGCAAGATTCCATCTAAACTGCTTTGTTCGAATAAAAGCTTTGGAGATGGTACGCCCTTTCCTTAATATTGGGTTTTGTGAGTACTTTTGGCAGGATGTACATTTGGCCTAGCTTGGTTTTTGGTATCTACTTGTATTTTGGTTGTGGAGACTCCAAATGCGGTTGTTGTTTTGTTTGCTTTGGTCACCATTGCCAAGTTGGCTTGTTCGAGGTTGGCGTCTTCTCATATTAGGATTTTTGGATCCATTTATACTTGAGTTGATTGGATATAGAGTTGGTCCATTGTGTGGAGTGCTTCTTCCAAGAATAACCGTTTTGAGTGGTTATGCTACCTCTTGATGGTTGCCAGACTAAATTGTAAGGCATATTTGAAGTTGATGGCTTGGGTAGCCATATCTACTTTGGTGTGGTTGCCCTTATTGATTTCTTTATCCAAAATTTCTTGATTGTTGTTCCATGAATTGGTGTAGAGGTGCTAGGCTACAATGCAGGCTATGGTTTTGGTTGTATAGGCTGTACATTCCAAATATAATATGTTGGTGCCAAGGGAGTGATATAAGGGGTGCCGTTAATCTTGAACTTGAGGGGTCATCTTGCCAATCTGGAACGGCTTTGTATGTCCTCATCCATGAGACTCCCAAGATAACCGCTTCATTAAAATATGTATCTGCTAATATATGGAATTGATGAGGGCAATGATGGCCGTCAATGTTGATGGATATATTGGCTTGACCCAAGCTGACCATTGTGCCTTTGTTGGCTGCTTGCGTCACCATCTCATCTGACATCTTGATATAAGTTGAATACTTCTTGGCATTGACTTGTCACCAATATCCATGTGCTTTTTTCTATTGATCCATTTGTCATGTGGATATTGATTCGTACATCCTTACCTCCAAGCCAGTTTGACTCTGTCTGAATTGCTTCGATAGGAGGAGATTTCCAATTGTCAAAGTGGAGCTTTGTTTTTTGTCATTCCTCGCGCTTTGAAATCCACAACTTTTCTTCCCCTTGGCATGCTCTTGGATAGCTTGAGCAACCTGCTTCCATTCCGTTGCTTGGTCAATCTTGTCTAGCATGTCATTAGTTAGCAGTAAATGATATCTCTATAATTTGCAACCATTAATCCATTTAAACATCTCCTCTCCCTCTAATGTTGCAAGTTCTACAACTCCATTAGGTGATATATCGTTGATAAAAAATGGGTCATTACCTCGCTTTTTCAATTTTTTGGATTGCTGCTTCAAGGTGTAGACTAAGACATAGTCCCCCTTCTAAAATTACTTGTTGATCACATGCTCAACATGAAACTCTTTCATCTTCCCTTTTTGTGCATAAATGGCAACAACTGCTCTGATTTGCAATTCATATAACTTTGTTAGTTGTGCAACCCTATACGATAGCTCATGTCCCATCCATCCTAAGTTTTTGGCTACTCGTAGTGTGGGAACCAAGAATTCTATAGGAAATATAGCATTAATCCCAAATACCAAATCAAAAGGTGTTTGTCCCCAATTTTGTTTTGTATGCCACTTGATATTTTCAAAGAGCTGAATGTAGCTTCTAGTCCCAGTTTTCTCTCGATTCATCTACAATTTTGGTGAGCACTATACATAAAACTTTGTTTGTGCTTTCCACTTGTCCGTTCGCTTGAGTGTGATATGGTGTTGATTTCGAATGAAGAATCATGATTTCTCTCAGTAAGAAATCAACCATTTCATTTATAAAGTGAGTCCCTTAATCACTCACTATCTCAATCGATAGCGTGTATCTGGTAAAGATGTTCTCATACAAGAATTGTGTTGTCGATCATGCATCATTTTGTTGTGTTTCTTTGGCTTCTACCCACTTGGTTAGATAATTTGAGGCCACTATGATATACTGAGCTTGTGTTCTATAGGCATGTGGTGAGATAGGTCCAGCAAAGTCTATCCCCCACTTAGCAAAATCCCTTGCTCCCATGATAGGTTGTAATGGAATTTTGTCATGTTTCATAGGTACTTTGGTGCGTTGGCACTCGTCACATCATTTTACATACTGCTCGGCATCCATGAACAAGGTAGGCTACCCAATTCATGTAAAAAGTATTTCTTTTGCAATTTTATTTGCAAAAAAAAATCCGCCTTCCTTTCCAGCATGTGCTCGCTCAAGAATTGGTATGTACTCACTTTCAATGGCACAAACTTGCAAATTGTTACCACAGTCTTCCCATCTTGTAAATGTGGTCTTCAATTATGACATAGTTTGCAGCTTCTGTCTAAATCGACCTCCGTTTGGCTCGACTCGTCTTCTCTGGCAAGACACCTTTTTCCATGGATTCCACAATGTATTTACGCCACTTGGATGCAACTGCTACTCTCAATAGTGTTGCATGTTTGATAGGTACATGGATTTCACAAGCATCGCATTGAGGCGGTCCGGGGCGGGCAACAAGAGAGGCGACCTCTAAACACCCCTCAAGGCTCCCGTGCTGCTCAATTGGGGCTGGGGCAACCACAAGCACAACACAACAACAAACCCACAGCCAAACCCAAACAAGATAGGGGCACCACCTAGTTATGGTATGCGAACTAGGACGCAAGAGAGATTTTGGCACAACCAAGAAGATGCACCACACAACGCACACAAACAACCTCACACCAAGACACACACAAACTGGACCAGAGAGAGCTAGAGTAAAGGGAAGAGAGAGAGAAAAGGATCTTGCGTAATACCTTATTTGTGACTTGCAAATGGAGATGGTTCGTTATGATGCTATCGTAGAACTTGTATAAACTCACTCAATGCTTAGTGATTGCTAAACATTGCCAAAACACACACACACTGTCTTAGGGTGTGGGAGACCTCTCACCACAATACCCTCTTACAATGGACACAAAACTGGCAATGAAAAACACACTAAAACACTTTCTAAAATCAAGATCAACCGATAAAAACTCAAATACACAAGTCACCTTGAATTCTCCAAACCGTATTGCACAAATGGAAGGACGAAGATTTGAACGTCGAATCACGTCTTTGATGCACCAAACCTCAATTTATTGATGATGAAGGAGCATATACAATAGTGGTTTTGAGGTTTGTGGAACTCACGCTCTCTCACTTGCAATGTGTAGCTTGAAGGCTTCTCTCACACCAAGAGTGAAGCTCACAAGTGGTTGCTACACCTAAGTCTCTCCTCACGCATAGAGTGTTGGGGTGCTATGTGAGATGTTGGAGGTTGTTTTACAAGAAGGAGAGGGGCCTATTTATAGGTTGGAGACCCCATATTAAGATTATTGGAAATCCTAATTTACAAGCTAACAAATCAGGATTATGATTTTTTTGAATATCAAAACATTGCGGGCCTTCTTTGTCTGCTTGAGTCATGGGTGTGGGCTCAAAAGAGAGCATTATTGATGGTAGATAAGGTGAAAGTAAGTTTTAAGGAAGGGGAGAGAGAGAGAGAGAGAGAGAGAGAGAGAGAGAGAGAGAGAGTTACTATACATGTCTTGAGGTGAGGTGTCTTTTATGGTTAGGTCAATGCTATTTTGTGTTAGTATGTTAGTCGTTAGTAATCACTAGAAAGTTAATGTTACATTTACAATGGGTAGAGTGAGTTGATTTGATGAAGGAAGAGAGGTGAATTAAAAGAGAATCATTGAGATGGTGAAGCTTTGAAGAAGCTTGAACTCACCCTTGTGTAGATTGTGGAAAAAATGACCGCTGGTCTTCTTTTTCTTCTTCGCTTCTTTACGCCGCCACCACGGTTGACCACCACGATGAAAAGAGGATTTGTTGATGAAAAATCCTCAATTTGCAGAAGTTATCATGGTTAAGATGCTGAATTTTAGATATTTTAGGAGAGGTAAATGAAATTGTAACATAGAAGCAATAGAGAGAGACATGGAGAGGGTGTATGTATGTAGAGGTTCATAAAAGAACTATAGGGATGAGAGAGAAGGGTAATGGTGAAGAGGGTGGGAGAAGCCATGGAAATTGCAGGTTTGAGTGAGGGAAGGAGAGGGAGGGATGTGTAAGAGTGAGTAGGTGTGTGGAAGGGTGAGAGAAGACTAAGGGCTACTTGTGAGAAAAGTGGGCAGACTGGGGTCCACTCAAAAAATCATAGCTCACCGCTGGTAGCTCCAAAAATCATGAAAAAATTTGAGGTGATTATTCAGAGCGTGGGCTACATTTTCTCTTTTGACCACCGCTCCAAATTTGGAGTGGAGATAGGTGCCAAAATTCTCACCAAAAAGCATGTTTTTTATGCCTGCAAAAGTCTTTTAGTGGCCCCCTCCTTTGTTGAATTTGTACAATGCATCCAAGAGTGAGCCCCTCCTTTGTCATATTATAATACAAAGCATTCAAGTTGCCCTTGACCCATGCATGGAGGAGGATTATTGGTGAAATAAGAAATATATACATGGTGGGACTAGTGTATGGACTATTCATGGACTTAGCTCAATGAGCACATGGTGTTAGAATAATGAGTAAAAATAATAATAAAAATATGGAGGAGTTATGGATATGGAAAGATATTGGAATCATATGATATGGTCCCTCCTTGAATTATTTTGGGTGAAAGAGGAAAAGATATGCAAGTAAATAATATAATAAACGTAACTAATGAGTAGAAATCAATTTTTTGTTTTCACGAGGGTGAGGGTGAAAATGTGGGAGTGATTTGTATAAAGGAAAAAAATGAGGTTAGAATATGTACATATTGGCAAAAAATATACTTATGGTGTAAGAGGATGAAAGAAGGTGTACATAGGTTTAATAAAACACACACCTAAGTAGAAATATTTAAATAAAATACCAAAATAATTATAAAAAATCCCTATATTTAGGCCATATATACAATGAAATATTTACACACAAAGAGGCCATAATATACTTTTTTTTTTTTTTTTTTTTTTTGGCTCACCTAGCCCAGTGACTAGCTAGCTGAGGGTTTTTAAGAAGATATGGGAAAAGCCCCCTAACTCACACACGCCTATGTACAGTGAAATGTTAGGGATAGCCATAGCGTTTGGGTGAATTTGGTAGGGTGGAGTAACTTAGTATGGCAATTATGGAGAGCCGAAAAACGGCTATCAGTATGAATTGACATAGTCATGAACACTCTGCTGTATATGAGGCCAATACACTCCAAATCTCATTAATCTTTGAAATGTTTGCGTTTTTGCATTGTGAATCCCCGTCATTTGTGCATGAGCTTGTCTTGTAGCTTTTAAACCCTAAGAAAACCCTTGCTGATATGTTGAATCTGAAACTTTCATTTTGTAAGCCTTTTCAATTTGCTATTAATGGGCACCAAGTACCGACCACCGAACACCAAACCGAGGGTGTGAAGACCCTCTAACCAAAGGCTCAAAGGTAATCGACACTTTTACAAAGTGTGAAACAAAAAGAAAAATGGAAAAGTTTTGTAGTAGATGGGAGGCAGCTGTGTCGATGGCGTTTTTCTCCAGAGTGGCGAGTAGAAGCATAATTGCAAGATACTTAGGTTGTGTTTACACAAAGATGGAGGCAAAAGACTGTACTTCTTCTTCTTCACTAACTCAAGATAAGAGGTCTACAAGACATGACGAAAAATACAAAATAAAAGGAAACTAGTACAATGCTCTATTGTAAATCACTAGCAAATGACGTGAGTAGATAAGTCTGTCATCACTCTGGTAGGTAGACCAACTCGGTGTAGTACAATTGTAGTATCACTGGTGAAGATATGTGTATCCACCAAGGCATGCATATGAAAATGTGTTCAATTTTCCCTAATTGTCACCATATCTTGCTAATTGTAAGGTCTTGTTGTTTGGAAGCATCTGCAAAATATGTAGGTCATGAATTACTAAAAAACATAAAGCTCTCAATTCACAATAAAAAGAGGGGTAAGAGCTCCTTGATCATCTGCATGTACGCAGATGACCAAGAAGATCTTGCCCCTCTTTTTTCTTCTTAATTTGAACCTCCATGAGACTTCATGTGGCACAAAACCCTCTCTCTGCACTTGATAGGTGGGACATGGCTCTTAAGATGAGGAACAAACTCAATGCAAAAAATAAAAGGAGGTAGGATCCCCCTGCTCATCCATATGCACACAAATGAGTTAGAGGCTCATGGCCTTGCTTTTGTTTCCAAATTTATTTAGCTCATTCCCAAGTCTCTATGAACTAAGAGGGCCTACAAGTCCATGTTCAAAGTTGCACTCCAATGAAATTGTAGAGGCAAAGCTTGAGGGGGGTTAATAAAGCATCACTTGACTAGTGGCAACCAACCATGAATGCAACTGGAAGGAGATTGAGGATACAGAGTAGGTTCTCACATGCACTTAGTAGAGACCATTGTATGTTGGTAAAAAAAAAGTGTTCGTGCATCTCTCTCTCTCTCTCTCTCTCTCTCTCTTCTCTCTCTCTCTCTCTCTCTCTCTCATCAATGTGAAGGTCTTTCATAAGGCCTCAAGGTGCTTGCATCATGGTGACTATGCATTCTTTGTTATAGCCATATTCATAATGATGTACTCTCTCTCTCTCTCTCTCTCTCTCTCTCTCTCTCTCTCTCTCTCTCTCTCACAATTAGTTGGTTGTCTTCTCATGTAGTATCGCTTTGAGAACACCTCTCAAAAATATTGTCTTAGGCCCTCAATATACAATCAAAATGTCTCCCCTTAGTTCCATGGGCAAGGAAATGGATTGAATGCATACACATGATATTGCATAAGGATTATAAATACTCAAGGTTGCTCTACACACCATATTTTATATGTGATATTCTTGCTTTCTCTTTAACGTGCTATTATCTACTGGTAGTTGAAATTTGCTCTCTATGATAGCTATGTTGTAATAATTGAGATCTTCCAAAAGTTTTTGATGAGCCTATCTTCTCTCAAATATCATTGCAATATGTCCCTAATAAGGGAGGGGCCATTGGGTTAGGCACTTTGCTAGTCTCTTGAATGCACTTATTGAAGGATATGGGCCAGAAAACACAGATACGACTAAACTTTTTTAGAGGTTATTTTAAATATATGTACTTATCATATGGGTTCAACATAAAGATACTTTTAATAAAAAAATTATCTAATTTAGTACAAGTTATTGGACTGAAATTTCTTTTGGTGCCTTAGAACATGGGAAGCTTGTGGAAGATTTTAAGCCAAAATATTTTCCTTCATAGGCATTTACAAGAGCAAAACAATATTTACATGCCCACTTGCGAGCGAACAACTTTGATAAAACCCCAATATACGACTCATATTAGGGAATATGACCCCCTTTATACGCTTATATGACAATCAATGCAGAAAACTATCATACCCCTATCTTACATATAAAATTTAGGTCTCACATGATCTAACTGAGTAAAACTAGTCAAAGAGCGTGTAGCATAGTGACTGGCAACGTACTAAGGAACCACTTCTATTGATAACTAGATGTACACTTAATGTGTCTTAGTTTGACTTTCAAACTATGTGCTCGTTCAACCTAGACTCTAGCTACTCATCTGATTTTGACCAATTTAAATTACTCAAAAAACATGGTTATAAAGTTGCGTTAGGTTCTCCGTGTAAATTTGCATCTATACAAACTCTTTATAGCTTTCATCCCTCAATAAATGAACTATAATAAAAAAATAAGCAATTGATAAAAAGCAGTGTTAGTTCTTGCATGTATCTTTGTAGCTATTGATTCATAAGTTTGAGGGAAGACTCTTTTGGGAAGCCATGACTTTGAAACACAAAAACTTCCTCTCATTTTTCCCTTTTCTCATTTCTCCCCTGCCCCCCTCCTAAAAATATGATACCCCCTCCCTTATTTTTAAGCTTTGAAGGTAAATTATTGGGGGCCAACCCCTAACTTATACGCTTATGTAACTTGTCCAAAACCCCCCTCCCTTGCACTTACATGGTGCGTTAAGTTTTCCATGGTGAATCCCCCGGGATTTTGCATGACTCTTTGAGCCATTAACTGATTAATGAAGCACAATCAAATTTTAGGGCCTCACAAAAAACATGATATAGGTGCAACATTTCTTCTTGCAAAGAACGCTCAAAACTTCTTTAAACCAAGATGGGAGAGAGAGAGAGGGAGAGAGGGGAAGGGAGAGAGAAAACCAACTATAACACTTGACAACAAGAATCACTCGTAAAGTTTGAAAGGCATCAAGAAGCCCACACTCACTAGTTGTAGGTGCAGGATGAATGATGGTAGTTAATCAACAACGATGGAATTTAGCAATGATGGAGGTTTTGGAACAAGAGAATGCATAACCCTTCCTCTCTCTCTCTCTCTCTCTCTCTCTCTCTCTCTCTCTCTCAGCTGAGACTTGGTTTATTTAAAGGAGTGACTACATAGATAGAGGGTGTTGTATGAGGGGATGGGTGATGAACTAGTGGATGGTGAATTCTACTTGCTGAATACTACTACACCAACACATGCATGCACACTCACTAACATGCATGTATGCACCCTTTTGCCAGACCCATCAATTAATTCCTGCACCTTTGCATTGCAATGCACTTTTGAACATGCTTTAAGCATTAAACAAATCACAAATCAAAACCTTCAACATTATATATTTGGAACAACAGTGCCATAATGAATTGTTCCATTTACTAAGTATCATGTGTAGGTTGATATGCATTCATTTCAAGGAGATTAATTGGTAATGATCTAGATAGTCAATGCCACGAACAACTAGAAAGGTGATGCAAGTTAAAAAGAGAGTCACACAATCAGCTTTGTAAGAAAAAGACATTCAAAGGTTTTACAATGTTGTGGTCAAGGAGCTACCATCTAATGTTGCAGATCTCATACAGGAGATACGTGTAGTGGTCAATGGACTAGATCTTATTCAGTGAAACATTCTCTAAGGCTTTATGGCCAAGTTTTTGTGCGTGCTAGAAGGAGTAATGGTTTGTTGAGAAATGAAAGTTTTCGTCATCACATTATCAAGATTCAATTATATGTGGTATTTTGTGCAACTAAGATCTATCATTCATGATGATTTGAGTATGTTATTACCCATTTCCTTGTTTATCATCAATGACAGGGCCTATGTGTTGAGTAGAAAGTGCCTTGTGTGTGAATTTTGATTGTGTTTACTGACATCAATTCTGCATTGTTTTATGTGACAATGAAACTCTTAAGTGATTTGTGAGTAGTACATTTATTAGATATATGAATGAGTAAAAGAGTAAAGCTTGACATGCTTCAATTCCAAAAGCTCGAAAACAAAAGCTCGCAAACCCAAGGAGAACCACTCTCTTATGCTTGGGAAAAATTAAGAGAGCATGATGCTTTCATATTGTTTGATCCTGGCTCCACTTACAACTTTATTTTTATTGAGCTAGCTATTAAGCTAGGAATTCATGAATTTAAAAGGGGATATGTGGTAAAAGCAGATGGAGATCTCAAAGGGCAAGAGACCTCAATAATTCCATTGATTGGGAAGCTAAGGCTCCATGTGCAAAGCTATGTCGACAAAGAAGATTTCTTCATGTCTCCACTCAAGCATGAAGATGTTATTCTAGGGGCTCCATGGTTTGATCACATGGCTACCATTATGAAGTTTTCTGAGCGAAAAGCCTTCTTTTTCTATAGAGGCAAGGATGTTGCACTTGATGTAAATAGTGCGGGCAACATTATAACACTTGTACATACTCAAACGTTAGACAAAGTAATGAAAAGCTCTCTTTCTTGTTACATGATTTTTTTCATGTAGTCTAAGAAAGATGCATGTGCTTCTAATGAGGTTAAAAAAGAAACTAAAGAAGAGTTAGAATTCTCTAGTTTCCTAAATGAGTTTCAAGATGTGTTTATGGATTGCATTTCTAGGGAGCTACCTCCCAAAAGAGGACAAGATGATCATTCCATAGAACTTCTACATAATAGTTCACCTCCTAATAAGGCTTCTTATTAAGTCTCATCGGTTCAACAAGAGGAGATTATGAGGCAAGTGAACGAGCTTGTGGAAAAAGGGATGGTCAAGCCTAGTTCATCTTTACTAGGTCTACTAGTACAAAAGAAAGATGGTACTTATGAAATGTGTGTGGATACGGCTTACCAACATGTATAGTATCCACCAAGAACGGCTAGCAATTTTTGGAAGGGTCAAGAATCTAGGTAGTAAGTTGAACTTCTTCTCTTCATATCACCCACAAATGGATGGCCAAAGTGAGATAACAAATTCAACTATTATTGATATACTTAAAGCCTATGTAACTGTTAGGTTTCAGGCCCCGTGGCCGGGCGCCCGTCCACTTACTCTATTCATGGTTATAATGAGAATAAGGGGTCGAGAGCTATTGCTCTCACGTGCTCCACCAAGATACTGTGTATGCTCATCTCCTTCCGCCTTCTCTCCTTCCCTCTCTTGCACTCACCACACGACGTTCCTACAAGTGGTATCAGAGCCTAGGAATCTCACCCAGAGCCCCGGCTACACTCTGCGCGTGCAGGCCTCCCAATCGAATGGGAATCTAGAGAGCTTGGGAACTCTGCAGGGAATCGACAATAGACAAAGAGTCGAGCAACAGAGGATAGAATCAAGAGAGCATTTGGGAGCTTGAGGCAATGAAGCTAGGATTGCAAGGAGAACCGGAATCGATGCAACAAATCAAATGAAGTCTTGGAAGTTCTTGACAGGTCGCAACATGAGCAATTGAGCATAGAGAGCAAAGGACCCTCGCACAGTGTTGAGCATAGAGCTGCTCTACAGGCAGTGAAGTTGACAAGCCAAGCTGGCAATTGAAGCAAAATCAATCAAGCAATGGATTTTGAGTCATGATCTACAATTGAGCGTCGTGAGCAGGACAACAAGCAACAAATCCAAGCAGCACCGAGCAGTGGACCAAGCTGTCTCGGTGTGGCACACAATTCAAAAAATTTGAAATGCCGATAGTCGACAAGCTGCAGAGTAATGAATTTTTAAAGATTTTTTGACTTAACACACATTGAGTGTGTGCAAGGCCCGATTCCCACACACATAGATAGGCAAAAGCGAGTCGAGAGCAGAAAGCTGAAACTCTCAAGGCGTTCTTTGCATTGGGGCAAATTGGAAGTAGCTCTTGAACCGAACTTGAGCGAGCATAGAGAGAGTGAGCGAGCATAGAGAGAGTGAGCAAGTGAGACCTACCAAACATTGATGACTCCCGTCCAGCGGGAGGAGGCCGCTTCAGCATTGACTCGATTTCTAGCACTATTCGACAATACAACACATTGGTTTCGACACCGATTCTTGCGATTCGGCATTGGCATCACTCTCATTACACAACGGCTTTTTGACATCCGACCCGATGCCGATTTTTTCTTGGACGATTGTGCTTGCAACACGTAGAGGTGAGGGGCCTCTACCACAGAGGAGTGGCACCTGGCATCAGCACGGAGCGCACCGATCATACCTTAGGGCACGATTTTTGGCTACGACTCTCTTGGCAGCTACTCAACTAGCACATTTCCATCCGATGGTGGAAATTGGTACCGACTTGCCCATATCGACACCGACACGCAGGTTATAGGGGGCTTTTGAGCCCGTTTACACACAGTTTCTCCAGGTTTCCAAACATTTACAGACACAACGCCTCCTAGGCAATTTTGAAGTCATTTTGACAGCATTTTCTCTACAAACAGATGCATGTTTCTTTTAGCACACCATTGTGCTATTGAGCTCTTTTGAGAGCAGATATCTCCGCATGGATCACTTTTACTGAATGCAATAATTCTTTGCGCCTGTTTGAGCGCGGTCACTCATGTACGTTGAGTTGTAGATACTGCCCATTGTACTATGTGTGGAACCATTTTTGGCTATTTTGGCAGTTTTTCCTGCTATTTTTGAGACTCAGACCGGAAGAGCCCTTTCTGAGATTGTGGCTAGCTGTTTTGTATCTACTTTAATCTTTGGAGCATTGTTGCATGAGTTTTTCTTTGAGTTGGGGTATTCTCAAATGTTGAGATACCTTTGGTGATACAGGTAGCTCAAGTTCCCCTCTTACGGTACCTTCACCATAGGATATGTATCTGGGCAATTTTGTGCTTTTGACGTCGAGTTGGTGGTCATACAGTAGTGGTTTTGAGCAGTTTATGCATAGTGGTTGTTTTGAGCATTTTATGCGTTACTTTTGTCCTCTCGGGTTTGAGAGTTTGCTTCCCGTACAGAGGAGATTTGCCGGAGTTTTCTCGCGAGTCCATTTTATGCGTTCTTGGCACATTTGGCCATTCTTACACATTGATTTTATTACATTTCGGTTTCAGTTTTTGCTCTTGTTCTAGCAGAAACTTTATCAAAAATATCATAGGAAATTTGCCATAAGTTTTTGGCCACATTCTTTTGAGTCATGGCTGCAAGTAGTACTTTCAAAAGAGAAGAGTACTACATCAAAAAGTTTGATGGCACAAAGTTTTCTATTTAACGGCAGCATATGCAAGATGTTTTGATCAACAAAGGCTTGATTCCACCCTTGCGTGAAAGAGGAGAGAATGCGTACAATGATGAACAATGCGAAGACTTGAATAAGCGTGCTATGGAAACCATTCGCATGCACCTTGGTGAATCCATTTACTTTACCATAATGGATAAGACCAATGTCAAAGATTTATGGGATGCTATATGTGCAGCATGGGATGGAAACAATGTCTCGAACAAGGTTTTCTTGATGAAGAAGCTTATTGGCATGAATATGAAAGAGGGCACTAATGTTAGTTCTCACTTGAACGAGTTCAACAACAACTTTTCACAGATTACTTCAAAAGGCCTCAATTTTGGTGATGAAATGAAGGCTATTTGCTTTTTATATTCGCTACCATCATCATGGGATACCTTCAACACAGCCACCATAAGAAAATTTGCACCTAATGGCAAGCTAGTTTTCAACAATTTTGCAAGTGCATTGCTCACTGAGGAGATTCGACTTCAATCTCTTGATATGAGTGGGCATGGTGATGCGTATGTGGCTAGTGGCAATTGTGACAAGAAAAGGTAGTGTGGTCGTAGCTGTGGTTGTTCTCAGGATCGCAGGCAAGGTCATAGCAAGAGTCGTCGCAAAGACATAAGAAATGTTGAGTGTTACTACTGCCATAAAAAGAAACACTTGAAGAAAGATTTCCGCACAATGCAGCGTGATAAAGGCAAAGAGAAAGCGAAGTCTGACAAACCTAAAAGAAACATGAAAATTGAAGAGCGTAATGTGGTTCAATCTCCAGCCATTGAGACAGTTTCTACGTGCCAAATGATGTGTTGGTTTTTACATCAGATTTGAGTCCTGATGCATTGTTATCTCTTGACGAGTGTTATGCGCATAATTGGATTGTGGACTTAGGTGCTAGATTTCATGTGACTCCTCACAAGGAGTGGTTTTTTACATACACTGCCACACATGGCACACTAAAGCTAGGCAATTCTTATGAGCTTGATATATGCGGTGTGGGTAGCATCAAGTTTTTTATGCGTAATGGCACTGAGTTTATGCTGTACAATGTTAGACATGTACCCAAATTGACAAAGAGTTTGATGTCTAGACAACTGGATGGTTTGGGTTACACTACCATTTTTGCTCATGGTTCTTGGATTATCAAGAAGAGAAATTTGGTCATGCTTAAAGGCTAGAAGTCTGGATCATTGTACTCACTTATGTCTCTTCTGTGAAAGAGAATTCTAGTTGTGTAGCCGAGCTGCCGTCTACAGAGTAGTGGAATAGCTTGCTAGGACATATGAGTCAAAAGGGAATGAAAGTCTTGCAGTAATTTGGTATATCCCTGTGTTAGATTACTCTAACTTCTCTTTATGTGAGCATTGTATCTATGGAAAACATACTAGGTTGACATCAGCTCCTTTGGAGAAGGAGTTAGGGAGTCCTCTAGATCTCATTCATAGCGACTTGTGTGGACCTATGCAATCAAGTCTCTAGGGGGAGTATTATACTTCCTAACATTCATAGATGACTCTAGTAGAAAGGTGTGGGTTGATCTCTTGAAGCAAAAGAGCGACGTCTTTAGTGTCATTGAGAAGTTCTTAGCATTGGTCGCGAACCAATTGGGTAGAAAGCTTAAAGCCTTACAAAGTGACAATGAAGGCGAGTATATCTCCTCCAAGTTCAAAGACTTTTGCAGTAAAAGAGGCATTAGAAGAGAGTTTACCATGTCTTACACACCCACCCAAAATGGTGTGGCTGAGAGGATGAATAGAATCATTCAAGAACGGGTCACTTCTATGTTGTCTATGGCCAACTTACCTCACGAATTTTGGGGCGAAGCTGTTACAACAACTGCTTACTTGATCAATTGGTCACCTAGTACACCACTAAATTACAAGGTTTCGTAGGAGATGCGGACAAATAAAGAGCCCAATTATGCAGGTTACCTATATTTGGGTTTGAGGCATTCTCACATGTGTCAAAAGAGCTTAGACAAAAGGTGGACCCCAAATCACACAAGTACATTTTCATTGGATATGGTGTGAATGAAGAGATGGGATATTGTCTCTGGCATCCAAAACCTAAGAAAGTTATACACAGCTCATAGGTGATATTCAATGAGTCTAAGATGCATAGAAAGCCAGTGAAAGACATTGAGTATCACAAAGTACGATTTTAAGATGTTGCCTCAGCACCAGTTACACAAAATGTTGGACGTGCTAGTGATGCACCTTCCACTAGTACACACACACATGTTGCTCCAGAAATAAAAAAATTCAGCAGTCAAGAACTTTGGAGATCCACTCGTACATCTTGTGCACCTGAGCATTTTGAGCCACGATTGGACTATTTACTAGTCACTGACTGTGGTGAGACCACTTGCTACAAAGAGGCCATTCAAATGGACCATAGCGTGAAGTGAAGAGAGGCTATGCAATCTAAGTATAACTTGATCTTAGCAAATGAAACTTGGGAATTGGAAGAGTTACCAACGTGTAAACATGCATTGCCATGCCAATGGGTGTATAAGAGGAAGCATATCCGAGATAATCTCGAGCCTAAGTATAAGGCTAAATTGGTTGCTAAAGGGTTCAAGAAAATGAAGGGCGTGGATTTCAATGAAATCTTTTCTCCTATGGTCAAGATGAATACATTGCATCTTTTGCTTGGTCTAGTAGCCATTAAGGAAATGAAATTGGTCCAAATGGATGTGGAGATAACATTTCTTCATGGGGATCTTGAAGAAGATGTCTACATGAAACAACCATAAGGTTTTGCGATAAAGCCTAAGAAAGCAACACGAACAGAACTGGTGTGTGTACTCAAAAAGGCTTTGTATGGATTAAAGCAAGGTTTAAGGCAATGGTACAGCAAGTTCGATAAGTACATTCAATCCAAGGGTTATGTATGGAGCCAAGAGGATCACTGCTTGTACACAAGGAGGTTGAATGATGATTACCTCATCATTTTAATTTTGTACATGGATGATATGCTCATAGCCAAGAAGTCAAAAGATGAGATTGCACTTCTCAAGGGTGCCTTAAGCAAGCACTTTTCTATGAAAGATTTGAGTGATGCACATCACTTTCTTGGTATGTGTATCAAGAGAGATTGCAAACATGGTATACTTGAACTTTCACAGGAAGAGTATATTCACAAGGTCTTGCAACGTTTTAATATGCAAGGGGGGAAAGCATTGAGTATCCCAATGGCTGCATACAAAAAATTTAACAAGCATGATTGTCCCAAATCGGATGCTGAAAGGCGAAGATGGCAAAGGTGTCGTATTCCTCGACAGTTGGCAGTCTTTTGTTTGCCATGGTTAGAACACGGCCAGACATTGCATATGCATTGGGAGTGGTCAGTTGGTTTATGGCAAATCCAAGCAGAAAGCATTGGAAGCAGTGAAGCACATGTTGAGATACATCAATGGATCAACTAGCAAGTGCTTACGCTTTGGGAACAATGATGCATCCATAGTTGTATACACTGATTCAGATTATGCGGGTTGTGTGGACACTAGGAGATCCACATCTAGCTACATTTTCTTGTTTGCTAGAGCGACAGTTTCTTGGAGATCATGTATCCAAAATTGCACTTCATCTTCCACCACTGAGGCAGAGTATGTTATAGTTTCTATTTCCAGTAAGGAAGCTGTGTGGTTATCTCGCCTAGTGGGAGACCTTGGTATACACCAAATTCCAGTGTTACATTGTGACAGCCAGAGTGCGATTGTGTTAGCAAAGAACCTCATGCTTCACTCCAAGTCAAAACATATAGAGGTCAAGTATCATGTGGTACGGGATATTTTGGCTAGCAAACGCATTGAGTTAGTCAGAGTTCGCATGGATGAAAACCTAGCGGATGCTCTAACGAAGAGCTTAGCCTTAGAGCGGTTTGCACATTACATATAGATGATGGATGTAGGGTGAAGCTATAGTCATGCTCCACGTTTGTACGGTTGTACATAGTAGTCCCTACATTCTTGGGCCATGTTGGCCTTCAAGTGGGGTATTGTTAGGTTGGCGCCCGTCCACCTACTCTATTCATGGTTATAATGAGAATAAGGAGTTGAGAGCTATTTCTCTCAAGTGCTCCACCAAGATACTGTGTATGCTCATCTTCTTCCCCCTTCTCTCCTTCCCTATCTTGCACTCATCGCACGACGTTCCTACAGTTACGGAAGTAGATCAAAGACATGAATGGGAAAAGTACTTACTCTTAGTAGGGTATGCATAAAATAATATTGTCCATACTTCTATAGGAAAGGCACACTTTGTGGTAATTGAAGGAAGACCCAAGCCCCCCTTGATAGTCAAGATAGTTGGGAAGATATTTTCTATTGATGAGTATAGTAGAGAGCTTAAAGAATCTTTTTAGAGGATTGAGGAAACTATATCCATCATGCAAAAGAAGCAAAAGGTTGCTACTGATAAGCATCAACAAGCCTTGACCTTCAAAGAGAATGATTGGGTATTGCTTAAGTTTCCAAAAGCATGCCTATGCCATATTACAAGCAAGGGAATGCAAGGACTCCCAATGGGTCACCAAAAATATTATGCTAAGTTAGCAAAAAGATGTTATGGCTGATTTCAAATTCTTAAGCCTATCAATGAAACACCTTACAAGTCAAGTTTATCTAGCACTTGGATTATTTATAATGCCTTTCATGTGAGCCTCTTGAGACCTTATAAGGGCAAGCCACCCAAAGCACTGATACTTGAAGAACCACGCAAGTTTGAAGGTCAAGAAGAGATCTTGCAATCAAAGAGCATTCTACGACATGAAGACAAGGTTTAAGGAAGTGGTGACTATCCGATGATATCTTGTTAAATTTAAGAACTATCCTTTTGAAGATGCAAGGTGGCCATCCTTTTTCAAAAAATTGACTCTTGTCCTTCTTTTCTAAACTTGGCTAGGCCACATGTCCAAAGTAGCACATACTTGCTTTAGGTGAAGTTAACAAAGTGTGTGTGGTGTGTACACTTGCCAAGATAAGTCCAAGAAAGGAGGGGGGAGTTGTTTAAGCGTAGAAAGTGGGGACAAATGTTTATGCAAAAGTTACACTCTTAGCAATTTTTCATGAATACAAAATCAAAGGCTCATTGGATTTTGATCCCTCTCACCCTTATTTGCATTTTTTCTCAAGTGCCAAGTAAGTACTTTTGTTCTCCCTCTCACATCGGAGCTTAAGGGGTGGTTTCTATGCTCAAACACTTGGCTATGGTTGCAAATCCAAGCAAGTGAAAGCTTCATCTCCTTCTTCTTCATTAACTTCTACTACTCTATAATGCTAATCTATGTTGAGATCTTTCTCATAGAGTAAGCGAAATACAAAGTAAAAATTCTCTTGATTGGAAAAATACTTTTTTCACCCTCATGTATCTCTTACCCCACATTTCTTTCTCCCGATTGGGGTGGTTTAGGGCTTGGGAAGGAGGGTTACACCATGGAATCTTGAAGAATGCTATCTTCTTGGTTTGAGGAAAGCTCCACAAGAGCATAAGTTGTGTTGTAATTAAAGCTCTCTTTGAGAGAGAATTAATTTGAGAGAGAATTATAATACAAAGACCTTTTGGAGGGGGGACTTGCTCCAAGAAAATCTAGTCCTCATCAAGTTGTCAATCTTAATTGTAGTACTATCTTTGAATTGTGTGCATGATTTTGGTGTTCTCATGTGTAAATGTGTAAAGAAATTGGCCTGACACAACCTATAGTCTCCTCTAATCAATCCTTTTAAGGAAAAATCTCTCCTTCCATAAGTTAAAATTCCGCTAAAGTAAGTATTAGATTCTCTAACATTGGTATTGGAGCTGAGGTTTCTCTTTTCTTGTATAAGAAGGGAGGTCCTTGAGTAATCTATGAAAGTCTTTAGTTTTTATTGCAATAGGGTAAGTAGGATTGGGATTTATTATCTTGGTTTGACATGCCTGTTTACAGGGTACGTGGGACTCCATCTAGAGCTATGGTTTCAATAATGGAGTCTTTCGGGACTTGCCTATGGCTTAACCTTTATTGAGCTATTAGCCGCTTGATAGGAATTGGTGCCAACATAGCATTGTTAAACCCACTCCACTAATCTTTGCAATCATTGATATTCTAAACCACGGATGTAGTTACTCGAGTATTAATTTTTGAGTGATAAGAGGAGTAGCCAAAGTTTTGGAAGTGCCAAAAGAAAGAGACCAATGACTTGCCACCTGAGAGAAAAGAGAAGGGGTAATAGAGGAGTTATGCAACATGGAAGAGATCTTGTAAGTTGAAAAAGGGAGCAAAGAACATCACTTTCATTACCTATGATGGAACCTTTGAAGCAACTGATAAAGTGTTCACTTTTATCCAACAATTTGATGCGGCTTTTGGAAAAGAAGATTTCTCGAAATCTTCAAAGCTCCGAAGTGTTTCTATACATTTTCAAAAGCCAGCCCGTCAATGAAGGGCAAGCCCATGAGCCCAAGGTGAAGCTCCAAAGACATGGGAAGCTTTGAGAATTTCTATTACGAAGTAATTCCTTGCAAACGATGCCAAAGATAAATTACTCATGAGATTGGCGAATCATGAAGATGGCCCCATATGAGTCTATTTAAAAGTATGTAAACAAGTTTTGGGAGTGTCATCTCAAAGCCACACTATCTACGAGAAGATTGACTTTGTAGAACAAAAGCAACAATTTTGTGTTGGCCTATCTAAGGAGATGAGTGAGTATGCTAACTTGTAAAGAACTAAAACTATCTCAACGATCCTACATCACACTATGGTCAACTCAAGGATTCATTTCCAACAAGGGAGTAAAAAGGGCTCCAAGCCAATGGAAGCTCAGGAACTAGTTGAGCCAAAGGGAAAGAACAATGCAACAAAAAATCCTCCCAAGGCTAACAACAACAACAAAAATAAAGGAAATACAAAGGAAAAAGGGTACAAAGGTTTAAAAAAACTTTTGCCTAAAGAGATTGAGCATTATCGTAAAGATTATAAGCGTTTCAAGTGTGGGGAGTAGGGTCATGTTTCCCGAGCATGTCCAAAGAGAAGTGAGCGTAAATGATCCCCCTAGGGCCACCATGGTGGAAGCTCTAAAAGAGAAAGGACATTGCAAAGGAGCACCACTCTCTTATGCTTGGGAAAAATTAAGAGAGCATGATGCTTTCATATTTTTTGATCCTGCCTCCACCTACAACTTTATTTTTATTGAGCTAGCTACTAATATAGAAATTCATGAATTTAAAAGGGGATATGTGGTAAAAAAATATGGAGCTCTCAAAGGGCAAGAGACCTCAATCACTCCATTGATTGGGAAGCTAAGGCTCCATGTGAAAAGCTATGTCGACGAAGAAGATTTCTTCATGTCTCCACTCAAGCATGAAAATGTTATCCTAGGGGCTCCATGGTTTGATCGCATGGAAACCATTATAAAGTTTTTTTTGAGAGAAAAGTCTTCTTTTTCTATAGGGGCAAGGATGTTGCACTTGATCTAAACAATGTGGGCAACATTTTACCACTTGTACAGACTCAAAATTTAGACAAAGTAATGAAAAGCTTTCTTTCTTGTTACATGGTTTTTGTCATGTAGTCTAAGAAAGATGCATGTGCTTCTAATGAAGTTGAAAAAGAAACTAAAGAAGATTTAGAATTCTCTAGTTTCTTAAATGAGTTTCAAGATGTGTTTATGAATGACATTTATAGGGAGCTACCTCCCAAAAGAAGACAAGATGATCATTCCATAGAACTTCTACCTGGTAGTTCACCTCCTAATAAACCTCCTTATTGAGTCTCACCGCCTCAACAAGAGGAGATTATGAGGCAAGTGAAGGAGCTTGTGGAAAAAGGGATGGTCAGGCCTAGTTCATCTCCATTTTGTTCAGGAATTCTACTAGTACAAAAGAAATATAGTACTTATAGAGTGTGTGTGGATTATCAAGCACTTAATTGGATACCCATAAAGAATAGATTTCATGTTCCTAGGATAGAAGATCTATTCGATTAGTTAATAAGACAACCATAAAGAATAGATTTCCTGTTCCTAAGGTAGAAAATCTATTTGATAAGTTACAAGGTCTACTTTAGTAGAATAGATCTCAAAAGTGGTTATCATCCGATAAGGATTGTGCTTGAAGATATTCATAAGATGGCCTTTTGTACAATTTTTGGCATGTATAAATTCTTAGTACTTCCTTTTGGACTCACCAATATGCCAGTTATAGTCTATTTAGGAACATAAGTAGCATCTTCATGCAATTTTCAAGTTTTGAGAGACAATAAGCTTTATATTAATCAAAAGAAAAGGCGAGTTTTTCTTGAAGAAGATTCAATATCTAGGTCATATTATCTCCCAAGCATGGATCCGAGTGGACCTTGAAAAGTTGGAGGTAATAAAAGGATGGCCTATACCAATGATTTTACATGAATTGAGAAGCTTTATAGGAATGTGCATACTATAGACTCTTCATAGAAAAATTCTCATTCATAACAGGACCATTGTATGATTTGACAAAAAAGAATGTTAAATTTGTATGGATTGTAAAAGAGAATGAATATTTTAAAAATCTCAAAGCAAAGCTTACCTCTCAACCAATGTTAATATTACTAGATCTTTCAAAACCTTGTATAGTTTCTTGTGTATTTTAGCTACATTAGAGTCTCCTCCTCTTCAGGAGTCAATGTAGTTGTTGGGTGCTCTCTCAACATTTTCTTCTTTTGTAACTCCTCAATCTTAGCATAGATTTCTATGATCTCCTCGTATTCTTCCCAAGGGTTACTATAGGGGTTCTTTGACGTGATCTTGATTCTTTTTGGCTTCTAAGTTTTTGAAAATTACCTTGTTGTGCCCTCTATTTCTTCCAAGCTTGTCTTCATCTTTCTAAGAGGGCTTCTCTATGTGATTTTCCAAGCCTTTTCCTTATGTCTCTTCACATCTTCTCTTGTCCTTAGCTTTCTCAGCTTCTCTTCTCATAGTTGGTGCAGCCATGTTGGCTCCTAAAGTGTCACTCGGTCTTTCAAGCTCAACCACATCCTCCAACCTTTGTCTCAATCTTGTGCTGTGGATAGGTGGTGCTCATGGTCTTTCTTGAAGCTGATCATCATAGTTTTGCTCTTCCATCATTTCCAGCCATTCATTTTGCAAGGGGACATTGGGCAATTGATCGGCGACTCCCATAATTTGATAGGGAATCCTGGTGAGCATTTCAACATCTCCAAAATAGCTGAATTTCTCATGGTGCTTTCTCCTTCTCAAGGTTTTGTATTTGTAATTGGGATAGTTGATATCCATTCTTCCTATCTAAGTATGCACCCTTATGTAGGTATTGGCCATGCATGGATCGGTGTCATGAATCTTCCAGGTCTCTTGTCTATGATGTTGAGGAACTACACGTATATACAGGAGGGTAACATTGTTTCATGGCTTCTCATATCCACAAATGTTGTTGCTGCATTGGGCTTCAAAAAGGTTTTGGCTAGCAAGTCCTTTGTACCTTTGAGAGGTATGCCCAAGTTATCCAAGTTTAATGCCTCAGCTGTGAGGTCCACTGTGATATTCACTTGAATTTTTTCCCCTTGCAAGTCAAAGATTGTTTTGTGCCGTCTTCTTGCATACTTGTGTGCAACTCATGAGCCCTCTGAATGTCTATCCCACAAGGCCTCAATCTGAAGTATGACCTTAGGAAAATCTTGTTTATTGCCTCTATAAACTTTGGATTTGCTGCTAAGGTGTAGGCTTCTCTTGAGATCATCATAATTTCCACTACATTGGCATGTTCATCTTTGTATACTGCTTCATATGGTGACTCCTTCATGCTCCAGTCTTGCCTTCTCAATCTAGGTGGAAGTCTCTTTGGAAGAGTCTCTCAACAAGGTATAAGGGGGTAGGCCCTCTAGCCTCTTTTCTTCTTGCTTTGCTTCTTCCTTGTGATTTTTCTTCCATCCTCATGGCTCTTAAAAGCACAAAAGTCCAACTTTACATTTGTTTAGGGTAAAAATGGATTGTGGTTGTTTTGTACTTATCCAAACGCCTTCACACTTCACAACATGATTGAAGCAAGTGTGCAAAGCATGCTGATGCTCTCAAACTCAAAAACTTGATCAAGAAATGCAAGCATAGAAAATTTGCAATTTTTCCCTTGGATTTTGGCAACTATTTTTGTCTTTTGACATAGTACATGGGGTCATGCAGCTCTATTGATTACCTATGCCAAGTTTCAAGTTATTTGAATTTGGAAAACCTTGAAAATGGCCAAATTTTCTTTAGATGCACTTTGAAACATGAGAATTAAGTAGTATATTGGGCAAGAGTTAGTATTTTTTCACCAGATTTGGTAGAATGGCTTACAACAAGACAACAAACAAGTGTGAAGGGAAAAAAATCAAATTTTGGTGTTAGATAAGGCTCTAAAAATTTGCAAATTTTTTGAAGCTCTTGAATATCAAATTTTTTCACTTTTGACTTGACATGTTGATTCATCTTAATGTCTTTTACTCTATCCAAGATCACATAGGTGTTTGTGTGGTGAGAACGTACTTGAATCAACATTTTGTCTCTAAATAGGGATTAAAAGGTGTAACCCTCAAAGTTGTCATGTGCACTTGGGCTTTTGATGGTGTAAACATGATCATATGAAGGGTAGTTTATGGCCGTGAGGTTAAATTCAAAAGTTGGGTCAAAAGTGTGGGTGTCTCAAAAATTTGTGATTTTTTTCTTACTACATAAATTTGACCTTTTTTCAAGCATGAGAACATTTAGACATGTTCACACACTTATTTAGACATGGTACATCCCATTCAACTTCACTTTGTTCTCATTGAAAATGTTGCTTGGTGATTTGCGCTTTGAAGTGGTCAAATATGTTTGTAACTAGGGTTATAGATTTCCATCTACTTTGGAACTCATTCCTTTGATCCCACATATGTATGTCCCTACAATTTTAGAAAATCACTAACTACTGTGAATCTCAGGAGATGCACCCTCTGATAATAGAAGAAATGATTGCCAGCATTTGGTGGGGAGCCAATGATGAGCAGTGTGTAAGGTCCCTCCCTAAACCCTAGAGCCATTCAGAAATTTTTCGGCCTAGAAAATAATTTAGAAACAGTAAGACCGACAAAGAAGTCGAGAACTCGGAGAAAAAGGGACTAACTTAATTGAAAGATAAAGTCAAGGGATAAGAACTAAGAAGAAAATTGGGGTCCAATAGCATTTGAGAAAAGAAATAGGGTCCAATAGCATTTGAGAAGAGAATTTGGGGTCCAATAGGAATTGAGAAGAGAATTGGGGTCCAATAGGAATTGAGAAGAGAATTTCACCCACCATTTCCTATATAAACACCCCCTCTCCTTTGTATTTTTGGACACACATATATTGCTAAGCTACTTGCATACTTGCCATACTCAAAACTATGCTTAAGTAACTCAAGGTTTCCATTAAACCTTACTCTTGCTCTCTCTCTCTCTTGAAGGCCAAACCCTCAACTCTCTTTCTCTCTTGAAGGCCAAACCCTTGAGGGTTTTGTGAAGAAGCTCCTCTCTCCTTCCTCTTCACCATAAATCCCTTTCCTTCCTCCTCGAGCCTCACATCTCTTCAAGAAGGACTTCAACCCCACTTCCCTCTTGCTTAGAGGAGGTAATCTTCATTTCTAGTAAGATTATTAATCCATGTGTTTTAATACTAGGAAGGTTTATGTGCATTTTTAGGTTTTAAGCTTTAATGGAAACCATGCAATTAGGGTTAAGTGATAAGAGTATCTACGCATCATAAAGTTAAGCTTCAAAGGTAGATTTGCACTCGTAAGCTAAGTTTTAATGGTAACTTTGCACTTAGATGTAAACTTTAGTGATTACCTTGCATTTTTAGGTTTTAAGCTTTAATGGAAACCTTGCAATTCGGGTTAAGTGATAAGAGTATCTACGCATCATAAAGTTAAGCTTCAAAGGTAGATTTGTACTCATAAGCTAAGCTTTAATGGTAACTTTGCACTTAGATGTAAGCTTCAATGATTACCTTGCATTTTTAGGTTTTAAGCTTTAATGGAAACCTTGCAATTAGGGTTAAGTGATAAGAGTATTTATGCATCATAAAGTTAAGCTTCAAATGTAGATTTTCACTAGTAAATTAAGCTTTAATGGTACCTTTGCACTTAGATGTAAGCTTTAGTGATTATCTTGCATTTTTAGGTTTTAAGCTTTAATGGAAACCTTACAATTAGGGTTAAGTGATAAGAGTATCTATGCATCATAAAGTGAAGCTTCAAAGGTAGATTTGCACTCGTAAGCTAAGCTTTAATGCTAACTTTGCACTTAGATGTAAGCTTTAGTGATTACCTTGCATTTTTAGGTTTTAAGCTTTAATGGAAACCTTGCAATTAGGGTTAAGTGATAAGAGTATCTACGCATCATAAAGTTAAGCTTCAAAGGTAGATTTGCACTCGTAAGCTAAGCTTTAATGGTAACTTTGCACTTAGATGTAAGCTTTAGTGATTACCTTGTATTTTAGGTTTAAGCTTTAATGGAAACCTTGCAATTAGGGTTAAGTGATAAGAGTATCTACGCATCATAAAGTTAAGCTTCAAAGGTAGATTTGTACTCGTAAGCTAAGCTTTAATGGTAACTTTGCACTTAGATGTAAGCTTTAGTGATTACCTTGTATTTTAGGTTTAAGCTTTAATGAAACCTTGCAATTAGGTCAAGTGATAAGAGTATCTACGCATCATAAAGTGAAGCTTCAAAGGTAGATTTGCTCTCGCAAGCTAAGCTTTAATGGTAACTTTGCACTTAGGTGTAAGCTTTAGTGACTACCTTGCATTTTTAGGTTTAAGCTTTAATGGAAACCTCGCAAATAGGTTAAGTGCTAAGAGTATCTATACATCATTAAATTAAGTTTCAAAGGTAGATTTGCACTCTTAAGCTAAACATTAATGGTAACTGTGCACTTAGGTGTAAGCTTTAGTGACTACCTTGTATTTTAGGTTTAAGATTTAATGGAAAGCTCGAACACTCATAAATTATAGGATGACCTTCTAGCTTCCTAAAATGGAAAGCAAGGAATACCATAAGAAAAGAGTAGTTGTTTAAACTCGATAGAAGTAGTTCAATTTTTGGTATTGAAGAGTATTTCTAAATTTTTCAATTTCAAGTTTGTTTGCAAATACGGGATGGGGGAGATAGGGGATAACTTCGCGGAATTGATCTCCGTGTTGTTTGAACCGAAAACACTACAAGCTTCCATGGAGATGCCCCATGGATGGCAAAGGATTGCAAAAACCTGGGAATCGACAAAATGGGGATTGAACTTAAAAAGTTGCATTTCCGAAGAGACATTAACCATCACATGCCTATGACAAAAACTCGCTTGTATTCTCTAAATAAACTTGGCTGGTAGATAATTAATGAAAGTAGGAATTAAGGTTGATAAATGAATGAACCTGGAAATTACCAACTAGGAGTTAAAAAGGAATCTCGAGAGGTGATAGGGATAGCCCATTGCAAAACATAGATTTAACTAGGAGTTTTGAAGATTGCCTGGAAATGACCAAGAACCAAGATGGATCTTCTTGGGGTCAATTTGATTGAAAGGCCGGCCCATTGAGAGGATTCTCTTGGGGAACTTGTCGGAGATTGACCCTTTTTGGCTAGGGCAGTCTAACCGGCAAGTTGCTATACCTAGGTCATTCATGCTCGAGGGATAAGGGATGAATGGGTTTGTTTTATTTTTGCCCAACCAGGTGAAGTACCCGCGGTATCTTATTGGAAATGGGCCATAATCCGGGTATGGCCTGATGCCAATAGTTGGATGAGAAGGTTATACTCAGGGAGGATGATGTGAATTTAATTAAGGAAATTTGTTCGACTTGGTTGCTTAAAAAGGAACTGGAAAGGCTAGGAATTGTTGGGGTATACAGCCCAATGTGGTCGCCCAGGTAAGTGGGCGGGCCACCAGGTATGTACACATATTCTTTTGTAAAAACCTAATAAGAACTCACTATGCTCTACACATTACAGTAGATCGAGTTCACCATATTGTCGTGCTCTTCTTCTCGCACTCTCTCTCGCGTCGCACTCCCGCTCGTACTACTCCTTCAACTGGTATCAGAGCTCAGATCGAGGCTCGGGGCAGCACTGCAGGAGGCTAGAGTCACCAACTCAGATTGGAGTGAAATTCGACAGGCGAAGACATGGCCCCAAATCTCGTGGGAAAGCCCTAAGGGCTAGGTGTTGTCAGAATTTCATTCTGAGGTCATCTCGGCCACCGTTCGGCTTCGACAAAGGTCTGCGCAAGCCATTTTCGACTACGTGGTCTCGACAGGTGTAGATCCGACTCTGCAAATTTGGGGTTTTCGGGCTACGACTGCAGGTGTTGAGGATATCGACACTCCCAGAGTGTTGATTTGTGGTTGTCTACACATCGAAGGACGGCTCACAGTTCTTGGAGGCGTGTCACATACGACACGGGCGCATCTACACACAGACTGTAGGCGACATCCACTAGTTCATCAGGTAGCTTGTGTTTGCTGCTTGATATTCCAGATTTCATCCTGACATTGCAGGTACTTCCACATGGGATGTATTGTCAGAGATGATGTATGTCTGTTGAGGGTTTGCTGGCTGTGAGTCACGCAGCAAACAACCGCCACAGCGGTTACAGCATACAGTGGGAAATTTGTGGATGTATGACTTTGTGGGAAGTCTATGTACTATCAGATTTACTGCAGCCTTTGTTGAGGGTCGAGTGAGGTTTTATTGAGCTGGGGGATTCTCGAATGTTGAGATCCTTTTGGTGATATAGGTCTTAGAGCGATCCCTCGAGCACCCTTAGATAGGCAGCTAGGATGTATTGACTGTGAGTTAGACAGTTGGGATTGCATCTTTGCTTTACTGCCGTTGAGGCATTGTCGAAGTCTATGCTTATAGGACAGTGACAGGACAGTGAGAGACAGTACAGGTGCAGGATAGGTTTACCCGCAGCTTACAGTGTCAGAGAGACAGTGTTTTTTGAGCTATTTTTTGGTTTGTTTTTGAGTACACCAAAGCCATTTTACAAAGGAGACTCTGCCAAAATTTATGGAGAATCTGAACCTTTCTTGGTTCATTTGACAAGTTGATATTGGTTCAAAGGTCAGTTTACAGGGGAAACTCTGCCGAATTTTTCCCAGGAAAGTAAACCACTGTGAAGCGTAGCTATGGCTGGATCACAGGACACTGCGCTTTACAATATCAAGAAGCTGGATGGAACCAATTTCCCATTGTGGAAGAAGCAGATTTGGCACGTGTTGGTACAAAGAAGCAGATAAACCTATAAAACTCAAGGGGATAAAACCGGAAGATATGGACGAAGATGAATGGAGCGAAATGGATGAATTAGCACTTTCTACCATTATGCTGACTTTGGCAGAAAGCGTTTACTTCAATGTAGCAGACGAGATGTCGGCTTATCAAGCATGGTTAAAGCTGAGTGATCTTTATGAGAAGCAGAGTGCAGCTTCACAGGTATACTGGCTTAAGAATCTTGTTGACTTGAAGATGAAAGAAGGGACACCTATGTCCAATCATCTGAATGAATTCAACACAATCTATAGTCAGTTGTCAGCTCAAGGTGTCAAGTTTGATGAACCTATTAGAGCTATGTTCCTGTTGATCACATTGCCGGAAAGTTGGGACACTTTTCACACAGCTTTGAGTAATTCTGCACCTCCAGATGGTTTGAACATAGCAGGTGTAGAAGGAAGTCTGCTTACTGAAGAAACCAATAGAAAGACAATGGACAAAGGCAAAGGAACAGCCTTAGTTGTCAGGGGAAGGACCAAAGAAAAGTACAAAGGTGGAAAGAGGAATCGGTCTCGTAGCAAGTCCCGCAGTGCTAAAGGCAAGAGTGACATAGAATGCTACCATTGTCGCAAGAAGGGTCACATGAAAAGAGACTGCAGAGAATGGAAAGCAGAAAAAGGCAAAGAGAAAGCTGAAGACCATGGTGAGAAGAACAAGTCCTCAGTGAAGATTCAAGAAATAAATGTGACAAACACTGTTGCAGAGGATGACAGTCTAGTGTCAGGAGACATCTACTTCTTGAAGAATACAATGGACTCAGCTCTTCTTACAACATCTGATGGAAATGCATTGAGTGACTGGATTATAGACTCAGGGGCATCACTTCATGTGTCTCCAAACAAGGAGTGGTTTACCTCTTATGTGACCACTAAAGATCATGTTCGGCTAGGCAATGGGCAGACATGTGAGATCTTAGGTGTTGGAGATGTTCAATTGAAGTTTCAGAATGGCTCTTCTTTCACGCTGAAGAATGTGAGACATGTTCCCGCAATTACAAAGAGCTTGATCAGCACAGGTTTACTTGATGATGCTGGCTACGTCACCACTTTTGGACAGAACATGTGGAAGATATCCAAGGGTTCTATGACAGTAGCACATGGAGTAAAGTCTGGAGGACTTTACATGATTTATGTATCAAATGTCTCTAAAAATGTAATCAATGTAACCGAGCAGCCGAACGTTTCTTTGTGGCATAGCCGGTTAGGACATATGTCTAAGAAGGGAATGGAAATCTTGTCTCGTTCTGGTTATTTGCCTGGATTTTCATTTAATGATTTTGAATTCTATGAACATTGTGTGTATGGTAAGCAAACACAGCAGCCACATAAGCATAGAAGCAGTAGAAGAGATACACAGTTGGCACTTGTTCATAGTGATTTGTGTGGACCTATGCCTAACCTATCTCTAGGGGGAGCTTCTTACTTTATGACATTTATAGATGCCTACTCGAGGAAAGTATGGGTTTACTTTCTCAAGCACAAGGATGAAGCGTTTAGTGTTTTCAAAACGTTTGTGACACTTCTGGAGAATCAGAGTGGCAAGAAGCTTAAATGCTTACACACTGACAATGGTGGAGAGTATGTTTGAAAGGCCTTTCAGGACTTTTGTGAGTCAAAAGGTATAAAACATGAACTTACTGCTCCTTATAATCCTCTTCAAAATGGTGTTGCTGAGAGGATGAATAGGACCATACAAGAGAAGGTCAGAAGTATGTTGTCTAATGCACAACTGCCAAATGGGTTTTGGGATGAAGCTGTATCAACGGCTGTTCATCTTGTAAATAGATCTCCTAGCAAGGTTTTGCAGAAGGATTCAGTGCCAGAGATGGTATGGTCAGGCAAAATGCCCTCATACAAGCATCTCAGAGTCTTTGGCTGTGAGCAATATACTCACGTTCCAAAGGAATTTAGGAACAAACTTGAGCCAAAGAGTAGAAAGTGCATCTTTCTAGGCTATGGTAATTCTGGTGAGATGGGGTACAGACTTTGGGATCCCGAATCCAGAAAGGTTGTCCGCAGCAATGATGTTCACTTTAATGAATCCAAATATCATTCTAAACCAGAGAGGGTTGAGGAGATTAGAAGAGTTGTCTTCCAAGAAGATGGACCTGCATGTGCAAGACAAAATGTCAGGGCTCAAGAGGAGCAAGGACAGGATAGAGTGGAACCACAGGTTGTGACTGAGCCTGAGCCACCTATTGTGCGTAGATCTGGACGTGTCACGCGACCTCCTGATAGGTTTGTTCCATCTATGAACTATGTCATGTTGACTGATTGCAATGAGCCTTCATGTTACAAGGAAGCAGTGCAAATGAAGGACTCCGGGAATTGGCAATTGGCCATGCAGTCAGAGATGACAACTCTGCATAAAAACAAGACATGGAAGCTAGTTAAATTACCACGGGGCAAAAAGGCTCTACCTTGTTAATGGGTTTACAGGTATAAGATCACCGCTCATGATAGTCAGCCAAAGTACAAAGCAAGGCTTGTTGCCAAGGGCTTTAAGCAAGAACAAGGCATTGACTTTGATGAAGTCTTCTCTCTGGTGGTCAAGATGACTACATTGAGATGCTTTCTTGCATTGGTTGCCATATTAGATTTGGTGTTGCACCAAATGGATGTCAAGACAACGTTCTTGCATGGTGATTTAGATGTGGAAATTTACATGCAGCAGCCAGAAGGGTTTGTTGAGAAAGGCAAGGAAGATTGGGTATGCCAGTTGTTAAAGAGTCTTTATGGCTTGAAACAATCACCGAGGGCATGGTACCATAAATTCCACAAGTTTATGCTTTCTCAAGTCTACAAACGTAGTGAGTTCGATCACTGTCTATATACAAAGAAGGCTAAGGATGGTAGTTGGCTGATCCTTATTTTGTATGTGGATGACATGTTGATTGCTGGCAAGCACTTGGAAGAAATTTCAGCTTTGAAGTCAAAGATGGCAAAATCGTTTGACATGAAAGACATGGGTGAGGCAAGTCATATACTTGGTATGGCAAGAAACATTGGGAGGCAGTGAAAGGAATATTGAGATACCTGAAAGCTACAAAGAGTATGCGTATATGCTATGGGAGTCAGGAGCTAAGTGTAAAGGGTTTTACAGACTCAGATTATGCAGGTGACTTAGACAACCGAAGGTCTACGTCAGGGTATGTGTTTACATTGGCTGGTGGAGCAGTATCATGGCGTTCTAGATTACAAGATTGTGTTACTCAGTCTACTACAGAGGCTGAATATGTTGCAGCATCAGAGGCATGCAAAGAATCAATTTGGCTTAATCGACTAGTAACAGATTTGGGAATCAAAGAAGAGATGCCTGTGTTATATTGTGATAGTCAAAGTGCTATACAATTGGCTCGCAATCCAGTTTATCACTCAAAGACAAAGCATGTGGATGTGAAGTATCATTTCATCAGGGAAATGCTCGAGGATAAGCAACTTCAGCTTGTCAAAGTTCACACCACAGAAAATCTTGCTGATCTACTTTCAAAAGGACTTCCCTCAGAGAGCTTTGCGCATTTTCGCAAGCAGTTAGGTGTAGGGTAGTACATCACTTCTCTACATCTCTTGTATATTAGCTTCTCTCACACTTAAAGTACCACATTGGACTTTAAGTGGGAGGTTGTTGGGGTATAAAGCCCAATGTGGTTGCCCAGGTAAGTGGGCGGGCCGCCGGGTATGTACACATATTCTTTTGTAAAAACCTAATAAGAACTCACTATGCTCTACACATTACAGTAGAGCGAGTTCACCATATCGTCGTGCTCTTTTTCTTGCACTCTCTCTCGCGTCGCACTTCCGCTCGTACTTCTTCAGGAATATAGGGGCTATCCTGTGCATCTGTCACTAGATGGTGCTATACCTCTTGAAATAAAATGCTTAGAAAGGAATGATTAAATTACTTGATGAGCCTTTCCCAAACACTTAAATTCTGGGAAATATTGTGAAGGTGATGCCATTTTGATGGCTTGTAACCGATTATCTTAGCTTGAATGGGGAGGTAAGATGAATTGGTTGAAACTAAATGTGTTGCATGATTAGCTAGGAAACTAGTTACAAGCTAATTATAACAGATAAAGGAAAGGAAATGAATTGAAAGTTTCTAAATAAAGATTTGGTGGGAACAACCAGATGAATTTCCCTGAATGAGGGTATGCAACAGATTGCATGCTGCTTGTTGTTTGATAATGTCTGATAGACTACTGTCTTCCTGATTTCGTAGTAGTTAAGTACTACCTCGAGAAGGGATTTTCATGAAATGGTTCGGTGGGTGGGCGGATCCGGAGGGTCAGATGGCCGGATTTTGATTTAAAACTTTTATGTTAAATGCTAGGACTACGTGGGATAAAAATGGGTAATCGGGGACGAGCGAGACCAGGTAGGATTGCAAGATCCCTCTGTTTAGGGGAAAGTGATAACTATTGTGCCTGATTGTCAGGAAAAAGGTGTTATCGCCATGAACCAAGGGAGAACAAGAAAGTAAGAGCAGATCCTCAAGTTAAAGATAAAGAGAATCAAGACTAAGGACCACGATTCTGGGTGCGGAAAGCTGTCAAGGACAGATTGATTATGAGAAACGGATAGAATCATTGAATGAAGGGATGTACCCCCTTGGGTTGGCAATCGAGATAGGCCGGAGTCTTGTCTGAGTGTCGGTCCCAAGTGGAAGGGATACCTGCAGATAGATCTACGTCATTCCCTGGAACGGTCTGGAGGACTGAGGGAGGTGAGTAGGGTCGAGTCTAGGTATGGCCCTCACGCTGGGTTGGCGTTCGAGATAGGCCGGAGTCCTGTCTGAGTGTCGGTCCCAAGTGGGAGGGATACCTGCAGATAGATCTATGTCATTCCCTGGAACGGTCTGGAGGACTGAGGGAGGTGAGTAGGGTCGAGTCTGGGTATGGCCCTCACACAGTGATATCAGAGCCTAATTTTGAATCTTGGACCTTGGAATTCAGAACTTTGGATTTAAAATTAATGCATGAGAGAGAAACAACTCAGTCTAGCACCCAAATTTCAATTATATTACAAAATGAAGTCTTGATGTTCCACTAAATTATTCAAAAAATTTCAAGATGGCTTGGGATCTGCCAGAATAAATTCAGCGGATTATGTACGAGAGGATGGAAACTGCAATGCTAGAGAAAAGGCTCGCGATGCTGGAACATTTTAGAAAGCTCATAAATGAGATTTATGAAGGTTGGAAATTTATCAGGATTGGAAGATTACATGGAATGGCAAGGATGGCATTTTTGTTTACATCAATACAATGAGAAATTGAGTACTTATCCACTGAATTGAAGAAGTCTTGTTGAGTGCAAGAGTTGCGGATTTTCCAAGTTTTCTATTGTCAGGACTTCATGAGAATTCAAGATTACTGTAAATCGTACAAAGATAATCTTCAGACATAAGGATTTTTTTTATCAAGTGAAGAATTGGATTGCCAAATTGCAAGTAATAAGAAAGAAGCTTAAGAGTGCAAGTGATGACCAAGTTTTTTTCTTTCTTTGAAGTCGGACCAAAAGAAATCCCTTAAAGATGGGAAACTGCAAGAGATAAGCTCACAAATTCTGCGGATCATTCAAAGACTTGAGAAGAATAAGAAAGCAAACTTATGAGTTAGCCAAGAACTTTAAAGTGGGAATCTTTACTCAAGACTATTGTAGACGAAAGACCATTTGCAGAAATTAAAAGTACATAGTAAAGAGAAGTCATTAAAAACTCATTGGCAATTGAAGAAGAGAAACTAACATTTGAAGAAAAGGAAATACTGATAATACTCAATTTTTTCAAAAAGGGTTATTTCTTCAATTAAAGCCAAAAAGGATTACAAGGGAGGAAGGAAGTAATTATGGAGAGGCAAGAAAGTTTACAACTCATGAAGATCCTGTAATATATGGTCACATAACCAAGTATCACAAGCGCCGCACATGTTAGGACGCTCATCCTCTGGAATGGTTCTACGAGAAACAACTTGAGCAATTTCTCGGGTATGAGCTGAGAAAAGAAAAGGACCTCTAAGAGGAAGACTCCAGATGGTATTGAGGTAAATCTTGGAATGGGGGATAAACTGCACAAGCAAGAACAACCTTGCGGAAAACCCAGGATCTCATGTCCTTTTGACGCAGTAGTATCGAGGGACAAGTCCCAGAGCCTCTATAACCATAGCAAGTCGGGTATTGTTGCGGAAATGGTCTCTACCCCAAAGAGTCACTCTTGTGAGATGTCGCCATGTCTTCCATATCGTCTAGCCGACACAAGAATTTGGTTGAGGAAAGAGGAGATCTTTGTATCGCTCTAAGAACTGTCTTTTAACTGCCTCATCTGCACTCTGCAAGTGAGCGATGCATACATGAAGAACCAAGTCTTCTTGCCAAGATGCCATCAGCAGATAAGAAAATGACTAAGTTACAAGAGAGTGAAGATTGCAAAAATAAGAGGATAACAAGTGCTGATAAAGAAGAGATTACCAGTAGCTTATAAAGAGGATGTAGCATATCAAAGAATCCACAAACGCGATGATTTATTCAAGAAGATAGCTTATAAGAAAGATTTTCCATGACTCCAATATTATATTAGCAGATTTTTGGGGATGAAGAAGTGTAAGAGAGAAGTCAAGTTGAAAGTGTTAACAAGAACTTAAGTCGCAAGACGTATCCAAGAAGTTTCATCAATTACGTATTTTATTCGAGTTGAGGACAGCTTTTTCTTTTTTTTGTTAGGGAGAGATGCTACCTTCAATAGACTCAAAAACCTCTTGACTAGAAGCCCTGTCCTCATCAAACCTGACTCATTGTACTATGTAACATTCATAGACGACGCGACTAGAAAAACATGGGTTTATGTCATGAAGAATAAATCCGATGTATTTTCCATATTTCAAAGGTGGAAATCCTTTGTGGAGAATGAAACAGGTACCAAGGTTAAATGCCTCAGATCCGACAATGGAGGCGAATATTGCAGCCAAGCTTTTGAAAGCTTTTGTGCTAGCAATGGCATTCGGAGGCAAAGGAAAACCCCAAGGACACCTCAACAAAATTTGATTTTGGAAAGGATGAACAGGACAATCATGGAACGAGCACGAAGCATGCGGCTACATGCAGGCATACCGCTTGAGCTTTGGGCGGAAGCTGTAAGTACGTCTGTGTACTTAATCAATCGGTCACCCTCAACGGCATTGGATGGGGGAGTTCCAGAAGAGGCATGGACAGGTAAACTGGTGAATTATGCATTTCTCAAAGTGTTTGGGTGTGAGGCTTTCATGCACATAGATAGAAGCCTAAGATCAAAGTTAGATGCAAAGTCCAAAAAGTGTTTCTTCATTGGCTATGGAGAAGGAGACTTTGGGTATCGCCTATGGAATCCTGAAGATGGTAAAATCTTAAGGAGTAGGGATGTAATTTTTAACGAACAAAATATGTACAAAGATTACTTGGAAAGAAAACAAACAAAAGAAACAGTTGATGAGTACATGGAGCTTGAGGACGGTGAAGACTCAAGGACTGCAAATGGTGACAATGTGCAACAACGTCAACCAAATGAGGAGCCTCAACCTATTCCCCGAAGATCTACAAGAGCAAGTAGACCTCCAGAAAGGTTTGTTCCTTCCTTCAACCATCTCTTGATCTCAGATTCTGGAGAGCCGGAATCATATGAAGAAGTTATGCAACATGAATCCAAAGAAGAATGGACGAAGAGCATGCAAGTGGAGATGGACTCACTACATCGCAACCAAACATGGGAGTTGGTTGAGTTGCCTAAAGGTAAGCGGGCACTTCAAAACAAATGGGAGTACAAGCTAAAGGAAGAAGAAGGTGGGAAGAAAATGTACAAGTCTAGGCTTGTGGTAAAAGGCTTTTCTCAAAAGAAAGGTATTGACTTCAATGAAATATTTTCTCCTGTTGTAAAAATGAACTCAATTAGACTTGTCTTAAGCCTTGTGGCTACTCATGATCTAAATCTCGAGTAAATGGATGTAAATATGGCATTCCCTCACGGTGACTTAGAGGAGGAAATTTACATGCTTCAACCAAAGGGGTATGAAGTAAAAGGTAAGGAAAAAATGGTTTGCAGATTAAAGAAGAGCTTGTATGGTTTAAAGCAAGCATCAAGACAATGGTACTTGAAGTTTGATCGATGGATGTTGGATCATGGATTCACAAGATGCAACTCGGATCACTGCGTCTACATGGAGAATTTGGGAGATGGGAAATTCATCATCCTAATGTTGTATGTTGATGACATGTTGATTGCAAGTGCTAACATGCAGGACATCAAAGACCTAAAAGAGGAGCTGTCCAAATCTTTTTCAAAGAAAGATTTAGGTGCTACAAAGAGGATACTTGGTATGAAAATATCAAGGGACAGTACGAAGAAGACAATAAAGCTATCTCAAGAAGATTACATCAAGAAGGTACTAGAAAGGTTTGCAATGCAAAATGCAAAACTAGTTTCTACACCTTTGGCTGGTCATTTTAAACTAACGAAGGATATGTGTCCAAAGACACAAGAGGAGATAGCCTATATGTCTAAAGTTCCATATGCTGCAGCGGTAGGTTCTCTAATGTATGCTATGGTCTGGACAAGGCCAGACATTGCACATGCAGTGGGAGTTGTGAGTAGGTTCATGGACAACCCAGGTAAAGAGCATTGGCAAGCTGTGAAGTGGATACTTAGGTATCTAAAAGGGACAACAACAAATGCTTTGTATTTTGGAGGAACTGATATTTTTCTAGAAGGATATGCTGATGCAGATATGGCAGGTGACAAAGATACTCGAAGGAGCACTACTGGCTATGTGTTCACGGTTGGAGGCACAACAGTAAGCTGGGCTTCAAAGCTGCAGAAAGTGGTTTCACTTTCTACCACGGAAGCAGAGTATGTAGCAATGACACAGGCAAGCAAAGAAATTCTGTGGCTTCACAGATTCTTAGAAGAGCTTGGATTCAAACAAGACAATTGTGTCTTGTATAGTGATAGCCAAAGCGCTATCCATCTTGCGAAGAACTCAGCCTTTCATTCAAGGACAAAGCACATTGAGGTGAGATATCACTTCATACGCACTCTTTTGGAAGAGGGACAACTAAAGCTAGGAAAGGTGCATACAAGTGAAAATCCTGCAGACATGTTTACAAAGGTGGTCAACAAGGAGAAGTTGAGCTTTTGCTCATCTTCAATCGGCATTCAAGGATAAGAAGCCAGAATGGAAAGCAGTCACAGGTTTGGTTTGGAGATGAGTCTCCAAGTGGGATATTGTTAAGTATGGAGCCTGATTTACCCTTGTAATTTTCTGTGGTAAAGGCGCACATTTGTAAGGCCCCCATTATGAGGAGAAGCCATCGTGCGTGAAGGAAAATCACTCACCAGAAACCAAAATTTTCACGGACAAGAATCAGGGGCAACTTTAAAGGCCTCAGGGGCGGAGGCCCTCGAGACTTTTTTTTTTCGTCGGAATATTCTTTTTCGCCGAAATACTATGCCCGGACGGCGACCGGAAAGTGGTCAGAAAACAACCAGTCGGTTGGCCGATGGCCGGTAGTCAATGGCCGATGGCCGGTGGTCGGAAGTCAATGGCCGGTGGCCGGTGGTCGGAAGTCAATGGCCGGTGGTCGGTGGCCGAATTCAATGGCCGGTGGCCGATTCAAAAGCGGACTTGTCTTCTCAAGGGCGGCCACACATGGGCGGATTGGAGGGTCCGATTTGGACTTATTCGCACAAGGGCGGCTACACATGGCTGTCTCTCATAAGAGAGGGCAGCCCTTTTGGTCTATAAAAGGAGGCCATTTATACACACATTTCATAGTGTGAAGTTGATGCAACAAGGTGAGTGTGAGGTGGTGAGAGTGAATCAAGGCGGGAGCTCCATTAAGGGTATAATCCCTTTGTAAACTACTTCTTGTTTTGAAGTACTAAAGCCATTGAGTGGCTGCTTTCCCGTGGACGTAGCCCACATTGGGTGAACCACGTATATCGTGTGTACTCTCTCTCTCTCTCTCTCTCTCTCTCTACTCTATAATCTCGTGTATATAAATCTGTCTCTCTCCATTAAGTAATCTACTCAATTATCTATTTAGCTACGTCTTATTTCCTAACATCAACAACAAATTTAGGCAGACCCCTATTTTAGACCTCTTCTGCAAGAGATTCAAGCTCAGAACCCGAGGGAACACTTAACTGACTATACCTTAGCAGATGGTTTTCTTTACTACCTGGAAAGCTTCAGCCCCTAGATATTCCTCACATGAAGTGGGAATGTCTGAGTATGTTACAAGTCTTTCAAAGACAACTGGAAACTATGATTCTATTTTTGTCATTGTAGATAAGCTATCTAAGGAGGCTCATCTAATTCCAGTCAGGCAGACTACCACCGTCATCAACATAGCCCAAGTATTTGTCAAAGAGGTAGTAAGATTACATGGAATCCCTGCAAGAATCATCAGTGATCGGGATGCCAACTTTACTTCTAAGTTTTGGCAAGCCATGTTTCGATCTCTAGGTACCCAACTGAATCTCAGCTCAGTATATTATCCGGAGACTGATGGTCAACTGAGCGAGTGAATAAGTCATTGAAGATATGCTTCGAGCATACTGCAACGAATAGCCCCAGAAATGGATCAAGTTTTTTTCCCTAGTTGAGTTGCTTATAACTCTTCTCACCATCGCAGCCTCGAAATGTCACCCTTTAAAGCCTTGTATGGTCAGGAATGTTTAGTCCCTCTTTGATTAGCCGATCCAGCTCTTCATGTTCCTGCTGCTAAGTCTACCCTAGAAGAGATAGATCATCAACTTCTAGTCATTAGAGACAACCTGAAGAGAGCTAGTGATAGGCAGAAGAGCTACACTTATCTTCACCGCTTCGCTAGAATCTTTAGCAAAGACGAACAAGTTTTCCTCAAAGTCAAACCCAAACACAGCTCCTTAAAGCTAGGGAAATTCCTTAAACTTGCATTTAGATATTGTGGACCTTTTGGAATCAAATCAATATCTCCTTTTTATCCAAACCCTTGATCATATTTTTGGTTGGTTCTTTGGAACAACTTAAAATTATTCTTCAAGATATCGATGGCACTTTTGATATAATTTTTATGCGAATGTAATCAATCGCCATATTATGGAATTCAAGTATCTCTAGTCAGTCAATTCTTTTGAGATTCAAATTGTCTATGGTGTTTTACAAGTTTAATTGTTATGATACGTGAAATATCTGATTACCAAGTGAAAGATGAGACAGTAAGCTATAGACAAAAGAGAAAAAAAGGATGGAGGAAATAAAAATTGGATACACACGGGAGGAGATATTGTAAGATTTAATTGAAAGATCAGTATGAAATCCTTTAACTGTCAAGAACATGGTATCAGCTGGATGATATCAATAGAGAAATGAGTCAATGCTCAAAACGGAAAAATGTTAAAGTTTAGGTAAGAATGGTAAGAGTATTAAGGCTAGATAGAGAGCGAAGTGAAGAAATGTTCTTCAGACCTAACAAGAGAAACGCAATCCGATCACACCAAAGGAAAAATACCTAGTTGAGTAAGATCACACTCAGTAATTAAAGTAACCCCGAGTCATTAAGACTTGTTTATGATTAAGACTTTTGAGTCAGCGCTAAAAATGGAAGAGAAGTGTATTATTCAAGGTTCATACCAGTTTCACTGTCCTTTAATCTAAATACCCTAAAGTTACTGACCATCTTCGATCATAAGTTGACCAAAGATTGAGTCTGTCTACTCTCTAAAGCATGTCCCGATGTGCGCTCCTTGCCGCACTGTTGAAGCAAGGGACTTGCCGATACACCGTGTGCGAGCCACAAACGGCTCCAAGCACACAACAAGCCTAAACTAGCAAGCTCAAGAGAACAAAGGGTGTGTCACTCACCGCTCTACGCTCGCCTTCGTGGTGGATTCCTCGCCGCGATGAAGAAGAAGCTGCAGTCGTGCCGCGCTCAACCGCTTCGCCGCCGTCGTGCCTTCGTAATGCTCGATCGCACACACACTCTCCCTCTCTCTCTCTCTCTCACACACACACACACACAAGGAGGTGAAGAAGAAGAAGATGGAGATGGAGCAAGAGCACTCTTCTATTGCACAAATGAGAGAATGAGTAAAAATTAGGTTTAGTTGGCTTTTATAGGAGCTCACCCCATTCACACTTGGGCGCCCATGCTTAACCAACTAATCCCTTGAATGTCCAAGTTAAAGTGCGCCTCTCATCGGCGATCACTCTACCTTTCCCTATTGGTCCGACAAGCCCGGTACCTGACTCTAAATAATACATAATATGGTTACAGTGTCCGTCGTAGGCGATAGGGTGTCCGTGAGCCACGAGGGTTAACATGCCCCCCTTCCTGATGTAGATTCCGTCCTCGGAAGCTATTGAGTTGAAGCTGGGTCGTCGAGGTGGAAGAGCATTTGAGATGAATGTCCTTAGCCTTCTTCAGTCACTGCAAAATCAAACAACATTGGCACAGTAATTGCATTCTCTTAAAAAGCATATGCAGTTTTAGGTAGAAGAATTGATTGGTAAAAGAATTTCAAACAATTTGTTAGCAATGAACATTAAATTGCAATGTAATCAAATGCATAAACAGATGTAAAGGTAGAAAATTAAACAAGTCTGGGGTCGCTAATTTGACGGTCGAAAGGCACTAGAGATCGAATATTAATACCATGGGTAAGCTTCTTAACTTTCTGTGGTCAATTAAGTTGTTTAATCGCGAGAGCCAAGTATTCATGTTCGAGGGCTGACTAGAGGCTATATCTAGAAAACTTTGTAGTTAAGCTACCATAAAAAGAATTTCTCATGAAATCATCGCCTGACTGATTACTTTTTCTTTGACCCCCCAAGGTCTTTTCACAGTGATTCAATTATGATGTGTGTGCTTATTTTGTATGCCTTGGGTTTTTTGCTTTTCAAGGAAAAGCGCCCACACTGGGAACCTCTAGGGCTCTAGTACCATAGGCGATACATGTGAGTGAAGTACCAAATCAAGCCGAGATTTCTCTTCCAGCTTAAAATTTTACATTGTGGCACTTTGATTTTTTGTTTGTTCATTTTCAGCATTTTAATTTTGTAACTTTGGGGGGTCATATAACACTGTTACCCTGCCCAGGCTCATCACATTAGTAAACTCCCTTTATAATACTTAAGCTAAAGGTCACTAGTGTTAAGCCCACTAGAAAGCCCTAGTACATTTCATACAATGCTGCCTAAATCGGATTAAGAACCTAAGTAACCATTGCTTATTAGGAAGGCATTCCCCATGGTATTAAGAGAAGATTTCTAATACCTAGCTTGGTCAAACTAGCTTAGTCGGACTGCTTGATTTTTACACCTAAACAAGTGATTATGACAAAACATTACATTGAATTAAATTTTTGATACTAAGCCAATGCGCTGAATATTATGCTACCAATCACAATCAAAGTAGACAAGCATGGATGCAAAAAAGATAAGGGCAATGCTAATGGACAAGAAACACCTGTTTGTGTCGATGGTTGCGCTCGATTTGAAGGTTCCATGAAGGTCCAAATCCTATCAATAGCAACACGCTCCTGTACACACTAGGAAACAAAAGGAATACCTCCAAGAGGCACATTAGTGGAAAAAGAGATCTTTGCTAATCACTCAACTCTAAAATAGAAACACTCCTATCGTACTAATCTTACCTACCCTCCATCACTCAAGTGATGAGGATCAAAGGTGTTTTATGGCATAGGTTTCTGTTTCACTGTACCAAATGTGACATGTGTAGGTCTGAGTCAATGTTTTGACTTTAATGTGCATACTCGTTTGCTAATTGCTCTTGCTCTTTTTTTTTTTTTTTGTGAGTATAAAGCTTTATATGTACATTCCCTAAGATTGGAATTGAGAGGTCAGGAATTGAGAGGTCAGGGAAAAAGGTTGAGAGGGAAACAAGTGAATGATGGATGTCCACAAACACTCCCCCCTTCCTTGGGTAGATCATACCATTTGAAATGAGCTTGTCACCCTTTGAAACCAATTGTTCCAGTTGGTAATAGGTGAGGATTTTTGCCAGTAGTTTGTTATTACCCTAGGTGCCTTGTCAAGCTGCAAGGGTAGTAAGGTACTCTCCCAGGATCGAACTTGAAGTGGTTCATTAGGTGATTCTTGAACACTGGGAGGTGTGGATTCTTTTGTAGCTTCATGGAGGTCCACTACTATAGATGGAGGCTGTGTAGAAGCTTTTACCTCTATGGCTGTATTACATGATGAGCTAGAAGCTTCATGGGACTCCCCCCTTCTTGAGCTAGGTGGAACAAATCGTTCTTTCTTTGGTACCCAAACTAGCTCGGGAGCGGGTGTGTAGCATTCTGTGATCTTTTTCGTTCCACGATCATTGATTCGTTTTGGAGCTACGGGATTGGGCTCACTTGGGTCAGGTGATAGGTAAGAGTACACTTTACGTTTCGGCACCCAGATTTGATCATTTCCTTGATAGTAGCCTTTGGCTTCCAATAGTCGTTTAGGGATCCATCGCAACATTTTCTTACTTTTCTTGGAGCGAGTGGTACGTTTCTTACAAGGCTTCTGTTTTTTAGCACTAGCTATGGTCACTAAAGAAGGTTTAGGGACCCACTTGTATGTTTTCTTTGTTACCTTAGGATGAGTCTTGTCGGAAGCGATACGCATTGCTTGTAGCATATTTAAGGGTATAGGCATTTCATCCCCCTCAGGTGTTACCCAGGTCGTCCCCCTATTTCCCCAAGTGTCTATGGTTGATGCTAGGTGGACCCAATCTACGTTGTCTGATTCCGTCATACCCGGTAACACATCCATGTAAGGAGAATCTTGGCCAATGTCTGTATCCTTCTTACAAGTGTAACAATATTGTAGTGGGGCCGAGTGAACTGTGGTGTCAGAGTGATGATCAATAATGGTTTTACTCCCTAAGGGGTGTACCTTACCAGTCACCAAATCCACTCTAAGGACAGAGTCTTGGAATTGCAAATAGACATGATTTTTAGACCAATCGTGAACCATTTGTGCTTCCCTCATGAATGGTCGTCCTAAAATCATTTCATATGACATAAGGTGTTTAGAGAAATCCATTACAATGAACGTATGTCGTACCTTGTGTCCTAGAACTTTGATCTTAAGATCCTTGAGCATCCCCATAGGTTTGGCTATGGTACCATTTGCCATCTTTACCACAATGTTAGTAACACTGAGGCGGGGTTTTCCCATGGATTCCCAACAATCTTTTGTAACGATGCTAACTCCCGCACCACCATCAAGAATTCCCTTTATAGTTAATCCCTTGGTAGTGATGGGTAGGGTCGCATTAGACTCGTCGCCTTCAAAATACTGCCCTAATTCGTTAATGGGTACCTCGATCACAGACTCGTGTCCATCTAAGTCAAGTGATTGCACATGATTTTCCTCATCAATCATAATCGAGTCAGACCTATTTGGTTGCGCAAACTGCGGTAATCCCGTTCGTAGCTCTCCTTTAAGGAATGCTCGAAGTGCAAGGAATAACTCAGGATCTCCATACAGCTTTGCTATGATCGTGGTTCGGACCTCAGAAGACATGAAGTCCACTAGTTTGGCAACATTCATTGGCGTTTTGCAGGGTGTAGGTCCTTGACTAGGAACTGGTGAGGATGGAATCTCATATTCCTCAATGGGATCAGGTATTCCTTCATTAAACATCCTTTCCAACAAGAAGGGTCTATGCTCACTTTCTGATGTCCCGTCCTCACTCCCTTCTTGGATGATACTAGATATGGCTAACGGTCTATGGTTCATATGGGGTGGATGAACTTGCGTGGGAAACACTGTGTCATGAATTTTGACATGCATGGGTTCTGGTTCTAGTTTCCTTTGAGTCTCCTCCACTAAACCTCTTAGATGTTTCACCTGCTTAATCTCGTCTACTGGGTTTGGGTACGTCCCAATCTTCTTTTTACGATTCTTCCCTTTTTGCCCCTGCGGTTTATCTTGGGGGTCTTGGATTGGATTTGGAAACACTTGTGGTGTTTTCAGAGGCTCTTTATGGTTTTCTCTTATTCGGTTTTCATTTGGTTCCATGTTACGGTTTTCTTTGTCGGTCTTTCCCTTTGTGGTATTGGTTCTAGTCTCCATTGTCTCGATTGAATCTGAATCATCCTCGAGGTCATTCATATACACGGGGTCATCTCCTGTTCCTATGTTTGTTTTGGAACTTGGCTTTGAATTTTCCGTATTCTGCGACTTCTTCCTTCGTGTCTTCTTTTTCTTTGCTTGGATAACTGACGCGGTATCTCTCTCTTCGAGGATATGGCCTGGCCCTTGAAGCATGGACCGTGTAATCGCATAAGCGGGTGCGACGGGTGGTATTGGCGATGTCACACTAGCAATTTCGACCAAATTCAGGGGTGTGATTTTAGGCGCATTTGGGTTATAGGGACATTGGGCAATCAAGTGATCTATGCCACAACAATTACATGTGAGTATTGGCATTGCAGACGTGCTCCCTCGATTCATTTGCATCTGTGCAGCATTCTTTTGCAGCCTAATAGGGTACTCCGCTGCTCGATGTGGTCCACCACACTCGTAGCATTGAAGAGGTGGCCTCCTAGCCTGTGTGTTGATATTTTGACCTCTGGATGCAAGAGCAGCAGCTTGATAAACCGGCTTGACTTGCCCCCAACAATCTTCCATGTAGTATATAGGACACTCTTCCAATGTATCAAGTCCGTAGGCAATACTAGTGTCTATTTCCTCCTCACAGCCATCTGCATAAGCATTTGATGGCTCGCAACCCACTTGGTTCATAGGGGCGACTCTTGGATGCGGGGGCTGCGGTCCTAGCACAGGAGGTGGTAGCGGTGTAGCTTGTACAACATTTTGAGATCTAGGGACCATGTGTTGCGGTAGTTGCTCAACAGGTGGAGCAGGCATCAATACAGGAGCTCGAGGCGGATCCGTCCAGGCTACAGGTGGTCTATTTGCCATCATACGTTTGATCATTAAACAATCCTTAGCTTGGTGACCATACCTACCACATGCGTTGCAAGTTCCATTAAATTTTACTCTAAACGTAGGGCACTCACTAGTGCTATGTGGACCTAAGCAAATGGAACACCATTGTTGCTCCCTTCTTGGATACATGTGACTATTTTGAGGGGGTCGATTATCCTTAAGAGACTCTTGGATTGCCTTGGTGAGGTCTGTCAAGAATGTCTCAAATACCTTTGGCTCATTGGCAATGGGCTTTGCAGTCATGGGTTCATACTCAATGGCTTGTGAGCTAGTGGATCTCGTGTCAGTAGACACCCTCATGCCTGCTATCATCAAGTTGTCCTCTAATTGGATTGCATTGGCAGTGACATCTTCCCAGGTTGTGATACCTCTAATCACTAGTCCATTATAGATTCCTTCATTCCTCAACCCTCGAATGAATCGATCAAGCAGTTGGTTATTGTTGAAGCGCTCATTTACAGGGCAGCGAGAGTTTAAGTGCTTTAGACGACTAATGAAGTCCCTTACTGACTCTCCTTCCTTACGTTCGGCCTTCTGTAGCTGAGATGCTACACCCCAAAGCACACCTTCTCGTATGTACTCCTTTAGAAACAACCTTCGAAGGGTAGGGTAGATTGTTTTCTTGTCCACCCTTGGGGTCCTATACCAATCTCCAGCCTTCCCACTTAATGTCAAGCTTAAGGCATTGCACTTATGTAGTTCGTTACGTTCCCCTAAGGAATCACATACTTGTTCAAACACTTCAATGTGTTTTCTAGCATCTTCGTCCCCATTGAATTTTTGCGTGAGTTTGGCAATTTGTACTGCCTTACTTCTAGGCTCTCTATCAGATGCATGACGCATATTTTCCGCGATAGATCGACCTATGGTTTGAGCAAACGCTGCCAAGTCACCTATGTGAGGAGGCAGGGCCGGTGGAGGTACTCTTGGAATCATATGTGGGAGAGGGATGGGTGCCGGTCTTGGCATATGTGTGGATGATGCAGGATATGGAACATAACCGGGCATAGGTCCACTCGGATAAGAGCTAGGGAGCGGCACTCGAGGAGCATAAGCAAGTGGTACAATTGGAGGTGTGGGGGCCATGTGTGCATAAGGGGCTAGAGGCACATACGGTCGAGGCCCGATATTAGGTACTACAACACTAGGTAGTGGCACTGCGCTAACCGTAGATGTCATCGGTACATTCTCTGTTAGGCTTATCCCTGGAGTGAGCACTGTGTTTTCCTTGATAGAGGGTTGAGCCAAGTTAGGGAAGCTAAAGTTTTCGGTCGGAGGCTCAGATTGCATAGAGACCCCAGGTGAAATGACGTAAGATGGGTCCATGGGGCTCATTAGAGGAGTCTCCATTTGTGATAGAGTAGGCTGTTGAGCCTTGCTCGTATCCAGAAATCTCATGGGGCCAGTTAAGAGTATATTTACCCCTCGATTTTGCCTTTCTAATTGAATAATGCCATGGATAACATTACAGATCATTTTCTGTTAATCTTCGATGCTCGTGGCCCTAGAGGTGGATTGTACAATCTCTATCCATCCTACATGGTAGGCGTGGCCAGAGTGTAGATCCGTCAACACCTCACTGTGGAGGTCGTATGTCCAATGGTCATTAATGAACAATCCTTCTAGAGTCGACGTGTTAACGGTTTCTTGTGAGGTAGAAGCAATGTTGCTCCCCGTGGTTTTACTTGTCACCAACGGTACTCTAGAGGGAACTTCTGAAGGAGGCAGCTCAACAGGGCCTTCTTGGTAAGAAGTTGGTAGGATATCCACATGGACACTCTTTGGGGGTGTGGGGTCCACGTGCGATGTGAAAGGAGATTCCACTTCCCCACCCCCTTCGTGTGCTTCATTTGCATCAGGTTCCGAGCGAGTAGCTCTACCTAATGTTTTCATGAAACGGCTAAACATACTAGTACTAGGCTGTGGAGCTTCGGGAGGTGCATGGCCTTCTCTCTCAGTTTTTTGGGTAGGGTATGCTTCCATGATCTCTGAGTCGGAGGAGGAATCACTAGCGGCTATTTTAGGGTCTTGGGTGGTGCTACCTTGTGTCCCCGCTGAGGGTCTAGAGCTTATCGTGGATGGATAATGGGTGTCCGTATGAACAGAGGCACCCTCAATATACTCGTGTTCTAGCACCCGCCTAGAGCGTAAGTGCATGTGCTTTTGATACCCTAAGGTGTCAAAAAGCTGCTCTAGGAGGCCTTGTGACTAGTTTTTAGCGTGTTTTTTGTTTGTTTTTTTGCTAGATTTTTTAGAGCGTGTCGTGGAATGGGCCGTGTGATAGCTCGAAACGAGCGTATCGGTCAGAGGGTCGTGCCGTACTTTACAGCCCTCCGTTTGGTCACTCTATGCCCTCGGAATCCCTAAAACTGTCAATTTCCAGTAGGGAACTAGGCCCAAACTAGAAAGTCTAAGAGTGCAAGTGGAAAGAGAAAGGAGGAGAGTGGAGGACTTGTCCCACATGCTCTCATTCTCTCTTGAGGGAGTAGGGTATATATATAAGAGTGAGTCTAGTATACATCATAGGCCTGGGCTTGGGCTTGGGAAAATGATCTCGATCCCGATCTACCTTTTATACAAACCAACCCGTCCGTTTTAAGAGTCACGTTTTTTATTTTCGAAGAATTTAGCCGCCCGCTCGCTCGCGTTTTTATTTTTTGAAAAAAAAATTTATTGTTTTTTTTTTTTAAGATTTTTTTTTTCCAACAAAAACTTTTTTTTTTTTGGATGCAGAAAATACAGAAATTGAAAACGCAGAAATTGAAAATGCAGAAATGCAAAAAATTGAAAAAACGCAGAAATGCAGAAAATTGCAGAAATTGAAAACGCCGAAATTGAAAATGCAGAAATGCAAAAAATTGAAAAAACGCAGAAATGCAGAAAATCGCAGAAATTGAAAACGCCGAACTTGAAAATGCAGAAATTGCAGAAATTGAAAAAACGCAGACAATAGCAGAAATTGAAACTTGACAGCAAATGCAGAAAACGCAAAAAACAGAATTCTCCACACACTCCTTCCCTGCCTTTCCTATGATAGAAATTGCACCACAAGGAAGCGTAAAGTGCTAACCGAGCTTAGTGTAGGGCATATCCCCGGCAACAGCGCCAAAAATGTGCGCTCCTTGCCGCACTGTCGAAGCAAGGGACTTGCCGATACACCGTGTGCGAGCCACAAACGGCTCCAAGCACACAACAAGCCTAAACTAGCAAGCTCAAGAGAACAAAGGGTGTGTCACTCACCGCTCTACGCTCGCCTTCGTGGTGGATTCCTCGCCGCGATGAAGAAGAAGCTGCAGTCGTGCCGCGCTCAACCGCTTCGCCGCCGTCGTGTCTTCGTAATGCTCGATCGCACACACACTCTCCCTCTCTCTCTCTCTCTCTCTCACACACACACACACACACACAAGGAGGTGAAGAAGAAGAAGATGGAGATGGAGCAAGAGCACTCTTCTATTGCACAAATGAGAGAATGAGTAAAAATTAGGTTTAGTTGGCTTTTATAGGAGCTCACCCCATTCACACTTGGGCGCCCATGCTTAACCAACTAATCCCTTGAATGTCCAAGTTAAAGTGCGCCTCTCATCGGCGATCACTCTACCTTTCCCTATTGGTCCGACAAGCCCGGTACCTGACTCTAAATAATACATAATATGGTTACAGTGTCCGTCGTAGGCGATAGGGTGTCCGTGAGCCACGAGGGTTAACACCCGAGTTGAGGACAGCTCTTTCTTTTTGTTGGGGAGTTTTTAAGGTCTGATTGGGAGTGAGTTGTGTAACGTTGAAAGAGTGAAGAACTCTTAACTCCCAATCCATCGCTGCCTTCCACTGCTCATCCACCTCTTGTGTAATCTTTTCTTTCAGCGCATCTTTTTCAACCTTTGAGAGTTGGACCATGGGCACTGTGTCTGCATCTGTAATGTTTACCTGGAAATCATCCTCACCACTCAGCTTTGCTGTGGACTGTGTCTCCAATTCAGCGAATGACACTGAGAGTATATCTATTTGAGGCTGTTCCGAAGTGCTTGCCTCTTCTTTTGTTTTTGGCTTTCCGTCTCTCAGCAGGTGGTTAACTCTTTTAAGCTCATCTATCTCCTTTAACAACTCTTCTTCTCTTTGAACCCGCATAAAAGCCAGGTCCCTGCGCTAAGATTGCTCCAACTTTAACTCTAGCTCAAGGTTTTTGTTCTTTTTCTCTAATGCTTTGTACACTTCATATGTCCCTTTTATCGAAGCTACGGCTAGATTCTCTCGTATTTGCCGCAAGAAAATTGCCTGATCATTTATTCTTTGTTCTGAATATTGTAAAGAAGCATTGGCGACCTCCAATTGTACTTGAATTTTTTGAGCTGACAGGGTTATCATTAGAAGTTCGTTTGTAACTTCTGTCAGCTGTTCATCCTTGGCTTTACATGCATCTGACAACTTTGTAAGCAGATCACCTAGCTCCTCCATCTCCTTCTGCTGTCTATCTGTTGCTAGCTGATGTTGTTCAGCTTCGGCTTTCATTTCCTGCACTTGCCTCTGAAGATCGGTGATGACGTTTAATCTATCTTCTAACTCTCCTTGGAGAGCGTCAATCACCATCTCTAACTCCTTGGCCTTTGTGCTACGGCCAAGTGCTGCTAATCGAAGTCGTTCCATCATATCCTGCATTTGCCTTGCATATTCGTTGACTTGCAGTATTACTTCATCATTCAATTGCCAGTCTTCATGTCGTGCTAGCTAGGTTGATGTTTCCGCAGCCGCTTGTGTGTCTTTTGGCTATATCGTGGCGGTTGGTTGTTCTTGTGTGGAGGTAGAGGGTTGTGTTTCGGCCTTCTCTTGTTGTGCTACGGTAGAGGTTGCTGGCTCAGACTTTGTTGTGTCCTCTTGTGTAGTACTTGTTTCCTTTTCTGGCTCAGGTTCTTTCTCTAGTTGTTGTTCTTGTGTAGTGGTTGCCTGTTGTGCATATTCATCTGCCTTTTGTTGTTCAGGCTCCTGTGTAGCTTCGGCTGCTTTGTCTTGTTCCGACTCTGCTTCTTTTTCTTTTTATTTCTCTTGTGTAGCAGTAGCCTCTTGTGCAAATTCTTTCGCTTCTTTAGTTGGCTCCTTTGTGGTGTCCTTACCTGTCGATGATGGTGGTGGGCTCGGCATAGGGTTATTCTACTGTTCAGTAGATGGTGAAGTGGGTCGGGGAGACTCGTGACCTTGGTCATGTTGTGCCTCTTCCCTTGACGTTTCCTCGACTTGTCTCTGATCCTCCGCCTCTTTTGCTTTCCTTGCCTCTTCTTGGGCTTCTTTCAACTTTAGGGCTTCTGCTTCTTGATACATTTTTTCCAAAGATTCTGTTGGATCTTTAGCTTCTTTTCTGGTGTGATGCTTTGTCCTCGGGCCCTTAAGTCCACTAGGCATCCATTTTTCCGGGTCCATTCCTTGTGCTTGTCGGTTGTGTTGGTAAGCATGTTTTTCTCTTTCAAAGCGGGCTTGCTTTTGCACGGGCTCTTCTTGGTGTACGGCCACGGCTTTTCTCTTCATCTCCTCTCTTCGTGCTCTCTTCTCCTCATTATCTAAGTTGTCGTTGTTGTGCCTTTCCAACGATCTTTCAGCCGACTCTTCATCAAATCTGTAGGATCTCTTGGCTAATCTTGTAGCTCTAGAAGATGGTTGTGCTGACAATATCCACGTGTTTTGGTCTGGGGCAGGTAGTAGGTTGTCGGCCATGCCGATGGCATGGTACACAATCCTTGTCAAGACTTCTGGTACACCTAGGTAAGTGATCTTTCGTTCTTTCTTTGTGCCCTTTAGAGTGGTCAAGACGTATTGCGCATGGTCCACCGGTTGCCTAGTTCTTGACTTGAGGACTTACGTGAAAGTGGTGGCAACCGCGTGATTTGGCGTGGTATACCTTGGTGGTCTTTTAGCCAAGGAGTGGAAATACTCGTGGTATAACTTGGTTGGATCTTCCATTTGCTTGTGAATTAAATCTGCAAAGGTGGATGTGGCGGTTTCTTTGGTGAAAGTACCTGCCATTTTCTTGTCCCTTGCCCTCATCGTCATTCCTTCTGTGGGCAGTATGAGTGCTTCTGCCACTATTTCTTTAGTTATCACCACTTCGACTTTATTTCCCTGCGGGTCAGAAATTTGGGCAGTTCCATCCTCTTTGATCGTGGATAGAAGCTCGTAAGCTTTTTGGAAATCCACACCGCACGGCTCATGTTCATAAAAGTCTCTGAGTCCTAGCCTGCGGTTGGCTTCTTTGGTCTCAGGCTTCGCGGCAACATCATATACTTCTTTCGGTAGGAGTTGCAACTCTACCTCATGTCCCTCCTCACTCTTGAATCTGCCGGTGAATACGGTGGTGTGATGCTCTTCTAGATGTTCTTTGGAGAGATAGTTTGCCTTGGCGGCTTTGACTGAATCTGGATCCAATTGGTATGTGGGCAGCTCTTGCAACTTTTCTTTCTGGTTGAGCTTCTTCTTGGCTCTCTCTGTTGCTTGCATAGCTCTTGTTCAATAAATAGAGTGTCAAAGTTAGCAGATTTGTCGGATTTTTCTCTGAAATGTCCTTAAGTCTGAAATGCTGACAATTTTGGTCGAATTTGCTTCAAATCAATTTTTCAACAAGCATGGATGCATAAAAACATGCAAGGAACAAAACTGTAAAGTCCAAACAAGTTTTTGCAACCAAAGTAAATAATGCGATTATTTACAGCTAAGCATTTTTTTTCAACCTTTTGCAAACTTGGCATCACAGGCATGAAGCATATACCAAATACATGCTCTGACTGAAATATGGCCTCATTTGGATGCATAGGGTGAAAATGGTACCAGATTTTGGCTTTAGGTCTCTGAAATAGTAGATATAGTGGAAATTTGAGATTTTGAGCTCCAAATTGGTTCAAACTTGGCTAGTGGGCTCAACACATCATGTACTTGCGATGTATGATGGCAAAATATCAAAATTCCCCCATTTTGGCTAGAAAGTAAATAATCACGATTATTAACTTTCCTACCAAAATCAACATTTTTTGGTACAAATTGGTTCTAGATGTGATATGAGGTGATTTGGATCAAGAAATGTTGTCCAGAACCCAAAAATTGGCTTGCAAAGACTTCTTTTCGTTTTCTGGCAATTTTCCAAGTTATAGGTGCTCATTTTGGCTCATACTTGATTTTTGGCATGTAATATTATGTGTACATATGATAGGTGAGGTGATGATACAATTTCCAAGCAAAAATAGTGCAAAAGTAAACAATTGTATACACCTAAAACAAGTCATAAATTGAATTTACTCAAGTTTGGTCATGTCGACATCACTTTGTGCTTTGTCGACTATGAAATCGCCGATTTCTATGACTACACTGCCTGTTGAGTTGGTCAGTCAATTTTGAGGCTTTGGACTTGTCCGCAACATAGTCGTGAAGCAACTCATCCAATTCTGACTCATTTGGAGTCAGTTTTGACCCCGTATGTCGAATTTGATGCTTTGTAGCCTTCGAGCCGTTTTCTACTTTTCGAGGGCTTTGCTTGATTGATTTTACTAAACCAATCATATATGAACCTCGTAGGCAAGCTGTCTGTGGAGTCAGATCAGAATTCTGGCATTTACTAAAAATCTAGCTTTTCTACTGGGGACCCCCTCAACCCTTGCCGAATGGTCAACTGATGATATATAAAGGTTCTATTATGTTAGGGCATACTTCAGTTCAAATCCCATCTGATTTGGTCGAGCTGACAGGCCGCTATGGTCAGTTTTTGGTCGTAGGTCTTCATTCCTGCTCTATTTCTAGGGTTTTTTCTAGGGGTTTAGACTAGCACCGGCCGTACAAAATGGATCATTGACTAGTAAAGAACCTACCCCTCATGTCTTGTGTGAACGGCACTGAAAACGGGCAACTATAGACTCCGAAAAAGACGCACGAAAGAGGTCGAAAAGCTCTCTCTGCAAAGGCCGCAAGTGGAAATGAGGTGGTTTTATCCTACCTTGGATATCTATACCCGGACTTTCCGAACCAATTTTCCCCAGATTCCCCCGTTAGTCCTACTAAGTCGTAAAATCTATGTTAGACTCAAAAATTTCCTTGATCGGATTCCTGTAGCTCATTCTGCAAAAAGAATTTTGCAAAAGTATGCCTAGTAAATTAGGCTTCCCGCTTCCATCTTCTGATTTCATTGAAAATTTTTGTGCTTGTCCGCCTTGTCTTTTTGATCACCATCGTGTCTTCCGTTTTTCCATATGAGCTTCCTTGCTATTTATTATTAACTTTTGACCCGTTTATTTGAAAAAATCAAAGAAAATAACAAAATTCTCTAAAAAAGTAAAGTGAAAATCGAATAATTAAGAAAATCCATTAAAAAACACAAGTTTATTAATTTTTTGTTGGATTTTTCTATTTTTAAGTCTCACTATCAATAAAATGATGAAAAATACCCAAAAAGGACTATTTTTTGATGATTTTTTGATAGTATATACATTATTTACACTCATCAGGAAGATATTATCAGTGAATTTTCCCTTCATGATTAATTATAAGGGCATTATTAGGTAATTTTGTAAAAAATCACAGTTAATATCAAACTTTTTTCTCCCTCTTCAAACATTGCCCTTAATTACTTATTGCTTAATGCCCTTCCACCCCTCCTAGACGGCGTACTCTGGGACGACTGTGTGCATGGGTTGAACAATCGTGTCTATGCATAGCCGTGGTTGGCTCTACCATGCTTTGAAGATCAATGCAATTCAAACCACTATGCTGTGCAAGAACTGGGTCTTGAGTAATTAACTCAAGGGTTTCTGATGTCAAGGTTTGCGGCTGATGTCTTCCAAAGAGCAATCCTTGTAGCTTGTGTACTCTCTGTTTGATTGTACCATCAGGATGCTTCAACATGCTGATTGCTTGACCTGTTGGTAGCACTTTTGATTGTTGTTGAGCTTTTTCGGTAGCTTGGTCTGCTTAGTGTTGTATGGTGTGGTGGAGTCTTTTGAGACTTAACTCGCCATTGCTTGGTTGGTTTTACGATGTGTGGAGAAGATAAGTGATCTTTTTTCTTCCAAACCAATTTCATGTTAGGTTCCTTGCTCAGAGATGTTTGTCTCTGTGTTTTAACCCTTGGAACCTTCTTTTGTTTTCTCGGTGAAGTTTTAGGCACCCAGATTTGAATCGGTTTATCCTTAAGCTGTGCTTTTGGTACCCAAATTTGCATGACTCCTTGCATGCTACTTGTAGCATTTTTGCTTGTCAAGGGGATGGAGAAGATTGATTACTTCGTGGTTTGGTATGATGATTGCTTCCTTTCCTTTCCTCCTTGCTTGGTGCAATTGGAACAATGAGTTGCCCGCCTTTAGGTGATAGCTTGGGCTGATTTGTATCCCAATCTGGTACTGCTTTGTATATCTGTATCCAAGGAATTCCAAGAATCATCATCTCATTCATGTGGTTATCTGGTAAGCATACAAATTGATGAGGACATGAACATCCATGTACTATCACGTTCAAGTTGACTACTCCCAATGTTGGGATTGGGTTCTTGTTGCATCCTTTGATTGTCGCTATTCCTACTGTCAATGCTTGACTTGTTGCCTTTTTGTACGTGGAATAACTGATTGCATTTACTCTAGCTCCCGTGTCGACCAAATCATTGGTGCTATGCTTGTTGAGTTGTACTTTGATGCGCAGGTCCATTCCGTCTAACCAGTCATCATCTGATGAAACTGAATCTTTAGGTAATTCCCATCGTCGATCATCTATTTCCAGAGTGTTGATGGAAATCGGTATCTGTTGATTCTTGAGAGCAGCTTTCCTTTTGAGTACCCGAAGCCGAGCTTCCTCTTGGGCTTCATCAATAACCCGCTGTTGTTTAATCCTTCTTTGTTTGGCTGCATGCATTCTTTCTAGAAATTCATTGGTTAGCGGCAAATTGTATTTCTTTAAACGACATCCACTAATCCAATTAGCCATTGGTTCACCATCTAGGGTGGACAATTTTATGGCTCTACTTGGAGATACATCTTCAATGATAAACGGTCTGTTTCCCTTTTTCTTAAACTTGGGAATGTGTTGCTTAAGGGAATAGACTAAAAATAAGTCCCCTTTCTTGAAGATTTTTGTGATTAAGTGAGAATCAAAAAACTGTTTTTGTTTTACTTTTGTGCATAGATGCGAGCTACATCAGTTAGTCTTTGCTCATCTAGCTTCTCTTCAAGTCTTTCTGACAATTCATGTCCAGTCCACTCAAGATTCCGTGCTACCCTTAATGTCGGTAATATAAATTCTATTGGTAGTATGACATCAAGACCATAAACAAGGTTAAAGGGTGTAGCATTTAAAGCTGTTTTGAATGAAACTCGATAAGCACATAGAGCAGCATGGAGATTCATTTCTTAGTCTGTCCTTCCTGAACTAACCACTTTAGTTAGCATCGAGCTAAGAATTTTGTTCGTACGCTCAGCTTGTCCGTTTGCTTGTGGATGATAGGGAGCTGATTTGTTATGCATGACCATAAACTCATTCAGCAAATACTCGATTACCTCATTGAGGAAATGAGTTCCCTGATCACTGACAATTTCTATTGGCAGCCCATATCTCGTGAATACATACTCATATAAGAATGTAGCAGTGGTTCTGGCATCATTCTTTTGAGTTGCTTTAGCCTCGGTCCACTTGGTCAAATAGTCCGTAGTTACAATGATATATTGAGCTTGGGTTCTATAAGCATGTGGTTGTATTGGCCCAACAAAATCTATACCCCATTTTGTGAAAGCTCTAGCCCCCATCATTGGTCTTAAGGGCATGCTATCTACACGTGTTGGCATTTTTGCTCGTTGACAAGCATCACAACTTTGAACATATTCGTTGGCATCTGCAAAAAGTGTTGGCCACCATATGCCTGCCATCAAGATTGCTCTTGCTATGGTCTCACTAGAAAAGTGACCTCTAGCTAATCCATCACGTGCTTGTTCTATAATTGGAATATACTCGTCTTCATTTGCATAAAATTGCAAATGTTCATCTTTACCTCTCCGATACAATTGGTTCCCAATAAGAGCATAATCTCTTGCTTCAGTTTCAATTGCTCTTTGACTGCGTTTACTCATATCCTTAGGAAATGTTCTGCTCGGTAAGTAAGTAAACAGATAGTTACTCCACTTAGGAACATGCGACATTTGAAACATAATTACATGAGGTATGGGTGTTTGTTTTTGACATTGAGGACAATCCTTTACAAAAGATCGAACATCACTCCTCATAGTCAGCCAAAATACTCCAAGTCTCAAGATTCGTTGCATAGTTTGGTCTTCTGCAAAGTGAAGTCTTACTATGGTAACATGTGCTTGACTCAGGTACTGTTGTTTTTCTTCAGGATTAATGCATAAGAGCAATATCCCATCTTGATTTCTTTTGTATAGCCTACCAGCTAGTAATTGATACATAGCCGATTGCTCAATTAATCCGATCGTATAGGAAGTGATATTTGTGAATCCACTTGAGCTATTGTCATCAATGACACAATGTTTTTCGACCATCGAGGTATCATCTCCACGGAGAACAAATAGGCATCTGGTAGATCATCGTCCACCCCTTTAGGTGATTCTCCTGAAACAAATGATATGCTCGTTGATGTGTAGTGCCCTTTTTTACAACCACAGTGAAATCAAATTCCAGAAGAATGATGAACCATCTCATTATTCTTCCTGTGCTGCATGTCTTGTTGACTAAATACAACAAAGCTTGGTGGTCTACAAAGAACACAAACTTGTTGGCTAATAGGTAATGTCTGTACTTTTTAGCGGCATAGATCATTCCTAATCCTTCCCTTTAGATGGTGGTGTAATTCTTTTCCGCCATGTTCAATTGTCAGCTAGCATAAGAAATAGGAAAGTCAATTTTCCCTTCTCCTGGTTGAGCTAGTATGCAGCCGATAACAAAATTGGAAGCATCTACATGTATGTGGAATATTTTATTTCAATCCGGTGCTTTCAATATTGGAGCTGAGATGAGAGCTTGCTTAAGCTTCATGAAGGATTCTTCACATGCCTTGGTCCACTCAAAGTGTGTAATCAAGCTATACATGGGTTTTGCAATTATAGCGTACATGTAGATGAACCGTCTGTAATATACACAATGCCCCATGAAGGCTTGAACCCCCTTGACTTTTCTTGGTATAAGCAAATTAGCAATAGCATGAATTTTATCCATATCAGTAGCTATGCCATTTTTAGACACTATATGTCCAAGCATTTTTCCTTGTCTACCCATGAATGTGCACTTTTCAGGATTTAAGCAGATCCTATACAGTCTACATTTTTCGAATACCTTTTTGAGGTGTTCAAAATGATCAGCACAAATTAATGAATGTACGCATAGATCATCCATATATACTTCTAAAAATTTCCTAAGATATTCTTTAAAAGCATGGCTCATCAACCTTTGAAATGTGGCTGGAGCATTAGTTAACCCAAACGTTATAACCCGATAGGCAAAAATATCCCATTCTATTGCAAAAGCAGTTTTATGTTGATCTTTTGGATCAACCAAAAGTTGATTGTATCTCGAAAAGCCATCTAAGAATCTGTAAGCTTCTTTTCCTACAACTCGTTCTAAAACATGCTCAATGATTGGAAGAGGAAAGTTGTCTCTAATGGTAGTTGCATTCACTTTTTTGAGATTAGCACACACTCGTAATTTTCCATTCGTCTTGGGTACTACCACAATTGGAGACACCCAATCTGTGTGTTCAATTTAGTAAATGAATTCGGCTTCCTTTAGTTTTTCAATCTCTTCTTTTATCTTCCTGGAAAATGTTTCATTATACGTGTATGGCCTTTGTCTACTTGGTTTGGCATCATCTCTCATGGGTATGGTATGTTGATAGATTTCTGGATCAACACCCTTGAGATCCTTGTATGACCAAGCGAAGATATCTCGGTATTCCTTTAGCAAGCTCATCAAGGGCTCTTCTTCTTCTTCTGTTAGGTCATTCGCAATGTAAGCAGGTCTAGGCTCTTCTCTTGGTTCAGCCAGGTCTATCTTTTTAGCGTCTTCATGCCCTTTGTAGGACTCGCCCTATTTACGTAGTTCCCTAATAGGTTATTCGACTATGATTTTTCGATCTTAGAGAGTATACTTTTTGTACTAGGATGGAACACTCATTACATCCTTACCATCCTCTTTTGTGGTTTCCATTTTGGTCGTATATATAGCTTTTTCAACTCTTGATATTTCTTTTTCCGCTAAACTCGGGTCATGAGTGGTTTTTTATCTTGTGGGTTTACTTGAGTATCCTTCCTTGATTTTCTCGATGTTTTAGACATTTTTGAATTTTTGTTTGAAGGATATCTGCCAGTGATTTTGTCCTTGACACAATCATTTGCATCTATCTGCATTAGGAATTGTGTTCTACTGGAGACTGATGGCATATGTCGTGTTTTCATATTTCTGGTGTCTCTTTTTCGTCTATACCATTTTTGTCTTCTCGATTTCTGGTTGGGAAAGTCAAAAAACTTTTCCTCCCCTCCTTTCAAGAGTAGCTTAGCTCTTACATGTTCTTTTTCTGACCACGAATCTTCTGAGGTAGCTGAGTGTTCATCTAACTCATTTGTTGCATCGTAGTAGAGGTCTAAAAAGACTTGTTGAGCTTTCATCAAGTCCTTGGGTTCCTCATTTTCATCTTCAATGTTGAGAGTTGAAATCATTTGGATGGGAATTATGTTGTAGCCATCCTCATTGCAAATTGAGTAGGCAAAGACGTATTCACACATACATCGACTGTCACTAAAATTTGAGTCCACTCAAATGGCTCAAACAAATGCCCTGGAAAGGGTTCAGGTACATAGGCTTCGTCTGTGTAGTCCCTTTCTAGGATACATTCTTCTCGTTTTAAACTCCCATTTTCTGAAGCTCCACACATCCAAATAGGAGTGTCTTTTTTTAACCAGGATGGAAGCTTAGTTTCAGCCGAAGAAACTGAATCAAACTCTTGTATGGGTGTTTTCAAGACATCTCTATAAGTGTGATCTTTTAGATTTACTCTTGTTATAGATCCCACTTACTTCAAGTACAGATAACTGTTTCCCCAATCTTGGATAAGTTGTACCTGTCGCATGAAAGGTCTTCCCAGTATGATTTCATAATTAAGTTTTTTCCCAAAGTCTACTATGGCAAAAGTGTGTTGATATTCAATTCCACAGGAATTGACTATCACCTTTTCAAGAAGCCCTAATGGTCTCTCAATGTGTCCGTCAGCCAATTGCAATTTCATTTGAGTTTGTTTAATGGCTGGTTGTCCCCAAGATTCCCATACTGCTTTCGTGGCTATGGCTATGCCTGCTCCACTATCCAGTATTGCCATGGTTTCAATGTCATTATATTTCACTGGGAGGGTGGTGTTTCCTTCTTCCCCTTCGTAATATTCTTTGACCTTGTTCATGGGAACAGATCAAATCTCTTTGTTGTCCATTTCATTTTTTAATTTTTCCAATTTTTTTGAGATTAACCCCGTTATCCCCACCTTCTCTGGGGTTTTCTGTAGATTATTCCATAAATATTGTCTAAGTTTTAAGAGTTCTTCCAAGTAAGAGTGCATTGGATGGGTGTAGACACGATTGAATGAATGTTGTCTACTTCTAGGATCTGTTCAGCTCTTTTTACTTGAGTGGTCTTACACACTATGGATTCATCTTCGTTATCTCCCAAGTAAGAGGGTAATGTTTTCAGGCAATGGTTTCGACATTCCTGAAGCTTCAGATCCGCAATCCCCGTACAAGGATTCTACATCCATGTTCATATCAAAAGGTAGGTTATCCAACCAAACTTCCTCTATTGGAGTTGACTTTAGAGTTAGGCTCCCATCGTTGATCTCTCTAACTTTTTCCCATAAGTGTCATGGCCAATCTTCCTCTAGGAATGGAATTCCATCTAAGGCATCTTCGTTGTCCGACACTATAAGTTCTGATTCTTTTGTTTCAAGGTGGGGTTCTACCACCACATCGGTAGTGTCTCTTACCACAAGCTCTTTAGGTTTTGCGATACTTTCAAGCTTGGGTTTTTGTTTTTCCAGCATTTCTTGCGTGATTCTTACCCAATTTTGATAAGCTTCCAGCTTAGCTGCTTCCATGTGTGGAGAAGGACAGTTTTTTCATTTGTTTTCCATGTTTTGGCTTGCTTTAAGTCCTGCTTGGTAGGTTTCCAAGGCTGCGTTAATAGGCTCAAAAATTTTATCAACTAGAATGGATCCTCCAGATTTCACGGTTGTTTCCTTGATTTCACTTCTAGTTTCTTTCAACTTTTCCTAGAATAGCTTTTTTGCTTTCTCCTCGATTTCAACCCGTTGTTTTTGTTTCCTTATCGCATATCTTTGGCTTCTACTTCTTTTGATTCTTTGAGAGGAAACTTTTGAATCATCAAAGGAGTTGTGTTTCTTTTTCTTGGCTTGGGCTCTAGTGATTACCTTGATTGGAACAATTGGTTCACTCTCTGATGAGCTACTAGGTATCACTTGGACTACGTTTACTACTGTTTTATCCTTGTTTAAAGGATTTTTAGGAAAATCTTTTGGAAAGTGTCCTCCCTTTTTACAACATTGTATGCAATAGGCTTCAACTGGCTCGAGGTTTTTGTCAGGCTCTGGACATTCATTTTTCCAGTGATCATCTGCACCACAATTGTGACAGTTTTCCGTTCTTGGCTTAATCATGGGTCTTACCATGGGAGGTATGACACCTTGATTAGCTACATAATACATTGGTGCGAGCTCTGGAAGTCACAGTTTCTTCCATTGGTGGTGGATGTGAATTATACCAATCTCCTTCTACCATTACTGTAGATGGACTAGGCTCCACATAGGGTGTAACAGGCACTAATGCTTGTTCATCTATGACTCCTTCAGAGTGCATGTACTTTACAAGCACTGCATTATGTCCTGGGTACGGAGGTTGTTGTCCCAACACAGGTTGAGGTCTTTCCATGCCCACTGGTGGTCTTTGAGCTTGGGTCATATTAAGCTAATATCTGTACATGGGTTGTCCCTGTGGCCTCATAGGCACGTACTGAACATTCTCATCATACTTTGGTCTGAAGTAGCACTCATGGGTCTCATGGTTGGTCCATTTACCCTCAATTGCACACCATTTTTGTGGCCTAATTGGTTGTCCTTGTTGAGGTATCCCTTGTCCTGGTCCCCTCATAGGTGCTTTTTGCATGTTGTTCATCATGTTGTTCATTCTTTTGAGCATATCTTCTATGACTGAAAGTGGTGCTGCAGTAGCCGTTCCCACTTGTGCTAGTTTAGTGGATGCGGTTTTCTCTCTTTGGTTATCCTTAGGGACATCTTCTTCATTAAAAATATCACAATTGTCTCCTAAGTCAATAGCATCTGACACACACTCTTCTAGGGTTGTATGCTTTTTACTATAGATTATAGCATGAAGTTCTTTGTTTAGCAGTCCCTCTAGAAACAAAGATACGAGTCTTTCTTCTGCAGGTATCTCTAGCCCTAGGCATCTGTCAATGTATTGTTTTATTCGAGTTGCACAATCCCTAACGGACTCACCATGTTTCTGTTTAAAGCTGTAGATTTGAGCTACCATATTATGTTTGATCCCCGTTTTGGAACAAGCAGCTACAAATCCTTGAGCTAATGTGTTCAAGTCCATGATTGACCTTGGTGGAATGTTTTGGAACCATGTCAAGGCTTTTCCTTCTAATGTCACTCCAAACCCCTCGAATTGAGTATGAAAATCGAATATACGTTCTGCTCTTAGCACTTGCTTAAAGCTTGCTAAGTGGTCGTATGGATCCCCTGATCCACTGTATTTTTTGACCCATTTATGAAAATCAGCTGTTCTGACGCGTCTGTTTGGTTCAACTACAGGTCTCTTGGCAGTTGGTCCTGTTCCGAGTCCTTCAAACCAGTCTGTTGGAAATAGTGACTCATGTAGCCCTGGACTGGCCTTAGTGCCACCAGGTTTTCTATGTAATGAGGTGATTTCTAATTTCTTAACATTACTCTTAGATGATCTCTCACGGTGTTCATCTCTTGGAATTATTTTTGGTCCTTGTCCCAATATCCAGTCCCTTATGGAATACCCTTGGTATTTGGTTTTCTCTACCTCCTCAGGAGTCATCATAACAAAGTTGTTGTTATAACAATCCCTAAACAGATAGGTTGATATGTCTGTTGATCCCTTATCTGTGATCTTGAAGATATAAATGATCTTCATGGCCGTTAGTTGTCCTGATTTGGCATGCAAAGCCCATAGAAGATCTTTTATGTTTCTATCCTCCCAACAATAGACTCTGATCCTAGGATTATCCGTACTAAGCCGTTTCAAAGGCCTCAAATCTACTTGATCGTATCCCTCAAATTCTAAAGTTGGTGGTCCTTCTTTTGCTGACATATCTGGGATTATGGTGTTTAATTCTAATCCCCATTTGTCTACCACATCAGGGTTTTCGACTTGTACATACTGAGTTCCGTTTCTGTCCATGTACATTTTTCCTTGTTTGTTTGCCCTAATCCCTTCTTCAAACTCAATACCATGGTCATCAATGCGAATAGCATACTGCTCGTTAGGGTCCAAGTAAACTTGGGCTCCATGGCGGTTAGTCTTATAAAAAGAGAGTATATGCTTATAGCGCATTGTCGTTCCATCGAGTAAGAAGACATTTCAGATGTTGAATCTGAAAAAGTGTCTGAGACTTCTTTAAGAATTGTGTGCAAGGAATTGTCTTGATTTACGATGTCTTCGGTGGATACTCTACTGGAGGTTTCTCCGAGTATCCCTTGATTTCCTAGTACACGACCAGATCTAAGGTTCATATAGACTTATGAAGCCCTGAATAGAGTACTTATCTTTGGATTGACTTGTCATCAATTTCCACTTGATTCGATTGCAACTTTTTGTCAAGCCACTGATTCCTCGTCTGCAACCTGATTCCTGTACAAATTTGATAAAGTTAGCTATTCTTCAATAAAGACAGTAGACTTTTTGCTAACTCTCATGATTGGTCTATGTACATCACTTCAAATCGAGCTATGGGAGTCAAAAATTGACTTTCAAATTCGACTTTAGCAAAAAACCAAAGGTTTAATCTGCAACCTAGAAACTGAGTGAACATGTACCAATTCGATCCGATTGAACCCAAAATTGCCCGGTGGCTTTGTATTATGCAGGTCTAACACTGTATAAGTTCAAAAGTCAAAACTGATATCCCTGGATAGCAGTAGTAAATAATCGTGATTATTTCTTTTGCTAGTTTTTTACACCTTTTGGATTGGTTTGGCAAGTATACAACTTGTTAAAGTCCCTGGACAAGTTTCATCAAATTTGGACAAAATCTGATCAAGTTTATCAACTCTTTTGTGTCCGTAGTCTCTGATTTCAAGAATCTGGCTTAAGTCTACTTTTGTGATCCAAATTTCATCAAAATTGATTTGTAATGTCTACTTGATATGCTTGACCTTGTGGTATACTCACATTTGCAAAATTATCAAGTTTTGAAGCAGATGTAAATAATCGCGATTATTTACTTCAGCCCCCAATTTTGACACAGATCGATTAAGCACCTCAAGTTAAGGTCACTAGCCAAGTTTCATCAAGTTTGGACAAATTTTGGTCAAATGGTCATCAATTTTTTGTCTGCAGACTAACTTTGCAAATTTGGTCACAATTTTCAATCCAGTGATCCAAATCTTACCAAATTTGGTTTGTGGGCTTATTACAACATGGTAAAACTAGTGGTATGCTGAATTGGTCAAAAAAGCTGAAAATTACGGCAGATGTAAATAATTGCGATTATTTACTACTAGCAACTTTTTGCATCTTTTTGGTCAACTGAGCATGTACACATGCTTATCACATCAATATAAGCCTATGAATCAATCTTCAATAAGTTTGGACATTTTTTTCCCCAATTTACACTCAAGATTCAGAAAGTCAGTACAAACTTTAGTTTTTACCCAGTTTTTTGCCAGTTTGGTGTAAAGGCCCAAAAGGTTTGGTGATCCAAATCTTTTGGGCCTTTACAAAAGTTGTTTGTACACATGCAATGAGTCAATGGTATGAACCTTGGTCAATTTGGAGCAAAAAGTTAATAATCACGATTATTAACTTCATGCTTGAAATGAACACTTTTTTGCAATCTTTACATGAGCTATTTTAAGCCTATGAATCAAGAATCAAGTCAAAACTTAATTTGGCCTAAAATGTCAAGAAAAAGTAAATAATCTGAGTTTTGACCAACTCTTGAAATTTTTACCTCGAAGTGTCCTTGAGCTTACCAATTGATTCAGACAACTTTTAAGCTTACTCTCCAGTCGGATTGAGTGGTTTCGAGTCTTTTCCTGCTATTTCTAACCGTAGACCTGAAATTTTGCAACTTCCAATAACAACTCACACTTGATTCTTTCAAAGAGAGCAATGTTCTGAAATCCACCTCGGATTCTACTTACCCTACTCCTAAATTCTCATGTAATGGGGTTGTGGAAAGTGTCCACAAACAGTCGTTTTCTTATCTTTTATGGTTTTCTAAGCACATCTTAAGACTTGTTTCATCTACCGATCATCCTCAAAATCCTAATCTATTTCTACAATCCTACAATCCTAAAGGCACTCACAAGTACGATTACTTCCAAGCTACCTCTACACAGCAAAAGATGACAATCTTAAGCTATGCAGTTTCTAAAAGAAAGTTTTGAACTCTAAGCGATCCTAGATGAAGTTAAAGGATAACTTCACAAGATGCTCGTGTTTTTTCCTAGTTTAGGTCTCTTTGATCCCCGGCAGCGGTGCCAAATGTGGGACGCATGTCTAACCTCACCATTCTATCTTATTGCAGTATTAGCGAGAACCATGATTAATTTGTCAATTCATGGGATGAAGCTGACTTGACTAGTGCATAGAGGCTACAAGAGGTTGTCAATCTCTCGGAAAACAACTATCAACTTGCATCTAACTCAAGCTACACTCAAGTGACTGAAATTACCAAAAGCCAATCGCTCATCGACAAACAAATCACATCCGTTACAGCATCAAATGACATCCAAACGTAATGAAACTTCTAGGACATGTTTATAAGACCTAAGCACACATGCTTATAGTTTCAAACCCCACTTTAGGACAAGTTCCAAAATCGTGATTATTAATAGCAGTGGATTTTTGACCTAGTCGTTTCGACCCAGAATGCATCTAAATGCTTAGCAATGATGCCCCAATATCCCATCTATGCTTAGTTTTTTATTTGAAAGTGTAAATTCCTAGTTATGATGAAATTAGGCCACGGGTCGACGATGCCAAAAGCTATGAATTACTGTGAACTGCTTACATCAATGCGTAGAGCTCTTACCTGCGGTTGCAATCAAAAAACGCAACTGCAATGTGACAAGCGGGAGGGAGTAGGAAGCGTGAGAAGGAGAGGAATGAGCGCCGTTAGCTCACGCTATGTATTTCATTATAAATAACTTACAAAAATTGGCTTTTATACCTTAGCCAAGGTTTTTGGTGGTCAAACTAATAATCTGGGCACTACCAAACATGCGTGCCCTCCACTGGTCAAGGTTTTTGATACAATCTGGAAGCTTGTAGCCCCGGCTCATTAATTACAGAGTTTATCTGAGAAAATAGGAGTTACAATATTCTCGATTTATCAAAATAATAAGTATTTTACAATGAGAACTCCAAAAAATGGTATCCGTGTTAGCTTGCTGCTAACAGTGTGTGCATGTGTGTGTGTGTTTGTAATCTAGTGTGTCTTGTGGGAGCCACCTTCAACAAAAGAATTTTTGTTTTCTTTTTCTTTTTTGGGCGTTGAGGACAAATTTAAAGTCTTTGCATACATTCAGTCTGCCAAATCCCATTGTTACCTGGTGACCACTGATTGCTTGCTCTTGCATTGAAGCCTTGAAGGCGTCAAACTTTCAGTTTTGCTAGGGCCCATGACGTGTGTGCCTCATCAAAGCCTTGTCATGCACTCGCACGATCCCACCCACTGCCTGAGCTTCTCAGGATACCAACACTAGGTAAGGATTGCCCTCGCCGTCACCATCCTGCCAGGCTCTCCTCGCTACTCGACAGTTGGGTTGTCCTATCGAAGGCATCACAAAGCTGCCCAGAGCCCCTCGGCCCTTGGCTATCTCCACTCCCACCCTCTACTGAAGGAGCACGAGCGGAAGTGCTGCCCCGAGCCTTGATCTGAGCTCTGATACCAATTGAAGGAGTACGAGCGGAAGTGCGACGCGAGAGAGAGTGCGAGAAGAAGAGCACGACGATATGGTGAACTCGCTCTACTGTAATGTGTAGAGCACAGTGAGTTCTTATTAGGTTTTTACAAAAGAATATGTGTACATACCTGACAGCCCGCCCACTTACCTGGGCGACCACATTGGGCTTTATACCCCAACAACCTCCCACTTTAAGTCCAATGTGGTACTTTAAGTGTGAGAGAAGCTACTATACAAGCTAATATACAAGAGATGTAGAGAAGTGATGTACTACCCTACACCTAACTGCTTGCGAAAATGCGCAAAGCTCTCTAAGGGAAGTCCTTTTGTAAGTAGATCAGCAGGATTTTCTGTGGTGTGAACTTTGACAAGCTGAAGTTGCTTATCCTCGAGCATTTCCCTGATGAAATGATACTTCACACCCACATGCTTTGTCTTTGAGTGATAAACTGGATTGCGAGCCAATTGTATAGCACTTTGACTATCACAATACAACACAGGCATCTCTTCTTTGATTCCCAAATCTGTTACTAGTCAATTAAGCCAAATTGATTCTTTGCATGTCTCTGATGCTACAACATATTCAGCCTCTGTAGTAGACTGAGTAACACAATCTTGTAATCTAGAACGCCATGATACTGCTCCACCAGCCAATGTAAAGACATACCCTGACGTAGACCTTCGGTTGTCTAAGTCACCTGCATAATCTGAGTCTGTAAAACCCTTTACACTTAGCTCTTGACTCCCATAGCATATACGCATACTCTTTGTAGCTTTCAGGTATCTCAATATTCCTTTCACTGCCTCCCAATGTTTCTTGCCTGGGTTTGACATGTATCGAATTACTACTCCCACTGCAAATGCAATGTTTGGGCGAGTAGCAATCATTGCATACATCAAACTACCCACTGCAAACGCATATGGAATCTTATCCATTTCAGCCTGTTCTTCCTCAGACACAGGACAATCTTGTTTGCTAAGTTTCACATATGGTGGCAGTGGAACACTCAGTGCCTTTCCCTTCTCCATATTGAAACGTTGCAAAACCTTGTCAATATACTCTGTTTGAGATAACCAAATCAACTTCCTTGATCTCTCTCTCTCAATGCGCATACCAAGTATATGACTTGCCTCACCCATGTCTTTCATGTCAAACGATTTTGCCATCTTTGACTTCAAAGCTGAAATTTCTTCCAAGTGCTTGCCAGCAATCAACATGTCATCCACATACAAAATAAGGATCAGCCAACTGCCATCCTTAGCCTTCTTTGTATATAGACAGTGATCGAACTCACTACGTTTGTAGCCTTGAGAAAGCATAAACTTGTGGAATTTATGGTACCATGCCCTCGGTGATTGTTTTAAGCCATAAAGACTCTCTAACAACTGGCATACCCAATCTTCCTTGCCTTTCTCAACAAACCCTTCTGGCTGCTACATGTAAATTTCCACATCTAAATCACCATGCAAGAACGTTGTCTTGACATCCATTTGGTGCAACACCAAATCTAATATGGCAACCAATGCAAGAAAGCATCTCAATGTAGTCATCTTGACCACCGGAGAGAAGACTTCCTCAAAGTCAATGCCTTGTTCTTGCTTAAAGCCCTTGGCAACAAGCCTTGCTTTGTACTTTGGTTGACTATCATGAGCGGTGATCTTATACCTCTAAACCCATTTACAGGGTAGAGCCTTTTTGCCCCGTGGTAATTTAACTAGCTTCCATGTCTGGTTTTAATGCAGAGCTGTCATCTCTGACTGCATGGCCAATTGCCGATTCCCAGAGTCCTTCATTTGCACTTCTTCCTTGTATCATGAAGGCTCATTGCAATCAGTCAACATGACATAGTTCATAGATGGAACAAACCTATCAGGAGGTCGTGTGACACATCCAGATCTACGCACAATAGGTGGCTCAGGCTCAGCCACAACCTGTGGTTCCACTCTATCCTGTCCTTGCTCCTCTTGAGCCCTGACATTTTGTCTTGCACGTGCAGGTCCATCTTCTTGGAAGACAACTCTTCTAATCTCCTCAACCCTCTCTGGTTTAGAATGATATTTGGATTCATTAAAGTGAACATCATTGCTGCGGACAACCTTTCTGGATTCGGGATCCCAAAGTCTGTACCCCATCTCACCAGAATTACCATAGCCTAGAAAGATGCACTTTCTACTCTTTGGCTCAAGTTTGTTCCTAAATTCCTTTGGAACGTGAGTATATGCCTCACAGCCAAAGACTCTGAGATGCTTGTATGAGGGCATTTTGCCTGAGTATACCATCTCTGGCACTGAATCCTTCTGCAAAACCTTGCTAGGAGATCTATTTACAAGATGAACAGTTGTTGATACAGCTTCAGCCCAAAACCCATTTGGCAGCTGTGCATTAGACAACATACTTCTGACCTTCTCTTGTATGGTCCTATTCACCCTCTCAGAACACCATTTTGAGGAGGATTGTAAGGAGCAGTAAGTTCACGTTTTATACCTTTTGACTCACAAAAGTCCTGAAAGGCCTTTGAAACATTCTCTCCACCATTGTCAGTGTGTAAGCATTTAAGCTTCTTGCCACTCTGATTCTCCACAAGTGTCACAAATGTTTTGAAAACATTAAACGCTTCCTCCCTGTGCTTGAGAAAGTAAACCCATACTTTCCTCGAGTAATCATCTATAAATGTCATAAAGTAAGAAGCTCCCCCTAGAGATAGGTTAGGCATAGGTCCACACAAATCACTATGAACAAGTGCCAACTGTGTATCTCTTCTACTGCTTCTATGCTTATGTAGCTGCTGTGTTTGCTTACCATACAGACAATGTTCACAGAATTCAAAATCATTAAATGAAAAGCCAGGAAAATAACCAGAACGAGACAAGATTTCCATTCCCTTCTTGGACATATGTCCTAACCGGCTATGCCACAAAGAAACATTCGGCTGCTCGGTTACATTGATTACATTTTTAGAGACATTTGATACATAAATCATGTAAAGTCCTCCAGACTTTACTCCATGTGCTACTGTCATAGAACCCTTGGATATCTTCCACATGTTCTGTCCAAAAGTGGTGACGTAGCCAACATCATCAAGTAAACCTGTGCTGATCAAGCTCTTTGTAATTGCGGGAACATGTCTCACATTCTTCAGCGTGAAAGAAGAGCCATTCTGAAACTTCAATTGAACATCTCCAACACCTAAGATCTCACATGTCTGCCCGTTGCCTAGCCGAACATGATCTTTAGTGGTCACATAAGAGGTAAACCACTCCTTGTTTGGAGACACATGAAGTGATGCCCCTGAGTCTATAATCCAGTCACTCAGTGCATTTCCATCAGATGCTGTAAGAAGAGCTGAGTCCATTGTGTTCTTCAAGAAGTAGATGTCTCCTGACACTAGACAGTCATCCTGTGCAACAGTGTTTGTCACATCTATTTCTTGAATCTTCAATGAGGACTTGTTCTTCTCACCATGGTCTTCAGCTTTCTCTTTGCCTTTTCTCGCTTTCCATTCTCTGCAGTCTCTTTTCATGTGACCCTTCTTGCCACAATGGTAGCATTCTATGTCACTCTTGCCTTTAGCACTGCGGGACTTGCTACGAGATTGATTCCTCTTTCCACCTTTGTACTTTTCTTTGGTCCTTCCCCTGACAACTAAGGCTGTTCCTTTGCCTTTGTCCATTGTCTTTCTATTGGTTTCTTCAGTAAGCAGTTTTCCTTCTACACCTGCTATGTTCAAACCATCTGGAGGTGCAGAATTACTCAAAGCTGTGCGAAAAGTGTCCCAACTTTCCGGCAATGTGATCAACAGGAACATAGCTCTAACACGTTCATCAAACTTGACACCTTGAGCTGACAACTGACTATAGATTGTGTTGAATTCATTCAGATGATTGGACATAGGTGTCCCTTCTTTCATCTTCAAGTCAACAAGCTTCTTAAGCCAGTATACATGTGAAGCTGCACTCTGCTTCTCATAAAGATCACTCAGCTTTAACCATGCTTGATAAGCCGACATCTCGTCTGCTACATTGAAGTAAACGCTTTATGCCAAAGTCAGCATAATGGTATAAAGTGCCAATTCATCCATTTCGCTCCATTCATCTTCGTCCATATCTTCTGGTTTTATCCCCTTGAGCTTTATAGGTTTTATCTGCTTCTTTTGTACCAACACGTGCCAAATCTGCTTCTTCCACAATGGGAAATTGGTTCCATCCAGCTTCTTGATATTGTAAAGAGCAGTGCCCTGTGATCCAGCCATAGCTACGCTTCACAGTAGTTTACTTTCTTGGGAAAACTTCGGCAGAGTTTCCCCTGTAAACTGACCTCTGAACCAATATCAACCTGTCAAATGAACCAAGAAAGCTTCAGATTCTGCAGAAATTTTGGCAGAGTCTCCTTTGTAAAATGGCTCTGGTGTACTAAAAACAGACCAAAAAACAGCTCAGAAAACCATTGTCTCTCTAACACTGTAAGCTGTGGGTAGAACCTGTCCTGCACTTGTACTGTCTCTGACTGTCCTGTCACTGTCCTGTAAGCATAGACTGCGACAATGCCTCATTGGCAGTAAAGCAAAGATGCAATCCCAACTGTCTAACTCACAGTCAATACATCCTAGCTGCCTATCTAAGGGTGCTCGAGGGATCGCTCCAAGACCTGTATCACCGAAAGGATCTCAACATTCGAGAATCCCCCAGCTCAATAAAACCTCACTCGACCCTCAACAAAGGCTGCAGTAAATCTGATAGTACATAGACTTCCCACAAAGTCATACATCCACAAATTTCCCACTGTATGCTGTAACCGCTGTGGCGGTTGTTTGCTGCGTGACTCACAGCCAGCAAACCCTCAACAGACATACATCATCTCTGACAATACATCCCATGTGGAAGTACCTGCAATGTCAAGATGAAATCTGGAATATCAAGCAGCAAACACAAGCTACCTGATGAACTAGTGGATGTCGCCTACAGTCTGTGTGTAGATGCGCCCGTGTCGTATGTGACACGCCTCCAAGAACTGTGAGCCGTCCTTCGATGTGTAGACAGCCACAAATCAACACTCTGGGAGTGTCTATATCCTCAGCACCTGCAGTCGTAGGCCGAAAACCCCAAATTTGCAGAGTCGGATCTGCACCCGCTGAGACCACGTAGTCGAAAATGGCCTACGCAGACCTTTGTCGAAGCCGAACGGTGGCCGAGATGACCTCAGAATGAAATTCTGACAACACCAAGGCCTTCGAGCTTACCCACGAGATTTGGGGCCGTGTCTTTGCCTGTCGAATTTCACTCCAATCTGAGTTGGTGACTCTAGCCTCCTGCAATGCTGCCCCGAGCCTTGATCTGAGCTCTGATACCAATTGAAGGAGTACGAGTAGAAGTGCGACGCGAGAGAGAGTGCGAGAAGAAGAGCACGACGATATGGTGAACTCGCTCTACTGTAATGTGTAGAGCATAGTGAGTTCTTATTAGGTTTTTACAAAAGAATATGTGTACATACCTGGCAGCCCGCCCACTTACCTGGGCGACCACATTGGGCTTTATACCCCAACATCTACAACCCAGAATGGTGCCAAGTCTGTCGATTACATTTTTTTTGTTGCCTCGGTGCCAACAACCTACAAGTCTCCATCGAGCTGCTACATGCTCAATGCTTGCGGTCCCTAGTACCTAACCAATGCCTGGCTCTTAATCTGCATTGCACTCTCACTCCTGCACCCTCTAGTCTCATCCTCATCCTCCCTCGACGACTATGAGTTGCACTACTCCGAGTCCTCCTTAACATCGAGCAACCTCCTTTAGCACTGATTAGTGCTCGCATTCCTTGGTCATCCCCTCAAACGCACGTGCCCTCCACTACCAAACATTGGCAAGCAGCACATGCATGCTCTTTCCGAGGCCACCTTCACCTCGAGGCTTGCTACCCTCGAGCCTGCTGCAATGCATGATTTTCATTGTTCACCCTTTTGATGCAGCATTAAACAGATTTTCAACTATTTGGCATAGCTCCCGTTCTCACACAACGTGTCGACCCAAAGAAGTCATTCAACTTTGACCTTGGCAAAGCAACAAAGTGCCGACTTAAGAAAGGGGAAGGGTGATTTAATTTTTACCTTGGCAGGGAACAATCTCACACACAAAACTATGTTAAAAATAAATAAATGAAATGCCCAAAGACTTGAGTTCCACTTATTAAGACTGAAAATGCAAAGCATATGATCGAGTCAAAAAATGCAAATCCAGCAGACTGTGTGGCTCCAATGGAAAAAGATCGGGCATTGATCAACCAAGGGAGGATGACCAGAGGGAGATTGGCAGTATTAGCATCCGCATCAGTATTTTTGCATTGCACTTGTTTTTTCAATAAAGCCTGATTGCACAACAAAAGGGGAAGAGAAGCACTTGTTTGAGGGGAGGATACAATGACAAAGACCATGAAGCAGTTGAAGACAAAGCATTGGAGAAGGCGAAGGTGCTCTTGGATTAGAGAAAAGCATACATCTACTTAAAATTTTTCTCTTGGATTAGAGCGTTGTTTTTGCTCCTGGATTGGAGTGTTATGTTTGTCTCCTGGATTGGGGATGTATGTTGTCTGTTCTCTTGGATTGGAGTGTTTTCTTTCTTCATCAAGTTGTAGCCCAAAGTTCAAGGGGAGGATTCCTCTCATGTAGACATCCTTAGTGGATACCATGTGTCATCCTCAGTGGATAAAGAACCTTCATTGCATCTTCCTAGTCCAAACCTCAAGAGGAGGATTGTAAGGTGTGAGCTTTGTCCTAGAATCCCAGAGTATGAGTCAAGGAGAGAAAAGGTGGATTTATACCACATGCAGTGGTGTAAGGCTATAAAGATACTTAAAGCTCATTGGATGAAAAGAAAACAAAATTCCATTTTGCATTACATCTCCCTTGTTTATGGTGAGCTTGTGATGGCTTAGCAAATACTCAAGATCGTGTTTATGAGTCCAAGTTAATTGATCTTGGAACCTAATTCGCTTAAGTGATAATCTAGACAACTCACTCTCATTTGTGTGCACGATGTTTCTCTTTCATCCACTCTAGCTAGCACAATCCAATTTGCATCATGAACTTTTTATCCACTCAGAGTGAACCTCTAGAACTAACATCTTTTGGCTCCAATCCACTTGGCTTTTGTACTGTTTTGGGTATTTCTTCTAGTATCACACTAGATGAAGATCCTTTTAGTCATTGTAACTGCTCTTGAGCTTGTGACATCTCAGTTGTAATTGCCTTTAACTTTTGATGATACTCATCTCTAACTCTATCTCTCGTAGCTTTCTTTGTTAATTTCAAACTCATGGATTTGTTAGAGTCATCACTACTTTTCTTACTTGTCATTTTTGTCTTGCTTATGCTCTCGTAAACCACCTTTAAGTGGCATCTAAATCTAACCACTTAAAGAGAGTACAACCTCTATAATGTGTAATGTTGCTTTTCTTTCTTATCTACGTGTTGAGGAAAATCTTGGTACAAGTGTTTTTGTCCACAATCACTACAATGTCCATGTGAAGCACTGCTTTCTACTTGCACTTTAGCATCTAAATCTAAACCACTTAAAGAGAGTACAACCTCTATAATGTGTACTGTTGCTTTTCTTTCTTATCTACGTGCTGAGGGCAATCTTGGTACAAGTGTTTTTGTCCACAATCACTACAATGTCCATGTGAAGCACTGCTTTCTACTTGCATAGCATTATTAGTCACATTAGGGATCATGTCTGCTACATTAGCTTAGTTGGCCACACAATCTCTCTCTAAATGATCTCCTTGACACTTGAAACAAGGTCCTATGATTCTCTATCGTCTTGGTTATTGGGCATATGATCTCTGGGGATATGTGTTTTGTCTAGCCTCTCCTTGATTAGCGATGAACATTAGTGTTCCTTGACTCAAAGTAAACCCTTCATATAAAAATCTAGCAAGATAAAGTTTCTACACATCACTTGATCCTAAGGACTAATTATGACACACAAGGATTGAATTTGTGTCATGATTTTTTTTTTCAAAAATGTGTGCTCTTGGCTCTCTAGAAATTGCAATTTTCTCAATTCCAAGTGTTTTGTCCTCTCTAAGGAGTACACTCTCCAATTTTCACAGAGTTTGACCCACTGGTCTGAGTTTACGCTAATTTTAGCAACTCTCCCTAGCTTGAGATCTTGAGTTTGACCTCACAGTCAAACTATCTGCACAAACTCACTTTTGATTTGTGGGCTTGATTTATGGATTAAGAAGTATTTATGTCCCAAATTTTGGAAACTTTTGACCCATGTATCTGATGAAAGGAAAAATATTGATTTTTTCTATAGGATCACCTTTAAAAAAAATATTTTTTCCCTTTTTCCAGATCTTGTGCCCTTATCAGACTCTATTAACCACAACGGATGGCTTGTATACTATTTTTGACTTTTTAAAGTAGATTTAACAAGTATATGACCTTATTGACACCAAATCGCTTGGCTCTTGCATATAGAATATGTTTCACTTTGTAACAATCTCTCACATAAGTGCTTAAACAAATATGTCAAACACTTTGGTCAAGTCAAGGATGCAAAATTTTACCTTATTAGCCCTATTGGAAAAAATTGGAATTTGTTCTCATAGAGGCTGATGACTTACTTTTTGATTTTTCTATTTGATGTTGTGCACTTACACACTCCTCTACATGCAATCTATACCCTCAAATAACATCTTGCAATGACATGTTTCACTTCTTAGACTTTTACAACAACTCTGAATTCAAAAACACAATGATGGCCTTTTCAACTCAATCCAAATCCAAAATGCTAAGAGTATCTATCAAATTTCTTCTCCTTATCCAACTCCTATATAAAAACAAAAACACACAAAACAAACGCCTAAGGGATCGCCTAAATCCTAAAGTTTCTACCTTACGTCCTTTTGCATTTTTAGCCTAACACGAGCTCTACAGCCTCTCCAGCCGCTAGAACCTTGTGCTAAGCTTCCAATCCACTTTCAGCAATAAAACCTAACACTTGAACTCCCTTGACAAGAAACTCAACCTCCGTGTAGTCCAAAACACACAAGTCAAGGATACCTCAACTCTCCCTAACTTACTAAAACTAAACTAAAACCTAAAGTTTTAGAGACTAAGACAGATGGTTCATCTACTCTAGTCTAAGTGCTTTGATCCCTAGCAACAACGCTAATGTCTTCCGACCACCCCAGCTATTGCCAACTATAGCATAGCAAGAACCACAACAACAAAATGTCAATCTAAGGGATGTAGCTGACCCAACTAGGGCATGCTGACGCGCTAAGAGTTTGTCAACATATAAGATCACTCTATCCTAATGCTTTGTTGAAATTCTACACATAATTTTCTTGCATTCTTACTTACACAATCCTGCTATAGTCTAGCATCAAATTTCAATAGCAACTCTTTTTCATTTGACACAATTCTTTATGGGCTTATTACGTAGCACATCGAAAACACTTCTAAATACAAATAACCCATTTTTGTACTCTGAAAATTTTTGCGCGATTATTTTGGACAACAAATTTCACTAAGTCAAAATAGACATCTAATGTGCCTAACAGGGTCTCCAAACTAAGGGGATCACTAATTTACTAGTGAAATTGCATTTTACTATTCTAAATTCTCAAAAAATCACCTAGAAGGTTGTAGGAGGCAATGCAAGGCAACATCGTTTCAACGTGCAATGTTATATTCAATGTGTAGAGGCTGGTGAGGCTATCGTGATGGTGGTCTTCGTTCCCAATTCCCTGCTCTCTATGGTGCGGTGCATGCAAGATAAGGTAGAAAGTTTAGCTCTCTCTCTCTCTCTCTCTCTCTCTCTCTCTCTCTCTCTCAATCACACACTCTCTCTCACGTATGCTCTTTTCTCTAAAAACTCCTCCTTAATTAACTTCTTCCTTTAGGTTTACAAAAATTTCCTTTTATACCCATGCTGGGGTCTCAAATGTACAAGGGCTATATCTACTTCAAAACGAAGCAATCTAGCCGGGCAAAATGTCTAACTAATGATACAACTCAAAAGCTCATAGCCTCAAATTTCGCATTACTAAAAAATGAAAGAGAAATCTAATGGTTTTTGACAAAAAAATTACATTCAACTTTCTTTTTGTCTTGTAAATCAGTCCATACATAAGGAGTGTTTTTCTTTAGCAGGAGAGTCAAATAATGAGATTTATAAGAAAAATTATAGACTTCCTATAAGAAACTACAAAGACCAATGAAACAACGTAGCTGATGTTGGTTTTTGGGTTCAGGCCATGATTAAATAGATTCAATTTTCTTGGGTCTACATGTATTCCCTTTTTCGATACAATGGGTGAAGGAGTACGAGCGGAAGTGCGACGCGAGAGAGAGTGCGAGAAGAAGAGCACGACGATATGGTGAACTCACTCTACTGTAATGTGTAGAGCATAGTGAGTTCTTATTAGGTTTTTACAAAAGAATATGTGTACATACCTGGCGGCCCGCCCACTTACCTGGGCGACCACATTGGGCTTTATACCCCAACAACCTCCCACTTAAAGTCCAATGTGGTACTTTAAGTGTGAGAGAAGCTACTATACAAGCTAATATACAAGAGATGTAGAGAAGTGATGTACTACCCTACACCTAACTGCTTGCGAAAATGCGCAAAGCTCTGTAAGGGAAGTCCTTTTGTAAGTAGATCAGCAGGATTTTCTGTGGTGTGAACTTTGACAAGCTGAAGTTGCTTATCCTCGAGCATTTCCCTGATGAAATGATACTTCACATCCACATGCTTTGTCTTTGAGTGATAAACTGGATTGCGAGCCAATTGTATAGCACTTTGACTATCACAATATAACACAGGCATCTCTTCTTTGATTCCCAAATCTGTTACTAGTCAATTAAGCCAAATTGATTCTTTGCATGCCTCTGATGCTACAACATATTCAACCTCTGTAGTAGACTGAGTAACACAATCTTGTAATCTAGAACTCCATGATACTGCTCCACCAGCCAATGTAAAGACATACCCTGACGTAGACCTTTGGTTGTCTAAGTCACCTGCATAATCTGAGTCTGTAAAACCCTTTACACTTAGCTCCTGACTCCCATAGCATATATGTAGCTTTCAGGTATCTCAATATTCCTTTCACTTCCTCCCAATGTTTCTTGCCTAGGTTTGACATGTATCGACTTACTACTCCCACTGCAAATGCAATGACTGGGCGAGTAGCAATCATTGCATACATCAAACTACCCACTGCAGACGCATATGGAATCTTATCCATTTCAGCCTGTTCTTCCTCCGACACACGACAATCTTGTTTGCTAAGTTTCACATATGGTGGCAATGGAACACTCAGTGCCTTTCCCTTCTCCATATTGAAACGTTGCAAAACCTTGTCAATATACTCTGTTTGAGATAACCAAATCAACTTCTGTGATCTATCTCTCTCAATGCGCATACCAAGTATATGACTTGCCTCACCCATGTCTTTCATGTCAAACGATTTTGCCATCTTTGACTTCAAAGCTGAAATTTCTTCCAAGTGCTTGCCATCAATCAACATGTCATCCACATACAAAATAAGGATCAGCCAACTCCCATCCTTAGCCTTCTTTGTATATAGACAGTGATCGAACTCACTACGTTTGTAGCCTTGAGAAAGCATAAACTTGTGGAATTTATGATACCATGCCCTCGGTGATTGTTTTAAGCCATAAAGACTCTTTAACAACTGGCATACCCAATCTTCCTTGCCTTTCTCAACAAACCCTTCTGGTTGCTGCATGTAAATTTCCACATCTAAATCACCATGCAAGAACGTTGTCTTGACATCCATTTGGTGCAACACCAAATCTAATATGGCAACCAATGCAAGAAAGCATCTCAATGTAGTCATCTTGACCACCGGAGAGAAGACTTCCTCAAAGTCAATGCCTTGTTCTTGCTTAAAGCCCTTGGCAACAAGCCTTGCTTTGTACTTTGGATGACTATCATGAGCGGTGATCTTATATCTGTAAACCCATTTACAGGGTAGAGCCTTTTTGCCCCGTGGTAATTTAACTAGCTTCCATGTCTGGTTTTAATGCAGAGCTGTCATCTCTGACTGCATGGCCAATTGCCAATTCCCAGAGTCCTTCATTTGCACTGCTTCCTTGTAACATGAAGGCTCATTGCAATCAGTCAACATGACATAATTCATAGATGGAACAAACCTATCAGGAGGTCGCGTGACACGTCCAGATCTACGCACAATAGGTGGCTCAGGCTCAGCCACAACCTGTGGTTCCACTCTATCCTGTCCTTGCTCCTCTTGAGCCCTGACATTTTGTCTTGCATGTGCAGGTCCATCTTCTTGGAAGACAACTCTTCTAATCTCCTCAACCCTCTCTGGTTTAGAATGATATTTGGATTCATGAAAGTGAACATCATTGCTGCGGACAACCTTTCTGGATTCGGGATCCCAAAGTCTGTACCCCATCTCACCAGAATTACCATAGCCTAGAAAGATGCACTTTCTACTCTTTGGCTCAAGTTTGTTCCTAAATTCCTTTGGAACGTGAGTATATGCCTCAAAGCCAAAGACTCTGAGATGCTTGTATGAGGGCTTTTTGCCTGACCATACCATCTCTGGCACTGAATCCTTCTGCAAAACCTTGCTAGGAGATCTATTTACAAGATGAAAAGCTGTTGATACAGCTTCAGCCCAAAACCCATTTGGCAGCTGTGCATTAGACAACATACTTCTGACCTTCTCTTGTATGGTCCTATTCATCCTCTCAGAAACACCATTTTGAGGAGGATTGTAAGGAGCAGTAAGTTCACGTTTTATACCTTTTGACTCACAAAAGTCCTGAAAGGCCTTTGAAACATTCTCTCCACCATTGTCAGTGCGTAAGCATTTAAGCTTCTTGCCACTCTGATTCTCCACAAGTGTCACAAAAGTTTTGAAAACACTAAACGCTTCATCCTTGTGCTTGAGAAAGTAAACCCATACTTTCCTCGAGTAATCATCTATAAATGTCATAAAGTAAGAAGCTCCCCCTAGAGATAGGTTAGGCATAGGTCCACACAAATCACTATGAACAAGTGCCAACTGTGTATCTCTTCTACTGCTTCTATGCTTATGTGGCTGATGTGTTTGCTTACCATACAGACAATGTTCACATAATTCAAAATCATTAAATGAAAAGCCAGGCAAATAACCAGAACGAGACAAGATTTCCATTCCCTTCTTGGACATATGTCCTAACCGGCTATGCCACAAAGAAACGTTCGGCTGCTCGGTTACATTGATTACATTTTTAGAGACATTTGATACATAAATCATGTAAAGTCCTCCAGACTTTACTCCATGTGCTACTGTCATAGAACCCTTGGATATCTTCCACATGTTCTGTCCAAAAGTGGTGACGTAGCCAACATCATCAAGTAAACCTGTGCTGATCAAGCTCTTTGTAATTGCGGGAACATGTCTCACATTCTTCAGCGTGAAAGAAGAGCCATTCTGAAACTTCAATTGAACATCTCCAACACCTAAGATCTCACATGTCTGCCCGTTGCCTAGCCGAACATGATCTTTAGTGGTCACATAAGAGGTAAACCACTCCTTGTTTGGAGACACATGAAGTGATGCCCCTGAGTCTATAATCCAGTCACTCAGTGCATTTCCATCAGATGCTGTAAGAAGAGCTGAGTCCATTGTGTTCTTCAAGAAGTAGATGTCTCCTGACACTAGATTGTCATCCTCTACAACAGTGTTTGTCACATTTATTTCTTTAATCTTCAATGAGGACTTGTTCTTCTCACCATGGTCTTCAGCTTTCTCTTTGCCTTTTCCCGCTTTCCATTCTCTGCAGTCTCTTTTCATGTGACCCTTCTTGCCACAATGGTAGCATTCTATGTCACTCTTGCCTTTAGCACTGCGGGACTTGCTACGAGACTGATTCCTCTTTCCACCTTTGTACTTTTCTTTGGTCCTTCCCCTGACAACTAAGGCTGTTCCTTTGCCTTTGTCCATTGTCTTTCTTTTGGTTTTTTCAGTAAGCAGACTTTCTTCTACACCTGCTATGTTCAAACCATCTGGAGGTGCAGAATTACTCAAAGCTGTGCGAAAAGTGTCCCAAGTTTCCGGCAATGTGATCGACAAGAACATAGCTCTAACAGGTTCATCAAACTTGACACCTTGAGCTGACAACTGACTATAGATTGTGTTGAATTCATTCAGATGATTGGACATAGGTGTCCCTTCTTTCATCTTCAAGTCAACAAGCTTCTTAAGCCAGTATACATGTGAAGCTGCACTCTGCTTCTCATAAAGATCACTCAGCTTTAACCATGCTTGATAATCCGACATCTCGTCTGCTACATTGAAGTAAACGCTTTATGCCAAAGTCAGCATAATGGTATAAAGTGCCAATTCATCCATTTCGCTCCATTCATCTTCGTCCATATCTTCTGGTTTTATCCCCTTGAGCTTTATAGGTTTTATCTGCTTCTTTTGTACCAACACGTGCCAAATATGCTTCTTCCACAATGGGAAATTGGTTCCATCCAGCTTCTTGATATTGTAAAGAGCAGTGCCCTGTGATCCAGCCATAGCTACGCTTCACAGTAGTTTACATTCTTGGGAAAACTTCGGCAGAGTTTCCCCTGTAAACTGACCTCTGAACCAATATCAACCTGTCAAATGAACCAAGAAAGCTTCAGATTCTACAGAAATTTTGGCAGAGTCTCCTTTGTAAAATGGCTCTGGTGTACTAAAAACAGACCAAAAAACAGCTCAGAAAACCATTGTCTCTCTAACACTGTAAGCTGTGGGTAAACCTGTCCTGCACTTGTACTGTCTCTGACTGTCCTGTCACTGTCCTATAAGCATAGACTGCGACAATGCCTCATTGGCAGTAAAGCAAAGATGCAATCCCAACTGTCTAACTCACAGTCAATACATCCTAGCTGCCTATCTAAGGGTGCTCGAGGGATCGCTCCAAGACCTGTATCACCGAAAGGATCTCAACATTCGAGAATCCCCCAGCTCAATAAAACCTCACTCGACCCTCAACAAAGGCTGCAGTAAATCTGATAGTACATAGACTTCCCACAAAGTCATACATCCACAAATTTCCCACTGTATGCTGTAACCGCTGTGGCGGTTGTTTGCTGCGTGACTCACAGCCAGCAAACCCTCAACAGACATACATCATCTCTGACAATACATCCCATGTGGAAGTACCTGCAATGTCAAGATGAAATCTGGAATATCAAGCAGCAAACACAAGCTACCTGATGAACTAGTGGATGTCGCCTACAGTCTGTGTGTAGATGCGCCCGTGTCGTATGTGACACGCCTCCAAGAACTGTGAGCCGTCCTTCGATGTGTAGACAGCCACAAATCAACACTCTGGGAGTGTCGATATCCTCAGCACCTGCAGTCGTAGGCCGAAAACCCCAAATTTGCAGAGACGGATCTGCACCCGTCGAGACCACGTAGTCGAAAATGGCCTGCACAGACCTTTGTCGAAGCCGAACGGTGGCCGAGATGACCTCAGAATGAAATTCTGACAACACCACGAGATTTGGGGCCGTGTCTTCGGTTGTCGAATTTCACTCCAATTTGAGTTGGTGACTCTAGCCTCCTGCAGTGCTGCCCCGAGCCTCGATCTGAGCTCTGATACCAGTTGAAGGAGTACGAGCGGAAGTGCGACGCGAGAGAGAGTACGAGAAGAAGAGCACGATGATATGGTGAACTCGCTCTACTGTAATGTGTAGAGCATAGTGAGTTCTTATTAGGTTTTTACAAAAGAATATGTGTACATACCTGGCGGCCCGCCCACTTACCTGGGCGACCACATTGGGCTTTATACCCCAACAACGGGTCCCAAATACTCACCTACAGATTGGAAAAATAAACTATTTTTTGGATTTATGTATAAATGGTTTTGTGAAAGAAGATCAAACACGTATGTTAAATGTTCTTCATGCTCTTGCTCAAATGTACAAAACACCAAAAAATAACATTAACAATATAATGACAAAATCTTGATGGTCAATAAACCTTATGTTCATCATACGTGTGAAGGTAGTTGGTGCATTTGTCAAACCAAATGGCATGACAAGGAATTTGCCCCATTTGTGTTCTGAAATGTAGTTTTGTAAACATCTTGCTCAAACATTTTGACTTGGTGATACCCCGATTTAAGGTCAATTATGCTTTTTCTTTTTTGCCTCTTTTAGTTTGTCTAACAAATCATCAACCAGGTAATAGAAAGCCTATTCTTAAGGGTGATCTTGTTTAAAGCCATGTAGTCAATACACATATGAAAGGTTCCATTTTTCTTCTTAACAAGAAGTTTTGGAGCTCTATATAGTGATCTACTAGGTTTAATATGCCCTCAATCAAGTAAATCTATGATTTGGTTTTGTATTTTGTTGTGTGCAATTGAGTTTGCACGATAGGGTGCTATGCAGGAAGTTTCACTACCCAATATAATATCAATTTTACGGTCTCCAATGCATAAAGGTGGTATTCTAGGAGTCAAATCATGCACGAAACAATCTTTAAATTGTGAGAGAAAATCATCATGTGAAGAGTGATGTGGAGTTTTAGTTTTAATAGAGAGTTGGTTTACAAGCACTAGGTATGTCTTCTCTTGCTTTCTAATTGCTCGTTTGACTTGAGTGCGAGAAAGTAGTGAAAATTTTATATGTTCAAAGATTGCTTGGATGGAGAAGGATTTGTTTTCATGAGTGAGAGTCAATGTGCATGTTTTGTAATTGATTAATGGGTTAAATTCATGTCGAAAAGGCATTCCCAAAATGTAATGTGAAGAGTGATTTTGAGTTTCAGTTTTAGCAGAGAATTGGTTACAAGCACTAGGTATGTTTTCCCTTGCTTTCTAATTGCTCGTTTGACTTGAGTGTTATAAAGTAGTGAAATTTTTTTATGGTCGAGGATTACTTGGATGGAGAAGGTTTTGTTTTCATGAGTGAGAGTCAATGTGCGTGTTTTCTAGGTGATTGGTGGGTTAAATTCATGTTGGAAAGGCATTCCCAAAATCATATCAATACCATGTAGTGGTGCCACTAAAAATGTACGTATATGGCAAAATTCACCAATGCAAACTTCAATAGTGACTTGAGTTTTACAATTGAAATGTTGATTATTAAAAGTAGTCTTTACTTTATAAGGTAGAGAGAGAGAGAGAGAGAGAGAGAGAGAGAGAGAGAGAGAGAGAGAGAGAGAGAGTTGTGTCAATCATGCAGAGATGAAATCATGACTACTACCATCATCTAAGAGAATTGTGATATCTTCATGGTTAATTGTACCTCTTCACTTTGAATAAAGTGTATAAAGATATAGGAATACCTAGAGAAGTTTTTTCATTGGCATCATACTTGAGATCATAGCCCTCACCATAATTGTCTTCAACTTCATTGCTGTCAAAAATAGCATCTTTGATAAGGCTAAATGTTGCACCGTTTGGGCGGTTGTTGTTGTTTGGTCTTTGGTTGGGATTACACATGAATCCATTGAGTTGGCCATTGGAATGACCGTTGCTCTTAGAAGTTTTGTTTGGGCACTTATCTGCATAGTGGTCAAACTGAAAACATTTAAAACATTTCACCTTTTTATTACCGTTGGAAGGTTGAGGAAGACGTTGATTGTTGGAAGGTTTTTGGTTTCCCCTATGGTGGATGTTGCTATAGTTATTGCCATGGGGCTGAGAAGGTGTAGTAGAATTGTCAAATCTACATTTCTTGAAGAAGGTACGGCTTTTATTCATGTTCTTATCAAAGCTAGAAGAGAAAGGCATTCTCTTGTTACGGTTAGTGTTAGCCACTCTGGAGTTGACCTCCACTAGTTGTGAGCTCAATTTTGAATTTGAAAATCACGTTTGAATATTTGCAAGTCCAATGCAACATATTTGAATTTTCCTCCTTAGAAATTGAAAATCAAGTTGTTAGTTGCCATGAACCTTCTCTATGATACCACTAATGGGAGACCGGGAAAAAAAAAGCTTAAACTATTCAATTATTCTCACACAAACAACCATCAACCTCTCACCATCTCTCCCAAAATCCAAGTATACACAATTAGACAAGGACACTATACACACACATACACATAGGATAGACTTGATAGTGAAAACATGTAAGAGAAGGAGATTTAGACATAATTTATGCACACATCTTGCACAAGCTGGCTTAAAATTATAACCCCCAAACTCCACAACACCTCTTGTGGAGTTGAATATTTAGTTTTTTATTATTAACCTATTTTAGGTGCCAAGTATTTGAGGCCCCTCTTTACACTTTACACTTTAGTCCACAGGGAGTGGCTATCACTTATTGCATGACCCTTTATAGGGTGAGTTCTCACTAGGTATTTACAATGAAACCATACTGGCTTATTGACAAAATAACTAAAACATTGTGCAAATATAAATGGCCAAAAGATATTATTTGGCGCCTTCTCCTAAGTTCCTAGAATTCCAATTTACACATCATCAATCTCACCATTAGTAAAAAGAAAAAATAACGCACCATAATCAACTATTACACACCAACTATCCCAATTGTAATGCTAACCACATACAACAACAGGGTGCCCGATCTTGTGACAGGTTGGCTGGGTCAATCCGATTCACTAGCTTTCTAATTTCTATTGCATAAGCATAGATTGAGTGTCCATGTTGTTTGATGTTATTCAAGGGATTCAAAATGTGTAGCGATGTGGGCTACAATTGAAATGCACCTTTTGTTTTTGCCAGTGTCGAGTGCCCTCCTTTCCTAGTATTTTGAAACGCCTCCCTTGGCAAAGACCCTCTGGTCCACCCACTACCAGTGATAGCACGATTTCCCTCCTTTTACTAGCATTTTGAAACGTTGTTTTTGCAATGGGTTTGTGAGCACCCTTTGGGCAGTAAAGCCCCATGGACGATCGTCTAGGTGTGTTGGAGAGAAATTTTTTAGGAGTCACCTCCTTGTGCAAAGTTTCGAGAATTATTTGGGACTTGTGTGGCCACCCCTTGGGAGGTGTGAATGAGGACTAGTATGGGGCGAAGCGGCTTGGTGGAGTTTGTGTGGCCACCTTCTTGGAGTGCGAGAAGGAACTCAAGTACCCAGATCCTGCAACTTCAACCCCCCCCCCCCCCCCCCCCCCTCGCACAAGAGCCACATACAAATTGAGAGGTGATAACTACGCCCATTGGAATTTGATTATGCGACTTTGGTTCTCACGAAAAGGCTTATGGGACATTTTTGACGGCTCAGAGCCCCGTCCTACAAGGGATCCAAATAGCAACTACGGGTGTACCCACCTTCAAGATGACGAGTGTCAAAAATCGTGTGTCAATTGGGATCCTCATAATGCGAAGGCAATGTCGGCCATTGCAAAATCTCTTCAAAGGAAATTTTTCCAGTCATTCAACCTTTGAAAACTGCCAACGAAATGTGGTTCAAGCTTGTTGGAATGTTTGATCGGGATTCTACGATGCAAGCAATCAGCCTTCTTGGACAGTTATTTGCCATCTAGTTTCCACCTAGAAGTTCCATGCAATCATTCCTTATTAATGCTAAAGTTATTAATGATCAACTATCGGCTATGAAAAGTGCACTAACCAGTACTCAGTTGGCTGCTTTGGTTCTCACGAAAGTGCCAGAGGCATATGCAACACTGTCTAGGACACTTTCGCTACAATTCACAAAGGAAAAGATGATATTTGACAATCTCAGCTCTTTTTCGTTGAGGAGGAAGCCTTGTTAATAACTCAAGGCAAAATTCATATTTTTGAGAAAGGTGTGGAAGCATTTGCTGCTTCGGATTTAAAAAAAAAGATCAATAACCGTTGTTACAATTGTAGAAAGCGAGGTCATTTGTCTAAAGATTAAAGATCCAAAAGCAAAGACAGAGGTTCTAGAAAGGACAAAGATAAAAGCAAGCATCATGAGGAAAGTAGTGATAGTGACTCATGGAAGGATAGCAAAGAGGCTGCTAGTGCAGTGGAGTATGCACTGGCAAGGACTCCCACCTTCTATTCACATGGAGGACAGTGCCGCCACCAGATTCAGCTAGAGAGAATCTTGTGAGTGGCAAAGAGGGGCAAACAATTCTCCCTATAATTAATTTGGACCCTTGTGTTGGAGTTCAAGTTATCGGTGTTTGAACCCATTGGTCGGAGTTCAAGGCACATGCATCTAGCAAGGAACCAATTAGACGTATCTAAAATACTATGGATGAGTGCACCAATCCATTGTTATTCATCGGATCATGGAAAGGATGTGCTCCACAATTCATTATCTTGGAGTATTTTGAATGTGATGTGTTCACAAGTCATGAATGGGGATTCTTGGACGTAGTGTGGCCTACAGTTTAAGATTTCAAAAGGCACCGATGCTCAAGATGGCATTTTTCTTAGTACAAAGTTGAGGGTAGCAAATATGAGGTGTATCCAAGAAGGAGATGTTACTGGTGTCATAAAATCTAATATCTAACCAACCCAAATGATTTTCTCATATTAAACTGATCATTTAATGTGGGAGAATAAATAGGAACAAGGGTTAAGATATAGACATGTGCTTATAGATCTATCTCAACATGGGGCCAATGGTAAAGGGGCCCAAATGAGAGACGGTCTATCAAAGAGCAAGGCTAACCAATGGAGCATAAGACCTTAGGGTTAGCTTCATTGAAGACCTCCAATAATTAGTGTAAAAGTCCTTTGACCTTAGGTAAGCTAGGGATGAGCTTGAGGTGGAAATCCGGCCCAAGATTAAGGTGCTTGTCGCACTTGATGACTAAGGTGCTTGAGGTGCCTGATGATTGAGATGCTTGAGGTGCTTGATGATTGAGATGCTTGTCATGCTTGAGATGCTAGGGCTGTACTTGAGGTGAGAACCCTGCCCAAGCTTGAGGGGCTTAAGGGCCAAACTTGTGGTGAGAACTAGGCCCAAGTTTGAGGGGCTTGAGGTGGCACAAAAGTCAAAGCTAATCCCTACAAGGAGGGGGCGAGCCCTACAAGAGGAAGGATGAGAGAGAACACACACACACACTCACACAAGGCATGCTTGGTACAAAGAAAGCAAAAGGGACAGTTGTCAAGTTCCTTCTCATGTTGCCCTAATGGTGTGTCTGAAGCCTATTAGTTGGCCACCCAAGGGGTCCAATGATAAATTAGAAGATTTAATTAATTGTTTTTACATTTATCAAGTCCTCTCTCTCAAAGGGGAAAGGGGGACACTTGTCCCAAAGCTACCCTTGTTACTTGATTTACCTCCTGCTTGTGATTGGCTAGACCTAGAGGGGTTGAATGAGCTTCAAGCATGAGCTACAAGGGGGGGTCGACCAAGGAAGCTAGGGGCTTGCTTAGGGGTCTACTCTCCCACACACACTCTCATTCTGTGAAGTGCAAAGTGCAAGAGCTCCCTCTCCTTCTCCAAGCAAGTAGAGAGGTTGAGAGCCTACACCAACACTCTTGGCTATGGAGTACAAATCCAACCAAGAGCCATGCTTCAATGCTTAATTTTTCCATTTTCTCCATCTTCATTACTATGCTATTATGTATGCTAGCAAGAAGAGTGATGATAAGTAAGGAACTAATTCTTTCTCCTAAGAAAAGTTTCTTCTTCCTCTTCCCTATCCTCATTCCCTGCTAGCTCTCTCTACCTTCGAAGGTGTTTGAGGTCTTGGGAGTGAGGCTTGAGATAGTTAATGCTTTCCTCAAAGTTTATGTTATGCTCGTGATGCATGAAGCTTTCCATCTTCATTGCATCACCGAGGTCACAAGGAACACAAATATTGTATTGTAACAAGTCTCTCTTGATGGGAGAAATCATAATACAAATGCCTATTGGAGGGGGGACCGCCGGCTCCACATAAATCCGGTCCTCAACTGTTGTCATGTTCTCTAAATTCTCTCTCTTGCAAAAGTATTGTTCATGCCAAGTTAACTAAATGCTATGTTTATGTTGCTACCATCAATTATGTTCACTTGTTATGCTCACAAAGTAATTTCATAAAAGTACTCTCTTTAATTTCTGCTACTCTCAAGTTAATAGGCCAATTCCATTACAGCTGGGGTGTCCATGGTAGCTTCTTCATCTACTTAGTCTCACTTTTTATGTCCACTATGAGCTGCAGAGAGGGTGTTAGAGTTTTGGCATCTCAAATAAATTGCCCAAAGTGATCTCATTTTTTTTGGCTTTTAGGTATTTATTTTACTTATTTGTCAAAGTCTCGGTAGGGCAATTTATTGAGGTGGGTATATATGTGACCCCTTGCCCCCATTGTACATTAGAATCAATTATTCATTGCCAAGATTGATTGGTTCAAGAGACTCTCTCTCTCTCTCTCTCTCTCCTCGTCGGCTAGATCTTTAAGGTCTCTTGGGATAGTTTCCTACGACGTTAAAATAATCTTCTTCTCGTGTGTGTGTGCGTGTGTGTGGGTGTGTGTGCTAATAAAAAGAGGAAAATGGTATAACCTTTCTATCACCCAAGTGTGGTAGATTGGTTATGCCATTTTCCTCTTGAATAACAGGTCTTGAGTTCAATTCTCCTCGTCGGCTAGATCTTTAAGGTCTCTTGGGATAGTTTCCTACTACATTAAAATAATCTTCTTCTTGTGTGTGTGTGTGTGTGTGTGTGGGTGTGTGTGTGCTAATAAAAAGAGGAAAATGGTATAACCTTTCTATCACCCAAGTGTGGTAGATTGGTTATGCCATTTCCCTCTCGAATAACAAGTCTTGAGTTCAACTCTCCTCATCGGCTAGATCTTTAAGGTCTCTTGGGATAGTTTCCTACGATGTTAAAATAATAATAATCTTCTTCTTCTTTTTCTTCTCCTCTCTCTCTCTCTCTCCCTCCTACCTTCCTTGGTCTCTACGCTTCCGCATCGTCGACTTTGACAGTTGTGGCCATGTACTACATTACCAAAGCTTGTGCCACGCCGATCATTATGGTGGCAAAAGTCCTTTTCATCTACAGTTGTTCGATGGCGATCACGTCGTTGATATCCACCAAGGGATTATTCAGATAATATGTTTCCTCGAACATAATGCAATGATCACTAGAATCTTGCATCGATGCTACAAAAAACTTAGGATATTTCAAGTTTGTCATCCTTATAGAAGCACACCATGCAGCATAGAAACGATGGGTGGTGAAGCTGAAAAGGGCGTCGTGGTTAGGAATGGTATGAGCGTGGAAGGTGGGCCGATGAGAGGAGGGTTTAGCAAAAAGAGTTCGAGGGTGCTTCAAACAACACGATTCTAAGCAGGCTTAACGATTCTTGTATGAGGGTGTAGAGGATAGGGGCAACAATGGGCAAGTGCGCCCTATAGTTGGGATCCTTCGACGACGAAATTCATTAGCAATAAAGGAGAGAGCAGGATCGACAAATTGTAGCAGTGGGCCCTTCTTGTGCAAATACTACTGGAGTGGTTGGTTCTGACACTGTCAACCTCTTGTTGAAGACTTTTTCTAACTCGATATGCTATTTCTCTCATGCTCTTTTGTGGCAGCGCCATCTACCGGCTGTTGTGCTGCCCATCGTCACTCCTCGCGACACGCACATTTGGAGGAAATGCTTATCCATTCGTGCTCCCACTGCGCAAAGGCGCGGGGTTGGCATTATTGCCATCATCATGGTCACCAAAAGTGTTGCACCGAGTGGTCCAACACGTGCATCTGTACAGTGCCAAACTACTGTCTGGAAGTGCTCTGTAGTGCACCTCTCTCAAACTGATTCGTCCTTCTCGATTCCCTTAGCTCACCCCCAACTCACTATCATTCATTGGTAGAAGATCTCCATCGAAGCCCACATGTCAAGCGCACCTTTTGAGGCCCACTTCACCCCCAATTTATGCATCATTCTAGGGGCACATCTTTTGAAGCCTCCTAGCTCACCCTCGTTAATAGGTGGCACGGGGTTGATTCAAGGGATCAACGACGAGCAGAGGATCCACCGTCGATTCATTTTCAGCAAGCGTAAAAGGGAAGGGTCCCCGTCCACCGTCGAGGCTCGACCCCGCAACCTGTCCCTTCACTCTCCCACACTCAATCCATCTTGCCTAGCGCGTTATGTTGAAAGTAATGCGAGGCTTGCGCTATATAAGTCTTGCCCCCCCCCCCCCCCCCCCCCCCCCCTTCCTTGCTACGGTGATCCGACGGCCCAAAGCTCTCCGCCCGATCAAAAATACGCCCCCGTCGTTGATCCCTCGAGTGACACCCCGTGTCACTTATAAACGAGGCTAGCTCACCCCTAGCTCCTCATTAAATGTGATGGCCGAGATTCATCTCGTGATTCACAACTCCTCCCTCGGGCCTCCACCTATAGAGAAAGGTAATGTTTGCGCCATGGTTATGGACTCTTCTCCATGCACCTTGGAAACTTGCCCAACGAGCATATGGTTCGGACAAGAGAGAGAGTACCCGGTACTGACTACCTACCAATTACGATAGAGAGAGAGAGAGAGAGAGAGAGAGAGACTTGTCCGGGCTGTCCCTGGTCCCTGATGAGCTTCAGGAGATGGAGACTCGAGACAGACCCTAGAATTTTGCCGGGCCCAGCAGGCACGTGGCCGGAAGTAGATCGTAAGGGAAAGGGGGGAGTGGGCCTGCTGCTCCTCTACTCTCTACCCATCCTTTCCCTTCTCTCTTTTCTCTCTGAGAGAGTCCTCCATCTCACAGACCCCCGTCTTCCAGTAAAGGGCGATGGCGATTTTACTTCTCCAAGTATGAGATTTCAGCGAGTTGTGAGCAGTGGCGCATCCTCTTTCCTTACTCCCTCCTCTACCTTGAAGCTGTCTCACCCCTCTTACTACGGCAAGTATGCTGCCCTTGGTGATCTCTCTCTCTCTCTCTCTCTCTCGGATAGTGGATCTATTCTAGATTTGATAGTTAGTGTAACTTGTATGCGGTGTGTGTGTGTGTGTGTGTGTGTGTGAGAGAGAGAGAGAGAGAGAGAGAGAGAGAGAGAGACTGGTTTTAACGTTGTAGGAACCAGCCCAAGAGACCTCAAAAATAGAGTAAGTGTTTAAATGGAGTATACCCTATATCAAGGAGCGGTTTTAACAATTCCCTTTAGGGACTAATCATAAATTTTAAGCTTAAAGGTTTATAATATGAAAATTTGGGTTTATAATCTCCTATGCACATGCAGATAGTGCACCACGAATTCACACGAGCAAGAATAGGAAAAAAAAGATCTATATTGTTTATCTTTTGCAAAGGCATCAATTTATGTATGTGCTATCATCGAGAATTCTAGTGTACCATTGTAATGGAATACCAAGGCACAATTTTATGTTTTATATACCTTATCGGTCTCATGTTGCTTGAGAATCTTTTGACTTTGTTTTGAAGATGTCAGTTTTGTGAATCTTTTAAACATGTTTTGAAGCTTGTAAGTTTCTACCTTTTATAATGTACACGATTTTTCTTTTCATTTATCTTTTCTCTTTATAGTGTATTATGTAATCACATGCCTTTCTTATTTGAGAGGGTAAGAACAAATGACTTAACTTAGTATTGTAGATGTAGATAAGAAAATGTCTTTGGAGTACTATATTCTATAGGCGTTGGTAGCATGGATTGATATACATGGTGCATTCATGTATGTAATTCAATTTAATTAATAAATATAAGCATGTGCATATATAATATTGAACATTTTCTTTGCCTATACTAAGTACTAATTTTACGTTTTGACTCCATATCTCTTGCTTATTATGTATGTTCTCTTTTTTTTTTACAGAGTATTGTTAATGATCTCATCTTGGTTTTTTCTTTTGTAAAGGAGTTGAATAAGCATACAAGCTTGGCTCCTCCTTCCTCATTACTCTCTGTAGAGAAACTTTCAATGGATTTCAACATGTATGAGGTTCAATCTAGTCAATCAGAGGCAACCCACAATATCATCTCAGAGCATGAGGATAACAATTGGTCAAGCCGATTGTCCACCGAACATTCCATCTCCTCCAAGTCTCCTAAGCTTGCAATTCGTCGTATAGAAAATAATACTAATCGTCAAGTCACTTTCTCTAAACGTCGAAATGGTCTTTTGAAGAAGGCGCATGAGCTCTCGGTTCTTTGTGATGCTGAGGTTGCTGTTGTTGTCTTTTCAACCACTGGCAAGCTCTCTGAGTTTGCTAGTTCAAGGTTAGTTTACTTTTGTCAACTTAGTGGTATAAAGAAAATATGTAGCTTTTAGCACAAATATGCAAGGATATATATGCTTGATGTTTATAAAAATAGATATAAGACTCGTAAACTTTGTTAACAAATTATTCCAACATTGTTGCATAAAGAATATGCATAATCTCATGTATATAAAATTTAGATATGTATTATTTTGTTATAAGTTAATTTCTTATTTGACTTCATCTTTATTTCATCGTCAAGATTTAAGAGTTGATTTTTTTTGTTAAGAGACCTATTCATATTTTCTAAAAGTCACTTTTCAAGAATTTTTATAGGTTAAGGTAGTAATATCGAGTTAAAGTATTGAGTATTATCAATGATTGTAAAGCAAATAAATGAAGGTTTATAATATTTGATTTTTTTATATTTATTGATTTTATTGTAATTTTTTATTATGTTTAGTTTCAACTTATTGAATTTATTTACTTGCAGAGAGAAGAATTGATCACTCACTAATTGAAAAACAGTTTGGGAAGAAATTATATAATTTTTTATCATCGAGATAAATTTCATTTATATAATAAATTATTATCATTAAAAATCTATTAATATTTTTTTATAATTATTTTGATAATATCTATTGGTTAAAGATAATAATTTATGCGATATATTAATATTATAATATTTATTTTTAAAAAAATAAATTATAATTTATTGATATTATTATTAAATTAAAATTATATTTTATATATATTTTGTTTTATTTTTAATAATATAAAATTGTTGCTTTTTATTGTTGTTATGAGATATACAATGTTTATTATAATTTTAGTATAATCTTTTGTATCTTTATGTTTAATAAATTATTGAATGATATAATTAGTTTTTCAGTAATTTATTAAAATAATGAAAGATTATCTTTATAAAATTTTTCATAAATAATAAGTTCAAGTTTTTTATAAGTTAATAGATTATCTATGTAATTATAATAATTTAATAAAAATTATCTTCATTAAGTTATAGAGTTGTTAATGATTATATATTCATCTCTTTTGGCTTTACTTGAAATACATTTAATTTCAAATTTTATATTTCAAAAATTATCTTGCTCATATTATTGTGATTACAATTATCAATCATAAAAGAAAATCTTTTTTGCAATCCTCTTTGCATTGCCTTAGGAGGATTTTTAAAATTTTACAATACATTTACTCATATATCGTTTTATTATTCACAATTCGTGTTTGTAAATTAAAACCTTTTTATTAGTGTTTATCTAACTTGATAGTGCTTAGTTTCCTTATGGTGTCTTCTTCTTTAGAGTTGGATGTCAAATTTCATTGTCTAGTTAGTAGCTCACTAAACTAGTCTACCTTTTATTCTAAGTGTTGAATATTATATTGTTTTTTATGGTAGCTTTGTACTTATCGTTGATTCAATGTTTATATCGTTATTGCTTAGACTCTAATCTTCAAATTGGGATATGTAGTGTGACCAAAATTATCAAACGCTATGAAGATCTTCAACCTCAAAATACAAATCAAATATTGTCACAAGAAAGAGAGGTAATTTTTATTGTTCACATCTTTATATGTCTAGAGTGTATCATCATTATAGTCTCTTATAGTTCAAAAGATTTTGATAAATATATTTCTCAATTTCCTTCATCTTTTAATAAGAATCTATGTATACTTGAAGCTAGTATGTTTATCTGAATTTATTTAATCTAGCCTTCAAAACTAGAAAGCATACTTGAAGCTTAAATACTTTTCAGAGCTATATCTAGAATTAAGTTTTAAGCATACACTTTTTATTTGTAGTAGAATCTAAATAGAGATATGAAAATTAATCTCATTTACGTACGTATTAGATTTATATGTTTGTACTTTGAGTGGATTGATTCAAATCATATGCTATTGTGTTTTGTAGTATTGGAAGCACCAAGCTCTTCACCTAAGAAAACAAGTTGGATACTTGAATGATTTGCAAAGGTAAAATCTATTTTAAATGATGATTTGAAGCTTGCATATCTAATGTAGTCAAGCTCTGTAAAATGAATGAGAAGCTCTTTGTATTTGAGAAATATATTCTTTTGGTTAAAGAGATACATTTTATCTTATATAATTTTACTTATACGTGGATTTCATAAACTTTTTATAGCTATATGACGGGAGGAAATGCTATAGATCTGTCCTTTAACGAGCTAAAAAGTATTGAAACACATTTTGAATCGATTATGGATAAGATTCGTGCTCGAAAGGTAAATGTCTGTCACTATCATTTATATTTATATTCTTACTCTATGCTTGAATACTTTCTTTCTTATGTGCTAGAATGAGTATTTCTCTTTGTTATTGTCTTGTATTTTGATTATTGTATCTTACTTGATTATTGTCTTCTATTTTCGTTTTCTAGAATGAGCTACTTGAAGCGCAGACTCGAGAGATTATAAATAAGGTAAAGCTTCTTCATGAAGGCTTTTGCATTTGGTACATTAAATTAGATGGATGTGCATAATTTTCATCGGTATATTTATTCTCTCTAACGTGCACAATGTACTATATTTGAGTATACACTTCATCACGCACACTGTAATGTTTTCAAGTAAACTCTTCATACATCTTGACCGAAGAGAGAGAGAGAGAGAGAGAGAGAGAGAGAGAGATTTCAATGTCACAAGAGGTTTGACTTCTAGCTCTAAGTTATACAACTCTTATAAGTTCTCGAGAATGAACATTGACTATGATATACATTGTCATTCAATGTTAGGTAATTAAAGGTAATATTTTTTTTCATGATTTGTAAAAAATATTTACATAGTAAAGAGATCAAGACAAGATTTATTTATTATTGTGTACAATATATACGGAGCAAAAATGAGCAAGCATGGAAGAGCGAAGAGCGTTTAATTTTATGAAAGATAAAGGATATCATTGTTGAAAGCTTTGTAATCTCTAATGTTTTAATCATGTTTGCTCTTTGGAAATGCATCTCTTTAAAGAAGAAGCGAGTATTGTGAGAATGCTATTTATTTTCTCATGTAATTTGTATGTTACATTTGGATTATCACCAATGTTTTTGTGGATCCTTCTTAATACGGTTATTCAAACCTCCATGACTTTATCCATGTTGTCCTTGTCTCATTCTTAAATGGTAGCCTTGGTAATACAGCAATCAAAATTCACATGTGAGGTATATTCTCTATCTTGCTAGCAATAACTATTATCTAGTAAGCGTTGTGAGAATGCCATTAATTTTTTTATGGAACCATGATGTGGGCCAAGGTCCTTTAAAGGGTGTGGAATTCCCTTCACGAGAATAGGTGGGTTACAAAGGCAGTTCATTAAGGTGAACGATAGGCTATCTTCTAGGTATGAGATAGTTGGAAGGCCGAAGCAAGTCCTACACTACTTGGGTTCCCACAAAGGAATTATTGGCCGTTGTCACGTCCTAATCGTGCATAGTGCAAGGGTCTTCCATGGTGGTGCCCTAAGGAAGTGGAATAAGCCTACCTCACTAGGTAGTCAAGGTGATGCCAAAAGCAGTAGGTGAAGTACTAACAAAGGCTCTACCTTGGTACTTTCAGGTGTGAGCTAGAAGTAAATTGACACGTGACACATCCAATCCTACGTGTCCGTGGACAAGCTATAACATGACCATGGTTCAATTCAGCCAAGTTAGTCTAGAATAGGAAGTGTTCTGGCACTTTTGTGAGTCTGTTCGCAGACCGTGCATGGCCAGTCGCTGAGCTAGATGCATATCCTCCGATTGCACACAACATGATCATCAGTATTCCCATTAGAATCCATCAGAATCCATCAAGGGAATTTTCTAGTGCATTAAACCTATTTTCCCTATCTTTGACATTTCTCTCTTGTGACTTTTGTTGAAAAGTAGGTAGTGCAAATTTACTAAATTTGTATAAATAGAAACCTAGCGCTAGCACTTTCTGGCAGAAGAGGAAGCAGGAGCACTCGCTCAACAGGCAACTTCTTAGCAGAACCCCCAAGAGGCCTAACATTTTTGCTCTATAGCATAAGCCCAGCGTTTTTGGACCAGATCACCAGCGTTTTTGTACTTGCAGATTCCCGGCGACAGTAGACAGCAGATCAGCCCTAGCGTTAGCAGATTCCAATAGCAATATAGCAGATTTCCTAGCGTTAGCAGATTTCCCCGCAAGGTTGGTTTCCAACCCTAGCGTTTTTGGTTTGCAGATCAACCTCAGCGTTTTTGCATATCTTCGCGACAGATTTAGCCCTAGAACCAGCGTTTTCAGTTTTCGACCTTTAGACATTGCAGAACAAGTCCCGAACCTCGCAGATCTCACCTTCCCGCACGTTCAGATCCAGCACAGTTTGCAGATTCAGCCTGGAAAACGCAGATTTCAGCATCATGCAGATTTCAACATCTGCGTTTTCAGCACGTCGTCGTTGCATCGCCGTCGTCATCGACATAGAGTCAGAATTCAGCAGATGCAAGATTTGCAGATTTCAGCCCCTTAGCATCTTCAGACTTCAGCCCGTCTCGTCGTCGTCCTCATCGTCGTCGACAAGTCCAAGCATTGTAGAGATTTGTGCAATCATAAGTAGATTGCTCTCGCCATAGAGAGTGGGGCCTTCGGAGGAGGGTTTGACAACATTCTGGTGTCGTATTCTCTTCTCTCTCTATCTCTCAGTCTCATGCACTTTCATGCACATTGTCCATTCACTTTGTTGGTGTCCATTGCACTCTCTCATTAAAGAACGGAAGGCTCTTCCTTCCATAAGTAAAAGGAACCTTGTGCACAGTTTGGAGCACTCATCTTGAGCAAAGTTCAACGTTCACTTCCGCTGCACCTTACATAAATCTCGGTCCTACCATTGAAAGAAAAGAAAATATTTTCACCATCATCCTATGAGGATTTTTCTTGATACGGTCATCCAAAACTTCCACGACTTTATGAGTGTTGCAAAGCTGAGTATAGCCTTCTTGGGTGCTAGTCTTTGTAATAGAGTGGTTATTTTCGATTTTCAATTAGGCTTCTTTTGTTTCCTTTAAGCTTTCCCTTTTTGCATTGGTAGTGTCTCCTCCTCTGCTTGAGTCACAAGGCCTCTGGTGAAGTTGGCAGGTTCATTTTTGTTTGCTGCTCTTGAGCTTCAAGCTCATATTCAAATTCCTTCTTGTTGAAGGGTTTCTTTCCCTATGTACTTTTAATGACTCCCCTTTCACTGTCTGAGCTATCTCAATCTGACACTCCTCTTGTTTTATCATTCGGGCCACTGTACCACTTGAAGGACATAGAGGTGCTTTAATTAACCACTGTCCCTCTGTTATTACCTCAAGAGCACTGTTAGCATCATCAAAAAAGAATAGATAGTAGCTGTTAGGTAGATACTGTATGTGAGAGGGGAAAAGGCCACTACTTTCTCAGTTGGTTGCTATCCATCCCTTTAGGGAGGGTCTGGGACCATATATAACCCTATAACCACCTTATTCTGTAGCTGCCCAAACCAGGAGTCCAGATCCTGATTATTAATTGTTACTGCATCGCTTTGAAGATCCCCCCCTTGCCTTCGGCGACTTGAGGATGAAGGCCTAGAGCTTGCTTCATTGACACCCTTATCATTGATCCTTCAACATTATGGTTGAAGGATGTTTCCCTGATGGTCTGTCATCAATCACCCATACCCTTCCCTGAGGAGATATTTCATCTATTTTGTGCCCTTGCTCAGCATGACTAGGTAAAACATTCCGGGCTTGTTGTTGAATAACAGAAAAGGGGAGATTCATACCTTGGTACTGGGGGTTTGTAGGTCGATACAAGGGGTTGTAGTGCCTTTCATGATCAGGTATGCTTGTAATATTAGCATAGGTCTGCTGAACTGGGGCCATAGGGGCAAAGCTCATCTGAAGCTGCTGGGGGAATAGGCTATGGCTGAAGCTTTGATTTTCAATGCTGACTTCAGATTGTCGTGGAGAGGCCTGGCTCCTACCGTATTAGTGGGGAGAGGCACCAAAAGAGGGCCTAAGCTGATGGGATTAGTACATTAGGGAAGGAGGGAAACCTGTTTTGCAACGCTTCTTGAAGCACCATAGCTGTGTCCCCTTCCGTCGCAAGGAAAGAGGGCGACAACTCGTTAGACAAACACAAGGGGAAAGAGTGCAATGAAGAGGTTGAATGAATAGGGCACGGAATTCGAAGCAGACCATATGACCATCACCTCCCTATCACATCAGAGCTTGAAGCCTGCTTGTTTTGAAATCTCCTGATTTTCCTCTTTTTGACCTACATAAGAGCTTTGAACTCTCAGGACCCATTGTGGACCGTTGGATAAAAGCTTGTTGATTAGTGCCACCTGGCAAGTTAATGATGGAAAGCTTGTTTTATCCCTATTTCTTATAACAGAGGCATTTAACTGGGCAATGTCTTTTGGGTATGTAGGCCATTGTGAGAGATAGTTGGCATTTGTTTTCCTATCCTATTTTCTGTGTAGTATGTAGGCCATTTGTTTCTGGTTCTTCTAAATGACTTGAAGGGCTACTTTGCAAATATAGAAAGAAACAGTGAATGAGCGTCCTCGGTTTTTTTGGCCATGATGATCACAAGAAGATTTATAAATTTTCTCATGTAGGAAAATGGAGTGTTTTCCAGTGTTTTTCATACAATGCATAACATCATGAGCTTCTGCTCGGTACCTAGCTAGGTATGTGGTGCCTCCCTCACAGAAGCTCATGATGTTGAGGTAAGTCACAATGTGGGAATTATTGTAAGAATTTGTCCAAACTTCTTGTGGATGCAGGGGAACAATCTTTGGACAGAGAACAATCTGCTGAAGCGAAAGGTAGTTTTCTGTTACTTGGGAGTGGTGTGGCAGGTTCTGTGTTTTGATGCTCTTTGTGTGGTGGCATATAAATATATACAGATTGAAGAGGTGTTGCAAGCAAGTGGAGAGAATATTCCAACAAGTTGTGTGACTGCAAGTGGTGGGAGTGGTGCAAGTGGCAGTGACAATGGCAAATTACAAGTGCTGGACACCAAACTGAAGCTTGGATGAGTGAGTTTGCTGTTAGGTTCGCATCCATAGTGAGGAATATGCTCTACTTGAGAGAGAGATCCAAGCTCCATGGATACCTTCTTATCATGCAGGTATTTCCTTGAGGGCTTTTAGAAGAGAGAGAGAAAGTAGACTTTTAAGGTTTTGGTTTTTCATGTGGCCTCTCAAATACTGATCAATTACTTGGACCTGGTTGGTTGGAGGCGCATAATATTTGGTAGGATTACAATTTTCAAGTTAAAGAACGGTCCTTTTTTTAGTGTAAAGACGTAATTTGAAGGTTCACTTGGAGCCTTTTTTTGCGAGCACATACATCTGTTTACACACACACACACACACACACACACACACACATTTTTTTTGTAATGTCTACACACACACACACACACAAAATTCAAAGTGGCTACCTTGTGGATTCCACTTGTTTCTCCAAGGCTTTCTTTTATCGTCGAATTTAAAGGCGTCGGAGTGGACATACAGGTTGACGCCATAGTGGTTATCTAGAAAAGAATGGAACGTTGAGAAAGAGTTAGTGCCTAACAACACCAACTTGGGCGGTGGGGCATGCAAACATGGGATTTGCATTTTGCCCTTACATGACATTTGTTAAAATGTAAGTTTCATTCGTCCCCAACATGTATGGATTTCACGCTTTGCAAAAGGGTATCGGGTGTTGGAATTATTATACCTATATTGCCATACTATGTATTCGTCGAAGTTATACTTTCTAACAACAAAAGAAACTACAGAGAAGCCTGAATCAAGGCATAGTGGAAAAATTAGCTTTATACTGCAAGAACAAACTCCTCCACATTTCTACCCTCTACACATGTTTGTTTTCTTATTGCTCAGCTTCTCAAATGTTGATGCACTTAGAAAATCAAGGCAACAAAACATTAAAACCTGAGAAGTAAGTCAACAATGACTTCAGAATGCTCTTACTCATGTGCAAATAAGGCTAATTTAGTATAATCTTCCTTTTGTATACTGGTTTAAATGTCTGTTGGCTTGCATCTTTCTCCATGTCCACGTGTTGTCAAGTTTCTATTTAATGAAACTGAGTAGATGTAAGAAGAAATTTGAAAAATCAAGGGGGCGAGTGAGAAAAATAAGAATAGAACTTTCAAGTTTGAAGGAACAATCCCAAGAGGATCAAATGATCCCACATGCATGCGTGCACACATAGGTCTCAAGTAACGTGCAGTGCTCAGAAAAAACTTTTTTCCAAAAACTTGACAAACCTACGTATGCAAAACAATAGAGGTAAATTGACAAAATTTGAAGGTTTTTACACCAAATTACACTAATTTTTTCAAAATTTTGTAGGTTTTCCCACCTTCAAATATAAAATTTGGAGGTAAATTTCAAAATTTGTAGGTTCGATTACACTAAACCTAGGTTTTTTTCGAGCACTACTAACATGTCCACCTTCGGCTTTGCATTGAAGTCATGGTACATTCAACATGCATCACTCTTTTTATACTTTGGTATTATCATGTGCAATCAAGACTTTATTGATAATTCCCCTATATAGCAAAGACATCCATGGAAGAATGGAGATTGCATATGTGAGGAACTAGAGCAAATGAGGATTACCAATGCCAACCACTTCAACCATTTCTTCACCTATTTTGCGAGCAATGTTGTACAGCCTTGAGACCATCTTGTGACAATGTGAATGATGTTATACTTCCCTTTGCTAGACTGAGCTCTATTAAGGTTCACTTTGTCATTTGAGATCTCTTGAAATTTACTTTACTTAGTTTTTTTAGTGTGTGAATGGACAATGCTCGAGCAAACCATGCTTTTTCGGAAGATGTGAAAGAGCTTTGTTCCCTACTTGCAGCGTAGAGCTCTCGAGTGTACAAGCTCTCAAGCTCAAGCTTTCCTTAGCTTTTGTGCTTATGCATGCTTGTTCTATGGTTGTATTGATGAAGGGTTACTTGTGAGTATGCATCCGCATGCTCTTGCTCTATGATGAGTCCATGCTCTCTTTTTCTTTACTTCCTAATCTATGAACGTGTTTGTTTGATTCTATGTGCATGTGCTTGTGTACGTTTAGAGAGGTGATCTCTCCATTGTGTGGGTATTTATGTGTTTTGAGAGTGTGAATGTGCATTTTATGCTCGATTGAGGGGTGTGTGTGTGTGTGTGTGTGTGTGTGTGTGTACATGCTTTGTAAAGGGACCGTGTAGATTGTAGCTCAAGTAACCAATTGTCAAGAAGCATTAGCCTACCCAAATGGAAATCCACACCCACATTGATGTAATTACAATACTTAGCCATAGATTTAGGTTCCATTTCTTGCAAAATGAATCGAATTGGAGTAGGGATTATAGTGTGAATCACCTTTTGTGTACATAAGAGTTGCTATTACTCATACATTTGCAAAATAACCATGTTTTCACATGTGAATTGTTGCTTGTAGGAGTAGGCTTTCGTGTAAGTTAGTACTAATTTTAGTTTAAAAAATTACATTTGGTGCATTCTTCATAGAAAACCTATAAAAATTTGTATTATACATGTTGCATTTTGATTCTCGTTTGTGATATAAAAGTTTTTAGTTTGCATTTTTATTTCAATTTGACATTTTCCATGGAGCAATCAATTGGGCAAGGATTTCCCTATGATTTATACAATCTAAAGATTTTTTTTATTTTGAAGCTATTTTTAGAGTACTTTTAGAGGCTTAGGAATGCTTTGTCCATCCAAAGCCCCATTATTTCCACCACGACAATTCCAAGGCCCTACTATTCTCTTGGCCAACACCCTTGCCATCTTAGAATGTCCCCTTTGTAGTTAGGTTGGTTGCACATTGTTGTGTTCACCAGCTATTTCAAAAACTAGGGCCTATGAGAGCAAAACACATCAGAGATGGCTAGTTAGATGCTTAGACACAACTAACTTTCTGTACCGCACACCTTATCCTTGTTGGACTCTACCCTAAATTAGGGAGGGTTTTGGACAGTGATGTGAGGTTGCATAAATATGGGTGTCCCTTCCTTGATGGTGTTATCTAATGAGAGTGGGAAATTAAATTTTAAGCTCATTTTCCTCCTAGGCTTTCTCTCAATATTGTGTAATGCAGCTTGTAGTAGCCTTGTCATGCAAAGATGTAGTAGCGCCATGGTCTGGTTAGGCATGAAAATCAAATATATCTATGTGTAGACACCCTTAGTGAAGGTGTATGAGGTTCGACCTATGGGCCTTGTCATCCCTCCATGCTAACTACCTACTGCTCCATCATCATGCTCGTGTGTGGGCCAAGGTTGTGTGTTGTCGATGGTCAACGATAAGGAAAATGACCTATGAAGTTTAGCAAGCATTCCTTTTGGCGCCCCGTGGTTTATGGGGCGTGATCCTCGAAGGATGATTGCTCAGGAGTGGTTGGAGCAAAAGGAATTGCATAATGAGGGTCTTTTCATAGGAGATGAGCACATTCTCAATAGTGTTTGAGTTGGCTTATTAAAGAGATCGAAAATCAACCACCTCTTAAATTCAATGCAAATATTCAAGAATGTGGCAAGCTTGGTGTGGGACCATCTTACCAGAAAGAAGGAAATGCTTGGTAGAAGGGTGGATTTGAGAGATGTTAACAAGATGAAGAATTATTGGACATGCACATGTGTGGATGGGTTGGGAAAGCTGCCTCAAGCCCCTTGGGTTTTTACTACAGAATAAGAATGCAAAATCAAAGAGATCATACCCATTGGATTGAAGCCCACAATTGGCATAATATGTGTTGGTTTGTCTTGGAAGAATGTGTCAATAAACTAGGTTTGATTGCATGTGCAATGACAAACATGAAACTTGTTTGTAGTTTATTTTTCCCTTTGCCATTGATGGCTCTCTCAATAAGTAGTCGCACTACCATATACAAGCTTGCAATGTTGGTCCATTGGATTTTGCAAAAGGGAATCAACATGGCCTCGATATCTTCCATGAAGCAGAATGCAATAGAAGTAATTTGTATGCTTAAAATGCACTTCCCCACCTCTATGCTTACCATTCAAGCGTGTCTTCTAGTGCATATAATCATATGGTGGAAATAGCAAGGACCATGCCTTCCACATGGATATTCTTCCTAGAGCGCCTTATGACGTTGCTAAAGGGATTTTTACATCAAAGGACACACCAGAGAGAAGCATGGCCACTGGTTTGTTGATTTCAAAGTCACTAGTGCACATTGGATCTCAAGGTTTGAGCATGATGATACATTATAAAAAATAGTGGATGATGAGCAGAAAAACAAAATGAGAATGGAAAAGATCAATAGATTTTGTATAAAAATGTAGAATGGATTACAAAGGGCTTAATGTGGAGACATTTAATGTACAATGGTCTAAAATAAACATGGAGGGATATGATGCATTAGTGCGTATAGGAGAGTTGGGATTTCTTGAGGTTGACTCGGAGAAAGACGAAGCACCTTGGTGACACGTTCATCCTTATTGAGAATTGCAAACAGGTCATCAATTGTGAAAGGTGACTGCAAGTGATCTTATAAATAGCAAACGTTCTTTGCAGATGATTTTTTATGTCATTGAGGTTAAGATGTTGGTATATCATTCAGGTTGCCTCTCAAAGTGCACAAGTCTATGAGGGCTAAAATCTTCCAATTGATGCTAGAGAAAAATGTAGGCATTATGGAAGACACCCAAGAAAGAATGCTCAAAGCAAAAGCTGTCAACATCGCCACGGATATCATCATGATAGGAGGAACATAGAGGGCAGGAAAGTAGATGATCTCTGGGATGAGGGTGTCAATGTCTCTCTATAAGGAGAGCTCTTCATAGATATAAGGATTTACACTAAATTGTGCAAAGATGAGATGGAGGCTTCTTGAAGCCAATTCGATGTATTTCAAAAAAATTGCATCTAGCGGAACTAGACATATTCTGGTGCAATGAAAGCGTATCTTGTTTGTTTTTGTATTTTTTTTTTGTGATTCCTAAGTTGAATTTGAAAGGTTCTATCATTGATTATAAAGTGCATTTATCCTTAGTGCTCACAACCATCCCCATCAAGGAGAACATCCTCATAGTGCTCTGATTCTTTGATGTTCCAACGTGATGGAGGATGCTATGGAGATGGTGTCACCAATGCCATGTCCTCACCATGAAACCAAAGAGAGCCTAGGCCCTCGCCAACTTGCCGACTCCATATCTAGCACAACGTCCCCATCCACTCCACAATTTCTACAACCATCATACACCCCTTATGGAATCTCCACCCTATGGAGACACCACGTGAGACCCTTGGTAAGACTCCCATGCAAGCCCCTCACTGCTTTCACATAGAGTGCTCAGAGGATTCTTCTTACGTCATACATTTGTAGTCAATTGATATATATATATTGGGCGGATGAGGCTGGAAAATTTGTGCTTACCCACATGCACAAGCTTAGTGGCAAGATCTTTACAGGCACAACTTTACGAGGAAATGAAGCCAACCAAATTGACAGATGAAAGAAGGAGTGAGTGATGTCTATCCTTCATGTTGAGTTCCCCGTGGCTTCCCACACTGACGGCTCTTCTTCATGCAGAGTTCCCGTGGCTTCCCACATTGACGGCTTCTCCACCACGGAGATAATGGAGAGGATGCAAGACTTCATGTCGCAAACATATTTAAATTCTCGTCGGGCTTGGCAAGCCAAGTTGGCTTGACTATAAGTTTTTCAAGGAAGAGAATTGTGAGACTCTTAAACTATTGCAACGACAAGGGATGCCATGAGGGCGTGAGTGGAGGCAAGGTCTTTGCATCACCCTGTGGAGGGGCGGTTGGCTTGTAAGTATTATTTCATAACTTACTTTTTTCAATGTTTGTGAGATTGATAATTGCTCTTTTTTTTTGTGTGCAAAACTCACAATTGTGAGTGGATAGTATTAAGAACATCAGAAATATGCACCAACCTCGAGCTCAGACCGAGCTTTGAGGGTCAAAGGATTACAAGTTCTCTGCTTGACAAAGAAACCACAACTACTCCTAGGCTTTACTTATTACAAGATGTCATTATTACATGTATTGTTCTAGACCAGTCCTCTGAGGCTTGTTTACCTCCGATCATGTGGATCGTCACTCTGCTCTCTTGTATGATTTCACAACAGCTTGGCACAGCCAGATCCCCCTCAAACACCCGGCGGTTCCTTGCTTGCCAAATATGGTGAAAGAAGTAGTACCTGATTATTTGTATGCAGACAAGCAGAGCAGGACTTCCCAACCTGTTACTACCAAAGAACAAATCAGTCTTGAAGAACTTAATTTGCCATGTCCTTTGAATCCACTTGCATATTTTCCTAGCCATGCCACTGATTGCCTTGCATCCCATGAAAAGGTGGGCTAGGTCTTCACTAGCTATTCTACACCCCGAGCACCGATCGGACCCGATTCCTCTTTCTTGTATCTTTACGCCCGTCGCGGCAGAGCACCCCACGTCACTTTCCACAGAAATATCTTCATATACTGAGGCCACCTTGGCTTCCAGATGTTCTCCATGACTCCCTCCCACCGTTTTTCCATCCAGTGCCTCTTCCATAATTTGTTGAGGGGGCTACACAAATTAGCCTCGTACATTAATGCATGGTAAATGCCTTTAGAATGTGGTTTCCAAAAGAGGCTACTTCCAGGCCATCTCCAAGCGTCCCATTCAAATTTGGATTCACAAATTGGCATCGCCACTTTCTCAAGCTCTTTCATCACCCTGCAGACTATAAGATCTCAAAGCCATTCAGTTGAAATTGGATTGCCATCCCAGAATTGCTAGTCGAGCGAGCCCCTTATTATTCACATTTCTGGCCATTTCTATCCAAAGTGGGCTTTGCGGCGGCCCCAATATTATAGAAAGCCACAGGGACCAGTGCAAAATGGAGTTCTTAAAGTATCTGGTTGCTTCCCCCCATTCCAAAACCTCAGCTGCTCTTTTGCACTTCCTCATTAGCTCCCTTGAGAGTCCACCAAATCTAAGATAAGACCACTTCGGGGCGAGAAGTTTATCGTGCATCACAACCCCCTTCCACTTTCCCCCTTTTGATCCCAGTTTTACTGCATCAAGCATTTCCTTGGTCATGATAGCCCAAGCTTGGTCCTGTTTAACCAATGAGACCATAAATTTGGCACAAAGGGCTTCAGCATGGGATACAGGGTTAAGAATGCCGAGCCCTCCTTGGTCTACCGGCCGAGCAACTACCTCCCATCTAGCCCAGTGCCATGGCCGGGAGGTTTTCGTGTTGTTCTTCCAAAGAAACCTTTTCACTGGTTTTAAGAATTCTTTCCAGTTACACTTAGCCATCTTGAGCACGGGGCTGAGGAAAGCAATATACGGGATCATAAAAGCATTAATCACTCTAATCCGGCTTTGGAAGGGGAGGAGAACAAACTCCCATCTTCTCATTTTTGAGCTTATTTTGTCAAGGACCCATTGAAATCTTTGCCTGTGTGTTACGTCCACCCCTACGGGGGCTCTAAGGTGTCTGAATACACTCCCTTTTGAGATAATCTCTCCTGTCCAGACTGCAGGGTCAAAGAGTCGTTCTCCAACAGGGAGATAAGCCTTGACTTCTCTATATTGCACTTGGATCCCTGATAATTGCTCATTTTAATATTTTGGTTGCAATTAATGCTTGAAATAACACTCTTGTACTAGAAGGGGACCCGTCAAAGTTTGAGGAGGTGTATGGCATAAAGAGACTCCTACATTTGCTTATCTACAAGTTGACAACACAAGGCGGAGAGGCGAGCTATTCCATCTTTAAACATAGGTTATGTTTTTGGTTGTTTTTTTGTGGTATTATTGTTCTCTAACTATTGTTTGTTAACTCTTCTTGTTTGCAATCACCATTACGGGAGGAAATATTGTGAGATGAGCTATTGTTTTCTGATTAGCATGCCATGCAATTTTATGTAGATTTTATATGTCCATGTACTTATTTGAGATGACAATATTGTCCATTTTGTAAGAAAACTATTTTCTTCCAATCTACATAAGGTTTTTGCAACTTTTGAGCGTGTTTTTGCATGCAATGTATTGTATCGAGCATCATTTTGGTTGTACAATTTCAAAGTAATAAAATAGAAAAGTTATATGAAGTGTCATTCTTGTAATTCTCTCATTTTGTGTTTTTAACTTATGTTTCGTGAGCATTTATATCAAAGTGTAATCTTTGTCAATTAACTTGGTGAGACATGGGCTCAATTACACTATCTGATGGGAATCTTTGCCACCAAAAACCTTTTTCGGTAAGGCCATCAGTTTTTCTGGTTCTGCAACACTGGTTTTAGAGTCCCTTTCATAGTTAGTATCTATTGTTGTCCCTGTTAGCATCGGTATTAATAGTCGATATAAACCAACAGTGATACCAATGCTAATAGCGATGATGATACTGACACTTTGATGCAAACAATTTTTTTGACACTAATACCAATGAGGGGGACATAAAACGTTGTGTTCAAATGTGTCGGCATTTGTGTCTATAGCATGAAACCTCTCTTGTAGTGGCCTCCTCTCCATCCAATTTTTGTGCCATGTGGGTTGGTCACCCAATACTATGCACGTCCCAATCTTTGAGAGAGCAGAAACTCCCTCTAATGGTTTTGGTTGATGTGGATTTAGCCTCTAAGTCAATCCTATGTTGCAAAGGTAATGTTTTCCTAATGAGATATAGTAGTAGCCACTTTCTCTTTATCCTTCCTAGTTTGTGTAACTTGGCTTTGTTGTTCCTAGTATTTCAAAAGTTGGCCTTGGTTATGTTGCTATGCATATTTAAGGTGGTTCTTGTTAATTTTGGTCTCCTCAACTTCTTTATCTTCATTCTTGTCTTCTTTTTGGACCCTATCATCATCTTTATCTTTGTCCTCATCATATTCACAATCCTTATTGTAATATATCCCTTCATAATCTTTGTCATTTTGGTCTTCCTCCACCTTGTCCTTTGACCCTTTAGCGGTCTTCCATAGTGGTTTGCTCCATGGAGGTGGATGGAACACTCTATTGCTCTATCTAATGGTGTTCTTGATGCTACTCTTGAGAAGTGGCTGATTGTGAAGATGGTGGATATCGCACTCTCGTGTCTTGTTCTTGTGTTTCTTTGTTAGCACTCTCCCTTTCTTCTTCCTCTTTTTGTAACCTATCTTCTTCCTCATTTTGAGCATGTTCTCTTTGTTAGCTAGTGGCTTCCTCTTATTGTCTTGGAGCTTCTCCCTCTCGCTCCTTTTCTTGGTGTGCTTGAAGAAGACTTTCTCACTTGATCTAGAGCCGTTCTTGTGCCTGTTTCTTGCCTTCTTCTTCATACCTTAGCACCTACTACCTTTAACTAGTTTTTCTTTTGTAGCTCTTATACCTTTTGGATTATCATGAGCTCTCATGTTTGCTAGGACGTTTTTTTAGTTCCCCTCTACTTGCTTCATCCTTCTCTTCTCAACTTCTTGTTGGTCTTTCTTAAGACTTTTCCTAATATGCGTCGTGGGGATTGTATCCCTCGAAGCAGCCTTAAGATGTCATTCTTGCTCTTCGTATTCTTCTTTGTTAGAGGAGAATTTTTTAGTCTTTGTATCATTTTCATCTTCTCCTCTAGCAGTTTTTGGCATGGGCTTTTGCTTCTTGACTCATCTTTTAATACCATTGCTACTTGCTTTCATGGATCCAATCTTTGGTAGTTTATCATTGGTCAATAGTGGCTAGTAGCTCCTTCATTCTACTTAGAACAAAACAAGTTATCCTTGTAATTATAGCTCTACTACTCATGTAGAAATGCTTTTAAGCCTCCTTAGGCCCTTCATATTCTATGAGGTCATGTAGAATTACCTTTGGCAAATTGCAAGGGTATAGCTTATTCCACTCTTTGATCTTAGTCATGGTATGGACCACCTTGCAATTTGAGATAGTGTATCTCTAGCTAGATTTCCCAATGCCAAGTGTTGAGGATACAACCTTAAGGAAGCAAAGTCTCCTTATGCACAAGACCCTTAAATATGCATCTCTTTGCAAGAGAAAGGTTGCCCTTTTTTCAACCTTGTTCAATTTAGTGAAAAAAACGAGCTTTAACTTGGAAATCTTCATCCACAACACCTCCTTTGGATTGGTATTGCCCTAAAAAATTCATAATCGGTCAAAGATCTATAAGTTACTTTCTAAGGAAAAACGCCCTAGATATTTTGCAATTCAACCATTTTAGAGATGTCAAATACACAAAAAAATTATTTCCATTGCAATCTTCATATGTTTCTTCATTATCTTCTCAGTTGCTTCCATGATACCTAAAGATCCTGTTAGGGTTCAGGCCAACTGGTCAGACACCCATCACATTGACCATACTAACCTTACCTATTCTTTTGATAATGGAGCAATAAGGAGTAGTGAGGTAATTCATAACCCTCAGTGAGAGCTCCACCCACATCGTGGTCTCTCTCTCTCTCTCTCTCTCTCTCTATACACACGCATTGCATTCGTGCACTCTTTGTTAGGGTAAACCCAACTTGAGGCACCACATGGGAATTCCCTCTAGCCACCTAGGAAAGATAAATGATGACATGGCTTAGTGCTTTACAATCATTGGCTAGAGTGGTTGCATCCTCTACTGGCACTCGTTGATGCATCATTGGCCCACCTCGACATCTGCAAACGATTCACCTCATTACTGAAGACCCCGGCATTGCAATGCTTTCAAGTTGCAATGCTAATCATTTGATGCTCACCAATACCCCTCAAAACCTCATTAGCCTTCTGCCACGCTTGCTACTCATTGCTTTGGTGGTGGTCAAGTCCCATCATCAACAATTTCCATCATCTATAGTGCTATCCTTGGCGGGGCCGCAAAGTGGTACTATTATTGTCTTATACCCTACACGAGTTTCCCAAAACTACTCTATCACTGTTATTCTTGCTACTTTCTTTGCCCTGAGAAATTGAGAAATTGCTGCTCTGCTACGCCATCATCACCATCCCCGATTACCCTACTCGGTGCGCACCTACCAGTCGTCCTAGGCATTAAAAGCCTCCAAATTGTGAAGTTGTTGAATCAACTCACCCTTGAGCCCCTTTGCAGCAAAGTGTGCTATTAACACGAAAGACCTATATGAAACTACTTGCTATTGAGCCGAACTTTGGCATCAACACATCAGCTGTAACCTACTTAGCCCACACCTTGCTTGTCAAAAGCTTGTAAAACTCCTTGGCCAGATATATATTAAATTTGAAATTCAAGCAGTCATTCCCACGCCTTAACCCCTTAGCCTTTAGAGGCTTTTCTCACCACAGCCTGCATATCTAGCAAAGCTTCCCCATTGTTAGCCAAAGGCCTTGCAAGGTTTAGTTCCCGCCGCGAGGGAGAAAGGGAAAGAAAACATCATAGGGGAAACACACAATCTCAAAACAAAGGATAAAGATTTTTTTTCTTCTTTAGTTTGAGGAGAGGCTTCACCCCAGTGAAGACCCAGTGAAGAGGTGCTTCACAGAAGAAGATTAACTTCACAATATCTTCCCTTGTAAAAGTCCCATTTTCAAAATGTATGTACTACATGTGCAGAAAGGCACTTTACACGGGTTTAGACACTACCTACACACTGAGTGTATGGTAAGACCTCCCATCATTATGAGCCCACACACAACCACACACATAAATTACAATGTATGTGTGTTTAATATTGTTAGCCAAGAAGGCTGCATCCTAGCAAGGACGGCGGACCAACAAAAATCAAGAAATCAAACCACAAATGATGACAACAAAATAAAGGTGAAGATAAGGAAAAAAACAACAATAGATGGCGACGACAAAAAAATGAACACACTTTTGACGAGGATACGCATGCGGACCTCTTCACACATAAATGTACGAATATAATTTGTGTACTACCTAGGTCACTAATGAACCTACTATGTCTCAATTGTGAACCATAGCGATGAATCCGGTAGAGAACCGCTATGATGTATCATGGGACATTGAACAATGGTCGTTGAATCCATTGAGAATCGCCATGATGTATCCAATTGAGAACAGTGATGTGTTAAATCCAGTGAGAACCGTCATAATGTATCAGGTAGATGAATCATGTTAGCCTAGGAGTACGCTCTGACATAACACATGAACCAAAACAAATGAAATATTTGTAAAAACCCAAAGTTTGGCTTAAGGGGGTGATTGTTAGGGTAATTAGCCCAACTGGAGGCACGACATGGGAATGCTCTCTAGCCACCTAAGAAAGATAAATGATGACATCGATGCAACCTCTCTAGCCAATGATTGTAAAGCACTAAGCCTATTTGAGAGGCTATTTTCTAATCAATATTTGCACTTTGAGCTATCATCATTGTGTCTATAGTGTACCTTTATGATTTTGCCCTAAGTTATAGCCTAACCCTAATCTCCATTGCTCTAACCCTACCCTAACATCATGGTGAGCTTAAGGCTTCATCCACTATAGTCTAGCTCACTGATGATGCTTAGGGTAGAGCACGCTTCTGCTCTTCAATTTGTAACACTCTTTAAATGGTATCAGAGCGCATGGCGATCTCGCAGAGAGCATGGTGGTGTCAAGAGCTTCGAGTCAGTAGCTTGCTTGCTCTTGACAATGGAGAGATAAGAAAGCTTGGAATCTTTGTGAGAATGCAATGGGAGCTTGTGAGATCAGCTAAGAGTGATGTATGCTCTTTTGTTGGTTTATGCATTGTTTTTGGCTCACTTTTTCTTGGGACTTTGATCTCCGTATAGAGGAGACTGCTAGATTTTTCTCGCAAGTCCTCTAGTGTTCTTACTGCACTCTTTTGCATTGACATGGTAGTGATGGCTTTTGGTTGAGATTTTGATATCTAAACAAAGAGACTTTGCCAAAATTTTTGCAAAAAAATTTCCATAAATTTCTAGTCTCACTCTCTTGCATTTGCTCTTGTCAGTCATAGCTGGAACTCTTGAGAAAGAAGAGTATTATATCAAGAAGTTTGATGGCACACTCTTCACGATATAGAAGCATCGTATGCTTGATGTCTTGGTCAATAAGGGCCTTGTAATGCCATTGAAAGAGCATAAAGAGGGTATTTACACTGATGATGAGTGGGAGAAGCTTGATGCTCGTGCTATGGCGACCATTTGCCTACACCTTGGTGAGTTCATTTTCTTTACAATTATGAGCAAGCCTACTACAAAGGAATTATGGGAGTCTTTATGCTAAGCTTGGGATGAAATAGTGCATCAAACAATGTTTTTTTAATGAAGAAGCTTATATGCTTGAATATGAAACTGGGTAGCAGTGTCATTTCACATTTGAACAAGTGCAATAGTGTTTTCACACAGTTGTTCTAAAGGGCTGAATTTCCATGATGAAATGAAAGCCATTTTCTTGTTTAACACTGCCATTAGTAACTATGCCCCTTAGGGCAAGCTTGTTTTCAATGACGTTACTAGTGGTTTGCTCACGAAAGAGATTCCATGTCAATCTCTTGACACTAGTGGGCATGGTGATGCATATATGGCAAGCGGAAGTAGCCACAAAAACCATCAATGGCAAAGAGGTCGTGGTCACAATCACGGTCATTCTCAAGATTGCAAGAATATGCAAGGCAAGAGTCATGCACGTGACACAAGGAACATTGAATGCTACCATTGTCACAAGAAAGGACACATGAAGAAAGATTTCCATTTATTGCAAAGAGAAAAGGGTAAAGCCATTGTTGTAAATCCTGCAACTTCTAAAAGTAGTGTGAAGATAGAGGAGCTCAATGTCATTGAGTCTCCACATATTCATGTTGTTCTTGACGTGCGCATGCGCCAGATATACTAGTTTTTACTTCTAATTTGAGTTCGGAGGAGTCATTAGCTCTCGAAAAATGTTATGCACAAAATTGGATCATTGACTCAAGTTCTAGTTTTCATGTTACTCCTCAGAAGGAGTGGTTCTCTAGGTATGCTTCTACACATGGTTGTATTAAGCTGAGTGATTCTCATCAGCTTGAGATATGTGGCATTGGAGATGTGAAGTTATGTATGCATAATTTTGTTGAGTTTATGTTGCAAGGTGTTAGACATGTGCCAAAGCTAACTAAGAGTTTGGTTTCAATAGGATAGCTTGATGATTTAAGCTATACTACAATTTTTGGCAATGATTCCTACATAGTAAAAAAAGGTAACTTGGTCATGCTCAAAGGCCAAAATTCTGGCTCATTATATTCCTTGTATGTCTCTTTTGTAAAAGAGAACTCTATCTATGTAGCTGAGCTGCCTTCTACTAAGTTGTGGCATAGCCAGCTTAGTCATATGATTCAAAAGGGAATAAAGCAATTACAACATTTTAGCTATATCCTTGTGTTGAACTATTCTGATTTCAGTTTGTATGAGCATTGCATATATAGGAAATAGACTAGGCTTATCACTTTGCCATTGGATAGAAAGTTAGGGAATCCTCTAGATTTAGTGATCTATGTGGACCTATGCCGCATAAGTCTCTTAGGGAACCATTATATATCTTGACTTTCATAGAAGACTCTACTTAAAAGGTGTGGATCTACCTCTTAAAGAGGAAAGACGAATCCTTTACTGTTTTCCAAAAGAACCTATCAGGCAAGAAGTTGATTTGGAACATATTTCTGCAAGAAGCAAAGCTAAAGCAAATATAGCATTGGAAGTAGTAGATTCAGTCCCAGAGAAACATGTTTTTGGTAGCCTAGCAGAGGTAGTTAATGAATTTTATGTTAAATGGATGAAAATTTTCCAAAAATTGCTTGCATGGCAATCACCTCCAGAAGTGCTTCTAGTGACGATAGAGATTTTGTAGCAAGTGTTTCAAAGGCTAGTGACCTCGGCATGGGTTGTACTTGAGGAGCTCAAGATGAACCTTTGAAGGGTGTTAATGGATTTCTTAGCATCATGGAAGCATGTGAAGCCAAATAGATCAACAAGCTTACTAAAGATGATTGCATGTCCCTTCCATGCTATCTATGGCACATTTACCTCAAGAGTTTTGGGAAGAGGCTACTATGATAGTTGTGCATATAATCAATAGGTCACCCAATACACCATTGAACTAAAAGATTTTGCAGAAGATGTGGACATACAAGAGGCCTAATTATGATAGATTATGTAGTGAGTGTTGCTTCTTGCCACTCTGGTCCACCCCACATCACATGTTCTCTCTCTCTCTCTCTCTCTCTCTCTCTCTCTCTCTCTCTCTCTCTCTCTCTCTCTCTCTCTCTCTCTCTCTCTCTCTCTCTCTCTCTCTCTCTCTCCCCCCTTCTCGCTCTCCGTACACACACCCAAACTCGGACTTATGTCATCCGGAGGTATATCCTAGGCTTTTGGCACGTTTCAAACACGCTGGTCATATCAAAATTTTAAAATTTTGAGCGTTAAATTTTTTGCAACAACCTACAACAATCTTGATTTATAGAAGCTTGGCAGTTTGGATTCCTACATTGCAAATAATTATGCAATTTGAGTCTCTGGCTATGTATGCCACATTGAGGTGCTAATTGAGAGAGAATTTACCTCACATTTGTGTGTGCAAGTCATTCTTTGGGTGTGACTTTTGGAATGTTAGACACTCAGATGCGGTTTTGTACACATTGTGATTGTGTGGGTCATTTCAAAGAGTGTTTTCTTAGCACGATTTTGTGCGGTTATATCATGTATGCATATGTAGATACGGATTGAGATTATTACAACTCATAAGTAATAGATTCACATGTATACAAGTGTTTTGGGTAGGTGGAGTTGTCTATAGAGCTACTCGTGAGGGAGTGAGCTAGTTTGCCAAGTTTTTGGCATACCACAAGTGGATCTGTTTACTAAGACACCGAGTATCTATTTTCATGCAATTTTGGTGATATTTTTTGAGTTTTTACGAGTTTTTCCCATATTCTCGCCATGTTTTATGTGTATCTACAATTTTACCCTCTGATGGTTTAGTGGTCAAGTTTGACTCCCACTTTGACAAGTTTTGTCAGCTTGGACATAGTTTAGTGTTCTTGTATCCACTCTTACAAGAGTGAGGATTGCATATGCTCGTGTGGCTACAGACAGATAGTCACAGGCTTTACAAGTTCTACATATTTTTTTGTAGACTTTTGTAGGGAGCTATCTTGTGGGATGCGTTTTGAACGCGTTTTCTCACTACTTGTGTATATGGTTATGTGCTTTACGCTCGGTTGAGTTGCTTGTCCTATATTGTATGCTTGCAGATCTATATGCAAGCTTTGAATTTGATGTGATTGATCATGGTTTTCATGATTGTGTAGTGATCAAGTGATCTCCCACTATGTTGCCAGTTTGGCATGGTTTATGGTTGAGTTTGATAGCTCGCTATACTTTGTTTCTTGGCATCGATATAGTAGACATGTGTGACAATTCAGAGTCAACAGTCTTGACTCGTGTTGAGAGAGCGGTTTCATAGTTGCCGATACTTGCATTGTTGGAGTTGAGGTCACACAAATCACATTAGACGTCGTTGTTTCAGACATTTGAGACAGTGGTGAAGATGTATGCATGATGCAAATGAGGTTTTGACACATGCTAGAGAAATGGCTTCATATGCCAGTGACAGTGATGTCATGTTTGCCTTTAGCATTCCTCCTACTTACAAGTCTTCAACAAGCGATGACACTTCTCCGCAATGGTTGCTAGATGAAGATGCAATTTCCACATCACACCACATAATGAGGGATTCAACACATTCTCTACCAGGAGCTTTGGTTGTGTGCACTTGGACAATGGTTCAACATATGTGTTACGGCATTAGCCGCACATGCAGTCCTGCGGTCCTGCGGAGGTCTGGACACCGCGGATCAGGAGTCATGCGGTATGTGGTGGTAGTAGCGGCAGTTCTTCACGGGATATCATGGGAAAGGAGTGTGTGCATCGTTCCCGATCTGCGCTGGAGCAGCGGTTGTATATGGAGGGGCATACCTGTATTTTGATGCAACTTAACCAATCTCTATGATATTCATGGCATCTACTGTTGTAACTCTAAGTCTGGAATATACATGAATGAAGCAAGAGGTGTTCTGTGCCTGTGTACTGTGTACTTCCTTCTCTTGTCATTCTATATGTTGATGTTCATATAATGTAGTTGCGGGTAATCATTCCCGTAATGCCTATTGCTCCAGTGCGGGCAATAGCCATTACATCTGGCGACCACGATGGGATACGAACCCACGACCTTTGGACAACGCAGAGATGATGATTATGGAGAGTGGCTCTGCTCCCTAGAGACACATGTAGAGATGATGATTATGGAGTTCTTGGATATGCTTATGCTAGATGCTGATATGGTTATGCCAAGACATGTAGAGCATGGTACGATGGATGTAGGGATAGTTGCAATGTTAAGCACCCCTGATTCATCACATCCATTTGTCTCTAGTCCTGATGGTACAAGGATTGCACATAGCACAAAGGAGGCTAGGACAACCAGGTTTGCACAAATTTTGTCAACATTTGGGCGTCTCATTTACAACCTACTAGTGTTGAGCCCCTAGTTAGCATCTACAGTGGAAGCATTTGTAGTAAGGATTGTCAATCGTACGATGACAAACACTAGGATGTCTCATTGTGGAGCTTTGGAGACCATATAGAGTTGTGTATGGGATTTTACATGTAGGATCTAGCATGGATACGCACGCTCACCAATATGGTGCATGTAGGTCGAGAGAGCGTGCTAGTGGGTGTAGGTTGAGAGAGTCTCTCACCTAGTTTGTTGTACATGCTAGTAGTTTAGCTAGTATCACCCGCTTTTGGCACATTTGCCTTTACATGGGAGGTTGTTGAAATAAATGCAATGTGCCTTTGCCCGAGGTCAGACGTCCGGTGTCTGGTCGTCCACTAACTCTACTAACTTACTGACTTGTTCTTTATACATAGAAGAATAAGGAGTGAGTTTTGCTTTTTGCCACTCTACTCCACCCCACACCGTGCTCTCTCTCTCTCTCTCTCTCTCTCTCTCTCTCTCTCTCTCTCTCTCTCTCTTCTCGTCCTTCTAGCTCTCCATACATGCATCACATACGTGCACTTCAACAAGAAGATCCCACGCCTAAGTATAAGGCTAGAGTGGTTGGTTACATTTTGTCTTGTGCTTAGACTAGTAGCCATTGAGGACAGGGAATTTGTCCAGTTGGACATGAAGACGGATTTCCTTCATGGGTATCTTGATCAAGATGTCTACATGAAATAGCCAAAGGGTTTTGAAGTCAAACCTAAAAAACCTACAAGGTCAAAACTAGTGCGTAGATTGCATAAGGCATTGTATGATATAAATCAAGGCTCAAGGCAATGGTACATGAGTTTTGACAAGTACATGCAGTCCCAAGGGTATGTAAGGAGCCAACAAGATCAATGCTTGTATACTAGGCAATTGAACGATGGTTTATTTAGCATCTTGATACTCCATATTGATGATACGCTCATTGCTCGGAAGTCTAAAGATGAGATTTTCATTTTGAAAAAGTCACTTAATGTGCATTTTTCTATGAAGGATTTGGGAGATGCAGGTCACTTTCTTGGTATGCATATCAAGAAAGATTCAAAATGTGGAATACTAGAGTTGTCTCAAAAAACATATATCCACAAGGTCTTGCACCATTTTAATATTTAGGGGGGGAAGACATTGAGTACCCCAATACATGCATATATATAAAAAACCTAGCAAGAATGATGCCCTCAATTCTAATGCTGAGAATTTTTCTTTGCCAAGGTGCCATATTCTTTAGTATTTTGCAATCTTCTATATGCCATGATAGCCATGAGACCTGGCATTGCATTTGCAATAGGAGTGGTTAGCCGCTTTGTAAAAAATCTTGATAGAAAATACTGGGAAGCAATGAAGCAAATTTTGAGATATGTAAACGTATGGTAGGCAAGTGCTTGTGCTTTGGGAATAGTGATGTATCCATTGTGGGTTACACGGATGCGGATTATGCACGTTATGTGGATACATCTAGCTATGTTATTTTGTTTGCTGGAGCAATTTTGTCTTGGAGATCATGTCTCTAGAGTTGTACGTCATCTTCAACCATAGAGGTAGAGTTTGTGATAGTTTCTAATGCTAGCAAGGAAACTGCATGGTTAGCTCACCTAGTGGGAGATCTTGGCATTACTCAGGCTCTAGTGTTGCATTGTGATAGTCAAAGTGCGATTATGTTAGCAAGGAACCCTGTCTTTTACTCTCATAGAAGTCCGTTATCATGTGGTATGTGACATATTGGCTAGCAAGCCCATTGAGCTAGGCAAGGTTCATACAGATGACAACCCTGCAAATGCTCTCTCATGGAAATGATGGGTGTAAGGTGAAGCCATAGGATTGCTTCACAATTGTGCAGGTTGTACATACATAGGCCACTTGGGCCATATTGGCCTTCAAGTGGGAGATTGTTAGGGATCATGCCATTGGCCGAGCACCCATTACAATGACCATACATAGGTTGTACATACATAGGCCACTAGGGCCACATTGGCCTTCAAGTGGGAGATTGTTAGGGTTCATGCCAATTGGCTGAACACCCATCACAATGATGGGCCACATTGGCCTTCAAGTGGGAGATTGTTAGGGTTCATGCCAATTGGATGAACACCCATCACAATGACCATACTAACCTTACATATTCTTTTGATCATAGAACAGTAAGGTGTAGTGAGGTGATTCCGAACCCTCATTGAGAGGTTCACCCACATTGTGTTCTCTCTTTCTCTTTCATTCTCCCTCTCTACACACACACACCGCATTTGCACACTCTTCAAATCCATTGATAATGTGTGAAGGCTCTTCTTGTACCCCCTCTGAATAGGTACTTACATAAAAAAGTCACCCATATTGTTATATTCATCCACATCGCTTTCCACTAGAAAAACATCAATAATGGCATCCGCTTCTTCCAATCTTAGTAAAGAAACATTAATAATAGCATCTTCATCTTTCCCTTTGACATCAGCACCTACAAGCATGCCATCATCAACAAACATAGATTTATATATATCCTCATGCAAATCATGTTCATCTCCATGATACGTGCACTTATCAATCACTGCATGTACAAACAACATACATATGGTTTTATCTATGTAATCCTCTCAACAAAGCCGTTATTCTTTTTTATTCACATGCTTCCACAGTACTTAAAAGTATGTTAATGCCTTGTAAAGGATCTTCTTGCACCCCTTGCAATAAACACTTTGAAAATCATGCTCAGCCTCAAAAATGGGTTCACAATGATTGGAATTACAATCAAAAGTATTCTCATGACTAGACGTATTCTTATTCTTGCACCCCTTGCAATAAATACTTTAAAAATCATGCTCAGCCTCAAAAATGGGTTCACAATGATTGGAATTACAATCAAAAGTATCCTCATGACTAGACATATTCTCCTCAAACATTGGTTCATCAAACATCATCTCACCAAAGACCTCTGAATCAAAAGCCACATCTCCAATAGACTGCATAGAATCACAAGATACCTAAGAACAATCCATGTAGAGGACACTACCTTGCAAATCAACTACAACACAACCTTTACCTTCATCTACATACTCACTAGAACCAATGATGGAGGCAATTGGAACACAAGCAATCTCTAAAAAGTTACCATCAAGTTTCTTTGAGCTTTAGATTCATTATCTGCTTGTAGTAAATTGCCCCAAACATGATCTTCTCATATTATACTACCTCTAGTGCTGTATCTTCCTTAGCTTTATGTTTTGCACTAATTTGTTCCCAAAATTCATCATAGCTTATTATTACCTACAACTAATCCCCATCACCTTTACTGAAGTAATCCACTTCTTCTCAATAATCTAGTTCATTTCTAAATCCATGAATTTTTACCTTTCATGGATAACAGCATCTGCAAAATGCTCCAATTTTTTGGGATAAGTCCTCTCTATCTCCCAAGCTTGTTCTCTCAGCTCATAACTTACAACCTCTTCAAGATTGCCACCATCCGATCTTCTAGAAATCCTTGAATCTTCATCTTTGTGGGGATTGATACAAAGCAAGATTGGAGCGAGCTTTGGAGTGAGATTTTTCCCTCTATATGCTTATGTTCTATAGCTCCCTAAAAAAAAGCTTTTGAAGCGAGCTTCTGGAGAGAGCTTCATGAGTGAGATTTTTTTTTTGTTTTCTGTGTGTGTGTGTGTGTGTCCCCCTTCTCTTGCTCTCTCCGCCTTCTTTATCTATCTCTCTCCCTCTATTACCCTCTCTTTCCCTCTCTCTCTCTCTCTCTCTCTCTCTCTCTCTCGTGCAACCATTTTTTGACCTAGTAGACCGCAATTCACTCTTTTTATCATAACTTCTTCATCCAAACTCCGATTTGGGTGATCTATAGCCTCAATCAAAGAGCACAACGTACTCTATGCATTGATGTAAAGAAAAAAATTCTCAAATTTATGAAAGGTGTTTTCGTAGCAGCATTTCTGAAGTGAACAAGTTTAGGAAAGTTGACTCTCATCTCTTAATTTACATACAATGTCTTCCGGCACTCGCAAGGGTTATTCTTCTTCAACAAGGTCCACAACCATTGTAGAAAATGATCCAAAATCTTCTAAGTGTAGAGATAGCAACACTACCACTCAACCAACAACATCCAAAACCATGATCATGGCATACTTGGTATCGTTGTAAGAGACTGTAAACAAACAAGGTGAAGACTTACATGCACTTGCAATGGAGAATTGCACACTAAGGGTTCTTGTGGTTGAGAATGAGAATCTCAAGGGAACACTTGAGATGAAAACAACATGCTTGAAGGAGCGCATGAGCAAAGTAGAATGAATGTAAACGCTCTTTTGTGGACTTGAATGCTTTGAAGGAGCGCATGAGCAAAGTAGAGCATGACCATGTATTGAAAGAGGAGAAATTGGACACAATGAGCCGGGATGTATGTGACATGAAAAGTGTATGCACAAATAAGTTTTGGGCTGATGTATGTGGTAGCAATGTGGTTCCTAATTCCTCCCTTATGCAAGCTATGGCTCAAACAAAGAATGTTGAGAATGTGGATGTGAAGGAGTTGAAGGAATAGGAGTGACGTTCCAAGAACATTGTCATTTGTGGAATTCCCAAAGAGAAGTTAGAGACGCCTCCATCTCTTGCCATTGTTATCAAAGACCCTCAAATAGATCCAACTATTATCAAGGATAATATTTCGTTTGGCGTCATCTAGCATGGTGCATAGAATTGGCCATTATCCTGAGCGAGGAGCTCCTTGCTTACCCACTCTATGTGCTCCATAGACCATAACTCTGAACATGTCAAAGTGGGTTTTGAACCTTGATTGCTTGGAATAAACTAACCTTCCCATACAAATAGGGTGGCCTACACATTCTAAACATGAAATGCCATGCTCAAGAAAGAAGGACTTTCCTCATAAAACACATGTTGGATAATGATACTGATTGGTATGTATGCTTGTGGAATTGATTGATTCAGCTGTAGTGTATTTTCATGGTGTTTGGCATATGAATGCTTGGGATAAATTGAGTACCATATGTTCCAATTGATCAATGCAAAGACCAAAGAGATTTGGTGACAACGGACATCCTTGTTTAATCCCAATAGTGCTTACAATTTTTTTTGAAATTCCTCTTCCCATGCGCAATTGACACATCACCTTCTCATAGATTTGAGAAACTGCAAGCATAAACTCACTTGGCACTTGGATTTTTTCCATCCTTCTCCACAAATTGTCACATGGAATTATATTAAAGGCTTTCTTAAAGTCCACAAAACAACAATACAATCGCTTGCCTTTCAACCAAATTTCCTCCACGAGAGCACAAAGAGTGACAAGATGATCAAAGGTACTATGGCATTGACAAAAACTTGTTTGTCCTTTTGCAAACTTTTCATTCTCTTCAGCCCAATCAGTCAATTTCATCTCCATTATACACCCAAACAACTTTTCCATAAGATACCCAATCATTATAGTCCGGTAGTTGTTTACGTTCTTTACTTCTCCTCCTTTATGAAAAGGCTTGACCCAATTAGTACTCCAATCATGAGGCATACCCTGTTGAAGTGCAAGGTTGAACATATCATACATCCACTTATGGGTAAAATCTCCCGTCCATTTGATCATCTCTAGCTCGATACCTTGAAGATCTCCCGCTTTGCCAATGGCCAACTTTTAAACTCACCGCATACATCCTCAATAGTAAAAAAAGAGGGCATACATGGGAGTGAACCATAAAATGGATTTTTTTCAGTATTTTGTTGCTCATATAATGGCCTATAATGTGTGTACATATCCACAAGACTCAAGTTATTAAAATTCTCAACCCGCTTGCCCCTCAAATTTCTCCATAATCTTCCACATGCATGTGCCTTTTCTTGGACTTGAAAATGTTGTTGATTTATTTCCCACCTTTTTCTCTTCTTTTGAATCAATGCCTTGTATGTATACATTATGTTTTCTACATGTAAATCCATTGGTTCCACTCCACAAAGATACACCATTGGCAATGAGCATACCTGTGCTATTACACATGTATAAAAGTAACTTTCCATAGTGATCTAGCTCTTTCTCATCCATTGACTTATGATCATACAAGTGAACTTCCTCCAACTCCCTTGAAATGTATGACATGTCAAATTGTTGAGAATCATGTTGCAATGTTTTTGTGCGAGCATTCATATCCCCAAATACAATAACATCACCTTCGCCTTTGAAATAAGAAATGTCCTCTTCTAAATCAAAAAATGGACGATCTCTATCCATGCAAGCATAAAAGGGGGAATCATGATGAGGAATTTAGCAACCGGCTACCAAAACGGGTGCTCTTTTTGGTGTCATAATTTTCAGCCATACATAACATTTGTACTTGTCATCTTTCACAATTGATACAAAATCTTCCAATCCTTTCTTCACCATACATGCTATCCCACCTTACCCTCTTCATTGCTTGGGATTCTTTGACCACATCAATGAATGTACATTGTAATCCTCCAAGCCATTAATCCTTTGTGTATCATGCTCCCAAGTTTCAACAAGAAGTACAACATTGGCCTTGCTTGTTTGTTCATCAATGCCAACCCCCATATTCCTTGGGTATCCATTACAATTCCAAAAGCATGTTTTTCATTGTAACTCGGCCTCATAGGTCACGCATCCCTATTTTCTCGAGAGACTTGCCTCTCCGTGGACACGTTCTCCGTGTTTTTCTTATTCTTTTCCTCATATGCATTGTGATGCATACTTTGTTGCTTAATAGTACGATCTTCACATACAAAACATTTTGTAGACAGAATGAATCCTCCACAAAAACTTAGACATGAATGTTGCACATTTTTGTAACATTTTGTCAAACCAATCCAACAAAGGCAAGTAGAACAGAATGTGAGGGATGAAGATGGATTGAATTATCCTTAATCTAACATGAAGAGGCCATTCATCACAGTACCAAGCTATAATTTTTGCCTCCACCTTTTTCACTACCCATTGTTGCAACTAGGTTTGAGACACACCCACTCCAACTGGGTATCCCAAGTGTTGAAATACATGGCATTTTGGGTACCTCTTCCCAAACCAGATGAGAGCATCAAAGTCCCTAGCTAAAATGTCTACGAGGGCAGATTTGGTTAAATTCAAATTTAATCTGGCTGCTAAAGCATATAAGTCCAACACTTTTATACATCTCAAATAAGAATACAAAGGGTGAGTTGCAACAGCAAAGAAGAGTGGGCTAACAAGACAGCCTTACCTAAGAGATAATGCAAAGGGTGAGTTGCAACAGCAAAGAAGAGTGGGATAATAGGACAGCCTTACCTAACAGATCTTGCAATGATCACCTTATCAGAAAGTCTACCATGAATCACAATTGTAAAAAAGGCCTATTGCTCCAACAAGTTAATGAAATTGCTTATTCTGTTGCCAAACCCCATCTTCTTTAGTACAGTTTAGACAAAGTCCCACTGCACTGTGTCAAAGGCCTTGACAAAATCAATTTGAAACATAACCATGTTCTGCTTAGAGTTTATAGCATGTTCTATACCCAATTGAACTGTAAGTATGTTATCATAAATATATCTGCCACCAATAAAACCTGTTTGGGCAGGGTGAATGTGTTTTCTCAGCTCAGGTGCTATTCTAATAGCAATAGATTTATCCAGCAATTTATAAAGAATCCCCATCATGGTGATGGGCCTCTAGTCAGCCATAGTTTTAGGGAAGGTGTTCTTAGGGATCAGCTTTATGATTCCCTGCTTGAGGGCAGGATCCTGTTGGAATTAGGGTTGCACAGAAACACACACAGCTTAGAGAAGACGAAGGAAGCTCAAAGCACACAATAGAGAGTGTGTTACTTAGTGTGCAATGGAAAGATAGATAGCCCTAGAGTGATGGGCGTATATATATGCACGGGGGGAAAAACCTCCTAAAGAGGGAAAAAATGCCCCGGCAGTCCTAGTGTGTTCACACACATCACTACCACATGTATATGGTAACAAATTCCCCCTGGAGTGACGCGGTGAACGAGAGCTGGCACATGAGTAAAGGGAAGTGCCATGCCCTGAGGACAGTATCAGTCCACAAAGGGGAGTAAGCCCAAAGCTTTGCGGAAAGCTTCAAGCTTCTCACGAGACAATGCCTTTGTGAAAAGATCTGCAAGGTTGTCCCGTGTTGGCACATAATCCAAGCTGATCTCTCATGTTGAGAGCCTCTCCCTGACATAGTGGTAATACACCTCAATGTGCTTTGTGCGAGCATGAAAAACTGGGTTCCTCGCAACTGCCAATGCGCTCTGACTGTCAGTGTAGATAGTGTTGGCAGTGTCCTGTCCAACACCCAAATCAGCCATAAGGCGTCTGAGCCATACACACTCAACCGTAGCTGTGAGAACTGCCCTGTACTCAGCCTCACAACTCGAAGTGGCCACAATAGGTTGCTTCTTGCTCAACCATGATATACATGAACTGCCAAGCATGAAACAAAAACCACTTGTGGACACTCGCGTGTCAAAACAACCAGCCCAATCTAAGTCCGAAAAAGCATGTAAGTCTGGCGGCAATGATCCCCCCTTGGGATAAAACAAGCCAAGATGTAAAGTGCCACTAAGGTAGCGGAAAATCCTCTTGACAGCCTGCCAATGCTTAGACCCTGGGCTATGCATAAATCTGCTGACCTGTGAGACTGCAAACTGAATATCTGGCCTCGTGTTGCATACATAAATGAGGCAGCCAACAGCAGTTTGGTAAAGAGTGACATCAGCAGGATCGCCAGCATCATGTAGACTCAACTTCAAACCTGTTTCCATGGGAGTGGCAATAGGTTTGCAATCCTAAAGTCCAAACTTACATAGCAATGTCTCTATGTAACTTTTCTGACACAAGGCAATACCACCATCACACTGCTTAAACTGTATGCCCAAATAATGATGCAACAGCCCCAAATCTTTCATCTTGAAAGTAGCATTCAAATCAAGCTTAAATTCAGCAATATGTCTCTCATTTGGTCGAGTGATCAGCAAATCATCAACATAAAGAACCACGATGAGAAATACATCACCCTCACGCTTTACATACAATGTGCTTTCTGTTGGACTGTTACGAAAGCCTTGTTTGACCAAATGAGTGTCAGCTTTCTCATACCAAGCACAAGGAGATTGCTTCAACCCATACAAAGCCTTGTTACATTTGCACACTTTGTCCTCTTGTCCTTTTATGACAAAACCGCGAGGCTGCGTTACATAAACTTCCTCAAATATGTCACCATTCAAGAAAGCAGTAACAATGTCTGATTGATGTACATCCCAACCAAAATGAGCTGCCAATGCACATAGAAAACGCACAGTAGTCATACGACAAGTGGGAGCAAAAGTCTCTTCATAATCTATGCCTTTTTGCTGTGCATAACCCTTTGCAACAAGTCGAGCCTTATGGCGATCAATCTCACCATCCGGCTTGCGTTTCAACTTGTAAACCCACTTTGTACCAATGGCCTTTTTGCTAGGAGGCAAATCACATAAAGTCCATGTGTCATTTTCTATAAGTGCATCATATTCTGATTGCATGGAAGCCATCCAGTTTTCTGAATTCTGTGCTTCATCAAAAGACAGAGGCTCCTCAACATCATGTAAACTACACACAGCCAAAGCATAACAATCTGATGCATAAGATGCATGGCGAGAGCATGAACGAGTACGACTAGACAAAGGTGCATCCAATTTACTGTCACGCAAAGTGTGCACCAGCCATTTTGGCATACCTCTAGCCTGCTCATTTTCAGCCCTTTCCTCATCAAGTACATCATGTACATCTGCATCAGTAATAGGCTGATCTAAAACATTTTCAGAAACCCCCATAGACTGTACATTTGCCTCATTGGAACTTACATTCATATTTCCACCACTAAAAAGAGGCAACAAAGTGTCATAAATGTCCTGTGAGCTTACATTATTGTCTCTAGTACATGACAGCAAGGGCTGAACAGAATCTTCCACAAACACTACATCCGGAGAAACCAGAATACTTTTTTATGCGGATGATACAACCTGTAACCTTTGCTTTCAGCACTATAACCAACAAAAATACATTTGACAGCCTTATCCTCCAATTTTTTGCACTGCACTTGTGGCACCAAAGCATATGCCAAACAGCCAAAAACACGCATGTGCTCAATAGAAGGTTTTCTATCATGCCATGCTTCATATGGAGTAATAGACTGCAAAGCTTTCGTAGGACACCTGTTAAGTACATAAGTGGCACACATGATGGCCTCAAGCCAAAAAGAATGCGGTAAAGCTTGACTTTTGACCATACATCGTGCCATTTCCGTCAGTGACATGTTTTTCCTCTCAGCAACACCATTTTGTTGAGGTGTATAAGGCACTGTACATTGGTGTTTTATCCCACGACTAGCCAGAAATGCATTAAATTCATGAGACATATACTCCACCCCCTCGATCTGAACGGAGGGTGTCCATAGTACATTTCGAGACATTTTCAGCCATAGCCAGAAATTGTTTGTAGCACATAAAGACTTCGGACTTCGCTTTAAGCGAAAATACCCATGCATGCCTGGAGTAATCATCAATGAAAGTCACGAAGTACAGGTAATTGCCCAAGGACGGAGTTTGCATGGGCCCACAAACATCACTATGCACAAGTTGCAACCTGCATGTGGCCCGAACTGAACCATCCTTTGGAAACTTAGAACGCTGCATCTTACCCAAAATACAGCCTTCACAAACATGTTTGACAGGTTCTTCAAGAGGCGGCAAAGAAGCAACCATATCAGATTTATGCAAACGCAGCAAACTGGCAAAATTCAGATGACCAAAACGTGCATGCCAAAGTTTTGCATTTGTAATAGGTTTTGAATCTGCAACAGCATTTGCAAAATTTTGTCCACACTTGTCATACAAAGTGAGCTTATACAGCCCACGACACAAAAGCCCAGATGCAACAATTTCATCACCAAAACTGAGATCGTGAACTGTACATCTATCATCCACAAATTTGACTACAAGTCCAAGTCTAGCAAGTGCGGATACAGACAAGAGATTCTTCTTGATCCGAGGTACATAAAGTGCATCAACAAGTGTGAAGGAACTGCCATTAGCAGCAGTGAGCACAATCTTTCCAACTCCCTGAACTGGATAAGAGGCGTTGTTGGCACAAGTGGCTGAATTCCCATGAGGGACAGACTCGAGAGCGGTAAACAATTCACGATGTGAGGTAATGTGCTTTGTAGCACCACTGTCGAAATACCACACATGTGAATCTGCAGCAACTGACAAGCATGCATCATGGACAGCAGGATTGTAAGTGCACTCTGCGCTAAAAGCCCATTCTGCATCAACATCAGCAACACAGTTTCCTTTCACAGAAGACTCAACAATGGCTGCATTTGTAGTGGAACCAGCATTTGCAGTGGAACCACCCTCTTTCTTCTTAGCCTCTTTGGCCTTCAACTTAGGACACGACTTGATCAAGTGATCATTGGCTTTACAATAATGGCAACGCATCTTCTTTTTGCCCTTATCACCAGAATTGCCAGACGAAGTACTGCCACCAGAAGCATTAGGAACATAATTTTTGCCACTCGCAGCAGAACCATAAGAAGTGGCTGCATTACTGTTACCACCCTTTCTTTGAAAAGCAATAAAGGCCTATTCCTGTTTTTTCTAGAAAGTGACTCTTGCAACAGCAATGTGCATAATGCATCAAACTTGACAACTTCAGGATTTCCTTGGGTCATCAGTCTCCAAGTACTAGCAAAAGTCTTGTAGGAATCTGGTAAGGCATCAAGAACAGTCTGCACAAGCGAACTGTCTGAAATGACTTCACCTGCAGAAATAAGCTGCTCATTGATATCCTTGACACTAGCAAGGAAAGTGTCCATATCATCTTACTCATGCATAATCTTTGACTCCAGCTCTTTACGCAGAAAAGCAATTTTAGCCTCATTGTGGCTTGCATAAAGACCTGCTAGAATATCCCAAGCCTGTTTTGCAGATTTTGCTGAACGGATGTGAGGAACAACGGTGCGCTTCACAGACAACGCAATCAATGCATGAGCCTGCGCATCCTTAACATCCCAACGAGCTTGTTCTGCCGTAGGCAAAACAACTCTAACAGCTACAATCCTTGCAGCAAGACCTGCAACATCCTCAACATCGCCTACATCCTCAGAACCAGGACGTACATCAATGCCCTGCACAATGTTCCAGACACCCTTTGACACAAGAACATGTTGCATCATATAAGCCCACATAGGGTAGTTGTCCCCATCTAACCTGTCCTCAGCAGCAAACATCTTGAACACATCTGTGTTGTTGTTGTCAGCCATGGTAAATGCTGCACCTGATGTGAAAACTGCCCGAAAATAGGAGAAACGGAGCGGGAACAACCTGTGCTATATAGCACAAACCGTAGAAGACTGTAAGGCACCTGTTATGCAGAAATTGGCACTGACAAAAATTCTGCACAAAATGAAAAAATAGCCTGTGCAGTATTGCCTGTAGTGGAAACGGAGGCCGAAATGAGCCCAAATCAAAATGCTGAGCAGACCCAGCTCTTTGAGCTGTCCCAAAATATTTGTCGACATGCGAACGCTCGCCAAAGCTCATTGAAATCGGAGAAAGTGAGCAGGCGTGTACTGGAGCAGCTGGCGACTAAGCCCTGGAGGACGTGACCGGCTCTGATACCAATTGTTGGAATTAGGGTTGCAGAGAAACACACACAGCTTAGAGAAGACGAAGGAAGCTCAAAGCACACAATAGAGAGTGTGTTACTTAGTGTGCAATGGAAAGATAGATAGCCCTAGAGTGATGGGCGTATATATATGCACGGGGGAAAAAACCTCCTAAAGAGGGAAAAAATGCCCCGGCAGTCCTAGTGTGTTCACACACATCACTACCACATGTATATGGTAATTGATCCATGCATTGAGACATCCAAATCTCTTTCAGGACAATGGGCACAAATTCCATGACATTTTTCATTTGATAATTCCATGACATTTTTCATTTGATAATTTTCTCAAAGCATATTCCACTTCTGCCTCATTAAATGGCTGCTCCAATCTCTTAACATTTGCAGCCTGAATGCACAGGGTAACTGCACTCTAGAGAATTCAATAGCATTTATTCTTTCACAATATACATCTAGGTTTACATTAAGCAGAGCATTGTAATATTATGTAGCTATGTCCAGAATTTTAGTTCCCTTTGTTATAGGAGGCCCATCACCATTGTGAAGAACTGACAAATTCTGTTTTTTCCTTTTGTACCTGAGCTTTTTATAAAAGGATTTGGATGAGCCTTTCCCATCTGCAACCACCCATTGTCTACATAGATATCTCTATTTTCTACATTGAGCCATTTCCCAATCCAAAATTACATCTCTAATTGCAATTAGCTCTTGTATTTCCCTTTGACACAATGCAGTAGACTGTCTTCCATATTTTTGCACAAGCTAATTTTCTCTTTCTTTGGCTTGCATTACCTTCTGACTACCTTTTTGAGCAATCAACATACCAGCGGTTCTAATAGAGTTCTTCGTACTAGAGACGATACACAGCCAGGCAGAGAGAGGGTTTGCGTCAGCAACAAATGCAGATTAAATAAGATCAAGGACTTGTATCCTAAACAGCTTGTGATTAAGCAGTGAATTGTTAATCATTAAGGGTTTACAATGCCCTGTTGCTTTCATATTTTGCATTTCAGTATCAATAAGCTGTAAGACAATAGGAAAATGATCAGATAGAGCAGTACCGACATCAACTTCCATTTTTTTGAGTTTGGGAGCCAAGCAGATCCAACAAAGTAGAGTCTATCTAATCTGGACCAGGATCCTTGGTGGGACAGGGAGTGAAATGTAAATCCTATCGAGGGTTTAGAAGCAGCAGTCCAGGCATCAGCCAAATGAGCTTGGCTTTGCAAAGTGTCCCATTCAGAGCTTTCAACATCCCACATTATAGTAGATAAGGAAGTGGTATGGTCTAAGGCCTCCTTATGACGGCAGGGTAAAAAACGCGACATAACTCAACAAAGCCTTATTTTTTGAGAGTTATGGAATGCTGATGATTATGGTTATAAACATCATCTATAATAAGTAGGTAGTCTAGTTGCAAAAGCCAAGGTGCAATGACACTTCCAGATTGTAAATACCAAGCCATTTGTACCTTGGTTATTTTGTAAAGTGAACATTTTATCATAATCATAAGTTTTAAGCTGTCATCTACTATGTGTGAGAGAGGAAGAGAGAGAGAGTGTGAGCTTCATTCTGTCGCTACTCCCCACTCGCTCATCGCTTTGGAGAACCGACAACACCATTGCGCTAGCTCAGCAAGAGCTACGCGACACCGCTAAGCATTCCTCGCAGAATGGAGCAAACGCGCTCGCACATTACGAGCTATTTGCGGTTGTAAGTATATCAAATGATGTCTATTTTTTGCCTGCACGTAGTCGTTAGAATTGTAGCAACATAAGCTACACATAGGTACTCATAGACTGCAGTTTCGGGCACTTAAGAATTTTGCTTTGTCTTTATACGCGTTTTTGCATATGGGTTTAGAGCGAGGGTTTTGAGTGTAGAGTCTTTGGGACAGGTGCATCCTAGTGAGGGGATGGCGTTCCTTAAGTTTCATACAATTCCGGTATGGTTTAGTGAGTTTCCTTTCGTTTGTGTGTATGTGGCTTAGGTGGTGTAGTTGAGAGTAGTGAGACTCTAGATTGTGGTTTACTTCTCCTTCCAGAGTGTTGTATGTGTAGGATGGTCTCAGCCTGACAAGCTTAATATATTTCCTCTGTGTGCCTATTGTGTCATCTGTGTCCTCGATTGACATTATGTTGATCTAGGTTGTGTTACATGCACTTTATAGGTCGTGTGATTCGCTCCCGCAACATTGGTGCCGCTCCCAGGATACAAGGACTTAGGTAGGTATTCCTACTAACACTCATGTGATGGTTTCTTGCTTTAGTTTTGGCTAAAGAAAGCATTTTTTAAAGTGGATCCGGAAGAGGTTTTTCTGAGATCAAGTGGATAGCCAAGGAAGCGTGTGTCTTGCCGAGTATCTGCGAGTAGGTAGATTTAGTTAAGATCTATAGATTAAGGTAGTTGGTGGTGGTGGAGTGATTTGTGAGGTAATAAAAGCGTTTGCTAGTCCGTGTGTGGCATTGAAGCGTTTTTCTACTCATAGATGCAAAACCCTATATGATTTGTAGGAGTAGCTTTAGATAAGTAATCTGATTCTGATCTAGAGCTATTTATCACACTGATTTATTTGCTAAAGTGCTTGTTTGCATTCATGATCTCTGAAAAGTCTGCTTTTGAGAAAAAAGTGCAATAAAAAGAGTTCTGTTGATATTTTTTCATGACTGATTGATGCTGTGCATTTAAGAGAGCATGTGCAAGGGTTCTGTGTACAAAAAATAAAATTCTATAAACTTGGACATTATACGCGTATAATGTCTCAAGGGGCATCTAGAGACCTAATTTGAAAAATTTGACTGAACCAGAGTGTTCATAATGGGGGTTTTACCCTAGGTACACATTGAAACTAGAGTTTTGACCAACTATGGACACCCAAAAGAAAAAGATGGAGAGTCAAAAATGAAAAAAGGAGAAACTTGTGATTTTGAGCTTATTTTTGCATGAAAATTGGTAGAAGTGCTTGAAAACCAATTCTAGAAGTTCCTGTGAATGAATTTTGTCAAAAAATTCATCAGTAGTAGACATCATACGCTAAAGGGTGACTCTGGCAGCCAAAATGAAGTTTTGACATTATACCCATCTTTTACATGTTGTGTTGAGCACATACATTAAATTTCATATCATTTGGGCTTATAGATTGAAAACTGGGGGGATTTTACTCTTTCAGGGGATTTCCTTATGAAAAGTGATGATTTTGTGCAATTTTGACATCCAAAATTTGCTGTGAGCACATATTCTTGTTCTGCACATATCAAGGGGCACCTCTGGTAGAAACACAACTGAATTCTGACCACCTGGACATCATACACGTATGATGTCTTAGTAGCCAAATCTGAGGTCAAAAGTTACAATTGAGTGCATCCTTGTGATCTACAACATTTAGGAAGCTTATAGGACAAATTTCATCAAATTTGAAGTATTTTTGGCCTTGCAAAGTCCATAAGACGCATCTAGGAAACTGAATGCTTGTATTGGCCATAACTTACTAAAAAACTATTAAAATTCAATTTTGAAACTTGATGTGAGTTGCTGGTGTAGTGAGGAACCTCTGAGTGAAATTCACTTCATTCTGATCAGTTAGACATTATACGCGTATAATGTCTAAAGGGCACTTTTAGAGACCAAAATTGAAATATGAGCTTACCGGGTGTTGAGCACCACAAGACAAGCTCACATATTAAATTTTGTCAAAATCTAAGCACATAGACATTATACGCGTATTAAGTCTTTCATTTTTGACCACATAGAGGGTTGGGAAATGATGTGTTAAGCCTACTTGCAAAATTTCATCTCATTTGGACACATACTTTTACATGTAAAGAGATTTTTGCAGATACAAGAAGGAAAAGCTAAAAAAGTAGTGATTTTGAGCAATTTTGACATCCAAAATTTGTCGTAATCACATATTCTTGTTGTATACATCAAGGAGTATCTTGGGTAGAAATATAAGTGAATTCTAAGTCAGTAGACATCATACGCGTGTGATGTCTTGTAGGCCAGACCTAGATGAAAACAAACATTTGAGTATACCTTAGTGTCCTAGATCATAAAAGAAGTCCCTAGCCAAAATTTCATTGCATTTGGAGCTCATTTGAGCTTGTAAAGGCCTGAAGATAGACCTGGATAGGTTCATGATTGTATTGATCATAACTTGCCCAAAAAATGTCCAAATTGAATTCTGAAAGCTGCTTAGAGTTGCCCAAGTGATAAAGATCCTATGGAGTAAAATTCACTTGATTTGGCCACAATAGACATTATACGTCTCTAGCCCTAATTTGGAGGTGTAAACTCACATTGAGCTTCTAGAAGTGTTAAGCACTGTAAAGTAAGCATAGTAACCAAGTTTCAACAAATTTAGGCCACATTTGGTCAAGATACAAGCAAAAATACTTAATCCTAAAGCTGTTTTGAGTGTTGTTTCTAGTGCAGTTCACCAAAACTGCTCTAACTTTTCATAGACAACTCCAAATTGAGTTAGGTATAGCCAGGAGAAAAACTGACAATAGGATACACTTTTAGGGTACCCAAAATTTTCTTAGGTTTCCTAAATCCAAACTTTTAGAGCTTGGGGTTTTAGAGCTGAATTTTACCAGGTTTCCTAAATCCAAACTTTAGGGTACCCAGAACCAATATTAGGAGGTCAAAAGACCACCCACACTTGACTTTTACGGACCTGACAAAGGGCTAAAGGTGCTTATTAAGGACTATCTTTAGAGTATTGAGTGGGCCTGACATTAAGAAAGCTAAGATCATCACGATGGAAAGCCAATCTACCAATTCTTTTGTAGATATGACCAGAGGTATGGCAAGCCAAGTTAGAAGTGTTGAAATGTCAATCTATCCACATTTTGACACAAGCCCAACTACATTGCCACCATGGCTGTACCCAGATGCAACCATAGAACATGACTTTTATAGAGGTAGACATTTGGTCAATGAAGGACCACAGATATCTCCATCAAATATGAGAATTCCTACGAGAATTCCAAAAAGGGAGCCACTTGGATTCCCTTCTAGAGTGATGATGAGAAATGAATTGATCACAAAGATGGCAGGCATGCCTCCTCAAGTGAATTTGCCTAATGGAACAATTTCCAACAGAATGACTAGTCCCTTTGAAGAAGAACATAGGCATAGCAGAAAACTTGAAGTGAGAGAAGGATTGGGAGAGTCTATGGTTAGATTTGTAGACCATCAACGAGTTAGACCATCCCAAATCCAGAAATGGGTAAACGGGAAATATGTCGGAGATAAAGTTCCGAGAGATCACATAGAGGCTTTCAATAGAGTAATTAGAGTAGAGGATGTTTTAGATTTTGCGACACAGTTTGTGGGATTTGGACTAACTCTAGAAGATGATGCAGCTACATGATTCAACTCGGTGGAAAGATGAGATTTTGAGACTCCAGACGAGCTGTTTGAAGAATTCATTGAAGAATTCTCGCAGAAACGCATAGATCATAATATAGTCTTACAAATCCACAGATTCAAACAAAAGAGGGTGAATCGGTACGCAAAGCAGCATTACGGATCAAGAGATATGTGAAGTTCTGTCCAAAGTAGGAACTTCCTACACAAGCACGATTAATGCTAATCTTTATCCAGGCAACATATATACACTGCGGGTCTTCAGAAGGATCTGCATATGATAAGGAGCATGACACTAAACGAATTGATCAAAAGAAGCTCTTTATCTGGTGGGTAACTGTGAGTAATATACAAAAAACTTTTGTAAGAGTCAAGAGGACGGCACATCCTCTCAGCACAGTGATTCACAGATGAGTGAGTCCATTGCAAAACCAATAGCACCTATCGATCAAGAAGAGGTTAGATCCTCTTGTAAATGCTGATCCAAGGGAGCTTAAGTGGTGCGAAATTGAGAGAGAATGGACAAACCATACCAAAGAAGAGTGTTACTATGGCATAGCGTATGCTAGGGAGAGGTATGTACAACCGATTCCAGTAGCACCTCCCCCACCTATATACGCTACGGAAAATGCACAGAGACCAGTAGCACCTCCCCCACCTACATACGCTACGGAAAATGCACAGAGACCAGTAGGAGTTGCAAGACCACAGCTTGTCTTTGGGCAACAACCTCCACTACTAGATGCTAGAATGCCTATAAACATGAGATATATGCAAATGATGGAAGCAACTAACAAACAAGTGCTAGTACCAGCTACAATATATTATAACAACCAAAGGGGGTACTATCCTTCAAAGAGACAGAAGATGAGAAAAACACATGGAGTGATGAGGCCGGTACAACCTCCACCTCATGCGTTTCAACGTGAAGAAAGAAGGTATGAGATGGACGAAAGGAAATTGCAGTAATAGAGGTTTAGCAAGGTCAAAGCCTGTTTACAGCCAAGAGAAATTGGAAGAAGAAGCTCCTCAACCAGAGATAGAGTGTCACAAAAGCCGTGGTAGCCACTTGGTCAAACAATGTCCTCAGACAGAGATCACACAAGTAAATTCTATTTTCTTGACTATGGTGTCATTCACTTGATCCCCGACTGTCCAAACAAACCAAACCGAGTAAAAAAGATCACGACGAATGTCTTGGGAATTGTTCAGCTACCCAGTAGCTCAAAAAATGAAGACGTTGTACCAGTTCAAGTAGTTACAAGAGTGCAAGCTCAAAAGAAATGATGAGAAGCGAGAGACAGAGAAAATAGAAATTGACAAGAGTCAAGAGATGGGTGAGCCAAAGACCGATGCACCTAGTAAAAAAACCAAGAGCAAATGAAACATCTGGAAAGCTAGAAAGGTTATGATGAAAGCACGTAGGGAACAAGAGCACAAATCCCTAGTTGAGAAGCTTACCCAAGCAGAAGAGAAGATAAGACAACATGAGGATAGAGTTGCACCTTCTCTTACGGAGACATCTCAACCTCCAAAAGAACCATCAAGGGAAAGTGAGCCAAGAAGTGCTAGTTCGGGAGGATCAGTGTTTGTAAAAAAGATTAATGAGAATTTCTATGCCCTCCTAAAAGCCTATGAAACACGACTTAAAAACAACCAAACCCAAGACCATAGGTGGATGACATATCCATATGCGAACTAGAAAGGACAAGCTTGAAATGTGAAAGAAAATGATTCAAATAACCTAAGCTTTACTAGAACCACCAATTGGAAAGCTTGAGGGTGTGATCTTTGTCCCACCTACACGAGTAATCCCACCAAGCTAAGAACAAAAGGAGCCAGATTCCAGTCACAAGCACAGACAAAAGCTCAAGAACCCCGCATTAGAGCCAAGAATAACGTTAAATACCATGGATAACTCTTTCGAGGGATTTCACATAGCTATACCTGACAGTTGTAAAGAAATAGATGGTCTTGACAAATTGTGGAAACAAATTAAAGAGGCCAATGAAGCAAGTGAGATAAGCAGACGAGTAAACCAAACGGGTGATGGAAGAGGAGTGTCTCTTCCACCAATAGAGGAAATTGAGATTGGATCTCAAATGAATCTAGAAGTGGAATCGTATTGGGGAGACAAAGGATTTGTACAGTCTATGGATAGTCAACCCCATTCACTAAGAACACTACCATTTTATACGGGAGAGTACGAGGCCAAGTCAGAGGTTGTTGCAGTCCCATCACAGAGACTGTCTCCCAACAAAGTCATGGATTCGAAAGGGTTGATAGACATTTTGTCAACACTAGTCACTTGTACAATAACGTTAGCCGAGTTGCCAAGAATATGATCAAACATATGGGCTACTGTGGGAAAATGCCTAGAGAAATTTGGCGTTAAAAAACCAATGACTCAAATCGAGGAAGGGATCAAAGAGCTAGAAATGCCTCAGCTAAATACTAGAACAGTGCCGTTAAACAAGGTCAGAGAGTATTATGAAGGAGAAGATGGGAACACCGCTCTTCTCGTGGAATTCCAAGGTGTAAAAACCATGGCAATCCTAGACAGTGGAGCCAGTGTTTCCATTGCAACAAAAGAGGTCTGGAAAACATGGAACCAACAGTGAGGGCTACAAGGATGAAATTGCAACTTGCAAACGGACGCATGAAAAGGCCCATAGGATTGCTAGAAAAAGTAGTTGTTACTTCTTGTGGAATTGAATATGAGCAAACCTGCGGCTATTGTTGACCTTGACAAGAAGAACAACTATGATATCATTCTAGGAAGACCATTCATGCAACAATTGAAAATGGTCCAATAATGGGGATATGACTATATCTACTTAAGACATATGGAAACCACGACAAAGATAAACTTGAAGGACCATAGTCACAGGGATGTGACGAGAACACCTATGGAGGAGTTTGATTTTGCTACTGTAGCAGAACTCAAAATTTCCAGCATGGTTAGGTAAGCCTAAAGAACTATGGATGTGTGGAGCTTTGCAATGTGGAAGTTTAAAGCGAGAGGAAGGCATCCTAGAAAGGGAAATTGAAGATACAGATTACATCTTAGAACCCTTTCTTCAGGAACAATTAGAGCCACTTGAATGGTAACACATCTTGGCTACTTTGGATGTGTGTGCTATTCAAGACGATCCAACAGCAAGTTTTGTGATGAAAATGGTTGTGATGTCGTTCCTTACTTTGCACTGAGTGCAATCCAGGAAAACGAAGATGAAGAAGAAGACAAGTTCTATGACTTTGTAGAACACTTGGAGCTTCAAGAAGATGCAAACAACAGAAATCCAGACGACTCAGTAGGTGACATAAAAGACACTTTAACTAATGAACGGTTTTCTGATTGTCTAGATCAAAGACCTAGGAACCAATGTCACCGCTACAAAAATGAAGTGCATGAAAAGTGGATTAAAAAATCCTCGATGGAAACACAAGTGCAGCAAGCATCCTCATACGTGGCTCCTATATATGAAGAAAAGACTCAGCCGCAGAAGAGCACAGCCATGTCAATGAGCTACCAACAATGGTCTAATCAAGTGGATACAAAATTCACTTGAAAACAACAAATTAAGAGCAAACTGACAACAACTTTCCATAACCAGCCAAACCACAAAGAGAAAGTGCTAGAATGCAACCTTGTTGAGGATAGTAGTGACAGTGATGATTCTTAAGACATCCCCTACCAGGTACTCATGTCATCACCATCACTAGCAGCTTCTGTAACAACCAAAGAAGGCCCAAAAGAAAAGAACAACAAGTCAAAACCAAAAAGTTTGAAAAATCTGGATACCAAGTAGCCAGATTGGTCAAAAGTAGGTAGGAATCAAGAAGACCAACATCTTGATGAAAAATCACAAGATCCAATGCCAGTAGAAAAACAGTCAAATCCTGCAAGAACATCTAGGAAAAACACAAAGGCGCAAGCTTTTGTAAATCAAATTTGGGTTTCAAAGAAGTTGACTCAAGCACAAAGATGTCAAGAGTTCATCTAGATTCCAAAATGGTTAAATTGTCAACTCCAAAAGTATCAACTCCCAAAGTCTGAATCTCGTCCTCAACCAAGAGCACAAGAACCGAAGCAAAGACCACTGAAGATTCATACAAAGACAAGGTGGATTCCAAGAACTCTCTTTAAACACAAACGCAGTAGGGACAAATATGGGCTCCCAAACGAGCAGCGTCAACAGTAATCACAAAGAAGTGGGTCCCAAAGGTAACCAATAAAACTATTGTCACTGCACCACCGCTTGAATTCTTTCAAATCCTCCTACGGTTACAGTACAATTAGAAAAGAACCCACTTAGAACCAACCACAAGGCTAAATTGGCTTTCAAAGAAGCATCAAAGAGATAAGTGATTCTACAAAAAATCTCTACAACCCTTCCATTAAACAAACGGCACATGAGCTTCAAAGATCATCACATTGCTTAGAATAGGAAGCCTTGTCAGCAAATGCCAATACGCAAATTGCTTATACCCACATCTTGCACAACATAAATCTTTTCCATGCATTGACTGTGTATGCATAAAAGGGCTACATTACAAGGCCTACATAGGCACAATTTTTGATTACTCAAGCACAACACATACCCGTGGCGATACCCTGTTGTCAAGGAGGACTCCAAATAGGAGGGGGGAGGCATTCTAAATGCAGACCTAATATATGAATATTAGAGGGCAATGTTTTGTGAGTTGTATTGAATTTTTGCGTTTTATTTTTGTGACATTTTTTAACAAAATTCAAAGTATAAGCCCTCATAATAGCATTACAAGAGGAGTACGGGGACAAAAGCCATATATGAGCGCCTAGGGACATGTGTACAGTGTACATAGCATTTAGATTTCTATTAACTTGATTTTCCTTTTTGAGTTGAGTTGATTTTTTTTTATTTTATTATTTTTGAGATTTTTTTTTAAAAAAAAAGAAAAAATCCATAATCTATGTGACAAACAGACTAAAGCGATGTCGAGCAGTACAAAGAGAAGCATGTACAAAAAAACGAACAAACTTCATGAGGTATGCCTCGAAAGTCATCTGCACAAGGCTAGAATGTCAGACATAAGAAAGAATGTTGATCAGCCTTCGACAACAACATGAGGCCAAACATGATTGAGAATGGTCATAAAATCTCGAGATGGACTACAAGGACAACGGAAGTTGGTGATCGACTAAACGGAAGAAGCCATCAAGTGTAAAGTTGCCATCAGACACTTCACGCAATGACAATGCCGTATACAGGAAGTAGATCTTTAAATTGTGAATCTTCTATCTTGTATGTGACTTAATGAAGCCTAACAAACAAAAGGGACTAACAGTACTGACAAGAACAAAAGGGCCAAAAATGACAGTTAAGTCATCTTTTGTGATAGATGTTTGCAAGAGAAACCGAGGGTCAAGCCAAATTTTGGTCATCGTCATTGGTTCTAAATGTGTTTGGTAGCCGGAAGGTGCCAATGATGCCCATTAGTTGTTCTCATGACTGAAATCCAAAAAGTTAGCTTGTATGCCAAATACAAGCCCAAATCAAGCCAAACTTTGTCAGGAGGCTATGCATAGAGAGTATAAGCTAAGGGTTCAAAAAAAAAGGTCTAACCCTTAGCCAAAAATGCAAATTTTTCAGATTTGAAGCCATGATAGCCATCTACATACCCTGTAACCATGTATATGAATTTTGGGGACAAATGGACCATGATATCTCATGAATGATCATCTATCGCGAATAATGTCAGATAAAGCCCATTTGAAGCAGGTTACTAACTTGGGGAATTAATTGGGGTTTGTCAGGCTTTAATTAAGTCATGTATCAAGTAGAAGCAATATAATGATTTACAAACCATACAAAAGCTGACAGTGGCAAACGTGGCTTTGATCACCTTGATGCATGAACAAAGGAGTCACCAACAAAAGAACAAACACAAATGGTAGAAAAAACAACCTTTGCAGGGTTACATATCTTGTCCTTGATGATAATCCTTGAATGTTAGACATGGGTTTTGAATCTCAAGTCAGAAAAAATTATCTCCCAGATTCGGCATGACAGACAGACTTTGTATTGAAGCGCAACTTGGCCTAAAGAAGTTGAAGGTTTAGCCATACAATTTAATCCTTACAAAGTTGTCATTGGTTCATAAGGTTTGAAAGCCAATCACTCAATTCTACAGATTGTAGAAGTTTTTGAGAATCACAAATACTCAGAAGTGACAGATTTGCTGGAGCAAGTGATGGATGGAGCTTTCTCTAGTGATAAGAGCCAAACTGAACGAGATTGGGTTCTTTCTGAATTTAGATATGGCAATAGATCTATAATAACAAAAATATATGCTACATCTAAGCATGGATGTGAAGAACATAAAGTTCATCATCAATTATGATTTTCCTGAATCATGTGAAGACTATGTACATCGGATTTGAAGAACAGGACGAGCTCGTGCAAAGGCTATAGCCTATACTTTCTGTACATCCATATAAAATTCCAACAAAGACTGCACCGAAATCAACAACCAGGTCATGTCAAGGACGACATGAACGCGGAGGGCGGGATGTTGACGGCTGGGTCAACAACACAATATAACTCAACAAAGCATTATTTTTTGAGAGCTATGGAATGCTAAGGATTATGATTATAAACATCATTTGTAATAAATAGATAGTCTAGTTGCAAAAGCCTGGGTGCAATGGCACTTACAAATTGTAAATACCAAGCCATTTGACCCCTCAAACTCTAATTTTGGTTAACCTAAGGTAGCCTTAGTATATAAGGTACCTAGGTTATTTTGTGAAGGAAACACTTTATCATAATCATAAGTTTTAAGTTGTCATCAACTTTGTGTGAGAGAGGAAGAGAGAGAGTGTGAGCTTCATTCTGTCACTACTCCCCGCTCGCTCATCACATTAGAGAACCGACAACACCGTTGCGCTTGCCTCGCCAGGAGCTACGCGGGACCGCTAAGCATTCCTTGCGAACAGAGCGAACGCGCTCGTGCATTACGAGGTATTTGTGGCTGTAAGTATATCAAATGATGTCTTTTTTTTTCTTGCAAGTAGTCATTAGAATTGTAGCGACATAAGCTACAAACATGTACTCATAGATTGCAGTTTCAAGCGCTTAAGAATTTAGCTATGTCTTTATACGCGTTTTCCCCAAATGGGTTTAGAGCGAGGGTTTTGAGTGTAGAGGCTTTGGGACAGGTGTATCCTAGTGAGGGGATGGTGTTCCTTGAGTTTTGTAAAGTTTTGGTATGGTTTAGTGAGTTTCCTTCCGTTTGTATGTATGTGGCTTGAGTGGTGTATTTGAGAGTAGTGAGACTCTAGATTGTGGTTTCGTTCGCCTTTTAGAGTGTTGTATGTGTAGGATGGTCTTAGCCTGACAAGCTAAAGAGAGTTCCTCCATGTGCATATCGTGTCATCTGTGTCCTTGATTGACATTATGTTGATCTAGGTTGTGTTACATGCACTTTATAGGTCGTGTGATTCGCTCCCCCAACACCTGGACCATGTTAAAGTCTCCTCCAAGCATACCTTGTGACCATTTTAGTTGGGCAAGCCATCTCCACAACTCTATTCTAGATGCAGCATCAGTAGGAGCATAAACATTAATTATTTGCATTGGTCCCCATCGGGATTCCACTTGGAAGACAGAGCATCTCCCTGATTGATGGTCAAGGGTTCATTGAGGTTTGAGGGAGTTTTTAATATATGTCAAAGTACCTGAGTATTGTTCTTTTTTCCCACCACAAAACAGATTGTATCCTTTAAAGTGCATTACATCCCTAGCTTTATCATGCAACTTATGATCTTGAGCTAGACAGAAATCCAAATCAGAAGTAAGCGACCGATTTTGAAAGACAAGCAGCTTAGAAGGGTGGCTGAGGCCCTTAACATTGAAGGATGCAATTTTCATGAGGAGAATTATTGAGGGGTGTCCATAACTAGCTGACTGTCCTCATCACTAGGACTATCTATCATCAGCACTTCAATATTGACATGGGAGGGATTTGGAGCTGCATTACTCTTAGTGACAAAGTGTTGCATGAGCACAAAGTCAATAGCTGCCAGAGTATCTGGGGAAGGGATATCTTGAAGACCAACAAACACATTAGGTGATGTATATCCTGATATACCTGGTCTAGTTCTGAAAGTTTTCTTTAATAACTCGTATCCTTTAGAGTCAACCACTCTTTTACCCTTGTCTAGAGGTCTTGGGTTCCTAGAAGAGGAGGGAAAGGGGTTTGCCTGGCTCCCTACATGAGGGGGGTTTTTACTCGTACCTGTCTGAACTACTACTTTATACGTACCCAGAGGGACTACATATTCAGGGGTAGCTGCCTGAGCCGGGGGGGGGGGGGAGGACCTCTCTATAGAATTTGAACCTATTTTTACCAAAAATCTATTCTTTGGGGAATAGGTGCTTGCTGCCAGGATAAGAGGGAATCAGCTCAATTGAGCCTTTAGCCAATGTAGGGAAATTCTTGGAGAAATGTCCCAGATGTCCACAATGATAGCATGATCCTGAGAGATTTTCCCACTTAAGGTAAATAACCAGTCTGCTTATAGATTCTAGCTCAATTTTCATAGTGTCAGGCATCTTTTTATCAGTGTTCCACATGGCACAAGCTTTGTTCCTGTTGGGACAAATAATAGTGGGGGAAAATAGAGCTTTGCCTAGGGAGGCAACCAAATCCTTGATTCAAGGCCACAAAAAGGCAGGTAAGTTCACAAAATCTACCCATCCTAGGCATTTATACAACAATTCCTCCTTAATTTGCATGATCGGCTACCAGGGCAGAACATGAACAACTTGCCCACATAAGATAATTGTTGAGGTAGAATAAAAGGCTTTCTGATCCTCCGCCAAAAGAAAAAGAACTTCATACAGTCCTGAACCATTGTAGAAAACCTTGTCTACTAAAGCTTTCTTAAAGCCATGGTCCAAATAACCTGCTATCTCATTTCGGGCCGGAAGTTTGCTTGTGAAATATAGCACTATAGCACGACTCGTAAAAGTAGAAACTTGAGACATTACTGTTATGGCAGGGATGAAAACTGTATGTTGCCCTTCAACCTAAGGTTCTGAGGTTAATGCCTCAGTAAGACAGCTGGTTAATTTAGCTTCGGAGAGTGTTCCCTTGTCAAACCTTACAGATGGCATGGATGCTTCCCTAGGATTCAAGCAAAACACAGTGGGTAAATCCATGGCTCAAAGAAGTCAAATGAGGACCTGAAGGAAGGCGGCTGACGAGAGTGCCGAGAGGGGGAAGTGGAAGCTCAACCGGATGGGGCGACCTCTCATTCTGATCTCTGGTAGAAGACGTAGAATGAGGCAACCGGTGGGAGAACAAAGAGCGTAGTATTATCTCTACCTCTCACTGTACTTTGAGAACCCTAACAGACGAGCATGACACCCCCCCTCCCTCTCTCTCTCTCTCTCTCTCTCTCTCTCTTTCCTCTTCTCGGTTGCGGACAAATTTTGAGCACTACCTCCGGCATGGCGGAGGTAGTGTGTTGCTAGCATGGCATCTAGGCCATTGTGGCCATCCTCACCGTTGTACATGGACTGCTTCTGAAGCTGCAAGCACCACCTCACCGTTGTACACGGACCGCTCCAAAAGCTGCAAGCACCAGAGAGTCACAACATTTTGTAAAAGCTGCCACCAGTGCAAACCCTCACATTTGCTAGCTTTTGGCACTTGAAAATGAGAACGTGGCCATTTACAAGTTCTTGATTTTTTTCCCAAGAACTTGGCAACAAACCCTTCACATTTCCACCCAAAACTACTAAAAAAAAATCTTGTGCCGTATGCCCTTCTTCTATATGGTTAGAAAATGAGTTTTTGGTGAGCCATTGCATGGCTAATAGATCTCCAGTTCAAGAGTTTTCTAGTTGATCTTTGAGGTCCCTTAGAATGATGTCAAAACTTCTCTTCTTCATCTACTTATTATTCTTCTTCTTTGCCCCCTCTCTCTGGAACTGCCTTGGTATGTGTTTGCAAAAACAAACGGCCTGTAAGCCAATATTAATCAATTGCAAAATTCCAACTTCAACATTTATTGTTAATTTTACCTTCTAATTTTTTTGGATGGAGGATTTTTTAATTTTTTGGCCTTGCCCCAAAGGGGTGAGGCCTTACTAATGCCTCCCCTTTCTACTAATGATTATATTTTATCATTTTTGTTTTAGTTTTGAAGATAAAGACATATCAATATTAAACAGAGCATGGGTTTGAGTGGTTGAGGCCTATGGAAATCATACTCATATCAATGAGAAGTGCTCATTAGAATGCATTTGCATGCTAGAAAAGCAGCATTTTGGGTGAGGTTAGCAATTTTGGTCGTTGCACGTAAAATGTCAAGGTGTTTTCCTGCTGGACCTTGTTGTTTTTGGACTATGTATGAGAGAGAGTAGAGAGAGATGTGCGATGTTTTTCTAGCTCTGCCAAAATTGGAAGAGTGGAGGCACACAAGCAACACTTTAACAACACGACTAATGCTTGCTTACACATGCAAAATTTTGTCACCATGCTTGTGCAACTGCACCCTTACACAACGCCCCTCATGTAAAGGAGAAGGAGGCATATAGTATATCATCGGAGTATGTGCCTAAAATCTTAAAAAACCAATAGTTAAAGAGAATCTTTTGAGATTCTTCCTCTCTCTCTCTCTCTCTCTCTCTCTCTCTCTCTCTTCCCACCCCCCCCCTTTAAGCCTTTGCATAAAGGAGGGGATGTAAAGAATGTAAACAACTACCGGACTATAATGATTGGATCTCTTATGAAAAAGTTGTTTGGGTGCATAATGGAGATGAAATTGAGTGATTGGACTGAAGAGAATGACAAGTGTGCAAAGGGACAAGTGGGTTTTTGTCGATGCCATAGCACCATTGATCATCTTGTCACTCTTCGTGTTCTCATGGAGGAAAATCAGTTGAAAGGCAGGCAATTGTATTGTTGTTTTGTGGACTTTAAGAAAGCCTTTTATATGATTCCACATAACAATTTGTGGAGAAGGATGGAAGAACTCCAAGTGCCAAGTGAGTTTACACTTGCGGTTTCTCGAATCTATGAGAAGGTGATTTGTCAATTGTGCATGGGAAGAGAAATTTCAAAAAAAATTGTAAGCACTATTGGGGTTAAACAAGGATGTCCATTGTCACCAACTCTCTTTGGTCTATGCATCGATCAATTGGAACACATGATACTTGAATTTATGCAAGAAGAAGGCATTGAAGAGGTCACTATTTGCAATGTGGTAATCATGCTTTTGTTGTATTCGGATGATGTAGTGCTTCTAGCACACACTTTAGAAGATGCACAAAAGCTTATGGTTGTCCTTGAGAACTTTTGCTTGCATAGTGGGCTAATTGTGAATGAATCCAAAACAAAGGTTATGCTTGTGAAAACCAACCATAAGGAGAAGCCATGCATTGTATACAACAATGAGACACTTGAAGTTGTTGAGAGCTTTAAGACCTTGGTCTTGAGGTTCCGTCCAATCACAAGTGGCATGAATGTGCTATGCATCATTTGGAAGCGGGAAAGAGAGCATATTATGCATTTAAGAACATGTGTAATGCAGGAAACATCAAGTGTTGGGTTCTCAAGAAGTATCTTATTGATGCATTGGTGACACTGGTTCTTCTTTATGGAGTTGAAGTGTGGGGCGGGAGCATCTCAAAGTCTACTTGGAAAGAATTTGAGAATGTCCAAAAGAGTTTTCTTACAAACTTTCTCCAAGTTAAGACACAAACACCATATATGCTCCTACTTCTTGAGTCGGGATCTCTTCCAATTGAGGTTATGGGCATGGAAAGGGTTGTGGAGTACATGATCAAGATGCATCAAAACCCCTCACATCGACTTCCTACGATTGCATGGGAAGCAAGCCAAAAAGTTCAAAAGACGCATAAAAACAAGATCTTGAGCACGGGATAGATGCAAGACATAAAGAAGTGGTTTGGGGGATGGGATGCATTACACTTGCTACATGATGCTTCAATTGACTCCCAAGTGAATGAAGCTTTTCTACAACGCCAATGTATTACGACTTGGGAGAAATCCGGTGGGTCACGCTTCATACATTACACCACCCATATTGCCCCCAACTACAAAGCCATGTTCTTCGCTGAAGAGGAAACCGTACTCACACTTACATGCTTGAGCCTATCCCCTTGTCGGCAATACGCACTATCATAGCCATTCGGCGTAGCTCCCATTTCCTTCGATGCGAGATAGGGTGTTGGGGCAATCGACAAGAGTTAAATCGACTGTGCATATTATGCTCACTGCAAGTTTGAGAATCTGAGTACCACACACTACTAGAGTGCTGAACTTTTGGTCAAATCCAACCTTGCTTCTCTCACATTTTCAGCCATAACTTAGATCTACAGACTTTCCTCTCCCAGCCACAGTGTGGGCTCTCCATTGTGACTCTCATCACCACAATTTTGGAGCATCGAGAGTCACTCATCAGACATACACATACTACATCACATGTAACTTTTGTCCCATAGGTCATATTTCACCTTCGAGGATGATAATCTCTCTCTCTCTCTCTCTCTCTCTCTCTTTCTCTCTCTCTCTCTCTCTCTCTCTCTCTCTCTCACACACACACACACACACACACACACACACACACACACACACACACACACACACACACACACACACACACACACACACACACACACACACAAGGTGAGTGGCAGTACCCAAAGTCAAGCCCCAACTCTATGCTCCACCTTGAGAGATTCGTGCTGCATAAATAGCCTCTGCAAATACACACCTTGAGCCCAAGCTCCTTCTACAAATCCACTCATGCAGCAACAACCCAAAACCCTAGTCTCTACAAATCTAATCCCGGGCCCAATGTTCCTCTTAGGACTCTCTAATGGTCTCTGTTGATAGTAGCCCCACTAATGGCGTTTGTTGGCATAAGTTCCCACCCAATAAACCCTATACAGGGTCAAAGCAATGATCGCCAAAACCAATGTTGTCAAGAACAGTGCTAGTGCATGCTCCTCAACACCAAGAAGGACTCGATCATTCATGGTTACCCCCAAGATGGACCCGTTTGACCGCCTCCAAGCCCAAGTTAAGGAGTTGAAGAACGAGAATGATGAACTAAAAACATGCCTTGTTACCCTTGAAGTGCGCCTCCAATTGCTCCAATCTTAGAAGCTAGCGTATACTGCTTGGGCGCCCTAGATGCCCACAACTACGAGGGAGACCACGACATTGACAGAGGCTCCATCAAAGGATCATGACCATTCTAGCATGACATGGGAGATGCCTAGTACAACTATGTATAGAGTTAGACATTGATGAAGCTCTTCAACCACCGATGGAATACTTTCTCACACAACAGCTGATGTTGAACATCCTAGGGCATTGATGATGATGATGTTTTTAGTCTTTCACTTTGCTTCATTTTTACAATTGTACCCAGGCATTGGATTAGATCCACCAAGATTGTATTAGTTTGGTCTCATGGGTCAGTTTGGCCTTTTCAAGCCGTTAATATAACATTTTATTTTATTTCATTTCATTTCTTCTTCTTCTACTCAGCCAGTCATGCAATCTCTCTCTCTCTCTCTCTCTCTCTCTCTCTCTCTCTCTCTCTCTCTCTCTCTCTCTCTCTCTCTCTCTCTCTCTCTCTCTCTCTCTCTCTCTCTCTCTCTCTCTCTCTCAAACAAAGAAGGTGAAAATGGACAAGGATACGGAGGTGGCACGTTCTAATGACATTTAGATGGTGGCAGTGGTGGCCAAGAAGTAGCACACCAATAAAGGCTGGCATTTTCGTTCTTCAACTCCTTGACTTGGGCTTGGAGGCGGAGGCTCCAACCCTCCCCTTTTTTTGAGACATTTGCCTGCAGGTACTATGAGAAAGTCTTTGGGGGCTATATCTTGTCATTGTAGGTCTACAATCTACATCTGAATTTTGGGGTTGGTGACCCGAGAGAGAGAGAGAGAGAGAGAGAGAGAGAGAGAGAGAGAGAGAGAGAGAGAGAGAGAGAGAGAGAGAGAGAGAGAGAGAGAGAGAGAGGTGATGTTGTGAGCGGGAGCTTTTTTGTAGCATGCACGAGAGAGAGCAAGTCATTGAAATTTGGCTAAATCCCACATGGTGCACATATGTGGGAGGGCGAGAACTGTGTTGCAAGAAGACAGCCATGTGCAACTCTAAGTAAATTATCCATCCTCTGGTTGTTTCTCTATATGTATCTCATGTTCTCTCTCTCTCTCTCTCTCTCTCTCTCTCTCTCTCTCACACACACACACACACACACACACACACACACACACACACACACACACACACACACACACACACACACACACACACACACACACACACACACACACACACACACACACACGCGAACTCGTGTGGCAAAAGCTATGCAATTGGAGGTAGATATGAGCAAGGCTATGGGGATAAAGACTCAGACTCTCTCTTTCTCTTGTTTGCCAAAGAGTTACAAGATGACCTCCTCCCTCACTCTCTTTCACTTGTGTGCAACCACAATTCATTTGTATGATGAGTCAAGATAGACGGCTACACATGGCTATCTTGCCAAATCATAGAGTCTCTCTCTCTCTCTCTCTCTCTCTCTCTCTCTTACACACACACACACACACAAACTCGTGTGGCAAAAGCTATGCAATTGGAGGTAGATATGAGCAAGGCTATGGGGATAAAGACTCAGACTCTCTCTTTCTCTTGTTTGCAAAGAGTTACAAGATGACCTCCTCCCTCACTCTCTTTCACTTGTGTGCAACCACAAATCATATGTATGATGAGTGCGATGAGAGTGCATCAAGATAGACGGCTACACATGGCTATCTTGCCAAATCATGGAGAGAGAGAGAGAGAGAGAGAGAGAGAGAGAGAGAGAGAGAGAGAGAGAGAGAGAGAGAGAGAGATAGTTCTATTATCGTCCTGGGAGGTCAAATATGACCTATGGGACCAAATGAACATGTCACGTGGTGTGAGTGGAGTTCATAAGTGACTCTCGATGCTCAAAAATGGTTGAAATGAGCGTCGCAATAGAGAGTCCACATCGTGGTTGGGAGAGGAAGGTATGTAGGGAGAGATCATGGCTGAATATATGGGGAAAAGAGGACCTAATGTGGTCAAAAGCTGAGCACTCAAGTAGTGTGTGGTACTCACTCTCTCGCACTTGACGAGGGCATAAGGTGCAAAGTCGATGACACTCCTCGCCAGTGCCCCAACGTCCTGTCTCACAGCGTAGAGAATGGGAGCTAAGACGAATGGAGGCAATGGTGCGGATCGCACTCAACGGGATGGGCTCAAGGATGTAGGAATGGGTTCGGTTACCTCGTTCCGAGAAGAAGAGAGATTTGTAGTTTGGGGCAACGTGTGTGGTGTAATGGCTGAAGCGAGAACCTCCGGATTTCTCCCAAGCCGTGATACATTGGCGTTGTAAGAAGGCCTCATTAACTTGGGAGTCGATCGACCCATCCTTGACCAAGTGACATGCATCCCATCTTCCAAACCATTTCTTGATATCAAGCATCCACCCCGAACTTAGTATTTTGCTCTTGCATGTCTTTTGAACCATTTGACTTGCTTCATATGCGATTCTAGGAAGTCGATGCAAAGGGCTACGTTGTGTCTTACGCATGTACTCCACAACCCTTTGCATGCCCAAGACCTCAATGGGAAGCAATCCGGACTCAAGAAGTAAGAGCATGTAGGGTGTTTGTGTATTGACTTGGAGAAAGTTGGTGAGAAAACGCTTTTGGACATTCTCAAACTCTTTCCAAGTAGACTTCCCGATGCTTCCACCCCACACCTCCACTCCATAAAGAAGCACCGGTGTCACCAATGTGTCAAAGAGGTACTTTTTGAGAGCCCAACACTTGATCTCTCCTGCATTGCATATGTTCTCAAATGCATAATAGGCCCTCTTTCCGGCTTCCAAGCGACGCATTGCACAATCCTTCCATTTATGATTGGATGGAACCTCAAGGCCAAGGTACTTGAAGTGATCTACCACTTCAAGTTTCTCATTGTTGTATACAATGCATGGATTTTCATCATTGAGGGTCTTTACAAGCATAACCTTGGTTTTGGATCCATTCACGATCAGCCCGCTATGTAGGCAAAAGCGTTCCAAGACACTCATAAGCTTTTGTGCGTCTTCTAAGGTATGTGCCAAGAGCACTACATCATCGGCATAAAGCAAAAGCATGATCACCGCATTTCCAATCTTAACCTCTTCTATGCCTTCTTGCTGCATAAAGTCAAGAACCATGCATTCCAATTCATCAATGAGTAGCCCAAAGAGGGTTGGGGAAAGTGGGTATCCTTGTTTGACACCAATAGTGCTTGCAAAAATTTCTGAAATTCCATCTCCCATACGTAATCGACATATCACTTTTTGGTAGATGCGAAAGATTGCATGCATAAATTCTCTCGGCATTTGAAGGCTTTGCATACGTCTCCAAAGATTTCCTCGTGGTACCATGTGAAAAGCTTTTTTGAAATCCACAAAGCAACAATATAACTTTTTTCCTTTCAATCGAGATGCTTCCATAAGAACTCGAAGAGTGACAAGGTGATCAATAGTGCTATGATGCTTTCGAAAACCTGCTTGGCCAAGTGCACGTTTGCCATTCTTTTCAGCCCATTCACTTATCTTCATCTCCATGATACATCCAAATAACTTTGCCATTAAAGAACCAACCATTATAGTGCGATAGTTGTTCACATTGTTTACATCTCCTCCTTTGTGCAAAGGTTTGATCCAATTTGCACTCCAATCATGAGGCATGCCATACTGAAGTGCAAGGTTAAACATATCGCATATCCAATATCGTGTTTTCTTGCTTGTCCATTTAATCATTTCAGCCTTGACACCTTGAAGGTCACCTGCCTTGCGAGTAGCAAGTTTCTCAAGCGCGCGGCATACATCTTCAATGGTAAAGAAGGGAGACATAAACGGAAGGGAGCTACAACACTCCATCTTATCAACATTGGGTTGCTCATAGAGATTCTTACAATGCATATACATATCCTCAAGAGTCAAGTCACAAAAGCTCTCAACGCGCTTGCATTTTAGATTTTGCCAAAACTTGCCACATGCATGTGCTTTCTGTTGTGCTAAAAGAAGTTGTTTTTCGACTTCCCACCTTCTCCTCTTCTTTTGAACACGTGCTTTGTATGTATGTGAACATTCCAAGTAAACTTCCTTGTCTTTGATTGCATCCAATCTTAGCAAGTGTTTTCGGGTTTGACTACATTCCATGTCAAACCATTTCTTCTTGGTGCTACCCTTCTTAGACCTTTTGCAAGACATGTGTTTCACAGAAGAGCATTCCTTCGCACAAGAGAAAATTACTTCTTTGAAAACTTTCCACTTGCATTCTAATGTTGGGCTCTCTTGATGCTCTATCATGCTTAACATTTGGTCCACCATATCAGCATATATAAGTGCTCGTTTGAAGTCTAGACGTAGGTACAAATGATTCACATCATGATTGGAGGCTACATGCTCGGGCCGTTTACCACACTTGAGGTCAATACATAACATCCTATGATCCGATTCCGGATTCCATTCACCAAGTGTAAAGCTTTGTATGCATTCTAGAGTGGCTTCCGAGAACAACATATAGTCAATCACGCTAGCACCGTTGTGCTTTCTACATGTAAAGTCATTGGTGCCTTGCCATAGAGATACACCATTTGCAATGAGCATTCCGGTACTATTGCACATATGTAGAAGTGACTTTCCATAGTGATCCACTTCTTTTGCATCATTAGAACTTCGATTATACATGTATGAGTCATCCATTCTTCTTGAGACATGTGGCATGTCTACTTGTTGTGTGTCGTGTTGTAGTATATTTGTGCGAGCATTCATGTCTCCAAAAACAATGACTTCACCTTGATCCTTGTAATGAGCAATGTCTTCCTCTAGTTCAACAAAGGGTTGATCTCTATCCATATTCAAGCAAGCATAAAAGTTGTCCTCAGCTTCCTTGGCTTTCCCTTTGTCGGCTTGCCCATTTTTCTCTTGAGGCTTAGTAGACCCATCTACTTTCCTTTTCCCCTTGTTGTCTTTTTTCAGCTCAGCTTTTAATTGCTGTACCTCCTCTTCAGTGTCTGGCTCGACAGGTTGCTGCTCCAAAATAGCCTCTGACTCCTCATAAGCTTTAATATATTGATCGTATTGATCAATATGTGGCCTGGCCGAGCTAGTTCCGACTTTAGTGGGGTCTGGCACCCACTTTTCTTCAAAGTCACCCTTTAGAGCTCTTTCCGCTCTAAACTGCTCCACTAATCTTTCCATTCTTTCCGCTTTCTGACTTTTGGTTTGCTTGGGAGCAACCTTCTTCTTTAGTTTCTTCTTAAGTGGCTCGTCCACATCCTCTTCAGGTTCTGAACTACTTCTAGTTTCCGGCGTGCTCTTGTGGATGCCCTCTTGGATACTTCGGGATGTTCTTCCTCCTCGTCGGCTTCTCTAAGCCACTCATTCTGGGAGGGAGCCTTTGGCCACTGATCTCTAGCTCCAATAGCTTCATAAGCTATTCTTGTCAGAATTTCCGCTCCTCCTATGTATTTTGGCTTCTCGTTGTGCATGGCAATTACTTGCTCGTGGATGTGTTGAGCGTAATTCACCTCTTTTGGCATATTGCTCTTTAATGCCCATGTGATGGTGGTCACAATGGCATGGGGTGGTGTCGTATACTTTTGCGATCTTTTACTGCAAACATGAAGAAATTGGTTGTACAGTCGGCAAAGGGTTGCCGCTCTTGGGTCCTTCATATCTCCATAGGTCGCATTTTGTTTCTTGGGCCCATAGAACTCTATGGCCTCCCTTCTTTCCCTGACCGAGCTCCCTTTGTTGTGCAGCTTCAATGCGTCTGCAATTAGCTGTGGAGTGATCTGTACTTCTACCTTCTCTCCATCCATGGCTGTCAATGTGGCTTTTCCATCCTTCTGAATGGATGTTGCCAACTCGTACACTCTTCTTGTATCCACACCTGATGGTCTCGAGGTGAAGAAACTGTGCAAGTCTGCCCTTTCCAGGTACCTGCTGATGTCTTCTGACCTGCTATAATCTACCAATTCCTGTGGGATCATCGGTACATCCACCGCTTGCCCTTGAGGATCTCTAAAAGTCCCCTGGTAGATCTTTATTCCCTCTTTCTCCAATACTGCTTCCTCCACCCAAGTTTTGGTTGGCTTGAGGGTTTCTGCTGGAATGTCAAATGGTTCCGCTTCTGCAATAGCATCTTTGATTGTCGGTCTTTTTCTCTTCGTTGCCGATGACTTGGTGGAATCCATGGATCCTGTAACTCCAATTTCAGAAGTTAGCGTCTTTTTAGTACTGAAAGCCAAAATGAAGCTTTTAACTATCCAAATGACTTGAAAATTGAAACATGAGCTATTCAGGGCCTAAGGATGCAAGGTAGGTGAAAAAATATGCAAAATGGGCTCAAAATCATGCTGGAGACATCATACGCGTATGATGTCTTTTGTGTCAAAATGAATTCATATTGGTTGTGCTTGTAGATGATAGTGTATACATGATTATCATATGCTTGGATTTGAGTTTGGATCCCATTTGGTCAAGTTTTGACCAATTTAGTCCAATTCCGGCTCTTGGCAAAATTTTGAAAGGGAATTGAATTTTATGATCCAAATTGGATAAAACTTGGTGGTTCACTTTCAAATGGCATGTAGATCACTTCTGTTTGGTGGTTGAAGCCCTGAGGTGCCAAAATCACATAGTGAGACATCATACGCGTATGATGTCTTTTAGTGTATTTTTGGACCAAATTTCTCTATAAGCTTGGATTTGGCTTTAGATAGGCTTATTCATTGGATTTATGAAGTTTGGATAGATTTTGGGCTAAAATGGCTGTGGAGACATCATACGCGTATGATGTCTTTTTCATCAATTTTGCATGGGATTGGTTCTGTGGATTCCCCATGTACTAGTGAAGGACTGTTCCTACTCAAATCTTGGTTTGGACTTGAGTATGTTGGATTTGGGCCAAAAATAGGCTTTAGGTGAAGGATTTTCCCTCAATTGGGCTAATGGGGTGATCCTATTGACCAAATGGTTCCAATTTTCATATGTAGCATGTATTAGATATATATAATGGATGTATGATGACAAATGAGCAGTTTTGGCTCTGTAAGTGCAAATAGACATCATACGCGTATGATGTCTTTTGTGTCAAAATGGTGCTTTTTGGTTCCAGATAGCTTGTAGATGTGTTTAACAACAATCCTACAAAGTTTCAATGAGTTTGGAGTTATTTTGATAAAATTAGGACCAAAAATCCATTTTATGGCCTACTTTGCGTCTTTTTGGTTTTCCTTGGGTTTTCTAACTCCAATTCTCATGATACTTGGTTCATAGGATGTGATTAACATGTGGAATGAGGCTATGCACTCAAATGTTGAAATGGATGTGAAATTCATGCTGTGAGACATCATACGCGTATGATGTCTTTTCTTGAACTGTTGGTCTTTTTGTGCAAAGAATGCTTTGTGCTAGTGCCCTAAGCCCTGCTAACTAGTTTTCAACTTAAAAAGTCATCAGTTTAGCTAAAAAGCCCCCTTATAGGCATTTCAGTCTCCGAAGTCGTCTTTTTGCCTTGGAGTTGAATTTCTTCAACTTTTCTTCTCGAGAGTTGCATTTCCAGCTCATTGGATATGTTGTGAAGCCATCTATTTGGTTGAACTTGACTTTGGCTCCCCGTTCTCCATCTTTCTCCCTTTGGTTGCCCGAAAGCGTCTTTTTCACCGTCGGTAAGTGAATCCGCTTTCTTTTGGGTTTTGCTTGCAAACATAAGTCATCGATAGTTACTTGAAGCTGCTTGTGAAGTTTCATTTCATTCGGTCGTCAATTTCAGCCGTTATACCAAAATGACGCTTTGTGTATCCGCAGCCAAATTGGTTGTTCTGACCTACTTTTTGTGATTCAAACTTGGAGATATTCTATGGTTGCATTGTCCTTGATGTGGTTGAACTTCTTGTGAAGTTTCGTGTTGTTTCGACAACTTTTTCCTGTTTGCCTCTTGCAGGCTCTGTTGACCTAGGGTTTTTCCAGTCGTTCTTTCTCGAGCTTTGAGTGTTAGAAACCCATCTTCTATACTAGGGTAACCCACCTATAAGTTCTTGCAAGGTTTGGTTAGGCGGTTGTGCCACTACCTAGCATTCTACCTCATTCCCCGTCTGCTCTTGTTTCTTGGTTTTGGTCAGTTTTCGCGACAAAAGTTAATGATAAGCATCAAAAGCTTATGGCAAAGAGTCTACCTCTCATGTCTGGTGTCCTCTGAGCTCTCATGGAAGTCGTAGAAGGTCGTAGAAGATCTGTGCTCCTGTGGCTCTCTGCTCTTCTCCAAGAAGGTAATAGTGTCAATGAGCTTGAAAGTGATGTGAAAAATACTTAACTTCGGACTTCCCGGTTCACTTGCCACCAAATTTTTCATGTGCTCCTATCTCGTTGTGAGATGCGCTTTAGGATCTGAAATTTCCCAAATCGGACTCCGTTTGACCTGTTTTCTTAGAATTCCGTCCACTTGCCAAAATTCTGCCGTTTCGAACTTTCCGCAACTTTTCCAGAATTGTACCCAATTTTAACCATGGGTTGCCCTTGTCATTAGGACCATCACCGTCTATTCTTTTCTTTTTTCCGATCTCATTTCACCTGCTTTTTTTATTTTTCTTTTACTTTTATTAAGAAGATCATAAAAAAATAAAGGAAAATAGCAAATTGAAGCCAAAAAATTCCAAACATACACAATAAATAGCTGGTAACCTTGTGTATATGAATATACACTTATTTGTGATTTCTGGACATGGATTACCACTTTTTAGCTCCAAAAACACTCTTATTTAGTGATATTTACACGTCTAAAGACCCAAATTCATCATTTGATCTCTTCTTGTTGCAAAACAAGGTATATAAGGGCATAAATATTATCAATATCCGCAATCAAACATAAAAATTGCAAAATCATGTAAGACACTGCCCTTGTAATATAATTTTTTTTGTTTTTCTTTGTTTTTGTCGCTTGTAGCTGCTTTGTAGCTCCTGTATACCTGTATACCTCCCCCCCTCCTAGTCTAAGTCCTCCCGGACGACTATGAAGTGTCTGTGGGCGAAGCATTGTAGTTGTTTTGGTCAAAAGTTCCCAATGCAATTGTAGAGCGATGATACAACAGTTTTTCCAATAAAGCTGCTCTTTGTTTGATTGAAGGATTGGTGGTCGGGTTTTGGGTTGGTTTTGGCACTTCGGTAGTAAAATCAGTAGATGGATTCTTCTTTACCTTGTTGTTCTTTTTCACAATCCAAATCTGCTTCCGCTTCGCTTGTGCTTGCCACAAACTCTTTGTGACCCAAACCTGCTTTGTTCTTTGTGTTGATTTCCTCGCCTTGAAATACCTAGGAGTTTCTGTGGATTGTACTGAAGGGAGTTCCTGTTTACAAATCCTTGGGATCCAAATTTGCTTGCTATAGCTTTGTGCCGTCATGAACTTCTTTGGAATCCAGATCTATTTCACTGTCCTTGATTGTCTGGAATCACTCTGTTGTCTGGTATTGAAGACTCTGTTTTCCACCTTTGTGTTCTCTGGCACAACATTTTTTGGTCTCCATACCAACTTTGACTCCGTTTTTTTCCAAGGTTGAGCTGTTATATTATTGCTTGTCTTCCTTATCCAATGTTGAGAGTTCCTCGTCGAAGAGCAATCCCGTTGTATAGAAACTTTTGGTTGACATTGCTTCTTCTTTTTCTCTGGTTGTTGTTTACCTTTGTTCTTGGATTCTTCCTTTGGAGTTGGCTCTGCTCCTTTGGTGAACTTAACTGATTGACTTTCACCTTCGTATTTGATAAGCACTGATTTAGAACTCCAGTCAATCATTGCATTGTATTGCTTTTGCCATGGTTGTCCTAGCAATAATGGATGTTGTGTAGCTTGGTCTTCAACCATGTAAAACATATGAGGATACACATACTGGTTAATCTGTATATGTAAAACTGTGCATCCGACAGTTTTGATTGAATTCTCAGAGTAACTCTTTAACTCTTGCTTGGAAGTTTGTAATTTAGTGTCATTTGTCAATTGTCTATACAAACTGAGTGAAAGTAGGTTAGTTTGAGCTCCTGAATCCAATAGTGCTCTGGCTTTGATTTGGTTGGTTCCTACTTTGCATTCAATGATGGGTTCTTCTTTGTCATTATCCATTTCTGTTATACTGACTGCGTTTATTCGTATTGCTCCTTCATTGCGTTGTTTCTGACGCAGTAGTCTTCTTTTCTCCATTCTTTCCTTCGCCTCGGCTTGCGCTTCCTCCACAATCTTTTTCTTTTTCTGGACACACAGCTTTTCTTGATGTATTTTGAGAAGCATGTCTTGGGTTAGCGGCAAAAGATACTTTTTCACTCTGCATCCACTAATCCAATTGGGCATTTCTTCTCCGTCTAATGTAGCAAGCTTGACGGCTCCACTTGGTGATAGATCTTTAATCACCAGAGGTCCCATCCCTCGCTTTTTAAGCTTCTAAGCATGCTGTTTTAGAGTGTAAACTAGGACATAGTCCCCAACCTTAAACTCTTTAGTCCGCACATGCTTATCAAAAAATTCCTTTTGTCGCCTTTTTTGAGCGTAGATAAAAGCTACTGCTTTTAGGCGAAGCTCGTCTAGCTTTTCCAGGTCATCTATTCTATCAAAAAGCTCGTGCCCTGTCCACTCTAGATCCTTAGCCACCCTTAAGGTTGAAATCAAGAATTCTATTGGTAAGATAGCATTTAGCCCAAAAACCATGTTATATGGAGTCGTTCCTATTGATGTTTTATATGCTACCCTATATGCCCATAATGTTGAATGCAACTTCTGGTCCCAGTCAGTTCTTGACTCAGATACAATCTTCGTAAGGACCGTGCATATGGTTTTGTTTGTTGCTTCAGCTTGTCCGTTTGCTTGTGGATGATACGGGGCTGATTTCCTATGGATTACCATGAATTCATCTAGAAGGATCTCTATCACTTCATTTATAAAATGTGTGCCTCGATCACTCACAATTTCTATTGGCAATCCATATCGTACAAAGACGTATTCATATAGAAATTGTGCCGTGGTCCTGGCATCTGCTTTTTGAGTTGCCTTTGCTTCGACCCACTTTGTTAGATAGTCTGTAGCCACAACGATGTATTGTGCATGAGTCTTATATGCAAGAGGTGAAATGGGTCCGACATAATCAATCCCCCATTTTGCAAAAGCTCTTGCCCCCATCATTGGTCTAAGCGGCATATCATCTCTTTTAAGTGGTACTTTGGTCCGCTGACAGTCATCACACCGTTTAACGTATTCCTCAACGTCCATATGTAATGTTGGCCAGCATATTCCTGCGGCTAAGACAAGTTTTGTTGTCTTATTACCTGAGAAATGGCCTCCACCTACTCCTCCATGAGCTTGCTCCAGGATTATCACATACTCAGACTTTGATGCGCAAATCCTAAGGTGGTTGTCTTTACCTCTCTTATAGAGTTGATCTCCTATTAAAGCGTAATCTCTAGCTTCTGTCTCTACAGATTTCTGATGAGCTTTTGACGTTCCTTCTGGGAAAGTTCTATTTGTGAGATATTCAACAATATACTGACTCCATTCCGGAGCGATCATTATCTGATATAATGTCGAATACTCTGCTGGCGGTTTTGATGAACATACAATACATACAGTGACATATTCATGTACACTTTCTTTCATTCCTGGCCAATAGACTCCCAATTGTAACAAATTCCTATATGTGTTCCTTCTTGAACAATGAAATGCACATTCCTGAACATGTGCTTCGCGCAGATATATATTATATTCCTCAGGATTGATACATAGTCGTAAAACATGATCATTTCCCAATTGATACAACCTTCCTGCAACCAATTGAAGATTCTTGGATTGCTGAATAGCAATATGTTTCTGGTCATATTCTCTTCTATCAAACTCTCCTCCATAGGTTAATAGGCTAACGACATTTTGAGACCACTTCGGTATCATTTCTATGTTGAACAAGTACGCGTCTGGCATGTCGTCATCCACTCCTATAGGGTCTTCTCCATTCGTCAATCGCGAAAGATGATCAGCTCTAAGATGTGTTTTTCCTTTCTTTACTACTACCGTGAAGTCGAATTCCAGTAAGATAATGAACCATCTCACTATTCTCCCGGTATTGCATGGTTTATTCACTAGGTAGAGCAAGGCTGGTGATCCGTAAAAAACACAAACTTGTTGGCTAGAAGATAATGCCGAAATTTCTTCACAGCATATATCATTCCTAATCCCTCTCGCTCTGTTGTGGTGTAATTCTTCTCTGCATTGTTGAGCGTCGACTGGCGTAACAGATAGGAAAATCCATGTTTCCTTCTTCTGGCTGAGCCAGAATGCATCCTATTGCATATGCCGAAGCATCTATATGCACATGGAATATCTTCTCCCAATCTGGTGATTTCAAGACTGGAGCAGTAATGAGTGCCTCTTTCAATTTCTTGAATGATTCCTCACACTCCTCTTTCCATTCAAAGTTCACTATTAGCCTGTAAAGTGGTTGGCCTATTATAGCGTACATGTAAATGAATCGTCTATAATATCCGCAATGTCCCATAAAGCTCTGTACTTGTTTCGCATTGGTTGGTCTAGGCATATCCACTATAACTTTTATCTTCTCTAAATCCGTGGATATTCCGTTTCGTGAGACAATATGTCCCAGAATTCTGCCCTGTCGGACCATAAACACACATTTCTCAGGATTGAGACAAATGCGATATGTCCTACATTTCTCAAATACTTTTCTTAGGTGTTCTAGATGCTCATCTCTCAGAAGAGAATGTACACATAATTCATCCATGTATATTTCTAGAAACAACCTTAAGTATTCTTTGAAAGCATGCGTCATCAGCCTCTGGAAGGTTGCGGGAACATTGGTTAGACCAAAAGGCATAACCCGATAAGCATAAATTCCCCACTCCGTTGCAAAAGCTGTTTTATGTTGATCTTCCGGTGCTATGGCTAGCTGGTTATATCCTGAAAAACCATCAAGAAAGGAGTATGCTGTTTTCTCTGATACACTCTCTAGAACATGATCAGTTATCAGCAGAGGATAATTGTCTCTGATTGTTGCAGCATTCACTTTCTTTAAGTTGACACACACTCGGAGTTTTCCGTTCTTCTTGGGTACCACCACAATCAAAGATACCCAATCGGTGTGTTCAATCTCTTATATGAATTCAGCTTCCATTAGCTTATCTATCTCTTCTTTGATTCGCTTAGCAAACGTATCATTATATGTGTATGGTCTCTGTCTGCTAGGCTTTGCGTCTTGTTTTAGTGGGATTGTGTGTTGGCATATTGATGGGTCAACTCCCTTTAAGTCCTTATAAGACCATGCAAACACCTCCCTGTACTCTCTGAGAAGACTCAAAAGTCTCTCTTCCTCGCCTGGAGACAAATCTGTGGCTATGTACACCGGTCTAGGTGTCTCACCTGGAGCTGCTAAATCAACTTTTTTTGCATCCTCCGGTCCGTCATAAGATTCATTCTCCCTTCTCTCTCGAATAGGTTGGGTTAATACCACCTTCCTATCCTCTATTGTGAATTTCCTGTAGTGAGAGGGAACATCCATGTTTTCCTTGATTTTGGCGTTTTCGTCCTCTCCACTCTCAATTTCTATCGTCCAAACTTCTTTCAGAGTTTTCTTAAGCTCTCTGTACTTGTTTCTACGTTCTAACTTGGACTCCGTGTGTTCTCTGTTGCGCTTGTTCTTTTCTGATTTTTCTGTTTCAATTTTCGTTTCATTCCTTTGAACTTGATTTCTTGAGCTTCTTTTGTCTTTTCGTAAGCTCTTTTGCTCATTGCCTCTCATTCTTCCAGAAATCTTGTCCTTAACACAATCTTCTGCCTTTACTAGCATTAGGAATTGATTTTTTCCTCTTATTCTAGGCATCGGATTGGTTCTAACCCCCTTTGTTTTTCTCTTTGCTCTATAGCGTTTCTGGCGTTGTTTAGTTTGGTTCGGAAAATCATAAAATCGAACATCCGTTATAGTTTCTTCGTTTTTGCTTGAATTGTCCGTTGACTCGTTGTCTGCTTCATTTTCCCACTCTGGACGATCGGAATGTCGTGAAACACCTCTTCTTCATCTTCCTTTTCTAGTGTATTGTTCTTTTCAGTTTCTTTTTCGAGTATAGTTCTCAGCATGAAGTACGGAACCACATCGTACCCGTCCTTGTCGCAAAATTTCGTTGTGGGACCATCCGGAATTGCACAAACATCTAGGGTTGCTAGAATGTGTGTTCATTCTAATGCTTCAAGCGTGTCCTCTGGAAAGGGTTCTCCTATATAAGTTTCGTCTTCGATAGCCCTTTCTAAAACATATTCTTCTCGCCTCAGACTTCCACATTTCGAGGCTCCACACATCCATAACTCCTTGGGCTTACCTAACCAAGCTGGAAATTCGGATCCCGCCAAAGTAGCTGAATCAAACTCCTCTACCGGTGTTCGGTTCACATCTTTGTAGCTATGGTCTCTCAGGTTCACACGTGTAGTGGTTTCCATATTTCTCAGGTATATGTGATCGTAGCCCCAATCCTGGACCATTTTCAACTGTCTCATGAATGGTCTTCCCAGTATGATATCATAGTTATTCTCCTTGCCAAAATCGACAATAGCAAAAGTATGTTCGTATTCAATGCCGCAAGAAGTCACTACGACTTTCTCTAATAACCCCATAGGTTTCTCCATGTGTCCATCTGCTAATTGGAGTTTCAACCTAGTCTTCCTTATTGCTGGTTTCCCCCATTTTTTCCAGATTTCTTTTGTAGCAATGGCTACCCCAGCTCCGCTGTCTAGTATTGCCATCGTGTTCACTCCTTGGAATTCAACTGGTAAGGTTGTATTCCCCTCTTCACCTTCGCAATACTCTCCGACCTTGTTTAAGGGTACAGGCTTAGCGTTCTTTTGTGGTTTGCTCAGCTCTTGTATACCCTCTTGCAGTCTCGATGTTGGGTCTTTTATCCCAAATTTCTCCAAGCATTTTCCTACAGTGGTCCACATATGTGGTCTTAGCCTCAAAAGCTCAGCTAGAGTGATAGTGCATGTCACTGGTGTTGACAAGATCTCTATCAATCCTTGCGAGTCCATGACTTTTTCTGATGAGATTCTTCGTGAGGGAAGTGCTCTAATCTCGGATTTTGCTTCATACTCTCCTAAGTATGAAGGTAAGGTATTTAGTGAATGAGGTTTGCTCTCCATTGTTCTAACAGAGCCCCCATCTCCCCAGTAAGATTGCAGATCCAAGTCCACTTGAGATCCTGCCTCAAATTCCACTATGGGAGGATTCCTGATGTCCTTTTCCCAATTTGTCTGATTAGCTTGGCAACTCAGCTCGTTTGCAAAGTTTGCCTCTCTCTCACTTGTTTCCAAAATTCATTGTAATCCTCATCTCTTCCGTAAATCCTCTGTATGACTGGATGAAAACTCTCTATCTCCTGATCGGTTGTGTTCAATACTATGCGGTCATCCTTGTGTGTATCTTCAGGCTTTTGTGCACTGGGAGTCTTTTCAGCTACCCGTGAAATGATAGTCTCTTGCTGAATTGGGTTTTCCGTTCCACAATTCATTGTTTCTCTTGGTGGTTCTAATAAGGCTTGTGCAGTCTCGATCATTCTCTGGCACATTTCAAGTCTTTGCTTTCCCAATTCCGCGTTTGGGTATGTCATCCACCTCTGTTCTTGTGTTTGGTTGTTCTTTAACCTAGCTTTGTAAGCTCTCATGAGTGCGTCCAATGGTTCGTGTACTTTGTCGACTAGCACTGATCCCCCTGAGCTTAAGCTCGTTGTTTCTTTGATACTCTTTTGTTTCGTTCTTTCCGGACTCATCTCTCGTTTCCCGTTTTGACTCTCAAGTTTTTCTAATCTATCTTTAGTTCGCTTTAGTTCCTTAGCTAGAATAGCGTCTTCACGTTCTTTTCTCAACTTCATGCGTGCTTTTCTAGCTTTCCATGTGTTTCTCTGACTCCGCGGTCCTTGACTAACCACTTCAGTCGCTAACTTTCCATTCTCAGGTTCTCTAGTGGTTTTCTTAGCTTGAGCTCTAGTAACAACTTGCGTTGGTATCAGAGTTTCATTTTCGGACCCACTGCTGGTAGGAATAGTTTCTAGCATATTCAATGTCGTCTTTTGCACTTTGTTTGGATTCTTTGAACAATCCTTAATGAATTAAGTAACCCCACACTCAGTGCAATAAGCGTTAATTCTAATGATTTCCGTATGTGGACAAACATTCATCAGATGGTCACCTCCACACTTGTAACAGGGTCCTAGTGCTGGTCTTGGTCCCACTTGATTCGTCCTTTGTGGATAGGATGGTCTTTGTCCTCTTAACCCTCCATGAGCTATGAACATCAATGTTCTTGCGTCCAAATTGTATCTCTCTTCATCAGAAGCACTTGTAATTGTTGGTGTTCCAACATTCCCAATCATGCCCCATGGTTCTGGTTGTTTGGGTTCTTCTGGTGGGTAATACAGAGTTGGAGACATGTGTGCACCAGATTCTTCATAATAGGCTTGAACAGGCACTAAGGCTTATTCTTCCTGATTCTCTAAGGTTGGTGCATATCTAATGCCCATTGGTCTTGCTCCTGGTAAAGGTGGTTGTTGTCCCAATACCGGTTGCGGCCTTTCTATCCCCATAGGTCCTAGTACATTTCCTGTTGGGTATCGAGGTATTGGATGTACCTGAGGTGGTGCTAATTGAGCAGGAGGTGCATACTGACGCTCCCTTACATACCCTTTGTTGTAATAGCACTCCTCTGTTGGGTGGTTTGTTCAATAGCACACCATTTCAGTGGTTTTGGCAATGGTTTTTGGTATGGTGCCATCCTTTTTAGAGCATCTTCTATCATTTGCTCTTCATTTGGCATGGTTGTTGTTTGAACATTCTTTTTAGTGGTAGTCTCGCTCGCTACGGAGGAAGAGCTACTGGATGCAAAATCTGTATCCGCTGACACCTCTCCATAAACCGTACAGTTATCCACTAAGTACAATGCTTCTCTCGTTACTTGCTCGAAACTTGTACAAGCTTTCAAGTGCAAGTCCTTCTTGAGAGTGTCGTTTCTCAATCCTTCAATAAAGAGAACAGATAGTCTGTCATCTTGTGGTCGTTCACGTACTAGAAATCTCTCAATGTATTGTTTGAAGCGAAGTGAAGCTTCCTTCACTTTTTCGTGTTCTCTCTGTTTAAAAGCATATATTTGTGAGACCGTATTGTGCTTAATCCCTCGTTTTGAGAATTCCTCAGCAAACTCTCTTAGCAAATGGTCAATGTCATGGAATCCCCCTCTGTTCAGTGGTTGAAACCATGTCAACGCCGTACCTTCTAGAGTAAGACCAAATCCCTCGTATTGTGTATGGAAATCTGTTATCTGCTCAGCTCTTAAGACTTGCTTAAAGAGTGACATATGTGCATACGGATCTCCTGAACCACCATACTTCTTTGGCATACACTTGGCTACTTGAGATGGTCTCATACGTCTATGGTCTGCTACCAATCTCATTGCTCCTGTGTCCCGGCTAAAGCTTTCTCTAGCATCATGGACTTCATGGGTTACCCTTGTCGGTTCCCCTGCCCTGAGTCTACTACTAGGAGGTAAATGTGATGGTTCCGCTTCGAACCTTGGACCTGGAGTGGTATATGTGGGGATTGGAACTGCACTACCTCGATTCGTATCCATTGACTCTCTGGAATGTAATGATCCCATTGGTCCGGGCTTCGAGTACTGAGGTTGACTGAAAGAGTCAACAGCCTGAATTCTTTGTCCTCCTGTTGTCATTGGGTTTTGCACTCCATTTGTTGGTGCTGGTCTTTGTGAGCTAGAAGTAACATAATACTGATGTAGTGGTCCCCCAAAGTATGTATATCCTTCTAATTCTTTCTTGCCCATTGTTGAGTATTGCCTCCCATACTTGTCGTAAGCGGCAATTTTCACTTCCGATCCCTCTGTGTAGGTAAATACATAAAGTCTTTTTTGGTCTGTCAACTCTCTAGTGTAGGGTTCTTCACATCTATAATAGAGATCTTGCTCCCCATTATTATATTTGTATAGCCCTACATAGATGTTATCAGTGTTGATCCTTGTAGTTTCATTCTCTCTTCTTAACCTCGCATCAGGGAAGTTCATTATTGGTGCTTTCTCCTCAAGTTCTTCATCTACTTTGGCTTTGGTGCCCATCAATCCCCACTTGTCCACAATGTTAGGGTTTAGGACTACCAAATACATGGTACCCTCGTCATCTAGATATCTATCTCCGCTATAGCTCACATGCACTAATTCCTTGAACTCACTAGGTCTATCTTCTATCTTTACACAATAGCGGTCCATTCCATCTTTGTAGATCTTGGCACCTTGCTCATTGTCGTACTGGTATTTTATGAACAATAGCTTCATTGTGGCGAAAGGGTTTGATGGTCCTGCTGCCATATTTTCTCTGTTGTTCAGGTTCAAGTGTTCCAAGTGTTCGGTGAAAATCTCGTAAGATCTCTCCGAAGAAGTATCAGAAACACTTCCTTCAAAGATCGGCTCTAATGGTTGCACCCAACTTTGGTTTACACTTCCCTCGGTTGATATGACACTTGCTTGTTCCCCTTGTTTTGGTTGGTTATTCTGGAGATTCCTGCCCGATCTCAAATTCATCAATTCCCCTAAAGGACTTTAACTTTTCCGTCTCGGCAATTTGTTTTCCCAAGTTTTTGTGGTCAGAATTGATCCAAATTGATTGATACTTGGTCAATTGTTTAATCTTGTCAGTTGGACAACTTCTGTTTCATCAAGTGAGAATTTTGTTGCAGTTATGCTGAAAAAGACATTATACGCGTATTATGTCTTTTTTCACAGATTTGGACTATTTTGGTTATGCTCACTCTCAGTAGCCCCCTTATGCTCTGTCCACTCACAAAATTCAGTTTGAACTCTGTTTGAGCAAGTTATGGCTAATTTAAGCTTTTCTTGGCAATTTTCCGCTTTTGACTTGTTTTGGGTCAATTGTGATCCAAATGGGATGAAACTTGAAATATAACCTCTAGATAGCTATTACAATGGATCTGTGTTGGCAAAGTATCAAAATATGTCCAAAATTAGGTCAAAGACATCATACGTGTATGATGTCTTTTTTCATCAATTTGGGTCAAGACTTGATATTTTTGCTTTCTATAGTGTTTGTAACAATCTTGTCAGGTCAGATATCAAAAATAAGCAGTGGATGTGCTAAAAGACATTATACGCGTATGATGTCTTTTGTCCCAGATTTTGACTTTTCTTGGTTTTAAGCCTTCTCCAATGTTTATAATTGAGTTTCAAGTGTTTTTGTCAGGTTTGAATGTAAAAACAAGATCTGAATCCAAAATTTCCTATTCTTTGCGTTTCTTGGACTCCGACTTGTCTTTTTGGGTTTCTTTGAGTGTTAATGCTCTTGTTTTAAGTTGAAATTAGGGTATAACCCCCCTTTTGAATACTCTGGTAAAGTCAAATTTCTGTTTTGGTCTCTGTTTGGTCATTTAGACATCATACGCGTATGATGTCTAAAGTTGCAGATTTCCAGTTTTTTGGCACAGAATCCTTCCTAAAGCTTTCTCAAGTGCTCAGCAACTCCCAGATACACAAAAAATTTCTCTGACTTTTGTTTATTGCAAGTTTCACTACTAACTCGACGGTTTAGTGATCTAACATACAATCAACCATATCAAGCAAATACTCCAATGATTACTAGCTCTAGATCAGGATCAAATGAAGTCCTACCTAAGCTATTCCTAATCATAAAATGGGTTTGGTAATTGTGATTTTAAAGAGATCCACTGCCACTCACGGACTAGCAAATTCTTCTTCTATCAACAACTACTCAACACCAACAAAACAACAAACAAATCTAAGCTAAACTAAAAATATTGTCAGCACGGAAGACCCAGGAGTACCCCACTTCCTAGTATCTCTCGAGATCTTCGGAGTCCACCACTCCTAGATCTTTTCTAACTAAAGTATACAAAGTAGTTTATACGACTCACCTCGTAGGATTAGTCTAAGGTCACCTACTTAGGGCTCTCGTCCCCGGCAGCGGCGCCAAATGTTAAGGCGGTTACGCCGCTAGCGGAAGCTAAATAGCGAGAACTCAACCAACAACAGAATTTGTCAAACGAGGACGGAGCTTGACCCGCAGGCACATGGAAACAACTAGGTGGGTGTCAAATCACCTACTCGACCTTCTAATGACAATCACTACTAAGGAAATCAAATCTAAGTTCTAAAATACGCAAGTGACTGAAATCCGTACTACGAACGAATGCTATACGAAACAGGATCTAGAATCATTGAATCGATCTCAAACTCAAGGGGAAGTCTATACACTAGGTAAGAACAACACCCTAAAGACTTGAACTGCAAACTCAACCTATAACCACTCCGTGCGGTAAACGCGTATGAAGACAGGCCGAAATATACAGGTGACCGAAACTTGACCCCGATGGTACTAATGTGTATCTCTACTCCTTGTGGTTCTATAGATATGTTGCACACTCAATTCCGACACACGAGTTGGAAGAAAACTCACACCGAAGCTCGTAGGAACTTACCACACATAGAAGCCGATAGCGCGCACTCTTGGTATCTGTGCGTAGCTCTCGCCGTTGCTAACACAATGGCGGTGTCGCTTCTCCAATGGCGGCTCCGTAGCTCGCGTAGCAAGTAGATAAGACTCTCTCTCTCTCTCTCTCTCTCTCTCTCTCTCTCTCTCTCTCTCTCTCTCTCTCAGACACAGTCACGGCGCTCAAAAACTCACTTTGATTAATAATCTGCCTCCCTTAGGTTACAAAAACTTTGGCTTATATACCTCAGCCTTGGAGGTGAGAACATCTCTAACTAATTACATCAGCAAGTGAAATTACTTCGGGATTACAAGCTGGAAACTCAATTGAGTCTCGTTATTTAATGAATGGCTCAAATCAAAATTAATGTCGGAGAGACATTTATTACAATCAATGGTTACAAAATGATGAGTGTGAGCAAAAATGTGGGTGTGATCCTCTGCTGGCTCAACACCTTTGTAGCTAGTCATGGAAGGGCATGTAGTGCCCTTTCCAAGAACCAAGTGGCAGGGCAAGCAAAGCAAGAAGTGGAGGGTGATAGTGGAAAGTGAGTTCCATGGATGGATCTCAATGCAAGAATTGTTGAAGCATCAGAATGTGCTAGGTAGATACTCTCACAAACATGTATGTTGACTATTGTGCCCTTTGCTAGGCAGGAGTGCATCTGAGGCCTATTTTGTGCTATGATTAATAGTGGAGGGAGAGTTCCATGGATGAATCTCAATGCAAGAGCTGTTGAAGCATCATAATGTGCTAGGTAAATACTTCCACTGACATGTATGCTTACTGTTGTGCCATTTGCTAGGCAGGACTGTATTTGAAGCCAATTAGTGAATCCAATAGGCTCTTTGTCATTCTTATAAATCAGTTAACCAATGCCTATGTGTATTGGAGTTGGGTTACTCACATGAATGACAATTTTTTTTTGAGCTACAACTTGACCTACCTTTGTGTATCAACCTTTCTTGGAGTGCTCAACTAGGTATGGGGTGATTTAGAAAGTAGTAATGCTCTCATTAATATGCATGCTAATATGCTATCTCTTACCTTTCTCTATTGCTTCTAAGTTTCCATATGTTTTTAGTATAGACTATAGGTGAGGAACATAAACAAAATCTCTTTAGAAAGCTCATCATCAAGGACTTCTATTGTCTTCACTAGAGCATTGCATTTGACATACATTTTCCATCCTTATCTTTTCCATTTTGGGCATACCCCACAATCAATGTGGACCAAGGGACCACGTCACGATTGGGAAGCTCCTCAAATAGTTGTTGAGCTTTTACTAGATGATCATTACATCTGCTATACATATCAACTAATATATTTCAAAGAGTAGTGATTTTTTTCCAACAATCCTTGTCTAGGAATCTATTCATGAACTTATTCCCCCAAGTCGATGGCATCACATTGCCACATGATTTTATTTAGTGGACAAACATCACCCTACTCAAGGAGAATCCCTCTTTCTGCTTCCAATCTAAACACATCAAATCCTTGATCCTAGCCACTTTGGGCACATCGTGCTAGAAGTGCATTCCAAAAAATATTACATTTTGTCACCAAAATCTTTAGGTGCTTTCCCAAGGGCATGGAAATTGGCATAGATATCAACTGACGAAAGTGCCCAACAATACATCGCTTCCAAGTAGGCATTGTGTATAGCTGCCTATGCCATTGAGACACCTCAACAAGATTGGTGTGAGATTTGTTTATGACAAACACCATATAAGAACATCAAAGTAAAAACTTACAACACATAGCCTCCTCCCTAATTTTTACATGAGTTGTGGACATGCTGCTCCTAAAGAGCTAAATATTGTTTTGATTTTTCTCTCCCTTGACTGATAGGGCAGCCAAGACGAGCAAGCTCTATAGGAAACAACCCCTTTTTCCTCCAACTGTTAACAACCCCTTCCCATACCATATGGCCATCTCCAAAACATGTTGCTCATGGCATTCATCTTTCAATAAACCATAAGAGAAATGCTTCATGTCAAACTCCCAAATATCATAGGTAGCAACTTCTACTTGAAACATTTCCATGCATTCATACTATCCCTTTGGAACATTTGGTGATGCATATTTTACACTTAATAGTTCACATGAACATTCAATATTGATATTTGACCATGTACACATGAATAAAGTTGAGTCATGGCTTCCCTACACAGTGACCTTTTGGCCCTCATACCTTGACCCTGTGCCAACTCTTTTCTCTTTCTTCATTCTTGACCTCCCTTCCCCTGCGACTTCAAATTCTCAATTGATTGGCATCCCCTCTTTTCGAAAAAAAATACTAAGCATGATATTCACTCAAAATACTCGCAAGAAGTTGTTCCCATCAATCTCCATTTTCTTGCATTCCTTCTTCTCCTCTCTATCATGGACTTGAATTGGGGATTCAATCAACAAAGGCTAGACAAAGAAAATACTATAATAACCTCCATGCAAGATGACCAACTTTGGAATGCCACACTTACAACATATATATCATTCATAAGCTTCATATATAAGCTTTAGTAAAGGGCATAATTCTTTTGAATAGCATGCAAATTGGCCTCCATCAATGGTTAGTGTCCTAGAGAATCTCCCTTCTCCTAGAATTCTTTTGTAATGCTTTGAAAACAAAGTGTACTCAAGTTGGGATGTGAGCTAGCCCATCTTCGAGCCGAGAGTCCTTACGAGATGGAATACGAGGACAACTCTTCCACTTCTGACAAGCTTGTGTAGGGAAAGTGTTGGGATGTAATCAGGCCACACCTTCCCAACAAAGCCTTGGGTTGCATCGAGGTGCAGTCCCCTACTCCCGAATCGCAACCTCATGCATGCTGTTGTTGTTGGCCTCCTCTTTTGAGGCATGTCCAGTGCGAGTGTTGCGCAGTCAAGATGGATGATTGTGGTGGGCATGCTGCCACGAAAATGGTTGTTGGAGAGACCAAGCGCCTGTAGCAACACCCACCCAGCCCGGGAAGCTCCCCACTTCGCTGATTATGGCTCATTACCAGCACCCGTAGATTCATCAATCCACGAGCTGCTCTTTACAACTTGTGAAGCCGCTAGGCAAGCCTCCCATGAAATTGTTTTGTTGTACTGAGAACGTGACAGTTGCTGCAGCTTTGAGAGATCCTAAGTCATCTAATATTCTCTCAGCGAGGTTGTTGTCGAAGAGACGTAAACTTTGAAGATGAGTGCAATTTTGAAGAGATGTGGTGGGAACATGCCCAAGGAGGTGGTTTTTGGAGAGGTCAAGACTTTGCAGCCAGGCCAAGGCGCCAAGCTCAGGAACTAAAGCACATTCTACCAAACCCAAATACTGAAGCTACGTAAAATTATTTAGCACCATCGTGGGAAATTCCCCAGAAATTGCATTTCCTTCCTATCCAAGCACCTCCAGTTTAGCTAGCTTTGCAAAACAATTCAATATTTTTCCGACACCTGCACCTAGCTGGCGTGGCCACCCTAACTTCTAAGTCAATCCATACCAATTCGGTGCAATTACAAAGCTCCTCTAGTAGAGGCCCCAAAAGAGATGTTGTATACAAAGAGAGATCCTCGAGTTGTGTGAGCCCCCCCACCTCCCTAGGAATGGCTCCAATCAATTCTTTGTTGTCTCCTAATCTTATTCAGGTAACAACCCTGAGCCTTGGAAGATCTCTTTGGGTATTGTTCCTGTGAGAATTTGGCTTTCAAGGAAAAGCACTTTAAGATTACTAAGGTTCCCCAAAGATTTTGGCATGGCACTTTGAAGGCTACCATGAGACAAATCTATCCACTACAGAGACGTGCATTGGCCCAAGGAAGGAGGTATCTCACATGTGAGGTTAACCCCGTCAATACCTAGCTTTATAATTGTTGGGCAGCAGGAAAAGCTCGACGGCAACGACCCGTGAAGCTTGAATGGCCTCGAGAAGTCATGGAAACAATTTTAACTTATACTTGTTGATCTCTTCTTCTGCATTAGCAACCATGTGTGTGTGGCAATTTGTGATACATGTGTGGCAATTTGTAGAAATTATAGAAGTAAATTTTGCAACTAAGCAACTCGCTTGATAGCTTTGCTCGGTTTCTTGTTTGCTCGGGAAATTTCGCTCGGTGTTTGGTATAACTCCTACTCAAGAAGTAGGAGCATTTATGGTGTTTGCATCTTAAATTGGAGAAAGTTTGTAAGAAAACACTTTTGGACATTCTCAAACTCTTTCCAAGTAGAATTTGAGATGCTCCCACCCCACACTTCAACTCCATAAAGAAGAACCGATGTTACCAATGTGTCAAAAAGGTACTTCTTGAGAACGCGACACTTGATGTTTCCCGCATTACACATGTGCTCAAATACATAGTATGCTCTCCTTACCGCTTCCAAATTGTTTCCCGCATTACACATGTTCTCAAATACATAGTATTCTCTCTTTCCCGCTTCCAAACAATGCACAGCACATTCATGCCACTTGTGATTTGCCGGAACCTCAAGACCAAAGTACTTAAATCTCTCAACAACTTCAAGTGTCTCATTGTTGTACACAATGCATGGCTTCTCCTTATGGTTGGTTTTCACAAGCATAACCTTTGTTTTAGATTCATTCACAATCAGCCCACTATGCAAGCAAAAGTTCTCAAGGACAACCATAAGCTTTTGTGCATCTTCTAAAGTGTGTGCTAGAAGCACTACATCATCCGCATACAACAAAAGCATGATTATCACATTGCAAATAGTGACCTCTTCAATGCCTTCTTCTTGCATAAAGTCAAGTACCATTTTTCCCAATTGATTGATGCATAGACCAAAGAGAGTTGGTGACAATGGACATCCTTGTTTAACCCCAATAGTGCTTACAAAAATTTCTGAAATTCCTCTTCCCATGTGCAATTGACACATCACCTTCTCATAGATTTAAGAAACCGCAAGCATAAACTCACTTGGCACTTGGAGTTCTTCCATCCTTCTCCACAAATTCTTACATGCAATCATATCAAAGGCATTTTAAAGTCCACAAAACAACAATACAATCACTTACCTTTCAACCGACTTTCCTCGATGAGAACACAAAGAGTGACAAGATGATTAATGGTGCTCTGGCATCGATAAAAACCTGTTTGTCCTTTTGCACGCTTGTCATTCTCTTCAGTGCAATCACTCAATTTCATCTCCATTATGCACCCAAACAACTCTTCCATAAGAGAACCACTCATGATAGTCCGTAGTTGTTTACACTCTTTACATCCCCTCCTTTATGCAAAGGCTTGACCCAATTAGTACTCCAATCATAAGGTATACCATGTTGAAGTGAAATGTTGAACATATCACACATGCACTCATGTGTAAAATCTCCCCTCCATTTGATCATCTCCGGCTTGATACCTTGAAGATCTCCCGATTAGCCAGTGGCCAACTTTTCAAGCCCACTGCATACATGCTCAATAGTAAAAAAAAGAGGGCATACATGGGAGTGAAGCATAAATTGGCATTTTTCAACATTTGGTTACTCATATAGTTTCCTACAATGTGGGTCATACCCACAAGACTCATGTTACCAAAATTCTCAACCCACTTGTCCCTCAAGTTTCTCCAAAATCTCCCACATACACGTGCCTTTTCTTGGACTTGAAAAAAAATTGTTTTACTTCCCATCTTCTTCTCTTCTTTCGAATCAATGCCTTGTATGTATGAAAATTACTTTGGTAGTTGTCTTTGTCCATAGTTTCATCAAGCTTTATCAAGGACTTTCGAGCATCTTGACATTCTTTATCAAACCACCTTTTCCATGATCTATCTTTGTTGATACCATGGGCATGCTTTATAGCAAAACATTCTTCGGCTCAAGAAAAAATAACTTTCTTGAAATCTTCCCATTTAGTTTCCAATGGTGCGTTATATTGAAGATTTGTCATCCATAACTTTTTCTCAACCATGTACATTGGTGCCCGTTTGAAATCCATACATAGTGATACTTCTCTTCCCTTTGGCTAAGATTATCATGCTTAATTGCTTCTCCACATGCAAAGTCAATACATAGTCCGATGGTGTCATTCCGGGGTCCATTGGTGGCCAAGCATAAACCTCTTTATGTGATACATGATGGCTTTGGAGCGTAGCATATAGTCAATCACACTATTTTTTCTACATGTAAATCTATTGTTTCCACTCCACAAAGATACACCATTGGCAATGAGCATATCCGTGCTATTACACATGTGTAAAAGTAACTTTTTAAAAGTGATCCGGCTCTTTCTCATCCATTGAAGTATGACAAGTGAACTTCATCCAAGTCCCTTGAAATATATGGTATATCAAATTGTTGAGTATCATGTTGCAATGTTATTGTGCGAGCATTTATATCCCCAAAGACAATAACATCACCTTTGCCTTTGAAATAATCAATGTCCTCTTCTAAATAAAAAAATTTATTGATCTCTATCCATGCAAGCATAAAAGGGGGAATCATGATGAGGAATGTAGCAACCGGCTACAAAAATGGGTGCCCTTTTTGGTGTCATAATTTTCAGCCATACAAAACGTTTGTACTTGTCATCTTTCACAATTGATACAAAATCTTCCAATTCTTTCTCAACCATACATGCTACCCCTCCTTGCCCTCTTTGTTTCTTGAGATTCTTTGATCACATCAATGAAAGTACATTATAATCCTCCAAGCCATTAATCCTTTGTTATCATGCTCCCAAGTTTCAACAAGAAGTACAACATCGGCTTTGCTTGTTAGCTCATCAATTCCAACCCCCGCATTCCATGGGTATCCATTGCAGTTCCAAAAGCATATTTTCAATTGTAGAGAGAGAGAGAGAGAGAGAGAGAGAGAGAGAGAGAGAGAGAGAGAGAGAGAGAGAGAGAGAGAGAGAGAGATTGAAGGAGTGGGATATAGAAAGAGATAGGGAGAGGTAGAGGGAGACACAAGGAGAATGAGAGAGAGGAGATAAGCGAGGGGGGGGGGGGGGGGGGGGGGGGGGGGGGGGGGGAGAGAGAGAGAGAGAGAGAGAGAGGGGGGGGGGGGGGGGGGGGGGGGGGGCTGGAGGGAAAGAAAAAGTTTGTTTAAGAAGCTCTCTTCAAAACTTCTTGTCGGAGAGAGCATTTAGAGTGAGCTTTCTTCTAGATTTGGTCAGTAGAGCAATATCTAAAACATCTCACGCTTGCTCGAAACCTCAACTCCATTTTTGCTTCATAGCACACAAGGAAACCTTTTGGATCATGTCCTTGGAAAACATCTTGCGGATCACATATGACATCAACTGCCATCTCCACCACATCATCTATTTGCTTCTTCAATTCACATCCTCTACTTCAAACAAACACCTCCCAACCAATTGGAGCATCTTTGAAAATAATTGTCAACAAAACCTTTTGATGTTAACTCTTCAATCAACTTCATCAACTATTTTGGATTCTCCATCTGCACTTCTCACCCTAGCTTGCTTCGTGTGGGATGTTGGGGTATAAAGTCCAATGTGGTCGCCCAGGTAAGTGGGCGGGCCGCCAGGTATGTACACATATTCTTTTGTAAAAACCTAATAAGAACTCACTATGCTCTACACATTACAGTAGAGTGAGTTCACCATATTGTCGTGCTCTTCTTCTCGCACTCTCTCTCGCGTCGCACTTCCGCTCGTACTCCTTCAACTGGTATCAGAGCTCAGATCCAGGCTCGGGGCAGCACTGCAGGAGGCTAGAGTCACCAGCTCAGATTGGAGTGAAATTCGACAGGCGAGGACACGGCCCCACATCCTGTGGGTAAGCCCAAAGGGCTTGGTGTTCTCAGAATTTCATTCTGAGGTCATCTCGGCCACCGTTCGGCTTCGACAAAGGTCTGCGCAGGCCATTTTCGACTACGTGGTCTCGGCGAGTGCAGATTCAACTCTGCAAATTTGGGGATTTCGGCCTACGACTGCAGGTGCTGAGCATATCGACACTCCCAGAGTGTTGATTTGTGGCTGTCTACACATCAAAGGACGGCTCACAGTTCTTGGAGGCGTGTCACATACGACACGGGCGCATCTACACACAGACTGTAGGGACATCCACTAGTTCATCAGGTAGCTTGTGTTTGCTGCTTGATATTCTAGATTTCATCCTGACATTGCAGGTACTTCCACATGGGATGTATTGTCAGAGATGATGTATGTCTGTTGAGGGTTTGCTGGCTGTGAGTCACGCAGCAAACAACCGCCGCAGCGGTTACAGCATACAGTGGGAAATTTGTGGATGTATGACTTTGTGGGAAGTCTATGTACTGTCATATTTACTGCAGCCTTTGTTGAGGGTCGAGTGAGGTTTTATTGAGCTGGGGGATTCTCGAATGTTGAGATCCTTTCGGTGATACAGGTCTTGGAGCGATCCCTTGAGCACTCTTAGATAGGCAACTAGGATGTATTGACTATGAGTTAGACAGTTGGGATTGCATCTTTGCTTTACTGCCGTTGAGGCATTGTCGCAGTCTATGCTTACAGGACAGTGACAGGACAGTTAGAGACAGTACAGGTGCATGACAGGTTTACCCACAGCTTACAGTGTTAGAGAGACAATGGTTTTTTGAGCTGTTTTTTGGTCTATTTTTAGTACACCAAAGCCATTTTACAAAGGAGACTCTGCCAAAATTTCTGCAGAATCTGAAGCTTTCTTGGTTCATTTGACAGGTTGATATTGGTTCAGAGGTCAATTTACAGGGGAAACTCTGCCGAATTTTTCCCAGGAAAGTAAATTACTGTGAAGCGTAGCTATGGCTGGATCACAGGACACTGCTCTTTACAATATCAAGAAGCTGGATGGAACCAATTTCCTATTGTGGAAGAAGCAGATTTGGCACGTGTTGGTACAAAAGAAGCAGATAAAACCTATAAAGCTCAAGGGGATAAAACCAGAAGATATGGACGAAGATTAATGGAGCAAAATGGATGAATTGGCACTTTCTACCATTATGCTGACTTTGGTAGAAAGCGTTTACTTCAATGTAGCAGACGAGATGTTGGCTTATCAAGCATGGTTAAAGCTGAGTGATCTTTATGAGAAGCAGAGTGCAGCTTCACAGGTATACTGGCTTAAGAAGCTTGTTGACTTGAAGATGAAAGAAGGGACACCTATGTCCAATCATCTGAATGAATTCAACACAATCTATAGTCAGTTGTCAGCTCAAGGTGTCAAGTTTGATAAACCTGTTAGAGCTATGTTCCTGTTGATCACATTGCCGGAAAGTTGGGACACTTTTCGCACAGGTTTGAGTAATTCTTCACCTCCAGATGGTTTGAACATAGCAGGTGTAGAAGGAAGTCTGTTTACTGAAGAAACCAATAGAAAGACAATGGACAAAGGCAAAGGAACAACCTTAGTTGTCAGGGGAAGGACCAAAGAAAAGTACAAAGGTGGAAAGAGGAATCAGTCTCGTAGCAAGTCCCGCAGTGCTAAAGGCAAGAGTGACATAGAATGCTACCATTGTGGCAAGAAGGGTCACATGAAAAGAGACTGCAGAGAATGGAAAGCAGAAAAAGGCAAAGAGAAAGCTGAAGACCATGGTGAGAAGAACAAGTCCTCAGTGAAGATTCAAGAAATAAATGTGACAAACACTCTTGCAGGGGATGACAGTCTAGTGTCAGGAGACATCTACTTCTTGAAGAATACAATGGACTCAGCTCTTCTTACAACATCTGATGGAAATGCACTGAGTGACTGAATTATAGACTCAGGGGCATCACTTCATGTGTCTCCAAACAAGGAGTGGTTTACCTCTTATGTGACCACTAAAGATCATGTTCGGCTAGGCAATGGGCAGACATGTGAGATCTTAGGTGTTGGAGATGTTCAATTGAAGTTTCAGAATGGCTCTTCTTTCACGCTGAAGAATGTGAGACATGTTCCCGCAATTACAAAGAGCTTGATCAACACAGGTTTACTTGATGATGCTGGCTACGTCACCACTTTTGGACAGAACATGTGGAAGATATCCAAGGGTTCTATGACAGTAGCACATGGAGTAAAGTCTGGAGGACTTTACATGATTTATGTATCAAATGTCTCTAAAAATGTAATCAATGTAACCGAGCAGCCGAATGTTTCTTTGTGGCATAGCCGGTTAGGACATATGTCCAAGAAGGGAATGGAAATCTTGTCTCGTTCTGGTTATTTGCCTGGATTTTCATTTAATGATTTTGAATTATGTGAACATTGTCTGTATGGTAAGCAAACACAGGAGCCACATAAGCATAGAAGCAGTAGAAGAGATACACAGTTGGCACTTGTTCATAGTGATTTGTGTGGACCTATGCCTAACCTATCTCTAGGGGGAGCTTCTTACTTTATGAAATTTATAGATGATTACTCGAGGAAAGTATGGGTTTACTTTCTCAAGCACAAGGATGAAGCGTTTAGTGTTTTCAAAACGTTTGTGACACTTGTGGAGAATCAGAGTGGCAAGAAGCTTAAAGGATTACGCACTGACAATGGTGGAGAGTATGTTTCAAAGGCCTTTCAGGACTTTTGTGAGTCAAAAGGTATAAAACGTGAACTTACTGCTCCTTAAAATCCTCCTCAAAATGGTGTTGCTGAGAGGATGAATAGGACCATACAAGAGAAGGTCAGAAGTATGTTGTCTAATGCACAGCTGCCAAATGGGTTTTGGGCTGAAGCTGTATCAACAACTGTTCATCTTGTAAATAGATCTCCTAGCAAGGTTTTGTAGAAGGATTCAGTGCCAGAGATGGTATGTTCAATCAAAATGCCCTCATACAAGCATCTCTGAGTCTTTGGCTGTGAGGCATATACTCACGTTCCAAAGGAATTTAGGAACAAACTTGAGCCAAAGAGTAGAAAGTGCATCTTTCTAGGCTATGGTAATTCTGGTGAGATGGGGTACAGAATTTGGGATCCCGAATCCAAAAAGGTTGTCCACAGCAATGATGTTCACTTTAATGAATCCAAATATCATTCTAAACTAGAGAGGGTTGAGGAGATTAGAAGAGTTGTCTTCCAAGAAGTTGGACCTGCACGTGCAAGAAATATCAAGGCTCCAGAGGAGCAAGGACGGGATAGAGTGGAACCACAGGTTGTGGCTGAGCCTGAGCCACCTATTGTGCGTAGATCTGGACATGTCACGCGACCTCCTGATAGGTTTGTTCCATCTATGAACTATGTCATGTTGACTGATTGCAATGAGCCTTCATGTTACAAGGAAGCAGTGCAAATGAAGGACTCCGAGAATTGGCAATTGGCCATGCAGTCAGAGATGACAGCTCTGCATAAAAACAAGACATGGAAGCTAGTTAAATTACCACAGGGCAAAAAGGCAAGGGCTTTAAGCAAGAACAAGGCATTGACTTTGATGAAGTCTTCTCTCCGGTGGTCAAGATGACTACATTGAGATGCTTTCTTGCATTGGTTGCCATATTAGATTTGGTGTTGCACCAAATGGATGTCAAGACAACGTTCTTGCATGGTGATTTAGAGGTGGAAATTTACATGCAGCAGCCTGAAGGGTTTGTTGAGAAAGGCAAGGAAGATTGGGTATGCCAGTTGTTAAAGAGTCTTTATGGCTTAAAACAATCACCGAGGGCATGGTACCATAAATTCCACAAGTTTATGCTTTCTCAAGGCTACAAACGTAGTGAGTTCGATCACTGTCTATATACAAAGAAGGCTAAGGATGGTAGTTGGCTGATCCTTATTTTGTATGTGGATGACATGTTGATTGCTGGCAAGCACTTGGAAGAAATTTCAGCTTTGAAGTCAAAGATGGCAAAATTGTTTGACATGAAAGACATGGGTGAGGCAAGTCATATACTTGGTATGCGCATTGAGAGAGACAGATCAAAGAAGTTGATTTGGTTATCTCAAACAGAGTATATTGACAAGGTTTTGCAACGCTTCAATATGGAGAAGGGAAAGGCATTGAGTGTTCCATTGCCACCATATGTGAAACTAAGCAAACAAGATTTTCCTGTGTCTGAGGAAGAACAGGCTGAAATGGATAAGATTCCATATGCGTCTGCAGTGGGTAGTTTGATGTATGCAATGATTGCTACTCGCCCAGACATTGCATTTGCAGTGGGAGTAGTAAGTCGATACATGTCAAACCCAGGCAAGAAACATTGGGAGGCAGTGAAAGGAATATTGAGATACCTGAAAGCTACAAAGAGTATGCGTATATGCTATGGGAGTCAGGAGCTAAGTGTAAATGGTTTTATAGACTCAGATTATGCAGGTGACTTAGACAACCGAAGGTCTACGTCAGGGTATGTCTTTACATTGGCTGGTGGAGCAGTATCATGGCGTTCTAGATTACAAGATTGTGTTACTCAGTCTACTACAGAGGCTGAATATGTTGCAGCATCAGAGGCATGCAAAGAATCAATTTGGCTTAATCGGCTAGTAACAGATTTGGGAATAAAGAAGAGATGACTGTGTTATATTGTGATAGTCAAAGTGCTATACAATTGGCTCGCAATCCAGTTTATCACTCAAAGACAAAGCATGTGGATGTGAAGTATCATTTCATCAGGGAAATGCTCGAGGATAAGCAACTTCAGCTTGTCAAAGTTCACACCACAGAAAATCCTGCTGATCTACTTACAAAAGGACTTCCCTTAGAGAGCTTTGCGCATTTTCGCAAGCAGTTAGGTGTAGGGTAGTACATCACTTCTCTACATCTCTTGTATATTAGCTTGTATAGTAGCTTCTCTCACACTTAAAGTACCACATTGGACTTTAAGTGGGAGGTTGTTGGGGTATAAAGCCCAATGTGGTCGCCAAGGTAAGTGGGCGGGCCGCCAGGTATGTACATATATTCTTTTGTAAAAACCTAATAAGAACTCACTATGCTCTACACATTACAGTAGAGCGAGTTCACCATATCGTCGTGCTCTTCTTCTCGCACTCTCTCTCGCGTCGCACTTCCGCTCGTACTCCTTCATGGGATTCACCAAAGATGTCGCGGGGGGGGGGGGGGGAGATGAGTTAGGACAACACCAAATTGCAAATGTGAGAGAGACGAAGAGCAAAAGCAGAGAATTGAATAAATACAAGAACCATAATAAACATTAAAATTCTTGAAAATGAGATAAAAAGTACAAGGTATGGTCTAATCAACCTCTAACAATCCCCAACTTAATCAAAAAAATTGGGGGAAATTCTTAATATAATCTCCAACACTGATAGTCAAACAAAAGCCGTTGCTTGGCTTCTAATCAATCGTAATCTTGGAGTTTTCTTGATGCATTCTCAAGCCCTCATTGGCAACATACACTGAATTTCCTCAATGAGGATCGATTCACCATGACTTTAAACCTCAACAACCATCCATCTACTATCAAGCTCACCCTTCCTTTCCTCCAAATCTCTTCCACAAATATCAACCACTTGACCCATCAAGAAACCCTTTCTTCTTCCCCACCAGACATCTGAGTGAGCTTCGAGACCTCCAAGTGACCTCCGAGAGATACCTTCCTTCCTTTCTATTTGTTCTCCATTGAGGGAGTGTGTTCAAGTCTCAAAAAACGAGAGCAATAAGAAATAATTTCTTACTTTACTCCTTTTTCCTTTATCGAGAGGAAAAAAACCTCAAGAGAGCTCCTTTTTTCCTTCCTTCTTTTTTCCTTTGTAAAGAGAGGAAACATGCCTCAAGAGAGCTCCTTTCCTTCCTTCCTCGTTCCCCAAGTTTGAGAGAGAGAGAGAGAGAGAGAGAGAGAGAGAGAGAGAGAGAGAGAGAGAGAGAGAGAGAGAGAGAGAGAGAGAGAGAGAGAGAGAGAGAGAGAGAGAGAGAGAGAGAGAGGAGAGAGAGAGAGAGAGAGAGAGAGAGAGAGAGAGAGAGAGAGAGAGAGAGAGAGAGAGAGATCTTCCACTACCACCCTTCTTTTATTTGTCTTCAACCTTGCCTTGGGAGCACTACCCTTGATCTCCCTTTCTACTACTCCTTATTCCCCCTTTTTTTTTAAAAAAATCCGTCAAAAATACCTCCTTCTTAGCATTCTTTTTTTTCCCTTAAAATATCCCAATTCTCCTATATTGAGAACCCTTACGAAGCTTGTCCTCCTTGTTGTTGTTGTGATGCCACAATTATGAGAAGTGGGAAGCAATTTTTGCTATTGTGGCACCCGAAAATCAAACAGTGCCAAATAACACAAATGTGTTTCCAAAAAGGGGCATCATGGCCTACTGAGCAAAGTTCACTTTATGTCTGAAGTCATCCAAGCTTCACAATAGGCATCACAATCATGGAAATCCATGCTCACCCTCTTCTTCACCATCTCAACCACCCCCTACATGCTTTCTTTTTCTCCTTGTTTACATTGTCATGCCTTATTTTTGTTACCATACATATGTGGTAGTGATGTGTGTGAACACATTTAGGACCATCGGGGCATTTTTCACCTCACTAGGAGGTTTTTCCCCCCGTGCATTGTATATGCACCCATCACTCTAGGGATAAATCATCTTTCATTGTGCACTAAGCAATACATACTCTCCATTGTGTGCCTTGAGCTTCTTCGGCTTCTCCAAGTTGTGTGTGTTTCCCTGTAACCCTATTTCCAACAATGGGTATCAGAGTAGGTTGCATCCTCCTAGGCATAGTCGCCAACATTTCCAGCACATGCTTGCTCACTTTCTTAGATTTTGATTGTCTTTGTTGAGTGTCAGCAGTAGGTCTATCAGCCTCCATTCCATTCGAGCTCATTTCGGCCTCTATTTCCACTATAGGCTACTATGTGCAAGCAATTTCGTTCTTTTGTGCAAAACTTTGGCCACTGCCATTCTCTGCATAGCACGTCCCTTATCGCCTTCTTTGGGTTGTGCTATATAGCACGCATTAGTCCCGCTTCATTGCTCCTCTTTTTGGGTAGTTTTCGCATCAGGTGCAGGCACTCGCCATGGCTAGCAACAACACAAATGTGTTCAAGATGTTTGCTGATGAGGACAAATTGGATGGGGACAATTACCCAATGTGGGCTTACATGATGCAGCATGTTCTTGTGTCAAAGGCCATTTGGAATCTTGTGCAGGGCATTGATATACGTTCTGGTGATGTGGATACATGTGATGTTGAGTATGTTGCAAGTTTTGGTGGCATGGTTGTTGCTGCTAGATCTATTTTGCCTATATCTAAGCAGGCTCGTTGAGATGTTAGAGATGTGCAGACTCAAGCATTAATTGAATTATCTATGAATCACTATTACTCTTCACATTCGCTCAATTAAATCAAGTAAACAGGCTTGGGATATTTAGATTGGCTTCTCCTAAGAGTCTTCATATCAAAGTTCTCGTTCAACTTTGCTTTCAATGTATCTATCTCGCTCTAGTACTTTTTTGGCGATAAGCATGTCATTTGCGTACAAGATCAATATCAAAAAAAGGCTATCATCTATAGCTGTAGTGGCAATAATCTTCGTCTCATTCCTTCTAAAACCTTGTGACCTCATAGATGCATCAAACTTATGATACCATTGACCAAATCCTTGTTTTGTGCCATAAAGAGCCTTTCTAAGTTTACAAACCACATATTCTACCTCAGTGGTTGATTGAGCAATGCAATCTTGCAAACGTGATCTCCATGATATTGCACTCCCAAAAAATGTGACAACCCTCTATTGTCCACATGCCCTACATAATCAGCATCTATGTATCCTTTTACACATGCCTCCTTGTCTCGAAAGCATAAGCATTTGTCCTTTGTACCGCTCAAATATCTCATCACTTCTTTCATTGCCTCCCAATGCTTCTTACCAAGATTAGACATGTATTTGCTTACTACTCCACTGCAAATGCAATGTTTGAATATGTAGCAATCATGGCATACATCAAGCTACCAATTATAGATGCATACAGAACCTTGGCCATTTCAGCCTTTTCCTCCTCTAATTTAGGACAATCAAATTGGCTAAGTTTTACATATGGAGGTAACGGGCTATTGGATACCTTCCACCTCCCTTATTTCTTGAGCCTAAACCCTTAAGGGGTATTTCTTATATATGTCCCACCATCTGCCAAGAAGAAGGTAAAGCAATTGTCTCAAAAAATTTGAAGGGGAATCTCGAACTCCAAAGTCTCAACCAAGGTGAAGAGGTGCTTCTTAATTGAGAAGAGTGAATTCACACTTAGCCAAGCCTTTATAAATTCTCTTGAAATTCATTGCTTAAAACTTTGATGTGTATTTAATTATTTATCAAATTAAGCATTTGTAAAGAGAGTAGACACCACCAAGGGAGTCCCTTGGTAAGACCCTTTCTCATGCACTCACTTGCACCATGGCAAAAGAAAACTTAAATAAGTTCAATGGCATGGGGTTTCACACCTGGCAGTTGAAACTCAAGGGGTATCTCATGAAAAAGGGTTATGGAGTGTGGTGAGGCCAATGAGTGATGGAGAGACCTTTCAAACTAGAGCTAGCACATCCCAACTTCCAAACCATGATGAACAAGCACTTGGCATCATTCTCACAGCACTTCATGATAATTATGCGCATTATTTAGACAAAGACAGTACTGCTCTTTGTGCATGGCAAAATCTAGAAAGGCTATTTGGAGAAAAAGGAAAGCATTCAAAGATCTCACTAAAAATGTAATTGTGCAGGCTCATGATGGGGAGTGATGAGGACCTCTCTAGTTTCATTAATAGGCTTAAAAGGATTTGCACACAATTGGTGTATATAGAGTCGTCAATTGAAGAATAATACCAAGTAGCTGTGCTCTTAAAGGCTCTTCTTGATCAGTTAGCCAAATTGAAATTGTGTTTAAGGAAAAGGAACCAATACCCTCATTCAAAAGCATCATCAATTCTCTACAAGAAGAAGAACATAAGGTCAACAAAGGCAACAAGGAATCAACTTCAAATGGAGCGTATGTTGTAACCTCTTCAAAGAAGAAATGCACACATTGAAGTAGAACCAACCATCACTCCAAGGATTGCTTCAAAGTCAAAGAATGCCAGCATTGTGGAAGGAAAAGACATCCACCATTCCATTGCTTCTATAGGAACAACAATCAAGGACAAAACGATGGCAACGAAAGGACCATGGAGAATAGATACAACGATCGACGCAAAGAAAAGGTACACCTAATTGAAGAACATGATCATGAAGAAACTCCAGAGTGTTAGGAAATATGACGTATCTAAGTAGATAAGTGAGTAGATTACTTAATGGAGAGAGATAATTTTCACACACAAGAGATTATAGAGTAGAGAGAGAGAGAGTACAAACGATATACGTGGTTCACCCAATGTGGGCTACATCCACAGAAAAGCAGCTACTTAATGGCTTTAGTACTTCAAACAAGAAGTAGGTTACAAAGGGATTATACCCTTAATAGAGCTCTTGCCTTGCTTCACTCTCACCACCTCACACCCACCTTGTTGCATCAACTTCACACTGTGAAATGTGTGTATTAATGGCCTCCTTTTATAGGCCAAAAGGGATGCCCTCATGAGGCAGTCATGTTTAGCTGCTCTTGTGTAGATAAGTCCAAATCGGACCCTCCAATCCACCCATGTGTGGCCGCCGTTTGCTACGGACTAGCCGTGAAAATTTTGGTTTCCAGTGAGTGATTTTGTTTTCCAACGAGTGATTTTCTTCACGCCATGATGGCTTTTCCTCATAATGGGGGCCTTACAAATGTGCACTTTTAATACAAAAAATTACAAGGGGTGAATCAGGCTCCATACTTAACAATCTCCCACTTGGAGACTGATCTCCAAACCAAACCTGTGATGACTGCTTTCCATCTTGGCTTCTTATCCTTGAATGCCAATTGAAGATGAGCAAAAGCTGAACTTCTCCTTATTGACCACCTTTGTAAACATGTCTGCACGATTTTTATGCACCTTTCCTAGCTTTATTTGTCCCTTTTCCAAAAGAGTGCGTATGAAGTGATATCTCACCTCAGTGTGCTTTGTCCTTGAATGAAAGACTGAGTTTTTCGCAAGATGGATAGCACTTTGGCTATCATTGTACAAGACACAATTGTCTTGTTTGAATCCAAGCTCTTCTAAGAATCTGTGAAGCCACATAATTTCTTTGCTTGCCTCCGTCATTGCTACATACTCTGCTTCCGTGGTAGAAAGTGAGACCACTTTCTACAGCTTTGAAGCCCAGCTTAGTGTTGTGCCTCCAACTGTGAAGACATAGCCAATAGTGCTCCTTTGAGTATCTTTGTCACCTACCATATCTGCATCAGCATACCCTTCTAGAAAAATATCAGTTCCTCCAAAATACAAAGCATTTTTTGTTGTCCCTTTTAGATATCTAAGTATCCACTTCACAGCTTGACAGTGCTCTTTACCTGGGTTGTCCATGTACCTACTTACAACTTCCATTGCATGTGCAATGTCTGGCCTTGTCCATACCATAGCATACATAAGAGAACCTATCGCTGCAACATATGGAACTTTAGACATATAGGCTATCTCCTCTTGTGTCTTTGGACACATGTCCTTGGTTAGTTTAAAGTGACCAGCCAAAGGTATAGAAACCGTTTTTGCATTTTCCATTGCAAACCTTTCTAGTACCTTCTTGATGTAATCCTCTTGAGATAGCTTTATTGTCTTCTTCGTCCTGTCCCTCGATATCTTCATGCCAAGTATCCTCTTTGCATCACCTAAATCTTTCATTGAAAAAGATTTAGACAGCTCCTCTTTTAGGTCTTTGATGTCCTGCATGTTAGCACTTGCAATCAGCATGTCATCAACATACAACATTAGGATGATGAACTTCCCATCTCTCAAATTCTTCGTGTAGACGTAGTGATCGGAGTTGCATCTTGTGAATCCATGATCCAACATCCATTGATTGAACTTCAAGCACCATTGTCTTTATGCTTGCTTTAAACCATACAAGCTCTTCTTTAATTTGCAAACCATTTTCTCCTTTCCTTTTACTTCATACCCCTTTGGTTGAAGCATGTAAATTTCCTCCTCTAAGTCACCGTGAGGGAATGCCGTATTTACATCCATTTGCTCAAGATTTAGATCATGAGCATCCACAAGGCTTAAGACAAGCTTAATTGAGTTCATTTTTACAACAAGAGAAAATATTTCATTGAAGTCATTACCTTTCTTTTGAGAAAACCCTTCTACCACAAGCCTAAACTTGTACCTTTTCTTCCCACCTTCTTCTTCCTTCAGCTTATACACCCATTTATTTTGAAGTGCCCGCTTACCTTTAGGCAACTCATAACAAACTCCCCTGTTTGGTTGCGATGTAATGAGTCCATCTCCACTTGCATGCTCTTCATCCATTCTTCTTTGGATTTGTGTTGCATAGCTTCTTCGTATGATTCGGACTCTCCAGAATGTGAGATCAAGAGATGGTTGAAGGAAGGAAGGAACCTTTGTGGAGGTCTACTTGCTCTTGTAGATCTTCGGGGAATAGGTTGAGGCTCCTCATTTAGTTGACGTTGTTGCACATTGTCACCGTTTGCAGTCCTTGAGTCTTCACCGTCCTCAAGCTCCATGTATTCATCACTTGTTTCTTTTGTTTGTTTTCTTTCCACATAATCTTTGTACATATTTTGTTCATTCAAAATTACATCCCTACTCCTAAAGATTTTACCATCTTCAAGATTCCATAGGCGATACCCAAAGTCACCTTCTCCATAGCTAATGAAGAAACACTTTTTGGACTTTGCATCTAGCTTTGATCTTAGGCTTCTATCTATGTGCATGAAAGCCTCACACCCAAAAACTTTGAGGAATGTATAATTCACCGATTTACCTATCCATGCCTCTTCTGGAAATCCCCTATCCAATGTCGTTGAGGGTGACCGATTGATTAAGTACATAGACATACTTATAGCTTCCGTCCAAAGATCAAGTGGTAGGCCTGCATGTAGCCGCATGCTTCGTGCTCGCTCCATGATTTTCTTATTCATCCTTTCTAAAATCCCATTTTGTTGAGGTGTCCTTGGGGTTGTCTTTTGACTCCAAATGCAATTGTTAGCACAAAAGCTTTCAAAAGCTTGGCTGCAATATTCATCTCCATTGTCGGATTGGAGGCATTTAACCTTCGTACCTATTTCATTCTACACAAAGGCTTTCCACCTTTGAAATATGGAAAACACATCGGATTTATTCTTCGTGGCATAAACCCATGTTTTCCTAGTCGCATCGTCTATGAAGGTTACATAATACATTGAGCCACCAAGTGATGATGTACTTGCAGGATCCCAAACATCAGAATAAACCAACTCAAGTTTTTTATTTTTCCTTTCATTTCCTAAATTTTTGAAATTTTACCCTCTTTTGTTTATCATAAACACAATCTTCACAGAACTCTAAGTCCACTTCTTTCAAACATGGTAGAAGCTTCTTTGTTTGAAGGATTTGCATTCCTTTGGCACTCATATGCCCAAGCTGATAGTGCCACGCCGCATTGTCGACTTTCGTAGCTATTGCACAAGTTGAAGATTGCATGCTACCAGTACACAAGTAAGGTGTACCGACCTTTTCTCCATTGGCAACCACCAAAGATCCCTTGGAGATCTTCCACCGTTTGTTTCCGAATGCAATGTTGTGACCTTCATCGTCCAATTGTCCTGTAGAGATCAAATTTTTGCAAAGAGAAGGAACATGCCTAACATCTTTGAGCTTCCATTCATTTTTGTTAGCAGTTTTGAAACAAACTGTACCTTTGCCAACAATTTCACGAGCTTCATCATCTCCCAAGTATACATACCCAAAATTACCTTTGGTGTAATCTTGGAAATGTTGCTTGTGTGATGTCGCATGAAATGAAGCCCCGAAATCTACTATCCACGAATCAGACACATTGTCTAATGAGAGAATTAGAGCATCTTGCTCTACTTTACCTGCCACATTGGCCTCCAATGTTGGCTTGTTGTCTTGAGACTCCGACTCCTTCTTCTTCTTGGACCAGCAATTCTTCTTGACGTGGCTCTTCTTGCCGCAATTCCAACATTCAAGAACTGACTTTGTGCGTGACTTGCTCCGTTTTGAGCGATCACGACCCTTTTGGTTTTTGAACCTCTTCTTAGGCCTTCCTCTTGTTTCCACTAGCAATGCAACACTTGATGATTCTCCTGTGCTTCTCCTTCACATTTACTTGCTTAGGAGAACACCCACAACATCATCAAACTTAAGAGTATTTGTGCCAGAAATAGGATTACTTACAACCATCACAAGGCTATCCCAACTATCCGGTAGAGACGATAGTATAAGGAGAGCTCGCACTTCATCATCGAAATTTACTTTCATTGATTGAAGTTGACTTATGTTGGTGTTAAAATCATTTAGGTGTTATGCAACTGAACCATTCTCTGTCATCTTTAGATTGAACAAGCGCTTCATGAGAAATACCTTATTGGATGCCGATGGTTTCTCGTAGAAGTCGTTAAGTGACTTCATCAAGTCCTCTGTGGTCTTCATCTCCAAAACATTGAAGGCCACCATTGACGCCAAGCTTAACCGAATTGTTCCTAATGCCTTTCGATCAAGGACAATCCATGCATCATCTGCCATCGTTGTGGGCTTCTTTGCAAGATCGCCTAGTCGCAAATAGAGGTCCTTCTAGTAGAGATGGTCTTCAATCTGCATCTTCCAATGTTGGTAGTTTTTGCCGTTGAACTTCTCGATCTTGAGCTTCCCTTCCTCCAACATGACTCCCACTCTTTTCAAGGAATCCTTTCCTTGAGATAATTTAGCTACGAGCAAACCTTGCTCTGATACCAGTTATTAGGAAATATGACATAGCTAAGTTGTTAATTGAGTAGATTACTTAATGGAGAGAGATAATTTTCACACACAAGAGATTATAGAGTAGAGAGAGAGAGAGTACACACGAGATTATAGAGTAGAGAGAGAGAGAGAGAGTACACACGATATACGTGGTTCACCCAATGTGGGCTACATCCCCACGGGAAAATAGCCACTTGGTGGCTTTAGTACTTCAAACAAGAAGTAAGTTACAAATGGATTATACCCTTAATAGAGCTCCCACCTTGCTTCACTCTCACCACCTCACACCCACCTTGTTGCATCAACTTCACACTATGAAATGTGTGTAGAAATGGCCTCCTTTTATGGGCCAAAAGGGTTGTCCCCTCTCATGAGAGGCAGCTATGTGTAGCCGCCCTTGTGTAGATAAGTCCAAATCGGACCCTCCAATCCGTCCATGTGTGGCCACCCTTTGCTCGAGACTGGCCGTGAAATTTTTGGTTTCTGACGAGTGATTTTCTTCACACACGATGGCTTCTCCTCATAATGGGGACCTTACAAATGTGCGTTTTTAATACATAAAATTACAAGGCGTAAATCGAGCTCCATACTTAACACCGAGAACTCTCTCATTACCTACATAGATGTGCTTTGACATGTAATCAAACTGTAGGATCTCTATTTGTGAGCCTACATGATGTATCTTAGTGAACCTTGGTGATGAATCCAATCAAGAACCACCATGATGAATAAAGTGAACCTTGTAAGCCTAGCTTATCCTCGCTTATGTAGCCTTCCCCTAGTTCCCCATGACCATGTACACATCCCAAATGATGCCCATGCATGTATATATGACCCATGGACCTTTCTAGCATCTATTCTAATGCATATGAAGCCAAAAAGCAAGTCAAAACAGACCCTACAGAGGTGCATACAGTTTCTCCACTTTCTTATCCTCTTTTGGGTTGATTCTTGAACCCTCTCACACCTCATCTATGATGCAAGCAAGAAGCTCTAGCCTATGCCTACATAAGAGGCTCTCATGCACTCATTTCATGATGAATTAAAGCATAAGCATGTCCTATTTCACTCATGAATGGATCAATCTGTTATCCTCCTTAACCTTTCACTCTTCATATACCAAAAAGAATAAGGAGCTCCTTCTTCTACTTGAGGAAAGCTCCATCCACACACCGAGTCTCTCTTGCCTCTCCTCTTTGTTTCCCGCATTGTGTATGCATGCATCTGTGCACTCATTAATTGGTATCAACACTGACAAATCTGTGCAAACCTAGATGTACTAGCCTCCTAGGTGCTATCTACATGTACTACATGTGAGTTCACGTGTGCACAGATGTATGCGGGGAAGGGAAGAAGCACGAGAGTGTGGGTGGAGCAGTGTTGTGAGTAAGGAGCTCCTTATTCTTTGTATTTGAAAGAATAAGGGTGAGTACACACATGGGCGAGCAGTCGGGACATCGGACGTTTGGCCCCAGGAAAAAAGTGCAGCGCCTTTACCCCACTTAAAAGCGATGCATCGATAAATGAGACCTACTAGCTAAACTACTAGTATGTACAAGAAACTAGGTCAGAGACTCTGTCAACCTATGCCCACTAGCTTAATCAGTCGATCTACATGTAGTATCAGCTCTAATGGTAGGCGAGGGTGTGTATCCATGCTAGAGCCTACATGTAAATCCTGCAAACAACTCTGTATGGTCTGAAAAGCTCCACGAAGTGTCATACTAGTGTCAGTCTCACCGTACAATTGACAAGAGAGGGAAGGATGTAGAGTGCAAGAGAGGGAAGGAGAGAAGGGGAACGGAATGATGAGCATACACAGTCTTGTGGGTGGATCTCTAGAGAGTATTTCTCTCTATCTCCTGTAGGTTTCATGTGCGCGTATGTCGCACGTGTCAATGCAAGGAACTTGCCGATACACCGTGTGCGAGCCACAAATGGCTCCAAGCACACAACAAGCCTAAACTAGTAAGCTCAAAGAAGGCGATGGTGTGTCACTCACCGCTCTACGCTTGCTTCATGGAGGATTCCTCGCCGCGAAGAAGAAGGAGCCGCCGCTTCACCGCACTCAACTGCTTCGCCGCCGCCGTACCGTCGTCACAATGCTCTCTCTCTCTCTCTCTCTCTCTCTCTCTCTCTCTCTCTCTCTCTCTCGCATACACACACAAACACAAGGAGATGAAGAAGAAGAAGATGGAGATGGAGCAAGAGCACTCTTCTATTGCACAAATGAGAGAATGAGTGAATTTTAGGTTTAGTTGACTTTTATATGAGCTCCCCCCATTCACACTTGGGCGCCCATGCTTAGCCAACTAATCTCTTGAATGTTAATACCATGGGTAAGCTTCTTAATTTTCTCTGGGCAATTAAGTTGTTTAATCGCGAGAGCCAAGTATTTCATGTTCGAGGGCTGACTAGAGGCTATACCTAGAAGACCTTGTAGTTAAGCTACGATAAAAGGAATTTCTCATGAAATCATCGCCTGACTGATTACCTTTTCTTTGACCCCCCAAAGTCTTTTCACAGTGATTCAATTTTGATGTGTGTGCTTATTTTGTATGCCTCGGGTTTTTTGCTTTTCAAGGAAAAGTGCCCACACTGGGAACCTCTAGGGCTCTAGTACCATAGGTGATACATGTGAGTGAAGTACCCAATCAAGCTGAGATTTCTCTTCCAGCTTAAGATTTTACAATGTGGCACTTTGATTTTTTGTTTGTTCATTTTCAGCATTTTAATTTTGTAACTTTGGGGGGTCATATAACATTGATACACCTCCCCAGGCTCATCACACAAGTAAACTCCCTTTATAATACTTAAGCTAAAGGTCAATAGGGTCAAGCCCACTAGAAAGCCCTAGTACATTTCACACAATGCTGCCTAAATCGGGTTAAGAACCTAAGTAACCATTGATTATTAGGAAGGCATTCCCCATGGTATTAAGAGAAGATCTCTAACACCTAACTTGGTCAAACTAGCTTAGTCGGACTGCTTGATTTTTAAATCTAGACAAGTGATTATGACAAAAAATTCATTGAATTTAATGTTTGGTACTAAGCAAATGCGCTGAATATTATGCTACCAATCACAATCAAAGCAGACAAACATGGATGCAAAAAGATAAGGGGCAATGCTAATGGACAAGAAACACCTGTTTGTGTCGATGGTCGCGCTTGATTTGAAGTGTGAATGAGAGAAAGATCCCATGAAGGTCCAAATCCTAACAACAGCAACACGTTCCTGTACACACTAAGAAACACAAAGAATACCTCTAGGAGGCACATCAGTGGGAAAAGGTACCAACGCTTATTGAACACAACAAAAAAAACATAAGGAATCCTAACCTAATTATTTGCAGTCCCCCTAGAGAGTGAAGGGAATAGAATATTGTAGAGATTGGGGGGAAACCCTAAGGCTAAACCCCTATCCTCGTCGTCGAGATAAACAAATTCATCATCCATGAGACCATATGTGCCATCCGTGTAGTCATGTAAATCTTCTTCTTCATCATAGGTACCCATGTTTACTAAGAAGATCACTAGACGCTGATAGCCGTTTTTTGGCTCTCCATAATTGCTATACTAAGTTACTCCACCCTACCAAAATCACCCAAACACTATGGCTATCCCTACCATTTCACTGCAAATAGGCGTGTGTGAGTTAGGGGGCTTTTCCTATATTTTCTTAAAAAACCCTCAGCTAGCTAGTCACTGGGCTAGGTGAGCCAAAAAAAATAAAAAAAATAAAAAATAAAAGTATATTATGGCCTCTTTGTGTGTAAATATTTCATTGTATATATGGCCTAAATATAGGGATTTTTTATAATTATTTTGGTATTTTATTTAAATATTTCTACTTAGGTGTGTGTTTTATTAAACCTATGTTCACCTTCTTTCATCCTCTTACACCATAATTATATTTTTTTGCCAATATGTACATACTCTAACCTCATATTTTTCCTTTATACAAATCACTCCCACATTTTCACCCTCACCCTCGTGAAAACAAAAAATTGATTTCTACTCATTGGTTACTTTTATTATATTATTTACTTGCATACCTTTTCCTCTTTCACCCAAAATAATTCAAGGAGGGATCATATCATATGATTCCAATATCTTTCCATATCCATAACTCCTCCATATTTTTATTATTATTTTTACTCATTATTCTAACACCATGTGCTCATTGAGCTAAAGTCCATGAATAGTCCATACACTAGTCCCACCATGTATATATTTCTTTATTCACCAATAATCCTCCTCCATGCATGTGTCAAGGGCAACTTGGATGCTTTGTATTATGATATGACAAAGGAGGGGCTCACTCTTGGATGCATTGTACAAATTCAACAAAGGAGGGGTCCACTAAAAGACTTTTGCAAGCATAAAAACAGGCTTTTTGGTGAGAATTTTGGCACCTATCTCCACTCCGAATTTGGAGCAGTGGTCAAAAGAGAAAATGTAACCCACGCTTTGAATAATCACCTCAAATTTTTTCATGATTTTTGGAGCTACCAGCGGTGAGCTATGATTTTTTGAGTGGACCCCAGTCTGCCCACTTTTTTCACAAGTAGCCCATAGTCTTCTCTCACCTCTTTCCACACTTCTACACACACACACACACACACACAATTCTCTCAATCCCTCACACGAACCTGCACCTTCAATGGTTTCTCTCACCTTCTTCACCATTAACCTCCCCACTTACTCCCATAGCTCTCATATGAGCTCTCCATGTACATACACCATCTCTATGCCTCTCTCTATTATTTCCAAAGTACAATTCCATCTTACCCCTTATATATATACATAAATTCAGCATGTGTACCATGATTAACCTCTGCAAATCAAGAGATATCATCAACGGAATTACCATTTTCATCGCGATAATCAACCTTGGCGGCGGTGGCGTAAAGAAGGGAAGACGAAGAAGAAGGTCGATAGTCATTTTGAGAACCTACACAAGTAAGTCCAAAACTTCTTCAAGCTTCACCATCACAAGGATTTTCTCACTTCATTCAACCATCTTACTTCAACCATCCACCTCATTCTACCCATTGTAAATGTAACATTAACTTTCTAGTGATTACTAACACTAACCACTAACATACTAACACAAAATAGCCATTGACCTAACCATAAAAGACACCTCACCTCAAGACATGTGTATAGTAACTCTCTCTCTCTCTCTCTCTCTCTCTCTCTCTCTCTCTCTCCTTACTTACTTTCACCTTATCTACCATCAATAATGCTCTCTTTTGAGCCCACACCCATGACTCAAACAGACAAAGAAGGCCCGCAATGTTTTGATATTCAAAAAAATCATAATCTTGATTTGTTAGCTTGTAAATTAGGATTTCTAATAATCTTAATGAGGGGTCTCCAACCTATAAATAGGCCCCTCTCCTTCTTGTAAAACAACCTCCAATATCTCACATAGCACCCCAACACTCTATGCGTGAGGAGAGACTTAGGTGTAGCAACCACTTGTGAGCTTCACTCTTGGTGTGAGAGAAGCCTTCAAGCTACACATTGCAAGTGAGAGAGCGTGAGTTCCACAAATCTCAAAACCACTATTGTATATGCTCCTTCATCATCAATAAATTGAGGTTTGGTGCATCAAAGGCGTGATTCGACGTTTAAATCTTCGTCCTTCCATTTGTGCAATACGGTTTGGTAAATTCAAGGTGACTTGTGTATTTTGAGTTTTATCGGTTGATCTTGATTTTAGAAAGTGTTTTAGTGTGTTTTCCATTGCCAGTTTTGTGTCCATTGTAAGAGGGTATTGTGGTGAGAGGTCTCCCACACCCTAAGACAGTGTGTGTGTGTTTTGGCAATGATTAGCAATCACTAAGCATTGAGTGAGTTTTGTACAAGTTCTACGATAGCATCATAACGAACCATCTCCATTTGCAAGTCACAAACAAGGTATTACGCAAGATCCTTCCCTCTCTCTCTTCCCTTTGCTCTGGCTCTCTCTGGTCCATTTCATGTGTGTCTTGGTGTGAGGTTGTTTGTGTGTGTTGTGTGGTGCATCTTCTTGGTTGTGCCAAAATCTCTCTTGCGTCCTAGTTCGCATACCATAACTAGGTGGTGCCCCTATCTTGTTTTGGTTTGGCTGTGGGTTTGTTGTTGTGTTGTGCTTGTGGTTGCCCCAGCCCCAATTGAGCAGCACGGGAGCCTTGAGGGGTGTTTAGAGGTCGCCTCTCTTGTTGCCCGCCCCGGACCGCCTCAATTTTGGTGCCCCCACGGAGGACGGCTTGTGTATTTTTGTGTAGAATCAACCTTTAGCATAGTCAAGTAGTTTGCAGGAATCACGAAGCTTTGTATGATCCCTTCATTCCCATTGCAAGGCAAAAGGTACACATAATTGTTAGTACTAAGTTGCAATTTCAACGTGTCATTCGTAGAATTTTAGGTCCTCTTAGGTTGGCCGAGATAAACGCTTCAGTAAATCCTTTTATTTTGCCTCTCATTAGGTACGACCTTAGTTTGGACGTCTATATTTTTGTTTTGTTTTAAGCATTAGGACATGCATAGGCCTTGGATAATGGCCCAGGAATAGAGGTTTTTCCCTTTCATTTTACTCCACACATTAGAATAAACGTTGCAATTAGTAGAAAGATCCATTTTCAACAACGAATGGTGTTCATGTTTGGTGCCCAAAGAGCAGGAGAAATTCTTGCATCACCAAACCCTGTCATTCTACCTCTCATCAACTACCACACTTCTTTTGATGTACATGTGTTCATTTTATTTTAAAATGAAGTGCAGCCCGGCAAAGTAGTGTGTATGTTTGTTTTTTCTTTGTCCAAGTTGTTACAAGAAACAAAAAAACGATCATTTGTTCTAACTGGGAATGTGTGTGCAGTGAAAGTTCAATCCTTAGAGATCTAGCTCTATTACCAATTGAGTTGCAGGAGCAAGTAGTAAGGCGTCTCCCTCATAACAAGAGGGTGGTGAAGTTAAGACGGAAGGTCCTACGCGTTGATTCCATTTTCCTCTTGTTGTTGGACACTAAGGAAGACCGCGCATTCATCCAACTAGTGTGTGCCCTAAGATTGGTAAATAGAGTGAAATTTGGCGTTTGGCGAGTGCATTTCACCATTGAGGAAGACTCTTCAGGAAACTTGCGGCCAGAGTTCATGCTTCATAGACTCACATTTGGTGAATTTTTCCCTCATTTGCATCTTATTAATAGTCTTCCTTTCGCTTTCAACAAAGGAGATAGGGAGCTATTCAGAGCTTGTCTTAATAAAGAGAGCATAGAGAAGATTGCAAATTTGTATAAATTCTCATCCTTCTCTACTTTCTATGACACTTTGTTCATAGAGACATTGTAAATCTCTTTATGCTTTTGAATGATTTAACCATAATCCTAAGGAGTTTTTGTCCAGGAATTTTGTAGCACAAGTGGAGTCTCTAAATCTTGCAAACTTGATTGGACTTGATGAGGATGTTCTTTATGAAATTGTGAGAAGGTTGCCTCACTCCGACTGTGTGGAACTCGAAGGAAAGGAGCTCCTAGTCAATTGCTACTTTCTCACGGCCTTCGACGAGCATGAAGATCTAGTTTTTATACAAACCGCTTGTGCATTGGGAATTGTAGAGCAAGTGCAATTTATCACTTGGGACGTGGTTGCTCTTTTGGATCCAGAAAAGGAAGTTCTAGAGATTTCTGTTTATCGCCTTAGCTTTGAAGAATTTCAACCCTTCTTAGAGCTCATCAATAGTCTACCCTTTTGTTTTGATCAAACAAATCGAGACCTTATTGAAGCTTGGATAGCTGAAGAAGAAAACCTAGAGTGGTATTTTCTCACTTCTTCATTTGCAGGCGAGTGGTTCTAGATCTCTATTGTATCCCTTATTGTAACTCGTGTTGTAATCTTTCATAATAATGGAGAGCCAACGCCAAATGTCTGGATATCCTCTTTTCTTTGGAGAGCCTGGAGAGGATGCAGAATTATTTTTAGCAAATTTCAAGATGTCTTGCCGTATCAAGAGGATAGTAACCGATCAAGAACGTGTAGAAATGTTTGAGGTGGTCCTTAGGAAAGATGCTAGTACTTGGTTTGACTCTTTGCCTGAGGAAGTTAAGGGGAATTACACAAAAGTTTTGAATCGTTTTAAGAGATACTTCTTTGATCCCCAAAACACTCAAAAACTATGGCAAGACATTGTTTCTCATAAGCAAAAAGACTTAGATGACTACTACTTGTACAAGCAAGAGTTTCTACGTCTTTGGGCTTTATGGATACGAAATGTTGCTAACCCTGGTGATGGTGCAGAATTTTTAAAGAAGGAGAGGTTCATAGCCGGACTCTTTCCTGACCTTAAGGTAAAAGTTGAGGCGGGTGCACCTGCTACTTTTGATGCAGCTGAAACTAGGGCTGCTGAGAAGTATAGGAAACTCAAGTGCTTAAGGGGAGAGGTTCCAATAGAAGGTCTTAGACCCAAAGGTAAGTCACAAGCATCAACATCGAGGGAGCTTCCTGAGGTAACGGCGGAAGTAATTGAGAAGTTAAACGAATCTTTAAGCAGCCTGTCAATTCACCTTGCACAAGCTGTAGGTCCAAAGGGACAAGCAAAGAAGTCTGAAGAGCGAGATCCACGACCTAGGAGAGTCTTGCAATGTTGGAATTGCGGAGAGTCTGGACATGGGATGTATAATTGTCCTTGGCCCCGTGGGGAGCCAGGGAGGCCTAACTTGAATTACCCAGTGATGAATGCAGGTGAAGGAACTGGTCAACAACCAAGGCTTCTACAAAGGCCAAATGGACCAAGACCACCTCCACAAGGGGTAGAAGGAGTTCCACCTTTGCCAGATCCAAATGTGCATGTGGTAGAGGTGACAAATTCAAATGAGGTTGACATGGAAGCCAATGGAATTAAGCGTGGCCGAGGAAAAGGTAAAGAGAAAGAAGGAGTCACATCACAGAGTGACCATGGACAAGGCAAGAAGGCAAAGGGAACCAAGGAAACCAAGAGGACTCGACGTCGTATCGACCTCCAAGACTTCCCTCTTGGACATGGTATGGCTCCGTACAACTTGTTGGAAGACATGAGAGGTAAGGGTCCTGATATTTCATGGCCTCAATTTCTTGCATTATGTCCACAAGTTAGGAGGGATTTAACAAGGGCAGTTAGCACTAGGAGAAAGGTAAAAGAGAGTGTGCCTGTTGTAAAAATTGCACAAGCTGAAATGAATGAGGACATTACACCGGTGCTAGACTGTTACATCAAAGGGAGATTGGTTAGGAAAGGTCTAGTGGATGGGGGTGCACAAATTTGCATCATGACAGAGGGACTCATGCAAAAACTAGGCATGCACATCCATGAGACACCTGAAATTAGGGTCAAGATGGCAAACAATAGCAAGGCTAGGTGCGTAGGCATTTGTAAAAATGTTTTTGTGGAGGCCTTTGGCATTAAGAAGGCAGTGGATTTCTATGTCATGTCTACCAAGGGAAATGGTTACCCATTTATCCTAGGAAGACCATGGCTAATGAAAATGCAAGCTTTGCAGGATTGGGAGAGTGGAAAGCTAATTTGCAGGAATGACAATCACAAGAAGGTTGTCTTTGACATGAAGGAGCAACGCCAAGAGGAGCTCCATGAAGAATCATCTCAAAGTGAGACGGAAGAAGGTTGGACCTATAGCACTTCAGAAGAAGAAAGTAGCGGCAGCATTACTGAAGAGGAGTCTTCCATCGAAGTCATGGGGGTAAGGTTTAAGCCAAGCAACCAAGAGACCTCTTGTCAAGGCTTGGAGGAGGTAGGTCCTCAAGAGAACGAAGGTGATCAAGATGAAGGGATGCTGGAAGGTATGCTATCAACAACACTTACAAAGAATGAAAGAGAGGAGTTCAAATGTGTGCTAAGGAAGTTTCCTAGGCTTTTTGCTAAAGACTACACCGATGTGCGTGGAGTAGATGCTGTTCAACACAAAATTGAGTTGAAGCCAGAGGCCACACCTAAGGCTCAGAAGCTACGAAGGCTAGGAGTCATCAAGGACCAGGCTTTACTCAAGGAGGTAAGAAAGCTTCTAGCAGCAGGGTTCATTTATCCAGTGGAGAATTCAGAGTGGGTCTCTCCTATTGTTGTCACTCCTAAGAAGAACGGCAAGTGGAGGGTGTGTGTGGATTACCGTCCCCTCAATGAGGCAACAAAGAGAGATCACTTTCCCCTCCCATCCCAGGAGGAGATACTAAATGAGGTAGCTGGTCATGAGAAGTACACTGTGTGCGATGGTTACTCAGGTTACTTTCAAATAGGGATTGCACTGGAGGATCAATTGAAAACAACCTTTATCACTCCTTGGGGTTGTTATGCTTTTAGAGTCATGCCATTTGGTCTGACAAATGCTCCTGCAACATTCCAACGTTTCATGAATATGGTGTTTCAAGCATTCTTTGGAAAGTCAATTAGGGTGTTCATTGATGATTTCTGTATTTATAGCTCAAAATCATTGCATCTACAAAGGGTAGAAGAAGGTTTAAAGAAGCTCTACGGCATGGGAGGTCAACTCAACCCCGACAAGTGCCATATAGGTGAGGATGAAGTAATCTTGCTTGGTCATAAAGTTTCTTACAAAGGCATTGAAGTGGATCCTTCGAAGGCAAAGGCTCTTATTGAGCTACCATCACCCAAGAGTCTTAAGGAGGTCATCTCATTCATTCAAAAGGTGAAGTATATGTCACGCTTCATTCACTTAGCCTCGGAGTTACTTCACCCTTTGCAAAAGTTGACACAACAAGTAGAATTTGCATGGTCTGATGAGCTTGAAGAGTACTTTTGTAACATTAAAGTCATTTTGTCAGAGCTACCAACACTCATGCCTCCTTGTTGGGAGTACACATTCTTTGTTAGCTCTAGTGCTGGGAAAGAAACAATTGGTGCTGTGTTGCTACAACAAGATCCCCACAGTACAAGGATGCGACCCATCTACTTTGCTAGTAGGGTCATGAATGCTTTGGAGAGAGACTACACAGAAGCAGAACTCATGATGCTTTCTCTCATGTTTGCGGTGAGAAAGTTTAGATCCTACCTACTACCAAAACCTTTTGTAATTCTCACTGCAGAAAATTTGTTCCCTTGGGTGTCATCTCAAATGAATCTTAGTACTAGGATCTCAAAGTGGATTATGGAGTTGCAAGAGTTCCAATACTCTTTCAAGGTAGAAGATAGTGTGCGTGTACAATTGGCAGGGATTCTCACTTATAGGGTACATGAGAAGGAAATTAAGGTGCCTCAAGTAAAGACCCTACCATTGCCACCACCAAAAAGTATTCCCAATGCTTTTACCTTGTTCTTTGATGGAGCTTTTCGACGAGCCACAGGAAAAGCAGGGGGAGGGCTAGTGTTGCTCAACCCAAGTGGAGAGGTGGTCATGAAAGAGAAGTTCAATCTACCAAGTTCAGCTAGCAACAATGAAGCAGAATATGACACTCTACTTCATGGTTTGAAAATGTGCATTGGCCAAGGGATACAACGCCTCATGGTAAAGGGAGATGCACTTCTCATTGTTAAACAGATTTTAGGCATTTGGGCATGCAAGAATGAGAGCTTACGGACAAAAGTTCATGCCACTCGTAGATTGTTTAATCAATTTGAAGAAGTGCAACTATATCATATTCCTAGGAAACAGAATGAAGATGCTGATTTACTTGCACAACAAGCCGTTGCATGTGTAAAGAAAGAAGTGCAGGTCATCATGGTGGCGGCTGCTGTGAAGCAACCGAGGTACCAAGGATTGGAGTCATTGGCTCCCATCATTGGCTACATTTTGGAGGGTGAGTTTCCACCAGACTTCACAAAAGCTCAGAAGAGGAGACTCATGAAGAAGGCAAGCGTATATCTCTTCCTAGAAGGCTCCCTCTATCAAAGAGGGAAGGATCAAGTGTGCAGACGAGTACCAACTATTAAGGAAATTCCAGCCATTCTAAAAGGTTTGCATGAAGAGGCATGTGGTGGTCATTTTGCCCAAGAATTAACTGTGAAGAAGATTTTGCTTTCAGGGTATGTTTGGCCAAGTTTGCATGTGGATGTTCAACATTGGTGTAAAAGCTGTCACACTTGTCAGATAAGTGGAAATAGAAGGTTGGTGCATGGCCCGAGGCAAATAGTGCTTGCAAATGGACCCTTTGAAAAGTGGGGCATTGATGCTATGGGTCCTCTGCCTAGGACAAAAAATGGTAAACTCTACATTCTAGTGGCTGTAGACTATATGACTAGGTGGGTGAAAGCACAAAGTGTGGCAAAGGTAAATGAGAAGACAGTAAGCAAATTCGTCTACACTCACATTTGTTGTAGATTTGGCACACCTTTGGAGATTGTTTCTGATAATGGTCCAGGGTTTAGAAAAGGATTGCTCACAGAAGTTTGTGAAGAGCTTCACATTCTACATCGTCATAGCACACCATACTACCCACAGTCAAATGGTTTGGTGGAGAAGGCTAATGGTGTCATTGCAGGAATCATTAGAAAGATGGTGCAAAACAAGACAAAATTATGGGATGACTTCTTGGATGGTGCCTTGTGGGCATATCGAACCACATATAGGGAAGCCACGGAGTTCACACCATTTCACTTGGTCTATGGTCAAGAGGCTTTACAGCCAATTGAGCTAAACATTCCAACAATGCGACTTCATGGCAAATCAGCACAAGATGATCAAGAGGTATGGATGGATCGACTTCTTACGTTAGTGGAGCTTGAGTGGAAAAGAGAAGCAGCATACGAGTGCTACAAGAGGAAAGCCACACAAGCGAAAGAAACGCACGACAAGAAACTGAAGGACAAAGGCATCAAGGAAGGAGAGCTTGTGCTAAGGTATGACAATCGACTTGACAATCGTTTTGATGCCAAGTTTGAAACTAGATGGCAAGGGCCATACATAGTCAAGAAGGCTTTCAATTCTAGCTACTATCAGCTTATGGACTTGAATGGTAAAGAGCTCTCCAGGAAGGTAAACGGGTATCGCTTGAAGCCCTATTTGAGTCGCCTTCTACCAAAGGATCTACCAAAGATCTGTCCAAAGGCCGCTGTCTCATGTAAGTATTGTTACATGAAGCATGAGTGTAACTCCATCCAAAATTATGAGGGGCCAAACAATGAAGATCTCGTCAAGGACTCTGAAGCACTCTCTTTGGAAAAGATGCTCTATGATGGTACATGAATATACCATCATCCTGGGGGAGGGCTAATGATAGCCGTTTTTTGGCTCTCCATAATTGCTATACTAAGTTACTCCACCCTACCAAAATCACCCAAACACTATGGCTATCCCTACCATTTCACTGCAAATAGGCGTGTGTGAGTTAGGGGGCTTTTCCTATATTTTCTTAAAAAACCCTCAGCTAGCTAGTCACTGGGCTAGGTATATTATGGCCTCTTTGTGTGTAAATATTTCATTGTATATATGGCCTAAATATAGGGATTTTTTATAATTATTTTGGTATTTTATTTAAATATTTCTACTTAGGTGTGTGTTTTATTAAACCTATGTTCACCTTCTTTCATCCTCTTACACCATAATTATATTTTTTTGCCAATATGTACATACTCTAACCTCATATTTTTCCTTTATACAAATCACTCCCACATTTTCACCCTCACCCTCGTGAAAACAAAAAATTGATTTCTACTCATTGGTTACTTTTATTATATTATTTACTTGCATACCTTTTCCTCTTTCACCCAAAATAATTCAAGGAGGGATCATATCATATGATTCCAATATCTTTCCATATCCATAACTCCTCCATATTTTTATTATTATTTTTACTCATTATTCTAACACCATGTGCTCATTGAGCTAAAGTCCATGAATAGTCCATACACTAGTCCCACCATGTATATATTTCTTTATTCACCAATAATCCTCCTCCATGCATGTGTCAAGGGCAACTTGGATGCTTTGTATTATGATATGACAAAGGAGGGGCTCACTCTTGGATGCATTGTACAAATTCAACAAAGGAGAGGTCCACTAAAAGACTTTTGCAAGCATAAAAACAGGCTTTTTGGTGAGAATTTTGGCACCTATCTCCACTCCGAATTTGGAGCAGTGGTCAAAAGAGAAAATGTAACCCACGCTTTGAATAATCACCTCAAATTTTTTCATGATTTTTGGAGCTACCAGCGGTGAGCTATGATTTTTTGAGTGGACCCCAGTCTGCCCACTTTTTTCACAAGTAGCCCATAGTCTTCTCTCACCTCTTTCCACACTTCTACACACACACACACACACACACATTTCTCTCAATCCCTCACTCAAACCTGCACCTTCAATGGTTTCTCTCACCTTCTTCACCATTAACCTCCCCACTTACTCCCATAGCTCTCATATGAGCTCTCCATGTACATACACCATCTCTATGCCTCTCTCTATTATTTCCAAAGTACAATTCCATCTTACCCCTTATATATATACATAAATTCAGCATGTGTACCATGATTAACCTCTGCAAATCAAGAGATATCATCAACGGAATTACCATTTTCATCGCGATAATCAACCTTGGCGGCGGTGGCGTAAAGAAGGGAAGACGAAGAAGAAGGTCGATAGTCATTTTGAGAACCTACACAAGTAAGTCCAAAACTTCTTCAAGCTTCACCATCACAAGGATTTTCTCACTTCATTCAACCATCTTACTTCAACCATCCACCTCATTCTACCCATTGTAAATGTAACATTAACTTTCTAGTGATTACTAACACTAACCACTAACATACTAACACAAAATAGCCATTGACCTAACCATAAAAGACACCTCACCTCAAGACATGTGTATAGTAACTCTCTCTCTCTCTCTCTCTCTCTCTCTCTCTCTCTCTCTCTCTCTCTCTCTCTCTCTCTTTACTTACTTTCACCTTATCTACCATCAATAATGCTCTCTTTTGAGCCCACACCCATGACTCAAGCAGACAAAGAAGGCCCGCAATGTTTTGATATTCAAAAAAATCATAATCTTGATTTGTTAGCTTGTAAATTAGGATTTCTAATCATCTTAATGAGGGGTCTCCAACCTATAAATAGGCCCCTCTCCTTCTTGTAAAACAACCTCCAATATCTCACATAGCACCCCAACACTCTATGCGTGAGGAGAGACTTAGGTGTAGCAACCACTTGTGAGCTTCACTCTTGGTGTGAGAGAAGCCTTCAAGCTACACATTGCAAGTGAGAGAGCGTGAGTTCCACAAATCTCAAAACCACTATTGTATATGCTCCTTCATCATCAATAAATTGAGGTTTGGTGCATCAAAGGCGTGATTCGACGTTTAAATCTTCGTCCTTCCATTTGTGCAATACGGTTTGGTAAATTCAAGGTGACTTGTGTATTTTGAGTTTTATCGGTTGATCTTGATTTTAGAAAGTGTTTTAGTGTGTTTTCCATTGCCAGTTTTGTGTCCATTGTAAGAGGGTATTGTGGTGAGAGGTCTCCCACACCCTAAGACAGTGTGTGTGTGTTTTGGCAATGATTAGCAATCACTAAGCATTGAGTGAGTTTTGTACAAGTTCTACGATAGCATCATAACGAACCATCTCCATTTGCAAGTCACAAACAAGGTATTACGCAAGATCCTTCCCTCTCTCTCTTCCCTTTGCTCTGGCTCTCTCTGGTCCATTTCATGTGTGTCTTGGTGTGAGGTTGTTTGTGTGTGTTGTGTGGTGCATCTTCTTGGTTGTGCCAAAATCTCTCTTGCGTCCTAGTTCGCATACCATAACTAGGTGGTGCCCCTATCTTGTTTTGGTTTGGCTGTGGGTTTGTTGTTGTGTTGTGCTTGTGGTTGCCCCAGCCCCAATTGAGCAGCACGGGAGCCTTGAGGGGTGTTTAGAGGTCGCCTCTCTTGTTGCCCGCCCCGGACCGCCTCAACGCCTATAGTCATCTTGGTCAAAAGGATAGGCTTGTGCAATGGGAGAAATGCTCTCTACTAAGTATGAATCAGTCGTGGTCAAGAGACGTATCAGACATTCTAACTCAAAATTCCTCTCACATGCTAGCGTACTTACCAAATCCCATTCACATGCAAGCACCGGAAAGACCATGTGAAACATTTGTGAAAAGTAACGAGGGTGCTTCTCACCCAAGGCAAGAGTGGATGACTCTAGAGTACTAGCCATATCTGTACACGCAAATAGATGATGGTTAGAGTGCAACTATTACAAGGGTCATGTTCTTGTGCATAATGTGTTTTTATGATTTTGTGTTATGGCTCTTGCTCTTTTACTTTTTTATCTTGTTTTTGTGAGTATAAGGCTTTATATATACATTCCCTAAGATTGGAGATTAAGAGGTCAGGGAGAAAGGTTGAGAGGGAAGCAAGTGAATGATGGATGTCAACAAACACTCCCTCCTTCCTTGGGTAGATCATACCGTTTGAAATGATGTTGTCACCCTTTGAAACCAGTTGTTCCAAGTTGTTATAGGTGAAGTCTTTAATCAATAGTTTTCGACTGCTCCATGCGTTTCATCTAGTTGCAAGGGTGGTAAGGTACTCTCCCATGATTTTATTTGCAACATCGTTGTAGGTGGTGAACTTACAACGAGAGGCGTAAACTCTTTCTTGCTTGTATGGATATATACAATGGTAGGTGGAGGTTGTGTCGAAGCTTCTATTTCCGTATAGGAACTACATGAAGAGCAAGAAGCTTCATTTGCTTTCCCTGTTCCTGAGCTAGGTGGAACAAATCGTTCTTTCTTTGGTACCCAAACTAGCTCTGGAGCGGGTGTGTCGCATTCCGTGATTTTTTCCTTTCCACGATCTTCAATTTGTTTTGGAGCCACAGGATTGAGCTCACATGGGCCCGGTGACAAGTAAGAGCACAATTTACATTTTGGCACCCAGATTTGATCATTTCCTTCATAGTAGCCTTGGGCTTCCAATAGTTTTTTAGCAATCCAACGCAACATTTCTTTACATTTCTTGAGGCGAATGGGACGTCTCTTACCAGGATCCTATCTTTTAGCATTGTCTATGGTTGCTAAAGAAGCTTTAGGGACCCACTTGTATGTTTTCTTTGTTATATTGGGATGGGTCTTGTGTGTCTCAAGCTTTATTTCAGCTACATCAGTTGAAGCTCTAGAGACTTGGGCTATGGGGACATATGGTTCAACCTCTTGGACATGCAATGTTTTGGGTTTTATTTCCTTAAGAGGCAATATCTCAGGGACTATGGCTTACGTGGCAGGGTTAAGAGTTGGTTTCTGTGTTGTGACACCCCCTGTCCCCCAATCAATAGTGCATTTGGTGGCTATCATCCACGTGCGTCCTAGGTTTATATTACCCTCCATAGTCCCAACAGGCATGACCAAAAAGTCTTGAGCTACAACCCCATTGTCATAACTGACAGAAGTGTGCCAGATTCCAAAAACTGCAGTTTTTTTCTTGTTGACACCCTTGACTTGGATAATACTCTCAGATAGAGGTGGCTTCCCTAACTGACACCACACCCCATATGATAGCAGATTATATTTAGCACCCGTGTCCAATAAGGCGTTATATAGCACTTTTCCATAGGTGTTGTTTAACTCAATAGGGTATCGTAGAGGTGTGTCAGAGTCCAACCAATCCTCATCAATTTCAACGTGGAATGCATGTGTGACTCCAAGGTTAGCCTCTCGTTTTTGTCTTGTACGTTGTTGTCGCTCCTTAGCCTTATCTTGAGCTTGTATCTTCTTCAATTCTATTTGTGCCTTGGCTGCCTTTTTTGTATGGATGGCACGCAACTCCTCTTGGCTTAAAGGATCATAGTATCTTTTAAATTTTCTCCCATTGAGGAATCCAATGGTTTCAACTCCATCAAGAGTCTCCACACGAATGGTTCCTTGTGGGGTGATTTCACATACTCTATATGGTCCTTTTTTCGGCATATTTCAACTTTTCTTTTCGTTATGCACTCCATACATAAGGACTTTATCACCAACATTAATATCTTTGTTCTTTAGATGACGGTCAAACCATTTCTTCCTCCTATCTTTCTCCACAAGTGCATTTTGCACAGCTAATTGCCTCTCTTCATCTAGCCTTTCAAGGATATATAATCGCTCAACTAAGGGGTTACCATCCCAACCTTCTTGAGAAGCTAGTCGAAGACTAGGAACGACAAACTCCCATGGCATAACCGCTTCTTGGCCATACACCATCTTGAATGGTGTGCAGTTAATGGTAACTTTATACGCAGTACGATAAGCCCATAGAGTTGATGTAAGCTTTAAATCCCAATCTGTGCGATGAGCTTCCACTGTTTTGGTTAAGATAGAGATTAAGGTCTTATTGGTGCTCTCAACTTGGTCATTTGCTTGTGGATAATAAGGTGTGGATTTATGGTGAGCTATCATAAAGTTGGTAGTGAGTTCTTTTATTACTCCATTTAAAAAATGAGTACCATTGTCACTCACAATCTCAAAGGGACAACCAAATCTTGTAATAATGTTCTCAAAGAGAAACTTGGCAGTTAACCTCGCATCGGCCTTACGTGTCACCCTAGCTTCCGCCCACTTTGTCACATAGTCAGTGGCAACGATAATATATCGAGATTGAGTGCTATGAGCTGCCAAACTAATTGGGCCTACAAAGTCCAAACCCCATTTTTCAAATGGTTGAGTCACTTTAACAGGATGTAAGGGCATCCTATCCTTTTGTTGTGTGATCTTGTAACGTTGGCATTCATCACATCCTTTTGCAAAAAGTGATGCATCCTTAAATAAGGTTGGCCACCAATAGCCTGATTGCAACACCTTTCTAGCTGTTAGTTCCCCTGAGAAATGTCCTCCGGCTATACCCATGTGGGCTTCTTGCAGTGTGTATAAATACTCATCCTCACGGGCATAACGTCTAAGAATATCATCCTTCCCTAACCTGTAGAGAGTTCCCGCAATGAGAGAGTAAGGTTCACATTCTTTTAACAGTTTTCGAGCTTTGTCTTTATGAAGCTCTTTGGATGGAAAACCATTAACTAGAAAGTTCACAATCTTCTCACTCCATTCAGGTATGCTTTCGACTAGGAATAGACAAGTATCAGGCAATTCATCATCGACTCCAGTAGGGGCTTCACCATTGGGTATGCGAGACAAATGATCAGCCATGACATGTCTTTTACCAGGTCTCACCACAACGGTAAAATCAAACTCAAGGAGAATTAACAACCATCGTGTAATTCTTCCCGTGGAACAAGGTTTATTTACTAGATACAACAAGGCTTGATGATCAATATAGAACACAAACTTGTTGGCCAGAAGGTAGTATCGAAATCTCTTCACTGCATAAATCATACCTAAACCTTCTCGCTCTGTAGTGGTGTAGTTTCTTTCGGCATCATTCAACTGACGACTTGCAAAGTTGTTGGGGTAGTCTAGTTTATGTTCTCCTGGTTGAGCTAGAACACACCCAATAGCAAAGTTCGATGCAACAATATGCACATGAAAAATTACATTCCAATCGGGCACTCGTAGAATAGGAGCGCTAGTCAAGGTCTTTTTCAATGACTCAGAAGCATGGTCACACTCCGCAGTCCATTGGAACTCAATAAGAAGCTTGTACAAAGGACGAGCTATCTCGACAAAGTTTAAAATAAATCGCCGGTAATAACCAACATGGTCCATGAACCTTTGAACTCCTTTATAATTTGTAGGTGGTGGCAATTCAGCAATGGCTTTAATTTTGCTCTCATTTGTGAAAATCCCATTTTTGGACACTATATGCCCTAAAATGACTCCATGTTTAACCCAAAATTGGCATTTGAAAGGGTTTAAGGAGATGCGATACAATCTACACTTTTCAAACACTTTTCGTAAGCATGATAGATGTTCTTTCCAAGAGGAATAAACACAAAGGTCATCTAAGAAAGCTTCACAAAACTCTCTCAAATATTCTCTAAAAGCAGTGTTTATTAATCTTTGAAAGGTAGCAGGGGCATTGGTTAAACCAAAAGCCATAACACGAAATGCGAACACTCCAAATTTGGTTATAAAGGTTGTTTTAGCTTGGTCCTCTAGCGCAATTGTGATTTGATTGTAGCCAGAGTACCCATCTAAAAAGCTATAAGCTTCCTTCCCTGCAATCTTTCAAGCACGTGTTCTGAATATGGCAAGGGGTAATGGTCCCTCCTAATGGCGGCATTGACCTTCTTGAGATCCATGCACACTCTCAATTTCCTATTCTTTTTCGGCACAATCACTATTGGGGACACCCATTCTGAGTGCTCAATAGGGTATGGATCCGCATTCCACAAGCTTTTCAATCTCTTCTTGAACGATTTGTGCATATTTAGGATTCATTGGGTAGGGTCGTTGTTGAACTAGTTTAGCCATGCTATTCATAGGGATTGTGTGTTGCACCACGGAAGGTGGAACACCTTTCATATCATGATAAGTCCAGGCAAATATATCCCTGAATTCCTTGAGAAGTTCATTAAGTACACACTCCTCAGTCTCGGTCAGATCTTGGGCAATGAAAACAGGTTTAGACTCTTCTCCTGGGTCTGCTAACTCTATTTCCTTAACTATCGTTGCACCATCATAGACTCCATTGCTCCCATCGATAGGTTTTCTTTGAGCCTTTGTATACACAACCTTACGTTCCTCTGTGGTATAGCATTTGAAATGTTCAGGTGCAGGGTGTAAGTCTGTGGGGTGCTGTTGTTTTGTGGACTGTGATTTAACTTCTGATTCCTTTTGTTGTTGAGCTAACTCTCGATTTTGTCGTCTCCTTACGGTACGGCTCAACTTTGGGTTCTATGTAGCCTCTAGTTGTGCGATGTCAATGGGTTGTGGACTACACCACATAATGCTTTGAAGGTATTCACCCCAGTTATCTACCAACTTTCGATGAGCATCACATGCCCCTATATAATTAAGCCATTCTGTGGTAGATTTCTTTTCATTTATTCTAGCATGCACATTTGCTCGATATCGGCGCCTCTTATATCTCTTACTCTTCTTGTTTAATTCTCGATTACGGTCGATTTCTAGTGAAGATTCACTAGATGAATCACTACTTGTGTCTTCTGCTCCCTTGGATAGATTATCATCTAGGTTACCATCACTAGGCCCTGAATGGTTTGTCCCCACATTTGCACTAAGATTTAACTCAGATTCTTCGTCCACAGAGTCAATTTCAACTAATGATTCTGACCCCAAATCGTGTGGGCTATAGTCTTGTGAGGCGCTACTGGTTTCAATACCAGTCAAACTTTCATCTTGTAGATCATCAGAAGCTATATGCATTGCTTCTAGAATGTTTAAGGGTACAAGTGGTGGTATTTCATCCCCCTCAGGTGTTACCTAGGTCGTCCCCCTATTTCCCCAAGTGTCTATGGTTGCTTCTAGGTGGACCCAATCCACATTGTCCGACTCAGTCATCCCAGGTAGTACAACCATATAAGGAGAATCTTCCCCAACATCAGTGTGCGCTTTACACGTGTAACAATACTGTAATGGGGCTGAGTGAACTGTGGTGTCAGATCTATGATCAATTATAAACCTGTTTCCTAGAGGATGTGCTCGACCCGTCACAAGATCCACTCGAATGACAGAATCTTGGAACTGCAGGTAGACCTGGTTTTTGGACCAGTCATGCACCATTTTTGCTTCCCTCATGAAAGGACATCCTAAGATCATCTCCGATGCCATAGTGTGTTTGGAGAAATCCATAACACTAAAAATAATCCTTATTTTATGTCCAAAGACCTTGATCTTGAGATCTTCTAGCATCCCAATAGGTTTAACAATAGATCCATTGGCCATCTTCACTACTATGGTTATGGTCACAAGGTGAGGTCTTCCCATAGTTTCCCAGCAATTTTTAGTCACAATGCTAACCCCAGCGCCACCATCAAGGATTCCCTTCACAGTTAATCCCTTAGTAGTGATTGGTATAGTCGCATTGGATTCATCACCCTCAAAGTATTGTCCCAACTTGTTAACAGGTATTTCTATAACAAGGTTCTCATCTAAGTTGGGTTGCGGATCTATGTATTCCTCCTCTATTGGCATCTCCCCAGCTCCATCCATCTGTGCAAATTGTGGTAGCTCAAACTACAGTTCTCCATTGAGGAAGGCTCGAAGAGCTGAGACTAGCTCGGGGTCTTTATATAGTTTGGACATGATGGTGGTTCTAACTTCTGAAGACATGAAATCCATCAATTCGGCAATGTTTAACGGTGCCTTTTGACCTTGAGTCCCTTGACGTGGGGAAGATGGGATCTCCATTTCTTCGATAGGATCAGGTAGTCCCTCTGTAAACATTCTTTCCATCAAGAAGTGAGTACGTCCACTTTCCCATGACTTTAAGTCACTTTCTTCTTGGATGACACTAGGTATGTCCAAGGGTCTATGGACTTGGTGAGATTGTTGTTGCGTAGGGAACACGGTGTCTATAATGTGGATCTTCCTAGGTGCTGGCTCTAGATCCCTTTGGGTATCTTCTACCAAACTCCTTAATTGCTTGACTCGCTCAATCTCCTCTGTAGGGTTTGGGTAAGTTCTTATCTTCTTTTTGGATCCTGGCCATTGTGGCTCATGAAGATCTTCCTTGTTGGTTTCTATGTTAGTGGTCGTTTTGGTCTCCATGGTTTCACCTGAATCAGAATCTTCTTCAGCATCGTTCATATATACGGGGTCATCACCAGTCCCTATGTTGGTCTTTGAACTGGGGTCTGACTTCGCTGCTTTTTGCGATCTCTTTCTTCGTATTTTCTTCGTTTTCTGAGATTGGGCAATTGATGCCGTGTCTCTTTCCTCAAGAATATAATTTTGTTTTTGGAGCATCGATTGTGTGAGTACGTTTACTGGTACCGTGGGTGTACTTGGTGATGGCTCCTCGATAACTTCAATCAAGTTTAATGGCGTGATCTTCGGTGTATTTGGATTATTTGGACATTGGGCAATCAAATGATCTATGCCACATCGATTACACATGAGTATCGGCATTGTAGACGTGCTCGCTTGATTGGTTTGCATTAGTATGGCATTTTTTTGTAGCCTAATAGGACACTCGGCTACACGATGTGGACCTCCACACTCATAGCATTGAAGAGGTGGTCTCTTAGCAGTGTAATTGATTTTTTGGCCTCTTGCCGCAGGAGCGGCTACTTGATATACAAGTTTGACTTGTCCCCAATAGTCCTCCATGTAGTATTGTGGACTTTCTTCAAGAACATCCATCCCATAGGCGATATTAGGATCTATATCTTCCTCACAACCTTCCAAACAAGAAATAGATGACTCACAACCCACTTGTTTCTCGGATGTGATGGTTGCGGTCCTAGCACTGGAGGTGGTAAGGGTGTTGTTTGAACAACATTTTGGGCCCTAGGGACCATGTGTTGTGCTGTTTGTTCAAGAGCTGGAGCCGGCATCAATGCAGGCACTCGAGGTGTGTCTGTCCATGCTAAGGTTGGTCTATTGGCCATCGCGCGCTTAAATACTATGCAATCCTTAGCTTGATGACCATACCTTCCACATGCATTGCAGTTCCCATTGAATTTTACTCTAAAAGTAGGGCATTCACTGGTACTATGCGGTCCATAGCATACTAAGCACCATTGTTGCTCCCTTATTGGATACATATGATTGTTTTGCGGAGCACGATTATCTCTAAGACTCTCTTGAATAGCCTTGGTGAGATCTGCTAAAGTCATCTTAGATATCTTTGGCTCCTTAGCAATAGCCTTTAGGGTCATTGGCTGATGCCCTTATGCTTGCGAGCTAATAGATTTAGTCTCAACAGACACTCTTTCTCCTTGAATCATTAAATTATCCTCCAATTGGATCACATTGGTGGTGACTGCTTCCCAAGTGTTGATACCTCTAATAACTAGGCCATTGTAGATATCCTCATGTCGTAATCCCCTAATGAATCTATCAAGCAATTGGTTATTGTTGAAGCGCTCATTTGGATTACAACGAGAATTCAAATGCTTCAAGCGACTTATAAAGTCTCTCACCGACTCTCCTTCCTCTCGTTGGGCTTTCTGGAGCTGAGAGGCTACACCCCAAAGCACTCCCTCTCGTATGTATTCTTTTAAGAACATTCTCCTAAGAGTAGGGTAAATTGTTTTTTCTTCCACCCTTAGGGTTCTATACCAATCCCCAGCCTTTCCACTTAAGGTTAGGCTTAAAGCATTGCTCTTATGTAGGTCATTGTGTTCTCCTAGAGAATTTCATATTTGTTCAAACACTTCGATATCCTTTCTCACATACCCGTCTCCACTAAATTTTTGTGTGAGCTTGGCTATTTGTATTGCCTTACTTCTAGGCTCTCTATCAGACGTGTTACACATATTCTCAACAATAGGTCCACTGATAGCTTGAGAAAATGTTGCCAAGTCACCTAAATGAGCAGGCACCGTGGGTGAAGGCGCTCCAAAGACTACATGTGGAGTAGGTATTGGCATTGGGCTTGGCGCATAGGAAGCCCTTGGGTTCCACGTTGGGTACGATGTTGTGCCATGTGGTGGTCCATAGTTCATATGTGTGGCCCTAGGCATAGCAGACGTCGAATGTGACATGCTAATGCTAGCCGGTATAGTCCCATGGAAATAAGAACTTGTGTATTGTGGTTGTGGAGCATAGGTAGTTGAAACAATGGGAGGGGTAGGGACTACATGAGTGTGATGACCCATAGGTGCATATGATTGGTACACACTTGTAGGTATTGTTGCAGGCATTGAGCTACCATGTAGTGGTGATTTACTAACAAATGAGGTCCATGGCGTGTTTCTCGGCATGCCCATCATTGGGTTAGGCATGGTAGCCGTGGTTTCATCAAGGGAAAGATGAGCTAGACTTGGAAAGGTGAAGCTATCACTTGTGGGCTCAGATTGCACTGACACCCCTGGAGAAACAATATATGGAGGATCCATCGGACTTATCAAGGGAGTCTCCATTTGTGATAAGGTCGGTTGTTTAGCCTTTCCTGTATCCAAGAATCTCATGAGACCCGTTGAAGGCATGTTGATACCCTTGTTCTATCTCTCTAACTCAATGACCCTATGGATGACCTCACAAACTCTTTGTTGTTGATCCTCCACACTAGTAGCACCCATTGTGGATTGTAGGACATCTAACCAACCCACATGATAGGTGTGACCTGTGTATAGGTCAATCAGAGTCTCTATTTGTAATTTGTACTCCCAGTTCTCATTTAAGAACACTCCATCTAGGATTGAGGTGCCATGGGTGTCCTTTGAGCTAGATGCAATGTTGCTTTCTAGAGGTTTCCCTTTAGCAGTTGCTAAGTCAGGAGCACTCGATTGCTCTCTTAGCAAAGATATTTACATAGGGGCTTTTGCTTTTAACTCTCTTCGTTGCTCCACCTTGCGTAAGCTCTCGACTTCCTTTTCCCTCGCTGCAAGGATATATCGCTCAACCTCTTGCACTTCGGCAAGGCTTCTACCATCGGGTAATATGACCTCGGAGGGAAATAACTCTGAAGAGTCAAGAGGTGCAGTGAATGAAGTATTCACGTGCACATTCTCTAACGGTATAGGGTCTACGTTGGTCACGAATGGAGAATTTACTTCCCCACCCCCCTCATTTACATCATTAGCTCCATGTTCGGAGCGAGTGGCTCTACTAACGGTTTCCTTCAGGCGGCTAAGTACGCTCGGCCCGGACCGTGGGCCCATGGCATGCATGTCTTGGCTTGAGCTATCAGGTTTAGGCATTGGGAAACCCTCCATGACATCGTAGTCAGAGGAAAAGTCACTAGCCACTATGTTCGGGTCTTGGTTTGTACTGCCTTGGGTCCCCGCCGAGGGCCCGGAACCTAAAGGAGGTGGATATTGAGAACTCGCGTAAGTCGAAATTCTCTCTAGTTGCTCCGTCTCTAGCACACGACCAGAGCGCAAATGCATGTGCCTTTGGCACCCTTCAAGCATCGGCGAATAACCTCGAAGGTTAACCGCTTACCTTCTTTAAGCGTCCGTTTTCACTCTTGTTTTTTACTTTTTTAATTTTTTTTAATGTATGATTTTTTTATTGAAGTTTGTGATAGCTCGAAATGAGCGTATCACTTAGAGGGTCACTGTGTGCTTTACAGCACAATTTTCGGGCATCTGACGTTCCGTTGGTCCTCAAAAAATCAATTTTTAGCTACGTGTGAAGCTAAAATTCGTTTTTTTAAAAGGCGACTGAGGCCTAGGCCTGAGCGTGAGCTTGGGCTTGGGTGTGGGAGATATTCCCGATCTCGGTCCTACCTTTTAAATTTTATTATTTTATTTTATTTTTAAGGATAAGGTCGCCACGGCCTGCGCGAGAGCACACACACACTCTATCTACCTACTTCTAACTAATACACCTACTGTTACACACTAACACACTCTATTAGCTCTCTTAGATCTACTTCTTACTTACTATACACAGAACACTAACAACCTTAATACACAGAGAATAAACACAGTACCTTTAAAAACTCCATTAACAAAGAAAACTAACAACCTTAATACACAGAGAATAAACACAGTACCTTTGAAAACTCCATTAACAAAAAAAATACACAGTATAACACCAAATCCCTCTTCTCAACACACACACCCTCCTTCCTTACCTTTCCTACAATAGAAATTGCACCACAAAAGAAGCACAGAGTGCCATTCAAGCTTAGTGTATGGCAATCCCAGGCAGCGGCGCCAAAAATGTGCGCGTATGTCACGCGTGTCAATGCAAGGAACTTGCCGATACACCGTGTGCGAGCCACAAATGGCTCCAAGCACACAACAAGCCTAAACTAGTAAGCTCAAAGAAGGCGATGGTGTGTCACTCACCGCTCTACGCTTGCTTCGTGGAGGATTCCTCGCCGCGAAGAAGAAGGAGCCGCCGCTTCGCCACGCTCAACCGCTTTGCCGCCGCCGTGCCGTCGTCGCAATGCTCGATCGCACACTCTCTCTCTCACGCATACACACACACACACACACACACACACACACACACACACACACACAAGGAGATGAAGAAGAAGAAGATGGAGATGGAGCAAGAGCACTCTTCTATTGCACAAATGAGAGAATGAGTGAATTTTAGGTTTAGTTGACTTTTATATGAGCTCGCCCCATTCACACTTGGGCGCCCATGCTTAGCCAACTAATCCCTTGAATGTTCCAGTTAGAGTGCGCCTCTCATTGGCGATCACTCTTACTCTTTTCTGTCAGGGCACGGGTCCAGGCCAAGGGCCAGGATGGACATGCAGTCAAAGGGGTCCCTATATTTAGAAGGCCAGAGGTCTATATAGGGCATGGCTGGGTGGAGATTAGCATGTCAGTCACCATGTCCTTATATTGGTATCAGAGCTAGGTGAGAAGGAGACATGGAGAAGGGGGGAAGGTTTCATGGAGCATGCAATGTCTCTCTCTCTCTCTCTCTTTGTCTCTCTCTCTCTCTCAATCGAAGCAGGAGGCAACCTCTCTCTCTCTCTCAATCGACTTCAGCATGGTCTCTCAAGGGCGCTCAGGCCGTGGGAAGGACGGCTTCACAGGCGAGGAAGGCATGACCCGACTCCTTGTTGGCAAGGTCCGACAAGCAAGCAGTGGAATCGGCCTCTTGACAGGCGGGGAAGGCTGGGCCGAGACCCAAGCATCGTGGGAAGGACCGCTTGGAGGGGGGAGGGAGCAAAGCTCCACCTCCACCAAACAGCCCGCAGATGGCCGGGATGGGAGTGCATGGCGGAGATGGGCACTTTTCGACACAGGGCCGAGCCCCACTTCGATGCCGAGCTCCTATGGTGAGCGGGTTTCGCTGTCGCGCAGAGCCGCCATGGCAGCGTAGGTTTTTAGCTCTTTTTTTTTCCCCTTGTTCTTTCACATGCGGCGGCCCTTTGAAAACTAAAACAATGAAGGGGGGCATGCCCCCCCCGGGCACACACCCTCCGAGATTGACCTCTTGTTTTCCCCAACTCGGAGATTCGGGACCGAGGAGCTGTCGAATACAATCAAGAGGCAAACATCCGAGGACTCGCAGGCTCGAGGAACGGGGCTGGGAGGCGTCATAGGCTCTTCGAGCGGACTGTTGGTATTGCGGGGAGTTCACATACTGAGACGTTGCATGCAAAGATGGAACGTCAAGGATATTGCCATGCATAGATGCATGCATGGGGCAATGGCAGCATCCAAAGATGGCAAATGTCTGGTTAGGCTTGGGTCAGTCATATGCACACACTTTGACATGCTTGATTGCTGGAGAAAACCCAAAGCTGATGGACTGGAAGCCAAGGTAACTTTTTCAAGTTATGTTTTCTTCTTTCACGTATGCATTTGACACAAGCAGTTATGCTTGAGTAGTTGTAGAGACAGTTATGTGTTGCTTGGGGTACAATGTACATTAGATGTTTTGATATCATGCATGACAAGGAATGACCCTAGAGAAGGCATACGACCTTGTATGCTTGATATGGTATGCTTACGATAGAACACTTGGAATTACTTTGGAATACACTGCAAGTGTGTCACGGCTTCTACCCTACATGTACGACATGGACATGGCTCTTGCAGAGGGGGCATAACCATGTGTGCTTGCGGAGGGGAGGGTATGGCTTTGGTAGCATGATACGGGGATGTCCTTAGTAGTTGCATATACTCTCGTCTACTCGATCCATGCATGTGTCATATCTGTAGAGCATGTTGTTCACTTGCTTGAGGCAAGTTGTAACCCTTATGCTTGGGACACACTAGGGTAAACCTAAGAGGTACCCTTATGCCTAACCGATGATAGGGCCATCCTCGAGGTAACCCCTATGTCTTGGAGGCAGAAAAAGTGTGCCTAGCAGGCACCATGTTTGCCTAAGCGGCAGTAAGCATGCCTAGGAGATCATGAAGGTGTGCAGGGCATACACACATGTCTCAAAGGCAATTATCAAGGAGAGCTTGAGGTATGCAAGGCGTCAAAGCATGCGTCACATGCATGGCATGGTGATGGCATGTACGATGCAAGGACACTAGATTGTGCTACCTCTTTGTGCAGGGCATGAGTAAGGTTAGACACATAAGGCTTGTCCAATGTGAGACTAGGCTCGGCGCTATGTCTCTTACTCCTTATGTTGGATGAGACTAGGTTAGGCGCTATGTCTCTTACTCCTTATGTTGGAGAGTTGGTTCATGTGTGAAGCTTGGGTATGTAGCAACTTCGCGTGTTTGGCATATGCTATGAGCATACAAAATTGCGAAGGCATAGGCAATGTGTTTGCAGGTTAATTCATATTGCAGGTTATTTCATTATGTACCAGGCGGGTGTATAGGATATACGACGGCGTCTGTGCAGATACGGCTATAAGCCATTTTGGAATGGGTTTTTCCTTCCAAATTTCATGACAACTGGTTACTTGGAAATTAATGTCACGCAGCAAACAACTGCCGTAGCGATTACAACATACAGTGGGAAATTTGTGGATGTATGACTTTGTGGGAAGTCTATGTACTATCAGATTTAATGCAGCCTTTGTTGCGGGTCGAGTGAGGTTTTATTGAGCTGGGGGATTCTTGAATGTTGAGATCCTTTCGGTGATACAGGTCTTGGAGCGATCCCTCGAGCACCCTTAGATAGGCAGTTAGGATGTATTGACTGTGAGTTAGACAGTTGGGATTGCATCTTTGCTTTACTGCCGTTGAGGCATTGTCGCAGTCTATGCTTACAAGACAGTGACAGGACAGCTAGAGACAGTACAGGTGCAGGACAGGTTTACCCGCAGCTTACAGTGTCAGAGAGATAGTGTTTTTTGAGTTGTTTTTTGGTCTGTTTTTTGGTCTGTTTTTTGAGTACACCAGAGCCATTCTACAAAGGAGACTCTGCCAAAATTTATGCAGAATCTGAAGCTTTCTTGGTTCATTTGACAGGTTGATATTCGTTCAGAGGTCAGTTTACAGGGGAAACTCTGCCGAATTTTTTCCAGGAAAGTAAACTACTGTGAAGCGTAGCTATGGCTAGATCACAGGACACTGCTCTTTACAATATCAAGAAGCTGGATGGAACCAATTTCCCATTGTGGAAGAAGCAGATTTGGCACGTGTTGGTACAAAAGAAGCAGATAAAACCTATAAAGCTCAAGGGGATAAAACCAGAAGATATGGACGAAGATGAATGGAGCGAAATGGATGAATTGGCACTTTCTACCATTATGCTGACTTTGGCAGAAAGCGTTTACTTCAATGTAGCAGACGAGATGTCGGCTTATCAAGCATGGTTAAAGCTGAGTGATCTTTATGAGAAGCAGAGTGCAGCTTCACAGGTATACTGGCTTAAGAAGCTTGTTGACTTGAAGATGAAAGAAGGGACACCTATGTCCAATCATCTGAATGAATTCAACACAATCTATAGTCAGTTGTCAGCTCAAGATGTCAATTTTGATGAACTTGTTAGAGCTATGTTCCTGTTGATCACATTGCCGGAAAGTTGGGACACTTTTCGCATAGCTTTGAGTAATTCTGCACCTCCAGATGGTTTGAACATAGCAAGTGTAGAAGGAAGTCTGCTTACTGAAGAAACCAATAGAAAGACAATGGACAAAGGCAAAGGAACAGCCTTAGTTGTCAAGTGAAGGACCAAAGAAAAGTACAAAGGTGGAAAGAGGAATCAGTCTTGTAGCAAGTCCCGCAGTGCTAAAGGCAAGAGTGACATAGAATGCTACCATTGTGGCAAGAAGGGTCACATGAAAAGAGACTGCAGAGAATGGAAAGCAGAAAAAGGCAAAGAGAAAGCTGAAGACCATGGTGAGAAGAACAAGTCCTTAGTGAAGATCCAAGAAATAAATGTGACAAACACTGCTGCAGAGGATGACATTCTAGTGTCAGGAGACATCTACTTCTTGAAGAATACAATGGACTCAGCTCTTCTTACAGCATCTGATGGAAATGCACTGAGTGACTGGATTATAGACTCAGGGGCATCACTTCATGTGTCTCCAAACAAGGAGTGGTTTACCTCTTATGTGACCACTAAACATCATGTTCGGCTAGGCAATGGCCAGACATGTGAGATCTTAGGTGTTGGAGATGTTCAATTGAAGTTTCAGAATGGCTCTTCTTTCACGCTGAAGAATGTGAGACATGTTCCCGCAATTACAAAGAGCTTGATCAGCACAGGTTTACTTGATGATGCTGGCTACGTCACCACTTTTGGACAGAACATGTGGAAGATATCCAAGGGTTCTATGACAGTAGCACATGGAGTAAAGTCTGGAGGACTTTACATGATTTATGTATCAAATGTCTCTAAAAATGTAATCAATGTAACCGAGCAGCCGAATGTTTCTTTGTGGCATAGCCGGTTAGGACATATGTCCAAGAAGGGAATGGAAATCTTGTCTCGTTCTGGTTATTTGCCTGGCTTTTCATTTAATGATTTTGAATTCTGTGAACATTGTCTATATGGTAAGCAAACACAGCAGCCACATAAGCATAGAAGCAGTAGAAGAGATACACAGTTGGCACTTGTTCATAGTGATTTGTGTGGACCTATGCCTAACCTATCTCTAGGGGGAGCTTCTTACTTTATGACATTTATAGATGATTACTCGAGGAAAGTATGGGTTTACTTTCTCAAGCACAAGGATGAAGCGTTTAGTGTTTTCAAAACGTTTGTGACACTTGTGGAGAATCAGAGTGGCAAGAAGCTTAAATGCTTACGCACTGACAATGGTGGAGAGTATGTTTCAAAGGCCTTTCAGGACTTTTGTGAGTCAAAAGGTATAAAACGTGAACTTACTGCTCCTTACAATCCTCCTCAAAATGGTGTTGCTGAGAGGATGAATAGTACCATACAAGAGAAGGTCAGAAGTATGTTGTCTAATGCACAGCTGCCAAATGGGTTTTGGGCTGAAGCTGTATCAACAGCTGTTCATCTTGTAAATAGATCTCCTAGCAAGGTTTTTCAGAAGGATTCAGTGCCAGAGATGGTATGGTCAGGAAAAATGCCCTCATACAAGCATCTCAGAGTCTTTGGTTGTGAGGCATATACTCACGTTCCAAAGGAATTTAGGAACAAACTTGAGCCAAAGAGTAGAAAGTGCATCTTTCTAAGCTATGGTAATTCTGGTGAGATGGGGTACATACTTTGGGATCCCGAATCTAGAAAGGTTATCCGCAGCAATGATGTTCACTTTAATGAAGCCAAATATCATTCTAAACCAGAGAAAGTTGAGGAGATTAGAAGACTTGTCTTCCAAGAAGATGGACCTGCACGTGCAAGACAAAATGTCAGGGCTCAAGAGGAGCAAGGACAGGATAGATTGGAACCACAGGTTGTGGCTGAGCCTGAGCCACCTATTGTGCGTAGATCTGGATGTGTCACACGACCTCCTGATAGGTTTGTTCCATCTATGAACTATGTCATGTTGACTGATTGCAATGAGCCTTCATGTTACACGAAAGCAGTGCAAATGAAGGACTCCGGGAATTGGCAATTGTCCATGCAGTCAGAGATGATAGCTCTGCATAAAAACCAAACATGGAAGCTAGTTAAATTACCACGGGACAAAAAGGCTCTACCCTATAAATGGGTTTACAGGTATAAGATCACCGCTCATGATAGTCAGCCAAAGTACAAAGCAAGGCTTGTTGCCAATGGCTTTAAGCAAGAACAAGGCATTGACTTTGATGAAGTCTTCTCTCCGGTGGTCAAAATGACTACATTGAGATGCTTTCTTGCATTGGTTGCCATATTAGATTTGGTGTTGCACCAAATGGATGTCAAGACAGCGTTCTTGCATGGTGATTTAGATGTGGAAATTTACATGCAACAGCCAGGAGGGTTTGTTGAGAAAGGCAAGGAAGATTGGGTATGCCAGTTGTTAAAGAGTCTTTATGGCTTAAAACAATCACCGAGGGCATGGTACCATAAATTCCACAAGTTTATGCTTTCTCAAGGCTACAAACGTAGTGAGTTCGATCATTGTCTATATACAAAGAAGGCTAAGGATGGTAGTTGGTTGATCCTTATTTTGTATGTGGATGACATGTTGATTGCTGGCAAGCACTTGGAAGAAATTTCAGCTTTGAAGTCAAAGATGGCAAAATCGTTTGACATGAAAGACATGGGTGAGGCAAGTCATATACTTGGTATGCGCATTGAGAGAGACATATCAAAGAAGTTGATTTGGTTATCTCAAACAGAGTATATTGACAAGGTTTTGCAACATTTCAATATGGAGAAGGGAAAGGCACTGAGTGTTCCATTGCCACCATATGTGAAACTTAGCAAACAAGATTGTCCTGTGTCTGAGGAAGAACAGGCTGAAATGGATAAGATTCCATATGCGTCTGCAGTGGGTAGTTTGATGTATGCAATGATCGCTACTCGCCCAGACATTGCATTTGCAGTGGGAGTAGTAAGTCGATACATGTCAAACCCAGGCAAGAAACATTGGGAGGCAGTGAAAGGAATATTGAGATACCTGAAAGCTACAAAGAGTATGCGTATATGCTATGGGAGTCAGGAGCTAAGTGTAAAGGGTTTTACAGACTCGGATTATGCAGGTGACTTAGACAACCGAAGGTCTACGTCAGGGTATGTCTTTACATTGGCTGGTGGAGCAGTATCATGGCGTTCTAGATTACAAGATTGTGTTACTCAGTCTACTACAGAGGCTGAATATGTTGCAGCATCAGAGGCATGCAAAGAATCAATTTGGCTTAATCGACTAGTAACAGATTTGGGAATCAAAGAAGAGATGCTTGTGTTATATTGTGATAGTCAAAGTGCTATACAATTGGCTCGCAATCCAGTTTATCACTCAAAGACAAAGCATGTGGATGTGAAGTATCATTTCATCAGGGAAATGCTCGAGGATAAGCAACTTCAGCTTGTCAAAGTTCACACCACAGAAAATCCTACTGATCTACTTACAAAAGGACTTCCCTCAGAGAGCTTTGCGCATTTTCGCAAGCAGTTAGGTGTAGGGTAGTACATCACTTCTCTACATCTCTTGTATATTAGCTTGTATAGTAGCTTCTCTCACACTTAAAGTACCACATTGGACTTTAAGTGGGAGGTTGTTGGGGTATAAAGCCCAATGTGGTCGCCTAGGTAAGTGGGCGGGCCGCCAGGTATGTACACATATTCTTTTGTAAAAACCTAATAAGAACTCACTATGCTCTACACATTACAGTAGAGCGAGTTCACCATATCGTCGTGCTCTTCTTCTCGCACTCTCTCTCGCGTCACACTTCCGCTCGTACTCCTTCAAATTCAAAGAGAGATGACAAAAATCAAGAGAAGAAAAAGGCAAGAAAGTGGTCTCCATCTTCTTCATCCTCTTCCTCTTATGAAAGTGATGGTATAGACAAAGAATATCAAGGCAAGAAAAAGGTGAGAAAGAGGTCACCCTCTTCTCCATCATCCTCAAATTCTCCATCTTCTAAAGAAAGCGATGGTGCAACTTTTGAATCATAAAAGAGAAGAGGCCATAGGAAATTCTATGCCACGTGGAAGAGGTCGTCCAAGCTCAAGAAGTTCAAAGACGGAGGGCAGAGCATCTCTTTCCTTACCTACAATGGCTGGTGCTACGGACAAAGTCTTGGCCTTTATTCAACAATTTGATGCGGCGTTTGGAGATGAGGGCTTCATGGACTCCTCTAAGCTACGCCATGTAGCTATGCACTTTAAAAAGTCCGCCAGGCAATGGTGGTCAAGCCTATGGGCCAACGGTGAAGCTCCACAAACATGGAAATCTTTAAGAGCTTCCATTATGAAGCAGTTTTTGGCCACCGATGCCAAAGACAAAGTACTCACCGAATGGCGAAGCTTGAAGCTCTCTCCCTATTAACCATTCACAAATATGTAGACAAGTTTTGGGACTCACGTCTCAAAGCCACTGTCTTCAAAAACATGGATTTTGGACAGAAAAAACAACAATTTTTTGCGGGCTTAACAGAAGAAATGGCGGAGTATGTCAACTCCCAAAGGCCACGCACCATATCGGCGGCTATACGCCATGCTATGGTGGCTTCTCGAATCAATTTCCAAACAGGGGCTAAAAGAAATTCTAAGCCCACGGAAAACAAGGGTTCCAATGAGCCTAAGGGGAAGGACAATGTCCAAAAGTCTCCTAAGGGCAATTCCAACAAATCTAAGGAGAAGGGAGTTTACAAGGGCAAAAACAAACTCTCTCGGAAGAGCTTGAGCGTTATCGCAAGGATAACCGTTGTTTCAAGTGTGGTGAGCACTGGCAGGCGTATCATGCTTGTTCCCAAAAGAACACCCGCCATGAGCCTCCTAGAGCTACCTTGGTCGAAATCCAAGAGGAGGAAACTCACCACAAAGAATCTCCTCTATGCCATGCTTGGGGAAAGGTAAGAAAATTGATCATTTTGGCCCATTCTTGAAATTTGGCATGTAGTAGGTGTGTACAAGTGATAGGTGAGGTGATGATACCATTTTCAAGCCAAAATTTTACAAAAGTAAACAATCGCGATTATTTACAATAGTCAATATTTTCTTGCAAAACTTGAAAATTGTGACATAAACATATTCTATACACTTAAAACAAGTCCTAAACTGAATTTGGTGAAATTGGTCTTGTTGGGGATACACTCGACCCTAGCTTTTCTACTGGGGATCCCCTCGACCCTTGCTGAATGGGCAACTATTGATGTAGAAGTGTTCTATTATATTGGGCTATCCTACAGTTCAAATCTGATGCGATTTGGTTGAGTTGACATGCCACTATGGTCGGATTTTGTTCGTAGGTCTTTGTGCACTGCTTGGATTCTAGGGTTTTTTCTAGGGGCTTAGACTAGCTAGCCGTACAAAATGGATCATTCATAAGTATAGAACTTACCCCTCATGTCTCGTGTGAGACGGTGCTAAAAACAGGCAACTGTGGACTCCAGAAAATGCGCGCGAAGAAGGTCGAAGAGCTCTCTCTTCAAAGGCAACAAGTGGAAATGAGGTGATTTTAGCCTACCTTGGGTATCTATACTCGGACTTTCCGAACCATTTTTTCCCAAACTCCCCTATTAGTCCTACTAGGCCATGAAATCTACGTTAAACTCAAAAATTTCCCCAATCCGATTTCTGTAGCTCATTCTGCAAGAATTCTACAAAAGAAGGTATGGCCGCCTAATTTAGGCTTCTCGCTTCCATCTACCGATTTGATTGAAATTTTTTGTACCTATCTGCCTTGTCTTTCTGACCATCAGCGTATCTTAAGTTTTTCCATCTGAGGTCATTTGCTATTTATTATTAATTTTTGAGTTGTTTATTGAAAAAATCAAAGAAAACAACAAAATGCACTAAAAAAGCAAAGTAAAAATCCAATAATTAAGAAAATCCATTGAAAAACACAGCTTTATTATTTTTTGTTGGATTTCTCCATTTTTAAGTCTCAACTATTTTTTGATGATTTTCTAATAGTATGTACACGATTTACACTCATCAGGGAGATATTATCAGTTAAATTCCTCTGTTGATGACTTATAAGGGCATTATTAGGTAATTTTGCAAAAAATCACACGTTAACATCAAACTTTTCCGGCCTCTTCAAACATTGCCCTTAATTACTTATGGTTGGCTCTACCATGCTTTGAAGATCAATGCAATTAAAACCATTATGCTATGCAAGAGTTGGGTCTTGAGCAATTAACTCAAGGGTTTTTGATGTTGAGTTTTTTGTATGATATCTGCCAAAGAGAAAATCTTATAGCTTGTGTGCTCTTTGCTTGATTGTACCATCAAGATACTTTAGCACGCTGATTGTCTGAGCTGGTGGTATCACTTTTGACTGTTGTCGAGCTCTTATTCGCCATTGATATCTTGGTTTGTTTTGGTCATAATGGTGTGGTTGAGTGTTCTGAGACTTAACTCTCCATTGCTTGATTGGTTTTACGGTTTGCAAAGAAGATAAGTGCTCTTTTTTCTTCCAAATCCATTTCGTGTTAGGTTCCTTGTTCGGAGGTGCTCCTCTTTGTGTTTTGATCTTTGGAACTGTCTTTTGTATTGTCGATGATATTTTGGTCACCCAGATTTGAATCGGCTTGTCCTTAAACTATGCTTTTTGTACCCAAATTTGCTTGACTCCTTGCATGCTACTTGTAGCATTTACTTGTCGACAGAATGGAGAAGATTGATTACTTTGTGGTTTGCTCTGCTAGTAACTTCCTTTCCATTCCTCCTTGCTTGGTGCAATTGGAACAATGAGTTGTCAGCCTTTAGGTGATAGCTTGAGCTGATTGGTATCCCAATCTGGTACTTCCTTGTATGTCCGCATCCAGGGAATTCCAAGAATCATTGTCTCATTCATGTGTTCATCTAGTAAGCATACAAACAGATGAGGACATGAACATCCATGTACTATCGCATTCAAGTTGACTACTCCCAATGTTGGTGTTGGGTTCTTGTTGCATCCCTTGATAGTCACTATTCCTGTTGTCAATAACTGACTCGTTGCTTTTTTGTATGTGGAATAACTGACTGCATTTACTCTAGCTCTTGTATCAACCAATGCATTTGTGTTGTGGTTGTTGATATGTACCTTTGATGCAAATGTCCATTCCATCTAACCATTCCTCATCCATTGACACTGCATCTTTTTGCAATTCCCATTGTCGGTCATCTATTTCAGAGTGTTGATGGGAATCGGTATTTGTTGATTCTTGAGAGCAGCTTTCCTTTTGAGTACCCGAAGCCAAGCTTCTTCTTGGGCTTCATCAATAGCCTCGTGTCATTTTATCTTCCTTTGCTTTGGTGCATGCGTTCCTTCTAGAAATTCATTGGTTAGGGGCAAATTGTACTTCTTTAAACAATATCCACTAATCCAATTAGCCATCGGTTCACCATCTAGGGTGGACAACTTAACTGCTCCACTTGGAGATACATATTCAATGATAAATGGTCTGTTTCCCTTTTTCTTAAACTTGGGAATATGTTGCTTAAGGGAATAGACTAAAACTAAGTTTCCTTTTTTGAAGATTTTTGTAATTAAATGGGAATCAAAAAACTTTTTTTTTTTGCTTTTGTGCATAGATGTGACCTACAGCAGTTAGCGTTTGCTCATCTAGCTTCTCTAAATCTTCAAGTCTCTTTGACAATTCATGTCCAATCCACTCAAGATCCTTAGCTACCCTTAGTATTGGCAATTGAAACTCTATTGGCAATATGGCATCAAGACCATAAACAGGTTAAAGGGTGTAGCACTTAAATTTGTTTTGAATGAAACTGGATAAGCCCATAGAGCTACATCGAGGTTCATTTCACAGTCTATCCTTCCTGAACTCACCACTTTAGTCAATACCGAGCTAAGAATTTTATTCGTATACTCACCTTGTCCATTTTCTTGTGGGTGATAGGGAGCTAATTTGTTATGGATGACCATAAATTCATTAAGCAGATACTCGATTTCCTCATTGAGGAAATGAGTTCCCCTATCACTGACAATTTCTATAGGCAATCCATATCTTGTGAACACATACTCATATAAGAATGCGGCAGTGGTTCTGACATCATTCTTTTGAGTTGCTTTAGCCTCGGTGCACTTGGTTAAATAATCTATAGCTACAATGATATATTGAGCTTGGGTTCTATAAGCAGGCAGTTGTATTGGCTCAACAAAATCTATACCCCATTTTTCGAAAGCTCTAGCCCCCATCATTGGTCTTAAGGACATGCTATTTACACGTGTTGGCATTTTTGCTCGCTGACAAGCATCACACCTTCAAACATACTCTTAGGCATCTATAAAAAGTGTTGGCCACCATATGCCTGTCATTAAGATTTCTCTTGCAGTGGTCTCACTAGAGAAATGATCTCCAGCTAATCCAACATGTGCTTGTTCTATAAGTGGAATATACTCGTCTTCATTTGCACAAGACACAGATGTTGGTCCTTACCTCTTTGATACAATTAGTTTCCAATAAGAGCATAGTTGGTCCTTACCTCTTCAATACAAATGGTTTCCAATAAGAGCATAGTCTCTTGCTTCAGTTTCAATTATCGTTTGACGGAGTTTACTCATATCCTCAAGAAATATTCGGCTTGATAAGTAAGTAACTAGATAGTTACTCCACTTAGGAACATGCAACATTTTGAACAATGTTACATGAGGTATGGGTGTTTTTTTTTTACGTTGAGAACAATCTTTTACAAAAGAGCGAACATCACTTCTCATAGTTAGCCAAAATACTCCAAGTCTCAAGATTCGTCGCATAGTTTGATCTTTCACAAAGTGAAGTCCTACTATGGTAATATGTGCTTGACTTAGGTATTGGGTTCTCTCCTCAGGATTGATGCATAAGAGCAATATTCCATCTCGATTTCTTTTGTATAGTCTCCCCGCTAGTAATTGATACATAGCCAATTGCTCAATTAATCCAACTGTAATAGGAAGTGGTATTTGCAAATCCACTTGAGCTATGGTCATCAATGATACCATATTTTTCGACCATCGAGGTATCATTTCCACAAAGAACAAATAAACATCTGGTAGATCATCGTCTACTCCTTTAGATGGTTCCCCTGAAACAATCCTAGATAAAGGATCTGGTCTTTGATGAGTAGTGCCATTTTTTACAACCACATTGAAATCAAATTCCAAAAGAATGATGAACTATCTCACTATTCTTCCTGTGCTACATGGCTTGTTGACCAAGTACAATAAGGCTTGGTGGTCCACAAAGAACACAAAATTTGTTGGCTAATAGGTAATGTCTATACTCTTTTACGACATAGATCATTCCTAATCCTTCCCTTTCGGTTGTGGTATAATTCTTTTCTGCCATATTCAACTGTCGACTAGCATAAGAAATAGGAAAATTAATTTTTCCATCTCCTGGTTGAGCTAGTATACACCCGATGGAAAAATTGAAAGCATCTACATGTATGTGGAATATCTTATTCCAATCTAGTGCTTTCAATATTGGAGCTAAAGTGAGAGCTTGCTTAAGCTTCATGAAGGATTATTCACACACCTCAGTCCATTCAAAGTGTGTAATCAAGCTATACATGGGTTTTGCGATTATAGCGTACATATAAATGAACTGTCTGTAATATCCACAATGCCCCATGAACGCTTGAACCCCCTTGACTGTTGTCAGTCTAGGCAAATCAGCAATAACATGGATTTTTTCCACATCAGTAGCTATGATATTTTTAGACACTATATATCCAAGAATGTTTCCTTGTCTCCCCATGAATGTGCACTTCTCAGGATTTAAGCAAATCCTATAAAGTCTACACTTTTCGAATACCTTTTTGAGGTGTTCAAAATGATCAGCCTGGATTGATGAATGTATGCATAGATCATTCATATATACTTCCAAGAAATTCCTAAGATATTATTTAAAAGCATGGATCATCAATCTTTGAAACGTGGCAGGAGCATTAGTTAACCCAAAAGGCATAACCCAATAGGCAAAAATGCCCCATTCCATTGCAAAGGCAGTTTTATGCTGGTCCTTGGGGGGTCAACCAAAAGTTGATTGTATCCCAGAAATCCATCTAAAAACCTGTAAGCTTCTTTACATGCAACTCGTTCTAGAACATGCTCAAAGATTGGAAGAGGAAAGTTGTCTCTAATGGTAGCCGCATTCACTTTCTTGAGGTTGACACACACTCATAATTTTTCATTTTTCTTGGATACGACCACAATTGGAGACACCTTATCTCTATGTTCAATTTCATAATGAATTAGGTCTCCTTTAACTTTTCAATCTCTTCTTTGATCTTCTTGGCAAATGTTTCATTGTATGTGTATGGCCTTTGTCTACTTGGTTTTGCATCATCTCTCATGGGTATGGTATGTTGACAGATTTCTAGATCAACACCCTTGAGATCCTTATAAGACCAAGCAAAGATATTTCGGTATTCTTTCAGTAAGCTTAACAAAAGCTCTTCTTCTTCTTCTGTTAGGTCATTTGCAATGTAGGCAGGCCTAGGCTCTTCTCTTGGTTCGACCAAATCTATCTTTTTTGCGTTTTCAGACCCTTCATAGGACTCGCCTTGTTTTCTTAGTTCTCTAACAGGTTGTTTGACTATGATTTTTCGATCTTGGAGAGTATATTTCTTGTAAAGGGATGGAACACTCATTACATATTTACCCTCTTCTTCAGTGGTTTCCATTTCAGCTATATATATCTCCTTTAGAGTTTTTTTCAACTCTTGATATTTCTTTTTCCGCTCAACTCGTGTCATGGTTGACTCCTTGTCCTGGATTTTTGGCTTTGCTTGAGTTTCCTTCCTCATTTTCCTCGATGTTCTTGACACTTCTGGACTTTTGTTTGAAGAATATCTGCCAATGATTTTTTCCTTAACACAATCATGTGCATCTATCTGCATCAGGAACTATGTTCTACTGGAGATTGATGGCATACGTCTAGCTTTCAAATTTCTAGTGTATCTTTTTTGTCTATACCATTTTTTTCTTCTCGGTTTCTGGTTAGGAAAGTCAAAAAACTTTTCCTCCCCTCCTTTCATGAGTAGCTTAGCTCTTACATGTTCTTTTTTCGACCCTGAATCATCTGAGGTAGCTGAGTGTTCTTCTAACTCATCCGTTGCATCATAGTAGAGGTCTGAAAAGACTTGTTGAGCTTTCATTAAGTCCTTGGGTTTGTGAATTTTGTCTTCAATGTGGAGGGTTGAGATCATTTGGATGGGAATTATGTCATAGCTGTCCTCATTGCAAAATTGAGTAGCCATAGACGTATTTACACATACATCCATTGTTGCTAAAATTTGAGTCCACTCAAATGGCTCAGACAAATGCTCTGGAAAGGGTTTAGGTACATAGGCTTCATCCATGCAATCCCTTTCTAAGATACATTTTTCTCTTTTTAAGCTCCCATTTTCTGAAGCTCCACACATCCAAATAGGGGATCTTTGTTCAACCATGATGGAAGCTTAGTTTCAGCCGAAGAGACTGAATCGAACTCTTGTATGGGTGTTTTCATGACATCTCTATAAGTGTGATCTTTTAGATTAACCCTTGTTATTGATCCCACTTGCTTCAAGTACAGATAATTGTTTTCCCAATCTTGGATGAGTTCTACTTGTCGCATGAAAGGTTTCTCAATATGATTTCGGAATTGAGTTTCTTCCCAAAGTCTACAATGGAAAAAATGTGTTGATATTCAATCCCACAAGAATTAACAAACACATTTTTAAGTAGTCCTAATGATCTTTCAGTGTGTCCATCAGTCAATTGCAATTTCATTCGAGTTTGTCTAATTGCTGGTTGTCCCCAGGATTCCCATACCGCTTTCGTGGCTATGGCTATGCCTGTCCCACTATCCACTCTTGCCATGGTTTTGATGTCATTATATTTCACTAGAAGGGTTGTGTTTCCTTCTTCCCCTTCGTAGTATTCTCCGACTTTGCTCATTGGAATACATCGAATCTCTTTGTTGTCCATTTTGTGTTTCAATTTTACCATTTTTTTTGCAATTAGCCCCGTCATTCCCACCTTCTCTAGGGTTTTCTGTAGATCATTCCATAGGTATGGTCTGATTTTTAATAGTTCTCCCAAAGTAAGAGTGCATTGGATGGGTGTAGACATGATTGAATGAATGTTGTCTACTTCTAGGGTCTGTTCCGCTCTTTTTATTTGAGTGGTTTTACACACTATGAATTCATCTTTGTTATCTCCCAAGTAAGAGGGTAGTGTTTTCAAGGTCAATGGTTTAGACATCCTTGAAGCTTCAGATCCGAAATCCCCATACAAGGATTGTACATCCATGTCCATATCAGGAGGTAGATTGTCTAACCATACTTCCTCTATAGTAGCTGACTTCAGAGTTAGGCTCCCATCATTGATCTTTCTAACTTTTTTCCATAAGTGTCCTGGTCAATCTTCTTCTACAAATGGAATTCCATTCAAGGCATCTTCGTTGTCCGGCACTATAAGTTCTGCCTCTTTTGCTTCAAGGTAGGGTTCTACCACCACTGTGGATTTTTCTTTATTGTCTCTTGCCACAAGCTCCTCAGGTTTTGTCATACTTTCGAGCTTGGGTTTTTTTTTTTTTTAGCATATCTTGTGTGATTCTTACCAAATTTTGATAAGCTTCAAGCTTAGCTTCTTCCATATCTGGAGAAGGATCGTTCTTCCATTTGTTTTCCATGTTTTGGCATGCTTTAAGTGGCATGCTTTAAGTCTCGCTTCTGGTAGGCTTCCAAGACTGCATTAATAGGCTCAAAAATTTTGTCAACCAAAATTGATCCTCCAGATTTCACGATGGTTTCCTTGATTTCGCTTCCAATTTCTTTCACCTTTTCTTGGAATAGCTTCTTTGCTTTCTCCTCGATTTCAGACCTTTGTTTCTGTTTTCTCATCTCATACCTTTTGTTTCTGCTTCGTTTGGTCTTTTGAGAGGAAATTTTTGTATTTTCTGAATCATTAGAGAAGTTATGTTTCTTTCTCTTAGCCTGGGCTCTGGTGATTACCTTGATTGGAACAATTGGTTCACTCTCAGATGAGCTACTAGGTATCACTTGGACTACTTCAGTTCTATTTTACCCTTGTTTAAAGGATTTTTTGGACAATCTTGTGAAAAGTGTCCTCCCTTTTTGCAAAATTGTATGCAATAAGCTTCAACTGGCTTGAGGTTCTTGTCAGGCTCTGGACATTCATTCTTCTAATGATCATCTACACCATAGTTCTGACAGTTTCCAGTTTTGGGCGTAATCATGGGTCTTACCATAGAAGGTCTGTCACCTTGATTAGCTACATAATACATTGGTGCAAGCTATGGTGTAGCATAAGTCACAGGTTCTTCCATTGGTGGTGGATGTGAATTATACCAACCTCCTTCTACCATTACTGTAGATGGACTAGGCTGAGCATAGGGTGTAACAGGCACTAGTGCTTGTTCATCTATGACTCCCTCTGAATGCATATACTTTACAGGCACTGCATTATGTCTTGAATATACAGGTTGTTGACCCAACACGGATTGAGGTATTTCCATACCCATCGATGGTCTTTGAGCTGGGGCCATGTTAGACTGATATCTGTACATGGGTTGTCCTTGTGGCCTGATAGGAACGTACTGAACATTCCCATCATACTTTGGTCGGTAATAGCACTCATTGGTCTCATGGTTGGTAGATTTGTTGAACCCTTATCCTTGATCTTGAAGATATAGATGATCTTCATGGGTGTTAATTGTCCTGATTTGGCATGCGAAGTCCACAAAAGATCCTTGACATTTCTATCCTCCCAACAATAGACTCCGATCCTAGGATTGTCTGTACTAAGCCGTTTCAAAGGCTTCAAATTTACTTGATAGTATCCCTCAAATTCTAAAGTTGGTGTTCCTTCTTTTGCTGCCATATCTAGGATTATGGTGTTTACTTCTAATCCCCATTTGTCTATCATGTTAGGATTTTCAACTTGCAAATACTGAGTTCCATTTCTATCCATGTACATTTTTCCTTGTTTGTTTGCCCGGATTTCCTCTTCGAACTCAATACCATGATAATCAATGCGAACAGCATACTCTTCGTTAGGATCCAGGTAAACCTGAGCTCCATGGCGATTAGTCTTATAAAATGAGAGTATATGCTTATAGCGCACTGTCGTTCCGATTTCTGAGTGAGTCGAATAGGAAGACATTTGAGATGTTGAATGTGAAAAAGTATCTGAGACTTCTTTAAGGATAGTGTGCAAGGGATTGCCTTGATTCATACTCTCTTTGATGGATATTCTACTGGAGGTTTGTCCAAATATGCCTTGGTTTCCTAGTACATGACCAGATCTAAGGTTCATAAAGACTTGTGAAGCCCTGGATAGAGTACTTACCTTTGGATTGACTTGTTGTCAATTTTTCCACTTGACTTGATAGCAACTTCTGTCAAGCTATCTATTCCTTGTCTGCAACTTGATTCTTGTATCAATTTTGATCAAGTTAACTATTCTTTTGCAAAGATTGTATAGTTTTTGCTAACTACTATGATTGGTCTATGTGTATCCCTTCAAATTGAGCTAATTGAGTCAGCAGTTGAGACTTTCAGATTCGACTTTGGCAAAAAATCAAAGGATTAATCTGCAACCTGGAAACTCAGTGAACATGTACCAATTTGGATCCTATTGGCCCCAAAATTTCTCGGTGGCCTTGTATTATGTTGGTCTACCATTGTACAAGTTCAAAAGTCAAAACTGGTGTCTCTGTGTAGCAGTAGTAAATAGTCGCGATTATTTACTTTTGTAGTTTTTTGCACTTTTTGGCTTGGTTTGCCAAGTATACAACCTGTTCAGGTCCTTGGACAAGTTTCACTAAGTTTGGACACAATCTGTTCAACTATATCAATTGTTTCGTGTCCGTAGACTCGGTTTTTAATAATCTGGCTTAAGTCTCACTTTTGTGATCCAAATTTCGCTAAAATTGATTTGTGTGGTCTACTTGACATGCTTGACCTTGTGGTATACTCAAATGTGCAAGATTGTCAATTTTTGAAGCAGGTGTAAATAATCGCGATTATTTACTCTAGCTAATTTTTTGTAACTTTTTGTCCCAATCTTGACACAGATCTGTCAAGCACTTTAACTTAAGGTCTCTAGTCAAGTTTCATCAAGTTTGGACAATTTTTGGTCAAATGGTCATCAGTTTTCTGTCCGCAAACTGACTTTGCAAATTTGGTCACAATTTTCAATCCAAGGATCCAAATCTTGCCAAATTTAGTTTGTGCGCTTATTACAACATGGTAAAACTAGTGGTATGCTAACTTGGTCAAAAAAGTTGAAAAATGGGATAGTAGTAAATAATCACGATTATTTACTTCTGGCAGCTTTTTGCATCTTTTTCGTCAAGTGAGCATGTACACATATCTGTCACATCAATATAAGCCTATGAATGAAATTTCATTGATTTTGGAAAAAAATTTCCCCAATTTACACTCAAGTTCCTGAAAGTAAGTACAAACTTTAGTTTTTACCCAGTTTTTTGTCAGTTTGGTAATCCAAATCCTATGAGCCTTTACAAAAGTTGTGTGTACACATGCAATGAGTAATTGGTATCAAGCTTGGTCAGTTTTGAGCCAAAGTAAATAATCGTGATTATTTACTTTATGCCCAAAATGAACATTTTTTTGCACTTTTTTCAATGGACAGTCTTTTCAGGAGCTATTTTAAGCCTCAAAACTTAATTTGGTCTAAAATGTCAAGAAAAAGTAAATAATCAGAGTTTTTGCAAACTCTTGAAATTTTTACCTCAATGTGTCCTTGAGCTTACCCATTGGTTCATACAACTTCTAAGTATACTCTCCAGTCAGATTGAGTGGTTTGGAGTCTTTTCGTGCTATTTCTAGCCGTAGACCTGAAATTCTGCAACTTCACGTAATAACTCACAATGATTCTTTCGAAGAAAGCAATGTTCTAAAGTCCACCTTGGATTCTACTTACTCTACTCCTAGGTTCTAATGCAATAGGGTTGTGGAAAGTGTCCACAAACACTCGTTTTCTTGTTTTTTATGTTTCTTGAGCATTGATCTTAAGAGTTGTCTCGTCTATCAATCATTCTCAAACTCCCTAATCTAGTTCTACAATTCTACAATCCTAAAGGCACTCAACAAGTACGATTACATCCAAGCTACCTCTACACAGCAAAAGACGACAATTCTAAGCTATGCGGTTCTAAAAGAAAGTTTTGACTCTAGGAGATCCTAGAGAAAGTTAAAGGATAACTTCACAAGACGCTCGTGTTTTTCCCTAGTTTAGGTCTCTTTGATCCCTGGCAGGTGGTGCCAAATGTGGGACGGTGTCTAACCACACTCCTATCTTATTGTAGATTTAGCGCGAACCACGACTAAATTATCAATCCATGGGACGAAGCTGACTCAACTAGTGCATAGAGGCCACAAGAGGTTGTCAATATCTTAGAAAACAACAAACAACTCGCATCTACCTCAACCTACACTCAAGTGACTGAAATCACCAAAAGCCAATCCCTCATCGGCAAACAAATCACATCCGTTACAACATCAAACGATATCCAAACATCACGAAACTTCTAGGACATGTTTTTAAGATAAGCACACATGCTTATGGTCTCAAATCTCACTTTAGGTCAAGTCCAAAAATCATAATTATTAACAACAGTGAGTTTTTGACCTAGTCGTTTTCAATCCAGAATGCATCTAAATGCTAAGCAATGATGCCCCAATACACCGCCTATACTTAATTTATGATTTTAAAGCTTAAATTCCTACTTATGATAAAATTAGGCCGCGGGTCGGCGATGCCAAAAGCTACGGATTACCATGAAATGCTTACGTCAATGCGTAGAGCTCTTACATGTGGTTGCAACGCAACAGATGGCACTGCAACTGGGGAGGGAGTAGGAAGTGCAAAAACGAGAGAAGTGAGCGTCGTTACCTCACGCTGTGTTTCTATTATCCAAAACTTGAAAATAACTTACAAAAATTGGCTTTTATACCTTAGCCAAAGTTTTGGTGGTCAAAACTAATAATATGGGAGCTCTAACTAAAGATGGGTAAAGACAGGTTGATGAAATCTGGAAGCTTGTAGCCCCGGCTCATCAATTACAAAGTTTATCCGAAAAATAAGAGTTACAATATTCGTGATTTATCAAAATAATAAGTGTTTTTACAATGAGAGCTCCGAAAAATGGTATCCGAGTTAGCTTGCTGCTAACACATACTCTTGAGAATACTCAAGTGACTTCTAAATGCACTCTATACACTATATTGGATATGGGCCGATTACGTGAACTCAATCATCCACAAAGCTTAACATTTGTCTTGATGTGCTGTGAATGTTTTCTTACAAGAAACAAATTTTTCTTGTTTAGAGAAACGGTCAATAATAGTCCATGTCATGTCATGTTTGTGCATTGTGAGTGGGAAACTAGTAACAAAATCCATTGAAATATGTTCCCAAGGTCTTTCAGGAATGGGGAGAGGGTGTAAAAGTCCCAATTTCTTACCTGTCTGCTTTGATTTTTTGACAAATCAAACAAGTTGAAACATACTGTTTAACATCCATTCTCATAGTAGGCCAATAGAAATCACGACATAAATTTTGAAAAGTTGCAGCAAATCCTCTATGTCCAGCATAAGGTGGTTTGTGCAATTCTTCAATAATTAATGTACGGAAAGGTTTAGTCACACACAATTTTTGTTTGAAATAAAGGAAGTTTTCTTGAATAGTGTATTCGAGGAATGTGTCTACGGAATTATCAAGCATGTGGAGCCATGTTGTTTTGAAGTCATCATCATGTGCATAAGTGTCAGGCATAGTGTTAAATGAAGTTCCCATAATGGTTGATAGATGATTAAGTGAGGGTCTTCTACTCAAAGCATCAGCTACAACGTTTTCTTCACCAGGTTGGTATTGAATGTTGGGTTGAAAACTTTGAATAAAAACAGCCCACTTAATATGTCTATCATCTATTAAGGACTGAGAAAGTAAATATTTGATACTTGATCAAATTTAATGATCAAGTCAGTACCCATTACATAGTGTTTCCAAATTTTCAATGCATGTACCACAGCAGTCAACTCTTTATCATAAGTACTGAACTTTGTTTCAGCTGGTGATAGCCGTTTTTCGTCTCTCCATAATTGCCATAGTAAGTTACTCCACCCTACCAAATTCACCCAAACGCTATGGCTATGCCTACCATTTCACTGTACATAGGCGTGTGTGAGCTAGGGGGCTTTTCCCGTATCTTCTTAAAAACCCTCAGCTAGCTAGTCACTAGGCTAGTTGAGCCAAAAAAAAAAAAAAAAAAGTATATTATGGCCTCTTTGTGTGTAAATATTTCATTGTATATATGGCCTAAATATAGGGATTTTTTATAATTATTTTGGTATTTTATTTAAATATTTCTACTTAGGTGTGTGTTTTATTAAACCTATGTACACCTTCTTTCATCCTCTTACACCATAATTATATTTTTTGCCAATATGTATATACTCTAACCTCATATTTTTCCTTTATACAAATCACTCCCACATTTTCACCCTCACCCTCGTGAAAACAAAAAACTGATTTCCACTCATTGGTTACTTTTATTATATTATTTACTTGCATACCTTTTCCTCTTTCACCCAAAATAATTCAAGGAGGGACCATATCATATGATTCCAATATCTTTCCATATCCATAACTCCTCCATATTTTTATTATTATTTTTACTCATTATTCTAACACCATGTGCTCATTGAGCTAAAGTCCATGAATAGTCCATACACTAGTCCCACCATGTATATATTTCTTTATTCACCAATAATCCTCCTCCATGCATGGGTCAAGGGCAACTTGGATGTTTTGTATTATAATATGACAAAGGAGGGGCTCACTCTTGGATGCATTGTACAAATTCAACAAAGAAGGGGGCCACTAAAAGACTTTTGCAGGCATAAAAAACAGGCTTTTTGGTGAGAATTTTGGCACCTATCTCCACTCCGAATTTGGAGCGGTGGTCAAAAGAGAAAATGTAGCCCACACTCTGAATAATCACCTCAATTTTTTTCATGATTTTTGGAGCTACCAGCAGTGAGCTATGATTTTTTGAGTGGACCCCAGTCTGCCCACTTTTCTCACAAGTATCCCTTAGTCTTCTCTCACCCTTCCACACACCTACTCACTCTTACACATCCCTCCCTCTCCTTCCCTCACTCAAACCTGCAATTTACATGGCTTCTCCCACCCTCTTCACCATTACCCTTCTCTCTCATCCCTATAGTTCTTTTATGAATCTCCATGTACATACACCATCTCTATGCCTCTCTCTATTATCTCCAAAGTACAATTCCATCTTAACCCTTATATATATACATAAATTCAGCATGTGTACTATGCTTAACCTCTGCAAATCAAGAGATCTCATCAACGGAATTACCATTTTCATCACGATAATCAACCTTGGTGGCGGTGGCGTAAAGAAGGGAAGACGAAGAAGAAGATCGATAGTCATTTTGAGAACCTACACAAGTAAGTCCAAAACTTCTTCAAGCTTCACCATCACAAGGATTTGCTCACTTCATTCAACCATCTTACTTCAACCAACCACCTCATTCTACCCATTGTAAATGTAACATTAACTTTCTAGTGATTACTAACACTAACCACTAACCTAGGAGAGTCTTGCAATGTTGGAATTGCGGTGAGTCTGGACATGGGATGTATAATTGTCCTTGGCCCCGTGGGGAGCCAGGGAGACCTAACTTGAATTACCCAGTGATGAATGCAGGTGAAGGAACTAGTCAGCAACCACGGCTTATACAAAGGCCAAATGGAGCAAGAGCACCTCCACAAGGAGTGGAAGGAGTTCCACCTTTGCCAGACCCAAACGTGCATGTGGTAGAGGTGACAAATTCAAGAGAGGTTGACATGGAAGCAAATGGCATTAAGCGTGGCCGAGGGAAAGGTAAGGAGAAAGAAGGAGTTACATCACAAAGTGACCATGGACGAGAAAAGAAGGCAAAGGAGACCAAGGAAGCTAAGAGGACTCGACGTCGTATCAACCTCCAAGACTTTCCTCTTGGACATGGAATGGCTCCATACAACCTGTTGGAAGACATGAGAGATAAGGGTCCTGATATCTCATGGCCTCAATTTCTTGCATTATGTCCACAAGTTAGGAGGGATTTAACAAGGGCAGTTAGCACTAGGAGAAAGGTAAAAGAGAGTGTGCATGTTGTAAAAATTGCACAAGCTGAAATGAATGAGGACATTACACCTGTGCTAGATTGTTACATAAAAGGGAGATTGGTTAGGAAAGGTCTAGTGGATGGGGGTGCACAAATTTGCATCATGACAGAGGGACTCATGCAAAAACTAGGCATGCACATCCATGAGACACCTGAAATTAAGGTCAAGATGGCAAACAATAGCAAGGCTAGGTGCGTAGGCATTTGTAAAAATGTTTTTGTGGAGGCCTTTGGCATTAAGAAGGCAGTGGATTTCTATGTCATGTCTACCAAAGGAAATGGTTACCCATTTATCCTAGGGAGACCATGGCTAATGAAAATGCGAGCTTTGCAGGATTGGGAGAGTGGAAAGCTAATTTGCAGGAACGAAAATCATAAGAAGGTTGTCTTTGACATGAAGGAGCAACGCCAAGAGGAGCTCCATGAAGAATCATCTCAAAGTGAGACGGAAGAAGGTTGGACCGATAACACTTCAGAAGAAGAAAGTAGCGGCAGCATTACTGAAGAGGAGTCTTCCATCAAAGTCATGGGGGTAAGGTTTAAGCCAACCAACCAAGAGACCTCTTGTCAAGGTTTGGAGGAGGTAGGTTCCCAAGAGAACCAAAAAGTGGAAGATGAAAGAATGCTAGAAGGTATGCTATCTACAACACTTACAAAGGATGAAAGAGAGGAGTTCAAATGTGTGCTAAGGAAATTTTCTAGGCTTTTTGCTAAAGACTACACCGATGTGCGTGGAGTAGATGCTGTTCATCACAAAATTGAGTTGAAGCCAGAGGCCACACCTAAGGCTCAGAAGCTACGAAGGCTAGGAGTCATCAAGGAGCAGGCTTTACTCAAGGAGGTAAGAAAGCTTCTAGCTGCATGTTTCATTTATCCAGTGGAGAATTCAGAGTGGGTCTCTCCCGTTGTTGTCACTCCTAAGAAAAACGGAAAGTGGAGGGTGTGTGTGGATTACCGTCCACTCAATGAGGCAACAAAAAGAGATCACTTTTCCCTCCCATTTCAGGATGAGATACTAAATGAGGTAGCTGGTCATGAGAAGTACACTGTGTGTGATGGCTACTCAGGCTACTTTCAAATAGGTATCGCATTGGAAGATCAATTGAAAACAACCTTTATCACTCCTTGGGGTTGTTATGCTTTTAGAGTCATGCCATTTGGTATGACAAATGCTCCTGCAACATTCCAACGTTTCATGAACATGGTGTTTCAAGCATTCTTTGAAAAGTCAATTAGGGTGTTCATTGATGATTTCTGCATTTATAGCTCAAAATCATTGCATCTACAAAGGGTAGAAGAAGGTTTAAAGAAGCTCTACGACATGGGAGGTCAACTCAACCCCGACAAGTACCACATAGGTGAGGATGAAGTGATCTTGCTCGGTCACAAGGTTTCCTATAAAGGCATTGAGGTGGATCCTTCAAAGGCAAAGGCTCTTATTGAGCTCCCATCACCGAAGAGTCTTAAGGAGGTCATCTCTTTCATTCAGAAGGTGAAGTATATGTCACGCTTCATTCACTTAGCCTCGGAGTTGCTTCATCCTTTGCAAAAGTTGACACAACAAGTAGAATTTGCATGGTCTGATGGGCTTGAAGAGTATTTTTGTAACATTAAAGTCATTTTGTTAGAGCTACCAACACTCATGCCTCCTTGTTGGGAGTACACATTCTTTGTTAGCTCTAGTGTTGGAAGGGAAACAATTGGTGCTGTGTTGCTACAACAAGATCCCCACAGTACAAGGATGCGACCCATCTACTTTGCTAGTAGGGTCATGAATGCTTTGGAGAGAGACTACACAGAAGCTGAACTCATGATGCTTTCTCTCATGTTTGCGGTGAGAAAGTTTAGATCCTACCTACTACCAAAACCTTTTGTAATTCTCACTGCAGAAAATTTGTTCCCTTGGGTGTCATCTCAAATGAATCTTAGTACTAGGATCTCAAAGTGGATTATGGAGTTGCAAGAGTTCCAATACTCTTTCAAGGTAGAAGATAGTGTGCGTGCACAATTGGCAGGGATTCTCACTTATAGGGTACATGAGAAGGAAATTAAGGTGCCTCAAGTAAAGACCCTACCATTGCCACCACCAAAAAGTATTCCCAATGCTTTTACCTTGTTCTTTGATGGAGCTTTTCGTTGAGCCACAGGAAAAGCAGGGGGAGGGCTAGTGTTGCTCAACCCAAGTGGAGAGGTGGTCATGAAAGAGAAGTTCAATCTACCAAGTTCAGCTAGCAACAATGAAGCAGAATATGACACACTACTTCATGGTTTGAAGATGTGCATTGGCCAAGGGATAAAACGTCTCATGGTAAAGGGAGATGCACTTCTCATTGTTAAACAGATTTTAGGCATTTGGGCATGCAAGAATGAAAGATTAAGGACAAAAGTTCATGCCATTCGTAAGATGTTTAATCAGTTTGAAGAAGTGCAACTATATCATATTCCGAGGAAACAAAATGAAGATGCCGATTTACTTGCACAACAAGCAGTTACATGTGTTGAGAGAGAAGTGCAGGTCATCATGGTGGCAGCAGCTGTCAAGCAACCGAGATACTAGGGATTGGAGTCATTGGCTCCCATTATTGGCTACATTTTGGAGGGTGATTTTCCACAAGACTTCACGAAGGCTCAGAAGAGGAGACTCATGAAGAAGGCAAGTTTCTATCTCTTCCTAGAAGGCTCCCTCTATCAAAAAGGGAAGGATCAAGTGTGCAGAAGAGTACCAACTATCGAGGAAATTCCAGCCATTCTAAAAGGTTTGCATGAAGAGGCATGTGGTGGTCATTTTGCCCAAGAATCAACTGTGAAGAAGATTTTGCTTGCGGGGTATGTTTGGCCAAGCTTGCATGTGGACGTTAAACATTGGTGTAAAAGCTGTCACAATTGTCAGATAAATGGAAATAGAAGGTTGGTGCATGGCCCGAGGCAAATAGTTCTTGCAAATGGACCCTTTGAAAAGTGGGGCATTGATGCTATGGGTCCTCTGTATAGGACAAAAAATGGTAAACTCTTCATTCTAGTGGCTGTAGACTATATGACTAGGTGGGTGGAAGCTCAAAGTGTGGCAAGAGTGAATGAGAGGACAATTAGCAAGTTTGTGTACAATCACATTTGTTGCAGATTTGGCACACCTTTGGAGATTGTTTCTGATAATGGTCCAGGGTTTAGGAAGGGCTTGCTCACAGAAGTTTGTGAAGAGCTTCACATTCTACATCGTCATAGCACACCATACTACCCACAGTCAAATGGTTTGGTGGAGAAGGCTAATGGTGTCATTGCAGGAATCATTAGAAAGATGGTGCAAAACAAAAAAAAATTATGGGATGACTTCTTGGATGGTGCCTTGTGGGCATATCGAACCACATATAGGGAAGCCACGGAGTTCACACCATTTCACTTGGTCTATGGTCAAGAGGCTTTGCAGCCTATCAAGCTCAACATTCCAACAATGCGACTTCATGGCAAAGGAGCACAAGATGATCAAGAGGTATGGATGGATCGACTTCTTACGTTAGTGGAGCTTGAGTGGAAAAGAGAAGCAGCATATGAGTGCTACAAAAGGAAAGCCACACAAGCGAAAGAAACGCACGACAAGAAACTAAAGGACAAAGGCATCAAGGAAGGAGAGCTTGTGCTAAGGTATGACAATCAACTTGACAATCGTTTTGATGCCAAGTTTGAAACTAGATGGCAAGGGCCATACATAGTCAAGAAGTCTTTCAATTCTAGTTACTATCAGCTTATGGACTTGAATGGTAAAGAGCACTCCAGGAAGGTAAACGGGTATCGCTTGAAGCCCTATTTGAGTCGCCTTCTACCAAAGGATCTACCAAAGATCTGTCCAAAGGCCGCTGTCTCATGTAAGTATTGTTACATGAAGCATGAGTGTAACTCTAGCCAAAAATCTGAGGGGCCAAACAATGAAGATTTCGTCAAGGACTCTGAAGCACTCTCTTTGGAAAAGATGCTCTATGATGGTACATGAATATACCATCATTCTGAGGGAGGGCTAATGATAGCCGTTTTTCGGCTCTCCATAATTGCCATAGTAAGTTACTCCACCCTACCAAATTCACCCAAACGCTATGGCTATCCCTACCATTTCACTGTACATAGGCGTGTGTGAGTTAGGGGGCTTTTCCCGTATCTTCTTAAAAACCCTCAGCTAGCTAGTCACTGGGCTAGTTGAGCCAAAAAAATAAAAAAAATAAAAAAATAAAAAAATAAAAGTATATTATGGCCTCTTTGTGTGTAAATATTTCATTGTATATATGGCCTAAATATAGGGATTTTTTATAATTATTTTGGTATTTTATTTAAATATTTCTACTTAGGTGTGTGTTTTATTAAACCTATGTACACCTTCTTTCATCCTCTTACACCATAATTATATTTTTTGCCAATATGTACATACGCTAACCTCATATTTTTCCTTTATACAAATCACTCCCACATTTTCACCCTCACCCTCGTAAAAACAAAAAATTGATTTCTACTCATTGGTTACTTTTATTATATTATTTACTTGCATACCTTTTCCTCTTTCACCCAAAATAATTCAAGGAGGGACCATATCATATGATTCCAATATCTTTCCATATCCATAACTCCTCCATATTTTTATTATTATTTTTACTCATTATTCTAACACCATGTGCTCATTGAGCTAAAGTCCATGAATAGTCCATACACTAGTCCCACCATGTATATATTTCTTTATTCACCAATAATCCTCCTCCATGCATGGGTCAAGGGCAACTTGGATGTTTTGTATTATAATATGACAAAGGAGGGGCTCACTCTTGGATGCATTGTACAAATTCAACAAAGAAGGGGGCCACTAAAAGACTTTTGCAGGCATAAAAAACAGGCTTTTTGGTGAGAATTTTGGCACCTATCTCCACTCTGAATTTGGAGCGGTGGTCAAAAGAGAAAATGTAGCCCACGCTCTGAATAATCACCTCAATTTTTTTCATGATTTTTTAAGCTACCAGCAGTGAGCTATGATTTTTTGAGTGGACCCCAGTCTGCCCACTTTTCTCACAAGTATCCCTTAGTCTTCTCTCACCCTTCCACACACCTACTCACTCTTACACATCCCTCCCTCTCCTTCCCTCACTCAAACCTGCAATTTCCATGGCTTCTCCCACCCTCTTCACCATTACCCTTCTCTCTCATCCCTATAGTTCTTTTATGAATCTCCATGTACATACACCATCTCTATGCCTCTCTCTATTATCTCCAAAGTACAATTCCATCTTAACCCTTATATATATACATAAATTCAGCATGTGTACCATGCTTAACCTCTGCAAATCAAGAGATCTCATCAACGGAATTACCATTTTCATCACGATAATCAACCTTGGCGGCGGTGGCGTAAAGAAGGGAAGACGAAGAAGAAGATCGATAGTCATTTTGAGAACCTACACAAGTAAGTCCAAAACTTCTTCAAGCTTCACCATCACAAGGATTTGCTCACTTCATTCAACCATCTTACTTCAACCAACCACCTCATTCTACCCATTGTAAATGTAACATTAACTTTCTAGTGATTACTAACACTAACCACTAACATACTAACACAAAATAGCATTGACCTAACCATAAAAGACACCTCACCTCAAGACATGTACAAAGTAACTCTCTCTCTCTCTCCCTCTCTCTCTCCTTTTCCTTTAAACTCTACTTTCACCTTATTCACCATCAATAATGCTCTCTTTTGAGCCCACACCCATGACTCAAGCAGACAAAGAAGGCCCGCAATGTTTTGATATTCAAAAAAATCATAATCCTGATTTGTTAGCTTGTAAATTAGGATTTCCAATAATCTTTATGAGGGGTCTCCAACCTATAAATAGGCCCCTCTCCCAATCTCCAACATCTCACATAGCACCCCAACACTCTATGCGTGAGGAGAGACTTAGGTGTAGCAACCACTTGTGAGCTTCACTCTTGGTGTGAGAGAAGCCTTCAAGCTACACATTGCAAGTGAGAGAGCGTGAGTTCCACAAATCTCAAAACCACTATTGTACATGCTCCTTCATCATCAATAAATTGAGGTTTGGTGCATCAAAGGCGTGATTCGACGTTCAAATCTTCGTCCTTCCATTTGTGCAATACGGTTTGGTGAATTCAAGGTGACTTGTGTATTTTGAGTTTTTATCGGTTGATCTTGATTTTAGAAAGTGTTTTAGTGTGTTTTTCATTGCCAGTTTTGTGTCCATTGTAAGAGGGTATTGTGGTGAGAGGTCTCCCACACCCTAAGACAGTGTATGTGTGTTTTGGCAATGATTAGCAATCACTAAGCATTGAGTGAGTTTTGTACAAGTTCTACGATAGCATCATAACGAACCATCTCCATTTGCAAGTCACAAATAAGGTATTACGCAAGATCCTTTCCTCTCTCTCTTCCCTTTGCTCTAGCTCTCTCTGGTCCATTTCATGTGTGTCTTGGTGTGAGGTTGCTTGTGTGTGTTGTGTGGTGCATCTTCTTGGTTGTGCCAAAATCTCTCTTGCGTCCTAGTTCGCATACCATAACTAGGTGGTGCCCCTATCTTGTTTGGGTTTGGCTGTGGGTTTGTTGTTGTGTTGTGCTTGTGGTTGCCCCAGCCCCAATTGAGCAGCACGGGAGCCTTGAGGGGTGTTTAGAGGTCGCCTCTCTTGTTGCCCGCCCCGGACCGCCTCACTAGTTTGAATTTACGACTTTCAAAAGCAATTGGATGGTTATCTTGCATAAGGACCGCACCGATACCTTTTCCACTAGCCTCAATGACTACCACAAAGAATGGTCTTTCAAAATCAGGCAATTGCAATACAGGTGCATTAGTCAAAGCATGTTTAAGTGCATTAAATGAGCTTTCTTGTAAATCAGTCCATTCATAAGGTGTGTTTCTTCAACAGGAGAGTCAAATAATGTGATTTGTAAGCAAAATTACGAACAAATTTCCTGTAATAGCTACAAAGACCGATAAAAGAACGTAGCTCATGCAAGTTTTTGGGTCTAGGCCATGAATGAATGGCTTCAATTTTCTTTGGATTGACATGTATTCCTTTACCCGAGACAATATGTCCCAAATATTCAATTTCAAATTGGAAAAATGAACTCTTTTTTGGATTCAAATACAAGTGATTTTGTGCGAACAGCACCAAGGAAGAGTTGCACATGGTGATTGCAGCAGACAGTTTTGGCCCGAGTGCAAGAACGCAAAAGTACTCTAGACACAGGGCGAATCTTTCTGGACTGATTGGGCTCGTTTCTATAGTAGTCGAGAATGTAGCCTTTTTGTGTGTAAGTTAGGTTTCCCACAGCGTATCGAGAAATTCAATCCGATGCAGGAATTAAATCCTTACGAGCGACGGTGAAGCCCCGAGTTCACAAACGCATACCGTGTCAATCGTATCACCTCTTCATTAGTTGATTCCGACAATTTTGCTTTAGCTTATAAAGTCGATGTCGTAAATCTTCGACCTCGAGTGCCAGTCTTGTTGAATCAAGACTCTTCCAAATTTAAGTTCTTCTGTTTTTCTTCGACCCCTGCTCTCTTTCTCGCCTTAACAATATACACTTACTAGGATTTAAATTTGGAGTTTGAGACTCGACATACCGTATTTTTTATAATCATGAAGCCGAAACGGGAAGCCGCTTTCCGATTAGTTGCTGATTCGTCGCCGATTAACGACCAAGCAAAATTTGTTTTGCAAATTCGACCGACTAAGCTTTGCATTTTCACAAATCCTTGAGTCTTTGTATTGCAAATTTGATAAATTGCAATTTCGAGGTTGTCGATTTGAGAAATTACCCTCTTGCGATTGAAATCTGATGCCAATTAACTCGAACCTGTTTGCTCTGATACCACTATTGGGAGAAGAGGGGGAGATCGACCGTTTAAATTATTCAACACAAGCTCCCAAACATCACCATCAACCTATCCACCTCTTCTTCCAATTTCCAAGCACACACACTCACACCTAAACTATGATACACACACACACAGAGTAAACATAGAATGGACATAGACATGCTTTTAAGAGAGTGTAAGAGATGTGTAAGGGATGGGGACTAGATTAGAGAGTACACAGCAAATAACCATAGCATAAGAGAGTAGAGAAGAGAATCTGCAAGAGAAAGGCCTAAAATCTAACCCCAAACTCCACGGCACCTCTCTTGTGGAGTTGGTATTTAATATATTATTTTTGAGTTTAAGGTGCCAAAAATTGAGGCCCCTCTTTTACAACCACTTCACTTTTGTAAATGAGTGAAGCTCATTAGTTCTTGTATGACCCATAAGGGGAGTTCCCACTACAACTATTTAGAGAGCCATAGTGGCTTATTGAAATGATATTGTAAAATACTGTGCAAATATAAAATGGCCAAGAGTAATTGCCATCGCCTCTTCATCAACTCCCCGCATTCCACTCTACAAAATCATCATCAACTCAATTAGTAAAATAAATAGACAACACATAATTAACCATTACATCAGCTATCCCAATTGCAGCTAACCACTACAACAGGAGGGTGCCCATTCTCGTAACAGTATCTTTGTTCAGCCATGATGGAAGCTTAGTTTTAGCCGAAGAGACTGAATCAAACTCTTGTATGGGTGTTTTCATGACATCTCTATAAGTGTGATCTTTTAGATTAACCCTTGTTATTGATCCCACTTGCTTCAAGTACAAATAATTGTTTTCCCAATCTTGGATGAGTTCTACTTGTCGCATGAAAGGTCTTCCCAATATGATTTCGTAATTGAGTTTCTTCCCAAAGTCTGATATGGCAAAAGTGTGTTGATATTCAATCCCACGGGAATTAACTATCACTTTTTCAAGTAGTCCTAATGATCTTTCAATGTGTCCATCAGTCAATTGCAATTTCATTCGAGTTTGTCTAATGGTTGGTTGTCCCCAGGATTCCCATACTGCTTTCGTGGCTTTGGCTATGTGTGTCCCACTATCCAGTATTGCCATGGTTTTAATGTCATTATATTTCACTAGAAGGGTTGTGTTTCCTTCTTGTCCTTTGTAGTATTATCCGATTTTGTTCATTGAAATAGATCTATCTCTTTGTTATCCATTTCGTGTTTCCATTTTTCCTTTTTTTTTGCGATTTGCCTTGTTATCTCCACCTTCTCCAGAGTTTTCTGTAGATCATTTCATAAATATGGCTTGATTTTTAAGAGTTCTCCTAAAGTAAGAGTGTATTGGATGGGTGTAGACATGATTCAATGGATGTTGTCTACTTCTACGGTCTGTTCAGCTCTTTTTACTTGAGTGATTTTACACACTATGGATTTATCTTCGTTATCTCCCAAGTAAAAGGATAGTGTTTTCAAAGTCAACGGTTTAGACATTCCTGAAGCTTCAGATCCGCAATCCCCATACAAGGATTGTACATCCATGTCCATATTAGGAGATAGATTGTCTAACCAAACTTCCTCTATAGGAGTTGACTTCAGAGTTAAGCTCCCATCATTAATCCCTCTAAATTTTTTCCATAAGTGTCATGGCCAGTCTTCTTCTAGAATGGAATTCCATCTAAGGTATCTTGATGTCCGGTACTATAAGTTCTAGCTCTTTTGTTTCAAGGTGGGGTTCTACCACCACTTTGATTTTTCTTTACTGGTTCCTACCACAAGCTCATCAGGTTTTGCCATACTCTCGAGCTTGGATTTCTGTTTTTCCAGCATCTCTTGAGTAATTCTTACCAAATTTTGATAAGTTTCAAGCTTAGTTGCTTCCATGTCTGGAAAAGGATAGTTTTTTCATTTGTTTTCCATGTTTTGGCCTGCTTTAAGTCCCACTTGGTAAGCTTCCAAGTCTGCATTAATTGGCTCAAAAATTCTATCATTCAAAATTGATCCTCTAGATTTCATGGTGGTTTCCTTGATTTTGCTTCTAGTTTCTTTCACCTTTTCCTGGAATAGCTTCTTTGCTTTCTCCTTGATTTCAGCCCTTTGTTTCTGTTTTCTCATCTCATACCTTTTTTCCTCTGCTTCTTTTGGCCTTTTGAGAGGAAAGTTTTGTATTCTCCAAATCATCAGAGGAGTTATGTTTCTTTTTCTTAGCTTGGGCTCTACTGATTACCTTGATTAGAACAATTGGTTCACTCTCAGAGGAGCCACTAGGTATCACTTGGACTACGTTCACAACTGTTTTACCCTTGTTTAAAGGATTTTTTGGACAGTCTTTTGGAAAGTGACCTCCTTTTTTGCAACATAGTATGAAATAAGCTTCAATTGGTTCCAGGTTCTTGTCAAGCTCTGGGCATTCATTTTTCCAATGATCTTCACAGTCATGACAATTTCTAGTCTTTGGCTTAATCATGGGTCTTACCATAGGAGGTCTAACACTTTGATTAGCTACATAGTACATCGATGCAAGCTCTGGTGTAGCATATGTCGTAGGTTCTTCCATTAGCGGTGGTGGATGTGAATTATACCAATCTCCTTCTACCATTATTATAGATGGACTAGGCTCAGCATAGGGTGTAGCAGGCACTAGTGCTTGTTCATCTATGACTCCCTCTAGATGCATATACTTTACAGGCACTGCAATATGTCCTGGATATAGAGGTTTTTGACCCAACAAGGGTTGAGTTATTTCCATACCCATCGGTGGTCTTTGAGCTGGGGCCATATTAGGCTGATACCTGTACATGGGTTGTCCTTGTGGCCTCATAGGCACGTATTGAACATCCCCATCATACTTTGGTCGATAATAGCACTCATTGGTCTCATGGTTGGTCCATTTACCCTCAATTGCACACCACTTTTGTGGCCTAATTGGTTGTCCTTGTTGAGGTATCCCTTGCTCTGGTCCCCTCATAGGTGCTTTTTGCATGTTATTCATCATGTCATTTGTTCTTTTGAGCATGTCTTCTATGGTTAAAAGCGGTGCTATAGCAGTCATTCCCACTTGTGATGGTTTGGTGGATGATGTTTTCTCACTTTCATTATCCTTAGAGACATCTTCTTCATCGAAAATATCACAATTGTCCCCTAAGTCAATAGCATCTGACACGCACTCTTCTAGGGTTGTATGCTTCTTGATATATAGTATAGCATGAAGTTCTTTGTTTAGCAGCCCCTCTAGAAACAATGATACTAGCCTTTCTTCTGCAAGTATCTCTAGCTATGGGCATCTTGCAATATCTTGCTTCATTCGAGTTGCACAATCCCTAACAAACTCACCTTATTTTTGTTTAAAGCTATAGATTTGAGCTACCGTATAGTGTTTGATCCCTGTTTTGGAACAAGTAGGTACAAATCCTTGAGCTAATGTATTCAAGTCCATGATTGACCTTGGTGGAATGTCTTGGAACCATGTCAATGCTTTTCCTTCTAATGTCATTCCAAATCTTTCAAATTGAGTATGAAAATCAAATATGCGTTTTGCTCTTAGCACTTGCTTAAAGCTTGCTAAGTGGTCATATGGATCCCCGGATACACTACATTTTTTGACCCATTTTTGAAAATCAACTGGTCTCACACGTCTGTTTGGTTCAACCCCCGGTCTCCTGGTAGTTGGGCATGTTCCGAGTCCTTCAAACCAGTCTGTTGGAAATAGTGACTCATGTAGCCCTGGACTGGCCTTAGTGTCATCCTGTTCTCTTTGTGATGAGGTGGTTTTTAGTTTCTTAACATTACTCTTAGAGGATCCCTCACGGTGTTCATCTCTTGGAATAGTTTTTGGTCCTTTGCCTACTATCCAATCCCTTATGGAGTATCCTTGGTATTTGGTTTGCTTCACCTCCTCAGGAGTCATCATAACAAAGTTATTGTTATAACAATCCCTAAATAGGTAGGTCGGTAGATCTGTTGATCTGATTTGAAGATATTGATGATCTTCATGGGCGCTAACTATCCTGATTTGGCATGAGAAGTCCATAGAAGACCTTTGACGTTTCTATCCTCCCAACAATAGACTCCGATCCTAGGATTATCCGTACTAAGCCATTTCAAAGGCTTCAAATCAACTTGATCATATCCCTTGAATTCTAAAGTTGGTAGTCCTTCTTTTACTGCCATATCTAGAATTATGGTATTTAACTCTAGCCCCCATTTGTCTATCATGTCAGGGTTTTCAACTTGTAAATACTGAGTTCCGTTTCTATCCATGTACATTTTTTCTTATTTGTTTGCCCTGATTTTCTCTTCGAACTGAATACCATGGTCAATAATACGAATAGCATACTCTTTGTTAGGATCCAGGTAATTCTGAGCTCCATGGCGATTAGTCTCATAAAAAGAGAGTATATGCTTATAGCGCACTGTTGTTCCGGTTTTTGAGTGAGTCGAATAGGAAGACATTTTAGATGTTGAGTTTGAAAAGTGTCTGAGACTTCTTCAAGGATAGTGTGCAAGGGATTGCCTTGATTCACACTTTCTTCGATGGATACTCTACTATCGGTCTCTCCAAATATGCCTTGAAGCCCTGGATAGAGTACTTACCGTTGGATTGACTTGTTGTCAACTTTCTCCACTTGACTTGATTGCAACTTCCATCAAGCTGTCAATTCCTTGTTTGCAACCTTATTCCTGTATCAATTTTAATCAAGTTAGCTATTCTTTCACAAAGACTGTACAATTCTTTCTAACTATTGTGATTGTACTATGTGTATCACTTCAAATTGAGGTAAGTGAGTCAGCAGTTGAGACTTTCAGATTCTACTTTTGCAAAAAGTCAAAGGACTAATCTGCAACCTGGAAACTGAGTGAACATGTACCAGTTTGGATCTGATTGAACCCAAAATTTCCCGGTGGCCTTGTACTATGTTGGCCTAACACTGTACAAGTTCAAAAGTCAAAAATGGTGTCTCTCTGTAGCAGTAGTAAATAATCATGATTATTTACTTTTCTTAGTTTTTTGTGACTTTTGGCTTGATTTGCCAAGTATACAATTTGTTAAGGTCCCTGGACAAGTTTCACTAAGTTTGAACAAAATTTGTTCAAGTTATCAACAGCTTCGTGTCCGCAAACTCAGTTTTCAAGATTCTGGCTTAAGTCTCAATTTTGTGATCCAAATTTCACCAAAATTGATTTGTGTGGTCTACTTGATATGCTTGACCTTGTGGTATACTCAAATGTGCAAGATTATCAGTTTTTGTAACAGATATAAATAATTGTGATTATCTACTCCAGCTATTTTTTTGCAAGTTTTTGTCCCAATCTTGACACAGATCTGTTAAGTATCTCAAATTAAGCTCCCTAGCCAAGTTTCATCAATTTTGGATAATTTTTGTTCAAATGGACATCAGTTTCGTATCTGCAAACAAACTTTGCAAATTTGGCCACAATTTTTAATCCAATGATCCAAATCTTACCAAATTTGATTTGTGGGCTTAATACAACATGGTAAAACTAGTGGTATGCTAACTTGGTCAAAAAAGTTGAGAAATGGGACAGATGTCAATAATTATGATTATTTACTTTTGGTAAATTTTTGCATCTTTTTTATCAACTGAGCATGTACACATGTCTATCACATCAATATAAGCCTATGAATCAAGTTTCATTGAGTTTGAACAAAATTTCCCCCAATTTACACTCAAGTTCCCAAAAGTCGGTACAGACTTTAGTTTTTACCCAGTTTTTTGTCAATTTGGTGATCCAAATTCTATGGTTCTTTACAAAAGTTGTTTGTACACATGCATAGAGTCTCTGGTATCAACCTTGGTCAGTTTTGAGTTGAAAGTAAATAATCGTGATTATTTACTTTAGGCCGAAAATGAATACTTGTTTGAATTTTTTCGTTGGACAATCATTTCATAGCTATTTTAAGCCTTTGAGTCAAGTCAAAACTTAATTTGGCCTAAAATGTCAAGAAAAAGTAAATACTTTGAGTTTTTGCAAACTCTTGAATTTTTTACCTCAATGTGTCCATGAGCTTACCCACTGGTTCATACAACTTTTAAGCATACTCTCCAGTCAGATTGAGTGGTTGGTAGTCTTCTGGTACTATTTCTAGCCATAGTCCTAAAATTCTGCAACTTCATATAACAACTCACAATTGATTCTTTCGGAGAGAGCAATGTTTTGAAATCCACCTCGGATTCTACTTACCCTTCTCTAGGTTCTACTGCACAATGGGTTTGTGGAAAGTGTCCATAAACACTCGTTTTCTTGTTTTTATGGTTTTTTGAGCCTTGATCTTAAGACTTGTCTCGTCTGTCAATCATTCTCAAAACCCTAATCTAATTCTACAATCCTACAATCCTAAAGGCACTCAGCAAGTATGATTACTTCCAAGCTACCTCTACACAGCAAAAGACGACAATCTTAAGCTATGCGATTTTAAAAGAAATTTTTTACTCTAGGAGATCCTAGAGGAAGTTAAAGGATAACTTCACAAGACGCTCGTGTTTTTTCCTAGTTTAGGTCTCTTCGATCCTGGCAGCGGCGCCAAATGTGGGACGGGTGTCTAACCTCACTCCTATCTTATTGCAGATGTAGCGAGAACCATGAATAAATTGTCAATCCATGGGATGAATCTGGCTTGACTAGTACATAGAGGCTACAAGAGGTTTTCAATCTCTTGGAAAACAAAAAAAAACTCGCATCTAACTCAGGCTACACTCAAATGACAGAAATCACCAAGAGCCAATCGCTCATTGGCAAACAAATCACATTTGTTATAGTATCAAACGATATCCAAATGTAACAAAACTTCTAGGACATGTATATAAGACCTAAGAACACATGCTTATGGTCTCAAATCTCACTTTAGGTCAAGTGAAAAAATTACGATTATTAACAGCAGCAGTGATTTTTTGACCTAGCCGTTTTCGACCCAGAATGCATCTAAATGCTTAGCAATGATGCCCCAATATCCCGCATGTACTTAGTTGTTTATTTTAAAGCTTAAATCTCTACTTATGATGAATTTAGGCCATGGATCAGCGACGTCAAAAGCTATGAAATATCGTGAAATGCTTATGTCAATATGTAGAGCTCTTACCTACGGTTGCAACGCAATAGACGCGACTGTAATGTGACAACTAGGGAGAGAGTAGGATGCGTGAGAAGGAGAGAAGTGAGCATCATTAGCTCACGCTGCATTTCTATTATCCAGAACTTAATAATAACTTACAAAAATTGGCTTTTATACCTTAGCCAAGGTTTTTGGTGATCAAAACTAATAATGTGGGAGCTCTAAATAATGACAAGTTGATACAATCTGGAAGCTTGTAGCCTCGGCTCATCAATTACAAAGTTTATCCAAAAAATAAAAGTTATAATATTCTCGATTCATCAAAATAATAAATGCTTTTACAATGAGAGCTCCGGAAAATGGTATCCGAGTTAGCTTGCTGCTAATATACTTGAACTTCTCCGACAAGATCAACTTTATGCTAAGCGTAGTAAATGCACCTTCTTCACTGACAAGGTAGATTATTTGGGATTTATTATATCGAAGGATGGTCTTTCTACTAATCCAAATAAGATCTAAGATGTTGTAGCTTGGCCTAGGCAAAAATAGGTAAAGGAAGTATGTGGCTTTCTTGGTTTAACATGATGGTATCGTACATTTATTGAAGGCTACACAAAGATTGCATTTATTGAAGGCTACACAAAGATTGCATCTCCATCGACTAATACACTTAAGAAGGCTAAAGTGTTTACTTGAATGAACGTGCTCAAGATACTTTCAAGAATCTCATAGAAGCTTTGGTGAATGCTCCAATATTACAGCTTCCAAACTTCTCAAAGACATTCATGGTGCTCACTAATGTGAGTGGACAATCAACCGGTGGCGTTCTATCACACAAGAAGGAAGACCAATAGCTTATGAATCTTGTAAGTTATGTACACATGAGTTGAATTATCCTACACATGAATTGGAATTATTAGCCATTGTGCATAAAGTATGGCAACATTATCTTCTTGGAAGGAGATTTGACCTACATACCGATCATAAAAGCCTGAAGTGGATCTACATTCAACCCAACCTTAATATGCGACAAGATGGATGGAGTTATTGTGTGAATATGATTTTGGAATCAAATATAAACCTAGGAAGGAAAACCTTGTGGCCAATGCCCTAAGTAGAAAGAGTATTGTAGCGACTGTCACAACTTCTACTACCTCCGTAATTGACCTCATTCAAGAAGGTATATCTCAAGACCCATATTACATGAAGATCCAGTACTTGATGAACTTAACAAATTGCACGGAGAAGCAATAGACGAAAATCAAAGGCTTCCACGTTGAAGACAAGGATCTTTACTTCAACAACCGTCTTTGTATTCCAAATCAAGGTGGGATCAAATACTACAAGAAGCTCACAATATACCTATAGCAGGACACTTAGGATATATTAAGACTTACACTACTCTAAAGAAGAGTTTCTTTTGGCCAGGACTAAAGTATGATGTGTCGAATTATGTTACACGATGTTAATATTTCAACGTATTAAAGCTAAATAAGTTCGATACCCCAATAAGCTTCAACCTATTGATGCACCACAAATAAAATGGAAATGTTTATCCATGGATTTTATCACAGGACTTCCTACATCTTTAGGATATGACTCTATTTTTGTGGTTGTTGATATACTTACAAAAATGACCCATTTGTTTCAGTCAAGACAATGTTTATGGCTAAGGATATAGCTCAAGTCTTCATGAAAGGTGTCTTCATGTATCATGGTTTACCTTGACAGATAATTTTTCATTGCGATGCAAAGTTCACCTCAAATTGTTGGAAATCTTTATTCTAAGTTACAGGAACCGAGTTGGCCTTTAGTACCACTTATCAACCTCAAGTTGATGGGTAGATAGAGAGGACCAATCAAATCATTAAAGACATGTCAAGAGCTTATTGTATGCATGAGCAAGGTAAATGGACCATATGTTTTTATTTGGTTGAATTTGTGTATAATTCCTCATTCTCACACTCAATTGGGATGTCTCCTTTTCAAGCATTGTATGGAAAAGAGGACAAACCCTCTGTACGGTTTCAAACTTCCAAAGAAATGTTGGATAAAATGCAACTACAAACCGATCTTATGCGGAAAGATATTATGACTGATCAAGATAAACAAAAAATTTATGATGACCCTAAACAATCTATCAGACTTTTTGAAGAGGGCTATGGTATTTTCAAGAGTGAAATACAAACGTAGCTCTTTATCAATGGGTAAATGTAAGAAGATCAGTGCTAGATATTGTAGACCTTTTGTAATCACAAAATGGATTAATGATCAAGCTCATAGACTCTTGTTACCACGGCACATAAAAGTACATGATGTTTTCTACGTCAACTTGCTCAAGAAGTATGTACCTGATCCACAACACATTCTTGATGATTATCTATTGTCTACCTCTACCAATGGAACTTTTGAAGTATATCCCGAAGTGATACTACAATGTAGAACTAAGCCTCTACGTAATCAGACCATTATTGAGCACCTTGTTAAATGGTCGACATATCCTGAGGAAGATTCCACTTGGGAACGTGATGATGTAATGAGACTACGTTACCCAAAATTCATGTCGAGGTGAGGACATCTTGAATTTGCAAGTGTGGGAGGATGTAAGATCCCCAAATTTTGGGTCTCTTTAAAAAATAAGAAAAATAGATTCTAATGTTTGTTTTGTCAGATTTTGGTTTAAGATGCTTATTTCACAGTATTGTAATGTTCAAAAGAAAGCAGCAAGGTCGTTTCCATGTTCTAGTAGGTCAGACAGACGTTTGGTTCAGTTTTGAGAAAATCCGTAATTTTTTAGCTTTTTCATGATTTTAGGTGCTTTTTTGCAAAAATCAGGGACGGATCCTTAACCTACAAGTTTTGAGCAAGCTATGGTTGAATTTTATTAAAAAATTGCTTTTCGAACGCTTTTCACGCTATTATTAGCTTTTCATGATTTTTAGTGCTTTTTAGTGAAAAGCGAGTCCACTTTCTTATTCCAATGAACAAGGGGAACCCGTGGTTCAATTTTAGAAAATATTCTTTTTTTTCCTTTGTACGCTTTGTTTAGCTTTTTGTGCTTTTCGGTGTTTTTGGAAAGCAATTGCTTTTTGGGATGATCTAAACAAAAAATATTAATTTTAGTCTCCATCGGATTTAAAAATGACCCCTTGGAGAAAAACGGGATTAAATGGGATTTTTGTGGGGATTATTTTTATAAAAGCAGTACCGTAAATATGTCAGGGCAGTACGGGAAAGTCATAATTATGTCGGAGCATCACGGTGCGGCATAGTCTAGCCACGGTTTCATTAGTTGGCCAAATACTGCTCAATTAGTCAAATTCATTGTAAAAACTGAATGATAAGTGGGAGAGTTGACTGTCAAAAGTTGTGCCATGTTTTTAGCAAAGTGCCCAAAAGCTTGCAGCTAATCCAAGCAGAAGTGGTAGCGCTCACAGGTGTTGAAGACGCAGAGATGTGGCTACAGGACTACAGCTCAGTGGCCTTTGCAAGTGTTCGCAAAAAAAATCTCTTGAAGAAGTGTCAAGTGATACAAGGATGATCTAGTACGACGGTGTTGAAGACAGCCAAAGTGGTGGAAACAAAGATAGAGCCGCTACTTTCAAGAGTGTTATGGTTGCAAAGAGACAGGGTCATTGCTATGCCTAGAATGCTAGGCAAGAAATATTTGTGTGCATTGGTGTACCAAAACGGGTATGTGCGAGTGATTTTGTGTAAAGTTTGAAGGTGACCTTTAGTGGATTGGGATGATGTGTATATCTTGGTCTATAGAGAGGGGCTTGTTTGTATTTTGGGTGTGTAACCCCTTTCCAACATTGATATGTCAAATGTCTTGTAACGTAATCACGCTTTAATCTTGGCCAAAAGAAAATTCTCTTTACAATAGCGTAAGTTTTTATATAACTTGGATTTCTTGCAATAGGTAAATCGTGAGCTTCCTGAAGTATCTGAAGTTTAATCCCACCATGATTTGGGATACAAAGATGATTGTTGAAATAAAGATCATTTTTTTTTACATGTAAGCCTTTTATCTTTCTTGCTTCCATGTGTGACTATCCAAATTCATTAGATAGGGAATCTTTGTATATATGGATCCCGAGGCATTCCTTCACAAGAATAAGTTCAATTAAAGAGGTGATAGAGGTTGTGATAGCCACTACAGTACTCTTTCTACTTAAATCATCGGCTACTAAGTTTTCCTTTCCAAGTTTATATTCAATCCCAAAATCCTATTCGCATAATAACTGCATCCATCTCCGTTGTCTCATATTAAGATCACATTGGGTGTAAATCCATTTGAAGCTCTTATGATCCGTATGTAATTCAAATCTCCTTCCAAAAAGATAATGATGCCATACTTTAAGAGCATTAAAAACTGCCAACAATTCCAAATCATACGTAGGGTAATTCAACTCATGAGTACATAACCTATGAGATTTGTAAGCTATTGGTATTTCTTCTTTAGATAGAACACCTCTAATTGCTTGTCCACTTGCATCAATAAGCACAGTGAATGTCTTTGAGAAGTCTAAAAGTTGTAATATCGAAGCATTCACCAAGGCTTCTTTGAGTTTCTCAAAGCTATCTTGAGCATGTTCATTCCAAGTAAACAATCTAGTCTTCTTAAGAGTATTATTCAATGAACATGCAATCTTAGCATATCCTTCAATGGAAGTACGCTACCATTCTATTAAGCCAAGAAACCCACATACTTCTTTGACAGCTTTAGGTGTAGGCAAGGCTACGACAGCCTTAATCTTACTTGGATCAATTAAAGCACCATCCCTGGATACAATAAATCCCAAGTATTCCACTTTGTCAATAAAGAATGTTCATTTGCTATGCTTAGCATAAATTTGATTCTAACATAGAAGTTCAAGTTCTCCTCATACATGTTGTTCATGTTCCTCTTTGTTCTTTGGGTAAACTAGAATATCGTCAAAGAAGAAAAAAACAAAATCTTCAATATGTTATCTAAACACATTGGAATAAGCTGGATGTGTTCAAACAGCTATTCCAGGTTGATACTATAACTAAATATGTCAGATTCAGAACATTCACATATCTTTGGAAGACAGAACTAAAACTGGAAAGACAAGACACTCGAACAGAAAGGCAAGACAATAGGATAATATTGGAACTAGAATTGCATTTCAAATATTCAAATTACAATTGGTGAGCATCAGGTATACCAGTACTTGGATTTGGAATTAAAGAAGAAGAGAGAGCGAAAAAAATAATTACAAAGAGTACAAGTTTCTCAAAATATAGACAACTAATGATTCTAGGGAGTCAAAAGTTGTACAAAATGAGTAATGGGTCCTATTTATAGGCCGTCAGATTGGTGTCTGATTGATTGTGCCCTATCAATTATTGTGGTAACTTGCTGGTTATCGCTTCTAGAAGCTTCATCCACTAGCTAGTAATATTAAGGGTAGCTCCCATGTAATGAAAATGGCCTATAAACATTGAGAATAGCAGAATTAAGAGAACTGTAGTGAGCATTTTTATGAGACTACTTTGAGAAGATAGAAGGTGAACTTAATTAGCGATAGCAACATAACCATTATACTTAATTAAATTGGTATAAACAATACTTTTTAAGAGACGGAATTAGACAACTTGAACAACTAAGGATGGGATTTATGTGCAGCCGGTCCCCCCTCCAAAAGGCTCTTGTATTATAATTTATCCCATAACTTGAAGAGAGACTTGGTACAATACAAGCTTTGTGTTCCTTGAGACCTTGATGGTTCAATGAAGATAGAGAGCTTCATGCACCACAATTATGCCCATAACTTAGCTAAATGAAAGCATTAACTTGTCCCCGGCCTCGGTCGCAAGACCTCAAACATTCAAAGGGGGAGAGAGCTAGCAGGGAATGAGGGTAGGGAGGAGGAAGAAGAAACATTCTTATGAGAAACAAATTATAGTTTCTCACTTATCATCACTCTTCTTGCTTAGCATAGCATAATAGCATAGTAATGAAGATAGATAAGATGGAAAGCTTTAGCATTGAAGCATGTCTCTTGGTTGGATTTGCATTACATAGCCAAGAGTGTTGGTGTAGCAACAATCTTGGAGAAGGAGATGAAGCTCTTGAACTTGGCACTTCACACAATGAGAGTGTGTGTGAGTGTGTGTGAGAGAGTATATCTTGCAAGCAAGACCCCTAGTGTCTTGGGTTGACCCCTGATTCTAGCTCATGCCTTGTTCTCATTGGCTCTCTCAAGCCTAGCCAATTGTGAGATCCCCAACCCGCCGATACCAAGATCGGGATAAGATCCTTGACAGGTCTCTAGGTATGATAAAAATCAGAGTCTCTAAACAAGAAAAATCCAAGGAATAGACCTTTATCATTGACAATGGCTTGGATCTATAGCCTGAGAAGAAGACCTAGTCCTGTCTCGCAGCAGAAACGGGACAACGTATTAAAAGTCCCAAAAACTATCTCGGCCCTATAACTTCCACAAATTGGGCTAAGGTATCCTCAACCAACGCTTTTTTCCCCCTAACATATGTGAGGGGACAGCCGCTGGTGGACTCCTCTTCAAAGTGAAGATGTTTTCCAAACGTTTTTAGTGCGCGAGGATGGATAGTTACCTTACTAATCATGTCCACCCGTCCTTGATTGACAACCTTAGTCAATCCCCACTTACCACCCCGCACTCACACATGATGCTTTGTTATGTAATTACTACCACATTCTTGTCACAATGAAAATAATGATTCCTTTTATCCTTCATAACCGGATTTCATTAAAACAACCCTTAAAAAGTATTGAAAACATTCTTTTAATAACCAGGCATCTTTAAACTTAAGACAGGGTACTGTCAATCAAAACATTGTCCATAATAACCATGACTAGTACTCTTCTTGTCTCAAGACCACCCAAGGGTGAAAAAAACGGCACCCATTCCTTATTCACAATCTGGAGTGGATAAACCCCCACCCAAGGTTCTGGGTGCACATACACTAAAGCAGTCGCCCATACAACCGGGCAGCTCCCCTAGGATAAAAACGGTATCCTAACTTATGTAGAAACATCAAGACATGACATGGAGTAGAAACTCATCGTTCATGGGGGTACCGACTTATCCGTATGATGGCTGGAAAGCCATCATTATCATCAATTTATACCAAGGAGTCGGAGGTGTCTTGAGACAAGCTGTCTTAAGGATGATCAATCATATCTTTTCTAATTCAACCAATTTTAACCCAAACAATTCTTTCCTATTCATAAACAAATGCACGTTGATTTCTTGGAAGTTACCTTCCGTTTTTGACAACAATCACCCCAACTTAAGAAATTGAGATGTCCTCATCTCAATCAAATTTGGGGAAATCTTTGAAAAGTGATACATCCTCCTCCCATGTGGCGTCTTCAGTGGGGTAGTCCTCCCATTTACTAAATGCTCGCTGATTACTCTGTTTCGTAGACTTATTTCCCTAGTTAGAGTTACTTGCTAGTCAACTTTGCCCCAAGAACTCTCAGTGTTGAGCTTGTCTTAAAAACAAACCATTTATATCATCTCAAAGACCATATTAAATCCATTCTATAAAAGATCCATTTATCCACCTTGTCAACATGAACACGCTCGGTCTAATTGACCATTCAGAGCAATCAGCATTCGACAAGTATCATGTATTCGATCTTTGCCAATCTGAATGTTCTCGGCATGTTCTTGCCATCTTGAGAAATCTGCATTCGGCACAAGCTTCCACTATTGCACCAGAGGTACCCCCTCTGTGCTCTAACCTGGTTGACCAACAATATGTAAAGGGTTTTAAGAAGTATCATACCAAGAGTTCTTTTCGGCTTCCTATTAGTCTCGTACCTTAATACTTTCTTATCTAGGTCATTTTCCAAGGAAGGCTATCGTGTGCACAAAGAATGTGAGTTGGTTTCTTGATAACTATCTCATTCTCAAGACTCAAATTCTTTTCTTACTATCGAGAACCTTTGCCTCATTTACTAGTTCAACCCTTAATTTTTTTGATTGAATGCTAATTTAACTTTAGACTCCTTAAGTAATTTTGGGAAAGGAAATAATGTATACCATTATAATATATAAGTAACTCAGAGTTTTACATTATCGACTTATAGTGGTTTTCAAAATTGCCTATTATTGTTGAGCTCTAGGATTACTAATTGTAGCCAAGCGAGTGGCTCATTCATCTTCCTCGTTCATTAAGGTTGGTTCTCCCATGATTGCATAAGCTCTCGCTCCTCTTGCTCTTTCTCTACCTCATCCTCCATTCCTACCTCCTCTTAGATTATCTCCTTGATTTTGAGGAATGGCTCTAGCAGTAGTTCGAGCGTTTTGCTCTTCAGGACAGTTATTTCTATAGTGCCTCATTTGATTGCATCCATAGCACCTAATGTTGAGAAGGTCTGCTCCAATTTCACCGCTGCAGCTGCTACTGCACGTTGTTGATATCCTTGGTTGAAATTTTCCCTGGCTCTTCCCCTAAAGTTATTAAATCCATTATAGTTCCTTGTAGAGTTGGTTTCTTCAGCTGCAAGAGGCTTAGCCCTGAGAAGGGCATCCTGTATTGATGTATGCCTCATGGCTTCAATCCATACCTCTGCATCTCGTTCCACGTTGACCTCTTTACCTTTGAAGCTGGGGGGTTGTGCTTGTTTGAGAAGAAGTTTTTTTTTTCCCTGAACCACGATATAAAGAACAGTAGCAGGTACCTACATGATTTCGTAAGATCGATAGACTAACAATTTAAAGACTTACCACAAGGCTAAGATTTAACTTCAGAATAGACACAAGATCAAGATACTCAATTCAAAAGACTTGGTTCTTTATTCATAAGGTGAATATTTACAAGGATAGCCTTACAAAAGAGGCTTAGGGTATCTCATGTAAATTTTTGTGGCCTTTAAAGAATCCGCATACCTGGCTGACTTGGAATATGGTGATACAAACTATGGGTGTTTGTAGTCAGATTTCTACAATCTTCTAACTGATTGGTATAATAGTTCTTATACTCATTGGAAATCGGAAAGTAAATTACAAGATCCAAATTCTTAGGGGTATTCTGAGAAAATGTTCCGATTCTTCGATATGGAATTATCTCCACCACTTTATCCCATACCCATTCGTTCAGAGGTTTCCACGTGCCTCCTGGATAAGTGGGAACAGTGATACTCGAGTTTGTACCCAAGAAGTAGTACAACTGAATCACTCTCATTTCCTCAGCCCAGCGTGGTAAGACATCCCAGATTCCAAGCATTATTATAATAAGTTCCACCTTCTTTGCTCCATTCGAGCTCCCAGCCTTTATCTATCCGAGTCGAATGAGGAGTGTGAGCCTTCATCAGTAGCTCCATCACGCTCCGTCGAAAGAGATAGTTGGAACTTGCGATATTCAACCACAGGATCTTCTTGAATTATCGACGCATAAGCCTTGGATTAGCTAACCAATTTTTCTTGTTTTTAAAATTTTCATACAATAGGAAATTTTTCCAAACTAACTAGGCTCTGAAACCTAGGCTCTGATACCACTTGTGAGATCCCCGACCCGCCGATACCAAGATCATGATGGGATCCTTGACAGGTCTCTAGGTCTGATAAAAATCAGAGTCTCTAAACAAGAAAAATCCAAGGAATAGACATTTACCATTGACAATGACTTTGATCTATAGCCTTAGAAGAAGACCTAGTCCTGTCTCGCAACGAAAACGGGACAACGTATTAAAAGTCCCAAAAACTATTTCGGCCCTATAACTTCCACAAATTGAGCTAAGGTATCCTCAACCAACGCTTTTTTCCCTCTAACATATGTGAGGGCACAGCCGCTGGTGGATTCCTCTTCCAAGTGAAGATGTTTTCCAAATGTTTTTAGTGCGCGGGGATAGATAGTTACCTGACTAATCAGGTCCACCCATCCTTGATTGACAACCTTAGTCAATCCCCACTTACCACCCCGCACTCACACATGATGCTTTGTTATGTAATTACTACCAAATTCTTGTCACAATGAAAATAATGATTTCTTTTATCCTTCATAATCGGATTTCATTAAAACAGCCCTTGAAAAGTATTGAAAACATTCTTTTAACAACCAGACATCTTTAAACTTAAGACAGGGTACTGTCAGTCAAAACATTGTCCATAATAACCATGACCAGTACTCGTGAAAAAAACGGCACCCATTCCTTATTCACAATCCGGAGTGGATAAACCCCCACCCAAGGTTCCGGGTGCCCATACACCAAACCAGTTACCCATATAACCAAGCGGCTCCCTTAGGATAAAAACGATATCCTAACTTATGTAGAAACATCAAGACATGACACGGAGTAGAAACTCATCGTTCATGGGGGTAACCGACTTATCTGTGGACTGGAAAGCCATATTTATCATCAATTTATACCAAGGAGTCGAAGGTGTCTTGAGACAAGCTGTCTTAAGGATGATCAATCATATCTTTCCTAATTCAACCAGTTTTAACCCAAACAATTCTTTCCTACTTCATAAACAAATGCACATTGGTTTCTTAGAAGTTACATTCCGTTTTTTACCAACTATTTCTTTTCTGATTCTTACTCACTCCTTACGTATGCAATGTTAACTTATAAAAGAACTTAAATTATTTTAAAACTTAATTGAATAATGGGAAACCGACCTGGGATTGATCGACCATCTGTTGTTGCGCTGGCGCCTAAAGAATCTCCTCTATAGGCCTACTACTAGGCCCAGCTTCATCGCCGTGCGACACTCTAGTTCTTTTTAGAGCTCTACCCTCATCATCAGATGTAGGATTGGCTCGGGTCCTTTTAGGTGCCAGAACTTCTTATCCTTATAAAAAGGACGTCTAATCATTAGGTAAATGATTCAAAATCTAGATTTAACCTTTGTATTCAACCGTAACCCATCCAAGGTTAAATTTATAGCCTTAAGTGGTATTTTCTTGACCTAGTAATTTCTTATTTGTCTATAAAGACATGATAATTTTTTCCATGGCTTCCCTAAGGGCTTTCTAAGCTCTTCTAGTTTTCTTATAATTTTCTATATCTTTTTCCTAATTTCTTCATCGAATTTTTAAGCTTGGAATCTGCTTATTTTGAGCTTAATATTATTTCTATTTATTTTCTCTTCAAGATTTTCTTTCCTCAACTTTATATCACAGGTTTATATTTACTATAATTTTCCTAAAAACTTTTGACAGCAAAGTCTATTTATTTTAGTTAATCTTTTGCTAAAAATAAGACTTTTGATCAATTATAATTTTCTAAACTCACTAATTAACTATGGTATAATTATCACAAGTAGATAAGGATGTTTTTGACTTTTGGTAATTATCTCTTAATTTTCCAACTCAATTATCTAATTTTCATTCAAAATTAGTATTATTTGACTTAGATAAATATCTATACTAATTTTCTAACCTTAACATAATTATCACAACCTTTTTATCATGTAATCTACCTCTAATAAATGGCATGTAATCATATTATATGATTTACTAATTTCCCCCCTTATTTATTAGCTAGAATTAGTATAATATGACTAAACTAAATATTTATACTAATTTTCTAACCTTGACATAATTATCACGGCCTTTTTATCATGTATTCTAACACTGATAAATAGCATGTAATCATATAACATGATTTACTAATTTCTCCCTTTAATTTTCACTTAAAATTAGTGCTTTTCTATTGAGATAATTAGCTAAACTAATTATCTATAATTAAGATAATTATAATGGATTTTCTAAGATGTATTTTAACTCTGAAAATTATCTCAAAGCTTTTTAGTTTAATTTTCTAATTTCTCCTTTTACTTTTCTCTTGAAAATAGTGTTTTTCTACTAAGATAATTCAATAAGCTAATTATCTGTAGTTAAGATAATTATCATGGGTTTCCTAACAGGTTTTTTACCTTTGATAATTATTTCAAGGTTTTTTAAATTAATTTGCTATTTTTTCCCTTTTATTTTTCCTTTAAAATAATATTTTTGTGTTGAGATAATTAGTTAAACTAATTATTTGAGGCTAAGATAATTATCACAAGTTTTGTAAGATGTATTTTACCTTTGATAATTATTTCAAAGCATTTTGGATTAGTTTGCTATTTTCCCCCTTTTATTTTCCCATTAAAATAGTGTTTTTCTGCTGAGATAATTAGTTAACCTAATTATCTGAGGTTAAGATAATTTTCACGGGTTTCTTAAGGTGTTTTTTACCTTTGAAATATCTCAAAGCTTTTTGGATTAGTTTGTTATTTTTTCCCTTTAATTTTCCCTTAAACACAGAAAACAAAATGAAATGAAATTAAAATGAAATTGAAATAAAATAGAATAAATCATACAAAAGTCAATGACACAAAAAAAGGCAAAAAGACAAAAGACTCCACAGCCCCGTTGAGGAAAGAGAGAAAGAAGACAAGTAGGTCCCCTTTTTTTTTCAAAAAATTATAATGTCTTATTGTAGCTTGTGTTGTGTGTGTGTGTGTAAGGGTGGGTTCACACGTCACAAAGCACAAGAACAGTGCGACGGAAGCGGAAGAAGAAAGAAGAAGAAGATTATTTTAGCGTCGTAGAAAACTATCCCAAGAGACGTAAAGCTCTATCCGATGAGGAAATTCCATGTGCCGAAAGGCACGCTTTGGAACCGAAAAAAAAACGAATTTAGGTTGAAAATTAGCCGAAACGCGTAAAATCATCCGAAAATCCAAAAAAATTATCCGAAAAATATCCAAAAAATTTCATAAATTCTCCACACATAGAGGAATAGTACAACCAAATAAAATTGCCAAAATCACATCAATTCGATTACCAATTAATTTCATCAATAAAATCAAGACTAAGCAATTAAAACCGGCAAAATTACCGACACAACTAGGTCAAAAATTGATGCAATTAGAATGTGTAAATCCCTGTTTTGAACTCAAAAATGCAGCATTTAATCATTACACACATCAATTATGCAATCCAAATATGAATCAATCATGCAAATTAAACACATTTTTAGGCACACACACTAAAAAATTGGCAGTTTTTACCAATCTTTAGGTGCACACACAAAAGGGTTAAATTTGTCGGATTTGCAATGTGACTTCACAAATCATTAGCTGGGCATGAGCACAACACAAATCAATCATCACAATTGAAAAATCATAAAGCACACATTGATTTCTAGGTGCACAAACATGGGCAAAATAGTGCACACACACCTAAAATTAGCATATACACACTCAATTAGAATGCACATACACTTGATTTTAGTGCACACACACTTGAAATTGACCATACAAACATGCAATTAACTCAATTAGGCATCCATTTAGCAACCTACAATCACCAATTAGCAATTGAAACTTGTTAAATCATACGCCACCAATTCCTAAAAATTTCGCCATTACAACGGTGTGAAAACGAAAAATCGCAAAATTTTCAATCCACAATGCATTACATTACATTGCATCAACATAGCATAGCATTACATTGCATCATCATGGTGGGATCTCTACACAATTCTACATATCTCTAGATGCTAGGGAGGTTGAGAATACCTTAATTACCTTTCCATTGAAAATCAATTGAATGGTCGATTGCTCCAATCCTTCATAACACATTAGCGGTCAAATTAGCAAGGGTTTAGTGAGAAATTAGAGTGTGTAAACACACAATTGGCAAGATATGGTAACACATTAGGGAATTATGAACACAATGCTTCATACACACACATTCAAAATCCAAAAAAACATAAACACACAAGTGAAATTAGTGAGGGAACGCATTTGTTTATGCCACAATTAAACTAGCGTAGGCCATCGTCCCCGGCAACGGCGCCAAATATTGGGGTCCCATCATTGCAATAGCTCCAATGACCAACAAAATAATCAATCCGGAGGGATGAGCTACCCGGCTAGGGCATGGAAACACTCACACGATTAGTGCGCTAATCGTGGCAACACAAATGGTTAACTCTACAAGGTGAGCTTCTAGGCCTATGGAGGAGCTAAGCCGCAATGAAGGACAATCTCCATATCCACTTCTCTTCACCTCTAATCAACCCAATCACACACACTAAGATTGCAAGACGCACACAACACCAATCCTATCATGCAACACACTAATCGCAAGCACACACACATAGATCTACCGAGCACCACATTCCAATCAAACCTACATGCACAGACAAGCAAAAAAGAGCAATCACACAAGATTAGAGAGGGATTAACCACTAGTTAGTTAAGATCTAGTTAATCTAAGCATCATAGGCAATCATAAGAAGTAAGAGAGAGGCATAGTGAGAGAGAATGAATCATTGATTAGTGTTAATCAAGTATCATGAGCAAGGAAAATCTCAAGGACTCCATAGCCACACACCTCAAGAGCTCTCACCAAAGAGTGCTCTCAACAAATGACTTGAGAACCCTAATTTCTTTTACACACTGCCTTATATACCTAGGTTAAAAATATGCAATGTCCGACGCCCAAGGCCTTTAGGACTTACCACTTACTGAATCTGTAACCTAGGCACATTAAGTGACCTATTCTTTACAAGTTGGAGCTCCCATTGAGCCCGTAACACATTAAAATATTACAATGGCTTGAAATAAATTGGGAATTTACAATATGTGACCATTTTGGGAAAACGTGGAAAATGTGTAACTCCAATCTTTACTGCTTCTTTGCCTTCATCCTCGATGTGCATTCGTACCTCTTTGGTCTTTAGCAGCTTCTCTTAACTGACGTTGACTGGAGCGATAACGCACATCAATGTGTTACATTCTCGAATGAAACACTGAATTGTTAGCCAAGGCAATAGATACTCTGACTGTCACAATCAAGAACTGGTGTACACTGCTCCAATCTAAGATCTTTCACTAGGCGAGCAAGCCAAATAGATTCTTTGCATGCCTCACTCAATGCAACATACTCTACCTCTGTGGTAGAAATGGATGTACAGTCTTGAAGAACGGATCTCCTGGATTACTCTCCATGACCATAGCATAAATGTCTATCTGTAGTGCCACTCAAGTATCTGAGAATTGACTTGACAGCATCCAATGCTTTTTACCAGGGTTAGACATAAATCTGCTGACAACTCCCACTACATGTGCAATGTCAGATCTTGTAGCCACATGGCATACATGAAACTACCACAAGCTGAAGCATAAGGAACCTTAGCCATTGTAGCTTTTCCTCAGTAGATTTGGGACAGTCGTTCTTGGTAAGTTTCAAATATGCAAGCAATAGAGTACTCAAAGCCTTCCCTTTCAACATGTTGAAATGATCAGGAACCTTCTGCATATACTCTTTTTGAGAAAGGTACAACAGCCTCTTCTTACGGTCACGAGTAACGCGCATACCCAAAATGTAATTGGCTTCACCCAAATTTTTCATGTCAAATTGATTTTTCAACTTGGTTTTCATGGCAGCAATGTCCTTCTAGGAATTACCAGCAATAAGCATGTCATCTACATAAAGAATAAGTATAATAAGTTGTCCATGGGGTTGTCTTTTCACGTAAAGACGTGGATCCTTATTACTGCGTTTATAGCATAGGGAACGCATAAATGCATCAAACTTTTGAAACCATTTGCTGGATGATTGCTTCAAGCCATAGAGACTTTTCAGAAGCTTACAGACCAAATTTTCCTTTCCCTTTAGCACAAACCCTTCAGGTTTCTGCATTTAAATCTCTTCCTCGAGATCACCATGTAAGAAAGTTGTAATGACATCCATTTGATCAAGCTCCATATCTTCAGTGGCAACCAAAGCAAGCAACATTTTTAGTGTGATCATCTTGTCCACTGTAGAAAATATTTCTTGAAAATCGACACCATATTCTTGCTTGAAACCTTTGGCCACTAAACGAGCGTTTAGTTTTCAATCTTCTTCTTGTAAACCCATTTACAAGGAAATGCTTTTCTACCTTTTGGCAATGGAACAAGTTCCCCTATTTTGTTCTTTGCAATACTGGAAATCTCCCTTTTCATAGCATGTTCCGTGAATCTTATCATTGGCTAGCATAGCCTCTTTGTAACAAGAAGGCTCACCACTAATTGTCAACAAAACAAAATCCACGCCTAGAACAAAACGTGCTGGTGGATGTGAGACTCTTTGAGATCTTCGTGGTTAATCAAAACTCGTACTACCATGTGTAGTAAGTGGCTCAAGAGCTGTCTAGATAGGAGGTGATACATCAAAAATGTCACTTTCCGAAATTCAAACTCTTTCACTTGTTGTCTATGCATCTTAGTCTCATAAAAGATAATATCACTGCTATGGATCACTTATCAACTTTTCGGATCCCATAAACGATAGCCAAATTAACCATATACACCATAGCCAATGAAGATGCCTTTCTTGGACTTAGGATTTAGCTTAGCACGCAAATCCTTGGGCACATGTTCATAAGCTTCACAGCCAAATGTGTGGAGTTTTTTATAAGACAATTTATGTCCTGACATAACTCCAAAGGTACACAAAATTGTAATGAAGCATGTGGTGATCTATTGATCAAGTACACGGCTCTGTATAATTTTTCAGCCCAAAACACTTGCGGTAAATTAGCATGTGATAGCATAGACATAATCCTCTCTTGGATGGTCCTATTCATTCATTCCGAAACACCATTTTGTGCAGGGGTATAAGGAGCTGTAAACTCATGCTTAATTCCCCTACTTGAACAAAAGTCTGTAAAATCTTTGGAGATATATTCTCCACCATTTTCTAAGCGCAAAGCTTTCAACTTATGTTCAGACTGAGTTTCAACACTAGATAAGAACTTCTTGAGGCAAGAAAAGGTCTCATCTTTAGACTTCATGGGATAGACCCAAACATGCCATGTTGCATCTTCAATCAATGTAACATAAAAGGATGCACCACCATGGGATTTGAAGGCATAGGTCCACATAAATCACTGTGCACAAGCTCTAAGGGTCTTCTTTCTTTGTTAAAAGAATGTGTACGATGTGTCCGTGTTTGATTTTCATATTGACATTGCTCACAAACGGGAAAATCAAAAAATGACAAAGACGGTAAGTAGCCCAAATGAGAGAGTGTCTCCATTCCCTTCTTTGACATATGTCATAATCGGCTATGCCAAGGCATGATTAGCTCTACCATGCTATCGATGTCAGTGCAATTCAAAACAGAAAGCGGTGCAAGAGGAGGGTCTTAAGTGGATGGTTGAAGGGTTGTTGATGCTGAAGAATCATGTTGGCTAACTCTCTTGAAGAGTACATCTTGGAGCAATTGTGCTCGTTCTTTGATAGTCCTTGGCAAACAACCATCTATTTCTATTGGGTCACTTTGTAGAGAGGTTGGTTGTTGATGTTGTGGTTGTTGAAGCTTTGCTACCCACTTGTAGACCACTTTACTTAGTGTTTTTAACTTTGGTGTAGCTTTAGGTAGCCACTTGTATTCCAACTTGGTTGATTATACTTCCACAAATTGCTTCTTTGGCATCCACACCCTGGACTTGTTTGGTCGGGGTTGTGGAGCTAGTTGTGGTGAATTTTGTTGTTGAATCAACTATTGCTTGGGCACCCAAATCTGTTTAGGGTTGTTTTTTAGCTGAGCTTTTGGTGCCCAAAATTGTATGGCTCCTTGTATGTCGGTGTTTTGAGGATGGATTCTATGCCGAGTGACGGACATTGGTGCCAAACTAACTTTTCTCTCTATCTATCAACTTAGAAGTTCGGAGAATAGCTTTCCATTCTTCTTGTTGTAAGCAAATGGTACTTGCAATTGTATACCCTTAGATGTTAACTCAAAAACTTTGCCATCCCAATCTTGGACATCTTTGTACATCCGCATCCATGGAGATTCGAGTACTATATCCTTATTTAGGAAATGCAAAATATGTGCGCAGGCATAGGAATCCATGTACAAATATATTCAAATTGATCAATCCAATGTTGGAGTGAGGTCTTTACAAAAGGATTTGACTTTATCTTTGCAATACTCCAGTGGTTGGGTGGTCACTTTCTGGTAGGTTGAAAAACTTATTGTGTTTATCCTTGCACTTGTGTCTGTGAGTGCTTTGACTCTAAATCCATCTTTCAGTGTTATCGTTATTCTCGTGTCCAATCCGTCTACCCATACATCATCAATCTCTACTTCATCTTCTCCTAAAGACCAAGTAAAATGTAGAGATTGAATTTGAAGCACATTCATCAACAAAACATCAAGGAGTGGTTGCATAGTGGCTCTCTGTTTTAAGATTCAATTGTGTGCTTCCTCCTAAGCGTCCTCGATAACTTGTTGTCATTTTAGCTTGCCTTGGTTGCATGCATTCTTTGCAAGAGATCATTAGTCAATGGCATATGGTACTTTCTCAATCGACATCCACTAATCCAATTTTCCCATCTAATGTGGCTAGTTGGATTGCCCTACTTGGTGAAACACTCTCGTTTACAAAAGGACCATGTCCTTTTTCCTTGAATTTAGGGATGTGTTGTTTTAGCGAGTAGACTAATACCAGGTCTCCTTGCTTAAAGATTTCTGTCAACAAATGTGAGTCATAGAAGTATTTTTATTTCCTTTTTTGAGCATAGATGTGTGGGATAGCAGCAAGTCTCTGCTTGTCTAATTGTTCCATACTTTTGAGTTGTTTTGATAGTTCATGACCTTGCCATTCTAAGTCGTGTGAAACTCTGAGGGTTGGCAATAAAACTTCCATTGGCAATAATGCATCAAGTCCATAGACCAAGTTGAATGGAGTGATATTCATAGTTGTTTTGAATGGAACCCTGTAAGCCCATAGAACTGAGTAAAGATTCACCTCCCAATCCATTTCTTTTGAGCTTATAATCTTGGTCAACACCGAACTTAGAAATTTGTTTGTATGTTTAGCCTAGGTGTTTGCTTAAGGATGATAGGGCATGGATTTGTTATGCATAACCATAAACTTGTTAAGAAAATTCTCTATCACCTCATTGAGGAAATGTGTCCCTCGATCACTCACAAGCTCAATAGAAATCTCATATCATGTAAATATGAATTCATATAAGAATACGACAATGGTTTGTGCATCATTCTTCCTAGTAGCTCTAGCTTTTGTCCATTGGTCAAATAATTTGTGGCCATAATAATGTATTACACCTCACTTTTGTAAGAAAGTGGTTATGTTGGACCAATAACAGCTATACCCCACTTAGCAATGCTCGTGCTCCCATCATAGGTTGCAATGACATGCTGTCAATTCTAGTTGGAATATTTGCTCTTTGACATGAGTCACATCATCTAGCATATGTGTTTGCATCAGTAAATAAATTTGACCACCATATACAACCATCAGTATTTCTATATCCATGGTTTCATGAGAGAAATGGCCCCGTGTTATACCTACGTGTGCTTGTTTTTGAATAGGAACGTATTCATCTTCATTGGCATAGAACTTAAGCTACTCATCTTTTCCTCGTCTATAGAGCTATCGAGCTGATCATGGTATAATTCACTGCTTTGATTTTTTTTGTTCTCTATCTTCATTTGCTCATGTCTTTTGAAAATTTTTATGCATCAAATACTTTACCAAATATCAACTCCACTTAGGTGTAGCGGATATCAAGAACAAAGTTGCGTATGGAATAGTTGCTCTTTTTTTGCACTAGGAATAGTTTCCCACATAGGAATGAACATCTATTTTCATAGTTGGCTAGTAAACTTGTAACCATGTAAACTTCTAACCATGTAAACTTGTAGCCAACTATTTTCATAGTTGGATAGTAAACTTGTAACCATGTAAACTTCTAACCATGTTAATTGTCACAAACCTTGGTCTTTTGCAAAATGGATTCCTACTACAGCTTTATGAGCTTGATTTAAGTAGTTAGCTTGTTCCTCATGGCTTATGCACAAAAGTGGAATCCTATCTTTGTTTTCTTGATACAGCCTTTTCAACGACCAAGTGATGCATAGTTGATTGCTCGATCAATTGTGGTGTGATTGGAAGTGAGATCTGTGAATCTATTTGAGCTATGGTCATCAAGGAGAAGATCTTTTGACCATGTTGGAATCATTTCAATGGACAACAAATAAGCATGTGGAAAATCATCATCAAATCCTTTGGGAGGTTCTCCTAAAATGATCCTCAAAAGGTGATCCACTCATTCATGTGTGGTGCCTTTCTCGAATATTGCCATAAAATCAAACTTGATAGGATGATAACCCAGCTCACAATCCTACCGATATTGCATGGCTTGTTGACAAGATAGAGTAGGGCTTGGTGGTCCACAAAGAAGACAAACTTATTATCCAATAAGTAATGCATGAATTTATTAAATTCATAGACCATCCCAAGTCCTTCTCTTTTGATTGTGGTGTAATTTTTTTTCCTTGTGTTCAATTTCTTGCTAGCATATGAGATAGGAAAATACATTTTCCCCCCTTCTGGTTGTGCTATTATACTACCAATAGCAAAGTTTGATGCATCCACATGCACATGGAAAATTTTATTCCAGTTCGACGTCTTCAATATTGGTGTTGAAGATAGCTATAGCTTTTTAAAGCTTCAAAATTGACTCTTCACACTCTTTGGTCCATTCAAAGTGAGTGATAAGGCTATAAATGGGTTTACAATGATGGCATACCTGTAGATAAATCTACAATAGTATCCACAATGTCCCATGAATGCCTAAACTTCCTTGACATTCGTTGGTCTAGGCATCTCAATAATTATTGCCACATTTTTCATATCATGCAATTTTATCCTTCAAGACTATATGTTCGAGAATCTTGCCTTGTCTAACCATAAATACACATTTTTCAAGATTTAAACAAATCCTATATAGACGACATTTCTTAAAGATATGCTTAATGGTCTTCTCTTTTTTATGAATGCACACAAAAATCATTCATGTAAACTTCTAAGAAATCTCTCAGATATTCTTTTAATTCATGGCTCCTTAACCTTTGGAATGTTGTTGGTGTATGAGTCAGACGAAAAAGTATGACTCGGTAGGCAAATATTCTCCATTTTGTGGGGCCAAATCCATTTTTTATTGATCTTTTGGATCAATGGCTAGCTAATTGTAATCAAAAGTTTATTTTTGTACTCTAGGTGAACCTAAAGAAAGTTTTTGTAAAATGCTACTGAGCACTAAGTTTTTCCCCTAGTTTAGCTCACCTCTCCCTCGACAATGGTTCCAAAATGTGGGTCTCCCCAATTGCCAAGCCTCGCTATCTTATTATAGTGACAGTGAGAACCATGAACATAAATGTTAGACCATGGGTTTGAGTAGATTTGACTAGTGCATGGAGGCCACAAGAGGTTGTCAATCTCTCAAAAAACACATCAATCCCTATCTACTCAAGAGTACACTCAATTGCATGTCAGAGAGCATTTCTATAAGCAAATATCATCGATTCACTTAGCAAACAAAGTCTAAATGAGACAAAACTTATAAGAGGGATAGGAAAAATCTAAAGACACATGTTCATTCTCTCAAATCCCCCTTTTTATCGCTTTTCAAAATTGCACTTATTATCTACAGGGCAGATTTGACCTAACCGTTTTTAGCCTTGAATGCAACCTAGAGCTTAGCAATGATGTCCCAACACCCCTCCTATGCATAAAATGCAGTTTTGTTTTGTAAATCCTAAGTTATGAGCAAATTAAGGAGAAAGTGAGCTACAACAAAAACAAAGTTTTATTGCAAGAGGTACAATGTTGCAAAGAGGTTTCACTTGTGAACGTGGTGAAGTAGACGACACTTCACAAGGGAGTTACAAGCTTGAAAAAGAAAAAGAAGAGTACATAGTGCTCTATAGAAACTTCCTAGTTTATCATCCAAAAAGACTTCCACTGGGTTTTACCAAAGTTGGCTTTTATACCTTAGCCAAAGGTTTTGGATCAAAAATGGGAATAATCTCTAACTCTTTTACAACCTATAATTTCATTGACACAATCTAGAAGCATTAAGTTAAGGAGGTGGATTGTCTTCTATAACAACAATATAGGTCAAGGTAGAGGATGTGGTGTAGGCCAAGGAGGTTATCATGGTCATGGAAATCAGAATCAAGGCAATCATCATATGTTTGAAAACCAACATATATTTGGCAATCAAAGGTAAAACACAAGTGATAGAGGAAAGTTTTGAGAGGTAGGGGAGTTGAAGAGGTTGAAGAATTTTTTGTAAAAATAGTGCACACAATAAAGGTAGGAAATGTTGGATATGCAGCAATCTTCAAGACCACTTTGAGCATGATTATCAATAGAGAAGATACCAAAACAAGTTTCAAGTCCTAGTAGAGGTATGGATGAGCCAAAGAGATATTCTATTATGTAGCACATGGTGAACACATTGTCTGCAAATGTATCAAAATATGGTAATAGTGTATGGTCTATGGATTTCAGAACATCAAATCACATGACCCACAATGGTGAATGGTTTTGAGACATGCAAACCTTGGACATTCATGGTTATTGTGAAATTGGGAATAATACAATGCATCCTATTACACCTTTGCCCAAGGGTCGGGAGTTCTTATAGATATTGACTCTGCATAGCCTTTGACCTTTGGCTTAAGTATATTGGATATGAAAATGTGCAAAGACCAAATGCTATGAGAGTCAAGAGCTTATGATAAGCTTGCCAAGGTTTAAGGTGGCTAAAATACATAAGGTTTGTAAGGCTTTTTCCAGTTTACAAATAAGGAAATAGCATCGTTTCTTCATGACAAGCGTATAAGCAAAAATGCAATAGAGCTAGTACATTCTAATGTCTAGGGTCATACAAAAACTACGTCTATGGGTGGATGCAAGTTTTATGCTACCTTCATTAATACACAAAAGGTATGGGTGTATTTCATGAAAGGGAAGAGTGAAGTATTTACTCATTTTCAGATTTCAAGGTTCTAGTTGAAAAATAGACAAGAAACCATGTACAATACTTGAGGTCAGATAGAGAGCAATAGTATTTCTTCGATGAGTTTATAAGTTTCTTGAAAAATCATGGAATTTAAAGGCGATTTTCATGCAGGTATACTTTTCTAAAAAATGGTGTTCTTGAGCAAAAAACCAGACACGTTGTAAAAGTTGCAAGTGCAATGATGAATGAGAAAAACCTACCTCATTTTAATTAGGCTAGGGCATTCTTAACAGTTATCTACATTATAAACAAGACTCATAGTGCTATTGTATACAATATGACAAATGAGGAGAAGCTTACTCATAGAGAACTTGAGTTGGGACATCTTGAAGTGTTTGTGTATTGCTTATGGACATGTGCTTAATGATTTTTGAACAAAGTTGGACCCCAAAGCTGAAATATGTGTGTCTATTGGGTATTCCCTTGAGCACAAAGGATGTAAATTTTACAACCCTATCATAGGTCAAGTGATGTTGGTGTAGCCAAAGTTGTTTGGTGCTATAAATAGTGAAAAAAAAGGCTATACAATCTCTCAAGGGCATGCTAGATTGATTAGGTAGCTATGAAGATAAAGAGCAGGCAAGGAGCAACCGTTATGCATGTTATATGTGGTTTCTAGGGCTAGAATGCTCTGCTATGGGCTTGTCAGAGGGGGATAATTGACGTGTTGAAAGTGAAAAAATGAGAGTGACATAGGTGGCCCTTAGGATGGTCTACAAGCTAGTTCAAACGGCTCCTCAAAGGGAGCTACACGATGAAAGATATGTCATTTTAAATTTGAAGTGGTTTGCAGATTCCCAACAGACACGACGGGTGGAGATAGGTAGTCAAAGCTGCTTTCAACAAATAGATGTGAAGTGCTCTTCATATGGTGCATGTCAGTCTTTTTGGATCAATGATGGGAGTCTTCGTTTTTGCCAGTTGAAGTTTCATCGAGGGCCAATTTTGAGTCAATTTGATTGCCTTGGTTGGTGTGCCATCTGAGGTTTTTGGAGCCTTGTCACGGTTTGTATGCAAAGTATGTGGTATGTGAAGGCTATTGAATTTGATGGCATGTTGAACAAAGCCCAGATCCACACGATATCAAAGTTTGACTATGGCAAAAATTGCCCGCGCGCGGGATGGTACCAGGTGATTTTTCTCATCTTGGCAGTCTTGGTTAGAGGGCCTGACAAAGTCTACATGCACCAGGATTTGTGGATATCAAAGCCAAAAAAGGGTGTTATCATTTGAATTCTGCGGCTCGGTGATCAAAGCTTTGAGCACCAAATGGCAAGAATTGAAAGTCAGGGGGGGAAAAAGAATTTTATGGGCTTTTGGTGAAGTTTTTGGAGAGTTTTGAGGTACACTCAAGGTGGACCTACCGCGTGGCACCGGGCCTTGATCCCACATGCACTGCCTTAAAGCAGAGCCTTGGGGTATAAAGCCCAAAACGAGAACCTCATATGAGCATCAAAAGGAGTGTTGAGCTCTTGTGAGCTATGGCCATGGGTGATGTTGCGGGTATAGCTCCTTGTCGTGGGCAGTGATGCCATGGACATTGGCATTGTTGGCCGTAGGTCATGCTACAATGTTGACATGCCAGCTTATGCCTATGGTGTTCCCACACAGCCCTGATGGGTGCAATCCTTTTGTTGAGGAGTTACCACGAGAGGGTTTTCACGGTGCCGTGACATCCCCCACTCTAAGGGATAGCTCACACAAGCCTTGAGCTCCAAAGCAGCCATAAATAAGGAGAAAATGACAGCTCACATGCTTCCAAGCCCAAAATAGGGCATACCCTTGATAAAAAAAATAAAAGAGAGCTTGAATTAGCCAAGAGTGTATAAGAAGCCATTTTTTGCTTTTATTACACAGAAAGCCCTTGTAGAGAGCAAGGAAGGAAAGAAGAAGCACTTGTTGTACTCAAGCTTGGAGAAGATAACAAAGCTCACCCTTCTGGTATATCTTGCTATCAATTCCCCATCCGCCTTCTCTACTTTGCCGTGTTTTGCTCCTTGTCGTGTGGTGTCGGTGTGTGTGCATGTTTCCCCCTGAATCATGGCTTGTGTGGTGTAAAGAGAGAATTTTTTTGTGTGTGGTGGTGCGTGTAATCAAAGCGGATTGCGTACTGCGGTTGAGGATTCTCCAAGATGTTCTTGTGTGTATTGCCGGGTTGTGCCAATCATTGGTGGTTGAAATTGTGAAGGTTTTCAGGTGAAATTGAGAGGGGTGGGATGTTGTCATTTCCCTGGGCTATAGAGAATCATATGTGTGTGTTTTTGGGTGTGTTTCCATTCCCCCTCTCCATATTCTGGTGCCCCCATGGAGGAGCATCTGATTTCTCATCAATTTTGATCAAAGAATCATCTTTTTCATAAAGAAAAGATGGCAGCATGAGGCTACGGTCTGATTCTCACCAAAGAAGAATATCCAAAGGAGTGGATGGCCGATTTTGAGGTCTATATGTGGTTGTTGCATATGAAAAATGAGGATAACAAAATGCATAGGATTCCACTGTTGATGCAAGGGAGAACAAAGACATGGTTTTACGCTTTGGAAGGAGAACAAAGATTTATATGGCCGGCTTTGCGAACTTGCCTTCTGCAGGACTTTTGTAAAGAGGTATCTCCTATCTATTTAGATGCAAGACTAAAGAATTTGAAGCAGGATGTGAACAAGTAATTCGGAGTTTCTCTCAACCATTTTGAAGAATGTTAAAGAGAGTTTGCACTTTCCATGCAATTGGCTAATGGAGGTGAGTACTTTAAATTGGAAAAATTCATGGCATGTTTGCATCCCAATGTTCAAGAAAAGTGGGATTTCAAGATTCCGGAGAACTACAATAGAGCGGTTTCTATCCCACCGGCAAAGAGTAGGAAAATCAAGAAGAAAATCAAGCAAGGTGCACTAGGGTATGAGGCGATGGTCCCTAACCCAGATACAAGTCCTAGAAAAGAAGTTCAAGCAAAAAAGCAAGCAAACCGGGGAATGGCTGCAATTCCTCAACAATGGCTACATATTGTTCAATATTTAATTGAGCAAATGCAAGAGTTTCATCTGTAATCGACAGAAAATAGCCAAGGGCTAGAAGAGGTAGGGCTAGGCAATTGCCTAGCAAGTGTTATCATTGCAGAGAAGAGGGCCACTATGCCCCAGACTGCCCTGATCCACCAAGGAAAAGAGGCGGCATGTACCCCTATTTGGTCAAAGCAAAGGACAAGTGCAAGTCAATGGTCAATTGGCCCTACCAGGTAATGGTGAAGTGCAAAGAGTTAACATTGTTGTGGTTGACAGGTAGGAAGTCGATGTTATGGTCAACAAAAGAGCAAGAGTCGAAAGGGAGACCAAGATGGAACGAGGAGATCGGGGATAGGAAAGGCAAAGAAAAAGTGAACGAGGGTAAGGAGAACCCAAAATCAAGCAAGACATTCATGGTTTCAATGGAGGATGCACAAATAGCCTTTGATAGGGTGAAGGAAATATTATGTCAATTGCCAATAGTATGTCATCCTAACAATGATGATGTTGTTTATGTGGCCATGATGGTGGGCATGATTGCCATTGGTACAGTGTTGATGCAAAAATTGGGTAAGTGCTATAAGCCATACTACTTTGATAGCATGGTGATTATCCCAAGGGAAAGATCATATGTAGAGGTTGAGCAGTGGGTGATGACATTGATTTTTGTCTACCACAAGTTTAAAGTGTATCTGATTCTTTAAAATTTTATATGCTCACCTCTAACGATTTATTGTTTGAAGTGGTGCTTTGTCTCAAGCCAAGAAGGACAATAAGTAAATGGGTGTTCAAGTTGCAGGAGTTTGAATTCTTGTTCAAGATTGATCACACGAGCATGTCATATTTGGCAGACATTTTGGTCAACAAGGAAGTGGACTTGCCATTCTATTCAAGAGTGGTGAAAGAGGGTGTTGCAGGAGCCATACTTAAAGGAAGCTTTCACCATGTGATTTGATGGTGCATATAGAAGGGTAGTGTAGAAGGCAGGAGGAGATGTGATCATCTAGGATCCCCAAGGTATGATAATTTTCTCAAAATCATATGATTTGGAGGGTGTTCACACAAATAATGAAGCAGAGTACTTGACACTTCACTTGGGTCTCAAGCAATGTGTAGAGTTTGACATCTACTGGCTTGTGGTTAAAGGTGATGCTCTCCTAGTTATTTAGCAACTTTTGGGTCAATGGCCCATGTTCATCTGTCAATCTACTACAAATTAACATTTCCAAAGAGAGAAAAATCAAGAAGTAGATTGGTTGGCTTGTAGTCAAGTGCAGACTCAAGTATCAAGTTTGTATGTAGCAGCGGCTACTTACATAGGTATGGAAACTCTAAAGGAGATTGATGATTTTTTTAGCATAGGTCAATGCTCAAAAGGGTTGTCAAAGTTGTAAAAGAGGAGGATTGTTCAAAAGGCACAAAATTTCACTCTAGTGGAAGAAGATTTGATGATGTACGGAAGGGATGGAATGCTGCCAAGAGTTCTTTACAAAGAGGAGATTGGCATGGTATTGGATCAGTGTCATGAGGAGAGTGGTCATCAAGGAAAAGATAAGGTATTGTTTCGCATTTTAAGAGGCGGTTTTTGGTGGCCTTCTATCGTACAAGATGTGCACTATTGGTGCAAGATATTCCATCAATGCCAAACAATGGATGATAGATGACTCGTAGCCGAGCCACAAGGGACTATCATAGCTCATGATGCATTTGAGAAGTGGGGTTTGGATGCCATCGGTCCATTGTCCAAGTCAGCCAGTGATAAGAAAGACATTGTAGTGGCCATTGATTATCTTACCAAGTGGGTTGAAGCAAAAGGGTTGAAGGAGGTAAATGCTCATGCGCTTGCTCAATTTGTATTTTATTGCATATGTTTCCATTTTGGAGTGACTTGAGTGCTCATTTCTAATCAAGGTCTAGGGTTTAGAAGTAAGCTTGTGCAGGCACTAGTGCAGAAGCTGGGTATTCAACACAAGTTTTCATCTCCATATCATCCATAGTGTAATGTTCTAGTTCAAAGTGCAAATGGGCAGATAGCCAAGATGCTCACCAAATACATATACAAGCATGTTGAATGTGCAATTAGGTGCACTAAAAGGTATGTGGCGGATTGATAAAGTCTCACCAAGATGTTTTGTAGGATAAGATTACCAATCTTGAGGCTTTGAAGATGGATCGTGAAGTGGCAATAGATTTCTATGTAAAGTAGTGGGAGAAAAGAGTGGTGAATTTCAACCAACATTTGCCAAAGAAACAGATAGATAAGGGTGATTTGGTAATGAAGTACAAAAGATATTTGGACTTTACCTTCTAGAAGAAGTTCAAGAAAAAGTAGACAAGGCCTTACAAGGTCCATCAGTGTAAGGTCTCTACTTTCGAATTTCACACAAGTTCTATTACGCATTTGAATTTTTTTTAACCATCACTCATTATTTAAGATATTCGAGTTCAAATTATGAATCGTAGGCTGAGAAAACCTAGAATTTAAAAATTTGCGCTACAAAATTCTGACATGTTTAGCTATATGAATCACTAATTAACTTATTGCAAGACTTATTTACTGATTGTAGAATTTTCTTTTACTGCTGTAAAGTTAATATAAGACTATTAAGTTTAACTTAAAAATGTAAAGTAAATTATCATTAAGGAAATAAATAAAATAATTATAAAGACAAAAGAATACACAGGGATGACAAATGAAGGCACATGGACTCACCTGGACTCATATAGGAGGGGACAAAGTGGGACACACTATCACATGAAAAGGAGAGGCTACTCTTAACTAATCTTAATGAGGGGGGGCTGTGTGGTCTTATCTTTTGATGATAATGACAAAGTGGTCAAACTGATGGGTACCACAAGGGTACCAAAAACGCGGGTATGATTTTTAGGGGAAAAAAAAGTTGGACGTTTTCTTTTCTGCTATAAATAGAGCATCCATGCTGACACTTTAGACATAGAGATTGCCTCTATAGCGCTCACGAAGTGCTGCCACTTCTCTTAGAGAGAATGCGTCCACAAACCACTAAGAGAGCAAAAACTCTAGTAGACTAATAAGGTGCGTATTAATTAAGTATTCAATTAACTTTAGGAATGATGTGTGTGTGCTATCTCTTACTCTAATCTCTCTAATAGATTAGTAAGATTCAATTAGTTTTAAGAAGGATATGTGTGTGTGTGTGTTATCTCCTACTCTAATCTCTCTAATAGATAGTAAGATTCAATTAGTTTTAAGAAGGATATGTGTGTATGTGTTCTATCTCTTACTCTAATTTCTCTAATAGATTAGTAAGATTCAATTAGCTATGTGTGTGTGTGTGCTATCTCTTACTCTAATCTCTCTAATAGATTAGTAAGATTCAATTAGTTTTAAGAAGGATATGTGTGTATGTGTGCTATCTCTTACTCTAATTTCTCTAATAGATTAGTAAGATTCAATTAGTTTTAAGAAGGATATGTGTGTGTGTGTGTGTGTGTGTGTGTGTGTGTGTGTGTGTGTGTGTGTGTGTGTGCTATCTCTTACTCTAATCTCTCTAATAGATTGGTGAGATTCAATTAGCTTTAGAAAAGGATGTGTGTGTGTTCTCTTTTACTCTAATCTTTCTAATGGATTAGTAAGATTCAATTAACTTTAGAAAAGATGTGTGTGTATGTTTTCTCTTACTCTAATCTCTCTAAGTATACCTACTCCCTCTAGTTAGTATATCTTCACCATTAACTTATGCATAGTTAATTGAAAGTTAATATATAAGAGAAATCATCATATTCTTATTATACATGATGAAATTCTCATTCACCAATTTTATTGTCAATTAGATTAAGTAGAATTTTGAATAATACTAAAAATTGATTTAGTTGAAGTATAGAAATTGAAGTTAGAATTGGATTAGAAATGTGAAGTATAAAAGTAATGCATTCCTAAACTTTCACTCACAGTTTAGACACTTAATTTTTTATTAATTATGATTAGCAAATATTTGATGTATAGAAATTAGATGTAGAACAACAACACTAAGTTTGAATCCAAGTTGGCGAGGGTTCAAATTACAGACTCTCTTTGGAAACAAGGAGATTACTAGGGAAATTGACCAATTTAAAGTTTTAAGTGTACAATATAAGTGTAGTACAAAAAAATGGCTCCAAAGCGTGCTCGAACCCAAGGCGCTAATGATCATGAAGCTGGTACAAGTAACGGTGGAACTCCTGCCGAACATGTTATGTCTCCACCAATCGGATCAATCGGAGCTATGGTACAGGTTAGTATTGCAGTTTTAAGTTATGCATCATTGCATATGCGAGACCATTAAAAAATATTATTTACCTTATGAAAAGAAAACATGGACTGAAACCACAGGGCTTAACCCCAAGAAATTTGGCATATGTTTGACAATTAGGAAAGAATGGCTGGTTAAACTGGTTGCTATAGGAAAGAATGTTTGTCCAAAATCTTCGGTCTGGTTTCTCTCAAGTCTCTCTACTTATTAGCGCTGGTATTATGTGGCAGTTGCCGAGGCGTGAGATGACGCCCAAGATGGCACCGCTGATGCTGTGGTGGGAGTACACCCAGATTAGCCCAGCTGTGCAGTTTTGTTTTGCCGTGGCGTGAGGATGACGCCCAGATTGGCACCGTTGTTGCTGTGGTGGGAGTACGTCCAGATTAACACAACGAGTACTTGTCGAGCGGTATGGGATGCTCATGAGGACAAGGGTTTTTTTGAATAATGTATATACCGATCGGACATAATAGCGCCAGTAGAGATTCTTGAGTGAACCTAATCCAAGGGTTGTTGGTTTAAAATTGGACGACTTCTTGTTTGACTATTGTTTGTAATACTGTTTGAAGGGCTGTTTTAACGAACCAGTATCATAAATAAAGTAAAGGAACATGTATGTTTAAACAGTGTGGTAGTAATTAGATAACAAAAGAAGGGTGAGTGTGGTGTGGAAAGTGGGAGAATGATACCCCGACGGTATCATTCTATGGACGGGTGGACCCGATGAGTTGGGTAACTTTCCAACGCTAGAAATTGTTTTTTTTTAAGTCATAAATCTTAAAAGAGACAAACCTTGGCGGCTGTGCTTCTAAAAGATGGGGAAAAAAGCGCACAGGTTGGTCACTCTAAGATTTATACTTTAAGGTATAATTGATTATAGATAGTTTTTAGATAGGGTTATGGTGGTCACGCTCCACCATAGCGAGATAGGACCAATCCTTCACTAATGGTTCATACCCGTGGCTACGTAGTAGCTAAGGCAATGTCCGTTGGTTTTTCTTTTTCAGGATTGGAGACCTATCAAAGGTACTCCGCTCCTCTCAAAAAGGGGTAGGGACCTCACACTGATATCAGAGCTTAGGTTAAAGCTTGGGGAGATTTTTAGATTGATGTTTGGATATTGAAGGATGCGAATGTTTGAAATAATAGAAGAACCTAGAAAAAAAAATTTGAGTTTTTATATGGTATTGAAGATTGAACTTTCCTGGTACAGGAAAATGTTCATTCAGCCTACCAGAAATTCCAGGTGTTCACCATCATGTTTGAAAATGCATGCCAATCACCAAATTATCAGTTTTGAAAAAGGGTGATGATGATTTTGGATAGGGTGTTTGCACCACCTATCCCAAGGGTGCATAGAGGATGGGGCATCAACTGGAGTCCATCTAGAGGAATCTATACCATCGATGCTGACAAGATATGGTGCATGGATACCAACCTCAAGAAACTTCGATGGGCAGAGGAGTTAAAAGTCATAGAGGTTTATCTTTTCATTTGTACTAAGAATCCGGATGCTACCATTACCTTGGGAGGAGAAAAGATATCTCAGACTCAATGGGTCTATAACCAAGTTACAAAAGTTATCCATGGTGGTAGGATTCGACCCATATGTGTATCTCGTAGCTTTCAAGGGTCAAAAGAAACTTATTATTTTGATCCTTTAGCCTATCCTTTTGTAGTCATTAAACTCAAAATATAGAGACATTACAATCCTTGTACCTAAAGACTACCAACCTTGGTAGCAAATAATGTGTATATAAATAAAGTTTGGATTAATATTATCTTTTGTTTGTATTATTGTCTGATCAAGTCTTGCCTTAAAGTGTATTAAAGTTCGAGTATCCAATAAAGTTTCACTTAATCTATATTGCACAGAGTGCGGTGTACACATCTCTTCAAGAGAAAAAGCTACTTCTCAAGCAAGCTAAACTTCCCTCTTTCAAAGGGGAAGGAGCCCTAGTTGAGCGCGATGCAGAAGTGTGGCTCGAAGAGATGGAGGATTATTTTGATGCTGCTGGTACTACTCCCGATAACCAAGCAATGTTGGCTATGTTTCGTCTCACGGGGGATGCCAAGCTTTGGTGGAAACAACACTGCAAAGATAACCAAGTAGCTCAAAACACTCAAACTTGGGAAGATATTAAGTATGCTGTCAAAGGACGTTATCTTCCACCTGCACACGAATCCCTTAAGATGAATGAATTCTTCAACTTACGTCAGTTTCATCTTACAGTGGAAGAATACTACTCCAAATTTGTAACTCTTAGGCGCTATGCTCCTCCAATGACCGCAGATCAACAAGTAGCCCGTTTCTGCCAAGGGTTAAATGCTCCTTTAAATACTCGTTTAGAAGCCATGAGGCCTGTAAATTTGCAAGATGCTCTTTTAAGAGCTAAACCCTTAGCTAAAGAGATGTCAAACCCTCAAAGGGTGCGAAATGGAAATATAGGAATTATGGAAGGAGAGGACGGCCTATGATGTGGAACCAAAGGCATGTTCACCCAGTTCACCAAACTCATCCAATAGTTGCAGCTTCAGCAAATGGAGCTCAAAATGCAGATCTTAGATGCTATGAATGCAACGAGCTAGCACATTTCAGGAATGTATGTCCTAGGCGAGTCTCCGCAACAAATACACCTAATCGAGCTAGAGGACGAGGCCAAATAATAAATCATGGAGGAAGAAATGGAGGACGAGGTCGAGGGCGCGGAATGGCTGCCAGAGTCAATGCTATCATAGGAGAACCAACATTGGGAGAAGAACAAGAGGAAAGAGCAACTCTACATGCTACAATTGATAACCCAAGAGCAAGACAACAATATGATGTCATTCAAACACCTGCAAATCACCAAGGTGAAAAATTTGAGCTTCTTATTGATTGTGGTAGTACTCACTCTTTCTTGTCACCTAAATGTTTAAGGAGGTTAGGACTTAATCAACACCCTGCAAGAAAGATGAGAGTTGAATTAGCCAATAAAAAGGAGGTGTTATCTCAGTACACTGTGGGAAAAATAGATTTCAAGTTGGGAGAATACTCTACTTATGCTACTTTTCGAACCTTACCCATAGGAATCTATGACGGAATTCTTGGAATGCAGGATTGGTTAGCCAGTCATAATGCCAATATCCATTGTGCCCAAGAAAGTGTTACTTTTGTGGACAACCAAGGTCAAGAAGTCACTATTCAAGGCCAGAATGGACGACCAAAAGCTTACTTGGTCAAAGCTAATCGTCTTTTGAAAGGGTTACGCAAGGGTCAACAAATTTTTGTAGTCAAGCTAAACAAAGTAGAAAAATCTTCTTCCAACCCTGAACCAATGTGGCTAGAAGAATTTTCGGATGTTTTCCCCGCTGAACTTTTTGAACTACCACCACCTAGGGAGGTAGACCATGAAATCAAAATTTTTCCAAGTAGTGAACCAGTCTCAAGAGCGCCGTACAAGATGTCACTTCCAGAGGCTATAGAACTCAAGGAGCAGCTCAAGCAGTTGATTGAGCAAGGGTTTATCCGACATAGTACATCTCCATGGGGTGCACCTGTTCTCTTTCAAAAGAAAAAGGATGGCTCTCTTCGACTTTGCATAGATTATAGGGGCTTAAATCATGTTACCATCAAGAATAAATATCCAATTCCTCGTATTGATGAGATGCTGGACAGATTACATGGAGCCAAAATATTCACGAAGATTGATCTTTGATCTGGCTATCATCAAATTCGAATCAAAGAGGCTGATATCTCACAAACAGGTTTCAACACTCGTTATGGTCATTACGAATTTACAGTGATGGCTTTTGGACTTATGAATGCTCCTGCAACTTTCAATCGTCTGATGCATGATATCTTTAGAGAATTCTTGGACGGTTTTGTCCTAGTATTCTTTGACGATATCTTAATTTATTCCAAATCACAAGGAAGAGCATGAAGGACATGTTAGGAAAGTGTTAGAGCTTTTACGCCGAAATAAGTTGTATGCAAAGAAAAGCAAATGTACCTTCTTTACCCATAAGGTTTGTTACTTAGGGTTTATCATTTCACCTGAAGGAGTCTTTGTTGACCCTGACAAAGTCAAAGATATTGTGGAATGGCCTCAACCCACTTCACAAACCGAAGTCAGAGGGTTCTTAGGTATCACAGGATGGTACAGGATCTTTGTAAAGGACTATGCTCTTAAAGCTGCACCACTAACCGACTTGCTAAAGAAAGGAGCTACGATACTTTGGGAAGAAAAACATGAATCTTGCTTCAAACACCTTAAGGAGTATCTTGCTTCAGAACCTCTCTTAAAACTTCCAGACTTCACCCAAGAATTCGAGGTGATCACAGATGCTATTAACCTTGCATTAGGAGGAGTCCTTACTCAAGAAGGAAGGCCTGTAGCTTATACTTCTCGGAAGCTTAGGATTCATGAAGTGAATTATGCTACACATGATTTAGAATTGCTAGTAGTTATTCATGCTCTCAAGCTATGGAGACATTATCTATTGGGACGCAAATTCCAATTGTAACAGATCACAAGAGCCTTAAGTGGATTTTTACCCAACCTAACCTTAACATGAGACAGAGGAGATGGATAGAGCTCATGAACGAATATGATTTCGATATTAAATTTAGACCAGATAAGGATAATGTTGTGGCAGATACCCTAAGCCGTAAAGCTTTTCTGGGGGCAATTTCCATGGCTAACAACCCTATTTTAGACAAGGTCTTGGATGTTGCTGTCAGAGATGCAGATTACCAAATGCTTGCTAGTATCCTACGTGAAGAGAGGGTATCATCAAATCAGTCTAAACCTCTACATTACTCCTTAGAAGATGGGAAAATTTACTATAGGAATCGACTATGCATACCTAAGGATTCTACCCTAAGGAATGCTATCCTATATGAAGCACATGATGGCCCAACTTCAGGACGTCCAAGTTATGCCAAAACCATCAATGCAATTCGCAGAAGTTACTATTGGCAAGGTATGAAGGGTGATGTCCTTCGTTATGTCAAGCAGTGTTTGTCTTGTCAAAGGATTAAGGCAGAAAGACTAAAGATGCCAGGTAAATTACATCCTTTAGATATTCCCCAAATGAAATGGGAATGCATTAGCATGGACTTTATCACGGGGTTTCCTTCAGTTCAAGTTGGCTATGATTCAATCATGGTCATAGTCGACTTGCTTACTAAAAGTGGCTCACTTAATCCCAGTCAAGACAACCTTTACAGCTTCAGATATTGCTCGTCTGTTTATGAAGGAGGTTTTTAGAATTGGGAAAAAAAAGTTGGACGTTTTCTTTTCTGCTATAAATAGAGCATCCATGCTGACACTTTAGACATAGAGATTGCCTCTATAGCGCTCACGAAGTGCTGCCACTTCTCTTAGAGAGAATGCGTCCACAAACCACTAAGAGAGCAAAAACTCTAGTGGATTAATAAGGTGCGTATTAATTAAGCATTCAATTAACTTTAGGAATGATGTGTGTGTGCTATCTCTTACTCTAATCTCTCTAATAGATTAGTAAGATTCAATTAGTTTTAAGAAGGATGTGTGTGTGTGTGTGTTATCTCCTACTCTAATCTCTCTAATAGATAGTAAAATTCAATTAGTTTTAAGAAGGATATGTGTGCATTGTGCTATCTCTTATTCTAATTTCTCTAATAGATTAGTAAGATTCAATTAGCTATGTGTGTGTGTGCTATCTCTTACTCTAATCTCTCTAATAGATTAGTAAGATTCAATTAGTTTTAAGAAGGATATGTGTGTATGTGTGCTATCTCTTACTCTAATTTTTCTAATAGATTAGTAAGATTCAATTAGTTTTAAGAAGTATATGTGTGTGTGTGCTATCTCTTACTCTAATCTCTCCAATAGATTGGTGAGATTCAATTAGCTTTAGAAAAGGATGTGTGTGTATTCTCTTTTACTCTAATCTTTCTAATGGATTAGTAAGATTCAATTAACTTTAGAAAAGATGTGTGTGTATGTTTTCTCTTACTCTAATCTCTCTAAGTATACCTACTCTCTCTAGTTAGTATATCTTCACCATTAACTTATGCATAGTTAATTGAAAGTTAATACATAAGAGAAATCATCATATTCTTATTATACATGATGAAATTCTCATTCACCAATTTTATTGTCAATTAGATTAAGTAGAATTTTGAATAATACTAAAAATTGATTTAGTTGAAGTATAGAAATTGTAGTTAGAATTGGATTAGAAATGTGAAGTATAAAAGTAATGCATTCATAAACTTTCACTCACAGTTTACACACTTAATTTTTTATTAATTACGATTAGCAAATATTTGATGTATAGAAATTAGATGTAGAACAACAACACTAAGTGTGAATCCGAGTTGGCGATGGTTCAAATTACACACTCTCTTTGGAAACAAGGAGATTACTAGGAAAATTGACCAATTTAAAGTTCTAAGTGTATAATATAAGTGTAGTACAAAAAAATGGCTCCAAAGCGTGCTCGAACCCAAGGCGCTAATGATCATGAAGCTGGTACAACTAACGGTGGAACTCTTGCCGAACATGTTATGTCTCCACCAATCGGATCAATCGGAGCTATGTTACAGGTTAGTATTGCAGTTTTAAGTTATGCATCATTGCATATGCGAGACCATAAAAATATATTATTTACCTTATGAAAAGAAAACACGGACCGAAACCACGGGGCTTAACCCCAAGAAATTCGGCATATGTTTGACAATTAGGAAAGAATGTCTAGTTAAATTGGTTGCTATAGGAAAGAATGTTTGTCCAAAACCTTAGGTATGGTTCCTCTCAAGTCTCTCTACTTATTAGTGCTGGTATTATGTGGCAGTTTTCGAGGCGTGAGATGACGCCCAGGATGGCACCTCTGATGCTGTGGTGGGAGTACACCCAGATTATCCCAGCTGGATACTGTAGTTATGTTTTTCCGTGGCGTGAGGATGACGCCCAGATTGGCACCGTTGTTGCTATGGGGGGAGTACGTGCAGATTAGCACAACGAGTACTTGTCGAGCGGTATGGGACGCTCATGAGGACAAGGGTTTTTTTGAATAATGTATATACCGATCCGACATAATAGCGCCAGTAGATATTCTTGAGTGAACCTAATCCAAGGGTTGTTGGTTTAAAATTGGACGACTTCTTGTTTGACTATTGTTTGTAATACTGTTTAAAGGGCTGTTTTAACGAACCAGTATCATAAATAAAGTAAAGGAACATGTATGTTTAAACAGTGTGGTAGTAATTAGATAACAAAAGAAGGGTGAGTGTGGTGTGGAAAGTAGGAGAATGATACCCCGACGGTATCATTCTATGGATGGGTGGACCCGATGAGTTGGGTAACTTTCCAACGCTAGAAATTGTTTTTTTTAAAGTCATAAATCTTAAAAGAGACAAACCTTGGCGGCTGTGCTTCTAAAACATGGGGAAAAAGCGCACAGGTTGGTCACTCTAAGATTTATACTTTTAGGTATAATTGATTATAGATAGTTTTTAGATAGGGTTATGGTGGTCACGCTCCGCCATAGCGAGATAGGACCAATCCTTCACTAACGGTTCATGCCCGTGGCTACGTAGTAGCTAAGGCAATGTCCGTTGGTTTTTCTTTTTCAGGATTGGAGACCTATCAAAGGTACTCTGCTCCTCTCAAAAAGGGACAGGGACCTCACAATCAGGTATTTCCCAATGGTACTTATTTGCTGATGAGGATGAAAGAGCATCTTCTCAAGAATAGAGTGAATGGTGTGCGTCTCAAGCCCTATTTTGAAAAGTAGTTGGTGCTAGTAGTGCATCAAGTTTTGGTAGAAAAGGTTGGGCAACTAACCTAAACAAGGTTTATACTTTCCACAAATAAAACTTTGTCTATACAGTAGGGTTTTGGGTTTGCTCACAATGTTTAAAAGTTTTGCAATTTCCGATTTCAATCCTCATGTTTTTGGTTGAACATAAATGTTCAAAAAGAGGGTTGGGTAATGATGGTGTAAGCAAATCTATTCAGTGATATAAAGAGTGCAAAACAGGGTAGTACAAACTCTCAAGGGCATGCTAGAGTGATTAGGTAGCTGTGAAGATAAAGAGCTGGCAAGGAGCAACGGTTATGTATGTTATATGTGGTTTTTAGTGCTACAATGCTATGTTATGGTGCTTGTTAGAGGGGCATGATTGAAGTGTTGAAAGTGCAAAATGATAATTCCATAGGTGTCCCTCAGTACGGTCTACAAATTGGTTTAGATGCCTCCTCAAACAGAGGTACATAATGAAATATATGTCAGTTTAAAGATGAAGTGGTTTGCAGATTCTCGAGAGATAGGATAGGTGGGGACAAATGGTCAAAGCTGGTTTTAGCTGATAGATGTGAAGTGCTCATCATATGGTGCATGTTGGTCTTTTTGGATCAACGGTTGGCATCCTGGTTGCCAAGCTGTTGCTAGTTGAAGTTTTCGAGGGCCAGTTTTAAGTCAATTTTTTCATCTTCATTGGAGCCTTGCTAGGATTTGTATGCAAAGTAAGTGATATGTGAAAATTGTTGGATTTGATAGCATATCAATCAGATCCCGGATTGGCAAGATATCAAAGTTTGAAGATGGCAGCAGTTGCCTATGGGATGGTACCATGTGATTTTTCCCCGTTTGTGCGATATAGGGCCCAACAAAGTCAACATGCGGCGGGATTTGTGGAGATCAAGCTAGAAAAGGGTGTTATCAGTTGGATTTTGCGGCTTGGTGATCATAGCTTTGAGCCCCAAATGGCAAGCATTGAAAGTCATGGGGGGAAAAGAATTTTATGAGTTTTTTGGTGAAGTTTTTGGATAGTTTTGAGGGACACTCAAGGTGGACTTGCCACGTGGCATCAGGCCTTGAGCCCACATGCACTGCATTAAAGCAAAGCCTTGGGGTATAAATCCCAAAACCGGTGCCTCATATCAGCATCAAATGAGTGTTGAGCTCTTGTGAGCTCGCCATCTATGGCCTTGTGTGGTGATTCATGTTGCGAGTGTTGCTCCCTATCATAGACGATGATGTCGTGCGCATTGACGTTGTCCACCGTAGGTCACACTGCAGTGTTGATGTGGTGAATAATGTTAGTGGTGTTCCCACACGGCCACAATGGACGCAAGTCTTTTGTTGAAGAGCTCCCACGGCTGTGTTGTCACGGCATTGTGACATCCCCCCCCCCCCCTCTAAGGGATAGCTCACACAAGCATTGAGCTCCAAGGCAGCCATAAATAAGGAAAAAAGAATGGCTCACACACTGTCGAGGTCAAAATAGGGCGTTCCCTTGATTAAAAAAGAAAAGAGAGCTCAAAATTAGCAACGAGACTATAAGAGGCATTTTTTTGCTTTTATTGCACCGACAACCCTTGTAGAGAGCAAGGAAGGAAGGAAGAAGAAGAAGAAGCACCTATTGTACTCAAGCTTGGAGAAGAGAACAAAGCTCACCCTTTTGGTCTATCTTGTTGTTGGTTCCCCCACCTCCCCTTCTCTACTTTGTCGTGTTTTGCTCCTTGTCGTGCGGTGTGTGTGTGTGTGTCTGTGTGTGGGTGTTTCCCCCCGAACTGTGGTTTGTGTGGTGCAAAGAGAGAGCAAGAAAGATGATTTTTGTGTGTGTGGTGTGTGTAATCAAAGCGGATTGCATACAGGGGTTGGGGATTCTCCAAGACATTTATGTGTGTAATGTCTAACTGTGCCAATCGTTGGTGGTTGAATTTGTGAAGGTTTGAAGGTGAAATTGAGAGGAGTGCGGTATTGTGAGTGCTCTGGGCTATAGAGAGGCATATGCGTGTGTTTTTTAGTATGTTCTCATTCCCCTTGTCCAACGTAGGTAGCAATGTTGTTGTTTATGAGTTGAAGAGTTGGTATGCTAATGTAAAGGATGATTTGGGGCTGATATAAAGGACAGTGTAGCTACAAAAAATGTAGGTGTGCAATCAGAAAGATCTTGAGTGGACCACAAGGGTCACCAAGTTTAAGTAAGTCTAAAACTGATGGAGTGGCAAGTTATGTGAAAGCATAAGTTTTGCAAAAAAAATCAAATGTATAAAAGAAAGGTAATGAGAAAGTTGATGATGCCCCAAGGGGCCAAATTTGAGTAAAAATCATAATGACAATGATTCAAGTGGCTTATAGCAAAGTTGTGATGAGGAGTTTCGTATACCCTGCTACCAAGTATATGATAGTGAGGGTGTGAAATACTCATGACCGTTGTGGCACTTTTTCTCGTCATTGGGAGGTTTTCCCCCCCGTGCTTTGTATATAAGCCCATCACTCTAGGGCTATCTTATACTGTATTTGCACACCAAATAATAAATTCTCCATTGCATTCCTTGAGCTTCTTCTCTATCTCCAAGCTGTGTGTACATTCCTGCAACCCTAACTCCAACAATTGGTATCAAAGCAGGTTGAGTCCTCCCGTGCATCGTCACCAACACCCTAGTCACTTTCTCTAATTTTGGTGAGCTTTGATGAGCCTCAATAGGTCAATTAATACTTTAAGAAAGCTTGTAGAGATATGTGTGCTTAGAATTTTGATTCGAGATTTTTCTACCTCCGTTTCCACTACTATAGATATTGTGCCATCAATTTTTTCCTTTTGTGCAAACATTTTTCCACTACCATTTTTTGTATAGCAGGCCTTCAGCATCCTATTATGGTTTTGTGTTATGTAGCATATACAGTTTCCCTTTTCTACTCAACTTGGACATTTTCTACATCAAGTTTAGTCTTTCATTGTTACTGAGAGCAATGATGTTTTCAAGATATTGTCTATTGATGACAAATTGGATGGAGACAGCTATTATGGTCTTACATGATGTAACAATTTGTGGAGGATGTTGGTACTGTTGTTTTACCTCTGGTTAAACATACTCATTGGGATACTAGAGATGCACAAGCACATACCTTAATTGGAATGTCTTTCAAGCACACCATTACTCCTCACATTAATTTAGCCAAAAAAGAAAAACATGTTTGGGACATTCTAGTTGGATTGTATATAGGTTGCAGTGAGTCAAAATAGCATATCTACACAAACAACTAGAATCAAAGATCATGCATGAGAAAGATGAAATGGAAATTTTTCTTATTGAAATCAAAGATATCAATGAGCAACTTATTGTTGAAAGATCATGCATGAGAAAGATGAAATGGAAATTTTTGTTGTTGAAATCAAAGATATCAATGAGCAACCTATTGTTGCAGTTGAATTCATTATTGACCACGCATGTGCACACTATCTTGGATACATTACCAACTACATATCAGAATTTTGCTTCTATTTTGAGGATTGTTGTGCACGGTACTGATAGTGTTGTTAAGTTTGATTGGTTTTTCACTTTGATGTTTACAAAAGGCTATGTCAAGAAAAAGCAGGACTAACTAATGTGTTGTTGATCAGGACTTTGTTGATGCACAAAGAAGAGCTACTACTTCCAATGTTCCTTCTTAGTAGGTGCAATGCATCTAGTAAATTAGTTGAGAGAGAAAAAAGAAAAAGTTATATTGCAACTACAGAGTTGTTGATGATCTAATAAATCAATGTCCTAAGCTAAGGGCTAAAGAGGCACATAAGAAAGAAAATAAATCTTCTTCAAATGTAGCCATTGCAAAATCTACAAATTCTATTATTGATGCAAAATGGTCTTTTAGTGCACAATATAAATATGACCCTCTGTGCATGATGGGTACATGATTGAGGCTTCAAATTCACATGTGTAATATATTGATGATGGTGCTACAAAGCACATAAAATCTCTTCATGGCTTGTTCACTTCTCTTGATGCTATCCCAATGGGAATACTATCACTTGTGCCAACAATATCTCTAGTTAAGCTCAAGGAGTTGGAAAGGTTGTACTCGCTATGGTAAATGGTAGTTCTTGTGCATTAGGATTTTATGCTTTGGATGTCTCAAGTATACAAGGATGAACCTCGTATGTTTGATGAAGCACAATATTTAGAGAATTGGATTGTTGTTATACAAAATGAATATGATACACTTGTGAAGCACATTACTAGGTCTTTATGTGACTTACCTTCTGGCAAGAAGGCCATTGACACAAAGTGAAGCACATTACTAGGTCTTTATGTGACTTACCTTCTGGCAAGAAGGCCATTGACACAAAGTGGGTATGTAAACATAATCTGGATGTTAATATTGATCGGTAGAAGGCAAGGCTTGTTGCCAAAGGTTATGTTCAACAAAAGGACATTGATTATGAAGAAATTTTTACTCATACTTGTTGTATGACTAGTACTCGTTTCATTTTTGCATTGACAAATTATTTTGGATGGGATGTACATCGATTGGATATTAATTAATGCCACTTTCTTGAATGATGACTTGTATGAGAAAATGTATGTAATGCAACCTCGTGGATTTGTCAAGAAAGGACAAGAAAAGAAAGTGTAAAAAATGTAATATAGTTTAAGGAAATGTTTTTGTACTTGGTATGAGAAAATGGATAATCATCTAATTGCATATGCCTTTTGAAATAGTCCAACTGAGAGCACTTTGTATGTAAAACAAGTGGATGATGTATATCTTATTTTTGTTGTGTATGTGAATGATTTATTGCTCACTAGTCCAAATGAGACACCTATTGTTGAATTTAAGGCTGACTTGAATGTCACATTTGGGGCTTTTGCGTCATTCTTTACGCATTACGTTTAAGTAGTATGATGAAGGTATTGCATTATGTCAAAAAAGTATGTGCAAAATTTTCTACGCAGATTTGAACTTGATGATTGCAAACCAATTGTCACTCCTATGGAGACATGTGTGAAGTTAAGTTTAGATGATACTGGAGATCCTACAGATGTTACACTCTAGCAAAAATCTATTGGGTGTCTCATTTATGTATGAATTACAAGGCTAGATATTAGTTTGCAATTTCACAAGTGAGTAGATTTATCATAGCCTAGGGTCTAAGCATTGGCAAGTAGTTAAGAGGATCTTTTTCCACTTGAGTGACACTATACATCTTTGGTTGTTTTATTCCAAGGGGGATCATTTCCACCATATTACATGCTTTTTCTTTACTCAAATTGAGTTGATTGCTATGAAACATGAGTGTTTTTGTTTCATGCTCGCAGTGATGGGATCCGGGGATCCGTGCAAGACAAGGAAGGAGAGAAGGGGAAGGGGATGGAGAGGCAAACTTGTTTTGGTGGAGCTATGAGAGGGAAAATCCCTCTCACTCCTTATTCCTCATTATAACCAACATTGGCTTTAGGCAGCCACTTGATCTAAACCCTTACAATCTCCTACTTGAAGGCCAACATGTCCCAAGTGGCTAAAGAATGTAGAAACTATTATGTACAATTGTACGAAACGTGAAGGATGACCATAGCTTCACCCTACGCCCATCATCTCTATGCAATGTGCAAACCTCTCTAAGGCTAAGCTATTGGTTAGAGCATCCACTGGATTTTCATCCGTGTGAACTTTGACTAACTCAATGTGTTTGCTACCCAAAATATCACGTACCACATGATAGCTGACCTCTATGTGTTTTGACAGAGTGAAACACGGGGTTCTTTGCTAACACAATTGCACACTGACTGTCACAATGTAGCACTGGATTCTGGTGTATTCCAAAGTCTCCCACTAGACGAAATAACCACACAGCTTCCTTATTGGAACTAGAAACTGCAACATACTCTGCCTCAATGGTGGAAGACGAAGTGCAATTCTGGATACATGATCTCCAAGAAACAACCACTCCAATAAACAAGAAAACGTACCCAACATGGACCGCTTAGTGTCCACACAACCCGCATAATCTGAATCAGTGTATCCAACTATGGATGCATCATTGTTCCCAAAGCATAAGCACTTGCTAGTTGAGCCCTTGATGTATCTAAAGATGTGCTTCACTACTTTCCAATGCTTTTTGTCTGGATTTGCCATAAGTAGGCTGACCACTCCCACTGCATATGCAATGTTTGGATGTGTGCTGACCATGGCGAACATGAGACTGCCAACTACCAAAGAATACGAAACCTTTTTCATCTCTGCCTTTTCAGCATCCGATTTGGGACAATCATGCTTGCTAAGTTTTCTGTATGTTGCCAGTGGGGTACTCAATGCTTCTCCCCTTGCATATCAAAATGTTGCAAGACCTTGTGAATATACTATTCCTACAAAAGTTCAAGTATACCACGTTTGTGATCTCTCTTGATACGCATACCAAGAAAGTGATGTGCATCGCCCAAATCTTTCATAGCAAACTGCTTGCTTAAGGAATTCTTGAAAAGTGAAATCTGATATTTTGACTTTCCGGCTATGAGCATATCATCCACGTACAAAATTAGAATGATGAGAGAACCATCGTTTAACCTCTTTGTATACAAGGAGTGATCCTCTTGGCTCCGTATGTAACCTTGGATTGAATGTACTTATTAAACTTGATGTACCATTGCCTTGAGCCTTGCTTTAATCCATACAAAGCTTTCTTGAGTTTACACACCAGTTCTTCCCGTGTTGACTTCTCAGGCTTTATTGCAAAACCTTTGTCTATTTCATGTAGACATCCTCTTCAAGATCCCCATGAAGAAACATTGTCTTCACCTCCATTTGGACCAATTCCAAGTCCTTGATGGCTACTAGACCAAGCACAAGATGCAATGTAGTCATCTTGACTAGTGGAGAAAAGATTTCATCAAAATCCACGCCTTTCCTTTTTTTGAATCCTTTTGAAACCAATCTTGCCTTATACCTAGGCTCGAGATCATCTGTGATATACTTCTTCTTGTACACCCATTTGCATGGCAATGCCTGTTTACCCACAGGTAACTCTATCAAATCCCAAGTTTCATTTGCTAAGATCAAATTATACTTCGATTGCATAGCCTCCTCCCACTTCACGATATCATCCATTTGAATGGCCTCTTTCTAGCAAGTGGGTTCACCACAATCAGTGCTAGCAAGTAAACCCTCGGTCAAAACGCTCATGTGCACAAGATGTACAAGTAGATCTTCAAAGTGCCTGAATGTTGGATTCCGCTCTCTCTGGATCAACATGTGTGTGTGTGTGTGTGTGTGTGTGTGTGCGCGCGCGCGCGTGTACTAGTGGAAGGTGCATCCCTAGCACGTCCAACATTTTGTGTAACTGCGATGAGGAAACATCCTCAAATTGTACTCTGTGATACTCAATGTCTTTCACCGGCTTTTTATGCATCTTATACTTGTTGACAAATATCGCATGTGAGTTGTGTATGACCTTCTTAGATTCCAAGTGCTAGAGATGATATCTCATCTCTCCGTCCACACCATATCCAATGAAAATGCACTTCTATGATTTGGGGTCCCAACTTTTGTCTAAGCGCTTTTGGCACATGTGAGAATGCCTCACACCCAAATTCATGTAATCTATCATAATTGGTCTCTTTTCCATCCACATCTCCTATGGATGCTTGTACTTTAGGGGTGTACTAGGTGACAAATTAATCAAATAAGCAGCCGGCATAACAGCTTCTCCCCAAAATTCTTGAGGTAAGTTGGTCGTAGACAACATAGAGGTGACCCGTTTCTGAATGGTTCTATTCATTCTTTCAGCCACACCATTTTGGGTGGGTGTGTAAGTCGTGGTAAATTGTCTTCTAATGCCTCTTTTCCTGCAAAAGTCCTTGAACTTGGAGGAGATGTACTCGCCTCCATTGTCATTGCCCGAAGCTTTAAGCTTTCACCCGAATAATTGGTTCTCTATTAATGCTAAGAACTTTTGAAAGACACTAAAGATGTTGCTCTTCTGCTTCAAGAGATAAACCCACACCTTTCTAGTAGAGTCATCTATGAATGTTAGGAATTATAGTTCCCCCCCCATAGAGACTTGACTGGCATAGGTCTGCACAAGTTGCTATGAATGAAATCTAGAGGACTCCCTAACTCCTTGTCCAAAGGTGCTGATGTCAACCTAGTATGGTTGCCATAGATACAATAATCACATAAAGAGAAGTTAGAGTAATCTAACACAAGAATATAACCAGAACGGTACAAGACTTTCATTCCTTTTTTACTCATATTTCCTACCCGGCTATGCCACAACTCTGTAGATGACAGCTTGGCTACACAAATAGAATTTTCTTTCACAGAAGAGACATAAAGGGAGTACAATGAGCCAGACTTCTATCCTTTAAGCATGACCATATTTCTCTTCTTGATAATCCAAGAACCACGAGCAAATATGGTAGTGTAACCCAAATCATCTAGTTGTCCAAACTCTTTGTCAATTTGGATACAGGTCTGACATTATGCAACATAAACTCAGTGCCATTACGCATAGAAAACTTGTTGCGCCCACTCCGCATATATCAAGCTCATAAGAATTGCCTAGCTTCATTGTGCCATGTGTGGTAGTGTATGTAGAAAACCACTCCTTGTGAGGGGTCACTTGAAAGCACCTAAGTCCACAATCCAATTCTGTGCATAACACTTGTCATGAGCTAACAATGCATCAAGACTCAAATTCGATGTGAAAATCAACACATCATTTGAATTTCAAAAACTTTTTCAATGGCTGGAGACTTCACATTAATTTCTTCAATCTTCACGTTGTTTTTAGGTTTTCCAAACTTCGCCTTCTCTTTGACCTTATCATGCTGCAGTTTGTGAGGCAATCTTTCTTCAAGTGTCCTTTTTTATGGCAGTAGTAACACTCTACATTTTGCATGTCTTTGCCGCGACTCTTGCTATGACCTTGCCTACGATCCTGTGAATGACCGCGGCTACGACCACACTACCTTTGCTTATCATGATTGCCACTAGCCAGATATGCATCACCATGCCCACTCGCATCAAGATATTGACGTCGAATCTCCTCAGTGAGCAACACATCAGTAACACTGTTAAGTATGGAGGCTGATTTATCCCTTGTAACTTTTTGTATTAAAAATGCAAATTTGTAAGGCCTCGATTATGAGGAGAAGCCATCGTGCGTGAAGAAAAATCACTCACCGGAAATCAAAATTTTTCACGGCCAGTCTCAAGTTTGCTCGAGACTGGCTTTATGGAAATATTATGGCCGGACGGCAACCGGAAAGTGGTCGAAAAATAGACGATCGTTTGGTCGGTTGGCCGGTGGCCGTTCATGGCCAGTGGCCGGTGGTCGAAAGTAAATGACTGATAGCCAAATTCAATGGCCGGTGGCAGATTGCAAAGGCAAACTTGTCTTCTCAAGGGCGGCCACATTTTGCTTGAGACTGGCTTTGTGGAAATATTATGGCCGGACGGCAGCCGGAAAGTGGTCGAAAAATAGATGATCATTTGGTCGCTTGGCCGGTGGCCATTCATGGCCAGTGACCAGTGGTCGAAAGTAAATGGCCGATAGTCGAATTCAATGGCCGGTGGCAGATTTCAAAGGCGAACTTGTCTTCTCAAGGGCGGCCATACATGGACAGATTGGAGGGTCCAATTTGGACTTGTCAACACAAGGGCGGCTACACACAACTGCCTCTCATGAGAGATGGCAGCCCTTTTGGCCTATAAAAAGAGGCCTCCTCTACACACAAAAACGGATTGTGAAGCATTGCGGTGCATTGTGAATTTGATGTGAGGTGGTGAGAGTGAAGCAAGGTGGGAGCTCCAAAAGGGTATAATCCCTTTGTGATTTATTTCTTGTTTTGAAGTACTAAAGCCATTGAGTAGCTGCTTTCTCGTGGACGTATCCCACATTGAGTGAACCATGGATATTGTGTTCTCTCTCTCTCTCTCTCTCTCTCTCTCTCTCTCTCTCTCTCTCTCTCTCTCTCTCTCTCATTTATAATCTATAATCTCTCACGTGTGAAAATTAATGTCTCCATTAAGTAAACTGCTCAATTATCTACTTAGCTACGTCCTATTTCCTAACAATTGGTACCAGAGCAAGGTTTTCTCGTTAGCTAAGTATCTCAAGGAAAGGATTCCTTGAATTGAGTGAGAGTAATGGCGGGGGAAGGGAAGCTCAAGATCGAGAAGTTCAATGGCAAGAACTACCAACACTGGAAGATGCAGATTGAAGACTATCTCTACCAAAAGGACCTTTATTTGCCACTAGGTGGTCTTGCAAAGAAGCCCACAATGATGGCAGATAAAGCATGGATTGTCCTTGATCCCAAAAGGCACTAGGAACAATCGGGTTAAGCTTGGCTTCAACGGTGGCCTTCAATGTTTCGGAGATGAAGACGACGGTGGACTTGATGAAGTCACTTGACGGCCTCTACAAGAAACCATCGGTATTATCCAATAAGGTATTTCTCACATGAAGCGCTTGCTCAATCTAAAGATGGCAGAGAATGGTTCAGTTGCAGAACACCTAAATGACTTTAACACCAACATAAGTCAACTTCGATCAGTGAAAATAAATTTTGATGACAAAGTGAAAGCTCTCCTTATACTATCTTTTCTACTGGATAGTTGGGACAGCCTTGTGATGGTTTTAAGTAATTTTATCTCTAGCACAAATACTCTTAAGTTTGATGATGTTGTGGGTGTTGAGATAGGAATGGGACATCCCTCTACACCTCATTTGAGTTGATGTTGACACCTTAGCATATTTGCTGTAAACAGAGGAATAAGCCATGTATAGGAATTTGTGCCAGCTGTGTAATATCAAGGCCCTATATAAAGCCTTGTGTTGTCCATATAGTATATGATGTGCAATATGACGCTTTAATATTGTGTGTATCTCTACTTTTCACTTAAGTGGTCAAATACACTGAGATAGGAATGGGACATCCCTCTACACCTCATTTGAGTTGATGTTGACACCTTAGCATATTTGCTGTAAACAGAGGAATAAGCCATGTATAGGCATTTCTGCTAGCCATGTAATATCAAGGCCCTATATAAAGCCTTGTGTTGTCCATATAGTATATGCTATGCAATATGACGCTTTAATATTGTGTGTATCTCTACTTTTCACTTAAGTGGTCGAATACACTTTATTGTGTGTGTAAAGTTCACTGTGTAGCAATGGAACCATTCACTTTCAAGCCTCCTTGACCTCATCTCCCTCCCCGCATCCCCACAATTGGTATCAGAGCCAGTTAGAACTATCGCTAGATTAGCAATCTCACACACATTTTATAGATATCCAATTTGTGCACTCTTTACCAATTACACAATCGATTAGAAGCTGATTAAGATCCAAAAACAGTATTTAATCGATTGAAATCAGCTCACTCGTGCGGAATCGAGTCGATCGGAAGCTTGCGATGTTCTTTTCTCAAAAGGGCACTTCATTTTGCAGCTCCTAAATCAAGCAACGGAGTGTTTTGAGCATCACAACTGAATCGATGGTTTCTGCTTGTTCAACCTTTTGCACACAGTTTTGAAAAACTCTCTCAAATTGAATTCTTAAAGAAGTCGAAGGCTTTTCTTGCAATCGACGGCCCAGATCATCCCGAGGCTCCAACCTCAATTCTCCGCTTCATCTCAATCGGCCTCCACAGATGTATTCACCTGTGCTAGCGCCCTCCATCTGCGGTGCTTGATTGAGCTGCAATACCATTTTGATTTGCCCATCTAGTGGACGGCTTTGCTCGGTTCTGTGCCAACCTCGCCATTTTATGTGTAGCTTTTTATTCACTCTTTGGTTTTGCATTACCCTTTAAAGATTACTTTGGCTTCATTTAAAAACCTCAAAAAAAAGGTGCTCAAGTTGTTCAAATTTTTTAGTCTCGGTGTAAGGTCTCTGACCCCGACCAAAAAAAAAAAAGCACCATTGTACCTTGAAATGATCATAATAGAAAAAGTTACTATTTTTAGCAGTTTTCCGAATTCTGTCAGTGCCATGATGTTTAGAATGTTATAAAGCTTCAAAATGTAAATTAAAATAATTTTTGTGAAAAATTTCTAAAAATAGTAAGTTTTTGGTCACCCGACCCGTCTAGTTTTGACCGTCTCGAAAATCTGCACCCGTACCCCGAATTTGAAAAAAATGCATTTTCGGACCCCGCGGGGGCTGCTAAATATGGCAGGTACTCAGACCCATACGTCTTAGTTAGAGCTTAGTATAGCAATTTACGGCATCAAAATCCGACTCGTATGGCCCGATTTAGCCTAAAATCAATTTTTCACAAAATTGTCCGGGAGGCACCGGGACCCGGGACTGTGTGGGAACAGGTCCCAGGCCACTCCAGATCAGCTTTAGCAGCTAGGGGGCGCCCTCTTGCTTTGTGGGAGTCTTGGGAAAGCTGCCAAGCCTGCAACTCAGTTTCAGAACCAGTTAACCAAGCCAACCTGACACTTGGTGGGCAGAGAACTGGACTTGCCATGCTTAACTGGAGAAGCTCCCAGATGCATTTAGCAACCCAAATCAATTTTCAGCCTGTAGGAGCCTATTTAAAGGCCTACACATACACACACAGACATATATGCTCACACCCACACATTGCATACTCACACACCTACACACTGGGAAGGTGCTGCCGGCACACACACAGCTTTTGAAGGAGAAGCAAGGAGGGACGTGCTGCCGAAATTTCCATCTTGAGGATTCATTGCATCAGAAATTTAAGAGGATTCTCAGCCCCTAATCACGGTAATTATGGTTTAATTACTGCTCTTCTTAATCTCATCATTACCCACTCATAATTCTTGTCAACTATGCCTACTTTTAGCTATAATTCTCTGTAACTGCTCTCTAAGTTTTCATAGCTATACTTCATTACATAATTATCATTCATTTAGTTAATTTATTCAGCCATTCATCATCCTTAATCAAGGATTAATGCATGATTAGGAAAGATTCTCTCTCTAGGCGGTATAGTCAATAAATTGTCAGCTAGTAATAGTGTAGATTTGTCAGAATTCAATCTTTCACTACTCAATAGAGTTGTAATTAAATTATACTTAATCTTCTCCCACATTTAGATGCGATTAAGGCTGAAAATTAATCCGTCATTAGTCCAATAAGAAGAAGGTTTTTCCATCACACATGCCTGCGGTCTCTCTGCACCTTCATATTACTCTAGGAAAATGAATGAGCTTGCTTACTTCATATCTTTCGTGAATCAATTAGAAAAACTCTGAATTTCTTAATCATCTAAGCCAAGTAATTAACCTTAGAGTCGTTTCCCATAGGGTGGATACAGAATTACCCTTAAAATTGCTAGGGCAAAAAGGAAAAAATCTAACCTCGTGCATAAGGAGGAGTCTTTGATAATTATAATCTGCCATTTGGTTGTTATGATGCTCTCAGACTTTAGCTCTTTCTTCAATTTTATCATTTAAAGTAGTGAGTAAAATGGCCCCGTTTAAGAGAACTCGCTTCGGTGGTGCCCACGACCACGAGGCGGGAACGAGCAATACAAATGTAAAAGGAAAAGCTCCCATGGTCGAACAAGCACCGGCCATCTCACGAGCCAATGGAGAAGAAATGGAAGAGGTAGATCACAGTTTTATTCAAGTTGTTTAATTTAACATTGCATACGTTTAGCTCGGAATGAACATATCCCCAAACATGTTGGAGAAATCCGACGGAAACCTCGGCAAATTGTATTCATTTGTATATTAAAGTGTAAAGTAGGAAAGAAATGATTGACGGATATACTGTTTGCAATAGGAAAGAATGTCTGCTAGGGAAAATTTAGCTCGGCATGTTCATTCTATTTCCAATGTTGAATTAGTCATGAACCCCCTCCTGATCACAGGGGGCAGAGTTCCTGGTTAAGGGCTCTTGAATCCACGACTGCTGGTTAAGCGGTGGATACCCACGACTATTGGTTAAGCGGTGGGAACCCACGTCTGCTGGTTAAGCGGTGGGAATGTCCATGTCGTGCTTTCTATGCGGTGGACATACCTAGTTGTATGGGCAGCTAGGCGACAACGGGAGGAGTAAACTCTCGCTGGAGGGGGGATGTTGTACCTCCAGAACATTGGAATTTTAATGAATAAGTTAGAGTAGAATTTTTACTAGAATACTGTCTCGGTGTCGCTTGCAATATTGGTTGAAGGGTTGTCTTAACGAACATTGTGAATCGGAATCTAATCAAGGAACTTTTATGTTGAACAACTTTTGTGGTAGTAATTAGGACACACAAGGAAGTGTGAGTGTGGGGGTGGAAAGTGGGGGCTTGGCTCAGGTTGCCAATGACTATGAGAAGGGTGGTCCCGATTGGTCGGGAACTCTCTGTCCCCATAGTGCTTACTCGATATTGGTATTACTCATTGCCCCTAGAGCGGCGAATCCTCGAGAGTACGTGCCTCTGAAACATGGGGAAAAAGGCACTCGGGGTTTCTCTCCTCTTGGAAGGTGGGTCTTAGGATCGCTAGATAGTTAAGTACGCTTCCCCTGCGAGGTGGAGCTAAATCTCGTTGCTAGTAGGCTCGAACTCGACTCACTTTGTGATGAGAGATCGTCCGCTAGTTGAACCCTGAACCATTTTGTTTGCTTCCGCTATAGATCTAGTGGCCACCAGGTTTACCATCAGATCCGTTGTTTGATATGACGGGGTAGGGACCTCTCAGCTTCGGCTTCCCGGCTCAGCTTCACTCTCAAGCCACACAAGAAATCGGCTTCGTCTTCCTCGCTCGGCTTCCCTCTCAAGCCACACAAAATTTTCACTCAGCTTCGGACTTCGAGCTCATCAAATTCAAGGCTCGACTTCAATTTCTTAAACGACGCCACTCGAAGCATCAAATTTATACGGCAATTTTTCATTGACTTGCAGACCGTTCAAGAGCCCATAGCGGCAGATTAATTTTGTCTACACACGACGGTATTCTTTGTCCTAAGATGTGAGTCAAGGAGAGGAGAGTGAATTTATCCCACATACTGTGGAGCAAGGCTGTAGAGCTACTTAAAGCTCATCTCTTGAATCAATAAACAACAGCTTCATTTACACTCACACACTTGCACCATGTTTCTCTTTCATCCACCCTAGCTAGTTCTATCCAATTCCCAACATTTGGTATCAGAGCCATGGTGTGCTAGCTAGGCTTGCTATTATGCATTGGCATGTTTGTACAATTAGCATTCATTGATCATCATTAGATAGATCCATTAGTCTTGCTCTTTTATTGCATAATGCATACCTAATTAGTATTCCATTGGCTAGCATGAGCATGTTCTTGAGCTAAAGACTCTTGAGCCACTACTCACTGGCTTATTGGAAGCTTAATTAGCTTCAAAGTTAATTAATTTGCCATTAGGAACTTGCATTTTGCATCCAAAATATGCTCCTCATTTTCAACAAAATTGGCATTCACCATTAGTATGTGTGCGTAGCCCCATTCAAATGATTTCCATCAAGCCCACCCATGCCAAAATCGCATTTAATTTGCCTATCCTAAAGCTTGCTTGATTTTGGTCTCATACACACCCTCAATCTCTGGAATATTTTGCAGAACAAAGCCACAGGGGCACTGTGTGTGTGTGTGTGTGCCTAAGAGAGCATTCAATGCTCATCAACTTTTTTCCACACCACCACCCTTCCTTTGTGAGCCCACGTGGTGGGAACCTCCTGTTTTAGGGGCCATTGACCATCTTTTTGAAGGCGGACATACCCAATTTGGGCGCCCACACTGGGCGGACTTCAAATCGGCGCCACTGCATTTTATTTAAGTATTTCGGGTCCGCCACCGGCCGGCTGAATCGAAATCGCCGTCCAGCGGCTCTGGACCCATTGGCGAACGGACGCGCACTTGAATTTATCCGCCGACCGGCGCCCTGCCCGCGCTTGTGCCCGCTACCCGACGCTCCTGCCCGCCTACCCGCTTGTGCCCGACCGTGTCCGTCTTGCCCCTTAGCACTAGCGCCGGTTTCCACGACCCGGTTGCACCGAGTCAAAAGCCCGACCTCTTGGGCCCCCTTTCCCACGCCTGCTGAGGCTTGACCAAGCCACTGCTTGGAACACATTCCCACGCTACTCCCAGCCTCAAGAGCCCCGACCTTTTAAGAGCCTCCTCCCACAAACATAATCAAGAAAGTGTCTCCATAACCTCCAACTCCCTCAAGGGGGAAATCCCACGAACCTGCTCTGCCGCAGGCCGTCGAGACCCTTTAAGGGCTTGCTCCCACAAAGCTGAAGCAAAGCTTTCCAAAGCTTCTACACCGGCATTCAAAGGTGGCTTCTTTGAGCATACAAATCTTTTAAAAAGGGGAGCTCCAAAGGCATCCAAAGAAAACTTCGAAGGTAGATTCCAATCATCAAAGAAGAACTCAAGGCTGTGAAGGGTGACTTCACCTCGAGTGAAGAGGTACTTCACATTTCATTAAGAAGATATTAAAATTTCAAATTTTGCAACCAAGCATAAAACTTTGCAAATAAATTCTTCTATCATCAATTGTGCACCGTGTAAAGAGGCAGACACTGGCTAGGAGAGTCTCCTAAGCTAAGACCCCTCTATTGGCACAAATGAGGGCCAAGGGAATAGAAAAATTCAATGGGGAGGGATTTCACACTTGGAAAATGAAGTTAAGAGGCTACCTTATGAAAAAATGTTTGTGGTCTGTCATTAGCTCTGCATTAGAGCAACAAGCCGAACCCGATGGAGTGCACTCTAGGGCATCTACACTCATAGCAAGTGCACAAAATTTGGCCAAAGACGAACAAGCATTGGGAATTATCATCACTTCCTTGCATGATAACTATGTGCATTTCATAGATGAATGTAAGCATGCACATGAAGCCTGGCATGTCCTAGAAAGTAATTTTGGAGCTAGGGCCAAAAGAAGCAAAGTTAGTCTTAAAAGACAGCTTTACAAAGTTACTATGATTGAAGGGGAGGACATTGCTAGCGTAGTGAACAGGCTTAAGAGCATTGTCACACAGCTCACTTACATCCAAGTTGAAGTACCTGAAGATGACAAAGTGGCCATACTTTTAAGTACACTTCCACCTTCTTATGACCACTTAGTCACAATTCGTAAAGAGAAAGAACCAGCACCACCATTTCAAGATGTCATCAACTCAGTCCAAGCAGAAGAAAGAAAGCAAAGAGGTTCACTTACCCCATGAAGAGGAGTTTTCATCGCAACATCTTCAAGGGGAAGATACTCGCCATCAACATCGACAAACGGACGAAAGTGTTATGAATGTGGAAGAATGGGACACGTAGCAAAAGATTTCTACACAAACAAACCTTGCAACAAATGTGGTAGGAAGGGACACCCTCCTTCTCGGTGCTACTCAAGTGGAGGCAGTAGCAATGGAGAAAGCAGCAGCAGTAGAAGCAACAGCAGAAGCAACGAAGGCAAGAGACCTGACAGAGGATCAGCTCACATAGTAGAAGACAAAAAGGACGAAGACGAAGGCAGAATTTGGGAAGACCCATTTTGAAGATGCAGACTCTCTACTTGTAGGGGAGGACTTTTTCCTGTGTGGATACCAGCTCATCATCCTGTGTGGACATCACCATCCTTCGTGGATCTTTCTTGTGTGGATTTTACCATCCTGTGTGGATATCACCATCCTTTGTGGACTTTATTTTCTTGTGTGGATATCACCATCCTATGTGGATTTTGTTAGCCTGTGTGGATCATGCATCTTCAGTATCTTGTCTTAGTCCAAACCTCAAGGGGAGGATTGTAAAGTGTGAGCTTTGTCCTAAGGTGTGAGTCAAGGAGAGGAGAGTGGATTTATCCCACATACTGTGGAGCAAGGCTGTAGAGCTACTTAAAGCTCATCTCTTGAATCAATAAACAAAAACTTCATTTACACTCACACACTTGCACCATGTTTCTCTTTCATCCACCCTAGCTAGCTCGATCCAATTCCTAACATGTGGCAGGTAAAGTAGAGCAAAATGCTCTAATTCTCTCATTAGACAATGTGTTTAATTCCTGGATAGTAGATTCCAGGGCTTCATTCCATGCGACACAACACAAGCAACATTTCAAAGATTACACCAAAGGTAATTTTTGGCATGTATACTTGGGAGATGATGAAGCTTGTGAAATTGTCGGCAAAGGTACAATTTGTGTCAAAAATGCTAACGGAAATGAATGGAAGCTTAAAGATGTTAGGCATGTTCCTTCTCTTTGCAAGAATTTTATCTCTACATGACAATTGGACGATGAAGGTCACAACATTGCATACGGAAACACACAATGGAAGATCTCAAAGGGATCTTTGGTGGGTGCCAAAGGAGAAAAGGTTGATACACTTTACTTGTGTACTGTCAGCTCGCAATCTTCAGCTTGTGCAACAACTACAGAAGTCAACAGTGCAGTGCGGCACTATCGGCTTGGGCATATGAGTGCCAAAGGAATGCAAATCCTTCTAACAAAGAAGCTTCTACCAGGTTTGAAAGAAGTGGACTTAGAATTCTGTGAAGATTGTGTTTATGGAAAACAAAAGAGGGTACAATTCCAAAAATCAGAAAATAAAAGAAAAATTAATGAACTTAAGTTGGTTCATTCTTATGTTTGGGGTCTTGCAAGTACACCATTACTTGGTGGCTCATTGTACTATGTAACATTCATAGATGATGTGACTAGGAAAACATAGCTTTAGGTAATGAAAAATAAATCCGATGTGTTTTTCATATTTCAAAGGTGGAAGGCCTCATATCCGAAAATGGAGGCGAATATTGCAGCTAAGCTTTTGTGTTAGCAATGGCATTCGAAGTCAAAAGACAACCCCAAGGACACCTCAACAAAATCGGATTTTGAAAAGGATGAACAGGACAATCATGGAGCGAGCACGAAGCATGCAAGTCTACCGCTTGAGCTTTGCGTGGAAGCAGTAAAAGTACATAGGTGTACTTAAATAACCAGTGACCCTCAACGGCATTGGATGGGGGAGTACAAGAGGGGACGTGGACAGGTAAACTGGTGAATTATCATTTCTCAAAGTGTTTGGGTGCAAGGCTTTCATGCACATAGATAGAAGCCTAGGGTCAAAGCTAGATGCAAAGTCCAAAAAGTGTTTCTTCATCGGCTATGAAAAAGGTGACTTTGGGTATCGCCTATGGAATCGTGAAGATGGTAAAATCTTTAATGGTAGGGATGTAATTTTTAACAACAAACAAAATGAAGGAGTACGAGCAGAAGTGCGATGCGAGAGAGAGTGCAAGAAGAAGAGAACGACGATATGGTGAACTCGCTCTACTGTAGTGTGTAGAGCATAGTGAGTTCTTATTAGGTTTTTACAAAAGAACATGTGTACATACCTGGCGGCCCGCCCACTTACCTGGGCGACCACATTGGGTTTTATACCCCAACAACTCCCCACTTAAAGTCCAATGTGGTACTTTAAGTGTGAGAGAAGCTACTATACAAGCTAATATACAAGAGATGTGATGTACTACCCTACACCTAACTTCTTGCGAAAATGCGCAAAGCTCTCTGAGGGAAGTCCTTTTGTAAGTAGATCAGTAGGATTTTCTGTGGTGTGAACTTTGACAAGCTAAAGTTGCTTATCCTCGAGCATTTCCCTGATGAAATGATACTTCACATCCACATGCTTTGTCTTTGAGTGATAAACTGGATTGCGAGCCAATTGTATAGCACTTTGACTATCACAATATAACACTGGCATCTCTTCTTTGATTCCCAAATCTGTTACTAGTCGATTAAGCCAAATTGATTCTTTGCATGCCTCTGATGCTGCAACATATTCAACCTCTGTAGTAGACTGAGTAACACAATCTTGTAATCTAGAACGCCATGATACTGCTCCACCAGTCGATGTAAAGACATACCCTGACGTAGACCTTCGGTTGTCTAAGTCACCTGCATAATCTGAGTCTGTAAAACCCTTTACACTTACATCCTGACTCCCATAGCATATACGCATACTCTTTGTAGCTTTCAGGTATCTCAATATTCCTTTCACTGCCTCCCAATGTTTCTTGCATGCGTTTGACATGTATCGACTTACTACTCCCACTACAAATGCAATGTCTGGGCGAGTAGCGATCATTGCATACATCAAACTACCCACTGCAGACGCATATGGAATCTTATCCATTTCAGCCTGTTCTTCCTCAGACACAGGACAATCTTGTTTGCTAAGTTTCACATATGGTGGCAATGGAACACTCAGTGCCTTTCCCTTCTCCATATTGAAACGTTGCAAAACCTTGTCAATATACTCTGTTTGAGATAACCAAATCAACTTCTTTGATCTGTCTCTCTCAATGCGCATACCAAGTATATGACTTGCCTCACCCATGTCTTTCATGTCAAACGATTTTGCCATCTTTGACTTCAAAGCTGAAATTTCTTCCAAGTGCTTGCCAGCAATCAACATGTCATCCACATACAAAATAAGGATCAGCCAACTACCATCCTTAGCCTTCTTTGTATATAGACAGTGATCGAACTCACTTCGTTTGTAGCCTTGAGAAAGCATAAACTTGTGGAATTTATGGTACCATGCCCTCGGTGATTGTTTTAAGCCATAAAGACTCTTTAACAACTGGCATACCCAATCTTCCTTGCCTTTCTCAACAAACCCTTCTGGCTGCTGCATGTAAATTTCCACATCTAAATCACCATGCAAGAACGATGTCTTGACATCCATTTGGTGCAACACCAAATCTAATATGGCAACCAATGCAAGAAAGCATCTCAATGTAGTCATCTTGACCACCGGAGAGAAGACTTCATCAAAGTCAATGCCTTGTTCTTGCTTAAAGCCCTTGGCAACAAGCCTTGCTTTGTACTTTGGCTGACTATCATGAGCGGTGATCTTATACCTGTAAACCCATTTACAAGGTAGAGCCTTTTTGCCCCGTGGTAATTTAGCTTCCATGTCTTGTTTTTATGCAGAGATGTCATCTCTGACTGCATGGCCAATTGCCAATTCTCGGAGTCCTTCATTTGCACTGCTTCCTTGTAACATGAAGGCTCATTGCAATCAGTCAACATGACATAGTTCATAGATGGAACAAACCTATCAGGAGGTCACGTGACACGTCCAGATCTACGCACAATAGGTGGCTCAGGCTCAGCCACAACCTGTGGTTCCACTCTATCCTGTCCTTGCTCCTCTTGAGCCTTGACATTTCTTGCACGTGCAAGTCCAACTTCTTGGAAGACAACTCTTCTAATCTCCTCAACCCTCTCTGGTTTAGAATGATATTTGGATTCATTAAAGTGAACATCATTGCTGCGGACAACCTTTCTGGATTCGGGATCCCAAAGTCTGTACCCCATCTCACCAGAATTACCATAGCCTAGAAAGATGCACTTTCTACTCTTTGGCTCAAGTTTGTTCCTAAATTCCTTTGGAACGTGAGTATATGCCTCACAGCCAAAGACTCTGAGATGCTTGTATGAGGGCATTTTGCCTGACCATACCATCTCTGGCACTGAATCCTTCTGCAAAACCTTGCTAGGAGATCTATTTACAAGATGAACAGCCGTTGATACAGCTTCAGCCCAAAACCCATTTGGCAGCTGTGCATTAGACAACATACTTCTGACCTTCTCTTGTATGGTCCTATTCATCCTCTCAGCAACACCATTTTGAGGAGGATTTTAAGGAGTAGTAAGTTCACGTTTTATACCTTTTGACTCACAAAAGTCCTAAAAGGCCTTTGAAACATACTCTCCACCATTGTCAGTGCGTAAGCATTTAAGCTTCTTGCCACTCTGATTCTCCACAAGTGTCACAAACGTTTTGAAAACACTAAACGCTTCATCCTTGTGCTTGAGAAAGTAAACCCATACTTTCCTCGAGTAATCATCTATAAATGTCATAAAGTAAGAAGCTCCCCCTAGAGATAGGTTAGGCATAGGTCCACACAAATCACTATGAACAAGTGCCAACTGTGTATCTCTTCTACTGCTTCTATGCTTATGTGGCTGCTGTGTTTGCTTACCATACAGACAATGTTCACAGAATTCAAAATCATTAAATGAAAAGCCAGGCAAATAACCAGAACGAGACAAGATTTCCATTCCCTTCTTGGACATATGTCCTAACCGGCTATGCCACAAAGAAACGTTCGGCTGCTTGGTTACATTGATTACATTTTTAGAGACATTTGATACATAAATCATGTAAAGTCCTCCAGACTTTACTCCATGTGCTACTGTCATAGAACCCTTGGATATCTTCCACATGTTCTGTCCAAAAGTGGTGACGTAGCCAGCATCATCAAGTAAACCTGTGCTGATCAAGCTCTTTGTAATTGCGGGAACATGTCTCACATTCTTCAGCGTGAAAGAAGAGCCATTCTGAAACTTCAATTGAACATCTCCAACACCTAAGATCTCACATGTCTGCCCATTGCCTAGCCGAACATGATCTTTAGTGGTCACATAAGAGGTAAACCACTCCTTGTTTGGAGACACATGAAGTGATGCCCCTGAGTCTATAATCTAGTCACTCGGTGCATTTCCACCTTGAGCTGACAACTGACTGTAGATTGTGTTGAATTCATTCAGATGATTGGACATAGGTGTCCCTTCTTTCATCTTCAAGTCAACAAGCTTCTTAAGCCAGTATACCTGTGAAGCTGCACTCTGCTTCTCATAAAGATCACTCAGCTTTAACCATGCTTGATAAGCCGACATCTCGTCTGCTACATTGAAGTAAACGCTTTCTGCCAAAGTAAGCATAATGGTAGAAAGTGCCAATTCATCCATTTCGCTCCATTCATCTTCGTCCATATCTTCTAGTTTTATCCCCTTGAGCTTTATAGGTTTTATCTGCTTCTTTTGTACCAACACGTGCCAAATCTGCTTCTTCCACAATGGGAAATTGGTTCCATCCAGCTTCTTGATATTGTAAAGAGCAGTGTCCTATGATCCAGCCATAGCTACGCTTCACAGTAGTTTACTTTCCTGGGAAAAATTCGGCAGATTTTCCAATGTAAACTGACCTCTGAACCAATATCAACCTGTCAAATGAGCCAAGAAAGCTTCAGATTCTGCAAAAATTTTGGCAGAGTCTCCTTTGTAAAATGGCTTTGGTGTACTCAAAAAACAGACCAAAAAACAACTCAAAAAACATTGTCTCTCTGACACTGTAAGCTGGGGTAAACCTGTCCTGCACCTGTACTGTCTCTCACTGTCCTATCACTATCCTGTAAGCATAGACTGTGACAATGCCTCAACGGCAGTAAAGCAAAGATGCAATCCCAACTAACTGTCTAAGTCACAGTCAATACATCCTAGCTGCCTATCTAAGGGTGCTCGAGGGATCGCTCCAAGACATGTATCACCGAAAGGATCTCAACATTCGAGAATCCCCCAGCTCAATAAAACCTCACTCGACCCTCAACAAAGGCTACAGTAAATCTGAAAATACATAGACTTCCCACAAAGTCATACATCCACAAATTTCCCACTATATGCGGTAACCGCTGCGGCGGTTGTTTGCTGCGTGACTCACAGCCAGCAAACCCTCAACAAACATACATCATCTCTGACAATACATCCCATGTGGAAGTACCTGCAATGTCAGGATGAAATCTAGAATATCAAGCAGCAAACACAAGCTACCTGATGAACTAGTGGATGTCGCCTACAGTCTGTGTGTAGATGCGCCCGTGTCGTATGTGACACGCCTCCAAGAACTGTGAGCCGTCCTTCGATGTGTAGACAGCCACAAATCAACACTCTGGGAGTGTCGGTATCCTCAGCACCTGCAGTCGTAGGCCGAAAACCCCAAATTTGCAGAGTCGGATCTGCACCCGTCGAGACCACGTATTCGAAAATGGCCTACGCAAACCTTTGTCGAAGCCGAACGGTGGCCGAGATGACCTCAGAATGAAATTCTGACAACACCGAGCCCTTTGGGTTCGCCCACGAGATTTGGGGCCGTGTCTTTGCCTGTCGAATTTCACTCCAATCTGAGCTGGTGACTCTAGCCTCCTGCAGTGCTGCCCCGAGCCTCGATCTGAGCTCTGATACCAGTTGAAGGAGTACGAGCGGAAGTGCGATGCGAGAGAGAGTGCGAGAAGAAGATCATGACGATATGGTGAACTCGCTCTACTATAATGTGTAGAGCATAGTGAGTTCTTATTAGGTTTTTACAAAAGAACATGTGTACATACCTGGCGGCCGGCCCACTTACCTGGGCGACCACATTGGGCTTTATACCCCAACACAAAATATGTACAAAGATTACTTGGAAAGAAAGAAAAAAAAAGAAACAAGTGATGAGTACATGGAGCTTGAGGACGGTGAAGACTCAAGGAGTGCAAACGGTGACAACGTACAACAACGTCAACCAAATGAGGAGCCTCAACCTATTCCCCAAAGATCTACAAGAGCAATTAGACCTCCAAAAAGGTTTATTCCTTCCTTCAAGCATCTCTTGATCTCAGACTCTGGAGAGTCGGAATCATACGAGGAAGCTAATGCAACACGAATCCAAAGAAGAATGGATAAACAGCATGCAAGTGGAGATGGAATTATTACATCGCAACCAAACATGAGAGTTGGTTGAGTTGCCTAAAGGTAAGCGGGCACTTCAAAAGAAATGGGTGTACAAGTTTAAGGAAGAATAAGGTGCGAAGAAAAGGTACAAGTCTACGCTTGTGGTAATGGGGTTTTCTCAAAAGAAAGGTATTGACTTCAATGAAATATTTTCTCATGTTGTAAAAATAAACTCAATTAGACTTGCCTTAAGCCTTGTGGCTGCTCATGATTTAAATCTTGAGCAAATGGATGTAAATATGGCATTCCCTTACGGGCGATGACGTAGAGGAGGAAACTTACATGCTTCAACCAAAAGGGGTATGAAGTAAGGCGTAAGGAGAAAATGGTTTGCAGATTAAAGAAAAGCTTGTATGGTTTAAAGCAAGCATCAAGACAGTGGTACTTGAAGTTTAATCGATGGATGTTGGATCATGGATTCACAAGATGCAACTCAGATCACTGCGTCTATACAAAGAATTTGGGAGATGGAAAGTTCATCATCCTAATATTGTATGTTGATGACATGTTGATTGCAAGGGCTAACGTGCAAGACATCAAACTTAGACCTAAAAGAAGAGCTGTCTAAATCTTTTTCAATGAAAGATTTAGGTGTTGCAAAGAGGATACTTGGTATGAAGATATCAAGGGACAGGACGAAGAAGAAAATAAAGCTGTCTCAAGAGGATTACATCAAGAAGGTACTACAAAGGTTTGCAATTCAAAATGCAAAAATGGTTTCTACACCTTTGGCTGGTTACTTTAAACTAACCAAGGATATGTGTCTAAGGACACAAGAGGAGATAGCCTATATGTTTAAAGTTCCATATGTTGTAGCTGTAAGTTCTCTTATGTATGCTATGGTTTGGACAAGGCCAGACATTGCACATGCAGTGAGAGTTGTAAGCAGGTTCATGGACAACCCAAGTAAAGAGTACTGGCAAGCTGTGAAATGGATGCTTAAGTATCTGAAAGAGACAACAACAAATGCTTTGTATTTTGGAGGAACTGATATTTTTCTTCAAGGGTTATTGATGCAGATTTGGCACGTGACAAAGATACTCAAAGGAGCACTACAAGCTATGTCTTCACGGTTGAAGGCACAGCAGGAAGCTGGGCTTCAAAGCTGCAGAAAGTGGTCTCACTTTCTACCACAAATGTAGAGTATGTAGCAATGACGGAGATAAGCAAAGAAATTATGTGGCTTCAGAGATTCTTAGAAGAGCTTGGAAGAAGAGCTTGGATTCAAACAAGACAATTGTGTCTTGTACAATGTGATAGCCAAAGCGCTATCCATCTTGCAAAGAACTCAACCTTTCATTCAAGGACAAAGCTCATTGAGGTGAGGTATCACTTTATACGCACTGTTTTGGAAGAGGGACAGCTAAAGCTAGGAAAGGTGCATACAAGTGAAAATACTGTAGACATGTTTACAAAGGTGGTCCACAAAGAGAAGTTGAGCTTCTGCTCATCTTCAATCGACATTCAAGGATAAGAAGCCAGGATGGAAATCCATCACAGGTTTGGTGTGAAGATCAGTCTCCAAGTGAAAGATTGTTATGTATGGAGCCTCATTTACCCCTTGTAATATATTGTATTAAAAACGCACATTTGTAAGGCCCTCGTTATGAGGAGAAGCCATCGTGCATGAAGAAAAATCACTCATCAAAAACCAAAATTTTCACGGCCAGTCTCGAGCAAAGCTCAAATTTGGCTTCGCGGGAATATTATGACCAGACGGCAGTCGAAAAGTGGTCAAGAAACGGCCGATCATTTGGTTAGTTGGCCGATAGCCGGTGGCCGGTGATCGAAAGTCAATGGCCGATGGCCAAATTCAATGGCCGGTGGCCGATTTCAAAGGCGGACTTGTCTTCTCAAGGGCGGCCACACATGGACGGATTAGAGGGTCCAATTTGGAGTTGTCAACACAAGGGTGGCTACACACGCCTGCCTCTCATGAGGGATGGCAACCCTTTTGGCCTATAAAAGGAGGCCTCCTCTACACACCAAAACAGATTATGAAGCATTTCCATGCATTGTGAATTTGATGTGAAGTGGTGAGTGTGAAGCAAGGTGGGTCCAAAAGGGTATAATCCCTTTGTAATCTACTTCTTGTTTTGAAGTACTAAAGCCATTGAGTAATGGTGCTTCTCTCACCGTGGTCATTGCTGCAAATTTCCCTTGTTTCCGACTTGTCTAGCACTTGTGTGTGTGCTTGACTCTGCCCATTCGATTTCCTTTGCCTCGATTCTCACCTCCTACTCAATTTTCTCCGATTCTCTAATGTTGTAATGGTTTCTATGCTCAGCACTGCCTCGGTTCTCCTCTTGCTGCACTCGATTGCTCCAAGGTGCCAACCTCCCTTGCTTTTCTAAGCTCTGCACTTGACCTGCTCTTCAGAATCTTTCAAGCTCTCATGCATCCCTCTCTTGGGGTCGTTGCACACACGGAATGTAGCCGAGGCTCTGGGTTTGCCTCATGGCTCTGATACCACTTGATGGATACGGTGATCCATGAAAGAGAGGAAAGGAGAGAAGGGGAAGGGGATGGAGAGGCATACCTGTTTTGGTGGAGCTATGAGAGGGAGAATCCCTCTCACTCCTTATTCCTCATGATAACCAATAATAGATGGGTGGCCGACCATTGGCTTTAGGCGGCCACTTGGCCTAAAACCCTTACAATTAGTTCATTCATATCATGGTTGATCAAGAAGCAATCTACTATGGCTACCTCTAGTTGAGAGGCTAAGTGCATGGAAGCTATCATAGCTATGGTTGAGTGTGTGGCTCATACCCCTTATGGCTGATTTGCGAGTTGGTTGTCACTCTCTCATCTATGCTGACAGTCGATGCACATTTGCAATTGTGAGAAACTCAGTCTTGCATGATCGCTCTATTTTCTCATTATTGGTTTTTGTTTGACAGATGCAGATCACTCCTTGTATCTACAAGCAAGTGAGATGGGTATTGTAATCATCTGCATGTATGTGGATGATTTGATTGTTTGTGGCAATCATGAGGCTGAAGTTAAGCATGTAAAGAGCCTCTTGAAGTAGGATTTTGACTTGAATAATTTGAGAGAGTTGAGTAACTTCTTGGGCATTGAAAATCATACGCATGAAAGAAGATATATGGATGTCACGGAGGCAATATGCATTGGATATGTTATCAAAGTGTGGTATGGCTAATTGTAAGTTGATTTCTATTCCCTTGGATTAGAATTTGAAGGTGATGTTGAAAATAGGATCTCACGGAAACGCACACACCTAGGAGAAGACGAAGGAAGCTCAAGGCACACAGCAGAGAGTAATATTACTTAGTGTGCAATGGAAAGATCATATAGCCCTAGAGTGATCGTCGTATATCTCCTAGTGAGGGGAAAATACCCCGGCGGTCCTAAGTGTATTCACACACATCACTATCACATGTATATGGTAACAAATCCCCCCTGAGAGTGATCCAATGAATGAGAGCTGACACATCTCTAGAGTATAGGGAAGTGCCATGTCCTGAGGACATGAACAGTCCACAAGGGGAGTAAGCCCAAAGCTTTCAACGAGACAATGTCTTTATGAAAAGATCTGTCAGATGGTCTTGTGTTGGCACAGAAGCCAAGCTCATCTCTCCTGCTCAGAGTCTCTCCCTAACATAGTGGTAATGCATTGAGTGAAATTCCATGTACTCAGCCTCACAACTAGAAGTGGCCATAGTATGTTGCTTCTTGCTCAACGATGATATGCATTAACTACCGAGCATGAAACAAAAAACACTCATGGACACTCGCATGTCATAACAACCAGCCCATTTGAGTCTGAAAAAGCATGTAAATCTAGCAAAAATTATCCCCCCTTGGGATAAACAACCCAAGATGTAAAGTACCACTCAAGTAGCAAAACATTCGCTTAATAGAATACCAATTCTTAGACCCTGGGCTATGCATAAATCTACTGACCTGCGAGACTACAAACTGAATATCCGATCTTATGTTGTATACATAAAATAAGGCATCCGACATCAGTTTGGTAAAGAGTGCAATCGGTAGGATCACTAGAATTATGAAGACACAATTTTATACTTGTTTCCATGGGAGTGGCAATAGGTTTGTAATCCTCAAATCTAAATTTACATAGCAATGTCTCTATGTAACTTGTCTAACAGAAGCCAATACCACCATCATACTGCTTAAACTGTATGACCAAGTAATGATGCAATAGGCCCAAATCTTTCATCTTGAAAGCAGCATTCAAATCAGTCTTAAATTCAGTAATATGTGCCTCATTTGGACCAGTGATCAGCAAACCATCCACATATAAAACAACAATGAGAAGTACATCGCCCTCACACTTTACATACAAGGTGCTTTCTGTTGGACTGTTAATATGAAATCCCCATTTCACCAAATGAGTGTCAGCTTTCTCATAACAAGCACAACGAGGCTCCTTCAACCCATACAAAGATTTCTTACATTTGCACAGTCTATCTTCTTGCACTTTAATAACAAAATTGTGAGGTTGCGTTACATAACCTTCCTCAAATATGTCAACCATTCAAAAAAGTAGTAACAATATTTGATTGATGTATATCCCATCCAAAATGGGTTGCCAAGGTACATAGAAAATGCACAGTAGTCATACGACAAGTGGGAGCAAATAATATGTGCCGTTTGGTTGTGCATAACCCTTTGCGACAAGTCAAAGCCTTATAGCAATCAATCTCAGCATCATCGAGCTTAAGTTTCAACTTGTAAATCCACTTTGTACCGATGGCCGTTTTACCAGGAGGCAAATCACATAAAGTCCATTTGTCATTTTGTATAAGTGCGGCATATTTTGATTGGATGGTAGGCATCAAATTTTTTGAATTTTGTGCTTCATCAAAAGAGGGATGTTCGTCAAAATCACATAAGCTAGACGTAGCCAAAGCATAACAATCTGATGCATAGGATGCATGGCGAGAACCTGAACGTGTATGACTAGACAAAGGTGCATCCAATTTACTATCCCGCAAAGTATGCACAAGCCATTTTGGCATACCTCTAGGCTGCTCATTCTCAGCCCTTTCCACATCAAGTACATCGTGTACATCTGCATCATTAATAGGTTGATCTATAACATTTTCAAAAAACCCTATAGGTTGTACATTTTCATCATTCAAATTTGCATTCGAATTTCCAGCACTAAAAAGAGGCAACAAACTATCATAAATGTCTTGTGAGATTACATTATTGTCTCTAGTACATGACACGAAAGGCTGAACAGAATCTTTTACAAACACAAAATCTTGTGAAACCAAGATACGCCTTATTTGCGGATGACAGGAAAGGCTGAACAGAATCGTTTACAAACACAAAATCTTGTGAAACCAAGATACGCCTTATTTGCGGATGGTACAACATGTTACCTTTCCTTTAGCACTATAACCAACAAAAATGCTTTTGACAGCCTTAACATTCAATTTTCAGCATTGCGCTTGTGACACCAAAGCATAAGCCAAACAGCCAAAAACGTGCATGTGATCAATAGATGGCTTTCTATCATGTCATGCTTCATAAGGAGTCATAAACTACAAAGATTTCATAGGACACATGTTAAGTACATAAGTGGCACACATGATAGGCTCAAGCCAAAACAAATGTGGTAAAGCTTGACTCTTGACCATACATCGTGCCATTTTCACAAGCGACTTGTTTTTCCTCTCAGCAATACCATTTTGATGGGGTGTATAGCACTGTACATTGGTGTTTTATCCCACAACTAGTAAAAAATACATTAAATTCATGAGACATATATTCCCCCCCTCAATCGGAACAAAGGGGCCCCATAGTACATTTAGAGAATATTTCAATCATAGCCAGAAATTGCTTGAAGCACATAAACACTTTCAACTTAACCTTAAGCGGATATACCCATGCATGCCTAGACTAATCATCAATGAAAGTCATGAAGTAAAGGTAATTGCCAAAGGACGGAGTTTGCATGGGCCCACAAACATCACTATGCACAAGCTGCAATCTGCATGTAGCCCTAACTAAACCATCCTTAGGAAACTTTGAACGTTGCACCCAGTAACAGCCTTCACAAACATGCTTCACACATGCTTCAAGAGGTGGCAAAGAAGCAACCATATCCAATTTTTGCAAACGTAGCAAATTGGCAAAATTCAAATGCCCAAAGCATACATACCAAAGTTTTGCATCTGAAAAAGCCTTTGACACAATTGCATTTGCAAAATTCTATCCACACTTGCCATACAAAGTGAGCTTATACAACCCACGGCATAAAATAACATGCTAGATACAACAATTTCATCACCAAAACTCAGATCATGAATTGTACATCTGTCATCCACAAATTTGAACACAAGACCAAATCTAGCAAGTGCGGATACAGACAAAAGGTTCTTTTTCATCTCAGGTACATACAGTGCATCATTTGCAGCATTCAGCACAATCTTTCCAACTCCCTTGACTCGCTAGAGGCATTGTTAGCACAAGTGACTGTATTCCTATGAGGGACATCTTCGAGAGAGAGGTAAATAAGTCACAATGATAGGTAATGTGCTTTGTAGCACCACTGTCAATGTACGACACATGAGCATCTGCAGCAACTAACATACATGCATCATGGACAAAAGGATCATAAGTGCACTCAACACTAAAAGGCAATTTTGCATCTACATAAGCATCACAATCTCCTTTCAAAGAAGACTCTACAATAGCTACACTTGTAGTGGAACCAGCCTCTTTCTTCTTAACCTCTTTTGCCTTCAATTTAGAACATTGCTTAATCAAGTGGTCATTAAATTTACAATAATGGCAACACATCTTCTTTTTTCCCTTTCACCAGAATTTCCAAACAAAATGCTATCAACAGAAGCATTAGGAACAAGCAAAAGCATTAGAAACAGGTGCCTTTTCACTCGCAAAAGAACCATGAGAAGTGGCTACATTACTGTTACCACTTTTTCTTAAACTAGCAATAAAGGCATTTTCAACTCTATGCTCTTTAGCCCTGTTTTTTCTAGAAAGTGACCCTTCAACAACAATGTGCATAAAATACATCAAACTTGACAACTTCCGAATTTCCTTCGGTCATAAGTCTCCAAGTACTCAAAAAAGTTTGGTAAGAATCTGGCAAAGCATCAAGAACAATCTGCACAACGGAACTGTCAAAAATGACTTCGCTTGCATAAATAAGTGGCTCATTAATATCCTTGATACTAGCAAGGAAAACGTCCATTTCATCTTCCTCATGCATAATCTTTGACTCCAGATCTTTACGTAGCAATGCAAAATTAGCCTCTATGCGACTTGCATAAAGATCAGCCAGAATATCCCAAGCCTGTTTTGCAAATTTAGTTGAACGAATGTGAGTAGTGATAGTGCGCTTCACAGATAATGCAATCAATAGATGAGCCTGCGCATCTCATACATCCAATAGAGCCTGCTCAACTGTAGGCAAAATAGATCTAGCAAAAGCAATTTTGCCACCAAAACCTACAACATTCTTAACATCACCTATATCCTCAGAACCGGAGCGTACATCAATATCATGCACAACATTCCAAACTCCCTTTCACACAAGAACATGTTGTATCATCATGTAAGCCCACATTGGATAATTATCCCCATCCAATTTATCCTCAGCAACAAACAATTTGAGCACAATTGTGTTGTTGTCAGCCATAGCGAATGCATGCACCTGATGTGAAAACTGCTTGAAACGAGAAGAAATGAAGCAAGACTAATGTGTGCTATATAGCCGAATCAGAAGAAGACTGTAAAAACCTTTTATGCAAAAAATGACAATTTTAGAAATTCTGCACAAAATGGAGAATTTGTCTGCATGTACTGAAAACCGAGGCAGAAATGAGGCTCAATGGAAAATCTAAGCAGACTAAGCTCGACGAGCTGTCTCGAAGTGTTGTCGACTTGGTGACACTTACCAAAACGCACTGAAATCGAAGAAAGTGAACAGGCATGTGTTGGCGATGCTGGTGACTAAGCCCAGAGGACGCAACATGCTCCGATACCAATTGTTGAAAATAGGGTTGCGAAGAAACGCACATAGCTTGGAGAAGACAAAGGAAGCTCAAGGTGCACAACAAAGAGTAGTATTACTTAGTGCGCAATGGAAAGAGAAGATAGCCCTAGAGTGATGGGCGTAAAAACAATGCACAGGGGGGGAAATCCTCCTAGTGAGAGAGACATCTTCACCAAAAACAGAGAAGTTAAGGTGATTTCGTGTTATGCTTGCTTTAAGTACGAGAGATGGCATTGAGTTTGAGGGAGAGTGTTGAGGTATCAAGCTCAACACACAATACACACGGATGACTACTCGCATGCATTTGTCACTCGCACGAGTGATGGACACGAGGATCATCGCGAGTGGAACCACAATTAGATTTCACTGACATGGTCTACCTACTAAGAGTGATGACCACTTATCTTACCAATTCACTCACTCGGGCTTTTAAGAGGGTTGCTCTCATGTAAAGCCTTGTTATGAGGCAAAAAAAACACCCCTAGGATGGTCACGTACATTATATGTTGAGGAATGACAACTTGCAAGGCCTCTCTCTCTCTCTCTCTCTCTCTCTCTCTCTCTCTCTCACCTGCCTCTTGGATGAGACTTGAAATTCCCATGTCCTGTTCATTTTGATACCAAAAAATAAGTAAAATATCTTTCTACTTTTCCTTTCTCCATTTTGAAGTTTACGATGTGCCCTACTAAAATCGTACCCTACTAAAAACCGATCAATTTTTTTATTTTTCACAAGCTTAATATTTTTTTATTTCACAAGCTTTTTCTATTATTATTTGCAACACGCCATTTCTTGAGTTGGAAGTCAAACAGCAAAAGGTGCTGCAAATTATTATAACATTTGGTAACTACGACCATGTTTTGGTACTGCTGAATACATGAATGCAAAGAAGCCATATGCAAACGATCCTCTCTGACCTCACAATATTCTTACTCTCATCCCACTATAGCACGCTCGAACTTCACACTTCGATTGTCTACTCTCGCTCCGTGCTCCCCATCCTAACTCTACCACTTTGCCACCCACATCTCTGTAATACAACTTCGAATATCCATGTATTGAACCAACTATGCTCATCGAGATTGTCAGCATTGAGCGCGTGCAATCATTGTGTCAACGCTTCATTCGTACCTGCATATCAATGTGTGCATACAATATTCACACACACACGAGCTCAGAAGCAGATGTAACTAACCCTCCTTCCCAACAAGTCAAATGGCTCACAAGCAGTCCTTGCTTGTCATGTTGGAAACAGTCAATAAATGCCACGACCAACCCTTCCAACATCACCAGTCTTCGGCGCTGGTTCAGACAAAATGACACGGCCCACACATACCTTCCCAAAGAGGAGACAAATTTACTTTCCACACAAATACATTTCAATATTAGTAATTGCATCAAGGTGAGAGATGCAAAATGCTACCTATAGAATGTCTATACTTTACAAGCCCCACGGCATTCTGCACGACCGTGCATTGTTGGCTCAAACTTCCAACGTGACCAAAAGATATTGATGCAGGACGGAATGTTTGGTTGGATAAGGAAGTCCCACTTACATCGAGGGCTGTACACAGTTCGGAAACACAAACCAGAAGAGGGAAGGAGTAATGATGATTTTTGGTATGCCAAGCCTCTCAAAATGTGGGCCATGGCACGTAACTCTCCTTTAAAGAAACCAGATCACATAGACCTGCTTGAAAGCGTCTGGAATGGAAAGATTGGCCAACTCGCAAACTTTGCTTGGAGTGTGGACGCCAATCGTAAATTGATTTGTGAGATGCCTCATTTGATCGATATCACAAAAATCACTGGAAAAAGGGTGTGCCCAGCCTCAATGCCAAAGAGCATTTACTGACACTACATAATGTAATCACACTTCTTGCAGAGCGATGCTTAAATCTTGAGCCGACTTCCCAATGTCACCACCTCTCCTGTGTACAAACATCATGTCAACAGGACTCACAGAGCTACAACATTAGCAACTAAGTGCCACAAAGACAAATAAATTAAGGCAAAAGACCATGTGAACCTTAGTAAAGGAATCAAGCTTTGAGTAATAACTTGCAATTCCAAGTAGCAAGAATTGCATCTCTCAATTCTGAAATATCAAGTATTTTAGATTGCAGTAGCCCCTCAAAAAAAACAGATTGCAGCAAAAATAGCGAAGATTAGATAGAGCACCTCTCTTCAGCATGGAGATCTACCCCAAATGATGGAGATGCAGTGCGCGTGGTATGGATAACTTGCCCGTAATTCCTTACCAGTACTGAAAGTACCGCCAAGGCAGTACTTAAATATCTAGGTAAGAGACACACGCCCAAAGGTAAATTAGCTGCCTCGAAACTAATCAAAACATAGAACACCCTTAATAGTAATTAAAGCTAATCGACAAACCTGTCAAACGTGCTGCATAGCAATCCATTTAGTAGAGGAAGAAGCAAGGTACATACTTCAAGTGTAAAAGCATCACCCCGATCCACCAAACAACTTAAAACGTCAACAAGCACCTGAAATACAGAACAAATCATGTATAATTTTTGATGCAGAGCAAAACAATCTGTTTGAAACCTGTGATCATAAAAAAAGAATACCCACAGAATGGTCTGACATTTTTGCCATGGCCTCCACTGCACCTTTTAGATCATTTTTTGTCCAAAAGCGTCTTACAACCTGACACCAGAAAAACAAATCAAACCTTAACACAAATAATAACCTATATGAATCCAGGACAATCCCCTTTTCGTCTATATGACAAAAATAAAAGTCATCATAACTCAGGGTAGTCAACCACAGCCAAATCAAAATCTCGACGTAGGTATGCACTTTTACCAACATTAAAAGCAGGAAACCAACAATACCTACTAGTCAAAGCCTAACTAAGAGAGAGAGAGAGAGACATAACATCTGCCATCAACAGTCACACAGTCTCTCTCTCATAAATGACTCAATAATACATCCTCTAAAATTGAGACAAAAAGAGCAGAATTTGCTTAATGTGAATAAATTAGTATGCATCCTTAACGATGAAGGCATCGTGCCAAAACCAGTCCCAATCAATATATCTCAAATAGGACCCAGCATTCTGAGAATACCCAATGCTTTCTAAGAATTTCCACAGCGTTTGATTATGGTAGGAGCAAACATGCACAGAGTTAACGATGGTAGGATTCAAGGTGTTACTTTCCGTCAAGTGTGTGTGAGAAAATCATAAGACAAACCTTAATAATCGAGACTTACACAGAGACCTAGGTCAGCCTGGCTGCTCCAAGGCTTGTAAAATTAGAGGTCTGGCCAGAGTCCCAAACAGTGCGATTGTTAACAGCCACCACGGCTTCTTCACCATTAGGGTACTCTGGCATGTACTACAGCTGGTCTACATCTAGGGCTGGTCCATGCGCAGCAGAGGAATAAGCCTTTCTGAGTTTGTTGATCGAAGAGGGGGGTGCCTTCGCCAGCCATCTGTTTAAGGCACCCTAAATATTCCAAAGCTGACAGGCTGACATGGTAGTCCGTATGGACGATGACGTGGTAAGACAGTACAGATTTTTCGTGTTTTGGGCTGCTGGTGCACATGGCAAGTTGTACGGATTTCCGCAAATTATGCTCGCTGCTTTTGAGAGATCCTAGCGCTAGCTTTTGAGAGTAGATGCTTTTGGGAACAAGTGATTTTGAAGTGATTGCTTTTGGGGCTGCTCTACTTTTGGGCATCCCTGCCTCACGCACCTTCACAAAAGCACTGTCCAGATCCAGAACATACTGATTCTTTAAAAATCTTACCCTTGGTGCTTAGAAAAGGTGGAACCTTCTTAGCACCCTCAATAATCTCAATGGCGCCTTCCACGTAGACGTATGTACTGTTTTGTTGTAGGCGAACTCCACCAAAGGCAAAACTTCTCCCACTGAGCCTTCTAATTAGAGATGTATGACTTTGACAAATCCAAAACCAATGAGTTCACTGTCTCCGATTGCGCATCTGTCAGTGGGTGAAAAGAGGACGAGAATTGTAACCATGTACCAATATTCTCCCAAATTGCCCTCCAAAACAAACTCGTAAAAAGGGGATCTCTATCTGAAACTATAGACTCAGACATATCATGTAGTTGAAATATCAGTGAGACAAAAAGCTTAGTCAAATGGACGGACTTAACTATCTTCTTGACCGGAACAAACTGAGCCTGTTTGCTAAACCTGTCGATGATTGTACAAAAGCCATCATGCCCACTTTGAATCTTGGAAAGATCAAAAATGAAATCCATTGCTATACTTTCCCATGGAGCCTAGGGATAGGTAAAGGTTGTAGAAGACCTAGTGCCTTATGCTTGTCAAATTTGACCTTCTAGCATACCAAGCAAGTGCGAACAAACTTGTCCACATCCTTTTTGAGCCTCGGCCAATAGGTAAACATTCCACACCTTTCAAGGTGGTCTCTATGCCGCAATGATCCGAAAAAGGTGGACAATGGCACTCTGTCAAAACCTTATTCCACAATGCTTATGTAACACACAACAAGTTTCTCCACATCAAATAGCCTTCCTTTAAGGGAATAGCCTACAGCCACTTACCCACTCTGTAATCGGTCAACTATGTCTGCAAAATCTGGATCTATGGCGTATTGATCTACCATATCCTCTAAGCTATGGTGATCAACCACCAAAATAGCCCAAACCAATGGCTTGCGAGACACTGCATCTGCCACCACATTTTTCTGTCCCTCAAAATGGACAATCTGAAAATGGAATTGTGAATAAATGTTTGCCCACCGCGTCTGCTTGTCAAGAAATATCGCAAACTCTGATGATCGGTGAACATTGTGAAATCGACTCCGAGTAAGAAGTGTCGCCATCGAGGAAGAGCATGGATGACTACCAAAAGCTCTTTCTCATTAATCTGTGCAACGCGTTCTGGTCATGAAAACAATTTGCTCTCATAAGCTATAACATGGCCCTCCTAACATTAAGACCGCTCTAGAATTGTGACCACAAGCATCACAATATACCTCAAATGGTTTTTGCAAGTCTGGCAAAACAAACATTGGACTAGTTGTCAACTTTTCTTTGAGAATCTTGAAGGCTGCAATCTCAGCTGGTCCCCATGTGAAAAGAATCCTTTTTTGCGTCAAAACATGTAAAGGAGAAGCAATCTCTGCAAATTTTTGAATAGACCACCGATAGTAAGAACACAACCCCAAAAAGCTTCGAGCTTCGTAACCATTCTTCAAATATGGCCGATCGCGAATGGTCTCAACCTTGGCCGGGTCCATTTTTACACCCTCCGCAGAGACGATGTGTCCCAAAAAGTGGATCTCCAGAAAAAAAAAAACTCACTCTTCTTGTAAGGTGCAGCGGAATGAATGTTTGAAGATGAGTGCTCCGAACTGTGCTCAAGGTTCCTTTTGTTCTTATGGAAGGAAGAGCCTCTTAATGAGAGAGTGCAATGGACACAAAGAAAGTGAATGGACACTATGAATGGAAGTGTATGAGACTGAGAGATAGAGAGAGAAGAGAATACGACACCAGAGACGTTGTAAAACCCTCCTCCAGAGGCCCCGCTCTCGCCATGCACAAATCTCTACAATGCTTTGGACTTGCCGACGATGTCGACGATGATGAGGACGACGACGAGACGGGCTGAAATCTGGAAACTCTAAGGGCTGAAATCTGCAAATCTTCTATCTACTGAATTTTGACTCTATGTTGATGACGATGTCGATGGCAACGATGCGACGACGACGCGCTGAAAACGCAGATGCTGAAATCTGCATTTTCCGGGCTGAAATTGTAAACCTTGCGGAAACTGACCGGGCGGCAACGACTTGCTGTGGGAAGGTGAGATCTGCGAGGTTCGGGGGTTCTACTGCGGAGTCTGATTGCTGAAAACTGAAAACGCTGATGCTACTATGGAGACCATCGCGATAGAACTGCAAAACGCTAGGGGCTGATCTGCAAACCAAAAACGCTAGGGCTGATTTGAAGTCTTCTGCAAAAACGCTAGGCTTCTGCGGTGTCTTGTTGTCGCCGGGTTGGTCTGCAATGCAAAACGCTGGGGCTGATCTGCAAGGAGAAAAACGCTGGCTGTCCTTAGCTGAAAACGCTAAGTCTCCTGCCGAGGGGGATCTTGCTGAGAAGTTGCCTGTTGAGCAAGGTGCTCCTGCTGCCTCTTCTGCCAATTAGTGCTAGTCTAGGTTTGCTTATATACAAACTTACTCAATTTGCCCTAAACGCTCACTGTCCTTGTCACAAGGCGGGCACCACGTGCCAATAGAAAAAAACAAACTGAACAGACTTTTAGCACTTCAATAACAACTGAACTGAAAGGGAGAGAGAGACGACACGCGACATGGAGTGGCGGAATTCCACCCCAGAGAGTATTGGCCCCAAAAATTGGCGCCCCTTTCGGTATTTCTTTAAATTAATGCTGATTCGCAAAGTATAACAGCCGAGGAGCACCTACTCTGCAATCTGCGCGCTAAAAAGTGCCAGAGAGGGCCCCCAAGGCTCATATTTAAAGGCCCAAAGCCTAATAGCATCAAATATGAAAAGCTGACCCCAAAAAATCACTTTCCTAAAGTTACGGGATTTTCCTAAAAATTTGCCGCAAATTCCGGAACGTCGGTACAGGTGCCACATCATCATATTTTGATGTGCAAAGTCTTTTGAGCATGTTCTCCTTTATTTTTAATGCCTTTATGTCACTTGGGGCCCCATCGGACAGGGTCCCCATGAGTTGGTAGGACTTCTTATGTTACTTGTTCTTCTTAGGGTTTCTAGAATTAGGGTTTGCAGGTTTTAGGGTTAGGGTTTCCAAAATTAGGGTTTGCAGGTCTTAGGGTCAAGGTTTCCAAAATTAGGGTTTCAGTAGTAGGGTTTCTGGTAGAAATTAGGGTTAGGGTTTTTGCTCTCGTGCAACCACGTCATCACTTTGTGACACTTCTTCTGTTACTTGTTCTTCTTAGGGTTTAGGCCCCTCGGCCGGTAGCTCCGTTCTTCACTAGGTCGACACGTCAACAGTTTGTTACATCTCCCCTTCTTGAAAGAGAGTAATCGTCCTCGATTACAGCATAACTGTAAAACAACTCAAGTTAGCTCAAAAATTTCCGAGGGACATTCCGAGGGACAATCAGTTTGCTCTTTTGATCAAGGAGTTAGCTTCTCCTTTCGGCTGTTTTGATCAAGGAGTTAGCTTCTCCTTTCGTCCAAATCGGAACTCTTGATATTCCGGCGTAGTAAAATTAGCCATCACACCCAAACCGTACTGATCTTCCATGGGTGTCTTGATGCACTAAAATTACATACTCAGGCATTAGGAATATTCAGTAGTTGGGACATCACAATGCAACACAAATGCTTACATATACATGTTACAAGACATAGAAACATAAAGCCGCCGATGAACACTCCTCCCGCATAACCTAACAAGGTCCGGGCGGGGAGATATTCAACAACTCCCTCATCGCTTCTCCCGCGTAACCTAAAAAGGTCCGGGCCTGGAGATATAGAGGCCTTTTACAACCAAACGCCCCCCAGACAACAGCCTGCGTCGTTTGGAGGTGCTGAGAGTAACCACTGCTCAGACTTCTTAATACTCCTCCCCCATAACCATCCAAGTCCGGGCCAGGAGTCACAACAACAATTATTTTACAAGCATACAACCAAACGCTCCCTAGACATTGGATTGTGTCGTTCGGAGGTTTTCAAACATACAACGAAACGCTCCCCAAGCATCGGCCTGTGTCGTTCCAAGGTTCAAACAATACCAAAACAGTATTTCTCACTTCTCCACCCAGGAGTAAAATCACCAATTATTGAAACCAGTATCAAACCAAAGTCGAACAATTCAAATCGGCACCAAAACAGGTTCAAAACAGATACCATCCATTTCAAACAAATTCCAAACAGGATCACCAAACAAGATCAAACAGAACTCAAACTTAAAAAGCAATCTTGACATCAGTAGAGCTCAAAAAGTCAGACTGACTTTCCATCCTGAAACCTGCACCAAAAATTAGGGTTAGGTTCCTTCCATGAGGTCGTAGCCGAGCATAGCATGGTCCGCCAACTCTTGGACAAACAGTGTTGCTTTGGCGGCGATGGTAGTCCCAAGACAGCAATTCCACTAAACCTCCAAGGTCATCTGCTCGTGAAGAGACATCTACTGAGAGATGTCGAGAAATTTCAAGATATAATCTGCCAAGGTTTCATGGCCAACATTTCAGGCTACCCCACTCTGCCAGAAGTTGCACTCCGGAGGAAGATGTCAGAAACCATATAACTTCGGGCAAAAATTTTCTTGAAAGCTTGCCAAGTACTTAGAGTATGCTGCCTGGTAGCTGTAGACATCAACATCTGCATGGCACTGCTTTTGAGAAAAAGAAACAGTGACTTGAAACAAATTTGATCCTTCTCTTGCAAGTGATCTTAATTGGCTTATGCCCTATAAGACACTGCGGTGAAGACGGAAGCGCGCCCGATGCGCGATGAAGCAAGGGTGGGAGTCGCTAATAAGCCCGGGTTGGAGGGCGAAGATACCTCGAATAAAATTCCAACAACTCTGTCTGCTCTTTTGTAGGACCGGTATGCTTTTAAAAAAGCACACGATTGATGCTCTGATACCACTCTCACAAGGCGGGCACCACGTGCCAATAGAAAAGAACAGACTAAACAGACTTTTAGCACTTCAATAACAATTGAACTGTGAGAGAGAGAGAGAGAGAGAGAGACGACACGCGACACGGAGTGGCGGAATTCCACCCCAGAGAGTATTGGCCCCAAACCTTAGCACCCTTTCGGTATTTCTTTATATTACTGCTAATTCGCAAAGTACAACAGCCGAGGAGCACCTGCTCTGCAATCTGCGCGCTAAAAAGTGTCAGAGAGGGCTCAAGGTTCATATTTAAAGGCCCAAAGCCTAAAAGCATCAAAGATGAAAAGCTGGCCTCAATAACCACTTTCCTAAAATTTCGGGATTTCCCTAAAAATCCGCCGCGAATTCCGGAACGTCCGTACAGGTGCCACATCATCATATTTTGATGTGCAAAGTCTTTTGAGCATGTTCTGCTTTATTTTTAATGCCTTTATGTCACTTGGGGCCCCATCGGACGGGGTCCCCATAAGTTGGTAGGACTTCTTCTGTTACTTGTTCTTCTTAGGGTTTCTAGAATTAGGGTTTGCAGGTTTTAGGGTTAGGGTTTCTAAAATTAGGGTTTGCAAGTTTTAGGGTTAGGGTTTTCAAAATTAGGGTTTTCAACAATTATGGTTTTTGACAGAAATTAGGGTTAGGGTTTTTGCTCTCGAGCAACCACGTCATCACTTTGTTACACTTCTTCTGTTACTTGTTCTTCTTAAGTTTAGGCCCCTCGGCCGGTAGCTCCGTTCTTCAATAGGTCGACACGTCAACAGTTTGTTATAGTCCTTGGCTGAAAACGCTAAGTCTCCTGCCCAGGGGGGGGTTCTTGCTGAGAAGTTGCCTGTTGAGCAAGGTGCTCTTGCTGCCTCTTCTGCCAATTAGTGCTAGTCTAGGTTTGCTTATATACAAACTTACTCAATTTGCCCTACCTACTTTCCAACAGCGTCACCATGAAACGCGTTTCGACAGGTCAGGACAGGTGAAACGTTTTGGGCCTTGAAACGTTTCGCTCACCAAGTGAAACACAAGCCGTTTCACTAACAACAAGTTACCATAGTTTTAGTTTCAAAGTCGCTAAACGCACGTTTCGGTCTCACGTTTCAACGTGCTCTCATTTTGGATTGAAACGTTTCATGGTGAAATGCCACGTTTCAGGGTGAAACGTTTCTCCCTTGAAAAGTTTCGCGGTGTTGCTTTCCAACAAAAGTCACTTAAAAATAATAAGTGAAAAATGTCAAAAATAGGGAATATAGGCTAAATGCACTGGAAAATTTCCCTGAAGGATTCTGATGGATTTTGATGGGAATGCTTATGATCATGTTGTGTGCAGCCAGAGGATATGCATCTACACTAAGTGCCTAGGCATGCACGGTCTGCGAACAGACTCACAAAAGTGCCAGAACACTTCCTATTCTAGCCTGACTGAACCGAACTGACCCTGGTCATGCTATAGCTTGTCCACGGACAAATAGGGTTGGATGTGTCACGTGACACTTCTTCCCATTACCCACCAATCGATGTTGTCGAATGCCTAAAAACTTCTAACAGATGGTGTCGATGCTCTGCCTCATTCTTGGAGAATACAATGATGTCATCGAAAAGGTGCCTACGAATAACCTATACTCTCCAAAAATCTTGTCCATCATCCTATTGAGCGTTGTAGGAGCATTTGTGAGACCAAAAGGCATCACCAAATACTCGTACAATCCAAAGGAAGTCCTAAACGCAGTCTTGTATATATCTCTAGAAGCGATCTCAATCTGATGATAGCCACTTTTCAGGTCGATTCTACTAAAACATGTAGAACCATGTAGCCTGTCCAATATATCATCGATCCTAGGAATTGGAAACATGTTCTTGATGGTGATTCTGGTGAGAGCCCTATAGTCAATGCAAATTCTCCAAGATCCATCTTTCTTTGAAACCAACAACACTGGAGAACAGTAAGGTGATGTATGATTAGTCAACACGCATTGTACGAGTGTTTCATTCGTGATCGTTTCCTGTATTCTAGTCGACGTCTTTATGTGATCCCTTTTCCTAGGCATGACATATTTTAGACGAAGTTGAAGCATCGAAGGAGCCACAGAAGACTTTGTGTGGCTTTCGGCACAGCCCAACGAAGCAAGCGTTGCAGACCTTTAAGAAGTTCAAGTACCGCACGACCCACACATCAGAGTGGGCCAGCGAAGAGTCCCTTCCAAGATTACGGATGCTATTGGCGATCTCCCTTGACGCCATACGGTTCGGTACCAGTACCTCACTTTGAAAAGGAGGGGATGTCACGTGACACATCCAACCCTATGTGTCCGTGGACAAGCTACAACATGACCAAGGTTCAGTCAGTCAAGCTAGTCTAGAATAGGAAGTGATCTCGCACTTTTGTGAGGCTGTTCGCAGACCGTGCATGACCAGTCACTTAGATTAGATGCATATCCTCCGGTTGCACATAGCATGATCATAAGCATTCCCATCAGAATCCATCATGGGAATTTTCCACTGCATTAAACCTATTTTCCCTATTTTTGACATTTTTCACTTATTTATTAAGTGACTTTTGTTGGGAACTAGGTAGGGCAACCAAAGCTAGCACTATCTGGAGAAGAAGAAGAAGAGCATCAGGCACTCAAGTGCAGCAGACCCTCTGGAGAACCTTCTCAGCAAGACGATCCCCCCCACCAACCTAGCAATTTTGGAAGCAACAGAAGGCCAGCACTTTTCAGCATTGCTATCAGCGTTTTCAGCCCTTGCATAGGCGCTTTCCAACAAGCAGATTCAGGGAGAAGCAAAGCCCTGCAGATAGCGTTTTTCAAGCAGTCCAGACCAGCGTTTTTGTAGCAGCCCACAACCAGCCATTAGCGTTTTTGAAACCAGCCACTCCAACGTTTTTGGTGAGCAAGATCAGCGATTTCACATCAGCAAATTCAGCAATTGAAGACCCAGCAAAGACCGCGTTTTTGGCATACAAAGACACAGTAGCAGATCAGCCCCGAATAGAGCAACAATACCGATTCGAAGCATTCAGTTTTCAGCCATAGTCTCGTCCTCGTCGTCATCACCGTCGGCCTCGACATAGTCCCATTAGATTTGCATCAACCATTGCACCAGATTGTGCAATCAATACTAGACCACTCTCGCCATTGAGAGAGGGGCCCTTGGAGGAGGTTTGACAACATCTCCGGTGTCGTATTCTCTTCTCTCTCTATCTCTCAGTCTCAGCACCTTCACGCACAGTGTCCATTCACTTTGTTTGTGTCCATTGCACTCTCTCATTAAGAACGGAAGGCTCTCCGTTCCATAAGTAAAAGGAACCTTGAGCACAGTTCGGAGCACTCATCTTGAGCAAAGTTCAACATTCACTTCCGCTGCACCTTACATTCTGTATAATTCCCCGAAGCATAGATGTTGTCGAATTGTTGTAGTAACTTCAATGCTTTCTTGCGATCTTTCACCCCGGAAAAAGTGAAAAATTTGATTGTCGTGCCGCCGTCTTTGAAGTCTTTGGGTTGGTTAGGCGCATATCCCGGGAATGGATAATAAGGGTATCCATATGGGCTCCAACCATTGTAGCCTGGTGGCGGCGATGGTGGTGGAGGTGGGGGCAATGGCGGTGGCAAAGGCGATTGCACTGGATCACGGTCAGATGGCTGCACCATATTCCTGAAAACTCCCCCGATCGAAGCAGACGGCTGAGAAGGTTGCCGGTTGGACGCTCTCATACTTTCTAATGTCGGAGGAGGAGGACCACCTGGGGCAGTGTTATGTCCCGCTCATAGGAGAGGGAATCTAGCCCAGATGCCGTCGAGATGGGCGTCCGATGTCCGGGCGGACTTAGTGTGAACCCGGCCAGTGTGGCCGGCCATTATTATAAAAGGGAGGCCAAGGCCTCATTTGCAGTTATCGACCTCCACTGGCACAGTGCCAGTGGTTAATCCGCAAGGCTAGGAGTGCGCGAGGTCACCTTGAGGAGGTGAGGCCGGGTGGTATGGGACGCTCGGTCTTACACGTGCACGCCTACGTCCTCGGACGTTGGCCCCAGCAGGGGGGAGCTGTCAGATGGTGGCTATGGTCGGGTGGTTCGTCCGACGCGTGTCTGTAGGCGGTCTGTGTGGTCGGGAGATCCTTTCTCCTCGTTCGTTTCATGGTATCAGAGCCGGCTTGGCTGCACGAAGGACTGTGTGCACACCTACAGACTGATTTAAGTTGGATAATATCTGTTTCATGCAATTTTTGATGAATTGGTTATTTATTACTCGTTTTTCTTCTCATGAGTGTGCGTGCAGGTGAAAATTAATGTTTCTCTACTGTTTTTTGATAAAATTCGACAATTTGACAAGCGGGAATGCTGAAAATCAGGGAGTTCTTTGTTAATTTACTGATTTATGATTAAAATTCAGCATATGTTATGCTTTCAAATCTCTCTATAAATCCCTCTCTCTGTAAGTCTCTCTGGGCGAAGCATAGAGAGAGAGAGAGAGAGAGAGAGAGAGAGAGAGAGAAAGAAAGAGAACTACCTCTCTCTGTGCAGGCCTTGAGTCTGCAGGGGAGGTTGCGTAGTTTTTTTTTCCAACGTGGTGCCCAATTGGCAGCATAGCGTGTGCCAAACCCATGCGAGCGCAAGCTGCCCACATTCACGCGCGTGTGTTCTCTCCCACGCTCCACGCGGCACCTTCTGGCAGATCAATGAACGTTTTTTTTTTAATGCAACGCTGGCTGTTTTCCTTTTCTGTTGCCCGTTGGTTTTTTTTAACGCCAGATGGTGAGTTGTCGTTTTAATTTATCAGGTGGCCTTTTTTTTATAAAAAAACGGCCAGGACTTTTTAAAGTATAGTTTGAAACCTTTGTTTTTAAAAAAAAACTCACTTACAGAGACCTATAAGTTGCAGAGAAATGACTTTTTAGACTCCTGCTTCTCTCCCCAGCCTGCTCTCTCTCATCTGCTCGCACTCCCGCCCTCCTGCCATCACCTGCTCGCGTTCAGATGCTCACGCCGACGCGTAGAGCTCTTCAAACTTCAACTTTTCGCAACCGAAAAGTGCAAAAAAGGCTCAGTTTCGCGTGAATTTTTCAGTTTCTCACGCACTTCGCCATGGATCCCTCCAACTCCGATGGGCAGCGTGACGACGCGCCAGGTAACATCCAAATTCCATTCATGCATGCTCTTTACACATGGATTACAAGCACTTTCCAGAGTTTTGACCAGCGTGTTACCACTCTGGAAAACGCGAATGTTCAGACGAACCTTCGTTTGGCCTCTCTCGAAGGGATCGTACAGGGGATCAGTTCCCAACTTTCTACTCTCGAAAATATAGCTCAGTTGACGACTGCACGTATTTCCGAGGGGGAAACCCATCTCCAACAATTGCGGATGCAGATTGCTGCTTTTGGACGTTCGCAGGGTGGTCCGACTGCCACAATTCCGTACAAAACTACAAATTTCTCAGGTGAAGAGAAGGAGTGTACGGAATTGGCCGTAAATAACTGGCTCCACCAGTGGACCATATATTTTGATCTCATGGAGAGCATGATGAATGGAGGATTCAGACGATTCCTCTCTATCTGCGCAGTAAGGCGCTTACCTGGTGGCGTGACATGACAGAAAAGCCTACGACGTGGGCTGATTTTTGCGTGAAATTCAAGAAGGATTTCGCAAAAATGGACCCTTTGAAAGCTTATGCCAAACTGCAGAGTCTTTCGATGAAAACTCTGTCTTTTGATAAATATATGACAGCTTTCAAAGAGGCGCTCACCTTCTCCAAGGTGGATTCTACGCACAGCGTGCACATGTATCTGCTGGGATTGAGTGAGGACTACCGTTGGGCCTTAATTAAGGATAAAGCCCCGACTGACGTCGAGGATACAATGGCAAAGGCCAAGACGTTCCATTTAATAAATGGAGCGAATTATGAGAAGAAAAGCATTGCAGACCATCAAGCCGGTGAAGGTGCTTCGAGGAAGCGACCCCGATTCCAGCATAAGTCCAAATCACCGCCGATATCTTCTCAGGAGGAGAAAAGCCAGAAATGCTTCAGTTGCTGATGCAGTGAAGAAAGGGGCTTGCTTCGGATGTGGCCAAACGGTCACCAAATTAAGGATTTCCCCAAGAAAGAAGAAGACGCAGAAACCGCAAGGCCGTCCTTCAGTTCAGATTCACGAGATCTCAGGTAACACTGATGTTGTTCAAGTTGAAATCCATCATTTAGCACAAAGTTCATGCACTAATTGTACTTTTAGCACCCAAAGTGTTTGATAAGCACAATCTTCTCCGTTTCCTCGGGAAGATCAATGGTCACGACGTGATCGTACTCCTTGATAATGGAAGCTCACACAATTTTGTGGATACAAAATTGGTGCAGAAACTGAGCCTGCGGATGCGGGACAGTGACCATGAGTATCGCGTGAAGATGGCTCGTGGAGTGGACACGGATGTATGGAATCGGATGGTTCCAGACTTGTCGCTCGAGCTGGTTGATTACAAAGAGAACCTGGATTTCCACATCATGCGCTTGGACAGAGCAGATGTTACTTTAGGAATTCCATGGTTTTATGATAAACAAGACTCATTGTATATAGACTATGTACATCACTCTCTTGTTTTTGTTAAGCAGAACATGCCTCATGTATCTGTGTCGCTTTGTACTCAGAAGTCTGTAAATAATGGTTTTGCAATACCAGTTGTTACTGCTTTGGAAATGCATAAAGAAATAAAGTCTTCTGATGTTATCAATGTGTGGTTTGATTCATTAGTGCTTGGTACTTCTGTCACTGAATTTCGTAAACATGTTTCATGTTCTTCTGTTAAACTTGGGGATTCCGACGCATCCAACCTTATCCGAGAAACCATGACTGATTTCAAGGATGTTTTTCCTCATGATCTACCTCCTGGCTTGTCGCCTTCGAGAGGAGTAGATCATGGCATTGAGTTGGTAGCTGGTAGTCAGCCCTTCTCAAAGCAACCCTATCACTTTAGTAAAACCGAGGAGGACGAGATTCAGCGACAGCTGAAAGATTATCTCGACAGGGGTTTTGTTCGACCAAGCAAATCCCCGTGGGAAGCGCTAGTGCTACTTTCTCGAAAGAAGGATAACACTTTGCGCTTCTGCGTGGATTACAAGGGGTTGAATAAGCTCACAGAACAAGTATCTGCTCCCGCGTAAAGACAACGAAACCGCGAAACGCATTTCGGCTGGCATGAAACGCGAAACGCCCGAAACGTTTCAATCACCAGGTGAAACGCTTTCTGTGAAACGCCTTAAAAAATTTGGGGGTTTTTTTCAAAGGCTGCGGGCACAGGGCAGCGGGCGCTCTGGTTACTGGTTATTTTTCCGCTTGCAGCTGCGAGTGCGAGCCTTAGCCTTTGAAGTTTGAACGCTGACGCATCACGCGAGAGCTCAGAGACAGAGCTATCGGCTGGCAGCTGCAGGCTGCGAGGTAAGTACTAAGGAATTGCTCTCTCTCTCTCTCTCTCTCTCTCTCTCTCTCTCTCTCTCTCTCTCTCTCTCTCTCTCACAACAAACAACAAATAGCAGACAAATTCAATTGTCAATTTGTCTGTTGTCTGTTGTGAGAGAGAGAGAGAGAGTTATCATTTATAAATTGTCACCATTCAGTCGTGACGTGCGTGACGCGTCGTGACTCAGTCAAGACTCACGAGTCACTCATGACTCACGTCCCGACTCCGGTCAATTTTCTCGAAGATTTCTGCGGTCAATTTTTTCACATGTGTTCACTGTTACATGTTTCAAAATTTACAGGGCTGAGGATCTTCGATCATGGTGAGAGGACAAATCAGACAACCAGTAATTGAGAGGGATCCATGGGAGTCTACAGTTTTCATTTCCAAATATCACAAATCTAGCTCTTGCAGGGTTGTATGTAAGTTGTGTGGGGATGTGCTCACAGGAGGTGTGACCCGCTTGAAAGCCCATTACGCTTGGATCAGAAGCAAAGGGAGAGATGCATGCAAATCTGTCTCCGAAGAGTTGTGGATTTCTTTTGGGGGTGAGCGGGCGAAGTACATCAATCTTGTCATGCCTTCTCTCGAGTCCCCAATAGGTGAAGAGGCCCTCCTAAAGAAAGTCCAAGATGAAAAAGGTAAATTGGCTGCTCAAAACCCTCCTTTGCCTATGGTGGGTGCTACTTCTAGTACTCCACGAGCCTCAACTTCAAATATCCCTACTACATCTTGTACTCCACGAGCCTCGACTCCAAATATCTCTTCCACCTGTCGTGCTCCAAATGTTACTGCTAGTGTGGAAGATAGCAATGCACGAGATGCTACAGAAGCTAGCACTCAAGACGTGGATACTAGTCATGCTGCTCCTTCTATTAGCGCTACACAGGTAGCTCCTTCCCAACCCGAAGTGGGACAACTTGGAGTAGGTACGCATAAGAAGAGGGCTCGCACATCTGGGCGCTCTTCTACATTGCATGATGTTTGGGCTCCTAGCTTGAAGAAGGCGACGGAGATTGCCGAGGAGCGTTTTTTTTACCAATGCAACATTGCATTCCATGCTGCACGCATAGGGGCCTACAAAAGATTTGTGAATGCTGTCTCAATGGCTACAGCTGCAGGAGCGCCAATTACTCCTGCCGCATCTGAGGCACTTCGCACTAGCAGATTGACACGTCAAGTAGACATGGTTCATGAGCAATTGCAGGGTCATAGAGATTCTTGGGCAGTATATGGCTGCACTATCATATCGAATGGCTAGAAAGATGTGCGAAAGCGTCACTTACTCAACATCTTCGTCTCTTGTTGTACCGGCACAACATTTTTGAGAGCCATTGATGTGTCAGGAGTTGGCATACGAATCACTGGTATGTTTCTTATCCTTATTTTTTGTCTCTTGGAAATCAAAGTGAAGTGTTTCTTACAAGTTACAACTTACAAGATTCGAATCCCAAATGTGCAGGAGAGCTTATTTTTCAACACATTCGAGATGCTATCGAGGAGGTTGGGCCACAACATGTGGTGCAAGTGGTGACAGGCAATGCAAGCAATTGCAAGCTTATGGGCAAAATGGTCGAAGCTGCATATCCACACATAGTATGGAGTCCGTGTGCAGCACACTCCATTGATCTTATGATGGAAGATATTGGTGCACTACCATGGGTGACTACACTAGTTGATAAACCTCTACAGCTTATCAACTTCGTTCCTCGAAAATCATTTGCTCTAGGGTTGTTCACTGCCCATTGCAAATGGGCTCTCAAGAAGCCGGCAAAGACCCGATTTTGCTACATCTTTATTGTCTTGTGCTGGTGAGCTTCTCAAAGGTTTCCTATTCTTTGAATGCCCATTTTTTAGACTTATGTGAAGCTCAAATATACATTGTTTTATGTACAGCTTGATGAAATGCAAAGATGACTTGCGTCGTATGGTGGTAGATGAAAGGTGGTTAAATTGGCCAAACTCCACCACTCCTGCTGCCGTGGCAATCCTTGATGGGGTGATTTGCAACAACACGTTTTGGAGGGAGATTGATGGCCTTCAAGCAGCTCTTCAGCCGATTGTTAGCGTTTTACGCTTATGTGATAGTGAGGGATCCACCCTCAGTCTCCTCTACGAGTTCATGACAAAGTTGAGGGTAGCCATACGTGATTGCACGTCATTGAGCTCAGATAGGTAAGGTTTTTGAAATATTTATCTTTCTTTCAAGTCTTAACTCTTATGGCATTACACATATCGTAGTTCACACGTGATTATGTGAACTTGTGACATGTAGAGTAAGCATCATGCTTGACATATTTGATGTACTATGGAATTGGTTTCGCCGTCCTATACATTGTGTAGCCCACATGCTACATCCGGCTTGGAGAAGTGAGACTCAGAGATCCGATCGTGTGCTTTTGACCGGATGGAATGAATATGTGGAGAGAATCTATCAAAACAATGGTCATGCACAAAATCGACTAGAAGAGGATCTTTTGGAGTATAGAGGTAAAGATCTCTAAAGTCTATACGTATAAGGTCTTAAAGCACAATCATAAAGAGCATATTCTAAAGTCTTTAGAGCTTGCAAATTGTGTCTTGATTCTTCTGAGAAATTATACATATAGGTGGCAAGGGAAATTTTTCTCGTGCAATTGCCAAAGATGTTGAAAACCAAGCACTTCCAGTTTCATGGTGGGAAAAATTTGGGGGTTTGACACCCATGTTGCAGTCTTTGGCTTTGCGGGTCCTTTCCCAAGAGGTGAGCTCATCCGGTGCGGAGAGGCTATGGAGCATAATGAGGGACATACATGCAAAAGATCGAAATAGGTGAGCTTCTCAATGAGAATTTAGCTTTGGTCATACGTTCATTGCAGTGACTAGTTTATGCATTTTGCCTAACTTGGGGTGTCTAACTTTTTTGTAGGCTCAATACTCCCCAGCTTGATAGGTTGGCATTTGTTAATGCCAATCTTCGTGTATTGGAGAAGGCGGGTGGATTGGATAGTGCCGGCCCTGTCAGTTGGCTACCAAAGCAAGTGGATCATCGACAGATTGTAGTTGAGGCAGCCGACATCTCACATCTCCAGCCACATACACCTGAGAACGATGTGTATGATTTCATCCGTGAGGACATGATGAGGTTCTCACGACACACTCGTTCGCCTACACGTCGCCGGCCTGGGGAGTCCACGGTTGCTACTACTAGTGCTCGTCCTGAGAGAGCTACTCGAGCACGTAGGCCTAGACGCAGTGTTGCAGAGCTTACTTCTACTACTAGGCGACTTACTCCGACTCCTTCAGAGTGTGAGAGTGATGAGGGAAGTCAGTCAAATGGATCTCAGTAGTCTCTTTTTGAGTCTAGAGGAGCGACTCACTAGCGCTCAGATTTACATATTTTGTCATGCTACTCTTATCATTTTGTCATGGGATAGCTTTTTTTGTGTTTGCTGTATGGGCTTTGACACCATCACTCCATTCTTGACTCTTTACAGTCTTGTGCTATGTAGTCTATCGAGTCTCGACAAGATTATGGTTTGGATTTCATCTTATTTACATGGAGAATTGACTTATGTGCTTGACATTCTATGTGCATTGTGTTCAAACTTCGCTATCTAATCCATTGTTTTGTTTAGTTCTACTAGTAATGTTCGATGAATCAGAAATCTTGAGACTTGAATGTGCAAGTAGTTACTAGTTGTAACTTGTAACTTTGTAAGTTGTAATTTCTTGTCGCATTGAGGTTTAAATTTTGCTCACTTTCAGTTTGTTACAATTTAAATTATGCAACGGTCTATATCTTGGAAAGTAGAGGTAATGTAATCGATATTGATCACATTATCATATATGATGATATCTCCCTCTCTCAAGCATCTAGATTCTAGATTTGGCACAAATGTGTGCAAATGTGTATTGCATTGTGCACACCTATTATGTATATATATATTACTATATATACCCAAAATTGGTGTTTCGGTCATACGTTTCATTGAGGCTCCTCTCCAGGGTGAAACGTTTCGGGTCTGAAACGTTTCGCGGTTACGCTGCGTATGGACGATCTGATAGATAGGCTCCATGGAGCGTTGTATTTTACGAAGATAGACCTGCGATCAGGCTATCATCAGATACGGATCAAACTGAAAGATATTCGTAAGACGGGATTCCATACGCGTTATGGTCACTACGAGTTTTTGGTCTTGCCTTTTGGTTTGACCAATGCTTCAACTACGTTCCAGCAGATGATGAATGATCTGTTGAGACCATTTCTAGGCAACTTCGTTGTTGTATTTCTGGATGATATCTTGATCTACAGCCGAAGTTTGTATGAGCACCTAGTGCATATACGCACTGTCCTCGAAGTCCTGAGAACTGAGAAGCTTTACGCTAAGGCTTCTAAGTGTGAATTCTTTAAGAAAGAGCTTCTGTACTTGGGTCACATCATTACTCGCGATGGAATTCGCGTCGACCCTGAAAAGTTGGACAAAGTGCGAAATTGGCCCATTCTGAAGAATGGGCGCCAAGTAAAGTCCTTTTTAGGCTTTACTGGATTCTTTCGCAAGTTTATGAAGGATACTCTACAGTTGTTGCTCCGCTTACGCAACTTTTAAAAGGAGGGGTGAAAGGGCCGAGGAAGGGCCCAAGACTTCGAGTCCTCATCGTAAAGGTAATCCCCCTGTTGTCTGGAATGAGCATCTCGACGAGAGCTTTCGGACACTAAAGCACTTGGTGACTACTGCGCCAATATTACACATTGTGGATCCTAGCAAACCGTTTGTGGTTGAAACGGATGCTAGTGATTATGCTATCGGTGCGGCATTATATCAGGATGGAAGTCCTGTTGCGTTTGAAAGTAAGAAGCTTTCTGCCGCTGAGATGCGTTATCCAACGTATGAGAAGGAGCTTTACGCCGTAGTCCACGCTCTGAGGAAATGGCGGCACTACTTGTATGGCTCTACGTTTGTTGCATGGACAGATCATCATTCCTTGCACTATATCTGTGATCAAGGTGATCTCAGAGGCCGGAAGGCTAGATGGGTTGAGCTTATGCAAGAGTTTGACTTTGAGATCCGTTATAGAAAAGGATCCAACAATCGAGTTGCCGATGCGCTCAGCATGATTCCTGAGGTTAATGCCTTGTCTATGGGTGAAATCTCGACGAATTTCTATCTCTCTCTCCAAGGGCTATGTCGTTCTGATGGCCATTTTGGCAAGATATGGAACAAGGTCGAAGCAGGACATGACTCGCATACAGGCTTGGGTGGTCCGGAGACCCAAGTGAGTCGTGCTGGAGAGACGAGACAACGACAATATTCCATTAGAGGTCGACTATTGTTCAGAAATGGTAAAGTCTGCGTGCCGAAAATCGATGAGATTCGACAAAGGATTTTGTGCGAATGCCACGATGTTCCTAGCGTTGGGCACCTAGGCATCCAGAGAAATTTAGCTTTGGTCAAGCGATATTTCTATTGGCCAAGAATGCGCTCTTACATAGAGAGCTATGTGAAAGAGATGCGCTCAATGTCAGGTCAATAAGGCACAGCGCCTTAGGAAAGCTGGCCTGCTACACCCATTGGAAATCCCAGATGCCAAGTGCAAGAGTATTTCCATGGATTTCATCGTTGGTTTGACAAATACTAGTCGGGGCAATGACGCTATTTGGGTTGTAGTCGATAGACTCACAAAAATGGCGAAGTTTATACCAACGAAGTTGACACTAAAAAGCCATGAGTTGGCGGTTTTATTTGTCGATCAGCTTTATAAGCTGTATGGTCTCCCAGAAGATATCGTCCGTGATCGAGATACTAAGTTCACTGGCCGATTTTGGCGAGATGTGTTTACTCATCTTCAGACGAAGTTGAGTATGTCGTCTTCTAACCATCCTGAGTCCGACGGACAAACTGAGAGGATGAATCAGACGTTAGAGGACATGTTGAGAGCTTATGTCTCTCACAGGCAATCTGATTGGGAAAGGTATCTCCCACAGTTAGAGTTTTCCTATAATAGTAGCAAGCATTCTGCTACTGGATTTAGCCCATTCATGCTGATGTATGGATTCGAGCCTAAATCCCCAATTGCTATTGGCTTAGAGAAAGTCAAGGAACGCCAAGCTCGTGATTTCCTGTATGACATGCAAGAAATGCTCGAATTGGCTAAGGATACTATAAGAACGGCTTGTGACCGAGTCACTACTTATGCTAATCAAAAGAGGTCTCCAAGGACTCTAGATGTGGGACAATGGGTCTATCTGAAGATACCCAAGGATTCCAAGACTATGCGAATAGGAAAGCCTTATAAGCTTTCAGCTGGATATTGTGGTCCGTTCCTGATCACAAAGAAAATTGGCCAAGTTGTCTACAAACTGGCTCTTCCTTTGGATGTTAGTGTACATCCAGTCTTTCATGTCAGCCGCCTTAAAGTGAAATTAGGCGAAGACGACGTTGTTGTGCCTATCGAGGAAAATGTATGGCAAGATATGCAAATTGAGTATATTCCTTGAGAACCAGAAGCAGTTTTAGATCATCGTACCCGTCATTTGCGCCAAAAGGCTTATGACGAGTACTTAATTAAATGGAAGGGTCAATCTGAAAGGTTTGCCACTTGGGAACCTGTTAGAGCTTTGAAGGCTCAGTATCCCCACTCATTGATGAGGACATCAATGGTTCTTAAGGGGGGAAGTATGTTATGTCCCATTCATAAGAGAGGGGATCTAGCCCAGATGCCGTCGGGATGGGTGTCCAGTGTCCGGGCGGACGTAGTGTGAACCCGGCCAGTGTGGCCGGCCATTATTATAAAAGGGAGGCCAAGGCCTCATTTGCAATTATCGACTTCCACTAGAAGAGTGCCAGTGGTTAGCCTGCGAGGCTAGGAGTGCGCGAGGTCACCTCGAAGAGGTGAGGCCGGGTGGTATGGGACGCTCGGTCTTACAGGTGCACGCCTACGTCCTCGGACGCTGGCCCCAGCACGGGGGAGCTGCCGGATGGTGGCTATGGTCGGGTAGTTCGTCCGACGCGTGTCTGTAGGCGGTCTGTGTGGCCGGGAGATCCTTTCTCCTCGTTCGTTTCAGGCAGTTTCTGCTTAAGATGCCGCAAAAGAATGTTGTGAAGCTCGTTGAGCAGAAACTGCAAATATTATGTTGAATCCATGAATTCCTTGTCTTGGGTTCTTTATGGTTGATGCCCTGTAAGACAGAGCGATGAAGTCAAGAGCGCGCTCGATGCGCGATGAAGTAAGGGTGGGAGTGGCTAAGAAGTCCGGGGTCAGAGGCCGAAGATACCTCAAATAAAATTCCAATAGCTCTGTCTACTCTTTTGTAGGACCGTATGCTTTCAAAAAAGCACATGCCTGATGCTTTGATACCATTGTCACAAGATGGGCACCACGCACCAATAGAAAAGAACAAACTGAACATACTTTTAGCACTTCAATAACAACTGAACTAAAAGAGAGAGACGACACACGACACGGAGTGGCGGAATTCCACCCCAGAGAGTATTGGCCCCAAACCTTGGCGCCCCTTTCAGTATTTCTTTATACTGCATCAACACAATACAAGCCAGTACTCCAGACTCTGCACCTTCTCCAGGAAGCATGCCAGAGAATGACCCCATGGCCTCATATTTAAAGGCCCTAGGCCCCAAAAGCAGTTTTACATGAAAAGCCTTCAAACTCAAAAGCTTCTAGTCCAAAAGCAATGCCAAAAAACTGTCGGCATAAATCACAGAATTCCGTACAACAACCAGCGCAAAATACGGAAATCCGTATAGTCAGCCACGTCATCAAGGCAGCGCAATTTCTGGAATTTCCGTACAGCTACCCCGTCATCAATTGCTCCACCAACCTTTTCTGTGTGTGTGTGGGTCCTGCTTTATTTCAATCCTTTATGTCACTTGGGGCCCCATCGAACGGGGTCCCCATAAGTTGGTAGGACTTCTTCTTCTATTAATTGTTCTTCTTAGGGTTTAGGCCCCTCGGCTGGCATCTACAAGTTGGCTCCCTTCTTTAGGGCTTTGATACGTCAACAATTTGTGACATTGAATGAGACCCTTCTCTAAGAGTTGGCGAGTAGTAAGCTGATGTACTGGGTTGAATGAGACCCTTCTCTAAGAGTTCTTTCACTTGGTTCGTAATTTCCTAATTTTACGCTCTGCTTACTCTGTAAGGTGGCCGGTTCGGTGACATACTATCGGGAATCAAATCACTTATATGATCTCCGGGACGCTGAGGAGGTAGCTCTCGTGGTAAGCCTTCAGAGAAACAATCAGCCTAAGCTTGCAAAAAGTCTTGTCATTCTTCCTTAAGGTCGAACACATTTGACATTTCCTTGTCATCTATTTCATGTAAGAAGATCAAGTAAACAAAAAGACTAGACTTCATTAATTTGGAAATGGCCAAAGCCGATACAAGTGGGATGGACTCGCCCTTTAATTTTACATCAAGAACTATATGTCTACCCTTTTCATTCTGCAAAATTGCTTTCCTCGCCCTGTAGTCGACCACATTGTTCTTAACCAAGGGATTGCCAATAGGGCGCACACTCCTCCAAGGGCATGATAGAAAAGTCCTCGTGCACTAAATACCCTCAACAATGCAACCGAAGTTTGACTCTAAAAGATGTAATCGCAACATCCCGTCCCCGTGCCACTAGAACTGCCTCAGTCGGTGGTCCCATTTCATTTGGCTGTAGAAATGAAGTTGGCCTTGACTCCTCTGTCGAAGAAGATGAGAGCTTCTTGATCTCCTACTTTGTCCCACGCTCTACAAAGCTCCGTACTTTCATCCATTCGTTCAGAGTCGATCCCCACAAAATCTGCTACTAGTCTTGCTTTAGTCTTTCCTTTCTTTGCTCGCTCCTCCACTACTTTGGAACTCTCTGGCTTGTCCTCTGACTGTTCTTTAGGCGCTTTGTTAGGGCACCTGGCAATACATGTCCTTGTTCTCCACATCCGTAACATTTACCATCTTTAGAGTATTCGATGCGTTGCTCCGCTGACAAACAAGGGCCTGAAGGCTTCTTTTTTTGTTGTTTTCCCTTCCTCTTGTCATTGTTATTCGAATACATGTCCTTATTCTCCACATCCGTACCATTTACCATCTTTAGAGTATTCAGCGCGTTGCTCCGTTGACAAACAAGAACCTGAAGGCTTCTTTTTCAGTTGTTTTCCCTTCCTCTTGTTATTGTTATTCGATTCTTGTCCGGTCCGAATTGTGACCAACGAGTACGTAAGAGTACCTCCGAGCATACCCTTGCTTTGCATGTCCCATTAGTCGTTGCATGGACTCGGACTTCTGCACCAGACAGTAATCTTATATCTGACCACAGCAAAATCGCTCAATCTGGTACTTGACCGTGATTTTCTAGAAAGAAGAGGCCGATAAGAAAATGTCCCAAAATATCTGACAGTAAGTATCCAGTGTCTTCCTTCGTCATCCTCAGATGATCCCAAGTTGTGATCACATTGCCTTCGTATTCTTGGGTGAGTCATGAAGGAAAAACTCACTTGAATTGAAGCCACTTCGTTGGTGCCTCCCTGCGTACAAGCAAGGTAGACCACCAGGTTTGTGCATTCCCCTTAAGGTAAGATGTCGTCCTCCGGACTTTGGAATGCTCTGAGTGGCGTCCCTCGGAGTAGGCTATATCAAACTGTTGGATAAAAGCGAGGGCCTTGCGGGTATCTTTAAAACCAAAAAAAAAAAGTATTGAACTTTATTGCCTGACCACCCTCCTTGAAATCCTTAAGCTTCTTCTTGCCCTTGTCCTCGAGAAAATCATAATCGTTGACTCTCTAAATGTACTTTCTCTTTGTTGAAAACATTGGCTCATCAGAATCCGCCTCAACCGGTGTTACGTGCACATCTAACCCTCTGTGCATGTGGACAAGCTAACTCCTATTTCTAGGGTTTAGAACAGCCTAGGAAGTGTTTTGGCACCCTTGTGAACTTGTACGCAGGACGTGCATGTCTAGGCACTTTAAATTAGTTGCATACCCTCTGATTGCACATGAGCATAGCCAGTGTCTGCTACAAGTAGGCATTGGGGAGTGTTCCCATACAGTTGCATTCGTATCCAGCCTAGGTATTTATCTACATGTGAATCACCTCTTAGTAGTAGTTAATCAACTTAATAATAAGTGACATTTTTGCATCATTTTTTAGAATCATGGGCTTTTCTAATTGGATTGCCCGACCCAGCTTTTACCCCATATATAAGTGACCCTAGGGGTCACTTCTCAAGCATAAGTCAATACCCTCACTACCAACACGAAGTACTCACAGTACTTTAGCCTATCTAGCATTTTTGCACCAGATCAGCCCATCAGCATTAGAGAGTTATTTGCTTTAGATTGCATAAATGCGTTACAATGGTCCTAGATGCTGAGATGCCGAAGGATACTTCACGTAGCTGCTATTGGATGAATGCTGAAAATGCTAGTGCTCCTGAGCGCTGAAATCTGCAGGTTGCTGGCGGTAAGGCTGAATTCTGACTCCGATGATGGTGCTGAAAACGTCAAGAACAGATTTCCAATTCCTAGGATCGATGATATACTCAACAGATTACAAGGATCCTCGTGTTTTAGCAGGATTGAATTGAAGAGTGGATATCATCATATCATAATCGCGCCGGGAGATGTCTACAAGACAGCCTTTCGGACGACTTTTGGGTTATTTGAGTTTTTGGTGATGCCTTTTGGCTTAACCAATGCTCCTGCGACATTTAACCGGATGATGGATAAGATTTTTCGAGAGTACAGGCTATTTGTTGGCACTTTCTTTGACGATATCATTGTTTTCTCCAATAATGAGGCAGAACATAGAGATCATCTGCTTCAAGTCTTTCAAGCATTACGAGATCACAAGTTAGTGATTAATGCGAAGAAAAGTGCAATTTTTCGTACCAGAGATACACTTTTTGGGACACATTGTGTTAGCAACAGAAGTGCAAATGGATCCGGCCAAGATAGAGACTATCCGTATACGGGATGGAGAGACAGTAGCGGGATATCCCACTCGGGATGGCTACTTGATGAGGAAAACCATGTTGTGCGTCACACAGCCGTTGAAAGAAAAGGTTATGACTGAATACCACTGTCCACCTTTTCCGGGTCATCGCGGCATTGCTACCACCATGAAAGGGATAGAGAGATACATCTTTTGGCCGAGACTCAGAAAGGATGTGGGCGAGTTTGTGCGCAGTTGCTTGGTATGTTAGAAGGTCAAGTTTGACACGCATAAAGCACATGGATTGTTACAGCCTTTGCCCATACCCTCCCCGCCCATGGGAAAGTAATGCAATGGATTTCATTTTTGATCTCCCAAGAACACAGAGCGGTCACGATGGTATCTGGACTGTTATTGACAAATTTAGCAAACAGGCTCATTTCATTCCAGTGAAGAAAACAGTCAAGCCGGATCACTTAGCGAGACTGTTTGTGGCCCAGATTTTCATATTACATGGCATGCCCGAGACGATTGTCTCCGACAGGGATCCCAGATTTACGAGTTTGTTTTGGAAAGCAATTTGGGAGAACATTGGCACGCGGTTGCAGTTCTCGTCATCTTTCCACCCGCAGACTGACGGGCAATCTGAGATTGCCAATTCACTAGTTTTAGATTTGTTGAAGTCTTATATCTCAGATCAGAAGACTCAATGGGAAAAGTATGTACCTTTGGTGGAATTTGCCTACAATAACCCGATACACTCTTTGACGGGGAAGGCGCCATTTGAGATTGTTGAAGGTGCTGCGAAGGTCCCACCCTTCCTAAGCACGAAAGATAAGATTTTTCAAGCTCTCGAGTATACGCGCGACTTAAACACGGCTTTTGCCAAGGTCCGCGAGGCTTTGCAAAAATCTCAAGAACGACAGAGAAAGGCAGCGGATCGCCATCGTCGCGATTTGAAAATTGAAGGGGGATGATTAGGTGCTCTTACGTTTTGAGAAGGCAAGCCTGAGAAAGAAGAAGGGAAAGAAGAGGCTTTTTCCAAAGCTTAGTATCAGATACTATGGACCATTCTAGATTTCTGAAAAGATCAATGATGTCTCCTTCCGACTGAAACTGCCTGACACTTGGAGGATTCACAATGCATTTCATGTGAGTCTCTTCAAACCTTTTAAAGGTGATGTATCTGAAGATGGGAAGCCCAATGAGCAACCCGAAGTGGAGGAAAATGAGGAGATCCTTGTTCCTGAACAGATTTTGGCACATAAGGACACAAAGAATAAGGGTAAAGTAAGAAGGCGTTCTTGGTTAAATTCAAGAACTATCCTGCTTTGGATGCAAAGTGGATGGAGGAGGAGGACCTAGCAGATACTCCTCAGATTGTGAAACTTTACCTTTAAGCTTTTGGTTTATCATAGTCTATTCCAAATGGAACCCAGAATTCAGCTTGGCCGCAGATCTAGTGCAGTGGGATGCACAACAGGAGAGTTGCTCCGCTCCTTTGTCAACAGATGCCTTGATTTGTAGAATACTAGTCACTGATGTCTCTTTGAGCTTCAGGGATACTGAGAGCTGACAGTATTCTGCTATACGACTTTATGAAATGAAATTCCGGATAATGAAACTAATTTGTTTTTGACTTGTTTTTAAGTGCACGAACTGACGAAATGACTTTAACATTTTGGTCTAAATGATCTCGAATAGCATGGTTGCAATAGGGGTTAGTCAATCGGGAATCTATGATGTCCCGACTGGATCTAGATGCGATTGCTAACTGCATTGCCGATGAATCATGGTCTAAAATCCGAATGAATGTTGAATGTCATGTGATGTCCTGTGATGTCTAGTGATGTCATGTGGTGTCGTGTGATGTGACTATCGATTGGTACATGTGCAAGATGTGTGTTCCTAGTGCGTCAGTACTAACAGTCAGTATCTGCTAAGACAGTTTATGGCTGGATTCTGTCTATTTTGCAGGTGTAATCAAGGGCGATTACAATGCTTTCAAGCGGGGGGTATGTCACAAATTGGTGACATGGCCTACCCACTAGACACACACACACACACACACACTTGCTGGAGTTGCTCGCGTGGCTGCAGCCTGCGAGAAGGCTGACGTGGCAATTCCGTACACTGCTTACGTGGGAGCCCACGAATCGCGGCGGAAATTACGGAGACTGTTTCAGCAACAGTTTTTCGCGATGCTTTATTTCCTACGCAAGGAATTAGAGAGAGCTTTACTTTAAAAAGCTTTTCTTTATTTTATGCCAAGTGTAGCTTGAGAGAGAAAAGTAAAGCTTCTGCTTTATTTTAAAAGGGCTTTTGATTTCTAGCTTTTGGGGCTCTGCTTTTAGCAACCCTTGTACTTTTAAATAAGCGAGCTGACCTCTCATTACTCAGAGCATCTGGACGCAGAGTCTGAGTGTGAGCGCTTGCCCGCAATCTTGTACTTTGAACTCAGATTAATACAAAAAGAAATACCGAAAGGGGTGCCAGTCTTTGGGGCCAATAACTCTAGGCACGGAACTCCGCAGGGCCAGTGTCGAATAAATTGTGGACTGTGAACTGTTTTGAAGTGGTTATTTGGTGTTGTCGCGGTAGATTCTTGACTTGGAGTGTCCAAGTCTGTTATAGCTCCCGTTTGTGACAGTGGTATCAGAGCTCGGATTCCTCTCTCTCTCCCCACAAAGGAGGACGATTCCGGGAAGGAATGGGAAGAACCATGACAAGCCACGGAAGGCCGTTGAAGACGAACTTCAAAGTGCAAGCCCAACTCACAGAATTGCAACAACTTATTTCGTTGTCGGCTGTCCAAAAGGCTTTGGACGGAATCAAGAAGCCGCAAGGAACCGATGTCGATGAGCGTCAAGAAAATCTTGCTAATGGAAGTAACCCGCAAGGGGACGGTGCAGAAAGAGGTGCCGAAACGCACAAGGGATCTCCGGATCAAGACAAACGGCCTTACAAGAGCAGGAAAAAGAACTTTCTCTGCTTAACGAAAGCAAGGATGTCTCTACCTCTTCTCCATCATACTCTCCTGACTATACTACCACATCTACTTCTCATACAATATCTAAATCTTCTCCCAAGAAGAAAACTCCTACTACTTCCGTACATACTACTGAAGAGAAACCCCAGTTCAAGAGGGATAACCGCAGATGTCACCGCAAGATGCGGATTTTCAAATCTGGAGACAAGGATGTGAAGTTTGATAACTACACAGGACGGAGAGATATCTCCAAGGAACTGTCTTTCATCAGGCAGTTTAAAGTTGCTTTTGCCAAAAGGAACTTCACTAAAAAATCAAAGTTGCGTCATGTGGGATGCATCTCAATGAGACTGCAAGCAATTGGTGGCTAGCCAAAATTCTGGAAGGTACTCAAGCCAAAGGAACAAGTGAAAGTCACGGCTTATGTTGACAATTCTTCTAAAAGTTACGCCTTTTATGATTCATGAAGATTTCCGACGAGGAAAAGATGCGAAAGTTTGAAGCAGGTCTTCAACCACCGCTTTGGAAGAGCATGAAGGTGTACCCACACGACACCCTTCAACAAATGATGGAGTCAGCAATCATTGCCGAGGATTTACATTCCACTGTTACGATGGAACATAGCACATACCGTGCAAGGCAATGAGCGGTTTATAATGACCATGGCAACCAAGGCAAAAAGCGTTCTTTAGAGGACCCGGATCAGCCTGACAAGCCAGAGTGTACCAAAAAACGGCTTAAGTATCTAACGTCGAACCAAGTACAAACCTTCAAAGAACCGTGGTGAAAAAAGACATATGAAGCCTGACTACCTTGTTCGGCAGCAACGGCAAGAACAAGCATCTTTGACGAAGGAACAATCGAAGAAAGAACCCGCTCGATCTTTAATGTGCAATGGAATACAATAACTGAGAAAGGGAAACGCCAGCTCCTTAAAGGCGCGGGATCTGTGAATAACCAACGCGTGGTGATCCTCTACGACCATGGATCGACAAACAACTTTATCTCACTAGAAACTTGTCACATGCACATCTAACCTTATGTCCATGTGGACAAGCTATCTCAGGTCTAGGGTTCAGGTCAACTTAGAAAGTGTTCTAGCACCTTTGTGAGCATGTGAGCATGTGAGCATGCGGTGCATGTCTAGACACTTAGAGTAGTTGCATATCCTCTGATTCCACACCCAGTACCACCCAACATATGCATAATCCAAGCAGAAGGTCCGATTTCCCGCCAGTTTTGAGACAGTACATTTTCCACGCATTTTTATTATTTAAATTACCAATTTCCAGAGGTCGTGGTTGTAGGAAAACTGCTCGACCCAGTTTTTCACAGCTATATAAGCAGACATAGTGTCACGTGACACATCCAACCCTATGTGTCCGTGGACAAGCTACAGCATGACCAAGGTTCAGTCAGTCAAGTCAATCTAGAATAGGCAGTGATCTGGCACGTTTGTGAGTCTGTTCGCAGACCGTGCATGACCAATCACTTAGATTAGATGCATATCCTCCGGTTGCACACAGCATGATCATAAGCATTCCCATCACAATCCATCAGGAGCAATTTTCTAGTGCATTAAACCTATTTTCCCTATTTTTGACATTTTTCACTTATTTATTAAGTGACTTTTGTTGGGAACTAGGTAGGGCAATTTTGCTAAGATAATATATAAGCAAACTTAAGCTAGCACTATTTGGCAGAAGAGCAAGGAGAACACAGGCCAAGGGCAGCAGGTTCCCCCTCTCTCTCTCAAGCAAGACTCCCCCTCCTTTGTGGCGATTTCCCCCAACAATCCGAGTGTTTTCAACCTGCCTTGGGCAACGTTTTCAGCCTATCTTGGGCAATTCCAACAGCGCTTTTCACAAGGGTATTCAGCCCTGCCCTTGGTGATCCCCGCGGCATGGTTGGCATCAGCAAAGACAACATCAGCCAGCGTTTTTGAAGCAGCCCATCAACGTTTTTGAAGCAGCCTATGATCAGCCCTTAAGTACCATAAAGACAGCGTTTTGCATCAGCAAATTCAGTACATAGAAGCCCAACAGATCCCGTGATTCCAAGCAAGAAAGGACAGCCCGACAAGAAGCATTCAAAGCATTCAGTTTTCAGCCATAGTCTCGTCCTCGTCGTCCACACCGTCGGCCTCGACATAGCCATTAGATTTGCATCAGCATCATTGTATCAGATTGTGCAATCAATAGTAGACCATTCTCGCCATCGAGAGTGGGGCCTTCGGAGGAGGGTTTTACAACGTCTCTGGTGTCGTATTCTCTTCTCTGTCTCTCAGTCTCATGCACTTCCATTCACAGTGTCCATTCATTTTGTTTGTGTCCATTGCACTCTCTCATTAAGAACGGAAGGCTCTCCCTTCCATAAGTAAAAGGAACCTTGAGCACAGTTCGGAGCACTCATTTTGAGCAAAGTTCAACATTCACTTCCGTTGCACCTTACACATAGGGCGCCCAGTTTTAGCAAAAGAGACAGAAGAAGTTCCAACAACTTGCAATGTTCTCTCCTCAGCAAGACCGGCAGAAGACAGCCTAGCGTTTTCAACCAACAGTAACAGATAGCGTTTTGGGGAGCAGTTCCTCTAGCGTTTCTGCTACTGATCAGCCTGGCGTTTTCAATTTGCAGATCAAGCTTAGCGTTTGCACAGATCAGCCACGCACATCATCGTTTTCATTTTTCACTACTTAGCCACAGCAGATCTAGCCTCTAGCCTCGCAAATCTTACCTACCCGTAGCAGATCCTCGTCGTATCGTCGAGTCAGCCAGCGTTTACTGAAACCAACCCGTGGGGCGGTAGGCGTTGGCTTTCCCCCGAAATTCTTTACTTTAGACACACACACAAAGCACTTTGCAAAGATAACCTGCAACGGGAATTAACACTTGAACACACACACGGCTCTGAAGCTAGAAGGCTCCGAGCAGACGCCGACAACCTGTAGGCCCCAAAATTGGCGCCCCTTTCGGTATTTCTTTATTCTTTGAGAGGGTAAAGTACAAAGTAGAGTACTGGCAATCCTTACCTGTATCCCGCTAGATACTACCTGATTTGGCCAAATTTCGACAACATAACAACCCCAAAACTTGCGCGAAACCAATTCCCCTGCTGGAACTCACTTCCATTGGCGTAAACCCTCTGATTCCAGCCCAAAAACAGTAAATTCAGCACGCTGTATTTACTGGTTTTTGCCCTGTTTTCAGCCCCAAACAATCCCCTACTTGTCCTCTACCAGTGGGGCACGATTCCCAAGGGTTCTGGCGTTCGTATGGCTGAAAAACAGTCAATTTTCTGCGCATACACAGTGCTGAATTTGCACCTGTACGGTGGGTTATGACCCTCACCGGTGCCTGCTTTGAAGTAGCAGCTAGCTACCCCTGTTCCTGCTCAAGGAGGCTCTTGCCTCAGCACAAAAGCATGAAACCACACAGCTGTACATCAGTCAAATGAAGGGCCCTCTTGTGAGGCATCACATAATTGCACGTAGGGGAGAGAGAGAGAGCACTGTGTAGTGTGCAGGGCATCACTCCTAGCACCACACTGTACATGGGAGGGAAAGAAAGCGCTCCATAGCTCTTAACCTGTGACAAAATGCATAATGAAGCCTCCCCTCTCTTAAATTTCAGCGCCACTTCTTCTGCATGAGGCAAGTTCACGAAATTCTGCCACTTGAGCATTTTCCCGTTTCGGGTTTGCCGCTTAAAAATCTCCCGACTGGTCGCTCAGTTGACTTCACGGCAGAGTTGTAAAGTGTTCCCCTAGTCATACAAGAGGTAATGACGCGAACACATTTCGTGGCCCAAAATAGCAGTTCCTTAAATTTTAGGAAATGATTCCGTTGGGCTCCCTGTGGTCATCTGACCATCTATCCTCATTGGGACCGCATCCAAAAATGCAATGTGGCCTAACTGTCGGATATTTTCTGCCGATAGTCCCACCTTGACTTTATGCCTTTATTGAGTTCACTTCCTAGTATCCACCAACTTGCTAACTGCGATGGGGGAACCTATATGCTCTGGCTCTTAGCCTAGACATCCTCTTACTATACGAATTCCAATGCCGACCACTTCCCCTCTGCGGGTGAAGCTACCGTTCACATTGGCCATACAATGTCCGACCGTTTGCTACTTCAAGAAGAGGGTCTCAAAAAAAAACAAAACACATTGGAAAGAAACCAACAACTAAAGTTAGCAATTGCCACGTCCTCGTCACATAGTTAACAACTACCACGTCCCCGTGACATTTACAATTTCAACCCGCTGTTTTCAAATTTCAGCATCTACGTTTTCAACGGATCATCCTTGAGTCGTCATCATCACCATCCTCGCTGACACAGTGTCAGAGATCAGCAGTCAACGTTTTGTCTGCGACAGAGACCCCAGATTTATGAGTTTGTTTTGGAAGGCAATTTGGGAGAACATTGGCACGCAGTTGCAGTTCTCGTCATCGTTCCACTTGCAGACTGACAGGCAATCTGAGATTGCCAATTTAGTGGTTTTAGATTTATTGAAGTCTTGTATCTCAGATCAGAAGACTCAATGGGAAAAGAACTTACCTTTGGTATTTCAGCATTTCAGCCCTAGCATTTTCAATTTTCAGCCAATCGTCGTCGTCATTGTCATTGACATCATCGACAAGTCCATTGCATCTAGACCATTGTACCAGATTTGTGCAATCTATAGCATAGACCTCTCTCGCCATAGCCCTTGGAGGAGGGTTTGAGAACCGTCTGGTGTCATTCTCTCTCTCTCTCTCTCTCTCTCTCTCTCTCTCTCTCTCTCTCTCTCTCTCTCTCTCTCTCTCTCTCTCTCTCTCTACACCTTCGTTCACAGTAGCATTCACTTTGATGGTGATAATTGCATTCTCTCTCTAAAGGACGGAAGGCTCTCCCTTCCGTAAGTAAAAGGAACCCTTGAGCACAGTTCGGAGCACTCATCTTGAGCAATATCAACATTCACTTCCGCTGCACCTTACAAAACTGTAGAATGCTAGGGTCTTACACCGGCTCAGCTTGAAACTCCGGTCACTTCCGGATCGGCATTCAAGGGGTTGACCACCCATGCAACTCCCGTGCAAGGACAACTCAATCTTCGGATTGGTGAATACAAGGAGCGCGAATGCTTTTTGATGGCATCCATTGTAGGGATGTGATATCATCTTGGGTATGCCATGGCATTACCATATGCAACAGGTCCTAGAATATGTAGAAAAGACCCTCGCTTTTGAGCATGAGGGCAGGAACATTAAAATTTTTGTTGATGCAGGGAATTCCTTGTGCTACCTTTTCATCTGGAGTAAGCTTAGGTTTAGCAATTGTGTTAGCCTTACCCTTAGATTCATTGGAGGAATTCTTTGATGAGATACTACTAGTAGATTAGTTACAAGAGTTATCATTCTTACCGTTCTGAGGGTTCTGAGAAGTCTGCAAGGTACTTGTGGAAGTCTTGTTCTCCTTAGGTTTTCCCTTGTTGTGCTTCATCTCTTGGGCGAGAGGGATTGCTACCGCCTTGTTGAGGTCCATAGGGTCAAAGACTTCAACATCAAACTTGATGTATTCGTCTAACCCAAAGAGAAAAGCCTCTTTGCGCTCATCATCCGATTTGCGTAATTGAGTAACTAGCTGCAAAACACGGTTAGAAAAAGACATGACTGGCATACCATGTTGCTTGAGATTGCGTCAATCCTCTTTCAATCGTGCGAGATACTGAGGTGGCATAAACCGCCCCTTGAGCTTCTTTTGGAAATCAGCCCAATCGAAGGGAAGGGGCGTGAATCCGTCCGCTGCCTCTAGGTGCGCGGCTAGCTGTGCCTCTTGCCATGCGTGGTACCAATTGATGGCATCACCGGCAAGGTACATAGCTGCCGTCAAAACTTTGCTCTTTCCTGTCTTCTTAGTTGTCGCAAAATAAGCATTAAATTGATGCAACCAAGAATGGATAACTGTGGCATCCATCTTACCGTCATACTTACTGAAAGTCAACTTCTCTGTGACTGGATGGTTGGAATCCGCATCGTGGCTTGCGCCACTTGATGAACTTCCACGATCTTTGGGTGGTTCGGTCTTCGAGGCTAGCACGTGGGAAATAAATTCTTGAGTGCGTAGCTCCCTTTGAGTTTCACGCTCGGTGTCCTTTTCAGCTTTTCGTTCATTTCGTTCATCGCGCTCACGTTCAAAAGCAAGGGGTTGGCTTCTTGTTGTGCCAACGCAACGCGATTCGCTTCTAAAGTGACGCGAGTCGCTTCTTGTTGTGTCAGCATCATGTCCATCATTGACTTGACCATCATGTCAGGAGTTAGAACAACTCGTGGTGAAGGGGGAGGGTCGAAAAAGTCTCCTAGTGGGGAAAAATCTTCGCCGCCTCTCTCATGCTCATCACCTGTATGCGAAGTATCCATTCCGCTTCGGGTAACGACCATGCACTATGATCTTTGGTTCTTAAGTTCACGAGGAACTTGGGTTCTTGAGGGTCTTTGTTCTTGGGTTCTTGGGTTCTTGAGGTTCTTGAGCTGTTCTTTCGCTTGCAAATCGCGTTGGAGAAGGATCTTCTCTTCACCCGAGTTCTACTCTTTTCTGCGGGTGCACCCCTTGGCGGCCTTGCGCTCACACCAAGGTTGCTTTTTCCCACCTCACGTCGATTGGCCGGCCGCTAAGTGCACGGTCCGCTCTCAATGAGTGAAAAGAGACACAAGGGGAGGCTGGATAAGCCCTTCTTTCTTGGGATTCCTGTCACTCTTCAACAAAACACAATTAGGAATCGACACGCCCAAGTAAACTTTGGGTTCCAAAGCTCTGATACCAATGTAAGGTGCAACGGAATGAATGTTGTATTTTCTCAAGATTAGTGATCTTTATTGCTCAAGGTTCCTTTTAGTTCTTAGGGAAGGAGAGAGCCTTCCGTCTTGTGGAGAGTGCTGTGATCACGAACAAAGTGGGTGGATATTATGCTTGAAGTGAATGAGACTGAGAGAAAGAGAGAGAAGAGATACGACACCGAGAGGTTGTAAAACCCTCCTCCGAAGGCCCCACTCTCGTCGGCGAGAATGGTCTACTTTAATTGCACAAAGGTGTACAATGCGTATGCAATGGACTAATGCAACTTGGACTATGCCGATGACGACGACGGTGATGATGACGACGACTTGGTGGCTGAAATCTGTGGTCTTCTAACTGCTGATTTTCGGGACTGTTTCGGTGGCTGAAAATGACTGTTTTGGCTGCGTTTTCTTGGGTCAAAGATGGGGGAACTTCTACAACCAATCTGGGGCTGATCTGCTACTTTGCTAAAGGCTGAAAACCTGCGTTTCGACTGCTGAATTTCTGATCCAAAAACGTTGGGATGGATAATCCCAAAAACGTTGAGATGGCTGAAGTAATGCTGGCGTTTTTGGCTGAAATCGCTATGTATATGCTGAGGTTGAAAACGCTAATGATCTGCAAGAGTTGGCTGGCGTTTTTGGCTGAAAACGCTGAGAATAGCAGAGGCCTAGCTACAAATGAGGAAAACGCCAAGAGTCTGGGAACTTGCCCGACGAGGATGGGGATCCAAAAACGTTGGGGGTGTTGGGGGTTACTGCTGAGAAGTTGCCTGTTGAGCGGGAAGCTCCTGCTGCCTCTTCTGCCAGAAAGTGCTAACTTGGTTTTACTTTTATATTAACTTAGCAAAATTGCCCTGCCTACTTTTGTTGGAAAGTCACTTAAAAATAATAAGTGAAAATAACCAAAAATAGGGAAAATAGGCTAAATGCACTGGAAAATTCCCCTAACTGAATCTGATGGATTCTGAAGGGAATACTGATGATCATGCTGTGTGCAACCACAAGATATGCGTCTACACTAAGTGACTGGGCATGCACGGTCTACGAATAGACTCACAAAAGTGCCAGATCACTGCTAATCTAAACTGATTGAACTGACGGGAACCTTGCTATGGTGTAGCTTGTCCATGGACACATAGGGTTGGGATGTGTCACGTGACACCTATTCCCTATTGTAAGCCATATCTCCATTGAGAAGGAAATAAAGAAGTGCGTTTCTACTTACTTGATTTTCGCACGTGAAAGAGATAAAACTAATGAGAGTTCGCTCTCTAGTTTGGAAATTGAACGTTTTCAATTTCTTGAAAAGTATAAAGATTGTTTCATGGATACTCTACCAGACAAGCTACCTCCGGAACGTCCGAAAGATCATCGCATTGATCTCGTACCAGGTAGCTCTCCCCCAAACCTACCCCCTTATCAGGTTAGTCTTGCTCAGTAAGAGAAAATTTTGAAGCAAGTCAACGAGCTTCTGGAAAAATGTCTAGTACGACCAAGTACCTCGCCTTACTGCTCTCCAGTTCTACTGGTGCAGAAGAAAGACGGCACATTTCGAATGTGCATAGATTATCGATCTCTATACAAGATCACTATCAAGAATTGCTTTTCGATACCCCGGATTGATGATATTCTCAATAAGTTGCAGAGAGCAAGCATCTTTAGTTGCATTGACTTAAAAAGCGGGTATCATCAGATACGCATAGCCCCTGAGGATGTCCATAAGATTGCCTTTCGCACAACTTTTGGACTTTATGAATTTTTAGTAATGCCGTTTGGCTTTACCAATGCTCCTACCACGTTCAATCGAATGATGGATCGAATTTTCAGCCCACACCGAGCTTTCACATTTCTTTAATGACATACTCGTCTTTTCACAAACTGAGGAGGAACATTGGAAGCACTTGGATATAGTGTTTCAGAAATTGTGAAAGCATGAGTTGCATGTAAATGCAAAGAATAGTGAGTTCTTCCTCACTGAGATACACTATCTTGGTCATAGAGTCTCACACAACCAAGTGAAAATGGATCTCGCAAAGATCCAAGTCATGCAAGATTGGCCAACTCCCACTACGGTACATGATGTACGAAGTTTTCTGGGATTGTGTTCCTACTATCGGAGGCTTTGCTCAAGTAGCAGGACCACTTCATGACCTAACAAGGAAAACGATCCCTTTCAGGTGGGGATCGAGACCTATTAAGCCATGGACCTATTTTGATAGTGCCAGACTTAAGGAAACCATTCAAGGTTCACTGCAATGCTTCAGGTGATTGCATCGGTGCAGTGCTTAACCAAGATGTAACAAACTGCTGACGTGTTAAAGCCTAAAGAATGGAGCCAACTTACAGATGATGTGGCTGCCCAAGAGTAGAAACCCTAACCCTAATTTCTGCCAAAAACCCTAATTGCTGAAACCCTAATTCTGGAAACCCTAACCCTAAAACCTGCAAACCCTAATTCTAGAAACCCTAAGAAGAACAAGCAACAGAAGAAGAAGTCCTACCAACTTGTGGGGACCTCGTCCGATGGGGCCCCAAGTGACATTAAAGGCATTAAAAATAAAGCAGAACACACTCAAAAGACTTTGCACATCAAAATATGATGATGTGGCACCTGTACGAACGTCTCGGAATTCACGGAAGAAAAGTGATTTTTTGGGGTCAGCTTTTCATATTTGATGCTTTTAGGCTTTGGGTCTTTAAATATGAGCCTTGGGGGCCCTCTCTGGCACTTTTTAGCGCGCAGATTGCAGGGCAGGTGCTCCCCGGCTGTTGTACTTTGCGAATCAACAATAATATAAAGAAATACCAAAAGGGGCACCAAGGTTTGGGGCCAACACTCTCTGGGGTGGAATTCCGCCACTCCGTGTCGCGTGTCGTCTCTCTCTCTTTCTCAGTTCAATTGTTATTGAAGAGCTAAAAGTCTGTTCAGTCTGTTCTTTTCTATTGGCACGAGGTGCCCCGTCTTGTGACAAAGAAGCCCATGAAGTGGCTTATGAAAGTAGACACGACTTAAGGATACAGAATTGCATGCCTCGATCTACGAGAAGGAACTTATGGCTGTGATCCAAGCCTTGTCTACCTGGAAGCATTATCTTCTAGGAGCAGATTTTGTGATCAAAACCGCTCATCAGAGTTTGCAGTATTTTCTTAGGCAACGGAAATTATCTGAGAAGTAAATGAGATGGGCCATCTTTTTGTCCATGTTTCACTCCCAGATCCTCCATACGGCTGGGAGTAAGAATGTGGCTGCAGACGCGTTGTCTAGACGGCCTACGGTGAATGCAGTTACTTTTGTGTATCATCAAGAACTGGAATCACTTCCAAAGTTGTATCCCAATGACCCAGACTTCTCCTCCATTTGGAATAAGTTACAAAACAGAGAGGATGAATATCCCTATTCTATTCAGGATGGTTACCTCTAGGCTCTATCACCACCAAGCAATTTGCGTGGCAGAACCATTGAGAAAGAAAATCATGGAAGGAGCACATGCTTCACCTTATGCGGGTCATCGAGGAATTCTCCCTACGACCTTAGCATTGGAAAGATATTTCTTTTGGCCAAGCCTTAGAGCCAACCTTGATCAATATGTCAGGGAATGTTTGGTTTGCCAAAAAGTAAAGTATGGTCGGCATAAGACGCCTGGGTTACTTCAACCTTTACATGTTCCTGATCAACCCTGGGAGAGTATTGCCATGGATTTTATTATGGATCTCCCAAAGACTCAAACTGGAAATGATGCGATCTGGACCATTATGGACAAATTTAGCAAGCAAGCTCACTTTATTCCAGTTAAGAAAACAATCAAAGCAGACCATATGGCTAGAAGTTGTCTAGCACGGATCTTTAAGCATCATGGGCTGCCCAAGTCTATTGTGAGTGATCAAGATCCTCGCATGGCAGGCAACTTTTGGCGTGCCTTGTTTGATAACCTTGGCACGAAGTTGAATTTTTCTTCTACATATCATCCTCAAATGGATGGGCAAAGTGAGATCGCTAATTCCACAGTATTGGATATGTTGAGATCTTATGTGTCAAAAAGACAGTCTAACTGGGAGAAGTATTTGCCCCTTGTTGAGTACACGTATAACAATATCGTGCATTCGTTTACGAGGAAAGCACCTTTTGAGATTCTCTATGATAAGCCTTTACTTCCACCGATCCTTGCCACTAAGAATAAGATTTTCGCAACAGATGAGTTTTGTCCGGGATTTAGACACGGCCTACGGGCAAGTTAAGAGAGCAATTTTGCACTCTCAGGAAAACATAAGAAAGCTGCAGACAAGCACAGAAGCAATCTGGACTTGACAGTCGGTCAATTAGTCTTACTCAAGTTTGAGAAGGCAGGACTAAAGAAACAAGCAACTCATAAAGCAAAAGTGGTAAAACTTTCCAATCGCTATTATGGGTCGTTTAAGATAATTGACCAAAGTAAACAATGTGACGTTCCGATTAGACTTACCATCTAATTGGAAGATCCACAATGCTTTCCATGTTAGTTTACTCCGGCCAAATGTAGGACCGCCTCCAAGTCAGACTATTGTTGAGGAACCTCCTGAGATTGAGGAAACAAAAGAAATACTCCAACCGGAGCAGATCATTCATCATCAAGAGCAACCACTTAAGTCCGGGAAGATTACACGGAAGTATTTGGTAAAGTTTAAGAATTATTCTACTCTCGATACTCACTGGATGACCGAGTAGAAATTAGCATCCTATCCCGAGATTCTGGAAGGATAGATACAAGCATACAGTTGAGGACAACTGTTTAGAAGCCAGACGGATGTTGCTAAATGGACTATTTTCTTGATTTCTGAAGTAATTTCTTTTTATCGAAATTAGGATATTTAAATATGCGCACTTGAACCGTAAGGTTAAGAACTGTAGATCTACTCGAATTATTAAAAGCCATCAATAACGGAAAACTCTGATGCGTCATATGATGGGTGACATTAAGCATCGCGAAGGGGTTTTACCGTTAGTTCGGTAGGAGAGACCGGGAAACGAATATTCTTGATGCATCACGTGATGGGGTGACAGGAGCATCGGAAAGGCAATATCTCATTGGTCTGGCAGGAAACCCGAACTGGAAAGAGGAATACGCATAAAGACGCCAACACAAGAATAAAGATGGGTTCTAAGAAGCTTTTCTTAAAAAGCAGAATATTTTAACGAGTTTATCAGGGAAGAGCAGACGCTTTCCCACGAGGAATCTATGTCTGCACTGAATTTGTGCATGTGGTTGCATCCAGGGACGCCTAGGAAGTGCTGTGAAATGCGTTGTTTTTAACTTGTAAGGTTCTATTGAATTTTTGGACAGATTCAAACCAATTTTAAAATATGTAGGCCGCCCACTTAATAAGTGGGCAACCACCTAACAAATAAAGCAACGAAACCAGTCAGCGTTTTCTCTCCCTTTTTTTGGCAGAAGAGCCAAAAAAAAATCGGCCGCAATCTCTACGCGCTCAGCTATTCCTATCGTGTCCAGGGAGCTATAAAAGCATCACACGCCCTCACTCAGAGAAAGGAGTTGCCAGCGCCAACAAGAGGAGACTTTGCCACAAGAAGACACAAGAGATCGCGAGAATACGAAGCACGGATGTCGCTTTTCCCACGCAAGAGCGACATGTATCTATTGTAGATTCGCCATACGAGTTGTTGTCCCATGTTTGTGTGTATTTGCAGGTACTTCATCGCGAAGGAGAAAGCGGGAAGGCTTCGGCCTACGCTTGGGAATTCCGAGAACGTTCTCGAAAATTGTATGCGGAGTCTCGACTTTGTCCTAAGGAAAAAAGGATTGAGAGCTCGTCTCTCGGATTTCCCTCACGGGAAGGAACGACCATCGAGTCTCAGAATTAGAAAGGAGGGGTTTTCTCCGGTTCTTGTGCTTGTAAGAAGATTCGCCCTAATAAAGGATTCTCTCTAGGGGGGGTGGGGAAGACCAACCCATCTTCTGGTCCCAAATACAGAGTCGAACTTCTGCCTCAACTCTGTTTAGTTGAAAGATTATTTATTTTTCATCTTGTTGATTATTCGTGTGCGCTCCCCTTTGTGACACATCGTGAGCATACACCATCGATCACTTCCACTGCACATAACAGTTGGGGGCGCCCAAATTTGAGAGAAAAAAACGTTGATTTGGGGTTGCTTCTCTCTCATTGTGATCATACAATGTATGTGTGAGTAGTGGGTGCAAGTCTTACAGCTTTAATGGAAAGCTTGCCTTCTCCCTTGTTCTATGTAGCTCGATCATTCCGCTCTCATGAACCTCTCTCCCCTTTTGAATACAAAAACGTGATGCCCAGCTCAATGGCTATTCATCTATATGTACAGGTGTGTGGGTTCATGTGTGATTGTCGAGGCAAGAGCCTCTTGCACGGGTATTGGATTAGCTAGCGGCTAATCCCCCGCAGGTACAAGTTGATCCGGAGAAATTTCACGCAAGAAATCTTGTACAAATCATAGGGCAAGTAGCCCTATAGGTGCGGAGGGCTTGCTATGGATGTGACCGCCACGTGAAACGGAGTAGAAAATACAGCCTGCTGTGTATTTTTGCAAGTTTAGGGTTTTGACCCTTTTTGATCCCAAATACCCCCAAGAGCTTCACGGAAGGAACTTCACAAAAAAACCTGTAATTGGAATTTAACACTTCAAACAAACCACGGCTTGGCAGCTAGAGTGCTTCCAAGCAGACAATGACACCGCATTGGCCCCCAAGGTTGGTGCCCCTTTCGATATTTCAGACACTGAATTCTCTGTTTTCGCTCCGATATTACACAAGAACACATATGCACTGATTCCCTGTCGTAAATTCCACGTGAAGTTATTCGAGTAAAGATCGGGTGAAAGCTAAAGGCTACCACCACCCTTTAGCGAGTCTACAAGCCGAGGCTTAGAAATCGAGGCCGAGCTTGCAAGACGAGATACTAGTAAGGTTACACCGCTTATTGGTTTCCTGTCTCTTACTGCACAAGGCTATCATAGCCTAGGTTGACTTCCATATTATGAAGTTGGAAATTTGTGATGCTTTGTTGGCACCCACATGACCAACAATTGCGGGAATAATAAATATGAGGAAAGAATAGCGGAATATAGGGGCCATCAAAAAATCCACAGGTTGCATAAACAGGACAAAACTAGAAAATATTTCTAGGTGCCAAGAACCTAGTAGAGCCTCACATAAGAGATGACCTCCAAAACTCAAACAGGGGCATTCATTTGGGGTACGGTAGGATTTGTACATTGTATTGATTTAGTATGAACGTCCACTTCTACCATACGTCTTTCAGTATGTGCTGAACCTTCAAGACAAGATCAAACTACATTTTTTTCCCAATTCGGCATCAATTTCAGCTTTCTAACTCTAGCCTGAACATCTATTTTTGTACCAGTACGAGATCTTTCTTAAACTACAATTTTGTTTTCCATTTGGGCTGCAGTATCATATTTCTAGCCGTTACTACTAGTTATTAGAGCAGTATGTGATTTATTGGTCATTAGAGTAGTTTGCTGCTGTGCAATAAAGTGGTCTGTCGGTTGTGAGAGTACGTAATTTAAGGATTTTTCGTTTATTATAACAATGTGGTGCTGTGAGTTTTGAAAAAAAAAACATTGTACTGTTATTGGGATGTTTTTAGAGGCCTAGACTGCTTGCAAGTAAGTTATGTCAAACATACATCTTTTGATTAATGTGTATGATAAAATTTACAGTGAATCTAGGTTCTTTGGAATATAATATCAAGTCTCTAGGTCTCTAAATCTTTTGATTAACGTGTATGAAAAATTATACTTCAAAGTGAATCTAGGTTCTTTGGAACATAATATCAAGTTTCTAGGTCTCCAAAGGAGAATATTAGCCGATATGACCTAACCCTCTTATGCAAGGTATAGTCCAGTGTTGTTACGCGTTTGCGGACATATGATGAAATCAACATGCAGCTTAGAATAAGCATGTATGCCCTCAACCTCATGTTGTCTAGGACATGTTCATTGATGTGCTCTCACAAACTGTGCATATTATTGCAGGTACTTTTTTAAGTACACCAAAATTGAATGGAGACCTTACTGTACCAAAGTCTAGGCACTCAGTCAGGTGAAACACAACCTTTCAGTCCCCTGACCCATGTAAGAATAAGTAGAGGAAAATTTATGTGCATGCAATTTCAAGATGACTAGAGAACCTGGCATCATTTGTCCCGAACTTAAGGCCAGAATTGCCAATCAAAAGCTGGCCAATTTATTTTAGAACGACTTTTATGAGATACCTAGTGTAGAACCATTACAACTACCAGGATGACTTTTACCTACAACACACGCAAATGCACAACATTTCCAATCTAACTGCCATTGGAAGCACAAACAACAAAATTTCCAACCATTTTTGCGAGGTAAGATAACAAACACGAGATTATCAGCAAATTCTTTTAGAAATGGAAAGATGGAGAGAAGACTTCCAGGACAGAAAAAAAATGAGAGGGAAGAAAGCTAGCATTGAAAACTGTGGCTAGAAGATTGACAAAAATACATCCAAGACGCAACATTCACCTGCAACTTCGTCAGCCTTGAATGCATGATACTAGCAAACGAGTTGTGTTGTTGCATCAATTGCTCTATTATGTCAGAGTCGTCAATAGTACCAGTTGGGGACCTCTCTCGAATGCCCTGACTCCCTTTCTAAAAGAAGCACATACAAAAGGAGACATTATAAACAGCAACATAGAAATTCAAAAGTTAATATAGCCATAAGACACCTGCCGCACGCACAAAAGAAATTAGGTGCCTCAATATTTGTAGAAACCTTGTGCTACCAAATTAGACACATCATAAGCACAGACCCCAACAAAAAACTACTACTCCTGATAGACGTAATAAAAGCCCCAAGGCCTTAATGTTATGACAAACTAAAAGTATCTCAATATCTAAACTGCTCAAATTTATAGACCCAAGTTGTTGTGAAGACACATAATTCAAATCTGCGTACCAAGATAAATGTGTTGGTATCGAAAACCGATGACCTCATCACATGCCCAGTAGGTATGCCGAACATATCAACGGCCCCTGTTGTTTCCTTCTTATCAAATGCACTAGCCACCGATCTAACACGCCCAGCCTCTACAGGACCTGCATTCAAAAAGTTCACAAACCTGTGTGACCAATAATTTCCCTTTCGAGTTTTGATAAGACGACAACAGCGTACCCAAATAAGAAGCATCTCTTGCACCAGTGTATCGATCTTCACCTCTCACTGCATCCTCCTCTGCAGAAGAAGGCAGGGTGTGTCACTGATCTTTGCAAATGTCAGTGAGCGAAATCGATAATCAATTTGTCCTTACTACAAGAAACTCAAAATCACAGATGACCGATGCAATATATCCCTAAAGTTTCAACATGTTTACATCCATCCATCACAAATACAGTTCTATGGCTCGACTATTCTCCTCCCATGTACGACTTTAAGATCAAATACATGCCTGGGAATGGTGGTTGCATCCCACGAACAATGCTGCCTCTTTGAGCTCCACTAGAAGCAGTTCTCCTGAATTTTCCAGTTCCAATCCACTTAACATGGCCATGTTCGCTGTCACTTGACGCAGGTACTCCTTCACTTGGCGTTTCTGAACAAGGTAAAGGAGCACTCGAAGATACTCTTCCCCTATTTACAGGACTCTTCTGTCCTGAGCCCCCATTCTCTGCAATTGGATCAACCCTTGGGCACTCGTTGCTACCCTTAGAAACCTCCATCTTGCTTGAGTCATGAGTATGAGATGAAACAAGCTGAGTTGAGTTCCTGGTGGAACCATTATCTAGGACTGGTCGAGCAATAACAGAATCAGACCCTTGTGCTGTCCTTGGCACAATCACAGGAATAGTATCAAGCTTATTGTTTGGCTGCACCAATGAGTTTGACTGAACTTTTCCAGCACCAACTCTTCTTGATGCTAGCATATATGCCGAGACAGTGGAGGAGCCCAATGCAGCGACTTTCGTAGATCCAGCACTAGTAACTCTTTGTGGTGTACTTGGAGCACTCTCGGCAGCTGCACAATTCCATCAAACTGTCAGGTTTGCATAACTTACAAATACAAGAGCCTTCAAAGGTCCCAGGAAATTTTCATAATAACCAAAAACTGCACTCCCATGTCAGAACAGAGACTTGAAAAATAACAAGACAAGGCAAAGGCACTTTATTACAGCCTGCAGGTATCATGAAGCTAGCCAGGATAAAATAATACCTACTGGTGGAGTGCTAAGTTTCATCTCCTTCAAGGAGGACTCAACTGCATGAGGTGGTGCATTGCGGACCACGCTGCTACTCTTTAGACTGCCATCTACCATCTGCTGAGAAGGTTGATTGATTGTGACGACCCCATTGGTCCGGCTGTTGTTGCCTGGTGCATAAGGCCCTACACGCTGCAACATTTAACAAGCATGAACGAAAAATAAACTACTCTACTCAGAACGCATCAACAAACCAATCATTTAGCATAACAGGAACTTACTGCTAAATCAACAACCCAGATTCCAACACAACTTTGGTTGTAAGAGCAACCAAGAAGCTTCCCCTCATGGATATTGAGGTCTGCTAGCTTGGACCACCCAACATCAATAACATCATGACATCTCAATGGTTCCCAAGAGAAGACCTATAGAAATTTTGTTCAGTACACGATGGCAGCAACCAAAAGAACTAGTACACACTGTGACATCACCACCTTTAAATTTTCATGCAAACCAGCCAATAATGTCCGTCCATCTGGGTTAAAAATCATGGAGCGCACACCTGTAGTCTGTTAAACCACAGAAAAGGTTCATAAAACCCAAGTAGATGCTAATGAATCAGCTCACATTCTAAGCAACAAAAAATCAACCTCTGGTCCAGCTGATCCAATTAACTCAAAGGTCTCAAGATCCCAAAATTTGACAGTTCTGTCAGCTGACCCTGCATGGCAGATAAGTTCATAGGAAAATCTGAGCAATTCGTCGAATACTAGAGGAGTGTACTGTTAGTGCTTAAACAGGAAACTCCTGCATTTTCACCTGAAATACATGACCAAATCTGACAAAATGCTACTATTAAGTACCCCAGTAACATGCATAACTTCATAGTTGTAAACAACATCCCTTCATTACTGGCTAACCATTTGCACTACCTTCGAGCCCAGATTATGACACCATACAGATGTCTTATTTTTGAACCTCAATGAATCCACTAATTCACTTATGAAGAAGTGAAGGGAAAGATAGGCTGGTTTGGTAGAGGGGCCAAAAGACCCTTTTTATTTTTTCAAAATGCAGAAGACTAAAATTGATGGTACACTTTGATTTAGAGCATCGCAGTGTTGGATAAACCTTCCTATTAGCTTAATTTCCCAGCTATACCAGAACAACAATCCACAGTTGTTGCATAAGGCGGGCTCTCAATTCCTAAATGGCTATTACGATGCTAGTCCACGAGCTGTAAAATCCATTCCAATCTAGAACGAAAAAACATGCTACAAATTGCAGATTGGAGTGGATGCATGTATGTGGGGAAAATCAGGAATACTCAAGACGAAGTGCTTCGATTCTCTCACAAACAAAAAACGCCAGCGACAGGCTCAATGATGCTGCAGTCCTAATAGCATGTGCTCCATACACAAGACATCGAACCTCATGCAGGTGTACAGAATTTCCCTTTCTTCATTGCACAAAGACAACAACTGGACTGGTCAAGACAAGGTGGGTCAAGTCTAGAGACGCAATGCAGCGTGTTTGATGTATATACAAGTACACCTTGAGGCACCCAAAATGCAACTCCATGTGTGCATTCAATTTGATATACACCTCTACAAACCTTGTAACAGGAGGGCACCACGTGTCACAAACTGTTGACGTGTCAAGCCACTGAAGAATGGAGCCAACCTACAGATCCTGGCCAAGGAGCCTTAACGCTAAGTGAAGACGCAGAAGTAGTAGAAGAAGTTTTACCAACTTGCAGAGTCTTGCGAGTGGCCTATTTTTAAGGAAGAGTTCCCACCAATTTCTGGGACCCCGTCCGATGGGGCCCAAGGAACCTAAAGCCCTTAAATAAAAAGGGGACCACACACACACACACTCAATCTCTTGCGAAAAAGGTGATGACGTGGCAACTGTATGGACACCAGTGATTTACGTTGACGACATGGTAGGCTTTACGAACTTCCGTAATTGGGCTGGCAAGTGCTGGCATGGGAGTTGTACGGAATTCCCTGTTTTGTGCTGGCAGCTTTTGGGGAAGAAGTTTTTGGACCAGATGCTTTTGAGTTTGAAGATTTTCATGTAACTGCTTTTCATAGGCCAAGGGCCTTTACATATGTGCCATGGGCTCAGTCTCTGGCACGCTCCCGTGTGGAGGTGTAGAGTTAGGAGTATCGGCGTTGTATTGAGTTCAAGCAATATAAAGAAATACCGAAAGGGGTGCCAAGGTTTGGGGCCAGTACTCTATTGGGGTGGAATAGTACTCTATTGGGGTGGAATTCCGCCACTCTCCATCTCCTGTGTCGTGCATCTCTTTCAGCTAGTTGTTATTGAAGTGCTAAAAGTCTATTCAGTCTGTTCTTCTCCGTTGGCACGTGGACGGGGAGTGGCAAAGTTCCACCCCGAGAAAGCACTAGCCCCAAACCTTGGCGCCCCTTTCAGTAGTTCTTTATATAGCTTGAACTCAATACAAGGGCCTAAGGCTCTTGCTTTGCTTCCGCTCCTGCGAGAATGCTAGAGAAAAGGCCTTCAGGTGATATTTAAGGGCCCTTGGCCTCTCAAAAGCAATTACATGACAAGCTAAAACTCCCAAGAGCAATCTGACCCAAAAGTTGGCGCTGAAAGCAACCAACAAAAAAACCGCATCGTTCATCCATACCTTTCTCATGCCATGAAGCCATAAATAGGAAATCATCCTCGAACTTTACCTACACCTAACCAATTGCAAGTTGACATATAGATGAAGCATTCATCAAATGGTAGTCATTGACCCTGCTAATCAATTCGTTAGAAGACAAACAACAACAATTTGATGCCTTCCAATCAAAGACTTGAGCCCATGACTTGGCAAACAGGCATTGTCCCAACCTCTACACCCCTTGTAGTATGTAATTTATTTAAACTTAGGAACAAAGTGCTAATACAACTCTTCTCTCTGCTCATTCTGCATGCATATGCTACAAAAGACATTTCTTAACTCTCAAACACTCAAAATTTTGCCAACTTCCAAAGCTCCCTCGATCTTCTAAGTTACAAGTGCCCCTTGAGGGGTCTTCGAAACTAGACCATAAGATAGCTCCGAAATGCCCATATGAAAAGCCACTTAAAACACCTTAGCTAGAAACAAGAAAACCACAGAGTCCTTCCTATCTTTGAACTCGTAACTGCCTTTTCTCTCATGTCACATACGCACTCTAATTGTCTACGCTTGTCACCCAAAAGGAACTGCAAACTTGCTTGCTCACAGCCACGCTGCCTTTTGCTGGTCAGAAAATTCTGCAACCTAGCAACAATGCCACATCATCAAATTCTGCATCCACTTCTGCTGCACAGCTGTCATGTCGATCTCTGCCACAGCATCTCATTGCTGTGTGCTTAGGTTGCTGCCACATCAGCTAAATAGCCCACAAGAGAAATCAAGTTGATAAGCTCTAACTTAAGAAACATTGAGACAAACTAGCAAGCGTTCAGAAAATACGAAAACGGAGCCAAAAAAAAACACGTGCATACTACTCCACCAAACCTCACTGTCATACACAAGAAAATCCGTATAGGTATCACCCTTACCAGTTGCCAGTAAGAACTCGTGGGGATGAAAATCCAAGCACATAATCTGTCCTTCGTGACACTTGAAATCATGCATAAGCTTCCCAGCCGTCAGATCCCAAAGCTGGAATTACACAATGTAAAGAAGCTAGCTCAAAAAGAGTAAAAACTAAAAAATGACTTCTTCCTCCCGAACTGCAGTTGGCAATTCATAACAACCTCTAAAAGAATACATGGCGACTAATTTGCAGAATTACAAAGATGTAAAGACAAATGCAATCCATCAGATCGCATCTGCGATACAAAAAAGGCAGGAAAAAAGTAACATACTTTCACAATGTTGTCCTCTCCTCCAGACACCACCCATCGGCCATCAGGACTGAACTTGATCGCATTCACACCACGTGTGTGTCCTTTATAGGTGTGGATGCACCCCTTTCGCCTGATGTCCCATATTTTCAGATTTGTGTCCAATGAACCAGAGGCAAAAAATTCACCAAATGGGTGAAAGTCCACAGCAACACAATTAGATCGATGACCCGTTAGAGTTCTTACAACTGCAAGGACCAAGGGACACTCAGAAGTAAGTACTTCAAGCACTTTGAAGTTTGAAACAGATCACATGGAAAACTTTACTGTCGATTACTTTTTGCTTCTTCAAGGTCCCACAATTTTATTGTTCCACTTGCTGCTCCTGCTGCAACTAAGGCTTCTGCAGTATCAAATGTAACAGATTCCACTGCGCTTGAATGGCCAGACAAGCTCTGAGACATATTGCAATTGGGAGGATGAGCACTACATTTTCTTTCTTTGGATTACATTAAGCTCTTGACATTTCTGAGAAGTTGGTTTACACTAGACACTTACCATGATGGCATTTGGTCTGCCAATAGCCCACATGTTAACTTTGTGGTCTTCACCACCAGTTACAAGCACACGCGACGTCTTCTTCCCAATTTTCAAACAATTGACATTGGTTGCATGAGCAACGAACTCCTCTGAAGTACAAGTGAAGGAATTGCACAGAACCATGCTTGTAGTTTGGGTGCATTTAGACAGAAATATTAACATATTAAAAATATAGCTATACTATGGCACTCCAAGAATTTGGCAACATTGCATATTTAGAGCAACTGTCAATAAGCAGAGTGCATACCCATTAAATAACTTATTGTCATTATCAATAAAGAACAAACTAGCATCATCCTATAATTTGCGCAACTTCCAATAAGCAGAGTTTTTATGCAGTAACACAAGTGCCGAGTTGCTACAATTTGTTGCTGTTTTTTTTAGCATCAAGGTGTGCATATGGCATCATGTTAAATATGCCAACAGCAGATCCGACACGAGGTAAACATAACAGCACATGAGAACAGTGAGAGGAACGAAACAACCACCAAAAATAAGGATACGGAGTTTGTAAGCCCGCTTCATAGTGCTCACTGCTGCAGGCGGCGATGGGGCAGTTTCTCTACGATCGTTGGAGCCAGAAGGAGCCATGCTGCAGCAATTTTATCAAAACGACTGAGCAGGACGAAGCCAGGGAACCCACAACTCCAATGCGAAAGAGGGCAGACCCTGACACGAAGAATCTGCAGAGGAAGCCTGAACGAACGATTGAATGAAGGATCGAGCACTGTCGAAATGCCCGAACCCTAAAGAACCATAGTGACGAAGCAGTAGCAGCTCTGTTGGATTTACAAGAGCGACCGGAGAAAATGCGAAGCTTGGTCCAGAGTAACGGGAAAAATGGCGCAGCGGAGGAAGGAGGGAGGGAGAAAGGGAGAGAATAGAGAGCAGATCTGGGGGGTGCCAGAGAGACGCAACCCAGTCGAATGAGATGGGCGGACAAACAACTTGAATTTCCCGGCTATGTCATACAAATAAAATCTTATTGTGAAATGTTGTTAGCATTTTCTGAGCAAGCTCCATAATTTCATAGCACTGAAAAAGGAAAAAGCGGGTAGCAAAAGTTTCTAGCAGGACTTCCCATAGCACTCAAAAGGTTTTCAGTGTATGTAAGTTGAATGGATGTGTATGTTCAAATGCGGTGCTTGACCTTCAAGCATGCCAAATACTGTGGCATCAAGGTTGGGTTCGCATCGAGGCGGCGGAAAACATGACACTTTATGAGCTCTTTCGGGTAGAAAAGCTTGCAAACGTTCTCTTCCATCGGCCATGTGTTCACATTGCTGGCGGAGGAAAAGGTGAGGCAATGTTTTACCACCGTCTTATGTGAGCGTCGGGCAGCGGCGGAAGAAAGAGGAGGAAGCAAGTGTGGACAAAAGGGTGGGAGGTTTAGTTTAATGTGATTGGTGCCAACATGGCACTTTTTGCCAAGGTGGAGGGTGGAAGAAAGAACTTCCAGGGGGGGAGGGGTCGGACCAAATCCTCTTTTTCTCTTCCATGATGTGGCACTCTCCATCTCACTTTTTCGCCGCCCTATGTAAACAGCAAGGTCCACGTGGCACTTTCTTGTTGGTTTACAAGCTTTTCCAATCCCTTCCGCTGCCCTATGTAAACCCAAACATACACCACAAAGGTGGTTGACAAATTACAATCTAGTGGGACGAGTAAGATATAAGTTAATAACAATCTCGTTTTAAATTGTTTAGCTCCAAATCTCGACAAGTGATTGCAACATAGCTGAAGCCTGGTGGCAAACAAGGTTGCAACCAAGTGACGCAAGCTTCACACACACACACAGCATTACCGTGTGCACAAAGCATGTTAGGTAGCAATTCAAGATGCAATCCTATTGGTGGCAACTCTCATATGCACAGGGCTTCAAATGGCCATATCCCATTTTTGTGGGAACACACGTTGTGAGGGGTGAGAAAAGCAAAAGGCAACACACGATTTCTAAGTGGATATTATGCCACTAATGATAAAGAATAAAAATTCAGCACTAAACATCTCCATCTAGGAGTCTAGGACAATAATATTTGATTAAGTAAATGCCACAACATCCTTGCTACGAGTCCACTTTTGAATATTAACCAACCAATCAAAGGACCCCACATTGGTGGCAATGTGGCACCTTTCTTTGTACCAAAATTAAGTTGAACAGCAAACCAGCAAAATGTACTACCCCAGATTGGATTTTTTTATCCTTTCAAGTTTTGAACTTTGAAAGGATACCCCATTGTTTTAAGTTTAAACCCAAGTACATGTTCCCAACTTTTATTGCTCTAACCATGAAATTTTTTACATCCTCTTGGAGGAGACGAGTGGCGCAGATGTTACAATCAGACCTTAGGTTGGGTTCACACGGAGCGGCAGTAGAGAAAGGGGTAGGTGCGAGCATCCTTGTTGGCGTGTTGAGAGTGGGCAACCAAATCGAAGCTCTTCTTCGGACCCACCCGAAATCAGGCGAAAGGCCCCCTCCCCCCCCCCTCTCCTCTCGGAAGAGTGAGGATGCCGCTTGCTTTTCAACATAAAATGCGGAGGATTGGGGTTGAACTTGATTGAACGCTCTGCCAGCCTCAAGCGTTATCGATGCAATGCTTCCCATTGACTGACCTCTGCTTGCGCTTTTTATTTTACAGGAGTACCACCTCCGTTTTGTGTGAACAAGGAAAGCAGAGGACGAAAAAAACGATAGAGCTGTGGGCGGGCTATTTTGAACCCGCCCTCAGGCTTGGTTAAAGGCTCATGCATGCTCCACACTATTGTAGTTCATGTCGCTTGAGTAATGGACAAACAAAGTACATTGTGTCTTTGTAGCCAAGAGAAGGAGCGCAAGGACAGGTGAGGGGGGGTGGTATAGGTTTAGGCAAGCATTTTCAAAGCACACAAAGAAACACTTGGACTCGCTTTCATCTTGAGCGCCTTTCTTATCCTCTTGGCCACCTCCTCTAAGATTCATGAGGAATTCTCACGCGGATCCCATATGGGAACACTTATACCTCTATTTTCTTCCTCGTTGCTTCCATCTACCTCTATAGAGGTCCGTGCAAGTGTTGTTGTTGCATATCCCATTGGCGTTGCAAACTTGCTTATTTTCACGATGTACCCAGCTTCAAGTAAATACTTGACTTCTTCCTCCGTCAATTTGATCCCTATAGCATATGGTTTGTACAAAAAAGAAGGCCTTGGATCTATAAGGTGATCCACTATGTAGCAATGGATCACATAATCTAAGCAACCCCACTTCATTTGTCATTGAAAGCCATTAAGATACTTGTGGGTAGTCCTCAAAGGAAGTATGTCACTATGACTTTTTGTACCTTCTTTTCCCATTCTCTAACCAACAACATGTTACCTTGGCGTTGCCTGTTGGAGTGCATTGTATCACCCCAAGTGCTTCATTGACTCTTTTCCACCAAAATTCTCAACCACCTATTAAAAAAGAGTGTCAAAAAAGTTAATCTTTGTAGGGATTACTCTAGATTCTAAGTTTTGGGTGTGCACATTGTACTTCGGTTGTTGCCTAGGATCATCCTTAACATCAATAGTTGCATTTTGTTTCCTCTTATGAGAGGTTGACTCATGACCTCCACACAAAGGGGCTTGCCCACGATACATTGGAGTTCCTGCAATGAATGTGTTTATCATTCTCACCACCTTCACTTGAATGTTGTTTGCATTGTTCACAATGGTCTCTAGACTTGGACCCGAGCCAATGTGCTTTTCCAAGGCGTAAGAAGCAACCTTTGTTCTTTGTAGGATTCTATAGAGAGATCTTCCCCCCTGCAAGCCAATTGTCATGTTTAGAGTCCAACAAATTGGTATGTGGACTTCATGTCTCCATCTATTTTTGTAATTGCATTGCCCCAATGAGCTATGCATATCTTTTGTCAACCCATCTATATATCCATTATTGGGATGTCTCAATCTTGAACATATCCATTGTACCCTCATTGTCATATCAATTGGGCTTCTACAATTGTTGCTTCTTTTGTTGGTGTAATTCTTTGCTTTTCACACATTGTCTTGTGCTCTTGTTGTGCATGGGCCAAAACACACTTAGAGCGAAGCTATAAACTATGTTTCCATTGCCTCTCCCATGAGCACTCTCTTCCACTCGTCACATTATGCTTGCTTTTGTCAAGTACTTTTCGAACAACATTCCAATTTGCTTTAGCCTCATCCACCATGAAGCCATGAAAGTCTATTGGCTTTGAGTTGTGCTTGACCATCGCTTCAATCAAGGATTGCAAAAACAAACATTATGTGCCAGCATTCTCCTCTTTCATATTGCACACAACAACACATGAGTTGTTCTTATATGCTCAAAAACATGTGTATTGCTTTCATCACTGGTTTTGTCGAGAAGATTGTGAAGCATATAAAAGTGAAAAGAAAAAAATACAACCTTGGATCATACACATGGCATGCTATTTGTCACCTAATTGCTGCAACTTTTAGTCTTGACATAGATCATCGGTTCCCTATGCACCTCTTTGGTTTTTGGGCTTCAACAAGGCAGCAAAATCATAGCTTTCCTTGGAGCCTCCATCGTGAACTACTATCGAGTTGATGTCACAGATCTTCTAAACCTATTAGCATCAAACAAGATAGTGGCATTTTCAAAGCTAGAAAGGGAGAAGGAAATCCAAGTGCCATGTGAGTTTATGCTTGCACTTTCTCGAATCTATGAGAAGGTGATGCGTCAATTGTGCATGGGAAGAGGAATTTTAGATTTTTTGCAAACACTATGTTAAACAAGGCTTTTTGTTGTCACCAACTCTCTTTGGTCTAAGCATTGATCAATTGGAAGAAATGGTACTTGTATTTATGCAACAAGAAGGCATTAAAGAGGTTACTATTTGCAATGTGGTAATCATGCTTTTGTTGTATCCGGATGATGTAGTGCTTCTATATCACACTTTGGAGGATGGACAAAAGCTTATGGTTGTACTTGAGAACTTTTCTTGCATGGTGGATTGATTGTGAATGAATCCAAAACCAAGGTGATTCTTGTGGAAACCAACCATAAGGAGAAGCCATGCATTGTGTACAACAATGAGACACTTGAAGTTGTTGAGAATTTGAAGTACGTTTGCCTCGAGGTTCTGACCAATCACAAGTGGCGTAATGTGTTTTGCATCATTTGGAAGTTAGGAAGATATCATACTCTACATAAGAACATGTGTAATGTAGGGGATGCCAATTGTTGGGTTCTCAAGAAGTACCTTTTCGACACATTGGTGACACCAGTTCTTCTTTATGGAGTTGAAGTGCGGGGCAGGAGCATCTCAAAGTCTACTTGAAAGAATTTTGAGAATGTCCAAAAGCATTTTCTTACAAACTTTCTCCAAAGTTAAGACACAAACACCGTATATGCTTGTACTTCTTGAGTTGGCATCTCTTCTAATTGAGGTAATGGGCATGAGAAGAGTTATGGAGTACATGATAAAGATGCCTCAAAACCCGTTACATCGACTTCTTGCAATTATGGGATGCATCACACTTGCTACACGATGCCTTGGTAGACTCCAGATGAATGAAGCTTTTCTACAATGCCGATGTATTATAGCTTGGGAAGAATCCGATGGGTCACGCTTCATACATTATACCACCCATATTGCCCCCAACTACAAAACCATGCTCTTTGCAAAACAAGGAAACTATAGTCACCCTTATATGCTTGAGCTTATCCCCTTGTCGCCAATATGCACTACCGCAACCATTCAAATTAGCTCCCACTCCATTCGATGTGAGACATGGTGTTGAGGCAATGGGAAAGGGTCGATTCGACTCTACACATTATGCTCACTATCTACAATTTTGAGAGTCTGTACCTGTTAGGCCTAGGGTAATATTGGCCAGTGCCAAGGGTCAAGACACACATATGGTATAGGGGAGCCTATATTTAGCATGTCAAGGCCCTATATCATGCATGGTTGGGCAGAGAGTTGCACGTGCTAGTCCACAGTCTCTTACACTGGTATCAGAGCTTAGGGGAGAGGGGCAGCCGAGGAGGAGGGGAAGCTGGAAAGTAATTTGGCATGATCTCTCTCTCTCTCTCTCTCTCTCTCTCTCTCAAGCTGCACTGCCATGGTGTCCTCGAAATCAACCCTTGGTTGAGAGGTGAGAATCGATCCTAAAGAGGCCAAACCAAGTCACCCGAGTGACAATCGCCATAAGAAGGCAAGATGGAGCAGTACAAAAGGCCGAAGAGAAGGTATCTCTGAGTTCGTGTCGTTGTGTAGGGTGGAAATTTTTTCATGAGAAAATCCTTTCGATCTCTGGTTTGGACGATGCTGGGGGGTTTCTCTCCCTCCGTAGTGCAACTTTGCCCACCATAGCCAGATTTGTGTTGAGTTTAAATTGGGTGCCCTAAGTTGGGCACCCTCCCCAACTAAGGGCAGTAGCCAACTATATTGGTAATGGGCAAGGTCTCCAAGATTCAGCACCAACTCTTCGAGCCATACAAAGGACCGTGAGGATGCATGCATGGTGCACGACTGTCGAGGGTTGAGGTCAAGAAGATATAGATTTCACAAGCTTCGACTTGGATTGCAAATTGGGCAAGGCCCTCGACAATAGGAAGGAGGAAATCTATTGAAAAACAATAGACTTATTATATATGAACCAAGCAAAGGTATCTGACCAAAAAGCTATTCCCTCAAAGTAGGCCATATGGGCTACAAGATAGGGAAGACTATCCGTATCAAACAAGGTTGTCTATTAGTAAAGACAAGTCCTGCACATGCTGTGGCTTGTAAGGCAATGGTATTTGGCAAGGCCAACCATTTATTGCAATCCAAGAAGTTGACAAGCATCTTTCTCTCTCTAGTTTGAAGTTTTGGATTTTATAGGGCATGGTTCCTATCCAAGTTTCCTTGAACGGGCATGATCAACCCATTGTCGGCAAGCCGAATCTGACGAGTTTTCAAGAGTAATTGGCAACGGTGCATGCAAATCCGTAGCAGGCAATCCTGGTATGCTTTGTTCATAAAATTAAGATAGATATTGATCATTGAAATTTTATGCTTCCAATGTAGCATCCTACTTAGCACGGTCGGGGATCGACAAGCTCAATTTTCTCTAAACTCTGTCTCGACTTTGAGTATGGATGCAAGGTAGCATATGGGCGTATCAACGATGCAAGGGGCATAATTTTGGAGCAAGACTCTGTACAAACAAGGTACATTGATCATGTTTTGACTATGGAGTACGACTCCTTATGAGACTACCCACGAACGAGGCTTGTGTAGATAATTGGAATGTTACCACTTTCACAACATTTGAAGCTTGTGCCTCCAAAAAATTGCAAAGGAACCGGCAAGCCACTAAAATCTATAGAAAAGCAAGGCTTTCAAGAGCACATCTATGTATCTATCTATGCATTGGGTGCACCATCACTCCCAAGCATATACAACATATTGGAAGCACATTGGCATCCACAACTATGAGTTGAATCCAACGTCGGCAACCATATCACAGGATGCTATGACTTTCGATGCTAAGGCTGAAGATTACAAAAAATCAATAAGTACGTTAAATTTAGTTTCAAATTTTGAACATATTCAATCTTTAAAATAAAAAAAACGCTGCCAACTTAACAAGCAAGGGTTGCTTCAGTCAAACGGAGTCTGATAGTTAGATAAAGTTTAATAGCTAAGATTCTTGAGCTATCTTTGTCAATACTGTGCAATTTCATGATTCTCAATAAGCTATATCATTTATGAAAACTCGCCATGGCTTATTGAAAGTATTGACATCGGTTTTCTAGCAAGAACATCTCTTAGCTATGAGCATGGGCTCCCTCTTGGTTGATCTTTTTGATGTATATGTGAAGCAAGGCTTCAATGTTAGGCATATTACATTGACGCTTCCAAAGTTTGGAATATGCTATCCGCACACGAACTTGGAGGACCTTTGCACCATGTGTGACTACTTTTTCACTAGAGGTTAGTATAAACCAGGCCACGAGGGCATGCATGTGTTAACCCTCACGGCTCACGGACACCCCATCACCTACGACGGACGTGTATTACGTATTTGGTAGAGTCAGGTACCGGGCTTGTCGGACCAATAGGAAAAGGGTAAGAGTGATCGCCGATGAGAGGCGCACTCTAACTGGGACATTCAAGGGATTAGTTGGCTAAGCATGGGCGCCCAAGTGTGAATGGCGTGAGCTCGTATAAAAGCCAACTAAACCTAAAATTCACTCATTCTCTCTCATTTGTGCAATAGAAGAGTGCTCTTGCTCCATCTCCATCTCCATCTTCTTCTTTCTTCACCTCCCCGTGTGTGTGTGCATGTGACAGAGAGAGAGAGAGAGGGAGAGTGTGTGTGCGATCGAGCATTACGAAGGCACGACGGCGACGAAGCGGTTGAGCGCGGCACGACTGCAGCTTCTTCTTGATCGCGGCGAGGAATCCTCCACGGCAGGAGCATAGAGCGGTGAGTGACACACCATTGCCCTCTTTTGAGCTTGCTAGATTAGTCTTGTTGTGTGCTGGGAGCCATTTGTGGCTCGCACACGGTGTATCGGCAAGTCCCTTGCTTCGACAGTGCGGCAAGGAGCGCACATTTTTGGCGCCGTTGCCGGGGAAATCGCCCTGCACTAAGCCCAAGAGGCACTTTGTGCTTCTCCTATGAGTTGTTTGTAGTAGGAAAGAAGAGGAAGAGGAATGAGTTGTTTTTCTGTATGTTGTTAATTTTTGTGTTGTCTGCAAGTTCTGTGATTTCTGCATAATGTTGTGTTTTCTGTTTGCACACAATCTCTACACAATTAGTAGTCGTTAGCTTGGTTGCAGTGAATGAATAAGTAGGAAGGCAGTTAGCAATTTCTGGTTGCACACAGTTCTGTACACAGTTTTCTGTCAAGGTTTGGCTGCACACAGTGTTTGCACAGCAGGTAGTGAGAGAGGAAGTAGGTGGATAGTTAGCTCACTGTCAGCAAGCAGTTAACAGATTAGTTAGTAGATTAGTTAGTGGTTAGCAGCACTGTTAGTAAGTAGATAAGGTAGTGAGCTGACTGTGAGCTGTTGACTGGGAGGTTAGGTAGGTGAGAGTGTGTGTGGCTAAGAAAGGGTCACCAAATCCGCGCGCGGTCGTCACCAAAATTATATATATATATATATATATTATATAAAAATTATTTTTAAAAAAATCGAAAATATTTAAGTGTGAGTGACTGGGGGGCTACACTAAAATTTTGATCGGGATCGAGATCATTTCCCCAAGCCCAAGCCCCAGTCCTATGATATATACTATACTCACTCTTATATATATACCCTACTCCCTCAAGAGGGAATGAGAGCATGTGGGGCAAGTCCTCCACTCTCCTCCCTTCTCTTCCCACTTGCACCCTTAGATTTTCTAATTCGGGCCTAGTTCCCTACTAGAAATTGACGGTTTTAGGGATTCCGAGGGCATAAAGTGACCAAACGGAGGGCTGTAAAGCACGGCACGTCCCTCTGACCGAGACGCTCGTTTTGAGCTATCATACGTTCTATTCTATAGCTGGGTCAGAAAAAAAGGACCAAAAAATCAAAAAAATAAGAAAAGACTTGGGTTGCAAAACACCCAAAATTACTAGGTGAGCAGCCTTCACGGGCCCTCATTGACACTTCTAGGGGATCCAAGTCATATGAACCTACGCTTTGGACGAGTGTTAGAGCACGAGCATATTGGTAGTGCCTCCATTTACGTGGGCACCCATTATTCCTCCACCCTAGGTTCTGGACCTTCGGCCGGGACTCAAGGTAGCGCGACCCAAGATCCTCATATCGCGTCTAGTGATTCTTCCTCTGACTACGAAGTCATGGAGGGGTATCCTACACCAAACCTCGATAGTTCAAGTCAAGACATGCATGCCATGGGCCCACGGCCCGGGTCCAGCGTGTTTAGCCGCTTAAAAGAGACCCTTAGTAGAGCTACTCGCTCTGAACATGCGGTTAATGAAATAAATGAAGGGAGTGGGGAAGTAAATTCGTCATTCATGCCTAAAATGGACCCTATGCTTCTTGAGAGTGCGCATGTGAATGTTCCATCCACTGCACCTCCGGATCCTTTAGGACTATCTCCCTCTGAGGTTTTACTACCCGATGGTAGGAGTCTTGCCGAAGTGCAAGAGATCGAACGCTATATGCAAGCAACAAGGGAGAGGGAAATTGAGAACCTACGAGGGCAAGAACAAAGTCGAGCCCTGAAAGCAAAGGCTCCTATGACAACAATCATGCCAGCCGAGGAACCGAGTGCTCCCAAGGTAGCAGTCACGGAGGGGCAAGCTATGGGGAGCAATAATGCTTCCACTTCAAGGGAAACCTCCAGCACGCCAGGCCTAGATGGGATATTCCTAAACGAAAATTGGGAGTATGACCCACAAGTAGAAGCTTTAACTGATCGGTACACAGGGCACACCTATCATGTGGGTTGGTTAGATGTTCTACAATCCACATCGGGTGCCACTAGCATAGATGAGCAACAACAGAAAGTCTGTGATGTCCTCCATAGGATTGTCAAGTTAGAAAGACAGAACACAAGGATCAACATGCCTTCAACAGGCCTAATGAGATTCTTGGATACGGGAAAGGCCAACCAACCAACCCTGTTGATCCTCCATATGTTGTTTCGTCAGGAGCCTCAGTACAATATGAGCCCACAAGTGGCAGCTTTACCTTCCCAGATCTAGCTCCTCTTTCTCTTAATGACACTACGGCTACCATGCATATCCCAATGGTGAGCATGACAAGAAGTACACCATGGAGTTCATTTGTTAACACTGCGCCGATGCCTAGTAGCACAGTGCCCCCAACTATACCTACATGTATGTATCAATCATGTGCACCTGTCGTACCTCAGCCTCGTGTAGCTCCTACACTTCCGATTATTCCAAGAGCTTACAATCCACAATGGAATTATCCAAGCTCTTATACAAGTGGAGCCATGCCATTTAATAATAACATGCCATATCAGGCACCCCCTATGCCTAGGGCCACGCCTGTAAACTTTGGACCACCGTCTGCTACACCACCATACAAAATTTGGGACCCAAGAGCCGCGCGTATGCCAAGGCCAAGGCCAACTCCCATGTCACATGTGGTTCCTGGAGCACATACACCCATTATACCTGCTCAAATAGGAGATTTGGCAGCATTTTCTCAAACTATCGGTCGCTCTATTGCGGAAAACACGCGTAGTGCACCTGATAGAGAGCCTAGGAGCAAGGCGGTTCAAGTAGCTAAGCTCACACAGAAATTCAATGGAGACGGAGATGCTAAAAAGCATATGGAAGTCTTTGAACATGTGTGCGATTCCTTGGAAGAGCACAATGAGCTACATAAGTGTAAGGCTTTGAGTTTGACCCTAAGCGGAAAGGCTGGAGATTGGTATAGAACCTTAAGAGTAGAAGAGAAAACAATCTACTCTACTCTTAGGAGACTGTTCTTAAAAGAATACATACGAGAGGGAGTACTTTGGGGTGTAGCCTCTCAGCTCCAGAAAGCCCAACGAGAAGAAGGTGAGACTTCATTAGTCGCCTAAAGAATTTGAACTCTCGATGCAATCCAAACGAGCGATTCAACAACAACCAATTGCTCGATAGATTCATTAGGGGACTACGACATGAAAGTATTTATAATGGCCTAGTCATTAGAGGTATCACTACTTGGGAAGCAGTCACTATGAATGCAATCCAATTGGAGGATAATTTAATGATTGCAGGAGAAAGAGTGTCCGCCGAGCCGAAGTCTAGTAGCTCGCAAGCATCAGGGCATGAGCCAATGAAGATAAAGCCAATCGTGAAAGAGCAAACGATATCTGAGATGACTTTGGCAGATGTCACAAAGGCCATCCAAGAAAGCCTTAGGGGTAATCGTGCTCCACAAAACACTCATATGTATCCAAGAAGGGAGCAACAATGGTGCTCAATTTGCTTGGGCCCACATACTACGAGTGAATGCCCTACTTTCAGAGTAAAGTTTAACGGGACTTGTAACGCGTGTGGTAGGTATGGCCAGCAAGCGAAGGATTGCCTAATGCTTAAACGCATCATGGAAACTAGACCGCCTATAACTTGGGCAGACTCAGCTCGAGTTCCTGCATTGATGCCTACCCCACCCATGGAGCAATAGTTGCCATTACAGCACATGGTTCCTAGAACCCAAAATGTGGTCCAAACCACACCGTTGCCACCTCCAGTGCTAGGACCGCAACCCCCTCATCCAAGAGTTACACCTATGAACCAAATAGGTTGCGAGTCATCTAGTACTTATGTAGATTGCGAAGAGGACATAGACTCTAGTATCACCTATGGAGTCGACATGCTTGAGGAGTGTCCCATGTACTATATGGAAGACCATTGGGGACAAATCAAACCGGTATATCAAGCTACTGCGCTAGCAGCAAGAGGCCAAAACATTAATAGTTTTACCAAGAGACCACCTCTTCAGTGCTACGAATGTGGTGGACCACATCGAGTAGTTGAGTGCCCCATTAGAATGCAAAAGAATGCCGCACTAAAGCAAACAAGTCAAGGGAGTGCATTGGCAATGCCAATACTCACTTGTAATTGTTGTGGCATAGATCATTTGATTGCACAGTGTCCTAACAATCCAAACGCACCGAAAATCACACCATTGAACATAATAGAGATTGTTGATGGGACACCACCAACTATAAACATAGCACCAGTGAATGCACTCACACGGTCGATGCTCCAAAAGCAAAATTACATCCTCGAAGAGAGAGATGCTGCATCCATTGGCCGAGCGAAAAAGAAGAAAACACGAAGAAAGAAATCCCTTAATGCTTCTAGCTCAAAATCTAGTTCAAAGACTAACATAGGTACAGGAGAGGATCCCGTGTATATGAATGACCCTGAGGATGACTCAGATTCAATAGAGACCACGGAGACCAAAACTGTTACTACAAAGGAAAAAGCCAGTGAGGAGGGTCACGAGAGGGAATTACGACGAACACCCAAAGAGTATTCAAAGTTAAACTACCCAGTTGCGAACCCCCAAGATAAGCCACGAGAGACGAAAAATGAGGATTGCAAGAGAAAGATTGGAACCTATCCAAACCCAACAGTGGAAATTGAACGAGTCCAACAACTGAGGGGTTTGGTGGAAGAAACTCAACGAACATTAGAACTTGAACCCAAACACATCCAGACGTCGGACATAGTGTTTCCCACACAAGTTCAACCTCACAAGAACTCAGGCCGTTAGTTATACCCAGTATCATTCAGGAAGAGAGTGAGGGTAGGACATCTGAAAGTGGACACACACCTTTCCTACTAGAGAGAATGTTTGGTGATAGGAATGCCCGACCCCCTTGAGGAAGTGGAGATTCCATCTTCACCATTCTCTTGTCAGGGTCCTACGTCCCACAAGATGCCATTAAATGTTGCCAAATTGATGGATTTCATGTCTTCAGAAGTCAGAACCACCATCATGTCCAAACTATATAAAGACCCCGAGCTAGTCTCAGCTCTTCGAGCCTTCCTCAATGGAGAATTACAGGCCGGATTACCACAGTGTGCACATATGAACAAACCTGACTCGGTAATGAATGATGAGGAACATTTAGCACCACCATTTGACCTAGCGGGACATGAATCTGTAATTGAAGTACCCGCTAACAAGTTGGGGCAATACTTTGAAGGTGATGACGACCTAAGAGTACATATCAATGGGTCCCCAAGGCCTTACTTCCTTGTTTGTGTGTATGTAAGAGAGAGAGAGAGAGAGAGAGAGAGAGAGAGAGAGAGAGAGAGAGAGAGAGAGAGAGCGCGATCGAGCATTGCGGCGGCACGACGGCGGTGAAGCGGTTGAGCGTGGCGAAGCGGCGGCTCCTTCTTCTTCGTGGCGAGGAATCCTCCATGGCAGGAGCATAGAGCTGTGAGTGACACACCATTGCCCTCTTTTGAGCTTACTAGCTAAGCTAGTTGTGTGCTTGGAGCCGTCTATGGCTCGCACACAGTGTTAGGCAAGGCCCTTGCTTTGACAGTGCGGCAAGGAGCGCACATTTTTGGCGCCGGGGAATCGCCCTGCACTAAGCCCAAAAGGCACTTTGTGCTTCTCCTATGAGTTGTTTGTAGTAGGAAAGAAGAGGAAGAGGAAGAGGAATGAGTTATTTTTCTGCAAGTTGTTAATTTCTGTATTGTCTGCAAGTTCTGTGATTTCTGCATAATGTTGTGTTTTCTGTTTGCACACAGTCTTTGCACAATTAGTAGTCGTTATCTTGCTCGCAGTGAATGAATAAGTAGGAAGGCAGTTAGCAATTTCTGTTTGCACACAGTTTTCTGTCAAGGTTTGCTTGCACACAGTCTTTGCACAGTAAGGTAGTGAGAGAGGAAGTAGGTGGACAGTTAGCCCACTGTCAGTAAGCAGTTAGCAGAGTGGTTAACAGATTAGTTAGTGGTGAGCAGCATTGTTAGTAAGTAGATAAGGTAGTGAGCTGTCTGTGAGCTGTTGATAGAGAGGTTAGGTAGGTGTTGACAGTGTGTGTGGCCAAGAAAGGGTCACCTAAACCGCGTGCGGTCGTCGTCTAAATAAAAAAAATAAAAAAATAAAAAAAAACCAAAAATATTTAAGCGTGAGTGACTGGGGGGCTACACTAAAATTTTGATCGGGATCGTTTCCCCAGGCCCAGGCCCAGGCCCAGGCCCAGGCCCAGGCCCAGGCCTCAGTTCTCAGTCTTATGATATATACTAGACTCACTCTTATATATATACCCTACCCCCTCAAGAGGGAATGAGAGCATATGGGGCAAGTCCTCCCTTCTCTTCCCACTTGCACCCTTAGACTTTCTAATTTGGGCCTAGTTCCCTACTAGAAATTGACGGTTTTAGGGATTCCGAGGGCATAAAGTGACCAAACAGAGGGCTGTAAAGCACGGCACGTCCCTCTGACTGAGACGCTCGTTTTGAGCTATCATACGTTCTATTCTATAGCTGGGTCAGAAAAAAAGGACCAAAAAATCAACAAAAAAAAAAGACTTGGGTTGCAAAACACCCAAAAATACTAGGTGAGCAGCCTTCACGGGCACTCACTGACACTTCTAGGGGATCCAAGTCATATGAACCTACGCTTTGGACGAGTGTTAAAGCACGAGCATATTGGTAGTGCCTCCATTTACGCAGGCACACGTTATTCCTCCACCCTAGGTTCTGGACCTTCGGCAGGGACTCAAGGTAGCGCGACCCAAGATCCTCATATCGCGTCTAGTGATTCTTCCTCTGACTACGAAGTCATGGAAGGGTATCCTACACCAAACCCTGATAGTTCAAGTCAAGACATGCATGCCATGGGCCCACGGCCCGGGTCCAGCGTGTTTAGCCACTTAAAAGAGACCCTTAGTAGAGCTACTCGCTCCTGACATGCGGTTAATGAAATAAATGAAGGGAGTGGGGAAGTAAATTTGTCATTCATGCCTAAAATAGACCCTATGCTTCTTGAGAGTGCGCATATGAATGTTCCATCCACTGCACCTCCTGATCCTTTAGGACTATCTCCCTCTGAGGTTTTACTACCCGATGGTAGGAGTCTTGCCGAAGTACAAGAGATCGAACGCTATATGCAAGCAACAAGGGAGAGGGAAATTGAGAACCTACGAAGGCTGGAACAAAGTCGGGCCCTGAAAGCAAAGGCTCCTATGACAACAATCATGCCAGTCAAGCAACCGAGTGCTCTCAAGGTAGCAGTCACGGAGGGGCAAGCGATGGGGAGCAATAATGCTTCCACTTCGAGGGAAACCTCCAGCACGCCAGGCCTAGATGGGATATTCCTAAACGAAAATTGGGAGTATGACCTACAAGCAGAAGCTTTAAATGATCGGTACACAGGACACACCTATCATGTGGATTGGTTAGATGTTCTACAATCCACATCGGGTGCTACTAGCATAGATGAGCAACAACAGAAAGTCTGTGATGTCCTCCATAGGATTGTTGAGTTAGAAAGACAGAACATAGGGGTCAACATGCCTTCAACAGGCCTAATGAGATTCTTGGATACGGGAAAGGCCAACCAACCAACCCTATCACAAATGGAGACTCCCTCAGTAAGCCCCATTGATCCTCCATATGTTGTTTCGCCAGGAGCCTCAGTACAATCTGAACCCACAAGTGGCAGCTTTACCTTCCCAGATCTATCTCATCTTTCTCTTAATGACACTACGGCTACCATGCATATCCCAGTGGTGAGCATGACAAGAACTACACCATGGAGTTCATTTGTTAACACTGTGCCGATGCCTAGTAGAACAATGCCCCCAACTATACCTACATGTATGTATCAATCATGTGCACCTATCGTACCTCGGCCTCGTGTAGCTCCTACACTTCCGATTATTCCAAGAGATTACAATCCACAATGGAATTATCCAAGCTCTTATACAAGTGGAGCCATGCCATTTAATAATAACATGCCATATCAGGCACCCCCTATGCCTAGGGCCACGCCTGTAAACTTTGGACCACCGTCTGGTACACCACCATACAAAATTTGGGACCCAAGAGCCGCGCGTATGCCAAGGCCAAGGCCAACTCCCATGTCACATGTGGTTCCTGGAGCACATACACCCATTATACCTGCTCAAATAGGAGATTTGGCAGCATTTTCTCAAACTATCGGTCGCTCTATTGCGGAAAACACGCGTAGTGCACCTGATAGAGAGCCTAGGAGCAAGGCGGTTCAAGTAGCTAAGCTCACACAGAAATTCAATGGAGACGGAGATGCTAAAAAGCATATGGAAGTCTTTGAACATGTGTGCGATTCCTTGGAAGAGCACAATGAGCTACATAAGTGTAAGGCTTTGAGTTTGACCCTAAGCGGAAAGGCTGGAGATTGGTATAGAACCTTAAGAGTAGAAGAGAAAACAATCTACTCTACTCTTAGGAGATTGTTCTTAAAAGAATACATACGAGAGGGAGTACTTTGGGGTGTAGCCTCTCAGCTCCAGAAAGCCCAACGAGAAGAAGGTGAGACTTCATTAGTCGCCTAAAGAATTTGAACTCTCGATGCAATCCAAACGAGCGATTCAACAACAACCAATTGCTCGATAGATTCACTAGGGGACTACGACATGAAAGTATTTATAATGGCCTAGTCATTAGAGGTATCACTACTTGGGAAGCAGTCACTATGAATGCAATCCAATTGGAGGATAATTTAATGATTGCAGGAGAAAGAGTGTCCGCCGAGCCGAAGTCTAGTAGCTCGCAAGCATCAGGGCATGAGCCAATGAAGATAAAGCCAATCGTGAAAGAGCAAACGATATCTGAGATGACTTTGGCAGATGTCACAAAGGCCATCCAAGAAAGCCTTAGGGGTAATCGTGCTCCACAAAACACTCATATGTATCCAAGAAGGGAGCAACAATGGTGCTCAATTTGCTTGGGCCCACATACTACGAGTGAATGCCCTACTTTCAGAGTAAAGTTTAACGGGACTTGTAACGCGTGTGGTAGGTATGGCCAGCAAGCGAAGGATTGCCTAATGCTTAAACGCATCATGGAAACTAGACCGCCTATAACTTGGGCAGACTCAGCTCGAGTTCCTGCATTGATGCCTACCCCACCCATGGAGCAATAGTTGCCATTACAGCACATGGTTCCTAGAACCCAAAATGTGGTCCAAACCACACCGTTGCCACCTCCAGTGCTAGGACCGCAACCCCCTCATCCAAGAGTTACACCTATGAACCAAATAGGTTGCGAGTCATCTAGTACTTATGTAGATTGCGAAGAGGACATAGACTCTAGTATCACCTATGGAGTCGACATGCTTGAGGAGTGTCCCATGTACTATATGGAAGACCATTGGGGACAAATCAAACCGGTATATCAAGCTACTGCGCTAGCAGCAAGAGGCCAAAACATTAATAGTTTTACCAAGAGACCACCTCTTCAGTGCTACGAATGTGGTGGACCACATCGAGTAGTTGAGTGCCCCATTAGAATGCAAAAGAATGCTGCACTAAAGCAAACAAGTCAAGGGAGTGCATTGGCAATGCCAATACTCACTTGTAATTGTTGTGGCATAGATCATTTGATTGCACAGTGTCCTAACAATCCAAACGCACCGAAAATCACACCATTGAACATAATAGAGATTGTTGATGGGACACCACCAACTATAAACATAGCACCAGTGAATGCACTCACACGGTCGATGCTCCAAAAGCAAAATTACATCCTCGAAGAGAGAGATGCTGCATCCATTGGCCGAGCGAAAAAGAAGAAAACACGAAGAAAGAAATCCTTTAATGCTTCTAGCTCAAAATCTAGTTCAAAGACTAACATAGGTACAGGAGAGGATCCCGTGTATATGAATGACCCTGAGGATGACTCAGATTCAATAGAGACCACGGAGACCAAAACTGTTACTACAAAGGAAAAAGCCAGTGAGGAGGGTCACGAGAGGGAATTACGACGAACACCCAAAGAGTATTCAAAGTTAAACTACCCAGTTGCGAACCCCCAAGATAAGCCACGAGAGACGAAAAATGAGGATTGCAAGAGAAAGATTGGAACCTATCCAAACCCAACAGTGGAAATTGAACGAGTCCAACAACTGAGGGGTTTGGTGGAAGAAACTCAACGAACATTAGAACTTGAACCCAAACACATCCAGACGTCGGACATAGTGTTTCCCACACAAGTTCAACCTCACAAGAACTCAGGCCGTTAGCTATACCCAGTATCATTCAGGAAGAGAGTGAGGGAAATAGCCCCTATGGAAAAGTACTATACAATGCCTTATTAGATACGGGAGCTAAACACAATTTGTTATCCTATGGAGTTTGGTGTCAATTACGGAAACCGACCCTATCCCCAAGTACGATGCAAGTCAAGGGCATTAATAAAAAGAAAACCTCTATTCTTGGAGTCCTTCAGACCCCTGTTGTCTATGACAATGGAAGCATAGTGCAGAGTTTTCTAGTCATGTCCGCAGGAGCCATGGAAGGCAATGTAAACCTAGGACGCACGTGGATGTTGGCAACCAAATGCACTATTGATTGGGATACTGGTAGTGTCACGACGCGACCACCGACTCTTACCCCTATCATTCAAGCAAAGTCACCTACGTTGCAAACTCTAGCAAAGTTGAAGGATACCCAACATTCACAAGCCAAGGTGGTTAACTCGTCTTTGCCGGCTACCCATGAACCTAGCACTTCAACACTTGTAGTTGCAGCAAGCAGTAATATTGCAAGTACTCAACCTGCACGACCTAAGAGTACATATCAATGGGTCCCCAAGGCCTTACTTCCAACTACCTCAACCCTCCCATCCATTCCAAGAAAAAATTCCCCTGGAAAACCAAGAGTGCGTTCTAGGAGAGTCAAGACCAAATCACGATGGATTCCAAAACGACTATTAGAAGCCCAAGGCTACTATGATGGAAATGAGCAAATCTGGGTACCTAAACGTAAAATGTGTCCTTTCCTATCGACAACAAACCCATATGAGTCAAACAGTGTAACACTAAAGCCAATGGCAGACCGTGGGAAGGGAAAGATCACAGAATGCTACACACCTAGTCTAGAGCTAGTTTGGGCTCCAAGGCAAAACCAATTTATTCCACCTAGCTCAGGAAGGGGGGAGTTCCATGAAGCTTCTAGCTCCTCATGTAATACATCCATAGAGGTAAAAGCTTCTACACAGCCTCCACCTACAATAGTGGACCTCCATGAAGCTACAAAGTAATCCACACCTTCAAGTGTTCAAGAATCACTTGATGAACCACTTCAAGTTCGATCCTGGGAGAGTACCTTACCACCCTTGCAACTTGACGAGGCACCTAAGGTAATAGAAAACTACTCGAAAAAATCCTCACCTATTACCAACTGGAACAATTGGTTTCAAAGGGTGACAAGCTCATTTCAAATTGTATGATCTACCCAAGGAAGGGGGGAGTGTTTGCGGACATCCATCATTCACTTGCTTCCCTCTCAACCTTTCTCCCTGACTTGCACCCTTAGACTTTCTAATTTGGGCCTAGTTCCCTACTAGAAATTGACGGTTTTAGGGATTCCGAGGGCATAAAGTGACCAAACAGAGGGCTGTAAAGCACGGCACGTCCCTCTGACTGAGACGCTTGTTTTGAGCTATCATACGTTCTATTCTATAGCTGGGTCAGAAAAAAAGGACCAAAAAATCAAAAAAAAAAAAAGACTTGGGTTGCAAAACACCCAAAAATACTAGGTGAGCAGCCTTCACGGGCACTCACTGACACTTCTAGGGGATCCAAGTCATATGAACCTACGCTTTGGACGAGTGTTAAAGCACGAGCATATTGGTAGTGCCTCCATTTACGCAGGCACACGTTATTCCTCCACCCTAGGTTCTGGACCTTCGGCAGGGACTCAAGGTAGCGCGACCCAAGATCCTCATATCGCGTCTAGTGATTCTTCCTCTGACTACGAAGTCATGGAAGGGTATCCTACACCAAACCCTGATAGTTCAAGTCAAGACATGCATGCCATGGGCCCACGGCCCGGGTCCAGCGTGTTTAGCCACTTAAAAGAGACCCTTAGTAGAGCTACTCGCTCCTGACATGCGGTTAATGAAATAAATGAAGGGAGTGGGGAAGTAAATTTGTCATTCATGCCTAAAATAGACCCTATGCTTCTTGAGAGTGTGCATATGAATGTTCCATCCACTGCACCTCCTGATCCTTTAGGACTATCTCCCTCTGAGGTTTTACTACCCGATGGTAGGAGTCTTGCCGAAGTACAAGAGATCGAACGCTATATGCAAGCAACAAGGGAGAGGGAAATTGAGAACCTACGAAGGCTGGAACAAAGTCGGGCCCTGAAAGCAAAGGCTCCTATGACAACAATCATGCCAGTCGAGCAACCGAGTGCTCTCAAGGTAGCAGTCACGGAGGGGCAAGCGATGGGGAGCAATAATGCTTCCACTTCGAGGGAAACCTCCAGCACGCCAGGCCTAGATGGGATATTCCTAAACGAAAATTGGGAGTATGACCTACAAGCAGAAGCTTTAAATGATCGGTACACAGGACACACCTATCATGTGGATTGGTTAGATGTTCTACAATCCACATCGGGTGCTACTAGCATAGATGAGCAACAACAGAAAGTCTGTGATGTCCTCCATAGGATTGTTGAGTTAGAAAGACAGAACATAGGGGTCAACATGCCTTCAACAGGCCTAATGAGATTCTTGGATACGGGAAAGGCCAACCAACCAACCCTATCACAAATGGAGACTCCCTCAGTAAGCCCCATTGATCCTCCATATGTTGTTTCGCCAGGAGCCTCAGTACAATCTGAACCCACAAGTGGCAGCTTTACCTTCCCAGATCTATCTCATCTTTCTCTTAATGACACTACGGCTACCATGCATATCCCAGTGGTGAGCATGACAAGAACTACACCATGGAGTTCATTTGTTAACACTGTGCCGATGCCTAGTAGAACAATGCCCCCAACTATACCTACATGTATGTATCAATCATGTGCACCTATCGTACCTCGGCCTCGTGTAGCTCCTACACTTCCGATTATTCCAAGAGATTACAATCCACAATGGAATTATCCAAGCTCTTATACAAGTGGAGCCATGCCATTTAATAATAACATGCCATATCAGGCACCCCCTATGCCTAGGGCCACGCCTGTAAACTTTGGACCACCGTCTGGTACACCACCATACAAAATTTGGGACCCAAGAGCCGCGCGTATGCCAAGGCCAAGGCCAACTCCCATGTCACATGTGGTTCCTGGAGCACATACACCCATTATACCTGCTCAAATAGGAGATTTGGCAGCATTTTCTCAAACTATCGGTCGCTCTATTGCGGAAAACACGCGTAGTGCACCTGATAGAGAGCCTAGGAGCAAGGCGGTTCAAGTAGCTAAGCTCACACAAAAATTCAATGGAGACGGAGATGCTAGAAAGCATATGGAAGTCTTTGAACATGTGTGCGATTCCTTGGAAGAGCACAATGAGCTACATAAGTGTAAGGCTTTGAGTTTGACCCTAAGCGGAAAGGCTGGAGATTGGTATAGAACCTTAAGAGTAGAAGAGAAAACAATCTACTCTACTCTTAGGAGACTGTTCTTAAAAGAATACATACGAGAGGGAGTACTTTGGGGTGTAGCCTCTCAGCTCCAGAAAGCCCAACGAGAAGAAGGTGAGACTTCATTAGTCGCCTAAAGAATTTGAACTCTCGATGCAATCCAAACGAGCGATTCAACAACAACCAATTTCTCGATAGATTCATTAGGGGACTACGACATGAAAGTATTTATAATGGCCTAGTCATTAGAGGTATCACTACTTGGGAAGCAGTCACTATGAATGCAATCCAATTGGAGGATAATTTAATGATTGCAGGAGAAAGAGTGTCCGCCGAGCCGAAGTCTAGTAGCTCGCAAGCATCAGGGCATGAGCCAATGAAGATAAAGCCAATCGTGAAAGAGCAAACGATATCTGAGATGACTTTGGCAGATGTCACAAAGGCCATCCAAGAAAGCCTTAGGGGTAATCGTGCTCCACAAAACACTCATATGTATCCAAGAAGGGAGCAACAATGGTGCTCAATTTGCTTGGGCCCACATACTACGAGTGAATGCCCTACTTTCAGAGTAAAGTTTAACGGGACTTGTAACGCGTGTGGTAGGTATGGCCAGCAAGAGAAGGATTGCCTAATGCTTAAACGCATCATGGAAACTAGACCGCCTATAACTTGGGCAGACTCAGCTCGAGTTCCTGCATTGATGCCTACCCCACCCATGGAGCAATAGTTGCCATTACAGCACATGGTTCCTAGAACCCAAAATGTGGTCCAAACCACACCGTTGCCACCTCCAGTGCTAGGACCGCAACCCCCTCATCCAAGAGTTACACCTATGAACCAAATAGGTTGCGAGTCATCTAGTACTTATGTAGATTGCGAAGAGGACATAGACTCTAGTATCACCTATGGAGTCGACATGCTTGAGGAGTGTCCCATGTACTATATGGAAGACCATTGGGGACAAATCAAACCGGTATATCAAGCTACTGCGCTAGCAGCAAGAGGCCAAAACATTAATAGTTTTACCAAGAGACCACCTCTTCAGTGCTACGAATGTGGTGGACCACATCGAGTAGTTGAGTGCCCCATTAGAATGCAAAAGAATGCCGCACTAAAGCAAACAAGTCAAGGGAGTGCATTGGCAATGCCAATACTCACTTGTAATTGTTGTGACATAGATCATTTGATTGCACAGTGTCCTAACAATCCAAACGCACCGAAAATCACACCATTGAACATAATAGAGATTGTTGATGGGACACCACCAACTATAAACATAGCACCAGTGAATGCACTCACACGGTCGATGCTCCAAAAGCAAAATTACATCCTCGAAGAGAGAGATGCTGCATCCATTGGCCGAGCGAAAAAGAAGAAAACACGAAGAAAGAAATCCCTTAATGCTTCTAGCTCAAAATCTAGTTCAAAGACTAACATAGGTACAGGAGAGGATCCCGTGTATATGAATGACCCTGAGGATGACTCAGATTCAATAGAGACCACGGAGACCAAAACTGTTACTACAAAGGAAAAAGCCAGTGAGGAGGGTCACGAGAGGGAATTACGACGAACACCCAAAGAGTATTCAAAGTTAAACTACCCAGTTGCGAACCCCCAAGATAAGCCACGAGAGACGAAAAATGAGGATTGCAAGAGAAAGATTGGAACCTATCCAAACCCAACAGTGGAAATTGAACGAGTCCAACAACTGAGGGGTTTGGTGGAAGAAACTCAACGAACATTAGAACTTGAACCCAAACACATCCAGACGTCGGACATAGTGTTTCCCACACAAGTTCAACCTCACAAGAACTCAGGCCGTTAGCTATACCCAGTATCATTCAGGAAGAGAGTGAGGGTAGGACATCTGAAAGTGGACACACACCTTTCCTACTAGAGAGAATGTTTGGTGATAGGAATGCCCGACCCCCTTGAGGAAGTGGAGATTCCATCTTCACCATTCTCTTGTCAGGGTCCTACGTCCCACAAGATGCCATTAAATGTTGCCAAATTGATGGATTTCATGTCTTCAGAAGTCAGAACCACCATCATGTCCAAACTATATAAAGACCCCGAGCTAGTCTCAGCTCTTCGAGCCTTCCTCAATGGAGAATTACAGGCCGGATTACCACAGTGTGCACATATGAACAAACCTGACTCGGTAATGAATGATGAGGAACATTTAGCACCACCATTTGACCTAGCGGGACATGAATCTGTAATTGAAGTACCCGTTAACAAGTTGGGGCAATACTTTGAAGGTGATGAAAGGTTGAGAGGGAAGCAAGTGAATGATGGATGTCCGCAAACACTCCCCCCTTCCTTGGGTAGATCATACAGTTTGAAATGAGCTTGTCACCCTTTGAAACCAATTGTTCCAGTTGGTAATAGGTGAGGATTTTTTCGAGTAGTTTTCTATTACCTTAGGTGCCTCGTCAAGTTGCAAGGGTGGTAAGGTACTCTCCCAGGATCGAAATTGAAGTGGTTCATCAAGTGATTCTTGAACACTTGAAGGTGTGGATTACTTTGTAGCTTCATGGAGGTCCACTATTGTAGGTGGAGGCTGTGTAGAAGCTTTTACCTCTATGGATGTATTACATGAGGAGCTAGAAGCTTCATGGAACTCCCCCCTTCCTGAGCTAGGTGGAATAAATTGGTTTTGCCTTGGAGCCCAAACTAGCTCTAGACTAGGTGTGTAGCATTCTGTGATCTTTCCCTTCCCACGGTCTGCCATTGGCTTTAGTGTTACACTGTTTGACTCATATGGGTTTGTTGTCGATAGGGAAGGACACATTTTACGTTTAGGTACCCAGATTTGCTCATTTCCATCATAGTAGCCTTGGGCTTCTAATAGTCGTTTTGGAATCCATCGTGATTTGGTCTTGACTCTCCTCGAACGCACTCTTGGTTTTCCAGGGGAATTTTTTCTTGGAATGGATGGGAGGGTTGAGGTAGTTGGAAGTAAGGCCTTGGGGACCCATTGATATGTACTCTTAGGTCGTCATCACCTTCAAAGTATTGCCCCAACTTGTTAGCGGGTACTTCAATTACAGATTCAGGTCCCGCTAGGTCAAATGGTGGTGCTAAATGTTCCTCATCATTCATTACCGAGTCAGGTTTGTTCATATGTGCACACTGTGGTAATCCGGCCTGTAATTCTCCATTGAGGAAGGCTCGAAGAGCTGAGACTAGCTCGGGGTCTTTATATAGTTTGGACATGATGGTGGTTCTGACTTCTGAAGACATGAAATCCATCAATTTGGCAACATTTAATGGCATCTTGTGGGACGTAGGACCCTGACAAGAGAATGGTGAAGATGGAATCTCCACTTCCTCAAGGGGGTCGGGCATTCCTATCACCAAACATTCTCTCTAGTAGGAAAGGTGTGTGTCCACTTTCAGATGTCCTACCCTCACTCTCTTCCTGAATGATACTGGGTATAGCTAACGGCCTGAGTTCTTGTGAGGTTGAACTTGTGTGGGAAACACTATGTCCGACGTCTGGATGTGTTTGGGTTCAAGTTCTAATGTTCGTTGAGTTTCTTCCACCAAACCCCTCAGTTGTTGGACTCGTTCAATTTCCACTGTTGGGTTTGGATAGGTTCCAATCTTTCTCTTGCAATCCTCATTTTTCGTCTCTCGTGGCTTATCTTGGGGGTTCGCAACTGGGTAGTTTAACTTTGAATACTCTTTGGGTGTTCGTCGTAATTCCCTCTCGTGACCCTCCTCACTGGCTTTTTCCTTTGTAGTAACAGTTTTGGTCTCCGTGGTCTCTATTGAATCTGAGTCATCCTCAGGGTCATTCATATACACGGGATCCTCTCCTGTACCTATGTTAGTCTTTGAACTAGATTTTGAGCTAGAAGCATTAAGGGATTTCTTTCTTCGTGTTTTCTTCTTTTTCGCTCGGCCAATGGATGCAGCATCTCTCTCTTCGAGGATGTAATTTTGCTTTTGGAGCATCGACCGTGTGAGTGCATTCACTGGTGCTATGTTTATAGTTGGTGGTGTCCCATCAACAATCTCTATTATGTTCAATGGTGTGATTTTCGGTGCGTTTGGATTGTTAGGACACTGTGCAATCAAATGATCTATGTCACAACAATTACAAGTGAGTATTGGCATTGCCAATGCACTCCCTTGACTTGTTTGCTTTAGTGCGGCATTCTTTTGCATTCTAATGGGGCACTCAACTACTCGATGTGGTCCACCACATTCGTAGCACTGAAGAGGTGGTCTCTTGGTAAAACTATTAATGTTTTGGCCTCTTGCTGCTAGCGCAGTAGCTTGATATACCGGTTTGATTTGTCCCCAATGGTCTTCCATATAGTACATGGGACACTCCTCAAGCATGTCGACTCCATAGGTGATACTAGAGTCTATGTCCTCTTCGCAATCTACATAAGTACTAGATGACTCGCAACCTATTTGGTTCATAGGTGTAACTCTTGGATGAGGGGGTTGCGGTCCTAGCACTGGAGGTGGCAACGGTGTGGTTTGGACCACATTTTGGGTTCTAGGAACCATGTGCTGTAATGGCAACTATTGCTCCATGGGTGGGGTAGGCATCAATGCAGGAACTCGAGCTGAGTCTGCCCAAGTTATAGGCGGTCTAGTTTCCATGATGCGTTTAAGCATTAGGCAATCCTTCGCTTGCTGGCCATACCTACCACACGCGTTACAAGTCCCGTTAAACTTTACTCTGAAAGTAGGGCATTCACTCGTAGTATGTGGGCCCAAGCAAATTGAGCACCATTGTTGCTCCCTTCTTGGATACATATGAGTGTTTTGTGGAGCACGATTACCCCTAAGGCTTTCTTGGATGGCCTTTGTGACATCTGCCAAAGTCATCTCAGATATCGTTTGCTCTTTCACGATTGGCTTTATCTTCATTGGCTCATGCCCTGATGCTTGCGAGCTACTAGACTTCGGCTCGGCGGACACTCTTTCTCCTGCAATCATTAAATTATCCTCCAATTGGATTGCATTCATAGTGACTGCTTCCCAAGTAGTGATACCTCTAATGACTAGGCCATTATAAATACTTTCATGTCGTAGTCCCCTAATGAATCTATCGAGCAATTGGTTGTTGTTGAATCGCTCGTTTGGATTGCATCGAGAGTTCAAATTCTTTAGGCGACTAATGAAGTCTCACCTTCTTCTCGTTGGGCTTTCTGGAGCTGAGAGGCTACACCCCAAAGTACTCCCTCTCGTATGTATTCTTTTAAGAACAGTCTCCTAAGAGTAGAGTAGATTGTTTTCTCTTCTACTCTTAAGGTTCTATACCAATCTCCAGCCTTTCCGCTTAGGGTCAAACTCAAAGCCTTACACTTATGTAGCTCATTGTGCTCTTCCAAGGAATCGCACACATGTTCAAAGACTTCCATATGCTTTCTAGCATCTCCGTCTCCATTGAATTTCTGTGTGAGCTTAGCTACTTGAACCGCCTTGCTCCTAGGCTCTCTATCAGGTGCACTACGCGTGTTTTCCGCAATAGAGCGACCGATAGTTTGAGAAAATGCTGCCAAATCTCCTATTTGAGCAGGTATAATGGGTGTATGTGCTCCAGGAACCACATGTGACATGGGAGTTGGCCTTGGCCTTGGCATACGCGCGGCTCTTGGGTCCCAAATTTTGTATGGTGGTGTACCAGACGGTGGTCCAAAGTTTACAGGCGTGGCCCTAGGCATAGGGGGTGCCTGATATGGCATGTTATTATTAAATGGCATGGCTCCACTTGTATAAGAGCTTGGATAATTCCATTGTGGATTGTAATCTCTTGGAATAATCGGAAGTGTAGGAGCTACACGAGGCCGAGGTACGATAGGTGCACATGATTGATACATACATGTAGGTATAGTTGGGGGCATTGTTCTACTAGGCATCGGCACAGTGTTAACAAATGAACTCCATGGTGTAGTTCTTGTCATGCTCACCACTGGGATATGCATGGTAGCCGTAGTGTCATTAAGAGAAAGATGAGATAGATCTGGGAAGGTAAAGCTGCCACTTGTGGGTTCAGATTGTACTGAGGCTCCTGGCGAAACAACATATGGAGGATCAATGGGGCTTACTGAGGGAGTCTCCATTTGTGATAGGGTTGGTTGGTTGGCCTTTCCCGTATCCAAGAATCTCATTAGGCCTGTTGAAGGCATGTTGACCCCTATGTTCTGTCTTTCTAACTCAACAATCCTATGGAGGACATCACAGACTTTCTGTTGTTGCTCATCTATGCTAGTAGCACCCGATGTGGATTGTAGAACATCTAACCAATCCACATGATAGGTGTGTCCTGTGTACCGATCATTTAAAGCTTCTGCTTGTAGGTCATACTCCCAATTTTCGTTTAGGAATATCCCATCTAGGCCTGGCGTGCTGGAGGTTTCCCTCGAAGTGGAAGCATTATTGCTCCCCATCGCTTGCCCCTCCGTGACTGCTACCTTGAGAGCACTCGGTTGCTCGACTGGCATGATTGTTGTCATAGGAGCCTTTGCTTTCAGGGCCCGACTTTGTTCCAGCCTTCGTAGGTTCTCAATTTCCCTCTCCCTTGTTGCTTGCATATAGCGTTCGATCTCTTGTACTTCGGCAAGACTCCTACCATCGGGTAGTAAAACCTCAGAGGGAGATAGTCCTAAAGGATCAGGAGGTGCAGTGGATGGAACATTCATATGCACACTCTCAAGAAGCATAGGGTCTATTTTAGGCATGAATGACAAATTTACTTCCCCACTCCCTTCATTTATTTCATTAACCGCATGTCAGGAGCGAGTAGCTCTACTAAGGGTCTCTTTTAAGTGGCTAAACACGCTGGACCCGGGCCGTGGGCCCATGGCATGCATGTCTTGACTTGAACTATCAGGGTTTGGTGTAGGATACCCTTCCATGACTTCGTAGTCAGAGGAAGAATCACTAGACGCGATATGAGGATCTTGGGTCGCGCTACCTTGAGTCCCTGCCGAAGGTCCAGAACCTAGGGTGGAGGAATAACGTGTGCCTGCGTAAATGGAGGCACTACCAATATGCTCGTGCTTTAACACTCGTCCAAAGCGTAGGTTCATATGACTTGGATCCCCTAGAAGTGTCAGTGAGTGCCCGTGAAGGCTGCTCACCTAGTATTTTTGGGTGTTTTGCAACCCAAGTCTTTTTTTTTTGTTGATTTTTTGGTCCTTTTTTTCTGACCCAGCTATAGAATAGAACGTATGATAGCTCAAAACGAGCGTCTCAGTCAGAGGGACGTGCCGTGCTTTACAGCCCTCTGTTTGGTCACTTTATGCCCTCGGAATCCCTAAAACCGTCAATTTCTAGTAGGGAACTAGGCCCAAATTAGAAAGTCTAAGGGTGCAAGTGGGAAGAGAAGGGAGGACTTGCCCCATATGCTCTCATTCCCTCTTGAGGGGGTAGGGTATATATATAAGAGTGAGTCTAGTATATATCATAAGACTGAGAACTGAGGCCTGGGCCTGGGCCTGGGCCTGGGCCTGGGCCTGGGCCTGGGGAAACGATCCCGATCAAAATTTTAGTGTAGCCCCCCAGTCACTCACGCTTAAATATTTTTGGTTTTTTTTTATTTTTTTATTTTTTTTATTTAGACGACGACCGCACGCGGTTTAGGTGACCCTTTCTTGGCCACACACACTGTCAACACCTACCTAACCTCTCTATCAACAGCTCACAGACAGCTCACTACCTTATCTACTTACTAACAATGCTGCTCACCACTAACTAATCTACTAACTAATCTGTTAACCACTCTGCTAACTGCTTACTGACAGTGGGCTAACTGTCCACCTACTTCCTCTCTCACTACCTTACTGTGCAAAGACTGTGTGCAAGCAAACGTTGACAGAAAACTGTGTGCAAACAGAAATTGCTAACTGCCTTCCTACTTATTCATTCACTGCGAGCAAGATAACGACTACTAATTGTGCAAAGACTGTGTGCAAACAGAAAACACAACATTATGCAGAAATCACAGAACTTGCAGACAATACAGAAATTAACAACTTGCAGAAAAATAACTCATTCCTCTTCCTCTTCCTCTTCTTTCCTACTACAAACAACTCATAGGAGAAGCACAAAGTGCCTTTTGGGCTTAGTGCAGGGCGATTCCCCGGCGCCAAAAATGTGCGCTCCTTGCCGCACTGTCGAAGCAAGGGCCTTGCCTAACACTGTGTGCGAGCCATAGACGGCTCCAAGCACACAACTAGCTTAGCTAGTAAGCTCAAAAGAGGGCAATGGTGTGTCACTCACTGCTCTATGCTCCTGCCATGGAGGATTCCTCGCCACGAAGAAGAAGGAGCCGCCGCTTCGCCACGCTCAACCGCTTCACCGCCGTCGTGCCGCCGCAATGCTCGATCGCGCTCTCTCTCTCTCTCTCTCTCTCTCTCTCTCTCTCTCTCTCTCTCTTACATACACACAAACAAGGAGGTGAAGAAGAAGAAGATGGAGATGGAGCAAGAGCACTCTTCTATTGCACAAATGAGTGAATTTTAGGTTTAGTTGGCTTTTATATGAGCTCACCCCATTCACACTTGGGCGCCCATGCTTAGCCAACTAATCCCTTGAATGTCCCAGTTAGAGTGCGCCTCTCATCGGCGATCACTCTTACCCTTTTCCTATTGGTCCGACAAGCCCGGTACCTGACTCTACCAAATACATAATACACATCCGTCGTAGGTGATGGGGTGTCCGTGAGCCGTGAGGGTTAACAATAAGATGTATGGCGAGAGCCTGAACGAGTACGACTAGACAAAAGTGCATCCAATTTACTGTCACGCAAAGTGTGCACCAGCCATTTTGGCATACCTCTAGCCTGCTCATTTTCAGCCCTTTCCTCATCAAGTACATCATGTACATCTGCATCAATAATAGGTTGATCTGTAACATTTCATAAACCCCCATAGGTTGTACACTTGGCTCATTGGAACTTACATTCGTATTTCCACCACTGAAAAGAGGCAACAAAGTGTCATAAATGTCCTGTGAGCTTACATTACTATCTCTAGTACATGAGAGCAAGGGTTGAACAGAATCTTCCACAAACACTACATCCCGTGAAACCAGAATACGTTTTGTTTGCGGATGATACAACCTGTAACCTTTGCTTTCAGTACTATAACCAACAAAATAACATTTGACAGCCTTATCGTCCAATTTTCTTTGTTGTGTTTGTGGCACCAAAGCATATGCCAAACAGCCAAAAACACAGATGTGCTCAATAGAAGGCTTTTTATCATGCCATGATTCATATGGAGTAATAGACTACAAAGTTTTCGTAGGACACGTGTTTAGTACATAAGTGGCACACATGATGGCCTCAAGCCAAAAAGAATGCAGCAAAGCTTGGCTTTTGACCATACATCGTGCCATTTCCGTAAGTGACCTGTTTTTCCTCTCAACAACACCATTTTGATGAGGTGTATAAGGCATTGTACATTGGTGTTTTATCCCACGACTAGCTAGAAATGCTTTGAATTCATGAGACATATACTCCCCCCCTTGACCGGAACGGAGGGTGCCCATAGTACATTTCGATACATTTTCAGCCATACCTAGAAATTGTTTGAAGCACATAAAAAATTTGGACTTCGCTTTAAGCGGAAATACCCATGCATGCCTGTAGTAATCATCAATGAAAGTCACAAAGTAAAGGTAATTGCCCAAGGACGGAGTTTGCATGGGCCCACAAACATCACTATGCCACAAGATGCAACCTGCATGTGGCCCGAACTGAACCATCCTTTGGAAACTTAGAACGCTGCATCTTACCCAAAATACAGCCTTCACAAACATGTTTAACATGTGCTTCAAGAGGCGGCAAAGAAGCAACCATATCAGATTGTTGCAAACGCAACAAGCTTGCAAAATTCAAATGACCAAAACGTGCATGCCAAAGTTTTGCATCTGAAATAGCCCTTGAATCTGCAACTGCATTTGCAAAATTTTATCCACACTTATCATACAAAGTGAGCTTATACGTCCCACGGCACAAAAGGCCAGATGCAGCAATTTCATTACCAAAACTGAGATCATGAACTGTACATTTGTCATCCACAAATTTGACTACAAGTCCAAGTCTAGCAAGTGTGGATGCATACAAGAGATTCTTCTTGATCCCAGGTACATAAAGTGCATCAACAAGTGTGAAGGAACTACCATTTGTAGCAGTAAGCACAATCTTTCCAACTCCCTGAACCGATAAGAGGCATTGTTGGCACAAGTGACTGAATTACCATGAGAGACAGACTCGAGAGAGGTGAACAATTGATGATGTGAGGTAATGTGCTTTGTAGCACCACTGTCGAAATACCACACATGTGCAACTGACAAGCATGCATCATGGACAACAGGATTGTAAGTGCACTCTGCGCTAAAAGCCCATTCTGCATCAACATCAGCAACAAAGTCTCCTTTCACTGAAGACTCAACAATGGCTGCATTTGTAGTGGAACCACCCTCTTTCTTCTTAGCCTCTTTGGCCTTCAACTTAGGACATGACTTGATCAATTGATCATTAACTTTACAATAATGGCAACGCATCTTCTTTTTGCCCTTATCACCAGAATTTCCAGACGAAGTGTTGCCAGTAGAAGCATTAGGAACAGAAGTTTTGCCACTCGCAGCAGAACCATAAGAAGTGGCTGCATTGCTGTTACCACCCTTTCTTTGAGAAGCAATAAAAGCCTGTTCAACTGCACGTTGTCTAGTCCTGGTTTTTTTAGAAGGTTACTCTTGCAACAGTTATGTGCATAATGCATCAAACTTGACAACTTCTAGATTTCCTTGGGTCATAAGTCTCCAAGTACTAGCAAAATTCTGGTAAGAATCTGGTAAGGCATCAAGAACAGTCTCCACAAGGGAACTGCCTAAAATGACTTCACGTGTAGAAATAAGTTGCTCATTGATATCCTTGACACTAGCAAGGAAAGTGTCCATATCATCTTCCTCATGCATAATCTTCGACTCCAGCTCTTTATGCAGCAAAGCAATTTTAGCCTCATTGCGACTTGAATAAAGACCAACCAAAATATCCCAAGCCTGTTTTGCTGATTTTGCTAAACGGATGTGAGGAACAATGGTGCGCTTCACAGACAACACAATCAATGCATGAGCCTGTGCATCTTTTACATCCTAACAAGCTTGTTCTGCCGTAGGCAAAACAACTCTAATAGCAGCAATCCTTGCAGCAAGACCTGCAACATCCTCAACATCGCCTGCATCCTCAGAACCAGGACATACATCAATGCCCTGCACAATATTCCAGACGCTCTTTGACACAAGAACATGTTGCATCATGTAAGCCCACATAGGGTAATTGTCCCCATCCAACCTGTCCTCAACAGCAAACATCTTGAACACGTCTGTGTTGTTGTCGACCATGGTAAATGTTGCACCTGATGTGAAAACTGCTTGAAAAGAGGAGAAACGAAGCGGGAACAACACGTGCTATATAGCACAAACCGTATAAGACTGTAAGGCACATGTTATGTAGAAAATGACACTGACAGAAATTCTGCACGAAATGACGAAATAGCCTGTGCAGACCTGCCTGTAGTGGAAACGGAGGCCGAAATGAGCCCGAATCAAAAATCCGAGCAGACTGAGCTCTACGAGATCTCCCAAAATTTTTGTTGACCTTTGAACGCTTGCCAAAACTCAGTGTAATCGGAGAAAGTGAGCAGGCGTGTGCTGGAGCAAATGGCGACTAAGCCCGGGAGGACATAACTTGCTCTGATACCAATTGTTGGAATTAGGGTTGCAGAGAAACGCACACAGCTTGGAGAAGATGAAGGAAGCCCTAGAGTGTGTTACTTAGTGTGCAATAGAAAGATAGATAGCCCTAGAGTGATGGGTGTATATACAATGCTCGGGGAAAAAAACCTCTTAAAGAGGGAAAAAATGCCCCGACGGTCCTAGTGTGTTCACACACATCACTACCATATGTATGTGGTAACACTTTGGAGTGTTGAAAATCTTTCTCTTATGTTCATAGAGAGAGATGATTATTTGAAGATCCAATTGTAAATAAGATTTCAACTTGAGAGGATCTTTTGTTTAATTTATAGCACCGATTGTGTTTATAGGAGTTGTCTTTCCAAGGGTATGACACAAATAATGCCAAATCACTCCATGAGTGTTGATGGTCATTGATTGGCCTTCTCACAATTGTACTTTCAAGAAAAGAAGTCCTCAATTTGCCAAAGGGTAGTGGATAAGTTCAACTTCATAAGTTGATTACAATCATTATTGGACCTGGTAGACTATGTTGGTCACCGTTAACTACTAGTTAAGTAGTTAACATGTAGAATCTAACCAAGGGGTTTATAATTGCAAACTTTAACCAAGGGGTTTGGATTGCCAAGGCAACACCCAGGGTTATCAATTCAATCTTGCTTGGTTTCACTAATCTCTAACTTAGTGTTTAACAGGTCAAAGACAGATCGAGGACGAATCGGACCTTTGAGGCTAGATTTTTTGGTAATTTATTTTTCAAGTTTAATTAGTGCACTTGAATCCGGGTAAGTGGATGCTAATTCAACCTCCAAGTAAGCCTATGATTTGGTTGCATTTCATTTTTTATGTGATTTGATTGACTTTTCCAAGTAGGATGTATAAGCTAGAATGCTTTCATCTATTTTTCTATTTAGACACATGACAAGGCCAATGTGGAGCAAAGTTTATGAGGGTCCCTCTCACTCATGTCGTTGAGTGCTTACAATTACCTCCACACACAAGCACATCTCGTACTTGAAGGATGTCATTTTTTGGATATCCTTATATGAGACATATTCCACATGTGGAGAATATGAGTCTCTGGGATTGACATGATGCCTATTATTTCAATTATGTGTCGTGACAAAGTCCTTAGGTGCTAGTGTTAGTAGATGAACCAAATGGGCGGCCTCCTAGTCAACCCCTTCATCATGTACCACAAATTTTCGATGGCTCGTCATTATTTTTTGGAAAAGCATTGTAATAATATGAGAGTCTTTGATTTTAGCCAAATGATCTTTGAGCCAGCTATGCAAAGTTTGAGTTATAAAGTCCAAATTTGAGTCTCCTTGTAAGCCGACCATTGGCCAAGGGAAGCCCCAGGTAACATCCAAAATCATCAAATTGGGCTAAAATGTTCAGGGAAAAAGCTGTCAAATCCATATGTTGGTAAAAAAGACCATAAACTCTGAAAAGTTAAAAATTTGATGGTCACAACTCAAAAGCTGATCTCAACCCAAAACTAAGTGCAAAATGGAGAAACAAACTAGGAAGAGTCAATCTGGAAAGTTTCATGCCATTTGGTGCATGGAAATGGATCGCGATCCATGTCCCCCTGTGACCTTTTAACCAAAAATTGTTACCATTGGGTCCAATGTGGTTTCAAATCACTACATATATACTTTTGGTAAAAAATTGACACAAAAAACTTACTCAAATCAAGAAATTGGGACAAAACACATAAAAACCTTAGAAATTGACCAAAATTTGGGCTTTTTTGACTTTTTGATATCCAAATCCAAAAATAAGTGTACAACTGACCAATTTTCATATTCAAATGTGGTCAAATATGGATCGCGATCCATGTCCCCTTTGATCATCCGAGCTGAGATTTGAGCAGTGAGTAGCTGACAGCATTTGGGATAACTTTTGCAAAGGGCACCATAGAAAAAAACTCCAAAAAGTTGACCAAATCATCAAAAGATCGGTTACTAATAAAAAATCGCAGGATAGAGACAAAAATTTGTTTTGATCAACAAAAAGTTTTCGAATTTCAAAATAAGTTGTGATGTGGGCTACATAGATCACCAAGCCGAATTTGGGGTCCAAATATGATGAACGTGGATCGTGATCCATGTACCTTTTGTGATTTTTTGGACAGAGACCATACAGACTTGTAGCAAGGACCAATACCAACAAAATATCCAAACGCAAGATAGTCAAAAAACTCCAAGAAGTGGGTCAAAAGAGGGCGAAAGTCATTCAAGGCCAAAAACCATCAAAGAGACCTAGGTTTTGACTTTTGGGTGACCCAAAGTGATCCAAATCACATAAAAACCATAAAACAGGGATCAAGGATTGAGGAGAAGCTGTGTATCAAGTTTGAGTGCTTTTTGACACTAGGATACATGGATTGTGATCCATGTTCCCCTATCACAGATAGAATCTAGATTCATATTAGAGTTAGCACTAGTCCCTAGGAGCATAATGGTCTTTTCAAATTCAATTTGGATTTAAGTTGTGCAATTTACAAGAAAAACAAGATTTTTTGGTCAAAAGTGCAATAAAAATTCAGCTTGGTTCAAATTTTGACTTACAAAGCGGTTGTAGACTTATAGCCACCAAGTGATTTTTGTAGATTGTGGAAATCAGAGTTTGCAGCTCAAATTACATGTAATTGGAAGATTGGATGCAACATAAAAGGCAACATGTCAGGGTTTTGGAAGCATAATTTTCTTAATGTATTTGCGATTAAACAAGTTATATCAGAATAGAAATCCAGTTGTTAGAGACCAATCATGTCATGTCTCGATAGAACGGAATATCAATCGAAGAACTTTATCAACCTTAAAGCCAATCTTAGAGGAAAGTCTTTCTGATACTTCATCAGAGAGATCATATACCTATATGACTGAGGGATTCAAGAGTGTGAGTTTTAAGGAAGGAACAACCATGGGAGCAGGACCATCACAACCAGTACCAACCACAAAGAAATTGCACCTACAATACCAGTTTGAAAATGAATAGGGTGCTCGACTCTACATAGATGGTATGGATTGTTACTATGTAAAAATAGAAGAGAGACCTAGTTAGCTCAAGATCATAGTGCCGATAGATTATAGTGGCGATCGATACTTTGATGAGGAAGGAAACATGTATTTAGTTGTGCACAATCCCTTCATTGTGGACAAGTGGAAATTGACATGCACTAAAGATAATATTGACTTTGAGCCTGAGGAAAAGCCGTTGAAGCTAGAAATTCCCAATGCAAAGCTTAGGCGAGTGAATGTGGCTACTTGCATCAACACAAACAAAACGCATGTGGGTTTGTACAAGTAGAATAACGAAGATCAAATGATCTAGTAGAGATGTGATGAACCTAATGTGAGAGCTAACGGAGCAAAAATGCTTATGTAACATTTAATGGCCTAGTAACTTGTGTGTAGCGGAAAATAGCATGAACATAGTGAGCATTTCATTAGAATAGATTCCTAATGAGAATAACAAGAGTGCTTGGCTGGAGAGAGCAACAAAAAGTATAACAACTAGTTAGATAGCATGAACAATACTTCAAAAGAGAGAGAAATTAAGCTATTGACAACAATTGAGGACTGGATTTACATGGAGCCAGTCCCCCCTCCAAAAGGCTTTGTATTATGGTTTCTCCCATCAAGAGAGACATTTTACAATACAATTATTTGTGTTCCTTCAATACTAGCTAGTGCAATGAAGATGGAAACTTCAAGCACTAAGCAAAACACTTATTAAGCACAAAATTAATTCCCTCACGGTCTCAGACCTAAGACCTAACACACCTTCGAAGATGGTGAGAGCTAGCGGGGTACGAGAGTAGATTGAGAGGAAGAAGGAGTAGTCTTACGAGAAAGATGTACATCTCCTCACGTAATCACTCATATTAGCATAGCTTAGCTTAGTAATCAGCATGGTAGAGGAGATGAGCATGCATTGAAGCTTGGCTCTTGGTTGGATTTGCATCACAAAGCCAAGAGTTGTTAGTGTAGGCCTCCCTTCTCACAAGCTTGGAGTAGGTGATAAGCTTTTATTAAAGCTTGAGAAGGAGAGAGAGAGTCTTCTTACTCCACACATGGACTAGTGTGTGTGTGTGTGTGTGTGTGTGTGTGTGTGTATGCAATAATTCCTTTGAAAAATCAGCCCCCTCTCTCTCTCTTGGTCGACCCCTCTTGCTATTTGCTCATGCTCACACCCTATTAGCCCATGCCAGGCTTAGTCAATGAAATTTAAGCAGCATAAGTGATAGCCTTCTGACATGTGTCCCCCTTTCCCCTTTTGTGAGAGCTTTAGGTAATTAATTAATGCAACTAAACTCTCATTGGACCCCTTTGTCTCCTAGCCAATAGGAATCAGGCAAGCCATTAGGCTGCTGAATGCTCATTGAACCCCTTGGGAGACTGTCCAATAGTCTTCTAGAGAGCTTAATTCTTATTGATTCTTTTATTAAGTGTTTTTAAATTAATTAAACTAGATTTATTCTAGCCTAATTCTCATTGGTCCACCTCCAAGGCCATCCAATAGGATTTGAGTACACCTTGTGGGCATCTGGCCTAGGGAGCTGACATGTGTCCCTCATTCCCTTTGTATAAAGGGAGCTCATGTGAGTGTGTGTATGTTTCTCTTTCATCTCCTACTTCTAGGGCTCGCCCCCTCCTATGTAGGGATTCATGAAGACTTTTTGAGCACACACAAAGCATCCAATTTTCCTAGGCTTTTGACCTTTGGACACAACCTTTGAATTTTGGAACCTTAGCATTTTGGAAGTCTTAACAGGCTGAACCTTAGGGTCTTTTAAGCCCATTGTTGCACATTGCTCTTTTGCAGATGGCCCCCCTTTTGGATCCCTATTTTCCCTCCTTTGGATCCCTACTGTGGCTGGTCTGCCAGCTTAACCAATATTCTAGCTTTTTCTCCCCTAGCACTTCCTCATATTAAATGATCAGTTTAACATGAGAAAATCATTTAGGAGATTAGGTATTAGTTATTATGACATTACCTCTCTCTTGAAATCATAGTCGTCCTGGACTATGAGGTAGAGAAGATAAAGCATATGCATTAGTCCTTTTTCTAGCGGGTAGAGGATCCCTATGTTACCCTATGACATCATTCCAGAATGGATGACTAGTCCATTTGACGCTTGAGAGCCTAAGCTGCCGCAAGCATGTCTGCACATTAGTCCTATCAATCTTCCATAGTAGAGTGACAAGCTCTACTTGGTGTTTGGAAGACGTCGTCTCCGCAAACTTGATCTAAGCATGCATACTACTCCACATTTGTGCACAATAAAGAAAAAGAGAGTGTTATAAGACAAAAACTTTGTTCATTTTAAACATTTGTACATTTGCTTACTCTAGGGAAGCATTGTAAGCATTGACAAGGTTTAGGTTATCCTTTAGTTGTATGCCTTGCATCCATCTAGCATCTTCAAAAGGATAATTCTTAAACTTAATAGGATATCGTCGGATAGTCTTACCGCCTCTTAGTACCTTGTCTTCATGTCGGAGAATGGACTCGGGCCGCAACACCTCTTCTTGGTTCTCGATTTCCGGTGGGTCTTCAATAGTTGGGTCTTGAGGTGGCTCTCCTTTGTAAGGCTTTAGTAGGCTCACATGGAAAGCATTGTGTATGAGCCAATGGTTGGGCAACTTGAGTTGATAGGCCATCTCATTGATTGGCCTAAGAATCTGAAAGGGACCATAGTACCTTTTTGCTAACTTAGCATAGTACTTTTGGTGTCCCGTAGGATTCTTGCCCGTTGTGTGCCTTAATCGAGACTTGGGAAATTTGAGTAAGACCCAATCATTTTCTTTTAAGGCTTGGGCTCTTCTGTGCTTATCAGCAGTAGCCTTTTGCCATGGCTGTGAGATAGAGATAGCATCCTTAACTTTTGGAAAGATTCTTGTAGGTCTCGGCTATACTCATCTGCAGTGAAGATCTTCTCGTGTACATTAAGTAGCAGGGGACTTTTTGATCTTCCCTCTATTATCTCAAAAGGTGCTTTTCTCGTGGAAGTATGTACATTGTTATTGTAGGCATACTCCACTAAGGGTAAGTACTTCTCCCATTGAGATCTTTGATCTACTTCCGTTACATAGGCTTTTAGTAGATCGAGAATTGTTAGGTTAGCTATTTCACTTTGGCCATCCGTTTGCGGGTAATAGGCCGAAGAGAAGTTTAGCCTTGTCCTTAAATTCTCAAAGAGACCCTTCCAGAAATTACTGGTCATTCTAGGATCTCTATCCAACACTATGGACATTGGCAAGCCATGGTACTTGAAGATTTGTGAAATGAAGAGGGTTGCCATTTGATGGGATTTGATAGTCTTTTTGACAGGTATAAAATGAGCTTGTTTACTAAACATGTCTACTATCATCCATATTCCGTATTCCCATGGATAGACTTAGGCAATCCAAAGATAAAATTGCATGGATATGCTCTCCCTTGGTGAATTAGGGATTGGCAAAGGTTGAAGCAATCCAGGTTGCTTCCCTCTATCAAACTTCGTCTTTTGGCATACCACACATTTAGAAACATACTTTTGTATGTTTGCTTTCATGGTAGGCCAATAGAAATATGTTTCAATCCCTTTTAAGGTAGACTGAATCCCTCTATGCCCTGCATAAGGAGGAGCATGAGATTCATACATTACTTTCTCATGGAGTGAGTTAGTAATGCATAGTCTATTGCCATAGAGAAGATAACCATCTTGTAAAGTAAATGGTTCCTCTTTCTTCCCTATTGCAATGGCTGAAATCACATCTCTAAAATCGGGATCAATAGCATACTCATCTATCATAGAAGATAGATCATTGTGAGTTGCTATAGAAACCATATTCACTCTCGGACGTCTTGAGAGTGCATCGGCTACTTGATTATGCTTGCCAGCAATGTGAGCAATATGAAAATGAAATTGCAAAAGAAAATTTTCCCACCTCATTTGTTTGTGGGAGAGCTTGGTCTGCGTCATGAAGTACTTAAGACTTTGGTGATCCGTTTTCGCACAATGAAAGGAGTCCCTAATAAATAGTGCTTCCATGAGTCTAAGGCATGTAGAACCGCGAGGAGTTTCTTTTCATATATTCCTAGAGATTGCTCAACAGGGTCGAGCCTTTGACTTTCATAGGCTATGGCGTGCCCTTCTTGGAGCAAGACAGGTCCAAGGCAATCACCACAAGTGTCACATTGGACGTCAAATGGCTTTGAGAGATTTGGCAATGTAAGCACAAGTTGAGAAATAAGATTTTTGAAAGCATTTTTCTCCTTGGCAGACCATGCATACCTAACATTTTTCTTTGTTAAGTCATGTAATGGTCTTGCTATTAGTGAGAACTTTTCTGTGAAGCGTGTATAATATGCACACATACATATAAAGCTTCTTAATTCATGAAGATTCCTTGGTTTAGGCCATCCTTTTATTACCTCTAACTTTGATGGATCCATTTGGATGCCATCTTGAGAGATAATGTGACCTAAATATTGAATCTCTTGCAAGAAAATTCACTTTTCTTTCGATTAACATAAAGTTTATTCTCTCTTAGAACTTGAAATATTACCTAGAGGTGTTGCTTGTGTTCATCTAATGAATTAGAGTGGATGATGATATCATCAAAGAACACTCCAGTAAAGGTTCAGTGAGGCCTGCATAGTTTCTCCATCAAGCAATTGAATATGGCTGGTGCATTGGTCAAGCCAAAAGGCATGACAATATATTTGTAAAGAACAAACGTAGTGAGAAATGCGATCTTTACAATGTCTTGATCAACTATCCTTATTTGATGATAGCCACTTTTTAGGTCAATCCTACTGAAGTAGGTGGACCCTTGTAGCTTATTAAATAGGTCTTCTACCCGTGGAACGGGAAACCTATTCTTTATGGTGATCCTATTTAGTGCTCTATAGTCGACACACATACGATATGTGCCGTCTTTCTTTTGCACTAGTAGCACATGTGAACAAAATGGAGACGAGCTAGGCCTAACAATGCCCTTTTCAAATAACTCATGCACTTGCCGCATACTCTCCTCTTGTTGAGCTTGAGAAACTCTATAAGGAGGTTTATTAGGCGGTGAACTTCCTGGAAGAAGTTCAATTGCATGGTCATCATTGCCTCGTTTAGGAGGTAGCTCACAAGGGATGTCGTCAATAAAGACATCTTGAAACCCCTTGAGAAAATTGGATAACTCTAATTCCTTGTGGTGTGTATATTTTCTTTTGCTAAAACATTAGGTTCATTTTGGGAATCTTTAACAAAATCATGTACACGGAAATAGAGCTCTTTATTGACTTATTGAAAGCTTGCGTATGTACAATGGGTATGGTGTTCCCATTTGGTTAGCATCTATGTACATATCTTTTTCCTTGAACCTAAAGTAGATTCTCCTTTCAGGGAATTTTACATTGGCGGCCATTCGGTCAAACCATGGTGCCCCTAGGATTACATCCTCATGCTTCAGAGGAGAGATAAAGAAGTCCTCTTGTCCACATAGCTTTGGACATGGAGCCTCAATTTATCGATTAAGGGAGTGACTGAAGCTTCTTGCCCCTTGAAAGCACCGCCGTCTGTGGGTAGGGCATCTCCCATCTTGTAAGCTTGTATGCCTAGCTTTGCGGCCAACTCTGTGGATATGAGATTGTGAGTAGAACCAGGGTCAAAGAGAATAAAAGCATCATGTTCTCTTACCTTTCCCCAAGCATGGCATAGAGGAGATCCTTTGTGGTGAATTTCCTCCTCTTGGATTTCAACCAAGGTAGCTCTAGGAGGTTCATGGCAGGTGTTCTTTTGGGGACAAGCGTGGTACTCATGTCCTCGTCGCACTTGAAACAACGGTTATCCTTGTGATAACTCTCAAGCTCTTCAGGAGAGAGTTTGCTTTTGCCTTTGTAAACTCCCTTCTCCTTAGCTTTGTTGGAATTGCCCTTAGGAGACTTTTGGACATTGTCCTTCCCCTTAGGCTCATTGGAACCCTTGTTTTCCATGGGCTTAGAATTTCTCTTAGCCCCTATTTGGAAATTGATTCAAGAAGCCACCATAGTATGGTGTATAACCGTCGATATGGTGCGTGGCCTTTGGGAGTTGACATACTCCGCTATTTCTTCAGTTAAGCCCGCACAAAATTTTTGCTTTTTCTCTCCAAAATCCAGCTTTTTGAAGATAGTGGCTTTGAGTTGTAGGTCCCAAAACTTGTCTACATATTTGTGAATGGATTCGTAGGGAGAGAGCTTCAAGCTTCGCCATTCGGTGAGTACTTTGTCTTTGGCATCGGTGGCCAAAAATTGTTTCATAATGGAAGCTCTTAAAGCTTTCCATGTTCGTGGAGCTTCACTGTTGGCTCGTAGGCTAGACCACCATTGCCTGACGGACTTTTGAAAGTGCATAGCTACATGGTGTATCTTAGAGGACTCCGTGAAGCCCTCATCTCCAAACGCCGCATCGAACTGTTGGATAAAGGCCAAGACTTTGTCCGTAGTACCAAAGGTGCCATTGTATGTAAGGAAAGAGATGCTCTTCCCTCCCTCTTTGAACTTATTGAGCTTGGACGACCTCTGCCATGTGGCATATGATTTCCTATGGCATCTTCTTTTTGATGGTTCAAAAGTTGCACCATCACTTTCTTCAGAAGATGAAGAATTTGAGGAAGATGGAGAAGAGGGTGACTTCTTTCTCGCCTTGATATTCTTTGTCTGCACCATCACTTTCATAAGAGGAAGAGGATGAAGAAGATGGAGAAGGGGGTGTCCTCTTCCTCGCCTTTTTCTTCTCTTGCTTTTTGTCATCCCTCTTTGAATTATGGTGTGGGAAGTGTGCGATGGTCTTCTCCGTTTTGGAGGTGATGTAGAGCGTTTAGCCCGCCGTATTTGTGGAGCCATCTCCATCGAGGTGGTAGGAGACTCACTTCTTTCTCATTCCTTTGATGGGGGCTCTTGAGTTCTCCTTTGAGAAGGAGATGCGTCATCAAGAAGCAAATTTCTGAGCCCTTTGTAGGGAAGTCTCACTAGGAGGCTTCCTAGATACTCTCTCATCATGGTGGGGAGCTTGAAGAATCCCATGAGCAAGAAGCTACCGTTGCACTTCACTTTGAAGGGATGAATTGCCCATGGCTTGTTGAAGCCTAGAAACAAGATAGTTAACAAGCATTGGGGCACATTATAGCCTGCTCATTAGCAAACTCAAAGTTATCAACATTAATTTCACTCTCTTTACTATTGTCAGCCATTCTAACAACTTTTAGGTGTACTTTGGCACTTCAAGCCCTAGTTGCTACTCCTCTTTACCCCTTTAGAAACAACACTCAAGCTACTATACCCGTGGCTCGAATACCATTAATTGCAAGGAATAGAAGAGAGGGTCTTTCAACACCAAAACAACACCGGCCCTGTCAAGCTTCTAATAGCCCAATAGTGGTTAATTCGTAGGCAAGCCCCGTAGGACTCCACTATTAAGACCATAGCTCTCAACGGTGATGCCTCGTTATCTGCATGAAGGCAGGCACACTGCAAGGCTGAAAAATCCCTATTCTACTTACTCAAATGCAATTAATAGTACCAACCATTTATAGCTAGCTTGAGGACCTCCCTTCTTGAGCAAGAAAAGAGAAACCTTGTGCTCTAATACCAATGTAACATTTAATGGCCTAGTAACTTGTGTGTAGCGGAAAATAGAATGAACATAGTGAGCATTTCATTAGAATAGATTCCTAATGAGAATAACAAGAGTGCTTGGCTAGAGAGAGCAACAAAAAGTATAACACCTAGTTAGACAGCATGAACAATACTTCAAAAGAAAGAGAAATTAAGCTATTGACAACAGTTGAGGACCGGATTTACATGGAGCCGGTCCCCCCTCCAAAAGGCTTTGTATTATGGTTTCTCCCATCAAGGAGACATTTTACAATACAATTCTTTCCGGATGAAATACTCAATTTATTCGATTGGTGGCTGAGAAGACCCATTGGGCATCAAATCCTCTACCATTGTTTTGTAATTACAAGAGCCAGTAGATGTCTCACATATTTATCTCTCTCTCTCTCTCTCTCTCTCTCTCTCTCTCTCTCTCTCTCTCTCTCTCTCTCTCAATGTGGGAAGGAACCGATTGAGAACCGTTTCATGGATAATTTCTCGATTGGGCATCGAGTCAGTAGTATTAGGTAGCGACTTCCACAAAATTTTAATAGTAAATTGGTGCGAATAAATCAGTTTAAAATTTCTAATACATATTTTTGGCATTTTAGGTAGTAATCATTAATCGGCTACCAAGCCAGACATCAATGGTACAAAACTAATAATCAAAGAAATGAAAGAAGAAAATTCTTATTTATTGGATCGGATTAATTGTGGTGAATCACACACCCATATTGCTAAAATATATGAAATAGGAGAGGAAAAAAAGTTTACCTCTTCAATTTTTGATATCTTTTACCAAGTCCTCAAATGTTGTTTTTGCAGTAGCAAGGGTCGAGTCGGTCCTTTTTATTAGCTAATTGCAATACCGTCCAACAAGATAGAGGAGTTATAAATTTCCAAAATGGTAACTAGAAATATGGTCAATAGAGCCATGAAACCCCCCATCAAGGGAGTACTTCCCCGACCAAGATCAACTTCCCATATTATGAATTGAGTGGTTTCAAAACTATTCCCAATTGTTTTTTTTGGGGTTTCCCTTCAAGAGTTTTATCAAGAACTTTCGTAGCCATAGACCTTGCTCAATTGGTTGAAACTTGCTGACTTTGTATACTAGTATACCAAGTGGTAATTAAAATCTATTGTGTCATATGACAAAAAATATTACTACTTTGGTTACTACTTTTTTATTCCGTTCACTTGTTAGCTTTGCCATTTACACCTTATTTACCACATTTGCTAAACCGTCCAAAGAACTAAGAGATCCTTTCAAAGAACATGAAGATTAATCATACCACAAGACCTTCCTCTCCAATTTAGGGAGAGGAAGGTCTCCAATTAGTATTATTTCCCTCTCATTGACAATTTTGTTGGTAAGACAAATATGTGTGTCTATTATTTACATTGAAGTGAATTTTTTTGAGTCTATTTACCCCTGTTAGGCATCGTGGGAGGTTCTCAAAAAAAAAAAAGGTGAAAAACTCTCCTTGACAATTTTGTTAATAAGACAAATATGTGTGTCTATTATTTATGTTGAAGTGAATTTTTTTGAATCTGTTTACCCCTGTTAGCCATTGTGGGAGGTTCTCAAAAAAAAAAAGGTGAAAAAAATTGAAGTGGCTATTAGCAAAAATTGTGTAAAACAGTGCTTTCATGGGCTAGGAAGTAAATTGGTGTTTCTTTAAAATCTCTCTTGTACTAATTAGTAGGTATCACTCTAGTAGAATCAACTTAAAATCAAAGTGGTTAATTTAGTAAGTTTTGAAAAAGATATTATTTGATCCAAGTTTTCTTTGATCCGGTCAATATTACCAACTGGTATAGAGGAAGAGGGACCCTAATTCTTGATTCAATGGGACCCTAAACAACTTGATTTTTGGTACTTGGGTCTCCTAACATGTAACATTTAATGGCCTACTAACTTGTGTGTAGCGGAAAATAGATAAACATAGTGAGCATTTCATTAGAATAGATTCCTAATGAGCATAACAAGAGTGATTGGATGGAAAGAGCAACAAAAATCATAACACCTAGTTAGATAGGCATGAACAATACTTCAAAAGAGAGAGAAATTAAGCTATTGACAACAATTGAGGACCGAATTTACATGGAGCTAGTCCCCCCTCCAAAAGGCTTTGTATTATAGGTTTCCCCCATCAAAAGGAGACATTTTGCAATACAATACTTTGTGTTCCTTCAATAACTTGCCGGTGCAATGAAGATGGAAGCTTCAAGCACCATGCACACACTTATTGTTATGGCATGGGCCATACACCATAAATACAAGGGATATGAACCTTAGTCTAAGGGTAAAGGGAGGATTCCAAAAGGCAAGCACGAAGGGTTAGAAGGGGATATGAAAGGGTATGGGAAGTTTCCTATATAAGAGGGTACTCTTATCACTTGTAGCCAGCCTGCAATCATTGAATAAAGCAAGTATGGATTGGGATGTATGGTTATCTCCTATTTCCCTTCCTGTAACGGTTCACATCTCTCTCTCTCTCTCTCTCTCTCTCTCTCTCTCTCTCTCTCTCTCTCTCTCTCCATCTCTCTTTACTTCTTCTTCCTCTCTGTGTATGAACATAGACTTGTAGAGGGTGGGTCTTGCCCTCTACACTTGGAAACCACGGGGATTCTTTCTCACTACCTACTATGAGGGTGATGAAGTCGGTGAAATCTGTGACTGGGGAAAGGGCGGCCTAGATTTGCTGTGGCTTACCATACCTATTATGGAGGCGAAGGCGATTGTGGCCCCTGTTGAGAAGAGTACATGCTCATAAGGGTGCTACTGACGGAGAAATGGGTGTTGCTTATGGATGAGAGGAGGCAAACAACTTGCAAAGGGATAGTAGATTTTGTTTACGACTAAAGAAAGGGTTGCAAAGGGAGCATGAGATGGGGGGACATGTCCATGAAATGCATGAGATGGGGGAGCAATGTCACTGGTTGTTGCAGGCCATTTAGAGAATGAGTTCACGACCTCGTTGTGCATGGAAGGAGGTACACATTGCTTCAACCTTGTAGGAGATGGAGAGTCGGGGAACCACCATTTTGCAGGCGGAGAGGTCGCCATACAAGCAGGCCAGGCTACCGTCGGTTGCAAGAGAACATCACGTGTTGAAGAGGGGAGCCGCTAGAGAGTGGGGAAACCCAAAAAGAGAAGAGTATCCTTGCACGCTACCATTTGCATAGGAGAGAGAGCCAGGCCATAGCCGCGAGCATGCCAAGGGGGGCCCCGATTTTGAACGCCATGAAATACAAGGACCCTTTGCTGTGATTAAATGAGCGAGGAGAGAGAGCTTGATTGAGAGAGAGAGGGCGTTGCCCTGCTGAGGATTAAATGAGGACCGTCAACAATCCAGGCCGGTTGTAGAAGAGTTGAGGAAATGGTGCTAGGGTACTAGTTCTTATCTGCCCGAATGCAGGCCTAGTCCCAACTTGCCTCTCTTTCTGTCTGCACAGCAATAAGAAGCCCCATAGTATAGGAGTGGGTTGCAACCCTGGATCTCTAGCACTGGAGATATTGTTGTGCGTGGGGACAAGGCCGATCGACTGCTAGATCATTTTGCACATAGGGAGTACCGCAAAAGGTTACAAAAGCGCGGAGAATTCGGTAGTGATCCGCATTCAGAGTTCTGGGACTTCAGTATTCAACAAACAGATGGTAGCAGTCTTCTTGGAGAGAGAGAGAGGAATCTGCTGATCGGCTTAGAAGTCTTGTGCGGATTGGTGCGCAGAACATGGAATTGAGTACCTAGAGGCATGTGCTCTACACGGTGCATTTGATCAATGTATATCTATCGATGGGGACTCCCAAGGTGTGAATCGGATTTTGGGTGCTCTTTCTACACACATGTGGGTTAGACTGAGACTGAAGGCGACGAAAGGGCGACAATGAAGGTTGATGCGGCATAGGGACATATCAACGAAGAGCGAATGGAGCGCCTATGACTGGGTATCAAATTCATGAAGGGACGGCCAAAAGTTTTTGTGGTTATACGACAAAGAGGACGATGCGATGTTGCGATTGCCAGTGTGCTGTGCTTTTCTGTTCATGTTGTTGGAAATGTATCAATTGTTTCATACTTCTTGCACTTGAGGTCCTCTGCCTCAACTATGCCAAAAAAGATTTGTAAAACAAATTGTAAAAGAGCACTTGCACATAACCAAGACACTTGAATTCTAATCAAGGGTCACTTGATGGGTTCAGGTCCTCCGTGCGTGCCAAGTGTTATGGTGTGGGCCATACACCATAAATACAAGGGATATGAACCTTAGTCTAAGGGTAAAGGGAGGATTCCAAAAGGCAAGCACGAAGGGTCATAACGGGATATGAAAGGGTATGGGAAGTTTCCTATATAAGAGGGTACTCTTATCACTTATAGCCCGCCCGCAATCATTGAATAAAGCAAATATGGATTGGGATGTATGGTTATCTCCTACTTCTTCTTTTGTAACGGTTCACATCTCTCTATTTTTCTCTCTCCATCTCTCTTTACTTCTTCTTCCTCTCTGTGTATGAACATAGACTTGTAGAGTGCGGGTCTTGCCCTCTACACTTAAAAAACACAACATCAATTCCCTCACGGTCTCAGACCCTAGACCTCACACACCTTCGAAGATGGTGAGAGCTAGCGGGGTATGAGAGTAGATTGAGAGGAAGAAGGAGTAGTCTTACAAGAAAGAAGTATATCTCCTCACATAATCACTCATAAAATCTTAGCATAGCTTAGTAATTAGCATGGTAGAGGAGATGAGCATGCATTGAAACTTGGATCTTGGCTGGATTTGCATAACAAAGCCAAGAGTTGCTGGTGTAGGCCTCCCTTCTCACAAGCTCGGAGTAGATGATGAGCTTTCCATTAAAGCTTAAGAAGGAGAGAGTCTCTTCTTTGCTTCACACATGAGATTGTGTGTGTGTGTGTGTGTGTGTGTGTGTGTGTGATAGTGCCTTGCCAAAATCATCCCTCTCTCTCTCTCTCTCTCTCTCTCTCTCTCTCTCTCTCTCTCTCTCTCGGTCGACCCCTCTTGCATTTTACTCATCCTGGCACCCCATTGGACCTTGCAAAGCTTAGCCAATGATAATTGAGAAGCATAAGTGATAGAATTTTGACATGTGTCCCCCTTTCCCCTTTTGTGAGAGCTTTAGGTATTTAATTAAGGTAATTAAACTCTCATTGGATCCCTTTGTCTTCTGGCCGATAGGAATCAGGCAAGCCATTGGGCTGCTGAATGCTCATTGGACCCCTTGGGAGACTGTCCAATAGTCTTCTAGAGAGATTAATTTCTATTGGTTCTTTTATCAAGTGTTTTAAAATGAATTAAACTAAACGTACTCTAGCCTAATTCTCATTGGTCCACCTCTATGGCCATCCAATAGGATTTGAATGCACCTTGGGGGCAACTGGGCTAGGGAGCGGACATGTATCCCCTATTCCCTTTGTGTACAGGGACCCTATGAGTGCGTGTGTTTCTCTCTCATCCCCTACTAAAAGGGCTCACCCCCTCCTCTTTAGGAGTCTTTGAAGACTTTGTGTACACTACCAAGCATCCAATTTTCCTAAGCAATGACCATTGGACTTAACCTTTGAATTTTGGAACCTTAGCATTTTGGAAGTCTTAATGGGCTGAACCTTAGGTCTTTGAAGCCCATTGCTTGCACATTGCTCTTCTGCAGATGGTCCCCCTTTGGATCCCTACTATGACCAGTTTGCTAGCCTTACCAATAATCTAGATTTTTCTCCCCTGGTACTTCCCCATATTAAATGACTAGTTTAACATGAGAAAATCGTTTAGGAGAATTAAATATTAGTTATTATGACATAACAACTGAAATGTGTCAAATACGAGTGTACAAATCGGGGCCGATGCCGAAAAATTGTCTCTAAACAAAGTTCTTACACCATACCAAATGTGGTCAAAGAAAAAGATGAGAGCAAATGTGGAGTGACCGAAAGTGAACCAACCCCATGGACTACTTCTGAACACACCATCACATTTTAAAGTGGCACGATCAAATTCAAAGATTTCACCCAATTGAACGTCCATGGCATATTTCTTTACCATGGCAGGGTCACTAAAGCTGGTGCCATTTTTTTGTCACCAAAAAAGTCTACCATTACTGTAATGGAAATGGCCTATGAACTTTGAGAATAGCGGAATCAAGAGAATTAGAGTGAGCATTTTTGTGAGATTACTTTTAGAACATGGAGGGTGAACTTAATTGATGGTAGAGACATAAACATAGTACTTAATTAACTTGGCATGAACAATACTTTTGCAAAAGAGAGAGTATTAGAGAACATTAGTTAAGGACCAAATTTACTTGGAGCCGGTCCCCCCTCCAAAAGGCGTATGTATTATAGATTCTCCCATCAAGAGAGACTTGTTACAATACAATTTTTGTGTTCCTTGTGACCTTGGTGATGCTATGAAGATGGAAAGCTTCATGCATCACGAGCTTAACACAAAATTTGCAAAAAGAAATAATTATCCCAAGCCTCAGTCCCAAGGCCTCAAACACCTTCGAAGGTGGAGAGAGCTAGTGGGGAATGAGGGTAGGGAAGAAGAACAAAAATCATCCATAGGAGAAAGAAATAGTTTCTCATTTATCATCACTTTTCTTGCTTAGCATAGCATAATAGCATAGTAAGGAAGATAAAGAAGATGGAAAGCTTAAGCATTGAAGCATGGCTCTTGGTTGGATTTGCATTCCATAGCCAAGAGTGTTGGTGTAGGCTCTCCACTTCTGAACAAGCTTGGAGAAGGAGATGGAGCTCTTGCATTTTGCACTCCACACAATGCGAGAATGTGTGTGTGGGTGTGGGAGAGTATACCCCCCCTCTCATGCTTGGTCCACCTCTCTCTCTCTCTCTCTCTCTCGTATTATTTTATTATTTCATTTGGACATGTGTCCTCTTTTTCCTCTTTGAGAGAAAGAACTTAATTATTTATTTTTATGTATCTAAATTCTCATTGGTTAAAACCTATCCAATAGCATTCAAACACATCATGAGGATCATTTGAATATGTGTCTTTTATGTTTATTAAGTCATTTGGTTGAATTGATTACTTCAAAGACTTAGTCAATCAAACATGGAAACATTCATGCCTCTTGAGAGTTATCTTTGAGTTGAATACTTCAAGAAATTTAGTCATTTAAGTACGTGAGAAACACCTCAAGCTTTTGGGTAAGGTTCCCACTAACACTTAGCAAGCCAACAAGCACCTCATGCTTGGGTAAGATTCCCACCTCAAGGTTAGCCCTAGCTTGCCTAAGGTCAAAGGGCTTTTGAACACTAACTTTTGGAGGTCTTCAATGAAACTAACCCTACGGTATATAAGCTCCATTAGGTAGCATTGCTCTTTAACATACCATCTCTCATTTGGACCCCTTTTAACCTTGGCCCCGTGTTGAGACAGATCCATAAACACATGTCTATATTCTAACCCTTGTTCCCATTTATTCTCCCATAATAAATGATAAATTTATTATGAGAAAATCATTTGGGTTGGTTAGATGTTAGATTTTATGACATACCTCTCTTGAAATCATAGTCGTCCTCGACTAAGTAGAAGAGAAAAAGTCTTAGTCATTAGTCTACGTTTCTTAGCGGGTAGAGGATCCCTTTTTACCCTGCGACATCATTCCAAAATGGATGAATAGTCCATTTGGTGCTTGAGAGATGTAGCTGCCGCAAGCATGTCTGCTCTTTAGTCCATATCATACTCCCAAAGTAGAGTGACAAATTCTACTTGGTGTTTGAGTGACGTCGTCATCACAAACATGATTCTAAGCATGCATACTATTTAAATTTGTGCACAAAAGAGGATTAGTCTTATAAGACAAAAACATTGTTCATTAAGAAAGCATTTACATTTGCTTACTCTAATGTAGCATTGTAAGCATTGACAAGGTTCATACTATCCTTAAGCTGTATTCCTCGCATCCATCTAGCATCTTCAAATGGATAATTTTTGAACTTAATAAGATACTGTTGGATAATCTTACCATGCCGTAGTACCTTGTCTTCATGCCAAGGATAGCTTCGGGTTGTAGCATCTCTTTTTGGTGTTCGATTTCTGGAGGGTCTTCAATAATTGGTTCTATTGGTGGCTCTTCTTTGTAGGGCTTAAGTAGGCTCACAAGAAAAGCATTGTGTATGTGCCAATGGTTGGGCAACTTGAGTTGATAAGCCATGTCATTGATTGGCTTCAAGATTTGAAAAGGACCATAGTATCTTTTTGCTAATTTAGCATAATACTTTTGATGGCCCGTAGGATTTTTGCCTGTCGTTTGCCTCAATCGAGCCTTGGGAAACTTAAGTAAGACCCAATCATTTTCTTTGAATGTTAAGGCTCTTCTGTGCTTGTCAGCAACAACTTTTTGCCTTTTTTGAGAGATGTATATAGCCTCCTTAACCTTTTGAAAAGATTCTTGTAGGTCACGGCTATACTCATCATCAACGAAGATCTTCCCATGTACTTTAAGTAGCAAGGGACTTTTAGGTCTTCCCTCTATGATCTCAAAAGGTGCTTTTCTTGTAGTAGTATGGACAATATTATTGTATGCATACTCTACAAGGGGTAAGTACTTCTCCCATTGTGATCGTTGATCTACTAATGTAACATAAGCCTTTAGTAGATCGAGTATCGTAAGATTGGCTATCTCACTTTGGCCATCCGTTTGTGGACGGTAGGCCAAAGAGAAATTCAATCTTGTACCTAGATTTTCAAAGAGACCTTTCTAGAAATTATTGGTCATTCTAGGATCTCTATCTGACACGATGGATGTTGGTAATCCATGGTGTTTGAACATATGAGATATGAAGATGGTTGCCATTTGGTGTGCCTTAATAGTCTTTTTGATAGGAATAAAATGTGCTTGCTTGCTAAACCTGTTGACTATTGTCCATATTCCCGTATTTCCATGGATAGACTTGGGTAATCCAAAGATAAAATCCATGGATATACTCTCCCATGGTGAATTAGGAATGGGAAATGGCTGGAGTAATCCAGGTTTCTTCCCTCTATCATACTTAGTCTTTTGGCATACCCCACATTTTGAAACATACTCTTGTATGTCACTTTCATGATAGGCCAATAGAAATATGTCTCTACTCCTCGAAGAGTAGGTTGAATGCCTCTATGCCCCGCATAGGGAGGAGCATTGGATTCATACATGACTTTCTCACGAAGGGAGTGGGTAACACATAGCCTATTGTCATGGAGAAGATAACCATCCTGCAAGGTGAATGGTTTCTCTTTTTTCCCCAAAGCAAGGACTGAAATTATGTCTTTAAAGTCAAGGTCAATAGCATACTCATCTATCATAGAAGATAGATCATTGTGAGTTGCTATAGACACAACATTAACTTTTGGTCGTCGTGATAGTGCATCGGCCACTTGATTATGCTTACCAGCAACGTGAGCAATATGAAAATTAAATTGCGAAATAAAATTTGCCCACCTCATTTGTTTGTCGAAAAGCTTTGTTTGCATCATGAAGTACTTGAGACTTTGATGGTCTATTTGTAAAATGAATGGAGTCCCCAATAAATAGTGCTTCCACGTGTCTAGGGCATGTAGAACAACTAAAAGCTCTTTCTCATAAATGCACAAGACCTATTCATCCGTATTGAGCCTTCGGCTCTCATATGCTATGGCAAGCCCTTCTTGAAGCAAGACTGCTCCAAGGCAATCACCATAAGCATCACATTGGACCTCAAATGGCTTTGAGAGATCTGAAAGCATAAGGACTGGTTGAGAGGTAAGCTTCTCTTTGAGCTTGTCAAAAGATTTTTTCTCCTTAGCATTCCATGAATACTTAACGTTCTTCTTTATTAAGTCATGTAATGGTCCTGCTGTTTGAGAAAATTTTGCTATGAAGCGTCTATAGTATGCACACATACCAATAAAGCTTCTTAGCTCGTGTAGATTCCTTGGATTAAGCCATGCTTTTATTACCTCTAACTTTGATGGATCCATACGGATACCATCTTGGGAGATAATATGATCTAAGTATTGAATCTCTTGAAGGAAAAATTCACTTTTCTTTAATTTGAGAAAAAGCTTGTTCTCCCTCAATGCTTATAAAATCACTTGGAGATGTTGCTTGTGTTCCTCCAAGGACTTGGATTAGATGATGATATCATCAAAGAATACTCCAGTGAACTTGCAGTAGGGTCTAAATATTTTCTCCATCAAATGATTGAATGTGGCAGGTGCATTGGTCAAGCCAAAAGGCATGACCAGATACTAATAAAGACCAAATGTTGTACGAAACACGGTCTTTAGGATATCTTCCTCCACTATCCTTATTTGATGATAGCCACTTTTACGGTCAATCCTACTGAAGTAGGTAGAGCCTTGTAGCTTATCAAACATATCTTCTACCTGAGGTACACGAAATCTGTTTAGCGATATGGTTTAGTGTGTGATAGTCTACACACATGCGGTATGTACCATCTTCTTTTGCACTAAAAGGACCGGAGAACACAAAATGGAGAGGAGCTAGGCCTCACCATCCCTTTGTCTACCAATTCTTGTACTTGACTCATAATCTCCTCTTGTTGAGCTTGGGAACTCAACAAGGAAGCTTGTTCGGTGGTGAGCTTTCTGATAGGAGCTCAATTCAATGGTCATCATCCCCTCGTTTTGGAGGTAAGTCCATAGCGATATCATTGATGAACACATCTTGGAATCCTTTTAGAAAGTTAGACAAATCTAACTCTTCTTGATTCTTACCATTTTCATTTGATAAACCATTAGCGTCATGTTGGAATTAGGGTTGCAGAGAAACACACACAGCTTGGAGAAGACGAAGGAAGCTCAAGGCACACAATAGAGAGTGTGTTACTTAGTGTGCAATGGAAAGATTGATAGCCCTAGAGTGATTGGCGTATATACAATGCTCGGGGGAAAAAACCTCCTAAAGAGGGAAAAAATGCCCCGACAGTCCTAGTGTGTTCACACACATCACTACCACATGTATATGGTAACAAATCCCCCCTGGAGTGATGCGGTGAACGAGAGCTGGCACATGAGTAAAGGGAAGTGCCATGCCTTGGGGACATGATCAATCCACAAAGAGGAGTAAGCCCAAAGCTTTGCAGAAAGCTTCAAGCTTCTCACGAGACAATGCCTTTGTGAAAAGATCTACAAGGTTGTCCTATGTTGGCACATAAGCCAAGCTGATCTCTCTTGCTGATAGCCTCTCCCTGACATAGTGGTAATGCACCTCAATGTGCTTTGTGCGAGCATGAAAAACTGGGTTCCTCGCAATTGCCAATGCGCTCTTACTGTCTGTGTAGATAGTGTTGGCAGTGTCCTGTCCAACACCCAAATCAGCCATAAGGCGTTTGAGCCACACACTCTCAATCGTAGCTGTGAAGACTACCCTGTACGTAGCCTCACAACTTGAAGTGGCCATAGTAAGTTGCTTCTAGCTCAACCATGATATACATGAACTGCCAAGCATTAAACAAAAACCACTTGTGGACACTCGCGTGTCAAAATAACCAGCCCAATATGAGTCCAAAAAAGCATGTAAGTGCGGCGGCAATGATCCCCCGTTGGGATAAAACAAGCCAAGATGTAAAGTGCCACTAAGGAAGTGGAAAATCCTCTTGACAGCCTGCCAATGCTTAGACCCTGGGCTATGCATAAATCTGCTGACCCGTGAGACTGCAAACTGAATATCTGGCCTTGTGTTGCATACATAAATGAGGCAGCCAACAACACTTTGGTAAAGAGTGACATCAGCTGGATCGCCATCATCATGTAGACTCAACTTCAAACCTGTTTCCATGGGAGTGGCAATAGGTTTGCAATCCTCAAGTCCAAACTTACATAGCAATGTCTCCATGTAACTTTTCTGACACAAGGCAATACCATTATCACACTGCTTAAACTGTATACCCAAGTAATGATGCAACAGCCCCAAATCTTTCATCTTGAAAGTAGCATTCAAATCAGTCTTAAATTCAGCAATATGTCTCTCATTTGGTCCAGTGATCAACAAATCATCGACATAAAGAACCACAATGAGAAGTATATCACCCTCACGCTTTACATACAATGTGCTTTCTGTTGGACTGTTACGAAAGCCTCGTTTGACCAAATGAGTGTCAGCTTTCTCATACCAAGCACGAGGAGATTGCTTCAACCCATACAAAGCCTTCTTACCTTTGAACAATTTGTCCTCTTGTCCTTCTATGACAAAACCGCGAGGCTACGTTACATAAACTTCCTCAAATATGTCATCATTCAAGAAAGCAATAACAATGTCTGATTGATGTACATCCCAACCAAAATGCATCATATTCTGATTGCATGGCAGCCATCCAATTTTCTCAATTCTGTGCTTCATCAAAAGACAGAGGCTCCTCAACATCATGTAAGCTAGACACAGCCAAAGCATAACAATTTGATGCATAAGATGCATGGCGAGAGCCTGAACAAGTACAACTAGACAAAGGTGCATCCAATTTTCTGTCACGCAAAGTGTGCACCAGCCATTTTGGCGTACCTCTAGCCTGCTCATTTTCAGCCCTTTCCTCATCAAGTACATCATGTACATCTGCATTAGTAATAGGTTGATCTATAACATTTTCAGAAACCCCCATAGGCTGTACATTTGCCTCATTGGAACTTACATTCGTATTTCCACCACTGAAAAGAGGCAACAAAGTGTCATAAATGTCATGTGAGCTTACATTACTATCTCTAGTACATGATAGCAAGGGTTGAACAGAATCTTCCACAAACACTACATCCCGTGAAACCAGAATACGTTTTGTTTGCGGATGATACAACCTGTAACCTTTGCTTTCAGCACTATAACCAACAAAATAACATTTGACAACCTTATCATCCAATTTTCTTTGCTGTGTTTGTGGCACCAAAGCATATGCCAAACAGCCAAAAACACACATGTGCTCAATAGAAGGCTTTCTATCATGCCATGCTTCATATGGAGTAATAGACTACAAAGCTTTCGTAGGACACGTGTTTAGTACATAAGTGGCACACATGATGGCCTCAAGCCAAAAAGAATGCGGCAAAGCTTGACTTTTGACCATACATCGTGCCATTTCCATAAGTGACCTGTTTTTCCTCTCAGCAACACCATTTTGATGAGGCGTATAAGGCATTGTACATTGGTGTTTTATCCCACGACTAGCTAGAAATGCTTTGAATTCATGATACATATACTCCCCCCCTCGATCGGAACGGAGGGTGCCCATAGTACATTTCGAGACATTTTCAGCCATACCTAGAAATTGTTTGAAGCACATAAAAAATTCGGACTTCGCTTTAAGCGGAAATACCCATGCATGCCTGGAGTAATCATCAATGAAAGTCACAAAGTAAAGGTAATTGCCCAAGGACGGAGTTTGCATGGGCCCATAAAACATCACTATGCACAAGCTGCAACCTGCATGTGGCCCGAACTGAACCATCCTTTGGAAACTTAGAACGCTGCATCTTATCCAAAATACAGCCTTCACAAACATGTTTGACAGGTGCTTCAAGAGGCGGCAAAGAAGCAACCATATCAGATTTCTACAAACGCAACAAACTGGCAAAATTCAGATGACAAAACATGCATGCCAAAGTGGTATTTCGACAGTGGTGTTTTTTTCTAAAAAGTGACTCTTGCAACGGCAATGTGCATAATGCATCAAACTTGACAACTTATGGATTTCATTGGGTCATAAGTCTCCAAGTACTAGCAAAAGTCTGGTAAGAATCTGGTAAGGCATCAAGGCACAAGGGAACTATCTGAAATGACTACCTACAAAATTAAGTTGCTCATTGATATCCTTGACACTAGCAAGAAAAGTGTCCATATCATCTTCCTCATGCATAATCTTTGACTCCAGCTCTTTACGCAGCAAGGCAATTTTAGCCTCATTGCGGCTTGTATAAAGACCTGCTAGAATATCCCAAGCCTGTTTTGCAGATTTTGCTGAACGGATGTGAGGAACAATGGTGCGCTTCACAGACAACCACATAGGTAATTGTCCACATCCAACCTGTCCTCAGCAGCAAACATCTTGAAGACATCTGTGTTGTTGTCAGCCATGGTAAATGCTGCACCTGATGTGAAAACTGCACCTGATGTGAAAACTGCCCGAAATAGGAGAAACGGAGCGGGAACAATACGTGCTATATAGCACAAACCGTAGAAGACTGTAAGGCACCTGTTATGCAGAAATCGGCATTGATAAAAATTCTGCATAAAATGACGAAATTGCCTGTGCAGACCTGCCTGTAGTGGAAACGGAGGCCGAAAATGAGCCCGAATATTTATTGACCTGCGAACGCTTGCCAATCTCACTATAATCAGATAAAGTGAGCAGGCGTGTGCTGGAGCAGCTGGCGACTAAGCCCAGGAGGATGTAACCTGCTCTGATACCAATTGTTGGAATTATGGTTGCAGAGAAACGCACACAGCTTGGAGAAGACGAAGGAAGCTCAAGGCACACAATAGAGAGTGTGTTACTTAGTGTGCAATGGAAAGATTGATAGCCCTAGAGTCATGGGTGTATATACAATGCTCAGGGGAAAGAACCTCCTAAAGAGGGAAAAAATGCCCCGGCAGTCCTAGTGTGTTCACACACATCACTACCACATGTATATGGTAACACATCATTAGTGGATTCTTTGATAAAAATCATGTACACAGAAATCGAGCTTTTCATTGACTTATCAAAAGTTGGTGAATTTGCAAGTGGTATAGTACGACCAGACTCATTAGATCTATGTACATGTTCTTTCCCCTGTAGGTAACGTAGATTCTCCTTTTAGGGAACTTCATGTTGGCAGCCATGCAATCAAACCATGGCGCCCCTAGGATATGATCCTCATGTTGGAGAGGAGAGATGAAAAGTCTTCTTTGTCGACATAGCTTTGGACATGAAGCCTCAACTTTCCAATCAAGGGAGTAACGGAGGCTTGCTGTCCCTTGAAAGTTGTGTCAGCCGTTACAATATCTCCCATCTCAAAAGCTTGAATGCCCAACTCGGTGGCCAACTCCGTTGATATGAAGTTGCGAGTAGAGCCAGGGTCAAACAAGATGAAGGCATCATGCCCCCTTACCTTTCCCTAAGCATAGGAGAGAGATGATCCTTTGCAATGAGCATCCTCTTTTGGAGCTTTGATGGTGGAAGCCCTAGGAGTCTCATTGCGAGCATTTTCCTTGGGGCAAGAACGATAGCCATTTCCTTGCTCCCCACACTTAAAACACTTATGGTCCTTGCGAAAAGCTTGAAGTTCTTCATGAGAGAGTTTTTTTTAACCTTTGTAAACTCCCTTCTCCTTGGACCTATTGTTGTTCTTGTAGGAAGTGCCTTGGGAAGAATTTTGGGCATTGGTTTTCCCCTTTGCATCATTTTTTTCTTTGTTTTCCATGGGTTTGACATTCCGTCTAGCCCCAGTTAAAAATTGATGCGCGAAGCAACCATGGTGTGGTGGATTACTTCGGTGATAGAACCAGGCCGTTGGGAGTTGACATACTTGGCCATTTCTTCAGGTAATCATGCACAAAATTGTTGCTTTTGCTCGACAAAGTCTATCTTTTGGAAGACAGTAGCCTTGAGATATAAATCTCAAAACTTGTCCACATATTTGTGAATAGACTCATGTGAGAGAAGCTTCAAACTGCGCCATTTGGTAAGTAATTTGTCCTTGCATCACTTGCAAGGAATTGCTTCATGATGGAAACTCGTAGAGTTTTCCATGTCTTTGGGGCTTCACCGTTGCCATGAAGGCTAGCCCACCATTGATGAGCCAATTTTTGAAAGTGCATAGCTACATGGTGTAGCTTGGAGGACTCTGTGAAGCCCTTGTCTCCAAAGGCCGCATCAAATTGTTGGATTAAGGCCAATACTTTGTTGGCGGCACCAAAGGTGCCATCATAGGAAAGAAAAGAGATACACTTTCCTCCCTCTTTGAACTTCTTGAGTTTTTGTGATCTTCGCCATGCAGGGTATGATTTGCAATGTCCTCCCATCTTGTATTCTTTAAGAGAATAGCCATAGCTTTTGTTGGGAAAGGAGGAAGGTGAAGAAGAAGGAGAAGAGGGTGACCTCTTTCTTGACCTTTTCTTCCTTTGTTTCCTCTCTTCCCTTTCGGAGTGACGAGGAGAAGGACTGTGTGTTGACCGTTTCCTCATGGGAGGAGCTGGCGATCGTCTAGACCGCCGTCTTCGTGGATGCACATCTTCAGAGACTTAGGGATTCATTACTCTCTTGTTCTTTGGATTTTTCCTCTCGTATGGGAGATAGTCTTCTTTTGGGGGTCTCATCAAGAGGCCTCCTAAGCTCTCTCTCCTCTTGGAGAGGAAGGGAAATCCCATAAGCACGAAGTTGTTGAGTAACTTCTGCTTGCAAAGTAGGGTTGCCCATAGCTTGATAGTAACAAGATAATTGATAAACATGGGGGCATCATCATTAGCACCTTTATGTGCAAAAGCAAAGTTATCAATGTTCATTCTACTCTCTTGGTTATTGTCAGCCATGCTAATTATACTTATTTGTTTACTTAGTGTATTCTTTGGAAACTCAAAACCTTAGTTGCTACTCCTCTTAGCCTTTAAAAATAAGCACTTAAGTATCTACACCCACGGCTCGAATTGGTTAATTATAGAGAGTAGTGGGGTGGGTCTAACATAGCAGAATTGCCGAGGGATAGCTCCTTTCGGACTTCTTATGGCTCAATGATGGTAAAGCCACAGGCAAGTCTAAAAAGACCCCATTATTAAGACCAAGGCTCCCAAGGTGAGCACCATATCCGACATAGTGGACTCAACAAAACCAATAATAGATCCCAATCCCACTTACCCTAATATAATTAACAAAATCAACCATTAATAGGCTACTTAAGGACCTCTCTTCTTAAGCAAGAAAAGAGAAACCAAATGCTCTGATACCAATGTAATGGAGATGGCCTATGAACTTAGAGAACAACAGAATTAAGAGAATTAGAGCGAGCATTTTTGTGAGATTACTTTGAGAACATGGAGGGTGAACTTAATTGATAATAACAACATAAACATAGTACTTAATTAACTTGGCATGAGCAATACTTTTGCAAGAGAGAGAGTATTAGAGAACATGACAATAGTTGAGGACTGGATTCACTTGGAGATGGTCCCCCCTCCAAAAGGCGTCTGTATTATAGATTCTCCCATCAAGAAAGACTTGTTACAATACAATCTTTGTGTTCCTTGTGACCTTGGTGATGCTATGAAGATGGAAAGCTTCATGCATCACGAGCTTAACATAAACTTTGAAAAAAGCATTAACTATCCCAAGCCTCAGTCGCAAGGCCTCAAACACCTTCGAAGGTGGAGAGAGCTAGCGGGGAATGAGGGTAGGGAAGAGGAAGAAGAATCATCCATAAGAGAAAGAAATAGTTCCTCACTTATCGTCACTCTTCTTGCTTAGCATATCATAATAGCACAGTAATGAAGATGAAAAAGATGGAAAGCTAAGTATTGAAGCATTGCTCTTGGTTGGATTTGCATTCCATAGCCAAGAGTGTTGGTGTAGTCTCTTCACTTCTGAACAAGCTTGGAGAAGGAGATGGAGCTCTTGCATTTTGCACTCCACACAATGAGAGAATGTGTGTGTGTGTGTGTGGGGGGGAGAGTATACCCCCCTCTCATGCTTGGTCCACCTCTCTCTCTCTCTCTCTCTCTCTCTCTCTCTCTCTCTCTCTCTCTCATATTATTTTATTATTTCATTTGGACATGTGTTCTCTTTTCCCTCTTTGAGAGAAAGAACTTAATTATTTATTTTTATGTATCTATACTCATTGGACCCCTTTAAAACCTATCCAATAGCATTCAAACACATCATGAGGGCCACATGTGGAGAATCATTTGAACATGTGTCTTTTATGCTTATTAAGTCATTTGGTTGAATTGAATACTTCAAGGACTTAGTCAATCAAGCATGAAAACTTTCATGCCTCTTGAGAGTTATCTTTGAATCGAATACTTCAAGAAATTTAGTCATTTAAACATGTAAGAAACACCTCAAGCTTTTGGGTAAGGTTCCCACTAACACTTAGCAAGCCTGCAGCACCTCATGCTTGGGTAGGATTTCCACCTCAAGGTCAGCCCTAGCTTGCCTAAGGTCAAAGGACTTTTGAACACTAACTTTTGGAGGTCTTTAATGAAGCTAACCCTACGGTCTTTAAGCTCCATTAGGTAACTTTGCTCTTTAACATACCATCTCTCATTTGGACCCCTTTTAAACCCCTTTTAACCCTGGCCCCGTGTTGAGACAGATCTATAAACACATGTCTATATTCTAACTCTTGTTCTCATTTATTCTTCCACATTAAATGATAAGTTTAATATAAGAAAATCATTTGGGTTGGTTAGATATTAGATTTTGACAATTACACCCACTTGCTCAACGCTATATTTTGATTTCCTTTGTCTAAATGGTACACCAACTCTTAGACACCTTCTCCATCTACCAAAACGAATTGAAAACGTTTCAAAGAAGTTGTCATGGCGTACAAACAATTCAAGTCCCTTCCCTACCCTTGACAATGGCTTGAGCTAACCAACTGACAGTTATGCCATCTCTGTTATTCATTGCACCTATCCTAAACAAAGCACCCTTTGCGGGATTGTTGCCTGTGATCATAAAACCCATTTAAAAAAAAAAACTTTGACCAAACTTGGGATAAATTGAGATTTTCAGCTTCACATAGTTGTATTCATCTTTCTATCTCTTATTGGAGGTATCCCTAATCTCATTCAAGAGTGGCGACGGATCCTTATCACATGGTTTCAAAAACTAGAAAAGATGGTGGCAATACTGCTAGATAACATGGTTTCGACATGTCCCATGCGCAAAGCTTTGTACAACCTCTGGAGAGGGTGGAAACTGAGGTGGAACAATCCGACAAGTATACCTAACACTCCTGCTATGATGTGATGCAACGCTATTCCGCCTGGAATGAATGGGTTGAAATCCTTGCCCCCCCCCCCCCAAGCCGGGTCTACGAATTCCACCTTTCCTATTAATCCATATGGGTCTGAGATCCAAAATGTTGAGACCAAATATACGTGAAACGGCCCAAATGAAAAACAAAGTACTTCTGAAAGAATTAGGTGAACTCCAGACACCTTAGGTAAATCTAGTGATGGTTTTCCTATACAATCGTCGCAAAATAGATCCATGTTCCAATATGCTCGATGCCATGTATCATCGGCGAGATACTTTATCACATTTGGCGTGTCCCAAAAAATTCAGGTGGGTACAAATTCCCCCAGTTTATGACCTACCATTTGATCGGTTACGTAAATAGGCAAATGTTCCCAGCCATTATGGACAACAATCGTGTGATTGATCATAATAGGAACTATTACGAAAGTGAGAGACCAAGTTGTAAACAATTTTCTTATTTTGTGCATACTTAGATTTGTAATTTTTCTTATTAAGTGATTAGCAACAAAAGAACCTCTTTTCGCCGTGAATCTTTACTCCTTTCCTAATGCTTCTTAGTCAAGAACTTTGCGTTGACGAAGTATGAGGGAATTGATAAACTACTTCCCTCGAATCCTTTTACCAACAAGTATGACCTACCTTTAGAGGATTAATGGCTTCTTTTTGCTGATGGAGGTTCTACCTTCGCCCCCTCCCACCCACCCATGGGGATGATCCACAAGATTTACGGCAAAACCTCTCACCTTGGGTCTCCTCAGCAACCACCTTCTGGACCTTTTTTAAAGCCCTTGTTAGTAATATCTACGTTTCCAACTCGACCCACACTTGCTAGAAAATCTTGAGGTACTAAGCGAATTTCGTCGAAAGGTAATCTTAGTGTAGCTAGTCAACCTTCTTTTGTAACTACTTTGGCTACGGTGCCAATTGGTCTAACCAATTATGCGCCTCTTTCGGATTTCAACTCTATATTATGTATAGTAGACACTAATGGCATTTTTGTTAAAGTAAATCTCGTTGTCCTTTACTCTGGTGTTGGGGCAACTCATGAAGATTCCTTCCCAAACTGCACAAGCTCCTTTCACAGCATACAATTACACTTATTATTTGATGTACGCAAAAACACATCATAAATTTTATGATGTATAAAGTTTATAAATCAATTCCCAATTTGAAACTTTATTATGCATAATTTGTCAAAAAAGTTCAAAATTCTCCCCCTTGTCAGAGAAGCTTATTGTCTAGGGGAGACTGGGTAGGCACTAGACCTCTAGCTGTGAGAGTTTTGTGAGAGGTGAAGAAACAATAGAGAAAACAGCAAGTGGTATAGAATTTAATGATGAATCAATTGAATTTACATAAATTCGTACAAGAGATGAACAAATTGACACCTAGTATTCATAAAAATAAGTATATCTATGAGAAAAGGGCTCAACATGAACTCCAACAGCCTTGGGCTCACACTCGAGAAATAACTGACAAAAAATAGTTTCCTGATAGGTTTAGATAGTCGTTTTCACTTCATTTTTTACATTTGAATAGAGTCCCCTTGTCTTTGTTCTCCTTCACCTTCCCATCCGAGAGAGAGAGAGAGAGGGAGAGGAGAAGAAGAGGATTTTAACGTCGTAGGAAACTATCCAAAGAGACCTCAGAGAGACATCTACTCCAATGACATGGTAGTTGGGATTTACGAGCTTGTGCTTGTGATACCCACAAGCGCTAAAACTTTTGACAGCTGCATAGCAGCTGGGAGTCCACAATGCTTACTCAAACCATACCACAAAGGTGGTGAGGGCTTCCAATGCCCTGCCTAAAGAGGAAAAATAAAGAGTCTAGATGGATGGAAATTATTTCAATAGAGCAAAAAGCACAGAGATTAAATAGCCACTGGCTTTGTAACTCGACTGCTGAGGTATTGTAAAGCACCAAGTTCAAAGCCCAGTGACACTTGAATACAACATCCTGAGTGACTACAGACCACTACAGAACCAAGTACTGTGTGTAAAAAGCCTATACAGAACCATGTACAAAAAATCCTTGTACAAAGCATGCACTACACCACCATCAAAGTGCCTGGCAAATGATCTTGCTGCTTCCAGATTGGTCCAAGTGCTGCACTAGCACTCCAATTGGTTAACTGCAAAGATTTAGGAACACTGGTTTTCCTGTACTCTGATGTACATAGTTACAATTCCCACTTCAATTGTATATTTCATCCGCACATCCCACTAAAGGAGATGTGAGGAGCGCAAGTAACACGGGAGTTGAGAACCGGTACAATACATGGCCTGCTCAATCATCTTCATGCCCAACTTGTTCTGCATCATCCAAAGAATTGCTTGAAAACCCAGGCTCATCCTCAAATTCTGCACTTTCCAATTCTTTCACTTTTTCCAGCTGCTTCATTAACTGTAACCGCTCATGAGCATAGGCTGAAGGTATCTGCATTAGACCAGAGATAAGAGGTTAAACAAGGTGAAAGGTCACGTTGGCATTCTAAAACAAAAAGAATAAAAAGGGAAAGAATCCATTTACAAAATGACCAAAGAAGATTTCAATCATTCACTGCTTTGCATGCAAAAGTCTAATGTATGCCTAACTCCCTCCTTCACTAAGGTTTGTTTTAGAAAGCAAAAAACACACTACACGGCATGATAGGACACGAATGTGAATGCATTTGAACATTTCACTCGAACAATCAACTTTGGTATCAAGATCCTCTTACCAGGGCAGGTGCATATCTCTGTATGGCCGCAAGAATAGCCGCATGTCCAACCGCTGTAACCTGCAAAGAAGCATCAAATGACCCCCCATTATGAAAGGAAAAGGAAAACCATGCTCACACAAAAATGTTTCTCCAATAGTTTATGTTTCCGAAGCCATATGTGGCTTTGCCTTTTAAGCCAAGACTCGGACGTTAGACAAGGACCACACAAACATTCCACAGTCTGTCAATAGAAAACAGGCAATTATTGCTCCTGAATATTCAGAGTTTACTGATGATGTAAAACAGCATGAGATGAGCCAGATAAATCGTTCTAAAATGTGCGTGAGATTGCTGGATAAAATTGAAAACTTTGCACAGATACAATGTGCACAGGAAAGAAAGGTCATTTCCTCGTAGAATTTTAAACCTTATAGTTTTTCTTTAAGCGGATATCTGAGGCATTAAAACTACATAACCTGGAAATATGAGGGTTCTGTCAGGAAGCTAAAGATACCGCTTTGACTGCTGCTTTGATTTCAAGTTTTAAAGGCAAAACAACTCAAGCTTTCTCTGCTATGTAAAATATCAAAGCTACTGATTTTGATCAGCTTAATCCTCTTTAAAAAACAGCACTGTTCTGTGGAAATTCCACAGCCCCGCTAATAGCTACACTTTTCCTCATTGCAAAAGCAGAAAGAAAATCGGATTGAACCAAGAAAAAGACACCAGCAAACCTCTGATAAAAATTACAAGAAATTCAGAAAGCTTAAATGTTTCAGACTTGATTCATGCTTGCAGTACAATGGTCAAGAAAAGCACAACCATTTCTACAACGAGGGCTTCATTAAGTAAGAAACTTTCTGAGAGAATCTTACTGGAAGAAGCATTAGAAATCCAATCGGTATGATGGATGCCAAGTCTGTTAAGGTTCTTTTCAAACTCTTCTTCTCCTTCTCAGTCAACTCCTCACCAGAGGCACTTCTCCTAAGAAGCACAGCAGCTGCTGCAACATCTGTTGCAAGAAGTTGTGTCCCCTTCCACACATCCTGCAGCAAAGCAACCAGTTTAAAACTTTTCTGCTTGCAGTATTTATGAGTGAAAAAAGCGATTGCAGACATGATATCCACTGAAACGGCATGACTTTAAACCTGAGGAATTGGGACACAGCACAAAACCTTTAGAAAGGGGAGAATCAAAATCTGAGTAACCCTTAACACATGCCCCATGTAATAACAATGTGTAACCAAAACCTCTCTAATCTTAAACCAGACAATTAGCTGACTAATATGAGAGGGAAACAGGAAAGAATGAAACCATAAAAATGTGATGATACCTAATTCCAAGCAAAAGTCGAATGACCAATATTAAGCATGAACCCTAAGCTTCAAAAGCTAATGACCTTGGTGCGAATATACATGTTCTACTGCAAATCGCAGCTCTAAGAGAAGGACGTCGACTGTGAAAAGTTATGCACTAAATACTTGCGAGTAAAATAAGAAACTGGTGCTACGCCGTTGAGAATGTATCAAAAGCAGGAGGATGAGCTAGATAGTCACTACAGAATACTTCTGCAAATGATAGCTCTAAACATATAAACAAAGGCTAGAAATGTGGATCATACATTATTTACCGGGAAAAAAAGAAACTGATTTCATACCATTGAAATTGACCAAGAGCAGATAAAAGGAATGGGTGACTATCCACGCTACTGTTAAGACTTTTAACTCTAATAGAAAGCTAGCACTAGCACATATATTATAATGCAGACCTACACTGTCATCATGATTGTCGTAGGTGCAATTTTTGGCAGATAATAAGTTTGTGCACACTACCAGCAACAACAACAATGTACAAAGTCACACAATACAAACTTGTCTCAAAGCTAAAGAAACCTCTTGAGCTTCTGACATCGTTGCACAATAAGAGTCTTCAAGCAACTGCAACTTATGAATGAAATGGACAATGCTTACAGTGCTTGTGTCTTTGATCTTCTGCAAAGAATTGCTCACAATGTTTCCCTTTCCAGCCTCCTCACTCCTGACAGCAAGTCCATCGACAGTGTCAACTACATCATCTCCATCAATCTGGCACTCACTTTCCTGCTGGCAGACATTTGGTACAAAAATAAAAAACTTGTACAGACAAACTAATCAGGTACTGAAAGAAGAAATGGTGTCAAATAAGAACTAAGAATGAAGGTCAACGGAAATATGTTTGCAGAGGGAACAGGAACCTTGGAAGTGGTGGTCGTGCGGGGGCCCGGGGAGGGGGGGGTTGGGGGGGGATGAAATGTTATATTAACGTCTTCTAAAGGCCATAATGACCTATGAGACCAAAGAGTTGCCTCATGGTGAATCTGATACAAGGTCTGGATAGAAAGAAAGAAAGGAACTAACTAAACGGAAACACTACAAGAGCTGTAAAAGGTGGGTATCAAGAGCCTGAGAGGTACATATACAAAAAGTGGGAGTGTATCTCAGAGAACAGATACAAAATGGTGGATATGTGTGTCAAAATCCAAAGATGGCTTGCATCGGTCACTGCATGATCGTGTCAATGTCCTCAATCGTGAGAGTTCGCATAGCGCGTCTCCCATGAGTAATGTGCAGCGGAAGTGAATGATGGTGTATGGCTCAAGATGAGTAATCAATGGTGCTCAAGGTTCCTTTTACTTTTAGAAGGAGAGCCTTCCTTGCTTAGTGAGAAAATGTGCAATGACCAAACAAAGAGAGTGGAAACCGTGGGTGCAAAGTGCACGAGAGTGCTAGAAAGAAAGAAAGAAAGATTTTTACATCTATGTTAGGCCGAAATTGGCCTATGAGACAAATCAAATATACATGGTATGTAATGTCATCCGTCTATCGGAAAGACAAATGAAATAAAACTGATACAAACTGAACTGAATTGAAAATAAGTAGTGGTGTGCTGGAGATGGTGGTGGTGATATGTCCATGGTGAGGAGGGATGGAGCTCTATCTAGGGGTATATGCATGGCTATATGCTCAAGGAAGTACAATCATGAGAGTGCATCAAGCTATCTAGCTCCATCCTGTACTAATAATATGTGGTACATTGGTGGGTCTTTTGCCCTGGCTGCCCGGATGAAGGCTGCAGGGTCGGCCCTCATCTGAGCCAGTCGCTCCTCAGTGGCACGGTGCTCCCGGGCCTGAATCTCCTCGATCTGTCTCGATGGTGGAGGCTCACACCCCTGGGGCTTGTGACTCGTGGTCGCCGTCTAGCTCGGCTCATCTCTGCCTGTGCCGGAGTGTCACTCCTCTCTGAGTGTCGGACGAGGGGGGACCTGCCGTCCTCTGAAAGAAGTCTGTGAGCTGCGACTGTCTCCCCTCTGTCTGTGTGACTGTAGTAGTGTATCCCGATGGCTCTGTATCTCTAATAAGAAGATCCCTAACTGTCTGTGTTCTCGAGAGTCCATGATCTCTCGGAGAGTGGGCTGTCCTCTGAATAAGGCCTATTCTGCCTCTGATCTCAGTATATGCTCTGCAGCGACATACAAAATGCTCCTCACTCTCCACCTCCTCTGTACATGCTCTGCAGACTCGCTCCCCCCTAGGAACACCAGTATGTCTCCCGGTCTCAATCTCTAGCCTGTGTGATGCCACCCTCAGCTGACCAATCGCCACCCGTGAGCTATGTGGCATGTATGTGTCTATGTAGCGTGGTCTCTGGGCAGTATAGTGAGGAACTGGTCTCTGTAGTTTGACATCCTCGTCCCCAAGTCCTGTGACTACCACACTCGCCTGATGTATAACTGCCAAAGGTCCTGCCTCAAAACCAAGTTCCTCTCGCTGCAAGAGAGGTGAACATAGGGTGAGTCAGGGTTGTACAGGAAGGGTGGTAAGCGCTCCATATCAAGGCCGTGTGCCTCAAACCATGCTTTGACCTGTGAGTACCATGCTCTCTCATGCCCACTCTCTGATAATTGTATAGCTGCCTCAAATACTCTACGGGTAAGTCTGTCTGGGGGTAGGTAGCTCTCTCACCCTCTGGATAAAGTAGACTCTCTGGAATAGTGCCTCTACAACAATAGGTGGTATGGCGAGTTCTGCTCTGATAATGCCATGTGGCACTGTCCGCTTGCTGCGGAACAAGCGTGAGATCATACATATCTGTGGCCTCTCAGTCTGTGCCATTGGTCAGCTGTCAATCCTAGGGCCCATATTGTTGCTGAGTACATCAAGGCCGGGGTGACTAGGGTGTCAGAGAGCCACCCCTTCGTGCGGGGCTCCTGAAAGTGTGCCTGGTGGCATCTCCGCTCTAGCATGGCCAGGGCTGCATATCCTCAGGTGAGCCTGTCAGTAGCTACCTGCCTCATAGTGAAGGGTCCTGGTAAGCTCGTGAATGTGACTCCAAGGTATACGTATGAGGTATATACGTATGAGGTGACCACATCAACCTATCCTCCTAATGCTGCGAAGGTGGCAACGCTCTTCACTGCACTGGATGTGTGAAAGATCATGACCTTGGTTTTGCCAAGGTCACCGTCAATCTCCTGTATGTGCAGAAATCATCCAGGGCCCCAAGATGGCGCTGCAAGTCCTCGGGTGACTCTGAAATCAGCACGATATCATCAGCATATAGCATGATGTGGACTGGAGTACCTACCGAGTCGCTCCCCTCTCCTCCCGCTCGCAGTATGTAGTCGGAGATCTCGTCGATGTAGAGCTTGAAGAGTGTCGGGGAGAGTGGGCATCCTTGCTTAACACCAATGGTGCTAGCAATGGTCTCTGATAGACCACGTGGGCATCGGACTTGACCTGTCACCCTCTCATAGAGAGCATATATGGCCCAAATCATCTCTGCTGGTACCCCAAGACTCTGGAGGCGCTGGAAGAGTCTCTCGCGTGGGACTGTATCAAAAGCCTTGCAGAAATCCACAAAGCAGCAATAAAGCCTCTTCTTCCGCGCTTTTGCCCCATCAATGAGGCAGCGGAGAACGAAGATGTGATCAATGGTGGAAAAAGCTCGTCTGAAACCTGCCTGGCCTGGGGCTCGTAAACCCCCGCTCTCAAGGTATGAGCTGAGCTTTGCCTCAAGTACTTCTCCATACAGCTTGGCCATCGTGTGACCAATCATGATAGTCCTGTAGTTCCCTGGGTCCAGGGTGTCGCCAAATTTGTGGATAGGCACTATGGTGTGCTGTGTCCACTCCTCTGGGAAGCCTTCCCCTATAGCCCGGTCGAAGACGTGTGCAATCAACGGGGCTATAGTGGAGGCCGCATAGATGATGTGCTCACTGTATAATCCAATATGGTCAGCTGATTGTTTGTGCTGCATGCGGCGTATGGCCCTCTCTACCATCGCTGTTGTGAAGGAGGAGGAGCGCGTGGGTTGTGGCTCAAGTAACTTTGGGATGGGGGGCTGTCCTGGCACCTCATATAGTCTCTCTGCATAGTCATGCCATATCTGTGGATCCTCAGTAGGTGTAGTCAGGCGTGGCTCGCGGGGCCGTCGCACTATCCATGCTCATGAAAAGGCGATATAGCTCAAGCTCCTGTGCCTCCTCAAATGCTCGCCGCTTCCGGCATGTCACTGCCTTCATCTGTTGTTTGGCCTCTCTCTCTGTGATCTCTCCCAAGCTCTTCGAGCATGGAGGTGTCGGTATAGCTCTCTGCACTCATCATCATACCATCAGTTCTGAGGCATAGTCCCAAGAGAGGGGGTGAAACCGGCCTGTTTAATCCAAAGGGCGGTAGACCTTAGACTTAAACCTTATTTGCTTTCACCTATTTAATTTGTCGCCCACTTTACCTGTACTTTCAACACACAACAAAGGGGAAAGGGATACAGGCTGCTAGAATGCACCTGTATGAGAAGACCGACACCAGATTGGCCCCTAACTTAAGCGCCCCTTTCGGTATTTCTTTATTGTTTAAAAGAGGGAATAAACGCTGTGGTTCCCTACAAGCTGCCCCGCACAAGCTTGGCTGAATTTCAACTGTTCCAACCCGATTTCGGCAACATAACTGTACTAGGACCCGTCACAGTCAGTATTCCCACGCATTGAATGACTTTCCCGATGCATACGGGCACTTTTCAAAACCTGGCGAGAATCTGCAGCACGCTGAATTCTCTGTTTTCATCCCCGAAAATGCGCCAGATCACCTGTACAGCGGTCCCCTCGCGTCCCCAAACCTCCTGGGGGTATTAGGGTCCGTTTAGGGCCAAAACCCTAAACCTGCAAAAATACACAGCAGGCTGTAATTTACTGTTTCGGGCTCCGTTTCGCGTGCTGGTCGCATCCATAGCAAGCCCTCGAGCTCCCGCACCTGTAGGGCTACTTGCCCTTTGAATCGGACGAGATTTTTGATGTGAAACCCCTCCGAATTCACCTGTATGCGGGGGATTAGCCGCTAGCTAATCCAGTACCTGTGCAAGAGGCGCTTGCCTCGGCAATCGCGCATGAACCCACACAACTGTACATTGGTCAATTGAAAAGCCCACTAGAGGGGCATAACATACTGCCATAGAGGAGAGAGAGGGCAGTGCGTAGCGTGCAGGGCATCACTCCTGGCACCGCACTGTACATAAGAGGGAAAGGAAGCACTCCATAGCTCTTAACCTATGACCGAAGCTGCAAATGAGCCCTCCTCTCTTCAAATTCAGCGCCACTTCTTCCTTGAGGAGGCAAGTTGTGCCACTTGGCACATTTACAAGCATTTTCCCGTTTCGGATTCGTAGCTTAAAAATATCCTGACCGGTTGCCCAATTGACTTCGCGGCAGAGTAATAAAATGTTCCCCTTGTCATTCCGGAGGTAATGACGCAAACACATTTTCAGGTCCCAAAATAGCAGTTCCCTAAATTTTAGGAGATGCTGTCATTGTATCTTTCTAGGTCATCCGACCCTCTTTGTACACTGCAGCCACATCAAAAACTGAAATGTAGCCTATGTAGCAAAGGATTCCACTTTGGCTAGTCAATGACCCCACTTTGGCTAACCATAGTCCTTGTCCAACCTTAGTGCTCTCTTGCCCTCAGGCCTGCACTCCCTCTGAACAGTTCCACACTAGCTATGCAATGCAGGGCAGTTAGATTTCCCGAGGGGTGCTTCCAAAAAGTGAAAATGAATCAATAACAAGAAAGAAATCAACAAAAAGGATAGATAGTAGTCACATGCTGGTGACAGGGGGTACGTCCTGTGTGAGTGGTGAGGACGAAAGAGATATGTGATGTGAGAACTGGGAGTGGTCTGGATGGATTGAGGAGGCATAGACCATGCTCAACCTCGGCTGAGTAGATAGTAGCTAACTCGTGTGTAAAATGGATGGTGGTATGTGGAGTGCGACACCAGATGGGGTCCCAAACCTCCCTCCGAGCCCCCCCCCCCCCCCCCCCTCTCTCTCTCTCTTGCTAGAGAGGTGTCGATGACGTGGCATGACCACTTAATAAGTTGCTTCCAACTTATGGACAATTGTCAAGGGGCCAAAGGGGCACCTAGGCATTACAATAAAGTGTAGAAGCCTGCTGATGTGGCAGTTGTACGGACGCCACGATTTGCACTGTTGACGTGGCCGATGTTCGGAATTTCCACAATTCACGGCGCAAAAAGTGCTGACAAGGCTCAATGGATTTCCGCCAGAAGCGCTGGCTGCTTTTTGGGCCTTATGCTTTTGAATTGATGCTTTTGAGTATGGGGCTCTACTTTAAGCATCCCTTGTAATGTTTATAAGTGACCCAAGGGTCTCACTTCTCAGAGCATCTGGACGCAGAGTCTGAGAACGAGCACCCGCGGGAGTTGTACTTTGCTCAAAGATTAACATAAAATAAATATTGAAAGGGGCCCCAGTCTTTGGGGCCAATCTCTCTTGGCATGGAACTACGCCGGGCCGGGCAGTGTCGACTCTTAAATTGTAAAGTGTTTTAAAGTGAATCTCTTTTGTGTTGCGATAGAATCTAGCTTTGGGGTGCACCAAGTTTGTTACACTGGTATCACACCACGGGCGATTTCTCTTCTACCGGGAAATCCGATCCTTCTTCTCGCAGCACTTATGGATTCCAAAAAGAATCAATCGACCTCTTCTGCCACCGCTGAGGCAATGCGGAAAAATCAAGCGACTTAGCAGAAGATGAATACGAGCCACACAATATGAACTCATGGAGATGCAACGTCTACAGCAGGTTGACAAGTGCACAAAGCAAATGCTTCAGTTTGCCAAAGATCCCCAGTTTGCAAAATTTTTGACCCAATAGTCGATGGCTGAAGTGCATACCTAGTGGCAGAAAGCCACCAAGCCACCAATCAAACCGGCAACCAAGAAACCTCCTGCTCCAAGGATGTTTATTGAAGAAGAACTCCATGATGTGGTTCATACCCAAATCAATCAACTTGTAGACACAAAGAAGCCATCGAACAGCAATTGAAGAAGGCTGATCTGCTGTAGTCTTGTCTAAAAACGCTAGCCGAGCTGTTGTGTAGCAAAAACGCTAGAAGTCCTTGGGGTCCCGTTGAGAAGTTGTCTGTGAGCAATGCTCCTGCTGCCTCTTCTGCCAGAAAGTGCTATAGCGCTAGGTTTTTATTTATACAAACTTAGCAAAATTGCCCTACCTACTTTCCAACAAAAGTCACTTAAAAATAATAAGTGAAAAATGTCAAAAATAGGGAAAATAGGTCTATGCACTGTAAAAATGCTATTGTTGGGATCTGACTGGAATCTGATGGTCATGCTGTGTGCAACCAGAGGATATGCATCTAATCTAAGTGTCTGGACATGCATGGTCTGCGAACAGACTCACAAAAGTGCCAGATCACTTCCTATTTTAGACTGACTTGATTGAACTGAACCCTGGTCATGCTGTAGCTTGTCCACGGACACATAGGGTTGGATGTGTCACATGACATCCCCTCCTTTTCAAAGTGAGGTACTGGTACCGAACTGTATGGCGTCGAGAGAGATCGCCAACAACATCCGGAATCCTCGAAAGGACTCTTCGCCGGCCCACTCTGATGTGTAGGTCGTGCGATACTTGAACTTCATAAAGGTCTGCAAAGCTTGCTTCTTTGGGCCGCGCCGAAAGCGACACAAAGTCTTTTGTGGCTCCTTCGATACTTCAACTTCGTCTAGAGTCATGCTTCTTCCTTCTTCAAGAATCCCCATGGCTGAAAATTCCTGAAACCACTTCCAACACAAAACCATGAACATACCTAATCCATGTCAAGTGACTGGAAAAAATCTTGTCTTCCTCAAAGACTGTGCATGCACTGTAGATGAACAAAGAGACGGAGTGCCAAACCGTTCACCACACACACGCAAACAATGAGATCAAATCTTTCTCTTCTCATCTAAAGCAATCAACAGTGGCAATTCACAATGGGAATGCCCATGCTTGGTGCTCATACTTTCATGTGCTCTTTCTACAAATGTGTCGTGCCAAGGAAGAGACATGGAATGTGACTTCCTTGAATGCATACTTTTCAGCTTTTCATGAACAATCCGCATACATTCGTGCTCATTCATGAGTAAAACGTGTTCAACGTACAATATGTCATGCCTAGGAAAAGGGATCACATAAAGACGCTGACGAAAATACAGGAAACGATCACAAATGAAACACTCGAACAATGCGTGCTGACTTATCATGCGAACACATAGTACTTCCTGTAAAGGTTCTTTGGACCTAGGCTTGAGAGCCAAGATCGATTCTTCCTGAGGGGGTTCTTGGGACCTAGGCTCGAGAGCCAAGATCAATTCTTCGTGATTGATTGAATCTGCAATGAGGTTAGCTTCACTAGAGAAAGTATCAACTAACACATCATCCTTGTGAACAATCACATCATCTTTATGCAAATCATCATGCTCATCATTAGCATCCAAATCATCATGCTTATCATCATCATGCAAATCCTGTGTATCATGCTTTGGAGAAGAAGAGACTGAGAGAGTCTCCTTTTCCTGATTCTGTGCAAAACCACCTGCACAATAGAAAAGAGTCGCAAGAACTCTTTCATGTGTTGGTCGCTTTGTTCTTGTCTTGCTTTGTTCTCGCGATCAAATTCTGCTTCTCTTTCTTTGTTCTCGCGTGGTTTGACTCTCTTTGGCTTCCAAGTCGTACTTACGCTCTATGGTTGCCACTCTTTCTTCGTAGTCACGATCTATGGCTACCATTCTTTCTACGAACTCCTTGTCCATCATCCTCTTGTCGAAAGCCTCCATAGGAGTTAGGGCAATCCTTGTCGTAGATGGGGAAAGGGGGAGGGTCAGAAAAACCTCCTGGTGGAAAAAATTCTTCTTCGCCTCTCTCATGCTCATCACCTCCAAGCAAAGTATCCATTCCGCTTTGAGTGATGACCATCCACTGAAGTCTTGGGTTCTTGTGGTCTTGGGTTCTTAAGTTCACGAGGAACTTGGGTTCTTGGGGTCTTGGTTCTTGGGGGTCTTGAGGTTCTTCTTTTGCTTGCAATTTTGTGTTAGAGAAGGATCTTCTCTTCACCCGAGTTCTGCTCTTTTCCGTGGGTGCACCCCTTGGCGGCCTTGCGCTCACACCAAGGTTGCTTTTTCCCACCTCACGTCGATTGGCCAGCCGCTAAGTGCACGGTCCGCTCTCAATGAGTGAAAAGAGGCACAAGGGGAGGCTGGACAAGCCCTTCTTTCCTAGGATTCCTGTCACTCTTCAAAAACACGATTAGGAATCGAAACGACCAAGCGAACTTGGGTTCGTGCGACCGCAAAAGCAAAAAAATTATGTGGTTCTTTCCTTGAGTGATACAAAACACTGCCAAAGCTCTGATACCAATGTAAGGTGCAATGGAATGAATGTTTGAACTTTACTCAAGATGGATGCTCCGATCTGTGCTCAAGGATCCTTTTTATTCTTATGGAAGGGAGAGCCTTCCGTTCTTAATGAGAGAGTGCAATGGACACAAACAAAGTAAATGGACACTGTGCGTGAAAGTGTATGAGACTGAGAGATAGAGAAGAGAATACGACACCAGAGACGTTGTAAAACCCTCCTCCAAGGGCCCCACTCTCTATGGCGAGAGCGGTCTATTATTGATTGCACAAATCTCTACAATTCTTGGACTTGCCGACGATGTTGATGACGATGAGGACGACAACGAGACGGCTGAAATCTGAAAACTCTAATGGCTGAAATCTGCAAATCTTTATCTGCTGAATTCTGACTCTATGTCGATGACGACGGCGATGACGACGACGTGCTGAAAACACAGATGCTGAAATCTGCATTTTCCGGGCTGAAACTGTAAACTTCGCCGGATCTGACCGTGCGTCGAGGATCTGCTGCGGGAAGGTGAGATCTGCGAGGTTCGGGGGTTCTTCTGCAAGTGCTAAAGACTGAAAACCTTGGTCCTATGGCTGATTTGGTCACGATGATCTGCAAAAACGCTAGGGTTGTTCTGCAAACCAAAAACGCTAGGGCTGAAAACTGTCTTCTGCTGCTGCCGGTGGCCTTGCAATGCAAAACGCTAGGCTGATCTACTGTAGTCTTGTCCAAAAACGCTAGCCAAGCTGCTACGTAGCAAAAACGCTAGAAGTCCTTGGGGTCCTGCTGAGAAGTTGCCTGTGAGCAATGCTCCTGCTACCTCTTGTGCCAGAAAGTGCTAGCGCTAGGTTTTTATTTATACAAACTTAGCAAAAATGCCCTACCTACTTTCCAACCAAAGTCACTTAAAAATAATAAGTCTGCTACAGGTCTTTCAGGCATTGCGTGATCACAGGGTTGGTTATTAATGCCAAAAAGAGCAAGTTTTTCTTGCCGGAGATACACTTCCTGGGACACATCGTCTCAACAGTAGGAGTACAGATGGACCCGACCAAAATTGAGACTATCAGCGATTGGCCAGACTTGAAGAATGTTCATGAAGTTAGAAGCTTTTGGGGCTTGTGTTCTTACTACCGGCGGTTCATTTGGAAGTTTGCAAAGGTAGCTTCACCTTTGCATTTACTCCTTTCTTGTGGGGACCGACAAAGGTGACTGCCTTTCAGACACTTAAGGAAAAATTGACTACTAGACCAGTGTTGGCTTTGCTAGACTTGCAAAAGCCATTCAAAGTTTATTGTGATGCTTGTGGTCGTAGTTTGGGAGAGGTCTTGATGCAAGAAGGCCATGTGATAGCTTATGAAAGCAGAATGTTTTCAAGGCTAGAATTGGTAGCACAGATTTATGAGAAAGAGCTATTGGCAGTGTTCCATGTTCGTACTCAGTGGTGACATTATCTACTCGGAGCCGATTTCACAATCTTTAATGATCATCACAGTATACGCTACTTCTTGCCACAGAAGCAGCTTTCAGAAAAGCACATGCGGTGGACTAACATCTTGTCACAGCTTCACTTCCAGATTGTCCATGTTCAGGGACAAAAAAACTTAGTGGCAGATGCATTGTCTCGGAAGCCCCTCGTCTTGGCTATTTCCGCGATCCATCATAGAAGCTTCGAGAACATAGTTGACCACTACGCCACCAATCCGGATTTTTTCGATGTTTTCACTCAGATACATAGTGGGGAGGATATTCCATACGGGATGGCTATTTGAAGAAGAAAACAATGTTATGTGTTACACAACGGTTGAGGGAAAAGATTTTGACTGAGTGCCATTGTCCACCTTTTACCAGTCACTGCGGCACTGATACCACCTTGAAAGGTATGTGAGACTCAAGAAGGATGTGGACGACTTTGTTTGCAATTGTTTAGTATGCCAAAAGGTCAAGTTTGATAGGCGTAAGACACAAGGATTACTACAGCCTTTACCCATTCCCACCCATCCCTGGGAAAGTATTGCAATGGATTTCATCTTTGATCTCCGGAAGAGACAAAGTGGGCACGATGGCATTTGGACTGTCATTGACAAATTTAGCAAGCAAGCTCACTTCATTCCAATGAAGAAAACAATCAAGTCGAACCATTTAGCGAGATTGTTCATAGCACAGATACTTCGATTACATGGCATGCCTGAGACAATAGTCTCCGACAGAGATCCCCAATTCACGAGTTTGTTTTGGAGGGCTATTTGAGAACATTGGCACGCGGTTGCAGTTCTCGTCATCATTCCACCCGCAGACAAATGGGCAATCTAAGATTGCAAATTCAGTTGTTCTTGATTTATTGAAGTCTTGCATCTCTAATCAGAAGACTCAATGGGAAATGTTTTTTAGCTTTGGTGGAATTTGCCTACAATAACATGGTTTACTCTTCGACGGGGAAGGCGCCATTTCAAATAATTGAAGGTGCTCAGAAGGTTCCACCCTTCCTCAGCACTAAAGATGTCACGTGACACATCCAAACCTATGTGTCCGTGGACAAGCTACAGCACGACAAGGGTTCAGTCAGTCTAGATTAGCAAGTGTTCTGGCACTTTTGTGAGTCTGTTCGCAGACCGTGCATGCCCAGTCACTTAGTGTAGATGCATATCCTCTGGTTGCACACAGCATGATCATAAGCATTCCCATCAAAATCCATCATAATCCTTCAGGGGAATTTTCCAGTGCATTTAGTCTATTTTACCTATTTTTGACATTTTTCACTTATTATTTTTAAGTGACTTTTGTTGCAAAGTAGGTAGGCAAATTGAGTAAGCTTGTGTATAAGCAAACCTAGACTAGCACTAATTGGCAGAAGAGGCAGCAGGAGCTCCATCGCTCAACAGGCAACTTCTCAGCTCCAAGCAAAGACTCTCTCCCCTAGCGTTTTTCATCAAGTACCATCGCCAGCAGACCCTCAGCCTTGGCGTTTTTCCATCCAAGCAAGTATCACCAAAGATCCTTAGTTGCTAGCGTTTTTCTTCCAAGAAAGCTCTGCAGCCTTGGCGTTTTTCAGAAGCCCTAGCGTTTCCAGATTTGCAGCCTTTGTGCATGGCGATTTTCGGCAGATGAAGACCTGCAGTTTCTAGCCCTAAAGCCATCAGTTTTCAGCCCTAAAGACCAGCAGATTTCAGCCCGCAAGAACCTACCCACATCAGCGTTTTGGTGTCAGATAAATCTCAGCCATCAGCATTTTTGAACGGCAGCAAAACAACAGCAGAATTCAGCCATTAGCGTTTTTGGACAACAGTAGAAGTACAACAGTTTTCAGCCCTTAGATCGGTCTCGCCATCCCTGTCGTCGTCATCGATCTAGCCTACACTTGCATCATTCACATGCATTCAGTTTGTACCAGTTTGTGCAATCAATAGTAGACCACTCTCACCGACGAGAGTGGGGTCTTCGGAGGAGGGTTTTACAACGTCTCTGGTGTCGTATTTCTCTTCTCTCTCTATCTCTCAGTCTCATACACTTGCACGTACAGTGTCCATTCACTTTGTTCATGATCATTGCACTCTCTCATTAAGAACAGAAGGCTCTACCTTCCATAAGAACAAAAGGAACCTTGAGCACAATTCGGAGCACTCATCTTGAGCAAAGTTCAAACATTCATTCCGCTGCACCTAACATTGGTATCAGAGCTTTGGCAGTGTTTTATATCACTCAAGGAAAGAACCACATAATTTTTTTTTGCTTGTTGAGGTCGCGCACGAACCCAAGTTCGCTTGGGCGTGTCGATTCCTAATCGTGTTTTTGAAGAGTGACAGGAATCCCAGGAAAGAAGGGCTTGTCCAACCTCCCCTTGTGCGTCTTTTCACTCATTGAGAGCGGATTGTGCACTTAGCGGGCGGCCAATCGACGTGAGGTGGGAAAAAGCAGCCTTGGTGTGAGCGTAAGGCCGCCAAGGGGTGCGCCCACGGAAAAGAGCAGAACTCGGGTGAAGAGAAGATCCTTCTCAAACACAGATTGCAAGCCAAAGAAAACCTCAAGAACCTCAAGACCCTCAAGAACCCAAGAACCCAAGTTCCTCGTGAACTTACGAACCAAAGATCATAGTGCATGGTCATCACCGGAAGTGGAATGGATACTTCGCATACAGGTGATGAGCATAAAAGAGATGACGAAGAATTTTCCCCACCAAGAGATTTTTCCGACCCTCCCCCTTCCTTATCTACACCACGAGTTGTACCAAATCCTATGGAGGTGATGGTCAAGTCGATGATGGAGATGATGGCACAACTAGAAAGAAAAGCAGAACGATAGGAAGCCAAGGACCGCGAGCGCGAAGAAAGAAACGAAAGAATTGCCACAGGAAGCGACTCACATTGCTTTGGAACGCGAGTGCGACGAACGAGAAGAACGAAAAGCACAAAGAAAGGAATCCGAAGCACCTTGGAGGCTGATCGTGAGGTTCAAAGAGCGGCCTTGGAGGCCGAGCGTGAGGCTCAAAGAGACCTCTGCACTCAAGAATTGGTTCAACAAGTACTTGCCTCGAAGTCCGAACCAGCCAAAGATCGTGGGAGTTCCTCAAGTGGCGCAAGCCACGATGCGGATTCCAACAATCCAGTCACACAGTAAGTATGATGGTAAGATGGATGCTACGGTTATTCATTCTTGGTTGCATCAATTTAATGCTTATTTTGCGACAACTAAGAAGACAGGAAATAACAAAGTTTTGACGGCAGCTATGTACCTTGCCGGTGATGCCATCAATTGGTACCACGCATGACAAGAGGCACAATTAGCCGCGCACCTAGAGGAAGCCGACAAATTCACGTCCCTTTCCTTCAATTGGGCTGATTTCCAAGACAAGCTTAAGGCACGGTTTATGCCACCTCAGTACCTCGCACGATTGAAGGACGATTGGCGCGCTCTCAAGCAAAGTGGTATGCCGGTTATGTCTTTTTCTAATCGTGTTTTGCAGCTAGGTACCCAATTACGCAAGTCGGATGATGAGCGCAAGGAGGCATTCCTTTATGGATTGGACGAGTATATCAAGTACGATGTCGAGGTGCTCGATCCAATCGATCTCAACAAGGCGGTAGCGATTGCTCTCGCACAGGAGATGAAGCACAACAAGGGAAAGCCCAAGGAGAACAAGACTTCCACAAGTACCTCCCAGACTTCTCGGAACCCTCAGAACGGTAAGAATGGTAAGAACGGTAACTCTTCTAACCAATCTTCCAATAGTCTCTCAGAAAAGAATTCTTCCAATGAACCTAAGGGTAAGGCTAACACAATTGCTAAACCTAAGCTCACTCCATATCAAAAGGTAGCACAAGGAATTTTAGGAGGATACATCACGTCGGAAGAGCAAAGCACTTATTCTAAGGAAGGTTGTTGTTTTCATTGTCACATTAAGGGTCACATAAAAAGAACATGTCCTAAGCTTGAATCGAATGAATCGAATGAATCCACAAAACCCACTTCCTCTGTCAATGCAATTAATGACAACACGAGTGTGTCCCAAGTTTCTCATGACCCTCCCATTGATGAGTCTCTCATTAAATGTTATGGTCATATGACGGGGCAACGTTTTGTCATATTGTTTGACCCAGGTAGTATGCATGATGTGATCTGTCCCTCTCTTGTTGAGAAAGCCCGCCTAGAGGTTAGTCAGAAATCTCCTCTCGAGGTCTCCAGCTTTGCTCCCGGTATGGACTCTCTCATCACGAAAGAGTGTCTTGGTGTGTTGTTTACAAGTCAACAAACTGCTTTCCGTAGAAGATTTTTTATCTCTCCTGTCTCAGGATGTGATATGATTTTGGGCATTCGATGGTTTCGTCAGCTTAACCCTCTAATTGATTGGGAGGCTAACACTTTCACTCTCAATGCCAAAAGTGACTCTCCCATTGTCATTCGTGGAGAGGAAGTTGTTCATTCTCCCTCTCTCAATGCTAATGTGAAGGTGAAGATTGCACGGATTCAGGAGAAGGAAACTCTCCCAGTCTCTTCTTCTCCAAAGCATGACACACATGATTTGCATGATGATGATTTGAATGACAATGATAAGCATAATGATTTGGATAATAATGATGAGCATGATGAGTTGCATGAAGATGACGTGATTATTCACAAGGATGATGAGTTAGTTGATGCTTTTTCTAGCGAAGCTAACCTCGTTGTAGATTCGCTCAATCACGAAGGATCGATCTTGGCTCTTGAGCCGAGGTCCAAAGCACCCCTTTGAGAAGAACCGATCTTGGCTCTCGAGCCTAGGTCCAAAGAACCCTTACAGGAAGTATTACGTGTTCGCATGATTAGTACGCACGCATTGATCGAGTGTTTCATTCGTAATCGTTTTCTGTATTTTAGTCAACGTCTTTATGTGATCCCTTTTCCTAGGCATGACATATTGTACGTTAAGCACGTTTCATTCATGAATGAGCACGAATGTATGCGGATTGTTCATGAAAAGCTGAAAAGTATGCATTCAAGGACGTCACATTCCATGTCTCTTCCTTGGCATGACACATTTGTAGAAAGAGCACATGAAAGTATGAGCACCAAGCATGCGCATTTCCATGGTGAATTGCCACAGTTGATTGAATTAGATCAAAAGAGAAAAATTCGATCTCATCGTTTGCGTGTGTGGTGAACGGTTTGATTTACTCCGTCTATTTCTTCATCTACATTGCATGCACAGTCTTTGAGGAAGACAAGATTTTTTCCACTCACTTTACATGGAATGGGTATGTTCATGGTTTTATGTTGGAAATGGTTTCACGAATTTTCAGCCATGGAGATTCTTGAAGAAGAAAGAAGCATGACACTTGACGAAGTTGAAGCATTGAAGGAGCCACAGAAGACTTTGTGTCGCTTTCGGCACGGCCCAAAGAAGCAAGCGTTGCAGACCTTTATGAAGTTAAAGTACCGCACGACCCACACATCAGAGTCGGCCGACGACGAGTCCCTTCCAGGATTCCGGATGCTATTGGCGATCTCCCTCGACGCCATACAGTTCGGTACTAGTACCTCATTTTGAAAAGGAGGGGATGTCACGTGACACATCCAACCCTATGTGTCTGTGGACAAGCTACAGCACGACAAGGGTTCAGTTAGTCCAATCAGTTTAGATTAGCAAGTGTTCTGGCACTTTTGTAAGTCTGTTCGTAGACCGTGCATGCCCAGTCACTTAGTGTAGATGCATATCCTCTGGTTGCACACAGCATGATCATAAGCATTCCCATCAAAATCCATCAGAATCCTTCAGGGAAATTTTCTAGTGCATTTAGCCTATTTTACCTATTTTTGACATTTTTCACTTATTATTTTTAAGTGACTTTTGTTGGAAAGTAGGTAGGGCAAATTGAGTAAGTTTGTATATAAGCAAACCTAGACTAGCACTAATTGGCAGAAGCGGCAGCAGGAGCTCCATCGCTCAGCAGGAAACTTCTCAGCGCGGTTTCTCCTCCAAGCAAAGACTCTCTCCCCTAGCGTTTTTCATCGAGTACCATCGCCAGCAGACCCTCAGCCTTGGCGTTTTTCCATCCAAGCAAGTATCGCCAAAGATCCTCAGTTGCTAGCGTCTTTCCTCCAAGAAAGCTCTGCAGCCCTTGCGTTTTTCAGAAGCACTAGCGTTCCAGATTTGCAGCCTTTGTGCATGGTGATTTTCAGCAGATGAAGACCTGCAGTTTCCAGCCCTAAAGCCATCAGTTTTCAGCCCTAAGACCATCAGTTCTCAGCCCTAAAGACCTGCAGTTTTCAGCCCTAAAGACCAGCAGATTTCAGCCCGCAAGAACCTGCCCACATCAACGTTTTGGTGTCAGATAAATTTCAGCCATCAGCGTTTTTGGAACAACAACAAAACAGCAGCAGAATTCAGCCATTAGCGTTTTTGGACAGCAGTAGAAGGACAGCAATTTTCAGCCCTTAGATCGGTCTCACCATCCCCGTCGTCGTCATCGATCTAGCCTACACTTGCATCAGTCACATGCATTCAGTTTGTACCAGTTTGTGCAATCAATAGTAGACCACTCTCGCCGACGAGAGTGGGGCCTTCGGAGGAGGGTTTTACAACGTCTCTGGTGTCATATTTCTCTTCTCTCTCTATCTCTCAATCTCATACACTTGCACGCACAGTGTCCATTCACTTTGTTTATGATCATTGCACTCTCTCATTAAGAACGGAAGGCTCTACCTTCCATAAGAACAAAAGGAACCTTGAGCACAGTTTGGAGCACTCATCTTGAGCAAAGTTCAAACATTCATTCTGCTGCACCTAACAAAAGACAAGATTTTTGAAGCTGACCAGTATACGAGGGACTTGGACATTGCTTTTGACAAGGTCCGCGAGGCTTTAGAGAAGTCTCAAGAACGACATAAGAAGGCAGCAGATCGACATCGACGAGACTTGAAACTAAAGGAAGACGATTGGGTGCTCGTACGTTTTGAAAAGGCACGCCTCAGGAAACGAAAGGGAAAGGAGAGGCTTTTTCCAAAGCTTAGCATGAGGTATTATGGTCCTTTCCACATTAAAGAAAAGATAAATGATGTCTCCTTTCGACTCAAGCTGCCCGATACTTGGAAGATTCACAATGCATTTCATGTGAGTTTCTTGAAACCTTTTAAAGGTGAGGTGTTAGTTGATGAGGAGCCTGATGAGCAATCCGAAGTGGAAGAGAGCCAGGACATACTTGTTTTCTAACAGATTTTGGCACACAAGAAAAGAAAAGTGAAATGTAAAATGTAAAATGATTTGGCGGTTCTTGGTTAAATTCAAGAACTATCTGGCATTAGATGCGAAGTGGATGGAGGAGGAGACCTAGTAGATACTCCTCAGATTTTGGAACTTTACCTTGAAGCATTTGGTTTAGCATCGTCTACTCCGATAGATCCCGCAGATCAGCAAGGTTGAATCTGGTGCAGAGGGATTGCACAAGAAGGGAGTCACTCTGCTCCTTTGTCACAGATTACCTCAGATGAATAGAGTAGAATCATTGATGTCCCCTTTGGGTTTCAGGGATACTGCTGGGCTGACAGTATTATGTTGTATGACTTTACTTTCATGTAACTTGTTTGAGTGCAGGAACTGAAAGACGAAATGACTGCAGCATTTCAGTCTCATAAATCTCTATAGACACGATCGCAATAAAGATTAGTTAATCTGGCATCAGTGAGGTCTGGGATGGATCTAGATGGGGTTAATAAAAGCGTTGCTGCAGTCATGGTTTGAGATTTTAAATGAATTTTTCTGTGATTGATTTGTCATGTGATGTCCTGTGATGTCATGTGCAGTGATGTGACTGTCATCTTTGTACAAGTGCTAGATGTGTCATGTCTAGTGCATCGGTACTTAGAGTCAATGTCTATTGCAAATGGTTCATGGCCTCTGTCTGTTTTGCAGGCGTAATCGAGGGCGATTACAATTCTTTCAATACGAGGGTATGTCACAAACTGATGACATGGCATGACCATTTAATAAGTTGCTTCCAACTTATGGACAAGAGCCGAGGGGCCAAAGGGGCCCCTAGGCATTAAAATAAAGCGTAAAAACCTGCTGACGTAACCGAAAACGTTGCTTTCTAATATGGTTCCCCCCCACTTGCGATCGACAGGCAGACTCATGCCCACCAACTGCTCGAGTGAAGCAAGCAACTCATCTACCATCATCTCTCCTTCTAGCCGTGAGGCACCTTGCCTCCAAGAGCTTGGCACAAAGTGATCATCCTTCCCTCAATGAACATGACTATGAAGGCATAGCTGATATTTCATCTATGTCAGAACCAAAGCAACTCATGCACCAGGCGAAGCTTGACCTTGAAGAAGAAGGGGAGCCAAACCTGTACCTTGGATTGGGAGTATGCGATAGTTGGGACCTGCCTCTCTTTCCACACCCTAATAGAGATAACTTCAAAGATTAAACACTATGGCAAGCAGAGCAAGTGGAAGGCAATCAACCGGCTGCAAGCTCTCCACGTGGTGGGCAATGCGGAGATGACGTAGCAAACAATCCCAATGTGCCCCTATCGTAAGCATTCCCCTCATGCCATACACCCCATCCCCTCACGTGAACGAATACCAAAACTTTGCCCAGCCTTTTTTATCGCAACCTGTGTTCTCACAGATGAATGTGCCCCAAAATCAGCAAGATCTTGAAGCAGTTACGATGGAAACAACCCAACGCAGGGAGTGCAGAGGGGCTACGATACTCCCGATAGATGGGTCCTTGCTGCTTGGGGTCACGCAGAGGCAGATAGAGCCGAGCCTACACGATCCATACCGTCTTTGAGTGTCAGAGCTTTTTTGGCCCACTCACGTTTTCCAATAAAGTGCTCGTAAAACTTCAAAGATTAGCCATTAAGTATGCATTTCTGGATGATGTAAATCTTCGGTATCTTCCATGAAGATTTATCTTTACACGCATCTTTATCTAATGAGTGATTACTCATTTAGCCAATGAAAATTTTTCTCTCAAAAGTTCATTTTCTTGTAATAATTCGTAATTTCAGTAAAGAAAAAAGAGAAGGCATCTCTAAGGCCTTTGTCCTCAGGCCAGTCCAAAAAAGAGGAATGTTTAGAGAGAGAGAGAGAGAAAGAGAGAGAAAATGAAATGTTATATTAACGTCTTCAAAAGGCCAAAATGACCTATGAGACCAAAAAGTTACAATTGGTGAATCCGATACCATGTCTGAGTACGGAAATTACGGAAATTACAGAGTTACAAAGAACTAAATCTAAAACACTAAGGAGAAAGGAAATTTGGGGGGGGGGGGGGGGGGGGGGGGGGGGTGTGGTGTTGTGGGTTCAGATGAAATCTCTCATCGGTCGCTGTCGGATCTCATCGACCTCCTCCATGGTCAGTACTCTGGTTGGGCGTCTTGCGTGTCGAGCTAGAGTGACCTGTATCTTTTGTTGCAGCCTTCGTCGGTAGCAGGAGACCCCCGAGGTCGTGGACGTCTGGATCTGCCAAGCTCCGTGGCTCGATCAAGCAGTGTACCTCTAGTATGAGTAGGCTCTAAGATCTGCTGTAATGACTGCTCCGTTGGCTCTTCTCTGGCTGGTGTAAAGAAATCTGTGATTCATCTATGAGACTATCTTTCCTCTGATGTCCTTAGCAAGCTCTTCGTCACAAACGGGAGCGCATAACAATATAAAATACATTCGGATAAATAGGATTTATCACTTATTACTGAAGCCAGGATATAGAGAAATAAATAGAGAGAGAGATAGAGAGTGAGAAGATCGACACAGTACTGGGGACCAGAAGATGGGCTGGTCCCCCCCCGTAATAGTATCTTTATTACTAAGGAGAAGTCTATACAAGCACTTGAACCGAACGTATTACCACGTTCGTTCTAGAATAAGACTTGATGGTTCTTGGAAGCCTCAGCTTCCGATTCCTAGGGCAAAACCCTATTCCAAGGAACTTCCGTTCCTTATTCCAATTCCTCGAGAATCAAGGTTCTCGCCTCTAGATCTCACCTTCCAGACTCAGGGAATGACATCCCTGCAACTCTCTTTTCCAACTCTGTTTCCAGAGTCCTCTTCTCGCAGAACAACTCTGCTTTCCCGGACACGAAGTCCTTATTTGGGAATCCCAACTTCCGGATCACAACTTGAGAGACTACCTCTCTCCGATCCGTGGATCTACTTCCCAAACTCAGGTACGAAACCCTTGGGCTGATCTGGCTCTAGTTTCTTAGAGCGCTTTTCTCCTGCAGAGGCTCATAGCTTCCTCTGCTCCTACTCCCTCCAGAAGAGGAAGTACACCTCCAATCAAATACTCAAAGATCATAACATAAAAATCGTTACCTTCAAAGTCTCGACGCTCGAAACGCAACTCGATTCTCGAAAAGCAATTCCTTGGAAGAGATCTCTCCATAGAAAATCCTCTCTTCCAATCCTACACACAAAAGAGGTGTGTCCTCAGGTTCCTTCTCGTAAATCAGCCCCGTCTACGACGTTTATGGGCTGAAAACAGAGAAAAACAGCAACTTGTCGCGATGGAAACACACTTCGTAGGCACTTCTTCGCAAGGGAACTTGCGCACTGGGTCTTGGCGACATCTGGTACACTTGGGGCAGCCATGGGCATCACCGGCAACGTCTTCTTTACGGCTGAAATCTGCAGCAGCATCTCCTCCTTGCAAAGATTGGTCCTCCTCTCTAAGTGAGGGCATGTGATGCTTTTATAGCTCCTAGCCACGGGCATGAATAGCTGCTTGCGTAGAGATCGCGGCGGGTTTTTTTTTTTTTTTTTCTTGTTCTGCCAGAACAAAAAAGAGAGAAAACGCTGGCTGATCTGTTGCCTTATTTATCAGATGGCTGCCCACTTATTAAGTGGGCGGCCGGCGTATTTTAAAAATAATCTGAACCTGCCCAAAAACTCAATAAAACCTTATAAGTTAAAAACAATGCTTTCACAGCACTTCCGAGACGTCCCTGGATGCAATCACATGCACAGTTGCAATGCAGACATAGACTTCCTCGCGGGAAAGCATCTGCTTTCCCGAAAAGCAATCCCGCTTTCTCAGAAAGCATCTGTTTTTCCTCAAACTTTCCTCTGAACCCATCTTCATTCAAGTGCTTGCTTTTCCTTGTGCACAATTCTAACACAGTTCGGAATTTCCTCCCGACTATGGATATTCCCTTTCCGATGCACCCGTCACCCACCTTGTGACGCATCAGGAATACCCATCACCTAGTTTTTTCCTACCGAACTTACGGTACAATCTCCTTCACGATGCTCTATGTCACCCATCCTATGATGCATCAGAGATGTCCGTTCCCGGATGGTCGGATACTTCTTTCCGATGCTCCCTGTCACCCATCCGCTGTGACGCATCAGAAGTACCCGTTCCTGGTGGCCTTACAGATATTCCCTTTCTCAGTGTTCCCGTCATTACTTTAAATGACGCACTAGGAATACTCTGTACTCGGATGTCTCCAGTGAGAAAAACCCTCTCACTTAAAATTCCAATAATTCATTTAGAATTATTTTTCTGTAAGATAAAGCCAATTTAGCAACATCCCTCTCACTTATAAACAGTTGTCCTCAACTGTAGAGGTCCAACTGAACTGCCGGGGAGAAACCCGAAAGATTCCAAATCTTGCTCAATGGTGAGTTGAGCTAGTTCTTTCTCAAAAGAGAACTTTAAAATTAATTTAAACAGAAATTCAAAAATTCAATAATTCAATACTTACCTTACCGGTTCATGTCCTTCCTCTAGTACCTCGAGGATATCCTTCACCAATTATCAAACTTACGAGCCATGTAAGAACTTGTCATTCGCGTCTTTCCAACAGATCGGAAGTTTCCTCATTCCAGAGTCTGTTAACTCAATTCCACCTTCTCAATCCGAAAAGAATAATCCTCCTAGAAATCAATCTAGGTATCTGTCTTTGTGCATAATCCTGCGCTGTTAGTCTAGAGGGTATTAAACCTTTGGTGTCCTCCCACATAGGGAATGCTCAAGTCATAGAGCATTAAGCTCGGTGTCTTTCTTTCACAAACAAAGTTTGCGATCACCTTAAAGAAGGTTCTTGTTTCGGGCCGTCGCTCAACGTAGGCGGACGGTTCCAATCCGAAGATTCTTTGTGCACCGCGGCACTTCCTTCCAATCTTTTCATCCTGCTAGTTATTACCACCGGCAATGATTTCCCGACGCCCATTAGCGTCTCTTCCTTACAAAATCATAAAAAATGATTCACCTTGCGAGCATCAATGACGATTTGCAAAATCTAAGGCAGATAGGATTCTAGCCATAACATTTTCTGAACGTACGTTCAAACCCGGTTCACAATAGAGCGAACCTTCTTTGATTCTCAGGGATGTTCTCCCATATGTAATTCTTACCATTTTGAAACGGTTGGCGAGCTATATTCTTACGAACATAATAGTTCGAATTTATTCCAGCAGCGTGTAAATGCTACTTGACCTGCTCATGGAGAAACATATACCGCAACCAAAAGTTGCTACTGTAATGGTAAAGGCACGTAGCGTACTCAATGATCAACGACCGTCGGAAAACCTCTTCTCCGTAGAGAAACTCAAATTCCTTCTACCAAACACATCTCAAATAGAGATTCTCGTGTCGGAATATTCTTGCGCGCAAAAAGGCGCTCAAAAGAGTATAACAAACTCTCGTCCAGTTCCTTGGCATAGGTCTGCATCTTCGTGTGTTATCCATGTACTCAAAAGTGTACATAATTCTTAAGCTGTGTTAGAGTTTCGGTGAACCTGGGAAATTACCTTCCCTTCGTAAAATCCTTAGAGCGAAGACGCTCAACTTGACGATCACTTGGCTCGATCTTAGAGCAAAACCCGCTCATCAAATAATCTAGGATTTTAATCCTTGGATTCCTCAAGCACAGGCCGTAGTCGTCGCTTGTTCCTTCCCTCGTAAAGAGAGTGTTCATTCACTTGTGCAAAAAGCACTACCATATCTTCCCTTACCGAGTAGGGGGTGTGGGCTTAAAGAGTACTCAAGCTTCATGAAAGCTTTTCTTTGCTTGAAAACTCAGAATGGTTCCTTCATAATTTCCTACCCGCAATAGCAGGTAATTTGTTGGAGAACTACCGGATACCAGATCAATCATGGACCTTCCGGATGGTTAAGCAAAGCAGTTCATCATATAAACAATGTTTTGACTCAACCTTACTCTCATAAACACTCGAGAGTGATTGTCCTGGTTAGACACAACCATACCTCGTGCAAAAGAGCAAACAAGCATAATGCACTTTATGATTTCCTCAAAGATGTAACTTTGATTAAAAACCTGCCCTCTCACTTAAAGTTCAAGGGTCTTCTATTCAAAAAACTCAGGAGTTAGATTGAACCTTACTCCAAACTTTCTCCGGATAGCAACGTATCCTTCGAGGAGAGGTAACAAAAATTCATTGTTTCTGTTTTCAATGGTTCCCGTCCCACTACGGGGATTAAAGTCTATGTACACTAAGGTGTACACTTTCAGCTTTTATCGCTGACTCCACCATCTGCTGTAAAGTATCTTGCAGATGCGTCTACAAAATTCGGGCAAAAGTCCTTCGTTAAATTTGTTCATCTTTCCTTCCTCAGAGAGGATCAAGAATGGAGCTACCTTGGCAAGAGTGAACCACTACTTGCTTTGACTCACTCGTGATCCTACTGGGCAAACCGATCCCAATCTTCTTGGATGCCTTCTTCAAAGCATAGAGGAAAAAAATTTGTCAAAAAAATTCAGCCTTGAATTGAATCCAAGTCTTGTTGTAAGTTCCTTGCAGAGCTTTGGTATACCACCAAGTACTTGCAATCCCCTTGAGGTGTTTAATCACATGCCTCATCTTTGACGCTTTTTCAGAAATTGCCGTTTGCAAAGGCAACTTCAAACTTGTTGAATCAATGCGGTAGCTTTCGGGGCATCTTCCCTTCTGTCAAAAGTATCAAACTTGACTGGAAGTGTTCCTAGGTCTAGAGACCTTCTTCATATCCTTCCCGGAATGACGCAATTTCATGGCTATAGTTCTGGATTGACGTTCATGGATATTTTCGGGATTCTGAAGAATCTTGAGCACTCCGCTCCTTGGATTCTCTAGGTTCTTGAGCATCATGCTCTTGTCGCCTTCTCAAAGAATCCCAAACCTTGTGTCGACTTCTTGCAGAGAGAAAAAAAATTTCCAACTCTGCGAGCTTTTCCTTGCAGGACTTAGGGTTCCGCCTGCTTACTTCGCTCTTGGCTTGTTATGGCTTCTTCTCGTATCTTCCCAGAGTCGTCCTCCTTTACAGAGAAAGAGAGGAGACCATGCTCTGATACCACTGTCACAAACGGGAGCGCATAACAATATAAAATACATTCGGATAAATAGGATTTATTACCTATTACTGAAGCCAGAGGATATAGAGAAATAAATAGAGAGAGAGATAGAGAGTGAGAAGATCGACACAGTACTGAGGACCAGAAGATGGGCTGGTCCCCCCCCCCCCCGTAATAGTATCTTTATTACTGAGGAGAAGTCTATACAAGCACTTGAACCGAACGTATTACCACGTTCGTTCTAGAATAAGACTTGACGGTTCCTAGAAGCCTCAGCTTCTGATTCCTAGGGCAAAACCCTATTCCAAGGAACTTCCGTTCCTTATTCCAATTCCTCGAGAATCAAGGTTCTCACCTCTGGATCTCACCTTCCAGACTCAGGGAATGACATCCGTGCAACTCTCTTTTCCAACTCTGTTTCCAGAGTCCTCTTCCCGCAGAACAACTCTGCTTTCCCGGACACGAAGTCCTTACTTGGGAATCCCAACTTCCGGATCACAACTTGAGAGACTACCTCTCTCCGATCCGTGGATCTACTTCCCAAACTCGGGTACGAAACCCTTGGGCTGATCTGGCTCTAGTTTCTCAGAGCGCTTTTCTCCTGCAGAGGCTCATAGCTTCCTCTGCTCCTACTCCCTCACGAAGAGGAAGTACACCTGCAATCAAATACTCAAAGATCATAACATAAAAATCGTTACCTTCAAAGTCTCGACGCTCGAAACGCAACTCGATTCTCGAAAAGCAATTCCTCGGAAGAGATCTCTCCATAGAAAATCCTCTCTTCCAATCCTACACACAAAAGAGGTGTGTTCTCGGGTTCCTTCTCGTAAATCAGCCCCGTCTACGACGTTTATGGGCTGAAAACAGAGAAAAACAGCAACTTGTCGCGATGGAAACACACTTCGTAGGCACTTCTTCGCGAGGGAACTCGCGCACTGGGTCTTGGCGACATCTGGTACACTTGGGGCAGCCATGGGCATCGTCGGCAATGTCTTCTTTACGGCTGAAATCTGCAGCAGCATCTCCTCCTTGCAAAGATTGGTCCTCCTCTCTGAGTGAGGGCATGTGATGCTTTTATAGCTCCTAGCCACGGGCACGAATAGCTACTCATGTAGAGATCGCGGCCGGGTTTTTTTTTTTTCTTTTTTTTTTTTCTGTTCTGCGAGAAAAAGAGAGAGAGAAAACGCTGGCTGATCTGTTGCCTTATTTACCAGATGGCTGCCCACTTATTAAGTGGGCGGCCGGCGTATTTTAAAAATAATCTGACCCTGCCCAAAAACTCAATAAAACCTTATAAGTTAAAAACAATGCTTTCACAGCACTTCCCAGGCGTCCCTGGATGCAATCACATGCACAGTTGCAATGCAGACATAGGCTTCCTCGCGGGAAAGCATCTGCTTTCCCGAAAAGCAATCCCGCTTTCTCAGAAAGCATCTGTTTTTCCTCAAACTTTCCTCTGAACCCATCTTCATTCAAGTGCTTGCTTTTCCTTGTGCACAATTCTAACACAGTTCGGAATTTCCGACCGACTATGGATATTCCCTTTCCGATGCACTCGTCACCCACCTTGTGACACATCAGGAATACCCATCACCTAGTCTTTTCCTACCGAACTTACGGTACAATCTCCTTCACGATGCTCTATGTCACCCATCCTATGACGCATCAGAGATGTCCGTTCCCGGATGGTCGGATACTTCTTTCCGATGCTCCCTGTCACCCATCCGATGTGACGCATCAGAAGTACCCATTCCTGGTGGCCTTACAGATATTCCCGTTCTCAGTGTTCCCGTCATTACTTTAAATGACGCACTAGGAATACTCTGTACTCGGATGTCTCCAGTGAGAAAAACCCTCTTACTTAAAATTCCAATAATTCATTTAGAATTATTTTTCTGTAAGATAAAGCCAATTTAGCAACACTCTCCCTAAGTCTGCGCAGCTCTAGCAGGAACAATCCGAGACACCTCTGATCCTTGTATCTCATGACTCTAGAAAAAGGTCCGAACCCTTCTCTGAACAGACAGTGGAAGCGGCCGCGTATCTCATAGTATGCCGGGCAGTGACGTGTGTAGTGCAATTCTGTCTCTGGCTCTAAGTTACATAGGTGACATATCCTAGCTCCTGCCGGCACCCCTCGAAATCGGCCAGTCTCGATTTGGAGCTGATGTGAGGATATGCGTATCTGTCCAATAGCGCATCTTATCCCATGAGATAAGTGTGTGTCCATGTATGCAGGCCTAGTCACAAAGCCGTCCTTCGTGAGTTGGAGAAGATGCTCTCTGTAGAAGGCCATCTTCGTGCCTAGCTCCTGTGTCGGCTGTATCCATGTGCTCTTGGTAATTTAGCTCAATCAGATCCTGACATATGAGTCTGGTGATCTCTGTCTGTGTGAGGGGCAGAGGGGGGCAGAGTATTGAAGAGGGAGGTAATCTATCCATGTTGAGACCATGCGACCGAAACCATGCTGTCATTTGTCCATACCAACATGTTGTATCGCCTTGTAGAGCTAGTTGTCGAGATGACTCGAGGGCAAGCCGAGCGTATCTGCCCTTGGGGAGATCCTATAGACTGTGCATAAAGGAAACTGATCTCGTCAATGCCTCCACCACGAGGGGGGGGGGGGGGGGGGGGGGGGGGGGGGGGGGGCTTAGCTGGGCTTGGATAATCTCATGTGGTATTGAGGCCTTAGCCCGAATCATCCGAGCAATCATAGAGACCAGAGGCCTCTCCATACATCTCCATCCATTTGTGTTGCCAGATCTCCCCTGGTGGTCTACTGAGGGTCCCCATACCTGAACTCCATAGAGCATAGCTGGAGTCACTAGAGTGTCAACAAGCCAAAGCTTTGTTCGCGGTTCCTGAAACTGAACCTGCGAACACATCCTCTCCAGTCCTCCCAAAGCTGCATATGCTCTCGTCAATCTAGTCTCTGATGCTCTCCTTAATGACAACACCGGTCCAACGAAGACTACCCCAAGGTAAGTATATGCATCTGTGTACTCCACAGTCTCCTGGCCATACATAAATGTGGGTGCCGACCTCCTGACACACTGTGGTGTGGTGTTGAACACCATAACCTTGGTTTTCCCCAGATTGACAGGCAATCCACTCTCACGAGCAAATGTATGCAGAGCATCCAAATGACGCTGCATCCCCTCTAGAGAGTCAGAAATCAGCACAATATCATCAGCATATAGTAACAGCAAAATCCATGTTCTTGCGAGCTGAGCCCCCCTGTCCCCCTGACGCTCTACATAGTCCGAAAACTCATCCACATACATCCCAAAAAGAGTTGAGGATAGGGGGCATCCCTGCTTTACTCCAATAGTGGAGAGGACCAGTCAGACATTCCCTCAGTGGTGCGTACCCGCCCCATCACTGTCCTGTATAGAGCCAGGATCCCCCAAATCAGCTCTGTAGGGACACCCATGTCCTGTAATCTGCGTATAAGTCTGGCTCTCGGCACTGTGTCGAAGGCTTTGCGGAAATCCACAAAGCTACAATAGATCCTCTTGCCATGGTGTCTACCCTCCTCAATAATAGCTCTGAGTGTTAGAATCTGGTCAAGAGTGGAGAAACCTCTGTTGAAACCTGCTTGCCCTGATGCTCTTATGCCCTCTCGCTCTGCCCATCTACTCAGCTCCTGTTCAAGAATGGATGCATACAGCCTAGCTAGTGTGTGACCAACCATGATGGTGCGATAATTCCCGGGAATCATGGAATCTCCTGACTTGAAAATAGGCACAATCGTGGACATACTCCAAGTCTCGGGGAAACCTTCATACATGGCTCAATTAAACATCATAGCTAGGAGCTCTGCAAGCATATCTCTGGCATGGATGAAGTGCTCTGCTACCAGACCATCATAATCATGTGCTCTCCTTGTCTTCATCCTGTCAATAGCTTTCCTTACCCTCTCGGCAGTAAAGAAAGAACATGTCTCCGGGCATGTCTCTAGTGGGTCCAGCAGAGGTGGTTGTCCTCATACTGTGTAGAGAGATGTGGCATATTCCCCCATGTCTCAGTGGAGGTGACCGCTAGTGGTGGTGAATGTTCGTGGAATAGCCTCCATGCTTCGCCTGAGTCCTGACTTATGCATAACTGATACAAATCTTGCTCTAGCTGGGATAAATAAGCCCTTTTCTAAGTTTCTTTCGTCGCACTAGGCGGCGAAAGATAATCCGCGACTGTTATGTGTGGTAATACCCATGAGCACTTCCCTCTGTAACTTGATCTTCATCTCTCTACACTCCTCATCATACCAACTGTTCTGGGGCATTTTTCCAGATCGTCTCCGTGTAGGCTGGCTGTGGGGGTATGCTTCTGATGCTGCATCATGGAGCGTCTCTGTCAATATCTGAGTGAGTTCATCTAGTGGCCGTCCTGGCTCCTGGGTGCATAGCTTCCTGTATATCTCATCCATATACACAAAGTCCGTCTCCCTCATGAAGGTATACCGGACGTGTGTAGGGACCTCTCCTAATGGAGCTGTGCTAAACTGAAACGTCAGGGTGAAGGACAAGATAGCATGATCAACTGCCACTCCAACTGGCCTAGTGCCCACCATGAAATCTAGAAAGAATGGAATGAGACCTGGCTGGGCCATAACATAATCCATTGTGCTGGCACCATGTCGGTGTGGAAAGCAAGTAAAACCTCTAGCTGTCGAAAATCTTTGTAGGCCATTCAAAATGGCCAATCTATGTGCGGTTCCCATATCTATCAAGTATCTGCCATATTTCGTGTATTCCTCATCTTGTGATAATCTGGATAGACCCATCTCTGTAACGTCCAGCTCCCTAAGCATTTCCTTGGAGGTATCATAAAATATTGTCTGGTGGTGGGCAGTCCTAGCATTGAAATCCCCTAGTATGATAATGTCACCATCCTTAGAAAACTCCCATATGTCATTATCCAAAATAGCAAAGGGGAATTGTCCCTAGGTGATGCATATACTGACGTACTAGGAGGAAAGTAACAGATAGCAATGTAGAGGTATCTGCCCGTCTCTGGCCTGAGCCTCACCCACATGTACCTAGCATGCTCATCCTTGCGCGCTATATATATCAATGGCTGCAACTCCGTCCTGAATAGAACTGCCACTCCCCCTGAGCCTCGTCCTTGGTGTTCCGATCTGGTCTCTTGTCTGCAGGCTGTCTCCCATCTATACCCGCTCCCATGTGGCATGGATTGCCCAAAGGCTTGATGCGTCTCAGAGTAGAAGATGATGTCTCTCCCTGTGAAGCTATCCTCAAAGGCCCCTACATCAAGACAAAGTGACCCGTTACAATTCCAGGTTTCCATCTTTAGTGTGGTCCCATAGGTCTCGCACCGTCATGCGGGACGTCGCTCCAATATCACCACCTTTCCATTTCTGTAAAAAGCAATCTTCCCATTTTCCCTTGCTGCTCTAATTTCCGGCATTACTTCTTGCATATGAGCAATCTGCGAGAGGGTGAGGTCATCTCCAAGAAAGATGCCAGTCTTCTTTAGGGTCGATCTCTTCTTCAGGAAGTCCTTCTTCGCTTCCATGGAGGAGAAGCGGAGAATGAGTGCCCTTTCCTTCGAGGTTTCTCCATTGCTCCCGCTTTTCTTTGTGCCCACTCTCCAGGCCCTCGTATGCGTCTGCTCGTTGACCCGCACCACACAGAGAGAGAGAGAGAGAGAGATGAAATGAAATGAAATGTTATATTAACTTCTTCAAGAGGCCAAAGTGACCTATAAGACCAAAAGTTACAATTGGTGAATCGGATATAGTGTCTGAGTACAAAAAGTACAAAGAACTGAAAAACTGAAAAACTGAAACTGAAACAAAAAATAGATGGGGAGGGGTGATGGGGTGAGGGTTGATATAATGGGTTAGCTTATCTACAAAGCTGAAAAACAGAGATGAATCACATGAGATACAAATCATCAGATGAGATCCCTCATCGGTCGCTGCCGAATCTCGTCAATATCCTCCATGGTCAATACTCTGACTGGTCGTCTCACATGTCGAGCTAGGGATGGTCTGGATCCTCTGCTGCCACCTCCGTCGATGATGTGAGGCCCCCCGTGGTCGTGGGCGCCTGGATCTGCCCAGCTCAATGGCTCGATCGATCTGCGTACCTTTGGTATGGGTGGGATTTGAGATCTGCTGTGATGGCTGCTCCTCTGGCTGTCCCCTAGCTAGTGTAAAGAAGTCTGTGGTCTGTCTCTGAGACTAGCTCTCCCGTGATGTCCTCAGCAAGCTCTCTCTATGTTTGTCCAGCTCTAGTAGAGACAATCCAAGACATCTCTGATCTTCGTATCTCATGACTCTGGAAAGTGGTCCAAAACCCTCTCTGAACACACACTGAAAGCGGCCTCATCTCTCATAGTATACGGGGCAGTGACGTGTAGTAAAACTATGTCTCCGGCTCTAGGCGACATAAATGACATATCCTAGCCTCTGCTCGTACCCCTTGAAATCGATTATCAAAGAGAGAGAGAGAGAGAGAGAGAGAGAGAGAGAGAGAGAGAGAGAGAGAGATGAGATGAAATGAAATGTTATATTAACGTCTTCAAAAAGGCCACAATGACCTATGAGACCCGAAAGTTACAAAGTGGTGGATATGATACAAAGTCAGAGTAACAAAATAACCTAACAACAATACAAAACAAAGATATATACTATGGGATCCTAAGTTGGTCTATGTGAGTCAAGCAAAAAACTAAGCAGAATAATGGGCGGCTTGTTGGGATAGCTGAATCACAAGAGATCTAGCATCGATCGTTGGCGAATCTCATCAATTTCCTCCATGGTAAGTAGTCTGACCGGGCGTCGTGTATGTCTGGCCAACGTGCTCCGAATTTTCTGTCGTAGCCTTCGTCGATGCTGTGTAGTTCTTCGCAGTCGCGGGCGCCCGGATTTCCCCGGTTCAATCGCTCGGTCAATCAGTGTGCCTCTGGTGTGAGACGGGGGGGAGCTCTGCTGTGGGAGTGGCTCTTGCGGTTGTCCCGTGTCTGCTCTGAAGAAGTCTGTGATCCGTCTTTGAGACTGGCTAGCCTCACCATTCATCAAGCTATCTCTGGGTCTGCGCAGCTCGAGCAAGAACAAACCCAGGCATCTCTGATCTTCGTATCCCATGACTCTTGAGAGCGGTCCAAAACCCTCTCTGAACAAGCAATGGAAGCGGCCTCGTATCTCGTATTAGACGGGGCAGCGGCATGTATAGTGTAGCTCTGTCTTAGGTTCCATGTTACATAAGGGGCATGCCGATAGCACATCGTATCCCATGAGACAGGTGGGTATCCATGTATCTAGGTCTCGCCACAAAACCATCTTCCGTAAGCTGGAGGAGGTGGTCTCTGTAGAAAGCCATCTTCGTGCCCAATTCGTGTGCTGGTTGTATCCATGTCCTCCTGGTGTCTAGCTGGGTCAGGTCTTGGCGGATGAGCTTGGTGATCTCTGACTGTGTAAGAGTGAGAGATGGTGCATCCAATGAGAGAGAGAGGCCATTGAGCAATAAAGGAATTGCATTGCAACATTTGTCATGCAACAGTGTCCAAGGATGTGAGTTGTTACAGTTCAGATACAATCCCAATTAATGGGGTACAGCTACAAGGACAACAAGTTGCCTTCACAAAATGATTCAACTTGGTCGGTAAGACTTCACATACTACGCAGAAAACAGAAAAAAAAATGTTAAAACTTGCCCGGTCACTTAAGATCTCCCCTGCAGACTCCTGAATGCGTTTCTCAAGGTCCATCAGCTCCTGTCTCAGAACCTCAAAATGTTGGATTTCTTTAGTTACTGTCGAAGCCTCTTGAAGAGCAAGAGCAGCTGCTTGTTCAAACCCTTCCCCTTCCTAACAGAAATCAAAGAACATACTTCAATTCGCTAGCTTGTGCTGGGAGACACTGCCAACAAGCAAACATTTCATATGAAAAGTACACTCAATCATGTTTGCCAATTACCAAAGTGTTGAATTCTGGTGCACCATAGCCAACATTATTCGTTCTGCTTGGGAAGAAAGGGATAAACTTTGCTATGCCTTCTGGTTTGTTAGTGTCATTACTCATCCTGTCAAACAAGGACAATCCCCTGACGTATAAATAACAAATTCTTTGATAGAACCATACATAACAAGATAAATGCCTGGCAGCCACTAAAGAGACCCAACACATTCATGACCTACCTATTCTTTTCTTGTTGATTTGCTGCTTCTCTTTCTACATTTAAGAAACTCTTCTCACGCTTGTTCTTTTGCCGTCTTTGCCTTAGTGATGAAGAGCCCTCCATCTAAATGCACATTCACAAGCCTTCATCCATCGATGTAGTGCAATCAAAGAAGTGGGTACTATAAACACCTTGAAAAAACTATGTTTGAGCAAAGTGGAAAAGAAAAATCATCCGAAACCTGTAGCATTGATGAAGCTTTCTTCCTTAAGGAGGCTTCCAAGGTTTCTACTTCTTTCTTCAGCTGTCGTATAGTCTTCAAATTAGTGCATGCAGCTGTAAGATGCTCCTTTCCTGGACCATGTTGCTCTAATAGTAGACACTCAAGTCTACTAAGTGCCTCATCCACACCTTGTAACTCCTGTTTATTGAAGTATGCTATCAGAACTTTGGATGCAGTCCATATGTGTTCAGCAGGTTCTATGAGAGTGTGCAAGTATGCAGCCACTATCAGATGAGAAGGCAGACAAATGTACAGACAAAAAAATAGGCGCTAAGCTCTCAGCATAAAAGCATCTGGGACTTGATAAATGAGCGCCAAAAAGGTCGCGGTGAGAGCAACTCCTGCTAGAACAATCAACAATTTCAACACAGGGGATGTTGAAGCCAACAGAACACGAAAGAGTAATTACCTTGTCAAAAAGCTTCAACTGGTCTATCTCCTCAGAACCTTCGAGGACAAGCTGTTCCTTTGTTCTTCTAGAAGATCTGTTGTAACCTTCAAGGGGTTTCCTGGTTCCATCCGAATCTTCAACCCCTCCCCTCGCATCAGCCCCCAAATCCTCGTGTGGAAAGCCATTAAGCTCTGCATTTGTTGACCATTTGCTGGCCGAAACCAGCTATTTGCAAAAATCAGCACAACCAAATAGACAACCTGCTCCAAAAATGCTAATCAAACCAAGCATACTTCATAAACATGCCAGAAGGTGGTCTACGCAAATTGTACAAGTGCTTGCATTGAGACTCATTACAAATAAACAAACAGACACCTCAGACTGATCAAAACCATAAGTAAAGCTTACTTAGAGGTTCTCGGGGCTGCCGTGGCAGCGTAAGCTTCAGTACAATCATCCAGTCTTGCCTTACTGAAACATATAGCATTCTCAAATTAAACCGTCTTTCACATGGCACAGACACAAAAACAACAAAAATACGGCTTTGTCGAAATCAAGACAATCAAAGGTATGGCAAGTCAAATCTCACCACTTCATGAGAAAAGCTTTTGCACGTGCACCACCAGGCTGTTGAACCCACGTGCTGTATTTCATGAAATCGCCTATCCATCGTGAGCACTGTTCTAAAGACTTCAAAACTGCTTCCAGATTAAGAGAAGCCATAGGTTCATTGTGGCCATGGTACAAATGCTCTGCTGACGAAGATGAGATGGGATAAAAAGGCAGCCAATCCATCTCCTCGCAGACAACCTGTAAATACAGGAAGAAACCAAACCATCAAACAAAGATAAAGTTTCTCAGTGTAGCAAATAAGAAATGCCCCATAGCATCTTAATCAGAGACTAAGTGTTCTTTTTAATCAGCACCTATGGCCCTTTCTACCTCAATAAAAAACTGGTAAGTGTTCAGTGACGCGAGCTGAGGGTAAAAGAGAGTACTGCCTCCAATCAGATATCTATGACAGAGATAAAACATTCAACATAATGAAAATTTGTATAAAGAAAGAATGATTGTCCCAAGATGCTCAAAATAAGTAGTTGTACACAGTTTGCAAGGAGTACCTCAATAACCCTGCAACCCTTTCATCTGCATCGACAGAACCGTTAGCTGAAAGAAAGGTTTGGGTTCTTCTGCCCAAGGCAGCAAAAAATCCAAAGACTGCCAGATCTCGTTCAAGAACCTGCCACAATGTTTTGGAGTTTCGAATAAACTAACCCTAGGACCCACAAAATAATACACGGAACTTTGAGGTATAACAAAGACTCCTATCTAACACAATCAAAGCTACATAGGCTTCCCAAAGATTTACATAAAATAGGATGAGGCTTACAACAGACAATGGTAGCTTAAATGAAAAGGTTTTAATAGGGGTATGACAAACTACAACTGTTTAGTATGTCTTTGTATGTAATTCTTTTGGAGTATTTGAATGGGACTTTTGCATGTTCTTTTCATGCGCATTTCCCTCCTTACTTTTACTTAAATTCAAAAATACAAATCCTAATCTTAACCGTGCGATGGGAGGGGAGGATCTTCGATATAAATCTTTGTGTCATCAACATTCAATGAGAACTAAATATACAACCTAATCCTAACCGTGTGAGGGAAAGGGGGGCTCCATAGATGATGTGATATTGTGCTGGCTGTGAACTTTTAGAAATGTCACTAGCTCTGCCAGAACCTTATATTTACATAATCCATATGATTAGAAGCAGGCTTGCTGCCACACTTTGTAAGAGTATCCAAGGCCTTTCAATTTGTGAAGTCCATACAAGGAGCCATGACTCTTTGGCTTTTTAAAGCACTCCTAACCTAACCTAGAGGCACAACTCATAGACATGGTCACAACTGACACGAAATACACAGTCTTGAAACTAGTCATAACAAATGCATCAAATTGTAGACTGCTTGTACCCTAACCCAGAAAGCCATCGTACAAATGTAGCAAAGCAATTCAAACTCTTTTAACTACTTCAAAATAGCTAAGATTGGACACAAAATATTTCCTATTGTACACGAATTCATACCTCGATACTGTCATACGATGTCAGCTTCGTCCTGATATGTTCCCTGACAATGGCCCCCCGTAGAAGTTGCTGGACCAGGTCCACCCAAAATGCTCCCTCTTCTCCACCTAGTTTGCCAGTATCTTGGTATCTAACACCTCGAGAACCAAAGTTACCAAGAAATTGACTTCGAAGACCCACACTCGACGTGTATTGGTAGACCTGGTCAATGGGAAGAAACTCCACGAGTATATTCATTAACCGCCCTATCTCATCTATCAAGGTAGAGAAACAGAGGGGGCAAGAAAGCCTTGCTGCACCAAGCTTTGTTACCGCAGCTGCGCTGCTCAGTGCCAAAGTGATGAGACTCACATCACTTGCTTTACTTGGGCACACTGAAACACCTTCCCAACCTCTGCAAAAAATATCACGAATATTATGAACAAAACTAGACGTTGATGTGTAAGATCTGCAGAAAATTTTATAGCTCAATAGTATGCATACACTGAGGTGACTGTTGTGAATCGAGAATCGCTCTCTAGCAAGTCAACAAAGCTTGCTACTGCAAGAGGGTGCTGCTGAGACCAAAACCACTTCTCTGCACTAGACTTCCTTGAGCGAAATTGTTGATTTATAGACTCTTCGAGGGGGGTGAGTTGTCGGGAAATACTGCAAAACAAACAACTTTGCCTCAACAAGAGAAAATCCAGAGACAAGAATGAGGATGACATTTGTGTTGTCAGAACTGTAACTGCCTCCCCAGTCACAAGTTGCTAAGAGAAATGGCATGGTGTAACCTTAACAAGCACAGTTCAAATACCTCCTCTGAACAAACACATGAGTGTCTCGATCTCCACCGTCACCCCGGGAGGCAATGTCCAAAACAGCTTGTAACAAGGCATGGACAGCAGCCTGCACAAATGCTGCAAGTTCCAGATTAGAATTCACTTTCATTAAGAACGCATTTGACTACCCATCAAACAAAGTCATATCTCTAAGACTAATATAAAAAAAAAATTATCACATATGAAAGTAATGCACCAAAAGACATTTAAGATGAGCCTCTTATACAAGCACAACATTGAGCTGGGGATAATCGAAAGAATGAACACATGAATCTTATGTATTAAAAATAACATGCAGAGAGAAGACGTGTAAACCTGATTGGACATTAGATCACCAAAGAGACAGACTTACCTGGTAAGCTAGGGGCTTGATCCAAGAAACATGATCGACACCAAGCCATGACTTTGCAAACCAACCATGCTTCTGTGATGATCCATGTTGTTCCATGGCAAGCTGAAACTTTCTTGCTGCTTCATGTAGAGCTTGAACATAATCAACTCCTGTTTCAGTGAGCTGAAGGGAAGCATTGAGCTTAGAGCGCGTCTCTTCAAGATCGCTGTCTGAGCTGGTGTAAGAGCCTGCATTGCTATTGGCTGAGAGTCCACTACCTTCATTCAAGCCTGCAAGAGGAGGCCTTAACCTTCGATCACGAAATCCCTCTTTGTGAAGAACTCTATTGACTTGTTGCAGGGCTAGTCCAGAGTTGCTTCCTTTATGCTTGAATGACTGTCTCGAAGCATAGATCGAGAATGCCAATCGTTGAAGGCAAGGATCTAGTGCACTGCAAAGTAAACCAAGATTTCCTTTGTTTGAGACTTACCAGCATTGATATACTTATAAAATGTGCCCCTTAATCAGGTCTTAGTTGTAAGGACTCTCAACAAAAAAAAGGTGCGAAACTTAGATGATCAAATGCGCAGGAAACTTCAATGTGCATACACAATATAGAATCTTATATACTATGCAAAGAAGCATCCCAGTCGTGTCAAGAGTGAGGCTCTTAGCTGTAAGTTAGTGCTAAAAAACACTTTTTTCCCTTTTCTTTTCGGCCCTAAGTCAAGCTTGGCTATGGCATAAAAATCCACGAACTTTGCTTCCTGTGAAGGAGCTCAAGAGTGCACAATAAAAAAGGAAGGGGGATGAGGATAAAAACCGTCCTCTTGACCTTTAAACCCACCTTGAAAACCACAACAAAACTTGTTTCAGCTAACATGTGCTTGGCATGGGCAGCCCCGCTTAGGATGATGAGCTCGTAGGGGTGTGCTGCAAGCATCGTCTGCGCAGAATTTAACTTTCAAAAAAAATGTCCAATGGGTGATCGTCAATATAGCAGGAAGTAACAACAACATTAAAATCCAAAGGGGCGGTTACATCATCCCACTCAACAAGATTATTCGCAGTTTGCGTAGAGTAGAGTAGCAAGACAGATAATCGTCCCTGTGAGTTTCGACGTTTCTGTTACTTCTTGCTATATCGATGACCATCCATTTATATCTCTTTCGAAAGTTCAAATTCTGCGCGAATAATGCTTAAAGCACGCCTGGCGAGCTCATCATCCCACGCGAGGTTGCTCATCCAGACGTTTTTCGCTAAGAGTTTGTAAGGGTTAGACGTGCCACAACCACTTTCTTAAGTGGTCACGCCTTGCTCATCCCAGATGTAGGTTAGCTCAAATTAATTTGAGCTAAGGGGCCTTGCTCATCCCAAAAGTAGGTTAGCTCAAACCAATTTTCGCTAAGGGTTTGCATGGGTTAGACGTGCCATATCTACTTTCTTAAGTGGTCACGCCTTGTGCTTAGAGAGCTTGCAAGGAAAAGACACATGCGCTTAGCCACCAAAAGAAAGAGCACAATTTCTCAATAACCAGCGATCATAGAGTCATAACACCCGACGGGTTGCTTGACCCCGCAAAAAAGAGTGTTGCTTAGACAGCCAGTCAAATGAAGATTTCAAGCTTCCATTGCGTAAAGCAAAGAGAGAGAGGTGGACGTATGCCGACCTGAGTACGCGTGATTGCTCTGGGAAAGGTTGAGTGAAGCATGTCTTGCATGCTCACAGAGCAGTCACACGGACTCAGGTTGGCATACCTCCACCTTTCCCTCTTTTATTTTCTCTTTGCTTTACGCAATGGAAGCTTGAAATCTTCATTTGTTTGGCTGTCTAAGCAACATTCTATTTACTTGGTTGACCTAAGGGCTTTTTTCCAAATGAGTGAGCACAAGCTTCCACGTAATTGACTTTCCAGCCATCAGATTACTCAAAAGCATCCTTTTCTAGGCCGACAACGTTTTATTTTTGCGCTTTTTCTCCTGTAAAGCTTTATATTTGACTGCTGCTGCGTTATCACAGCATAATCGCATCGCATTCCACACTCCAGCATCAGAACGCAGCAACAAAACATATCAGATTTTTACGCACCTTACAGAGCTGTCCTGCCGTCCTTGCCTTACAACTGCAAGCTGCCTCGTTCTTGACCTACTGAGCACGCTCTGCGCCAGGTAATTTAAATCCATAACTTCAACACCGTCCACGACAGCGAACAAATCTTGCCTTCTTTATTAATTTTCTGTATTTAACTTCAAGGTCTTCTCTTCGCTTGGTCGGCCTAACGACTTTTTTCTAAGTGAATGATTTGTTGGCACCGCCTGCTTGCTAGGTAGTGATATTTAGGCATGGTACACATTTTTGGCTTTCCAAAAGAAACCTTAGTGTTGTGTTGGGGTTTTTAGTGCATGATGGAGACTTTCCGTTCATTTCACAACCTTACATGTCTTTACTTTTCTTCCATTCTATTATTTCAGAATGATAAAGTGAAGCTTCACCTTGCATAGTTTTAGTAAATTTTACACACACACACACACACACACATAATTGGCCTGCTAAAGAAAGGCCTTAGTGTTGGGCTAGCTTAGGCATCCTTTGACTGATAGCGTCCACGTGGACAGCCATCACTTTTTTAGGCTTGGGAAAAGGCGTGCGAGAGTAAGGTCGCTACAGGCGAGGCCGAACGCAGACGGGCTGAGACGGGTCACGGCTCCAAGAAAAAATTTTGCACGACTACACCTTCTTGAAGGCTATGTAGTCTTTATCACAGGCACGCAATCTGGGGCTTGTTAGAATCCCGTTGAAAAGATCAATGACACGATTGTCTCAGAGAGAGAGAGAGAGAGAGAGAGAGAGAGAGAGAGAGAGATCATGGTGCCATCACTTATCTGTGTGCTTGGTTGTGTGTGAGAGAGAGTTAATGCTTGCATGTTTTCTATGTTGATTGTGTATGGGAGTCAGTGCGGTTTTAGTTTTATGTTTTCAAAGCCTGCTATTCTGATGTACCTGCAACGCGTGGACGAGGGAGTTAATGCTTGCAAGTTTTTTGTGTTGATTGTGCAGAGAAGTCAATGCGGTTTTAGTGCGTTGGCAGCTACCTGTGTTTCACAGGTTGTGAAGAGGACACAGTAGACGTTACTACACGGCATGGACGACATGGTGGCAATTGTTGTAGTGCAGCAGACCAATGTTGAAGTGCGATACTGGAGATAGTGTTTGTGAAAAGCACATCACTGTAGCCAGCGGTCATGGTTAAGGTCGGAAGAACTGTTGCTTCAGGGCATGCGTTAAGCTCCTCACTGCTAGCAATGTAGATCAGATGCCTTGATTGAACCATCAGACACGCTATGCATAGAAAACGTTGGGGTCTCTCTTTCTAAACAGCTATATGTGCACTTGTTCCTATTTGTATTTGCGTCAATTAATTTTGCATTAATCAAGCTCGTTTTCCACATCGTGGTTGTGCATTATCTGTTGAATATGTAGGGTGCATTGTGGCCTCATCTGATCTGGTTTTGTCCACACTCCCCATTGTCTTGCCTAGTTAAATTCTCCCTTAGGCTTCTGCAAGAGTTGTATTTGTCTCACACTTCTTAACTTAGCAATGTTTGCAAGGATAAAGGTTCATGTTTTTTACAATTCTCGCCCACTGACAAGTCCTCTCTCTATGAATTATGTCGATCGCTTCCTCTCCCGCTGCCAATTTTCGGTATGTCAACTGAATTATATGAATAAATGAAATGCTTTATTTTGTCAAGTTTCATTGGCAAGATTTAATCATAAATAATTTGGAGATGGGGAAATCTTGGATGATTCAACTTCTATATGTTGCATCTATATCCTCTGACTGCCAAAATGGAAGAAGTAGACGTCCCGATAATTCTTGAACTTCATGTTTCATTTTCAATCTTATATTTTTGCTACTTTATTTCCAGGCGTCATCGTTATGGGTTTATTAGTCGTTTAGTACCTTGCAAATTGAGCGCTGAGAATATCTTTATGTGCACTATTTTGTGCAGCTAGAATCAGGACAGTTGAACTCATAGTGGTAGCATGCTCTTTGAGCGTTTCTTAAGATTTCAGCAATTTTTCAATCTTTTTATATCTCTACATGTCTGGTATATATCTCATGCAAGTTGCACCTGATGGTCTCTTTAAACCTGAGACCATGCAGAGGATGGAATTACTAGTACTCAACACACTTGAATGTTGTGTGATCTTTGTAATGCCAGTTTCTTATGTGGATTACTTTCTTTGCAAGTGTAGACTTTTAAGGAATGGCATTGATTCTAGTTCGTATCATTGATTTGATTCTCTCTGCAATGCAAGGTGAGTGAACGACATGTTGCAGTATGCATCATTCTGTCTTTTTAAGCATTGGCTTTTAAGGGTTCTCCATTTGGTGCAGAGATGAGGTTTCTTGCCTACCATTCTTCATCTATTGTTGTTGTAGCCTTTCTCTATGCAGCCAAGGAGACACTCCCTTCACAACTTGAAGAGTTAAAGAGAATGATTTTCTCTACGCTACCACCATACTTAGAAGTAAGACAAAAACGTAACGGCAAGCTCACGCAGACAATTTTAGATGATGTTCGTTTAAAAGCTAAACTAGGTTTTTCTAATTGAAACATGACTCATTAGTTGAATGTTTCAGCCTGATGGTGGGTCTGATCAATATCTCCACTGGCTCAGTGCTCTTGAAAGCCAAAACTTGTGTCAACTCAGTTTCTCCAAGTCTCGCAAGGGTGTTGGACGCGCCTTTTAGCTACGATAGCTAAAGGACCTTGAGGTACAATCATCGCCTCCCAAATCAAATTCTGGGATCTATCCTGCAGATGACAAATCAGCACCAGTAATTTGAATGCGTGCAATCAAACCACTCCAGGTCAGCGCTCATAAGTCTGCAAAATCAGATGTCTATGCCAATCAAAGGCATCCACATCAACCATCGAAAGGCATCTTGGTTGCACCTCTCCTACATTGCCTGTCTGCACGTTAGTGATCACTGCTAGGTCCTAGCCCTCCTCCCCTGACTATGACCAATGAGAATGGTTTGTCGGTGACCATTCCCAAGGAATGAGGCTCCCACCATGGCCCCCGGCTCCCCGCCAATCGTCATGTGGTCACCTACATTCCTGGGAATGTAGTCCCTTCCAATTTTGCCATTATGCAGGCCACTGTGAGTTCTCACCTTGTTTTTTGTTGCATTCTATTGTTTTAGAATGCTAAAGTGAAGCTTCACCTTGCATAATTCTAATAAATTCTATACACACACACATATATTAATTAGTTCTTTTTATTTCACCTTTCATTTCACAACTTCACATGGCTTTACATTTCTTGCATTTTATAGCTTTGATTCCAGTCAGTGTTAACGTTCGAAAAAGTCTCTTTTATTAAGCGGCTGTTGATCGAGTTTCCTCCTCACAAAGAAGAAAACCAGAAATACTAGCAAAAATTTTAAGATTTGCAAAAATTTTCAATGACTTTCTCACATATTTCATCGGTTTTTCTTCCGTTTACCATGGTTTGCAACTACCGAGTCTCGATTTTCAATCGGCTCAAGACTAAGCTGAGGCAATCCTTTCCCAAACACTGATACCAGTTTAATTCAACCTATCAATTTTATCACTTTCTTATTGTTTTTGAAAGCCGTCGTGACCCTTTCACTTGTTTAGGCTTCTTTTTAGGCTTTTTTAGGCTATTTTCAGATGCTCCAATGCTTAGTTATAAAATCAAATTGCTTTGTAATAAAAATAGCACTTCGATAGAAGCAGCGCGAGGAGTCCAGAGACGAAAGCAAGCTGATTGACGCTCTCTCTCTCTCTCTCTCTCTCTCTCTCTCTCTCTCTCTCTCTCTCTCTCTCTCTCTCTCTCTCTCTCTCTCTCTCTCTCTCTCTCTCTCTCTCTCTCTCTCTCTCTCTCTCTCTCTCTCTCTCTCTCTCTCTCAGCAGGCAGTGTCGTTGTCTGCACGTTAGTGACAACCCTTGTTCACATTAGCAATTCATACCTTTATCTGTAACATCAAGGAAATATCATGAAACACACGATATATAAGCTATGTTTGTTTGTGTAAAGTCAAAAATATCCTACAAATTTTCAAGGCAATGTCAGACTCAACTTGGTATATACCTAATCATGAACAGGCTATACAATCCACAATTACTTCAAGATAGCACAATTGTACCTAGCTAGCGATGGAGGTGGTTTCTATGGCTGCCATCAAGTAGTTTAACTCATCCAATGGTCTTGGTAATTTTTAGATGTTGTCATTAGTACCCTATCTAAAGTTAGACATTATTGCATAATATCAAATTGAATACTCAAAAACACACTTTAATGCTAATTTTCCTAGAACAATCATTACTTTTTTTCAAATAGCAATCACTTCACGTTTATCCTCAACATGAAAGAACCATTACTAGCTTTCACCCTTGATAGCAGACACTCTCTAATTGTATAACAAGCTCTCCAGCTCGAGGTCAACACCAGCCCCACATAGTGTTGGAGAATACCCAACAATAGTTTCAGAAAGGTTTGTCATTTGCATTTGAATCTCCATGTGTATGTGTTTGCTTGGACGACACATAAAATCTATGGGGCAAGGCACGGCTTTCGTTCGTTATTATTTCTGGAGAGGCACAATGTCGACTCTCCACCATACTTTTGTATGGCACCTTTGCATGACGTGCACTATTTGCTCTAGTTTTCCCACTTTCGCTCAATACATGATGAGAATTCTTATTTGTCATATGGTTTTTTGGTAGTTGCAAACAAAGATTGGTTTGCGTTGCACACTTCGGAGATACTCCACTCAGATATCAGGTAGGTATTCCGCTTTAAATATTGCATTTTGAAACTGATTCTAGTAACACTCTTCGGCCATTGCACATTCTTATAGAGATTCGATATTTGACACCAATGTTTGTAAACGTTATGCAGTACATGTTTTGTTGAATGATGCATGGTACATATTTTCAATAAACTATATTTTGTCTTCTGTTAGTAAAAAAATGAGGAGCTCTCATTGTGCAATACTTCAATCCCAAATGCCAAAAAGCTAGACACCACGTCGCAACGAACATGAAGCTAGCCCAATGCCCAATGCCAAAAAGCTAGACACCACGTCGCAACGAACATGAAGCTAGCCCAATGCCCAATGTATGTGGACATATTGCACTGCTTGTCTTTCCAGCTTGTAGAGAATGAGAACAACTTCTTGATTCTGCAGGTGATGGTTGAACCATCACAACACCGTGCATTTAGCGCAACTGATACACATGAGTTCAGCTCCATCTAGCTTCACAATGATGATTTTCTTGTCGAACATGTAGCTTTCAATATTTGTTTCTTGTTGACTACATTACCAATTCTTCACGCTCCAAGAACAAGACCATGCTAAGCTAGGAAATTGAAGTGCTAAGGATTTGAGAGTGGAGTAAGAGATGGAAAGCAAGCTATAATTTTCAAAATTCAAACCAAGAAAAGGGGAGAAACAAGGGAGATTTGGAACAAATAGAGAGTTTGTCTAGATAGAGTCCTAACTCCTCTCCTCTTCTTAAAGTGGAGAGATTATAGACTACAATGCAAGTTTGGGTCTCAGTGCTTTAAGATGTGATAAGATTAAGGAGGCCATTTAGAAGCATAGTTATTTTGTCTTCTTCTACTTGGTAGTGAATCATGTTAACTAAGTGGTTATGTGGTTCTCTTGAGTCTATCGACTAGACTAGCAAGATCATCTTCCTCCATTGCAATTTTATAAATTTGTATTTTAAGTTGAGCTTTGCCATGCTTAGCCATGGCACCATAAATTTTCTCAAAGGTCTACTGAAAGGCCGTGGGGAGACTGAATATCGGATCCTCCTCCCAGCCAACCTAATATAGGAGAGCCCATGGCCCTTTGCCCTAAACTGATCCCCTATCCACACCTTCAGTCCGGCTGGGCCCTTAGCCTAAGTCCGACTCCCCTAGGTCGGGCCCTGCCCTCTAGCCCTTGGCTCGACATTACTCCCCCCTTGGAGAAGCGTTTTCGTCCTTGAAAACACAAGTGGTAGTATCGTCGTAAGAACACTGATGTTTTCCTTGTTGGCATCCCATACGCAGGCCAATTGTCCATATGACTGATACTTGGTGCAGTGAGGAGGTTCAATGAAACCAAGAGCAACATCTTGATTTTCGACATTGTTGTCCTTTTGCAACCACTTGTATCTAAATGGTAACTCAATTTATAACTCACTTGAGTACTTTAAAGGAGTAACCACAACTAAGAGGTGTCTAAAGGCATAACCAGTTTTCAGACTTTCTGAAGGTACTGGAATAATGCAAGAAAAACTTGGCTTAGCTTTCCATGAAGTTGTGAGCCAGATTTCCAACTAGCATGAGTATCTTGAAACGCTCATAGCTACGAAGGGATAGAATAGGGAGTGTCCTTAGGTCAGACTTTTAAACATTTTGGAACACACGGAACTACATGTTCACCCCTAATGTGGGTTACAGGCCAACATACTTTGTCAGCACACCTACTAAGTCCTTGACTTATGAAACTATTGAAACGGTATTCAACCCCACCACAACAGGTGGTCAAAGTTGAAAACCTAACCTAAGCAAATTCTAGGATAGGGAGAGAATCACCCATTCAGAATGCGTTGTGCTAACGTATGCTCTTAGCAGATCCTTTAGCAAAGAATACGTGTAAGCTACCCATCCAATGCGGGATGAAAAGCAACAGTAAGTGAGGTACTTTCTCTCGACTACTTACAGACAGTCTTCCCAGATGACTGGTAAATGGGGTTCACCATATCGTACAACCTTGCTGAGAAATCAACAATTTCTTGAATATCTTGGAAGATCCACAAGCACCCAAACCGAGCCATGACCTCTATAGGTGATTGGTAGACCCAAAAGTAATCTCATAGAGATATTGCACATAGAGTGCAAAATGTTTCATAAGCAACTGATGTGATGAATATGCATGCCGCTCCAAATCAGTGTTTGCTAAACACTAGGGCCCATAACGCCTAGTGTGCATGCATTTAGAAAAAAATAGATCCGAACCTGTATATACATGGCCATGTGTGTGATGCTCGTAGCACACATTTAAGAGGAATGTAAATAGTTCTGAAAAAAGAAACTAAATACTGACCGCTGCAATCATTTGCAAGCCTTGCTGAAACGTTTGAACCATAATAGAAGGTGAAACATTAATCACTTATAGGGACAAACAATGAAACTTTTTCATTAATCACTCAGAGCCTTGCTATATGTAGAAACAACCATCTGTAATGTTGTTTAGCAGTACTTGTATATGAACAAGTCTTTCTAAGTATCCGACAATTTTTGGCCACCAAAATTGTTCCTGATACATCGTGCTGAAAATGTTCTAGAAAATAGATTTGACCAGCACCTAGGGACTTTGTTGTGACACATACTTGAAATAGGGGCCGCCAGTGCAAGTCCAGAGACTCATATTGTCCACATGTGGAATATGTCTCATGTAAGAATGTATGAAAAAGAACATCCTTCAAGTACAAGATGTACTTGTGCGTGGAGGTAACTGTAAACACTCTACGATGGGAGTGAGAGGGACCCTCATTAGCCTTGCTCCACACTGGCTAAACCAAACTCCTTGAGTTCCTAGACCATGTTGCATCCCATGTGACAACATGTGCCAAATAAACCCTACAAATGGGTATATAACTGCATAATGCAAAAACTTATTTTGAACACTACGGCCCTAAAGTCTTGGCTCTTACATGGCCTTGTCATCTCGCTGAAGAGCAAAAATGGATGACAATATATTTTATGTATCCTACGTAGAAAAAGCAAACCAAAAAACAAAAAACCAAATCAGATGCGTACATGGAGGGTGAACATAGTGTTCACTTATTTGGAGGCATCTGTCCAAATTTCCTGCCTGCAAAGGCCTAGGAACACTAATTGAAAATTAGTAAAATGCAAGTAGTATTGCACATGATTGCACATGTAACCTTGGGTGTTGCCTTTGCAATCTAGACCCCTTGGTTAAACGTTGCATGAAAACCGCTGAATGAGCAGCTGGCCCTTGTCTGTGACCTCCCCTTGGGTTTTCCCCTGGCATTTTATTACTTTTGAAGTTGAAAGGTTTCCACTACCCTTTGGCAGTTTTGGGACTTCTTTCCTTGAAACTGCAAGTGTGAAGGTTCCAAGAATGGACCATCAACCCTACTAAGTGATTTAGTAATCACGTGCTGGGTCTTACCCCAAATTGTACTCATATAAGCACTCTTAGTGCTAATAGGAGTTCCACTAAAATTGGAGTCATATGCACAACTAGATCTTTGTCACACCCAAAAATCCATAATGTGGGGTTTTTGTGAGCAGTCGTACGGTCTAAAATGTTGGCTTCAGCCTTACACCTTGGTAGATATAAGCCCGGACGAGTTTAAGACGTCGAGTTTAAGACGTTCAAAAACTCAACTTGACTTGCACACTCAAAGTGTGGAGTGCGAGAATAATGTCCAAAAAATCACTAATGGCAAGACTCTTGCTTGTCCATTTGCAAACAGATGGCTCTTAGCCATGCCCAAAGAGGTGGTAAGTGATGGCTCTTAGCCCTTCCTGTTGGCTCATAGCCCTTCCTGCTACCCTATTATCATAGAAAGATTTTGAGAGAGAGAGAGAGAGAGAGAGAGAGAGAGAGAGAGAGAGAGAGAGAGAGAGAGAGAGAGAGAGAGAGAGAGAGAGAGAGAGAGAGAGAGATCTCACACATGCAACACCATGCATGAGACCTGGCTTCCATGCCCCCCACCCTCCTTCTCCTTCCTCTCCTCTGAGCTCTGATACCAGTGAAAGGCCGTGGGGAGACTGAATACAGGATCCTCCTCCCAGCCAACCTAATATAGGAGAGCCAATGGCCCTTTTCCCTAAATGGATCCCCTGTCCACACTTTCAGTCCGGCCCTTGGCCTAAGTCCTTGACTCCCCTAGGTCAGGCCCTGCCCTCTAGCCCGTGGCCTGACATTTACCATGCACAATGTGTTGCAATGCATTCATTAGTAACATGATTATCACCCAGGACTATAATTATGGTGCTAAGTGCATGTTGCTTGAGTAGTCAATGAGTTTGTGCATGAAAATACAAAGATGTGATATCCATAAGATAGATGAATACATATAATGGTTGCTTTTGTGGTGCACAAGTTATGCATTGTGAATTAGAGTGGCACAATTATGTATGCTGCAAAAAGTGCAATATGATTGAGCTTTGAGAAGCTACTCTATGTAGATGGGAAGCTCAACTTGGCTATCGGCAAGTTTGCAACATGAATCCTCCTCCAATCTCTATTGTCAAAATTTGGGCATCAATCGACCTTTGTTATCTATGTCAATCTCAAATAGGGGGGACTAATCTCACAAAAAATTGTTTTTAGTAATTTTCATAGTAAGCCCCAATGGAAAATCTACTCATTGACTTGAAACAATATCAATAGTTGTAGTTTAATTTATGTACACTTATCAAGTAAGCGGCTCAATCGGCTAGAGACCATAGTTGTGCTATGCGGGGGCCAAAGGCTATGTCCCAAAGTCAACCATGGCTTCCACCCTTTACTCTAAAACAATAATGTTTCCATGATTGAACTCCACCCAACACACATCCAAAGATAACCAATGTGCTAACCAAGTGACCTATTGACTTTGTGTGTCAAAGGATGCAAACCTAAGACTATCTGGTCTTTGCTTGCATAAACTTTCTCCACTAATTGGAAGGGAGGAAATTTTTTTAATTTAGTGTATACAAGCTCTATAAATGCTAAAAGGGGAGCCAAAAACTTCCAAACACACATATGTTGTGATTAGCTATTCAATCTCGTTCTCAACTTTCTAAATTCAAATCTACACATTTATATGTGTCACAATTAGTTAGCGTAATTTATCAAGACAACAAACAAAGTAATCGACCATTACAAGGCCCCGTTATCCCCAAAATGTGTTGAAGATAACCACATCCAATGCGAAAGTCATAGAGGGCAGAAAAATTGATGACATTTCTCTTGCCAAAGATAATAACTTTACTCAATTGCTCAATGGACACATCAATTGTTTTGTGAGTGATGAAAGGCAAAGAGAAAATCCAAAAATTGTCAAAAAAGAAATGATCCAATGGGCATCTTCTCTTGGATGACCCATAAAAGTCAAAAGATATCTATTGTAAACCTTGCCAATGCATGCAATGGTGGTCTTATGGTCTCAAGTATCTGTGTAGAGACAAGTTGCTCTTCCTTGTCTACAAGTGGAGGTGGATCTTCATAAATTGGACAAGGGGATAGGCATCCTTAAAAAGGTCGCAAAAGGTTGATCCAAAAGCCATTGTGTATGTGCTAGTGAGTTGGTAAATCTATAGGTAATCAACCCATTTCTTTGGTTGAGAATGCATGTTTGCTGTAAGTGAGTCAATAATATTGAGGTTAGTAGCATCTGTTTGTAATGAATCTCTGTTTGAAATCACTATCTTTGGCAAACGATGATGTTGAAATATATACTTGAGAAACAAAGTGCACCTATATGTGCTTTGAGATTTTTCTTGCAAGGAATAATATCCTTAACAAAACAATCAATAAATGTACAAATCATATCTTGCTTATGAATAGTGAGTGGAAATTCAGTCACAAAATGCATTGAAATGTGTTCCTAGGGTATCTCGAGAATGGGAAATAGATGCAAAAGACCCATTTCCATACATGGGTCTTTGTGATGCACAAAACAAGATGAAACATGCTGCTTTACATCAATGTGCACAGATCGTCAATAAAAACCATGATGTAAACTTAGCCGCAACACCTCTATGATTGGCATAGGGTGGTTTATGCAACTCCTCAATGATCATGATACAAAAAGGCTTAGTGAAACATAGTTTATGCTTGAATTAATGAAAATTTTCTTACCGGGTGTACTCCCAAAATGAGTGTTTGGCTTTCTCAAGCATACCTAGCCATGCAATCTTAAAGTCATAGTCTTATGCATGAGCATTAGATATATATGCAAATGATGTACTTTTAATAGTTGATAGATGATTAATATAAGGTCTTCTACCTAAAGCATGAGCTACAACATTCTCTTTACAAGGTTGGTAGTGAATTGTAGGCTAAAGCTAAAACTTTAAATCTAAGCGGTCCATTTAATGTTTCTATCTTCCATCAAAGGCCAAGATAGTAAATACTTAATGCTTTAGGTCTTCTACCTAAAGCATGAGCTACACATTCTCTTTACCAGGTTGGTAGTGAACGGTAGGCTAAAAAATTTAATCTGAGCGATCCATTTAATGTTTTTATCTTCCATCAAAGGCCAAGATAATAAATAATTATTTTATTTGATGATTAATTTTAATCACAAATTCACCTCCCATCATTTAATGTTTTTAGAGTGTCAATGCATGAACAAAAGCAATCATTTTTTTGTCATACATATTGTAAAGTTAGCTTTAAAAAAAAGAAGAAATTTTATGATTTTCAAATGCAAATGGATGGTTATCTTGCATGAAAATTGCACCATTACCATTTCCACTTGCATTCATAACAAACAACAATGAATGGTTTTGTGGAATCAAGCAATTGTAAAACCCATGCATTAGACAAAGCAGTTTTCAATATATTAAATGTACTTTCTTGTGAATTGGTCCAACATGTGTAGTATATTTCTTAAAAAAGAGAGTCAAGTAATGAGCTTTTTATGCAAATTTATGCATAAACTTCCCATAATAATTGCACAAACCTAGAGGAGAATGCAATTCATGCAAATTTTGAGGTCTTGGCAATGAACCTATTGCTTCTATCTTTTATGTATCCACATAAATGCCTTCAAGACTTGGTTGCAAAATAATGCACCCAATGATTGTGGGTGCTTCAAGTAAGTGAGCCATGAGTGCCTGCAATAATTGAACACTTATGAAAGTAAACAAAATGATATCAAATTGAAAATGTTTAGTTGTGCTATAGCAAATTAATTTTTGATCAATTCATGCATCAATTCATGCACCATCCTACCATCCTATAGTTTGAGGAGGAATCTAGCAATTTGTGGTCTTTGAATTCGTATGTATAGAGAGCTTCAAGTGAGAAATATTTTGCTTTCCCACTTTTAATTTGTCCTTGATAAAAAAAGCAAGTGATAATCTTGAAGATCGACAGGTTGGATTCGGCCAAATTTGAGCTTCCATGAAAAATTTCTTCTTTTGGTCAACCCAATTGTGGCTTACAGTTTTTCGTTCTTGGAAAAAAATTCAGAGGTTGAATTTTCTTTTTAATAATTGTGGATGGTCGCATTCATCAAGTTGCTCATTCTTTGTATCTTGAGAGTCCTTTGAGGCTTGTATGGGAAGGGGGTCCAAGTAAAGTAGGGGCTTAAAAAAAAAGCCTTAACTTTTGAGAAAAAGTATGAACCCAATGAACTTAACATATTACAAAAGAGAGAGCGCTATCAACAGAGAACAAGGTGGGGATATGGCAATGGACTCATAGCTCTCTTGGGCGGACATGTAGCCATAGCTATAGAAAGGAAAGTTGTACCTCTCTCATGGGCAATCCTGTTTGGCACCCATTTGGCACCATCAACACTATTTTGGTGAATGTTTACTTGCTCTCTTTGTGTATACAGGGGTCAATTCCTGCACAGCTTTTCAAGGTAGAAAATTTTCACATACTCTTTTCCTTTAACTTTTGGCAGAAAGTTTGATAGTGAATCTTCTTTTGACCTTCCTTCTTTGAATATTTTGAAACCTTTCTAGAATCCTTGATGTATATAAATTTTTTCAAAGTTTTATCGTTGATGTTGAAAACCCCCTAAAAGCTCCAAGCATACACGTATCCATCACCTCTCTCTCTCTCTCTCTCTCTCTCTCTCTCTCTCTCTCTCTCTCTCTCTCTCTCTCTCTCTCAAGCATATAAGATGCATGATCAAGGATTATTCTTGCTAAAAAACATACACTCAATAGTACAATGTAGACATAGGTCTATAAGAGAATGTAAGAGAGGAAGACGGTGACTAAACAAGCATGCCACATGCGTGTTAGATAGGGTTGATTAATAGCACTAGAAACCAGAGTAGTACTTGATGAAGTAGCACAATGATGCCTTTAAAGAAGCATAAATATTTGTCGAGCAAAAAACTAAGAAATTTGTAGCATGTTCAACATGCAAAAAAATCATAACACGGAAGACAAATCTCAAAATGAACTTAGTAGCAAAATATACATCAAAACTAGTGAAGAAGCACTCACATGCCTTGCATGCACGAAAGAATTTTTCTGATAAGTGTTTACCTATAGTGGAGTTAAAGAAAAACACACCTTACAATTTCTAAGACTTGGTAGAGTAATTTACTCTATGCAATGCAAAACAAATTTTTGAGCACTTGGTTAGCTTTGAAAGGGGACATAAACCTCCATGTCACCTAGTGAGCATATCCTCAAAATCATAATATTTCTTTCATGACGCGTTCCACTGAAAATCGCTTGAACAGCGTGGTCGCACATGCAAATGCAATGTGACCTTAACTTGCTCTAATAAGTCATGCAAAGGGAGAGCACATGCAAATGCAATGTGATCTTAACTTGCTCTAATAAGTCATGCAAAAGGAGAGCACAAAATCCATAGTTAGACCATACAAGCCCTATGCATGAAGAGAGAGGTGGGCATGCACAACAAAGCTCCACCCAACCAACTCGTTATGAGCCTTGTCCTTATACAGATGAACCATTTTCATGGGTGTACCGCCTATGTTAGATACCCTCTATCCTCCTAGGGTAGATCCTAGCACTTAGGCTCATACTCTCTAGGCTCCTAGCCCTTATTAGTTGTCAAAGGCCACCCATTAGGATTTATGTCTTGACAAGATGGATAGAGGCCCTTCACTAGTATAAACATACACAACAATATTGTAAGCAAAAATAGAAACTTGTAGCTAGTAAACTAAGTTGCTTGCAATAATGAAATATCTTTGGGGTACTTGTGAGCGTGATTAGTCATACATTAAGGTATGTAGGAATGAGAATTCACTCTCATTGCACCAAGAGTACCTGAGAAGACTCTATATGCAACTCCACTTTATTATGATGAAAAGTAGTGATGGAAAAGTAATGTTATTGAAGATGCACACTTTCTCCACAAGGAGAGAGAATTTGTGCCCTCAAGCTCAGACACTAGGCGTGTCAGGCCAAGGGCTAGAGGGCACGGGCCGACCTAGGGGGGTCAGGGACCTAGGCCAAGGGCCGGACTGAAGGTGTGGATAGGGGATCCATTTAGGGCAAAGGGCCATGGGCCCTCCTTAAAAAGGTTGGCTGGGAGGAGGATCCAGTATTCAGTCTCCCCTAGGTCTTCTATTGGTATCATAACTCAGGGAGGAGGAGTCATGGAGGGGGGAAGGAGATCGGCTACATGAGGCCTGCATGGTCTTGCTATTTCTCCTTTTTGTCGGCGAGCTCTCCATGGAAGGAAGGATAGTACGTTGTGATGCATGAAGCTTCTCTCTCAATAGAGTGCTTGGCTCTCTCTTGCCCATAGAAGGCTATGGCACTGTCAAGAGGTCTCTCTCGATGTCTCTCTCTCTCTCTCTCTCTCTCTCTCTCTCTCTCTCTCTCTCACACACACACACACACACACACACACACACACACACACACACACACACACATGACGTGCTTGCATGCCTTTGCATGCTCAAGAACAAGGACAAGGCATGTCTGTTGGTAGTGTCCCCTGCTGAGCCAAACGGAGATGGTTGCGGGAATGATCACTTGCACAAAAGGAGGGACGAGATAGAATTCCACGAAACCGCTCACAGGTAGGCTCGTTAGGCTCGCACTACACTTGAGAAGGTTTTTTGACACAGGGGCATATGCCCTCACGACTTATAGACCTTGCCATAGTTTCTCTCTCCCTCGACACTGCAGGTCCGTCGGCGCTCAGGGTGTCGTAAGGCCATCAACAGAAAGCGGTCTGGGCTGCATTCATCGACCATGCAAGACGTAGAATGTGCAAGGTGCAGCATGGTAGTGACCATGTGGCCATCATGAAAACAATCGGCTTGTCATATGATTGGCAGATTTGGCAACGTGCATAGATCTTCCATGCAAGGGAGGTATCTCAGAAAGGTTTAAATTTTTTCATTTGCTTGAAGTTTTCAAGTCAAACAGGTACGGTACAAATGTTGGCATGGTCAACTGATTGTTTTCGTTTACGAACACAAAAACTCAGGTACGCTTTATTTGTGCCATTAATGTAAATGTGTCTATGCCTTTACGGCATTTTGTTCGCCAAAAAAAAAAGGCAAGAATTTCTTTCTGTATAAGACCATCATAAGCTGCACGATGGTGTTTCCGTCATGTTTTCACAACGAAGCAAGGCTCCACCAAGGCAAAGTTAACTAGCAGTCAAGTCAAGTCACGCATGGCCTCTAACTTGTAAGCCTCCTCAGAAACTTCTCTGGCGTCGATGCAATATGGTCATCGGTTCTTGTTGTTAGTTAGTTTTGGTCATGTAATGAGGAGGAGCAATGCTCCATGCACTTATTAGCCATAGCTATTGTTACCTAACATCTTTGATACTTCTTAGAGGGGGGAAGCACGGCTTTCAAGAGCAGGGCTCCATATCTACGTATATGTCAAGGACAATGTCATCAAGCCAAGCAAGTGCGTAGTACATATTTTGCAAGTTTTTTTTTGCTTTTCAATATGTGGCCCGATTCGACAAGGTCGATCATCAGTAAATGCTCGACATGGTCGACTTTCTTTTGCTATGCCATTGTAAATTAACAAGAGTATCTGTTAGCTATGCGCACAAAAACACCATGAGTCCTTTAGTGAAGCAAGGATTCCCTTTTGGTATTTGGCATTGTGATTTCCACAGTTTGGAATATGCTCTTAGCATACGAACTTGGGAAAACTTGCCAAGATGTTTGCAGGTTTTTACATCCCACGAGCGTGTATATGATACATACGCTAACTCACTCGAGCAGATTCAAGCAAATTATCACAAAACCTGGCCACAAGTGGGCGACAAGGTTAGTTACTTTCAAGTTATGTTTGTTTTTGTCTCTGTTTTACTTTTCATTTTGGAAAATATCTCTCTGCTATGCAAAAGCAAAGTGCTTGGGCAGACTCCATAAGAAGCCATTGTAAAAGCAAAGGGCTTTGCCTGTCTTCACGTGAACCACAACTTTAGCAGCGAAGAGAAGTTGTGGTACACGTGAAGAGAAGGAAGGAAGGAGATGAAGAGAAGGAAGGCATAGCCCTCACACACCATGGCCAATGGCATGGAGAGAATATATTAACTCAAAAAAGGATTAGAGATCTACCATCACACTAATACAATCTCACTCCACATAATCAAGCAAAGAAGACTAATAAGAAAGAAAGAAAAATTGATTATTAGAAATCAAGAGCTACATGGGCATGGAAAGCCCATGAGCCTCATAACCATCCACTCTACAAAGAGGAGTCCTCACCCAAGAATGACTACTCATTAAGCATAGGGCTCTTTTATAGCTTTGGGCCTCAAACCCTTCAACTATGGGATAAAGTTGAGCTCTCTAGCCTAAACTCATACAACTTTGGAACTCCTACATGAACCCAAGCCCTATAAAATGAAAAGGAAATATTGTGCACTATCGCACATCTACAGCTTGGTGCATAATTGGTGTAGCCTGTGTTAGCCGCTGCTAACATTCCCCCCTTCCTAATTTGGCGCACGTCCTCGTGTGCCGGTGAAGCAAGACACAGTGACATGATAGAAAGCAAGTCCATGGAAGAAATGTTTGAGCCACAAAACATAAGAACAAGTAATGAGCATCAAAGGCCACCAAGAATAAATAAAACATGAAGCACAATGATCAATCATGCAGAGTGAATTTTTTGCTTTCAAAAGATTGATCAATCATAGTAAAAGACTAGAAAACTTAAAGCAAAAAAACACCTAAACTATTGTGAAGATTAAACCACTTGAAATTTCAGTTTTATGCATGAAACACAAGCAATCAATTATGACCCTAGGCTAATGCAAGTTCATAAACCTATTAGCCTAAAAACTATGTGAACAATCTTAATAAATTATCCAAATCTAGCATGTCTACAGGCTATAAAAAAGCTCCTAATCTATTAGTACATTGTCAAAGCTTTTTGAAGCTCATGGAAGTTTTGTTTTTTGTCATTCATTGAAAAAAGTTAAACACATCACAAGGCTACCACCCCAAGGCAAGTCTAGGTGCGACTCTCGGCTTCTTGAACCCTCAAGAAGGTGTTCCAAAAGCCTACTAGCCTACCAAGGTGACAACTAACCCTTATTAGCCCAGGGCATCGGTTTAGGGCCTTGACCAAGCGAGCCAAGGTGATTCCCCTCGCCTGCCAAGTGCCAATAATGCGCTAGGCCTCACAAAGACACAACATAACATAGAGATTTTGATTTTCATGTGTCTAGTAGCATTTTTGCTACTTTTTTGACACTTTTTGTCTCATTGATTCATTTTTTAGCACTTTTTTATTGCTTCCTTTATGAGATGCTAATGGCAATTGGACTAAAAGACTAAAAACCTAATCACATCCCTAGGTCATGTTAAAAATGAATGGAGTATTAAGACTATCACTAAGAGTCTAGGACTAATGAGAAATGAACCTAAATTAACCTAAGGTCAAGGCCAATTACCTATGATTAACACACATAAAACCTAAATTTTTTGATGTGTTAATTCTCACAAAGCAAAGTGTTGAAACTTTAAAATGCCTAGCTTTCGAACATGAAAAAACCATAGCTTATAAGCAGATTCACTTAAGCCAAGCAAGAGAATGAAGAGATGAAAAAAAGAGAAAAACCATGGAACGATTACATCTATTCATGCGCTTTGTGCATCCTTGAGCAAGGATCCCCTTTGTAGAGAAGTCTCTTGATCTTTTTATTTGCAAAAGAAGCTGATTTGAAGACAAGTGTAAACACAAGCTCCAAAGCCTTTTATTGAAAGCCAAAAATCACAAAAACATTAACGAAAACCTAAAGCTAGGGTCTTGCATACCCAAATTTGCCAAAGGGAAAAAACCCAAGGGAAAAAAATGCCTTTGGTTATGCACATGATGCTCTTTGATAGAAAATTTATGCATACATATCAACAATGAGAGATAAATTGAGCTTCTACATAAGCAAATTTTGCAATTTAAAGTCTCTCATGCATGATTCAAAAGTTGGTTAATTTCTAGCTCAATGAAATATGGAGTTAAAACAAGCCAAGAGCTGAAAATAATGCAACTTTTGAATGAAATGAAGTGGCTCTTGAAAGCCGAATTTTACAATTTAAAGCTTTCCAAAAAGTTGGCTAACAACTAGCTCACATGAGATTTACATTTTTTAGTGCAATCTATGAGCTAGAGATGACTGCAACTTGATGAAATGAAAATGAATGGCTCTCAATAGCTAAATTTGTACTTTAAAAGCTCAAAAAGTTGGCTAAACACTAGCTCAAATGGAAAAAAATTGCATTTTTAGACCAAGCTATGAGCTAGCATTACAACTTTAATCCAAACATTTGGAATGGCTCTAAGTAGCCAAATTGTTGCAATACATTGCAATGATGAACCCTCTTGGATCAATGAAAGTTTTTGTTGCCTTGCCACATCCCTTCAAAACGACTCAAATCATTAGTGCTTTTAATCATTTGAACATCCATTACAAGCACTAAAAGCATACTCAATCACAACCCGAAATTGTAATGCTATCTTATGGCTATCAAACAAGATCAACGGTAGTGCTTTGCAATGATTTTTGCATTCAAATAAAGCACTAAAAATGTAGCAAGGCAAGCTCAGTTTTTGACTCACACTCTCGTTATCAAAACAAGCTCAATTTTAATGCTTTCCAATGATTTCTCCTTCATTTCAAGCATTAAAAATGCACAAGCAAGTTTAAGCACAAAGTCTGACCAAGCAAGCACAACTCATAAATCAATGCGACTCTAGTACCTGCATGTATATCACAAAAAATTTCCTTTTTGCAACCAAGCTTCCAATTGAGATGGCACGAAACCAATGCATAAGGCAAAAATGGTGTAATGAAATTCTGTTTATGCATAGAAATGCTCACACAACCATAGCATACACTCGATTTCTGCCTGCTTGCTCTTTCATAACAAGTTTTCCATACAAATCAATATGGTCACTAAATGAAAAAAATGGTAGATTAGTCTCTTGCATAGCCAATCTAGCTCACATAACCATGCCATCCCCAATTTTATCATCTAATGAGGCTAACATGCATAACCTCTATGACAATTGACTCTACCCGCTGCTAACTGTGATGATGGTGGACTTTGCATAGCTAAACATTGTGTCTTCCCTTAGTTCAAAAAACGAAACCTCCCCGCTTAAGGATACAACAAGAATAAGTCATTAAAGCATTTGAACATTGAAATCAAGGTCAAAAAGAAATATAAATAGTGAAATTCATTTTCATTTGCAGATCTTGGTTTTGAGCATATCCTAATATCTCTCTCAACCTAGCACAAAGTTGACTATTCTTTCCTCTTTGGTGGCCAAAACTCCGGCATAAGATCATTCAACATATCGAAAAGGAGGATTTGTTCTTTGTTTTCGTGTTTTCGAAGGCAAAAAAGGTGAGAATCACCCCCCAAAACATTTCAGCTTTAAAAAATTGGGATCCTCTTTTTTATTTATTTTTGTTTTTTTTAATGACGATGGCGGATATGCAGGGCGAGAAAGACGTTTGTGATATAAGCAAGGAAGCCGGGAGAGGAAAGTGGATAGCGCATCATAGCGGCCTTTGCGAGCAGGGCGGGCCTAAGAGCCTGTGTGTGGTCAGAGGCTGGCCGCAAGAGCCTTGAGTCTGAGCATCGAACGGTGCAAGCCACAGGGCCGGGCCAGTGAGCACTGAGTGTGTGTGTGTGTGTTGCTGACAGTTACGTTAATGCAGGGCTCGACTGAGCCGTCAAAAATCTGCCAGCACTGCAGGAGAGTGCAAGCTGCGAACGGTATTGTGTGTGTGTGTGTGTGTGTGTGTGCTGTCTATGCGCCATATTCAACATAATTGACTTGCTAGCGGCTTGTGTGTGTGGGACCATGTGAGATGTGCACAAGTCAAAGGCAGCCACGTCCAGCTATCATTAGCACCGGAGTCAGGAGAGAAAGCAGGGGAGAAAAAGTCGAAGACCATGCAGAACAAAACGCCGAGCTACATGCAAGCATTTTTGTCCATTTTTATGTGTGTGTGTTCGTGCTATAAGCCAAGCAAGTGGTGAGGCAAGTGGAAGAGAGAAATTTGGAGAGAGTTGTGTCGTGAGTTGTGTCGTGAGTGTGTGTGTGTAGAGTAGTGCCAAACCAGAGGTGCGGACGGCATGAGATTTTTTTTTTTTCAATTGTGTTATGGAAAGTCCTCTCAAGAGGATGTTTTTATGACAGACAACAAGACAACCAACCCTATGAGGTGAATGTGCACAGAATTTTGCCAAAGATGGGCCAATACTTGCAAGAATTCACTCCAAGTATGATGCCTTGCTTAAACAAATAGGTCAAAATTTCAATGGGACTAATTAAAGTTAACTTTTGTTACAAAAAGTATGGTCATAAGCATTCAAATGCAAACCAAAAGTTATGCACAAACATTCAATCCCTCGACCAATTTGCTTCGATAAGAATGCATGCATGCTCAAGAATTCAAAGATTCAGTTTTTGTTTGATTGAGCAATGCATACATGCACAAATTCCCTTAATAATCCGAATAATCATTACAATCTTCTATTGCTCATTTTTTAACATCTCAAATTACTCAAATCCAATTGGATTTTTTCATTTGGGTTTGTAAGGCTACTCATAAGTGAAGTTTGGCATTTGCACATACACAACTCGTTGAAATTTTCAATATCTCTAATCAAATTGGCATAAAACATTGGCCAATTCAAACCCGAATTTTAATCATTGCAACTTGTGGGTTGCTCATATCTCAAAACCCTAATCATCCAAACCCTGTCGGATTTGTCATTTTTGGTTTCTATGGCTACACACACGTGATTATGGCACCTCCAAATGCACAAATCACCGAAATTCTTACCATATCCAATCAAATTAGCATACATGACAATGGTAAAACGTAAAATCATTTTCAATTGTGTATCAATCGAATCATCAATTATACACATAGAACACCAACCATTTTAGGTCTTTTCATCATCACAATTGCCGACCAAGGCCAATCATTCATCTTCGATTTGGACTTTGAATGCCATTGAGTAGGCACACACACCCAAATTTAGACCAAAAATTTATGCAATGAATCCAACAATTTCATATTGAAATGCACAAGTTGCAAGTTCAATCAAGCATAAATGAATGCATGCATGCTAAATTTCTAAAAAATTACACTATTTTTACCCGATCAAGCAATGCACACACTCAAAAGTTAAGCACAAATGATCGAATTTTTCGCAATTGGAAATGAATTTAGGCTTATACCTAATGATTGCACATACTTTTCATGAACATTTCACAATCAAAAACCATTTACCTGTCCCAATTGACCATCAATCATTGAAAATCAAGTGGTCATGGATGGGCACACACACTCAATTTTTGCCCAAGTTTTTGGCAATTAGGCTTATCCAATGTTTGAATTAACCTCACATACTCATCGTTTACATGATTGCATACTCATGTATCATCAATTCCATCACTTTTTATGTATGCACACACTAAAAATTAGGTGCACACACTTGAAATTTTTGACAGTTTTTTCCCTCTTTGGTCATTGTGCACACACACAATGATTTTTATGCACACACATGAATTCTTGATTAGGATTAAACATTATTTAGATACACACAAGTTCATTAGTCACAATTTGACTATCAATTTTATTCAAAGTGTATCAAATTAGGTGCAAAGTGTATGTCATTTTGTGTTACACACCTAATTTTAGAAAATAATTAGCAACATTGAATCACATTGATCAATCAAGAATTGACATAGCAAGTAAGTGCACTTACATCATAATTACACTCAAAGCTATTCCTTTTCTCCACGCGAAGTCGCATCATTGCACACACAAGTGTGTGCACCATCAATTCGGCTCCAAAATTGACCATTTGTAGGTCAAAATCAAACACTCAAAATCATCAAATTAGGCATAAATTAGCACAATTAACTTGATTAGAGTGATGATTACACCTCTTGCAAGGGGGTTTCACATACTTTACACTTCAAATGTTAGTGGTTAGGTTAGCAAGGTTAGTCAAAATTAGTAGAAATTAGCATGAAATTAGTAAAAATTAGCATGGAATAAGCGAAATTAGTAAGGGTTAGCATGAAAATAGTGAAATTGGGGGTTTGGGGTATCCATAACTCAATATTAGCATCAATTTTTTGCACAACATCATCAAATTAAACCAAACAATGAGTTACACACACTCAAAAGTCGAGAAATTAGTAATGAAATTGCTCTATTCTACACATCTTAAACTCACTAGCTTAGGTTATCGATCCCCCGGCAGTGGTGCCAAATGTAGGGAGGCGTTGTAGCACGATCTAATCACAACCCACAAAATTATCAAATCCGTGGATTGAGCAACTCGGCTAGGGCATGGAAGCACGAGCCTAAGATGTATAGACATAGAGGATTCAAGGGATCCTTCTTCTCATCATAGAGAGAAGCCATGGAAAGGGCTTCCTCTAATCAACAACACATTCCTACGCACTAATCACTTGCACACAATCATGCGGTTGAAATTAACCTCTCACATCAATCACTCTTATTCACAACTTTTAATCACAACTACACAAGCATGCAATTAACATACCTACTCCGCATTAGTGTGTCCATTCTAGCACAACCCCTCAATACGACTCCGTATGCACACACACTAACCGCACCTTGTAGAGAGAGATGAAGAGAAGGAAGGCATAGCCCTCACACAGCATGGCCAATGGTGTGGATAGAATAGGTTAACTCAAAAAAGGGATTAATGATCTACCATCACACTAATACAATCTCACTCCACATAATCAAGCAAAGAAGACTAATAAGAAAGAAAGAGTAATTGATTATTAGAAATCAAGAGCTACATGGGCATGGAAAGCCCATGAGCCTCATGACCATCCACTCTACAAAGAGGAGTCCTCACCCAAGAATGACTACTCATTAAGCATAGGGCTCTTTTATAGCTTTGGGCCTCAAACCTTTCAACTATGGAATAAAGTTGATCTCTCTAGCCTAGACTCATACAACTTTGGAACTCCTACATGAGCCCAAGCCCTATACAATGAAAAGGAAATATTGTGCACTATAGCACATCTACAACTTGGTGCATAATTGGTGTAGCATGTGTTAGCCGCTGCTAACAGTGGGTCAAGATATGACTTTTGGTACCTCTCTCTACAAGAGTGTGGTACAAGTTTACAGTTGTACGCTTATAGGATAGAGTAAGCCTCTCTCTATGAGGACGTGTAATTGTACGGTTATAGGATAAGCTAAAACACAGACATGGTCTGCACGGGATCATATGCAAGGGGCATACAATACATTCGAATAAGGGATTTTCCTCAACCCAGTATTCTCTCTCTCTCTCTCTCTCTCTCTCTCTCTCTCTCTCTCTTCTCAAATTCCATGCCGGAAAGGTGAACATGATCATGATAAGATTGAAATCTTTCTATTGCAATACGGAACAGGAAGGACTAAGAGCCATCTATTGCTACCTATTTTGGAATGGCTAAGAGCCATTTGTTTATAGTCCATCAGTGATTGATTTCAAGATTGAACACTTCTATCAGTTGAGTACCCATTGATTATAATGGACAAGGAAGAGTCTTGCCATTATTGATTTTGTGGGCATTATTTTAGCGCTCCACACTTTAAGTGTGAAAGTAAAGTTGAGTTTTTGAATGTCTTAAACTCATAAGGGATTATCTCTACCAAGGTGCATGGATGAAGCCAGCATTTCAGACAGCACGCCTGTTCATAAAAACCCAAGATTATGCAATTTTGGGTGTGCAAATGATCTAGTTGTGAATACGACTCCAACTTCAGCGGATCTCCTATTGGCACTAAGAGTGACTATATGAGTACAGTTTTGGGGTAAGTCCCAGCTCGTGATTCCTAAATCATTATTAAGTATAATGGTCAATTCTTGGAATCTTCACACTTGCATTTTCAAGGAAAGACGTCCATAGACTGCCAAGGGGTAGTGGGAAAGTTTCAACTTCCAACGAAATATACTGCCACAGGCCAACCCAAGGGCACGGACATAGTCCAACAAGGACTGACTGCTAGTTGAGCAGTTTTCTTGCAAAGTTTAACCAAGGGGTTTGACAATGTTGATTTTAACCAAGGGGTCTGGATTGCAAAGGCAACACCCAAGGTTACATGTGCAATACTACTTGCATTTCACTAATTTTCAATTAGTGTTCCTAAGCCTTTGCAAGCGATAAATTTGGTCAGGATGTGCAAACCATGTTATCCTCTATTTTTGCTCTTAAGAGAATTGACAGGTCATGTACAAGGAGTCAAGAAATGTGGGATGTAGTGTCCAAAGTAAGTTTCTGCATTATGCAGTTATAGACCCACTTGTAGGGTTTATTTGGCACATGTTGTCACATGGGATACAACATGGTCTAAGGACTCAAGGAGTTCGGTTTAGCCAGTGTGGAGCAAAGCTAATGAGGGTCCCTCTCACTCCCGTCGTAGAGTGTTTGCAGTTATCTCCACGCACGAGTACATCTTGTACTTCAAGGATGTTGTTTTTTGAACATCCTTATAGGAGGCATATTCAGATGCGGAGAATATGAGTCTCTGGACTGACACTGGCGCCCACTATTTCAACTATGTGTCACGACAAAGTCCCTAGGTGTTGGTCACATCTGTTTTGTAGACCATTTTCAGCACGATGTATCAAGAGCAATTTTGGTGGCCAAAAATTTTCAGATACTTATAATGACTTTTTAAGGTACAAGTGTAGCTAAAAAACATTACAGATGGTTGTTTATGCATATAGCTAGGCTATGAGTTGGTAATGAAAAGGTTTCATTTTTTGTACCTAGACGTGATTAATGGTTCAAACATTTCACCAAGGCTTGCAAATGATTGCAACAAAAAGTATTTAGTTTTTTTTAAAAACTATTTACATTCCTCTTTAATGTGTGCTAGGAGCATCACATTCGCCATAAGTATTGGCAAGGATGATCATGAATATACAGGTTTGGATCTATTTTTTGCTAAATGCATGCACACTAGGTGTTATGGGCCCTAGTGTTTAGCAAAGGCTGATTTGGAGTGGCATGCATATTCATCACATTAGTGCTATGAAGCATTTTGCACTCTATCTGGAGTATCTCTATGAGATTACTTTTTGGGTCTACAAATCAATAATAGAGGTTGGGTGCATGTGGATCTTTCAAGTTAACCTAGATGGTTATTCAGGACATTGTTGTTTCAGCAATGTTGTATGATCTTGTGATTCCTGTTTACTAGTCATCTGGGAAGACTGTCTGTAAACCGTGGGGGAAACACACCTCTGTCAGTATCCAAGGGGATAGGCAGATTACAAAGTGTAATTTTGTGCTAAAGGATATGCAAAGTGTGTACATTAGCACCAAGCAATCCAATTAATAAGCATTTATTGCTCTACTTGGAATTTGTTTACCATAAGTTAAAGCACGTTTGTGACTAGGCTTAGTCTTTTCATGTATAAGTCAAATTCTCAACCTTGAACACTAGCTATGGTGGGGTTGTTTACTGATAAAATTTCAGAACAAGTCAAGGACTTAAACTTGGCCAATGAGTTATGTCAGCAAGTTACTTTCAAGGAAAGTGAAAAGAGGCACCCTTTGGGTACGTCTTAGTTGTGATAACTCATTTAGCTACTTAAGTGAGTTCTCAATGGAGTTTACACACTATATTATCTATGCGACGGTTACACCATGACAGTTGCAACATGACAACAATATGGAAAATCAAGATGTCATTCTTGGTTTCATTGGACCTCCTAGTGAACCGTTTTTTGATCACACAAACAACTGGCTCCTTGAGGGATGCCACTGTGAACATTAGTGTTCTTATGAAGATCCTCCACTTTTGTTTTCGCAAACAAAAACGCTTCTCCAAGGGGGAAGTAATGTCAGGCCAAGGGCTAGAGGACACGGCCCAACCTAGGGGGTTTAGGAACCTAGGCCAAGGCCCGGACTGAAGGTGTGGACAGAGGATCCATTTATGGCAAAGGGCCATGGGCCCTCCTATAAAAGGTTGGCTAGGAGGAGGATCCAATATTCAGTCTCCCCTAGGTCTTATAAGGCATAAAATTCATTTTGAGTTTCACAATACTCCAAGTGCAAGTCATTCTAGTATAAGGAAGACATATACAACAATTAGAACAAGGAAATTCTATTAGCCATGTTTGCATAAGGATGTACAAGAGTGCATGCCATGTTGCCAAAAGTGTTAAGTGACAAAGGCAAAGTAGATTATGGTAGGTGGGCTCTAGCATTCTTTAGAGTAGCAAAGTAGGAAAGTATCTCTATGAATTTGATCACAAGCTTACAAGATTTCAGTTCAGGCTTCAACCAGCCCTCTCAAGTGATAGACTTGGTTGCTTGGAAAATCACCATGCTAGTGTGGTTTAGCATCATTTTGTAAATAGGGATAGATGGTTATACTTGCTTGCTGTCGTTATGATTAGTGGGTCAACTAATGTGTGGATGAATGAATTGTAGATTGGAGCTAAAGGAGGTTTGAAAAGTAGTCTTAGATTTTTGTCACAATTGTCATCATGGCCGACACCCAATGATTTATTTTGTACATAGCTTAACCTTCGATAAGTTAGTCTATAAATAATACTCATGAGAAGCACCTCTTGGGAATATGTGGATGAGAATACATGCTTAAAGAGGGGCCTAAACTTTTTGTAAGCTGCTTTAATAAAATTATCACACATCGAAGTGCAAAGAGACTTGAGCATTGCACTTTGGGAGCTAATATTATGCCATTCTTGTGTTGATTCTTCCTTTCCCTTTGTTTAGTTTAAGTTATGTATCTTCTCAATAAATTGCTAATCATTCTTATCTTGGTATGTTGTCATAGTTGATGTTAGGAATATAGATAGAGATTAAGGCATGTGATTAATCACCAATAATTAGAACACATGCAACATAATTGCAACTCTATGTACACAGTAGAGAAGGATGGTAATAGCTTAATGATAAAAAAAGTACATAATGGGATATACAATAACCAAATAGGTGATGAGTGTAGGAGTAGTCCTACAAGGCGTAAGTGGATGTGGCATCTATACAAAAAGGTAGAGACACGGAACAAGATACAAGTGGAAACACTTTCAAGGGCAAGTGACTATTGAGGTTGCTCAAGGAGAGAACCCAATTGCTCATGCAATGGACACACTTTTCAAGTGGGAAGTGTCTATTAAGGTGGATGAAGGAGAGAATCTAGTCACTCATGCAATGGATAAAGAGTGACATTTGTATATACAAAAGTGAAGGGTAAAAGACCAACCAAAGGAAAATACACCTTGAATCATTTATGCTAAGGGTTTATGCATGCATATAGAATATCTAGCCCTCCATCATCCTCCTAAGCCAAGTACATATGCTTTAGGGATTGAAATTGGGTAGCAATTTTGAAGCATATCAAGGCAGCACTGGTCTGAATCGAGATAGCAATCACAATACTGCAAAGAGGGAAGCTCCAAGGATTTTTTTTTTTACCAGTGTAGTTGTGCACACGCACACGCACGCACACACGCACACACACACACACACACACACACACGCGCGCGTGCGCGCACATGCACACACATACAGACAAGCACACACACGTGCACACACACACACACACACACACGTGTGTGTGCACGTGCACGCACACACACACACACACATTATAAGCAAACAAAAATCTATTGCGTTTTCTTAGCAGTAGCGTGGAAATTTTCAAGATGCTGAAAATTGAAATCTAGTGCTAGAGAGAGAGAGAGAGAGAGAGAGAGAGAGAGAGAGAGAGAGAGAGAGAGAGAGAGAGAGAGAGAGAGAGAGAGAGAGAGAGAGAGAGAGAGAGAGAGAGAGAGAGAGAGAGAGAGAAAAGAGATGGCATTGAAGGCGATAAAAGAAAGGGAAAGAATGTGCACACACACACATACACACACACACACACACACACACTCGCTAGAGATAGAAGAAGAGGAGTCACTGCATCTCTTCCCAGCATTGGTGGTGTTATTTGGCAACACACACCTATTGTTTTAGGTTGACAACGGACGCGAGGAGATAAGAGAGCGAGCATAAGCTCTCAAGTGTGCATACACAAGAGAAAGAGAGCATGAAGAAAGAGAGAGAGAGAGAGAGAGAGAGAGAGAGAGAGAGAGAGAGAGAGAGAGAGAGAGAGAGAGAGAGAGAGAGAGAGAGAGAGAGAGAGAGAGAGAGAGAGCATATTGGCTCTCCTCCGACACGCATTTGGCATTGCAGGTGTCCTGATAGCTTTGACAGTCCTCTCATCTCTCAGATTCTGGACTCAACACTTCTTCGGCTCTCGACATTAGCTCTTGGTATCGAAGAGCTAGGACATCCCGGTTGAGAGATCTTCTCTTGGGCATCATCTTCTTGGCATCAAGGGTTCTTCCTAGCTTTGACATAGCGAGAGCAAGAGAGAGCAATTTGGATCTCCTCCAACATAGCCTTGTCATTGGCTCTCCTCCCACGCTCATCCAAAGAGGTTTCCCTTCGATAGTTTCTCCCCAGCATCCAGGCTTCAACTTAGCAGGGGAGAGAGAGAGAGAGAGAGAGAGAGAGAGAGAGAGAGAGAGAGAGAGAGAGAGAGAGAGAGAGAGAGAGAGAAGATTCTTCTCTTCTCTAACCCACATCCAAATGGCTCAACTCTGACATAGTCTCCTTGGCGCCGACCTTTGCCACTTTTGGCCACACACATTAGACACATGGTGGCTTCAATAGACCATTCCAGAGTAGATTTTCTGTGAGCGAGTTTGGCTCGTGAACAATGTTTGCGACCATAGGTAGCTGGTTGTTTGATTTCCAACCAACAAGTTTTTTGGTTGATATTTTAGCATTTTTCTTATAGGTTGCATCCTTTCCAGTGTAGATTATGTGGCATAGGTGTTTTGCTTATGTATAATTGTGTGTGGTCACTTCAGAGAGTAGATTCAACATGATTTTGTGTGTTTTTGCTATGTATGCATATGTAGATACCTAATGAGCTAGTTATAGCTTACAAGTGGTAGGTTCTTAGGTGTACAAGGATTTTGCACAAGTACATTCATCCATAGAGCCACTCGTTTAGGACCGAGCTAGATTTCTAGGCTTTTGGCGGTTTATGTATACCGTACGTGGATTTCCTACTGAGACACCGATTGTCCATTCATGGTTTATGCAGTTTTTGTGAGATTTTTCTCAAATTTCAAAGAAAATTATGCCAATTTTTTCCGAAACTCTTGCCATGCTTTGTGTGTATTTGCAGTTTACTCTCTGACGGTTTAGTGGTCAACTGTGACTCCCACTTTGATAGTGATTGAGTTTTTACTGCCATTTTGACACGAATTTGGACACAGATTAGTGTTCTTGTGTTTACTCTTGGAGGAGCTCCTTCCATATGTCCTTTGTCTCCTGCTTAATATTCGTCTTTAGAGCTTTTTCTACCTCTATAGTAGTGAGAGTTTCATATGCTTGTGTGGCTACAAAGTACAGGTAGTCATAGGATTTATAGGCTCTATAGGTAGGTTTTTGGACTATTATCATATCTTTGTAGAGAGTTTTCTTGTGAGATGCATTTTGAGCACTGCGTTTGCTCACTACTTGCATATATGGTTATTCGCTTTACGCTCGGTTGAGTTGTTTGTTCCAAATTGGGCTCACTTGGTTTAGTGACGCTGTTTATGCCTATAGGTTGTGGACTTTACACTATATACTTATTATAGAGTGGTTTTACGCATATGCGAGCATCCGTTTTGATGTGTTTGACCATGGTTATGATTAATGTAGTGGTTGAGTGATCTCTCACTTTGGTGTCATTTTGGCATGGTTTATGGTTGAGATTTTGCTCAGCTTACAAATGACTCTATCATATTTCTCCCACGATTTCTCGCAATAGTTTTGGTTTCTTGGCATCCATCTAAAAGATACGTGTGACATTTTAGAGTCTACAAACATGACTCGTTCATTCGATACTTGTGTTGTTGGAATTGTGGTCACATAGAACACATTAGGTGCCTCCCAGATGTATGAGGCAGCATCAAAGATATATGCGTGATGCAGACGAGGTTTTGACACATCCTAGAGGAGTGGTTGCTTCATATGCTAGTGACATTGATGTCACATTCACCTTTAGCGTTCCTCTTGCTTAGTTTTCCACATCACCATATTGTGAGTGGTTTACCACTTTCTCTACCGGGAGCTTTGGCTGTGTGCACTTGACCAATGGTTTAGTGTTTGAAACTGCAGGTGCAAGAGATGTCTGCTTGTCATTACCTAGTGGTGCATCCTATATGCTACAACATGTGCGCTATGTTCCTCAACTGTGACAGAGTTTGATCTCAATGAGGCAATTAGTAGATTGTGGGTGTTAGATATTGCTTAGAGAGCGGTCTTTTCAGATGCATTACGGATCATAGTGATTGCTAAGGGAAACTGTGGCTTGGTCTACCTGATCCATATATCTAAGGTACAAGACAACATAGTCTCAATTTTGCTGCTAGCATGTGATGAGAGAGAGACGAGACGTGATGTGTCTCGTTTGCTAGTGAGCTCCAATACGTTTAAGAGACAGAGCATGTAGGTGTGGAAGACATGTCAGTGGACTTTGCAAAGGTAGAGGTGGAGCAAGGTTCCTCCAGTGAGACACATTAGGTGTTGCCAAAGCCTATGTAGAGAGGGGTAGAGCAGGTGTGCTCTTGAGAGACACATACAAACATGATGAACATGGAGTTCTTTGATATGCTCATGCTAGATGCTGATGAGTTGATGCCAAGATGCATAGTTCTGCCTATGGATGAGAGAGACATAGCCATCACAGGGTCGGTGATGACACATCCTTATGTGATGAGTAGTTGTGATGATGTAGTGTAAGGGTTTTAGGCCAAGTGACCGCCTAAAGGCAATGGTCAGTCCCCCCTACTCTTATTCATTGTTATAATGTCGATAAGGAGATAGAGAGAAATACTCTCTAGAGATCCACCCACAAGACTGTGTATGCTCATCATCCCCTTCCCCTTCTCTCCTTCCCGCTCTTGCACTCCACATCCTACAACCTACAAGTGGTATCAGAGCCCAAGAGCACGGCACCCGAGCCTCGACTACCCGGCGTGTGCAGCCACTCCATCGAAGATGGAATCTTGGAATTTTTGAAGCTCTACAGAAATGGGGATCCGTAGGATTCAAGCATGATTGTCCCAAATCAGATGCTAAAAGGCAGAGATGGCAAAGGTGCCATATTCTTTGGCAGTTGGCAGTCTCATGTTTGCCATGGTTAGCACACGACCATACATTGCATGTGCAGTGGGAGTGGTCAGTAGGTTTATGGCAAATCTAGACAAAAAGCATTGGGAAGTAGTGAAGCACATCTTGAGATACATCAAGGTCTCAACTAGCAAGTGCTTACGCTTTGGGAACAATGATGCATCCATAGTTGGATATGCTGATTCGGATCATGCGGGTTGTGTGGATATTAGGCGATCCACATCTAGCTATGGTTTCTTGTTCGCTGGAGCGGCAGTTTCTTGGAGATCATGTATCCAAAATTGCACTTTGTCTTCCACCACTCAGGCAGAGTATGTTACAGTTTCCAATTCCAGTAAGGAAGCTGTGTGGTTATCTTGTCTAGTGGGAGACCTTGGTATACACCAGACTCCAGTGCTACATTGCGACAGTCAGAGTGCGATTGCGTTAGCAAAGAACCACGTGTTTCACTCCAAGTCAAAACACATAGAGGTCAAGTATCATGTGGTATGGGATATTTTGGCTAGCAAATGCATTGAGTTAGTCAAAGTTCACATGGATGAAAACTCAGTGGCTGCTCTAATGATGAGCTTAGCCTTAGAGCGGTTCGCACATTGCATGGAGATGATGGGCGTACGATGAAGTTGTGATCATGCTTCATGTTTGTAAATTTGTACATAACAGCCACTATATTCTTTAGCCACTTGGGCCACATTGGCCTTCAAGTGGGAGATTGTAAGGGTTTTAGGCCAAGTGGCCGCCTAAAGGCAATGCTCGGCCGCCCATACTCTTATTCATTGTTATAATGTCACTAAGGAGATAGAGAGAAATACTCTATAGAGCTCCACCCACAAGACTGTGTGCTCGTTAACCCCTTCCCCTTCTCTCCTTTCCTCTCTTGCACTCCGCATCCAGCAATGTTAACCCTCATGGCTCACGGACACCCTATCACCTACGACGGACATTGTATTATTTATTTGGTAGAGTTAGGTACCAGGCTTGTCGGTCCAATAGGAAAATATAAGGACATGGTGACTGACATGCTAATCTCCACCCAGCCATGCCCTATATAGACCCCTGGCATTCTAAATATAGGGACCCCCTTGACTGCATGTCCGTCCTGGCCCTTGGCCCAGACCCGTGCCCTGACATTACTCCCCCCTTAAAGAAGAGTTTTCGTCCTCGAAAACAAAAGTCAGAAACTTCTTCAGAACACTAATGTTTTCCCAAATGGCACCTTCTTCAGGTCGGTTGGAGCGGAACCCGGTTCAGTAGGAGGTTCAATGAAACCAAGAGTAACATTTTGATTTTCTACATTGTTGTCCATTTGTAACCATCTGATGGTACCGGTTCCTATCCAAACGTAGTGTGTAGACTCCATTTAGAACACTCATGAGCATGGTAAACGAGTTTATCACAACACAGGTGTACCAAAAAGAGTACCTCTTGTCACTTTCCATGAAAGTAGCATGCTGACATAACTCATCAGCCAATTTGAAGTCCTTGACTTTGTCCTAATTTTCATTATCAGTAAACAACCCCACCCTAACCAGTGTTCAAGGTTGAGAACCTGAGTTATACATGAAGAGACTACCTAGTCGCAACATGCGTTAACTGATAGTAAGTAAACTCCAAAAAGAGCATTAAATGCTTATGAATTTGATTGCTTGGTGCTAATGTACGCACTTTGCATATCCTTGATCCCAAGATTACACTTTGTAATCTGTCAATCCCCTTGGATACTGACAGTCCTGAGGTGTGTTTCCCCCACGGTTTAGAGATAGTCTTCCCAGACGACTGGTAAATGGGAAATTACAATAGCGTATAACATTGTTGAGGAATCAACAATGTGCGAAATAACCATCGTGGTTAACTTAAAAAATCCACAAACACCCAAACCGAGTCATGACCTCGATTGGTGATTTAGTAGACTCAAAAGTAATCTCATAGAGATAGTGCACATAGAGTGCCAAATGCTTCAACAACCTAAGGAATATGCATGCCGTTCCAAATCAGCCTGTGCTAAATACTAGGGCCCATAACACCTAGTGTGCATGCATTTAGCAAAAACTAACTCAAACCTGTATATCCATAAAGATCCTTGCCAATACTTATGGCAAATGTGATGCGCCTAGCACACATTAAAGAGGAATGTAAATAGTTCTGAAAAGAAACTAAATACTTTCAGTTGCAATCTTTTTGCAAGCCTTGCGGAAACGTCTGAACCATAATAGAAGGTGAAACAATGATCACTTCTAGGTACAAACAATGAAACTTTTTCATTTACAATTTAGAGCCTTGCTATATGTATAAACAACCATCTGTAATGTTGTTTAGCAGTACTTGTACCTTAACAAGTCATTCTAAGTATTCGACAATTTTTGGCCACGAAATTGCTCCTGATACGTCGTGCTAAAAATGGTCTAGAAAACAGACGTGACCAGCACTTAGGGACTTTGTCGTGACACATATTTGAAATAGGGGCACCATTGTCAGTCCCAGAGACTCATATTCGCCACATGTGGAATATGTCTCAATTAAGGATGTCTGAAAAAGAACATCCTACAAGTACAAGATGTACTTGTGTATGGAGGTAGCTCTAAACACTTTACGACAGGAGTGAGAGGGACCCTCATTCATTGCTCCACACTGGATAAACCGAACTCCTGGAGTTCCTAGACCATGTTGTATCCTATGTGACAACACATTGTGCCAAATTGAACCCTACAAGTAGGTTCGTAACAGCATAAGGCAGAAAAATAGATTGGATACTTGGCCCAAAATACTTTGTGCCGACATGCCCTTGGCATGGCTCTGAAATATTCAAGCGTACGTATACGTCTTGAAAAACCAAGCAAAGCGTACTAACAATGGAATAACACCAAATCCATAGATGCGTACCTGGAGATTTGAACGTAATGTTCACTTACCCATATTCAAACGGAGAGGAGCACGTCTCCTACCTGGAAAAAAAAAAACATGGCACTGGGAACCATGGGTGTTGCCCTTGCAATCCAACCCCTTTGGTTAAAATCTACATAGTCAAACCGTTTGGTAAGACCCGTTGGAGAAACTGCGCAAGTAGCAGGTAACGATAACCAACATAGTTAACCGTGTACATGATGATTGGAATCAACTTAAGAAGTTGAATTTGTCCACTACCGTGTGGTAGATTGCGGAATTCTTTCCTTGAAAGTATAACTGGGAGAGATCAAACTATGATCCTCAATGCTTATGGGATGATTTAGCAGTCGCCCGCCGGGTCGTACCCTAAACAGTATGTCCATAGACACTTCGTAGTGCTATAGAGAGAGCAGGGAATCCACACAAGTGAACGACCTAGCTCTTAGGGACAGCCATGCTGTCGCAACTGATTTTGCTGCATCTATACTGACTTGTAGAGATCAGCTGCTGTGAGTTAAAGATTTATCAAAAACTCGACTTGAGTGTCGCACTAAAAACATGTAGTGCAAAAATGTCACTCTAAACATCCGTAATGGCAAGGCTCTTGCTTGTCCATTAACGTCGATGTGTACTCCCTTGGGTAGATCTTGAAAACAATCACCCAAAGAATGCCAATAGTCGTGTCCTACCCGAGATCCAGTGTGTGTGGCTCATAGCCCTTGTGGCAATTAGTGTTCAATCGAGGAACCGATGAAGACTAATTTAGTTGGTGTCTTGCCCAATTTCTAGCTGAGAGTTAGAGTACCTTGTCTCAGGCTGCCTCACCAGCAAAACATGTATCAATAGCTTCTTAGAAAGTTGTCATTATTCTTGAAAGAAATAAGAAAAAGAGAGAAAAGAAGAGCATGTTGGGCTGAAGATTTTTTCTTGAATTTTGAGAGTGTGTGCCCAAAACGTGTGCTCTTAGGCATTTTATGCCTAATTTGCAGCTTATCCTTTAAGCATACCCCATTTTTCTGGTAGGACGCCCTCATCGAGCGAGGTAACAGAAAAACACAAATCAAATCTTAACCATCTACCGTGTATGTACTAGGATGACTTGGATAGGGCACTTTGCCGATGAATCAATTCTAAGTGTTAGGTTCTTTTGGTGGTGTTATGCGTGGACAACACCCAAATCATGTCAAACAATCCATAACTTATCTTGTCCATGTCAAAGAAGCAAATTTTTGAGCCCTTCGTATGGATCCTCTTCTTCTTCTCAAATCGGAGAGGGACCTCTTTTGGGAGTCTCACAAGGAGGCTTCCTAGGTACTCTCTCATCATGGTGGGGAGCTTGGAGAATCCCATGAGCACAAAGCTGTTGTTGCACTTCACTTTGGAGGGATGGATTTCCCATGGCTTGTTGAAGCCTAGAAACAAGGTAGTTAGCAAACATAGGGGCATCATTAGTAGATTGCTCATTAGCAAAATCAAAGCTATCAACATTAATTTCACTCTCTTTACTATTGTCAGCCATTCTAACAACTTTTAGGTGTAAACTTTTTTAGGTGTACTTTGGCACTTCAGCCCTAGTTGCTACTCCTCTTTACCCCTTTAGAAAAGTACTCAAGCTACTATACCCTTGGCTCAAATACCATTAATTGCAACGAGTACCATTAATTGCAAGGAATAGAAGAGAGGGTCTTTCAACACCAAAACAGCACCGGTTCCTGTCAAGCTTTTAATAGCTCAATAGTGGTTAAGCCGTAGGCAATCCTCGTAGGACTCCACTATTAAGATCATAGCTCTCAACGGTGATGCCCCGTTATCTGCACGAAGGCAGGCGCACTACAAGGCTGAAAAATCCCTATTCTACTTACTCAATTGCAATTAATAATACCAACCATTTATAGCTAGCTTAAGGACCTCCCTTCTTGTGTAGGAAAAGAGAAACCTTGAGCTCTGATACCAATCTAACTTTTAATGGCCAAGTGACTTGTGTGTAGCGGAAAATAGCATGAACATAGTGAGCATTTTCATTAGAATAGATTCCTAATGAGCATAGCAAGAGTGCTTGTGTGGAGAGAGCAACAAAAAGCATAACACTTAGTTAGATAGCATGAACAATACTTCAAAAGAGAGATAAATTAAGCCATTGACAACAATTGAGGACCGGATTTACATGGAGCCGGTCCCCCCTCAAGAGGCTTTGTATCAAAGGTTTCTCCCATCAAGAGAGACATTTTACAATACAATTCTTTGTGTTCCTTCAATAACTAGCTAGTGCAATGAAGATGGAAGCTTCAAGCACTAAACAAAACACTTATAAAACACAACATCAATTCCCTCACGGTCTGAGACCCAAGACCTCACACACCTTCAAAGATGGTGAGAGCTAGCGGGGGATGAGAGTAGATTGAGAGGAAGAAGGAGTAGTCTTACGAGAAAGATGTACATCTCCTCACATAATCACTCATATTAGCATAGTATAGCTTAGTAATTATCATGGTAGAGGAGATGAGCATGCATTGAAGCTTGGCTCTTGGTTGGATTTGCATCACAAAGCCAAGAGTTGTTGGTGTAGGCCTCCCTTCTCACAAGCTTGGAGTAGGTGATAAGCTTTCCATTAAAGCTTGAGAAGGAGAGAGAGAGTCTTCTTGCTTCACACATGAGCTTGTGTGAATGTGTGTGGAATCATGACTTGAGAAAATCAGACCCCTCTCTCTCTTGGTCGACCCTCATGCTATTTCCTCTTGCTGACACCCCATTGGACCTCTCCCCGCTTAGCCAATAAGATTTCAGGAGCATAAGTGATAGAATTTTGACATGTGTCCCCGTTTCTCCTTTTGTGAGAGCTTTAGGTAATTAATTAATGAAACTAAAGTCTCATTGGACCCCTTTGTCTCCTGGCCAATAGGAATCAGGCAAGCCATTGGGCTGTTGAATGCTCATTGGACCCCTTGAGAGAATATCCAATAGTCTTCTAGAGACCTTAATCCTTATTAGTTCTTTTATTAGTGTTTTTAAATTAATTAAACTAGATTTACTCTAGCCTAATTCTGATTTTCCACCTCCATGGCCATCCAATAGGATATGAGTACACCTTGTGGGCATTTGGGCTAGGGAGTTGGCATGTGTCCCTCATTCCCTTTGTGTAAAGGAGTCTTGTGAGTGTGTGTGTGTGTGTGTGTGTGTGTGTGTGTGTGTGTGTGTGTGTGTGTTTTTTCTCTCTCATCCCCTACTTCCAAGGCTTGCCCCCTCCTTTGTAGGAGTTGTGAAGACTTTTTTGGTACACACACTAAGCTTCCAATTTAACTAAGCTTGGACCATTGGACACAACCTTTGAATTTTGGAACCTTAGCATTTTGGAAGTGTTAATGGGCTGAACCTTAGGGTCTTTAAACCCCATTGTTGCACATTGCTCTTTTGCAGATGGCCCCCCCTTTGGCTCCCTATTTTCCATCCTTTGGATCCCTACTATGGCCGGTCTGCCAGCTTAACCAGTATTCTAGCTTTTTCTCCCCTGGCACTTCCCCATATTAAATGATCAGTTTAACATGAGAAAATCATTTAGGAGAATTAGATATTAGTTATTATGACAAAACATGGATTGTGATCCATGTCCCCACTTGCTCAAATTTAGATCAAAATTCTGCCACTAGCTAGAGCACATCTTAGGAATGATTCTCCTAAAGTTTGGTGGAGTTTGGACATCCTTTGGCCTAGTAACCCCAAAGTTTCCATAACTCACAATTAAAATTGTCATTTTGACCTAGATCAGGCAAAAATGGTACAAAGTCCAATATGGTGATGCCCAATGGCTGTAGAAACATGTTAGGAAGTTGTCCTACAAATTCCATGTCATTTGACTCTAGAACATGGATCGCGATCCATGTCTCCTAGATTCCATTTCAACCCAGATTTGGTCCACACTTAGCTTATTGTACCTATAGGCCAAGGGCATCAAGAGTTTGAAAGAAATCTACAAGTTTGGCTAAATACATTATTTATAGTAAAAGTTATATTTAGAGCCATTGGCATTGGCATATAAAATTGAGATCTAGCTCTCTCCTATTCAAGTTAATAATCAAACAATGACTCTTATCATGATTGCATAAAGTTAGTCTCATATGGTAGATAATTCTTTAATGATTGCTATATGCATGCACAAATTTGATTATGGTGACTAAGGACAAGGGAAAAGTAGATTATTTGCCTTCGTCTTGATTGATAGACTAAATGTTGTTATGCTTTAGTTGCAGTGAAAAAGCAATAGAATATACATGGTTGTGATGACTCTTTCTTTCAAACATCGGGAAGGAAGTGTGGGTATGTATATCATCTATTGCAAGTTCAAAAAATCATATATGCACATAGGGAAATTTCATGGAATACACGTGTTCTTTTGGTAAGTCAGAAATCTCTTGTGAAGGGTGTCATGGAGAGATGGAATACACTGGTGGAACTTTTGAAACATGGTTCAAAGTACAAACGAGATGCTGCCTGATTTTGATCAAGCTATTCATATTAGTCTTTTACCTTAAAATACAGTATAAGAAGCAAGCATTACATTTAGTAGTAAATATTTATTTTTCTTTGGATAATTATGAATACATATGATTATACACACATATTATATCTTAAAGTTCCACTAAGTGTCAATCCTCAAGGTAGCCCAACTACAAGTGTGACATGGATGACAACTAGGTCCAATGTGAGCCTTCTAGCACTAACATACTCTTGTCAATACTCAGGGAAGTGCTTCGAATGGGGCACAAAGACTATGTGAGGGTGTGAACCTCAAGAAGTGAACCTAACAAGCAAGGATGTCAGGCTCTATAAGCTAATCAAGAGCTCAAAGACCAGAAAATCTACCTATGTTCTATCTCACCGTTCTCGGTCATCACACTATTTCAATGACTAAACAGTCTCGGATAGCCATGAAACTTTAAGGGAAGCTATAGGAGGTCTAAGGTGACAAGTCTAAAAAATTTGGTAGCATTTTGAAAAGGTTAAAAAATCACTATCCATCATGAACCAAGTCATCAAAACTACAACAAAACTATCCAAACAGGTCGCCCTAAGGTCTAATAACACTCTCCTATAGTCAAAATGACATAAAACAAAGTTTTAAGCACTCAAAATTGAAGATATGGCTCACGCACAAACCACCACAGAACTTGAAATGCTTACACTTAAAAGAAAGAGCAAGAGAAGAGGAGCACAATGCAAGTTTTAGAATTTTAAATAGACTATCCAATCAAAAGTTATGTTGATTACAAAGTAGAGCTAAGAAGCTGCATGAAAGTACGCACAATGAGAGCTCTTTTGTTATCCAAAAAACTATCCTTTCCAACTAGAGCTATTGTCTTATATACCTAGGGCTTTTAAAAATGGCAAGTGGAAGTTAGTGGCAATGCTAGCATGTCATGACCAAAAATTTTGGTAGGGTCATCGTCTTGAATCATCAGTAATGCCACAAACTCTAAAACTTTTGAGCTCAAACTCAATATATTCTTTGGCTACGCCATTTGTCATTTTTGATATCCACTACTTAGCTCATCTCAAGCATCTACATCTGGTCTATCCTCGTCTAGGTCATGAATACCCCCCACAATGGATGTACTGGATAGGTTTCCCAGTGGAATCTGCTCGACACTCTCAAACTCAATGTGTGTGGCTTGGACTATCTGCATAGATTCAGGTACTTGAGAGGTGCCACCCAAGCCTATAGCTTTTGCCTTTAGCTCTCAAGAATACATCTCTGGTTGTGCTGCCAATCTGCTTTTGCCTTTGCAAGCTTTTCTTGTAGCTCTTTGACCTATTGGTCATGGTGGGCATTTGTAGTGAGCATTCTTATCATCATCATTTGTCTCTACAACCGCTCTTATTCTAGCTCTACTTTGAGTGCCTTTATCTCATCTGAATTTTAGTAGAAGGAAGAGGAGTTGATGTCGTTATTGTTGGAGCTGCATCTTGGTTGGGAAGTAGAGTGGAGAGAGTATGCTTTATATCATCATAAGAATTACACAATTTGGAGTACTTATCCCTCTCCTTTTCTATACTCTATCAAGTTGGTCACGCTCTTTTTGAAAGTGGACATTGGCCTCAATGTCCTTTTCAAGATCTTTGTAGGTGTCTTCAACATCCTTTTTTGCTTTCTCTAGCTCTGTCTACAACTCTTTCTTTTCCTTGTGTAGCCCTTCCACCAGCCGTTCGAGCTCTACCACTTCTTGGTTTGCTTTAGTTGTGGCTGCCTTGGCCTCTTTAGTCTGAGCCTTGGTCATAATTTTATGAAAATTGAATTGAAGTTCAAGCAAGGGTCTCTCAGAGATCAAACTTCTCCACTATTCTCATTGCCATCTTTTTGTCTTTGGGTTGCAATGGAGGGATATCCCTCTTCCACATGTCCTTCTTTTTTTTGTGAAGAATCAGCATGCCAATCAAGATATGGATGTGACAACGGTATATCAGTAGATTCTTCCCATGCAAAGTGTTGATCTTTAGCATGCACTGGTTCTATGTATAGTGTCCCATATTTGGCATACATGCCTACCATATCAATGCCAAACGCATTTTGTTTTCCAAAACCCTTTGTGCCTTGACTCATTAGCAATCTTTTTTGCCCATGCTAACCTCTCACATAATGCCCTATGCTTTTTAGGGTGCCAATGTAGGTAAGTGCATCTAGAAAGAAATCATCACTCTGCATTTTTTGACAAATAGACAAGCACTTCCTCGCCCTCCCTTGTCAGGCCTACAACAAAAAAAAAAAATGCTATCAACAGAACATCTATGTTTGCCATACATCATTGACACACATCAATTGCAAGAGCCTCACCCACATTTGCTAAAAGAGCCCAACATTTTTTGGCCTTGCCTCTAGTGGGGAATCCAATAATCACTACATTCTATGAAAGGGTCCTCACTCATGATGCAAGCAGGGGTAATCTCATTTGGGGAACGATAATCGCTTTATATTTGATGTGAAGAACATAGAGCTCCTTTGTGTTGCCCATGTTGAGGGCATACTTTTCAAAATGTGTAATCAAAGAGATGACATCTCGGATCCAAACGCTCGTTAAGGACTTGTGCTATGGCAAGTGCATTATCACTAGGCATCCATGCTAATCAACAATTTTTCTTATTATGTCTCAACATTTACAATAAACGACTTAAAGAATTATCTTTATAGAGCATATCTACAATGAAAGCAATCAAGAGAGAATATCTCAAATATGAATCTAGCCAAGTTTGTTTTGGTATTTTGTGAACACACCCCAATTGGCATATTTGTTGATCATAGAAAAACTAGCCATGTGGGTTCTTTCCAAGAGCCCTGAATAGCATCTCATCCTCATTTTCATTGCTGATTTCAACTTCAGCCATACATAATTGCTTTGAAGAGAACCCCTGAGTCTCACATTCATAGAGAATAGCCCAATGCTTTTTGTCCCACATGTGTTGGTGGACGTATCTTGGATCAATACATGTCATGTAACCAATGGATCGAAAGACACAACACTCCAAATATACCGAGCTTGACATCTATTTCCAAGTGCACATCCTACTCACATCAATAAATTTTGCTTGCTAATGTCAACCTTTTGCACAATGCCCCATGTCATCAAGACAATATCATTTGAGATTGCATAAGAAAGAGAAATCCTCACTCCATGTTTGCACAAGTGTGTTGCAGAAATTTTGAATAATATAAGTAGAATAAGAAGAGAAATCATAGGAGATTGCATAAGAAGATAAATTATCACTCACAACGGTGTTGCATAAAACATTTTGAATAATATGAAAATAATACGAATAATATGATATTATTCACGAATATGGTGTTATTTACGGATACTCAAAATTTTTACAAATTAATGAATAATATAAGTGTATTTTGATCGATACAATTTTTGTATTTAAAAAGCGTTTTTTTTCACGAACTCTGTAGAAAAAATCAAAAAATCCTAACCCTACTTAGAAGCAAGAGCATATGTACTTAACTATATGTACTTAAAAAATGCCTAAAATCACGATGTGATAAAGACACTTAGTATGTTAGTTTGATATGTATAAAAAATAGAGATAGATTATGATTTAATTATAATGTGTCACTATTTAATGTATATTAAAAATAGAAAGAGTTCTAACTCTTTTCTATTTTTAATATATGTATGCTCATTTTAAACACTGCACAAAAATAGAGATAATGATGAAATTTTCATCACAATCTATCACTATTTTATGTATATTAAAAAATAATAAGAGCTTAAGATCTTTTTATTTTTAATATATATAAGCTTAGAGCCAAACATTTAATTACTAATCTTGATCATTTCAGAGCACCAAAAGTAGTCAATTTTTTCTCAAAAAATAAAAACAATTTTTTGGTATTTTTTTCTCTACTTTGCACTGCTTGGGGTTTGCTTGGGGTTAGCTTTGTATTTTGAGTGAAGGTGAGTTGTATTCAACCTCACTATATCGATCGATATGTAAGTAAATATACGAAGATATGAAAAAAGTTGACTTGTTATCGAATAATTTAGTTCAACTAATTAGCCCATTATTCAACATATAAACATTTTGTGAATAGCGAATCATGCAACCTAGTTGAACAAAAGAGCCATATCCTACAATCACTCTATTCCCAAAGACCATATGGTTGCAATGCTTGCAAAAACCATTTTTGCTTTTGAAAGTGGCCAGATTTTACCATAGTAGTGGTAAGCATGTCATTTTTTTCAAGAGGCACTGACTAGCAATCAACTGCTTGCGTAATTTCACTTGCATTTGAGATGCAAGCATAGGTGATTGTACCTAGAGATTCAGTCTGCAATGCTTGCTTTTCCTCATTCAGCATATTATCATTACATTCGAGAGTGCATCAAAAAGTAGGAAGCTTATGAAACATGCTTTCAAAAGTAACCACATTTGAGATACGTCACCCAACGCAATGCCAAGCATGAAGTCTTTTGTATAGAGACTCTCACTCATAATCTAATCATGATTTGTTTGCCCAACCAATTTCTTGCATAACAACTATTGCCTTCATGACACCAGCATAATTGATTGCATTTGGATTGAAACCCTGCCCCCATATACACTCAAAATAGCCAATCAAACCCGAGTATGATGTTTTTTTGCAAGAGCGCTATAATGTCACAGGCCTTCAAGATGCAAGCCTTTGATAATTGCATTTGGAGAGAGACCCTATCTAATCGTAATCATTGCATTCCAAGAGGCCACATCCTAGTAGATAAGGAGGTCATCAAAAACTTTTTCTTGCTTTCAAAAGTACAAGACATTTGACAAATACATATAGATCCAATCATTAAAACAACTCCCCAATTTTTCATAATCTGACACACGCATTCAAGGTGAAAACATTGGTGATTGCATCAGGAGAAAGGCCTTTCCTTTGCATTCGGTGAAAGCAGCCCAGAGTTTCCGTGCCACAGACATGTTGTGCATATCCTGCAATCATTGCTCTCCAAGAGAGAACGTTTTGGAAGGAAAGCTCGTCAAGAACTTTTGTGCTTTTGTATGGGCACCACATTTGGCATACATATCGACCAAAACATTGCCAAGCACAACATCTTTCTCCAGCAGCCCCTGATTAGCAATCTCATCATGGATTCTCTCACCCATGTCAACGTCTTGCGTAAGGCCACAGGCCTTCAAGGTGCAAGCATAGGTGATTGCATCTGGAGAAAGGCCTTCCCTTCGCATCTGGTGGAAACAGCCTAGAGCTTCCTTGCCACAGCCATGTTGGGCATATCCTATGATCAGCGGGCTCCAAGAGACAACATTCCGGACAGGCAGCCCATCAAGAACTTCTCGCGCTTTCATGAGGGCACCACATTTTGCATACATATCAACCAAAGCATTGCCAAGCATAACATGTTTTTCCAACAGCCCTTGACTAGCAATCTCATCATGAATTCTCTCACCCATGTAAAGCTCTTGCGTAAGGCCACAGGCCTTCAAGGTGCAAGCGTAGGTGATTGCCTCTGGAAAAAGGCCATCCCTTCGCATCTGGTGAAAACAGCTCAGAGCTTCCTTGCCAAAGCCATGCTGGGCATATCCTGCAATCAATGCATTCCACGTGATGACGTTCCGGACAGGAAGCCCATCAAGAACTTCTCGTGCTTTTGCGAGGACACCACATTTGGCATACATATCGACCAAAGCATTGCCAAGCACAACACCTTTCTCCAACAGCCCCTGACTAGCAATCTCATCATGAATTCTCTCACCCATGTGAAGGTCTAGCGTAAGGCCACAGGCCTTAAGGGTGCAAGCATAGGTGGTTGCATTTGGAGAGAGGCCATCCCTTCGCATCCTGTGAAAACAACACAGAGCTTCTTTGCCACAGCCATGTTGGGCATATCCTGCAATCAATGCCGTCCAAGAGACAACATTTCGAATAGAAAGCTCATTGATAACCTTTTGTGCTTTTGAAAGGGCACCACATTTTGCATACATATCGACCAAAGCATTGCCAAGCACAACATCTTTTTCCAACAGCCCCTCATAAGCAACCTCAACATGAATTCTCTCACCCATATCAACGTCTTGCATAAGGCCACACGCCTTCAAGGTGCAAGAATAGGTGATTGCATCTGGAGGAAGGCCTTCCCTTCGCATCTGATGAAAAGAGCCCAGAGCTTCCTTGCCACAGCTATGCTGGGCATATCCTGCAATCAACCCATTCCAAGTTATGACATCCCGGACAAGAAGCCCATCAACAACTCCTCGTGCTTTTGTGAGGGCACCACATTTGGCATACATGTCGACCAAGGCATTGCCAAGCACCACATGTTTCTCCAACAGTCCCTGACTAGCTATCTTTTCATGAATGCTCTCACCCATGTGAAGGTCTTGCGTAAGGGCACAGGCCTTCAAGGCGCAAGCATAGGTGGTTGCATTCGGAGAGATGTCTTCCCTTTGCATCCGGTGAAAACAGCATAGAGCTTCCTTGCCACAACCATGTTGGGCATATCCTGTAATCAACTTGTTCCAAGAGCGGACATTTCGGACAGAAAGTTCATCAAGAGCTTTTCGCGCTTTTGTAAGGGCACCACATTTGGCATACATGTCGACCAAAGCACTGCCAAGCATGACATATTTCTCCAACCACCCCTGACTAGCTATCTCACCATGTATCCTCTCACCCATGTGAAGGTCTTGCATAAGGCAACATGCCTTCAAGGTGCAAGCATAGGTGATTGCATCAGGAGAAAGGCCTTCCCTTTTCATCTGGTGAAAACAGCCCAAAGCTTCCTTGCCGCAGCCATGTTGGGCATATTTTGCAATCAACACATTCCAAGTGATAGCATTCCGGGCAGGAAGCCCATCAAGAACTTCTCGTGCTTTCGTGAGGTTACCACATTTGGCATACACATTTACCGATGTGCTCCCTAATTCTGCATCTTTCTGAAGTAACCCACCATTGCCAAGCTCAGTGTGTATCCTACTGAATTCGTACGAATTTCTGAGCTCAGTGTGTATCCTACTGACTTGGTACAAATCCTTCTTCTGAGCACAGGCTTTTAGTCCGCTCAGAAAAGGAAAACTCATTGATTTTGACTCCTCATCGCGCTCTTCCTGGCTATGCTTGACTAGTGTAGCGAGTATTGCTTCTTTCTTGGATTTTCCAGTGGATTTTCCACCGCTCTGTGGACACAAAACTCGTGACACTTATTACAAATTGAAAAACAGGTGTGTAAGTGTGTGTGTGTGTGTGTGTGTGTGTGTGTGAGAGAGAGAGAGAGAGAGAGAGAGAGAGAGAGAGAAAACGCAAATATAGACATTGTTTCTTACCTCGACAGTATGCCGTCCAGCAGAGGCGCCTGATTGGCAAATGCAGAAGTATATCGTCAGAACAGCGAGCCATTGTCAGAAGACAGTGCGGACGTCATTTTTCTAAAAGACTCACGGTTTAATTACACACTAGTACATGACCTGTTGCCCCTGGCAACAAAAGAACACTATCTCTCTTGGAAGATCCCCATCTCCCCTCTCATTAGAACTCTCTCAGTTGCTTTTAGAGTCAGGCCTTAGTATGGATCTGCAATTTTTGCTTTTAAATTTACCTCTTCCACATCTAAAAATGGAAAAGAGCTTATATGTGAATAGTAAATTGCTCCAGCCTCCATTAGTCCCCCAAATTATGCACAACCCTTGTGTTGGCTCCGTTTCCTATTGTGACCTTCCTATGTATGAGGTGCAACATCACTGATTGGTATACTCGCCAAGCCCCAAGCTCCTTTCGTTCTTTCATTGCATGTATAGTATCAAATTAATAGAATCCTCTAATACTATGATAGCCCATACCTTGTAACCGGCCTTAGTGCCATCTTCCCCTGTCATTTGGTGGTGCGCATTGCTATTTCGCAGGCAGCTTTGATCTCAATATCATCGTGAACCTTCCCCTCAGATTCATCTTCCACATTGCACCCATGATATGTTGCGAGCAGCCCATCCTTTGAATCTAGTGCAAGGTGTTTCATGTTGTTGGTATGATGTTATGTTTCATTCGCGAAATAGGACACAACATGCATATATAGATGAGAGAGAGAGGAGGGGAGAAGGAGAGAGCGTTGTTGCCCTTGAATTAGTGCCCCCGAGATTCAACTTCCACATTGCACCCATGATATGCTGCGAGCAAATCATCCTATGAATAAAGTAGGGTGTTTCATGACGTTCGTATGTTGATATTTCATTCCCCAAACATGGCACAAAATAGATAAGAGGAGAGAGGAAGAAAGAGAGAGAGAGCAAGCAGCGCCGTCGAATTAGTGGCCATATCAGCTTCATGGCAACAATGTATATTGCAACATACAGGTTGCAAAAGCGAGAGAAAACAACTACCTTCTTTTGGATTTGGCAACGGCAATTGGGTGATTGACATATAGATGCTCTATATTGGTGTCTCTTGTTGGTGCATCGAAGTCAATGGAACTCCGCAAAAGCTGGAATAGGCTTGTCCATAAGGAGGGGCATAACACATTAATCATATGCTTTGACATCCATGAAGAATAGAGCAGGCTTGTTGTCTTATCGTCAACATGTAAACCATGTGCAACGGATTGCAAGCTGGCTTGGCATACCCCTCAATCTTGTGTGTGCAGGAAACACGAAAACCTCCAATGCGGAGATCGCACTAACTCTCAACTTAGTCTACAGTGTTGTGCGCTTTATGATCGGCTGAGAGAGAGAGAGAGAGAGAGAGAGAGAGAGAGAGAGAGAGAGAGAGAGAGAGAGAGAGAGAGAGAGAGGATGAGGAAATGGAAGCAGAAGAAGAGTTTTTAAATGTCGTACAAACCACTGGAAGAGGCCAGATGAGGTCCTTCATGATCAAGTACATCAACAATACTGCAATTGTCAAGTAATTGAGAGAGAGTGTGTGAGAGAGTGGGGTGACGCCCTCGTTCGGGGCGTCGCGGAAAAGAGGTCGCGTTGGCTCACCTGCGATGCAAACGGGACCTGCAGGCAAGCAAACGCATGTACAAGAACGCAACTTGAAAACTGAACGCAAGAGGGACATGAGAGTGAGGGACGCGAACGAATGATCAATATCATAAGAAAGTGCCAAATACAAGGGACGCAAGTAATCACTTGAAAATGGGGCTGGCAAGTTGGGGGAAGTGGCACCCACTCTCTCACACACTCTCTCTCAATTACTTGACAATTGCAGTATTGTTGATGTACTTGATCATGAAGGACCTCATCTGGCCTCTTCCAGTGGTTTGTACGACATTTAAAAACTCTTCTTCTGCTTCCATTTCCTCATCTTCTCTCTCTCTCTCTCTCTCTCTCTCTCCCTCTCTCTCTCTCTCTCTCTCTCTCTCTCTCTCTCTCTCTCCCCCCCCCCATAACTGTAACCTAGCCGCCACTTCAAACCTAGCCTGCAAGTCTTCCCCTGGGGCGAGGGGTAGCCCTCTGGGGGGGATGTCTGCATCCCTCAACATTATCCCGCCACTGCTAGTAGAAATAATGGAGCCCGGCCCTCACTGTCCCGCCATCGCCAACAGAAGCTATGTTCGACGTGCACACCATGGCCAGCTGCAATAACCTGACAGCCCCGTTTTGGCAAGTTGCAGAGCCCCCATTTCGGTGAGTTGCTCTCTCTCTCTCTCTCTCTCTCTCTCTCTCTCTCTCTCTCTCTCTCTCTCTCTCTCTCTCTCTCTCTCTCGCACTGGTGTAGCTGATGCTCGCGCTCCCCTCTCTCTGGGAACCATGATGGTGTAGTTGATGCTCGCGCTGCCCTCTCTCTTCCATCCCTCTCTCTCGCTAATGCTCACGCTGCCCTGATGCCCGCGCTCGCGCTCCCCTGAGGTTCACGCTGCCCTAATGCTCTTGCTCGCACTGCCCTGAGACCTGCACGCGCTGCCCTGCATACTCCTGCTGAGGCTGAGGCCTACGCGAGCAATCCTATGCTCAACAGTCCCACGCACAATCCTACACGTAGCATGTCCAACAGTCCTACGCAAGCCCCGGCACCCCCCTTCATCTACGCGTAGGAAGTCAATATCTCTTACGTTCAAGTTTAAAGAGATTTTAAGCCTTAAGGTAAATTTTAAGTTTAAAGAGATTTTGAGCCTTAAGACCATTCTCTTTGCGTTCAAGTTTAAAGAGATTTTAAGCCTTAAGGTAAATTTTTAAGTTTTCCCTATTCTGAGTCCTTCACCCTAGTACCCTAGTACCCTACCCCACATTTGTGGCTCGGGTTCGATGGATCCGCCCACCGAAGGGGAAGGGCCGGGTGTAGATAGCTACACCACCCAAAAAAAAAAAACAGCTATATTTAAACGAAGAAACAGAGATACTGTACTATCACCAGGATCCTTACGAGTGGGGAAAACCTCCAAGCTACATGATGAACTAATGATGGAGAAGGTCCAGGTGATGCTCAAATCAGAGCTAAACTATATGAGGGATGACATCAGGAAGGAAATGCACGCGAGCACTGAGAGCTACAGGAACTCCATGTATGGAGACATGATGAGAGAACTAAGGAGAGAGATACGGGGGATACAGAATGAGGAGATTCAGATCTTTAAAACGGAATTACGAAACCTAATCAAGGTCGAAGTAAATGTAACAGAATGCGTTATGCAAAAGAAACTCGATGAGGCAATAGCAAGTTTTGAAGCATGGAGAACAAATATGGAAAAGCACATGGGGGAAAAAGATGCAATAATCGAGGAGCTAAAAGGAGAACTTGCAACTTGCAAATCTACAACTAAGGAGAAGGGAGACGACCAACCTTCGGTGCTGAAGGAGCTCGAGGACATGAAGGATCAGATGAAAGCTCTACGGGAAGGAGATGAACAGAAATTAAAAACGACATCTTCATGGGCGGAACGTCTTGTTAAGACACAAGAAAAGGTTGATGAAGTAGAGAAATGGATTGAGGATGCGAAGAAAGGGAAGGCCCAGATGCTCGAGACCACACCTACTTCTACCATTATTAATATGACCATTGAGGAAGAGCAGAAAAGGAAGAACTGGGCCTTGAATGTGCGGGTCATAGGAGTCAAAGAAAAAGAGAATGTAGATGAAGAAGTGAAGGAACTGCTACAACGAATGGGCATCACAGAGCCCACTCACACAAGTGCATGGAGAGTGGGCAAGAAAGGAATCGATGAGAAGGGAAAAGTAAAGGATAGGGCACTTATTCTCCGCTTCCCGAATATAGAAATAAGGAAAGAATTTCTAAAGAAGAGGCCAACTCTTAAGAAAACCGGTATTTTCCTGGGAGATGACCTTACATTGGCACAAGTGGCACACATGCAAGAGTTGATGCCAGAGACCAGAGCAGCAAGAGAAAAGGGGAAAATCGCCTTTTATAGAGGAGGGAAAGTAGTGGTTCTGGAAAAGCGCTCAGCATGACGGTGCGAGACCTATGGGACGACGCTCCGGATAGCGGCGTGGAATTGTAATGGATCATATAGGCTAGATGTAGGTGCCTTTGAAGACAGCTTTAGGGACAGAGACATAGTTTTCTACTCGGAGACACACCAGATACCGGGACAGCGTATGCCACATGTGAAGGGTTATTTATGGGAAACATCTGGTCGACCAGACAAGAGATCTCTATGGGGTAGCCGGGGTTCAGGAGGAGTAGCAGTCTTATGTAAAGAGGAGCTGAAACCAATACTACAGATTATCAGGAAAGATGAGCAAGCAAGGTATATGTGGGTGAGAATGAGAGCTGAGACAGGTAGATTTCTATATATTGCTATATGCTACTTCCCTCCAAGTACCTCAGTCTACTCCTCACCTAAAGGACAGTCCCCTTTCTCCATATTGAATAATGACATATGGGAGTTCTCTAGAGATGGAGACATCGTTCTCTTAGGAGACTTTAATGGCAGAACGGCCAACTCTCAAGCAGTATTCTATGATACTTCTGAGTAAATGCTCAGTGAAGTGGATTTATCACAGAGGGGGCTTACTAGAAACTCATAGGATAAAGAACACACTGAATATGGGAGACATCTCATGGAGATGGAAACTATACATGGTTTGGCCATACTTAATGGTCTAGAGAATTTCCCGTTATCTGGGGGATTCACATGCTTCCCGCACAGGCATGGGGCCAGTACAGTGGATTATGTCATGACCTCACCAAGCTTTATTTCTAGTATCGAGGACTTTAAGGTGGGACCCAGACCAGTTGGGATTGCAGTGGATCATGCTCTCTTGACCTTATCAATCTCCTTCCAATACAATGCCTTTCAAGTACAAAGGAAGAAGACACACACAAGATATACTTTCATGCTAGAGACTGATTCAGTCTATGTGGAAAAGATCTATAATAGGATGTTGGCAGCCGAGCCAGTATATATCGTAGAGGAGATTACTTCTCAGTTAACAGAGATACTACATGGAGCAGCACAAGAGGCATACCCACATACTCAACTTGATCAGAAGAGAGGATCTGGGAACATGCCTCAAAACAGTTGGTATGACGAGGAATGCAGAGAGACGAGAACCTAGGTCCAGAAAGAGCTTACACTTGGGATCATCACATATAAGCAGTCCTTGCTCTTCGACATATAGTACTTCGCAAGAAAAGGGCATTTTTATCCAAACTGGAGAATGATTTATATCAGCTCTTCTTGAGTCAGGACTCACATGAGGCCTGGCGCTTATTTCACGAGCACTCACCGCCTCCGACGATTACTTCTCCTGAGATTTGGGGTCAATATGTAACATCATTATATATGGTATCTGGATAGCCTCCATTACCAGATCCGCTAGAGCCATGCGCTACTACTACTAGTACTTTTTTTACTACGAAAATGGTGAAAAAATCCATTGATAAGATGAAGACAAGAAGAGCATATGATCATGATGGTTTAGTAGCAAAACATCTGATCCATGCCAGGGATCTACTTTCAAAAGTCCTTGCTCGTCTGTTTAATCGGGTCATGTGTGAAGGATTACCTGAATCTTGGAAATTATCTACTATCGTACCTATTTTCAAGTCAGGGGATCCTATGATACCCGGGAACTACCGTACCATTATGGTAGGTCACACATTGACCCGACTGTACGCATCCATTCTTGAACAAAAATTGAGTAAATGGGCAGAGAATGAGGGCATAAGGGCAATAGGACAAGCTGGATTCAGAAGGGTTATTCCACTTTAGATCATATTCTTACGCTTAGAGCCATTATTGATGAAGGAAGAGCAAATGGGAGAAGGATGTATTGCTGCTTTGTGGATTTTCGGAAAGCTTTTGATACAGTTTCAAGGGCCAGATTGATGCATAGGATGCAAGAGTTAGGGGTCCCCAAAGAGATTATTTGGGGGATCATGGCCTTATACGGGTCAGTAACTGGTTATGTACGTACTCCAGAAGGGGATTCCGACATTGTTCATTCCACCGTTGGAGTAAAGCAGGGATGCCCACTGTCCCCTACTTTATTTGGTATGTACATAGATGAGGCATTAGATTACATTGATAGAGAGGGTGACAGAGGTGCTCAACTTATAGGGTCATGGATCCCTTTGTTGTTGTATGCAGATGATATTGTATTGACAGCAGAATCACCAGATGGAATGCAGAGGCAGCTAGATGCATTACATAAATTCACGGAGGACAGTGGACTGTCGGTAAACTTGGGTAAAACCAAAGTTATGGTGTTTAACACCACACCGTAGTGGGTCAGGAGATCGGCACCTACATTTGCATATGGCCAGGATACAGTAGAGTACACAGATGCATACACATACCTTGGTGTGGTGTTTGCAGGACTGAAGTTTACTCTTAAGAAAGCAGCGGATGCTAGATTATCCAGAGCCTCTGCGGCCTTGGGAGGGTTGGAGAGGATGTGTTCACAAGTGCAGTTTTAGGAACCACGAACAAAACTATGGCTCTTTGATACTGTGGTGGCCTCGGCTATGCTTTATGGGGTCTAGATTTGGGGACCATCTGTGGATCAGGATAATTGGAAGTCAATGGAGAGACCTTTGGTATCTATGATTTCCTGAATGATTAGAGCCAAGGCCTCCGTACCACACGTTATTACCCGAGCGGAACTAGTTGCTCCTCTAATAGAAATTGAAGCTCTTACCAGATCAGTGTCCTCTATACATGGTTTGTGGGATACAAATAATTGCTGATATACTAGACTGGCCCTCGAATCCTCTCGACAACTAGCAATGAAAGGGGATACATCATGCTGGTATGCGCAACTGTCCTCATGGTTCAGAGACACAGGTTTAGTATGGAAAGATTACCCCCCTTCCAATACTCTCTTGAGGCTCCATCACTGGCAATTACACGAACGGAGATTAATAAAATCATCCGACAGGATCTTATACAATTGGATACTAAGAGGACAAGGGTAGACCCTACACAAAATTGGGCACGAAGATGGCCGACTACAAAGAAAACTTCCTACAGCTATCTGAAGATGGATTTGTAATTCACCTGAGCTACATGGATACCCACCTGTCTCATGGTTTGAGATGTGCTATTGGTCAGATTCATACATCCTCACACCAATTGGAAATTGAATTTGGAAGATTTAGGGGAATCCCACCTGAGAGCAGAATTTGCTAGTTATGCAGAATGGAGTCGGAGACAGAATTACACTACATATGCCACTGCACAGTATACTATGAGATACGTGGGCGTTTCCATTGCCTATTTAAAGAAGGCTTTGGTCCTCTAGATAGAATCATGCAATACCAAGATCAAAGATGCTTAGGCTTGTACCTACTGGAACTACATCGGCACATGGATAATCTAATGAGAAGACAAAGAGCACTACAGCCTCAGAGGCCGATCACAGATTTCTTCAGATCGAGAGAATCAGGAGTGGAAGGAGAAGCAAGAGGCCAGCAGCCAGCACAAAGGAGTACCCACATTCATACCAAAGGCACCCTAATTGACAGAGTGATTAGGCTTAGGAAATCGAGACCCACGACCAAGATACAAAAGCACACTTCACCGGAGGAGACTACAACAAAGGATTAGAAGCATTCTAGCCAGACACCTAGAATGCTCCTAAGAAGTTTATTTAATACTTTGTATTTAGTTTTCACATTTATCTTCACACTTTTCACACTTAGTACTTTAGTACTAAGGTACCCAGACATTGTAACAGATTCACCACTTTTGTATCAGTTTGGTTTCATAGGTCATTGTGGCCTTTTGAAGACGTTAATATAACATTTCATTTCTCTCTCTCTCTCTCTCTCTCTCTCTCTCGCGCCTTGGCTACGTTTTTTGATCGCGTTCAAGCTTCAACTATCAAGTATCAAATTCACTCTCAATAATTGCAGTAAATTGTAGACATAAGGTGACGTGTGGCTTTTGTAGAGCGGCGCATCAAGAGACCGTCCTCGGATTCAAGTATCCAATTCACTCTCATGTAATTGCAGTCATCTGTAGACATAAGGTGATGCGTGGCTTTTGCAGAGCAGCACATCAAGAGATCGTCCTCAGAGTTAATGACAGTGCCAGTAAATTTATAGTTTCTCGGCGAGCTTCATAACAATTTTTGTTATAATCAAAAGACCAAAATATTGAAAATGATGACAAAGAGGAAAATTTTGGTCTTTCAAGGTCTCTTTCATTAACATGATGAGGTTATGGAACAAAACCTAAGGTGTATAATGTATCTATAGGTTAGTACCCATCAACTAAGCATTTTTCAAGGGTTCAAACTCATAGGCATCCTCTAATTTAACATCATTTAAAAAAATTTGTACTGTGTAATTTGTTGCAAAGAAACACATTGCTATGAAAAACTAATGAAAGTGTGTATATAAATCTCCCAATTGTGTCCATATGAGGCATTTGTATACAAATAAGTGAGATGAACAAAAGAATCCAAAAGTGGACTTTATTTCAAGTCTTATCTTTGATAAATAAAAAATCTTAATTACAACATGCACAATTTTTTGGATATGCCATAAATCACCAAATGTGACTTGCATAACCATTAAAAATTATCACCATATGTAATGGAGTCATAGATCTAGTATATATGCATCATAAGAAGTTGAAAATTTAGATGAACTAAATTTTTTTTGTGATCGCTAATTGAATTTGTGAATGTTTCATCTTTGACCCACATGACTTTCTATATTCAATTCTACTCACAGAGGATTTTTTTCTCACATGACAATTGCAAAAATACCAAGCACATATATAAGTAGTTACCATGGATTATTGCATTCACCCTGCTCGTTTTTTTCTTAGGCTAGAGTACGAGTTTTAATCAAACATTGAATGCTGTTTTGCGTAGGTTCTTTTCATGAGCGTAGCTATTATTGAGGTTATGATCGAAAGTGAGGGATTATAATTTCTATGAGTACTCTGAATAACATTTTAAAAGTCTGCAAAAGCATTTCTTGAGATGTGTTCTAGATTTCATGTACCATTTAATTTAAATTCATGAAAAAAGGACACTAAAGTGTCCTTTTTGGTACCAAATTAGTGTTAATCATATGCTTTGACATCCATGAAGAATAGAGCAAGCTTGCTGTCTTATCGTCAAGATGTAAACCCTGTGCAATGGATTGCAAGCTGGCTTGGCATACCCCCCAACCTTGTGTGTGCGAGAAACATGAACACCTCCAATGCAGAGATCGCACTAACTATCAACTTAGTCTGCAGTTTTGCGCGCTTTATGATCGACTGAGAGAGAGAGAGAGAGAGAGAGAGAGAGAGAGAGAGAGAGAGTGGGGAGAAATTACTTTCCACAATACGTGTTGTGTGTGTGTGTGTGTGTGTGTGTGAAGAAGAAGAAGAGGATTTTCAACGTCGTAGGAGCCTACAGAGCACGGGCATGAAGTGGTGAGCTAGCTATTCTTAAGTAAGGAGGGGCAACACATACACACATTGGGTAAGTAGAGAGAGAGAGAGAGAGAGAGAGAGAGAGAGAGAGAGAGAGAGAGAGAGAGAGAACCTTGCTTAATGCGGTCTCCTCTTGACTTCCTCATGCACATTTCTTATAGAACCTTCTAATCCACAGGAACGCTCAGTTCGACGACGACGGTTGACATTGTAATCATTTTCTTTAAGATTAAATAGCCATAAGTTTGAATGTTTGGTTCCATCTCTATCCCCATATCAAAAGCAGCATAGACATCTTCATTTTCTCGTGTAACAGAAAGAGGGGTGAGTTGCACGACCCTCAGGAGGGTTTTTAAAGTCATGATTGCTAGCGCAGATCGAACATGCAATGGATGCTTCAGATTTGGAGTTACCTGCATCAACCACGGTAGCTTTTACTTTATGTTGTCACTAGATGGGTGAATATTTGGCCTGCCCAAAGGGCAAAGGCTATAGCAATGCTTTCTCTTTTTGCTGACTAAAATAGGAAAAAAATTAAGCTTCATTTTCAAGCATTTTTTTATAGGTCGTAAATTTTGATTGGTTTAAAATAATATAGTGGGCACTCATTTAGATGACCAATGTGTATTTTTCAAAAATTGCATAGCTTTATATGATGTTTTATTGGACCATGGATAGAGATTTACTTGGATAGCTATGGGACTTGTGATCGTGACTTGGAAGTTGTGAGACGTCTCGTTTAGTGCGTATGATTCCTAGGGAATCCTGGAAATCGGAAGGAAAGGAAGGGAGCACTGAGAAATTACCATCATGCCCTCTGCACACACTTCACCCCCTCAGCTATATCTAACACGGGCATGGGAGATGGGATCAAAGGCTCCCATCACTTTTGGGCCCCGACATTAGGCGCGCGCCGTAGATCTTGTCACAAAAGTAAACTCGGGTATTTTTGTAAACTCAGGTACCCGGGTTTAAAAAAATACCTGAGTTTACTTTTGCGAGTTCCGATACTTTTGCACGTCAAAACTCCATGGAAACGTGTACATTCCACAGTGACGTGCGCGGGCATGGTGGATAGGCCACATGGCCCTCAAACCCTAGGTTGTGGTTTCAATCCCATGGAACGTGGGGGGAGGGGCGAAGTAAACTCGGGTACCCGAGTTTACATTGTCCACGGAGGCCCAGGATCTACGATCCTCAATCATCCCACCGTAGATCCCATCTCCTCCCATGCCCGTGTGAGATATAGGCCAGGCACTTCACCCCTTGCCATATCTGCAGGATCAGCCTCATTTACAACAATGCTCTATGCGTCCTAGCTCTGGGCAACGATGAAAAACGCATCCATGATGTTTTCCATCATGCCCTCTGTGCACACTTTGCCCCTCACCATTGGTGCATCCAAAGCTCCTCTTTCTGTCTCCCTCTGTCCCCACATGGCACTTACACCTCTCTCTTCTTCTCTTCTCTCCCCTATCAGCCTCATATACAACAGTGCTATTTCTCACTTGCGCATCCTAGCTCTGGTCTGGGCAACAATGCTAAACGCATCCATGATGTTTTCCTTCTCCGCTATCTCACACTTCAACGTGTTCTCTACCCTTCTCTCCCTAGGCGTGACACATGGACTATCTCTCTCAGCCAGACGTGCAAGCATCTCTTTCTCTCTATCTCTCATGCCAAACACAGAGTCACTCTTTCATCCATGCTAGCTTCTATGCAAAACTCTACGCAATTGTAGATGTTTCCATCGATGGCAGAGAGATCGTCCACACACACACACACACACACACACACACACACACACAGAGAGAGAGAGAGAGAGAGAGAGAGAGAGAGAGAGAGAGAGAAATTTAGTTTCCTTTCACCCATCATGGATTTGATTGTCCATCAAAAATTTTAGGGGATTGGATTGTTTGTAGCATGCAAGCATTGGAAAAATTGGATTTGAGCTCCAATAAGCTGAACGGCGCTATCTCTGCACTACTAGCTAGTCAACTTGTGCAACCTCCATAAACCCATTGTTCACAGCTTCCTTTGCAAGCAGGCTCTAGCTCCAAGTCGTGGAGCTCTCTGCCATGGACAACAATCCAGTCATGGGGCTTGGCCCCCTCCATCCTACGCAGGTAGATGGCCTTGTCCTCCTTTGTCCTATTGTAGCTCTAGCTATTCTCCTTTGTCCTATAATAGAAGCTCGGCTACTTGAGCTGGAGCCAAAGTGTTTTGAGCGGTATCGTCCCTTTTCCAACTCACTTCATCAATTTTGGAGCTGCTCAATAACTATTTAGATTTGCAAGGAAATCAAGGCTTGTGTGTGAGAGGTATGCTACCCTTTCTTTCTTGAGGGACCTCAATGCTCGGCAACAGGTAAGTGACCCTTGCGATACTCGTGCTACTTTCCTACTGTTGTTAACCAAGGTGGCTCCTCTTTTCTCCACTTTGTTAACTGCATCAAAACTATGAAGGTAGCGGACCTAGGTCAAGGGGGTATGAGTCATGATATATAGTGAAGCAAGTGTTTCCACTTTGGATCCTCAATTACTATGGTGTTGGTTGCATCTGTGGTATGAGAAAAGGGTGGTGGGGCTAAAGAAGGTGGTAGCAAAGATTGAAGGAGGGAAATAGAGAAGAGGGAGGGCAGGGTAAAAAAGAAGCTGATGAGGACACATTGCAACCATATTTGTAGAGCATTTAGAAGTGTGTTGTGCTTGCAACTGTCCAGCCTCACTGCATCCCTCCCCTTTTGATAGTTGCACGGTCTAGCCTTTGTATTTTCACCTACTTTGCTACCCTCTACATCGTTATGATGATAGAGCCTCAGCTGGTAGCATCAACACTGAATTTCTTCATGGGCCTTGAGTTGCAACCAGTTGGCAATGTGCCCCTACTCTTATTGAGTTGCGCCTAAGTGGCCTATTGCTACTGCCGGCCTACTACCAAGCTTGGCTACTATAGTGTCTTCCCATCCTTAATATCATGGTTGTTGCACAAACTTTCCTCCCAAGGCCCTGTGGTGTTGAGCTTATCATAACCAATTGCTAGCTATGGCATTGCATAATTTCCCTCGACAGTACAGCTTGATGGTTTTTCCCTATATGTTCTATCCACTTCCCCTCCCTATATTTGTCACTCATTAATGTAGATGTGTGTTTTACATAATCACTTCAAAACTTGAGCAAATTTAATTGCTTACTTTTCATGGTCAGTAAGGAAAAGGAATTCTACACCTTGCCTATTGGGGACTCCTCAAGTTCCTATGCCCTCTTTTTTAATGTCCCTGCCACTAACCATTCTTCCACTGAGTGCTTTCATGTTAAGAAGAGCACCATTTCCACCCCCCTTCTAAAATGATCAATGAGTCTTACTGCAATCACTTGCATGTTCCTCTCAACATTCATGTTACTAATGCAAGGTGCAACTGCAAAAGATCTCAGTAGACTTGGTTATTCACCTCGATCGCAATGATCGTAGTCATGTTGTTTAAACTACTATAGGTACAAGATAAATGCCAAGTTGGGAGGTGCAACGAGCATGCTTCCATTATCTTTGGAGAAGAAGATAAACATGGATTTGGTTAGATATTGAGCTGCTTGCCACGGTCCCCAGTCGGTTTCCAGCTATAGGCAAGATGGGGAGTGACCAATTGACAAAAGATTTGTGGTCAACGTGGAGTACACATGCTTTAAACTCTGCACCAGGGTGCTCACAGTCCACAGCTCTACTGCTACGCTTGCATATGCACATGATGTCGAATGTCGACCATGCAAGTGTTGCACCCCACGAAAATTGTGATCGGTTGTGCCGATCAGATGCACCTACATGGGGTCACCTGCACCGACATGGGGGCAAGCACCCCGAAACTTAGCCATTGTCAATAAACATGCACTTCAAGCTATCATGGTGACCGTTACTTTCTCCATTTCATGTCTAAGCTACTGTGCCAATAGGATGTAGCTAATTTTTTGTTACAGCTTCATGAAATTAATGACAACTTGCCACCTCTTACTTTGTTTGTCACTTGTTACTTTGTTGATTAACCCTGAATATTTATCTCTTGGCTCAGTATTAATGTCCATATTAAATCAATATTGTATTGCCCCTTAAACATGTGTATTTCATTGATCTATGCCATAGATCTTGTGGACTTTGAAGGAGTATGCATTTTGTACTATGATGCAATTCAATGCTACTTGTGAATAACGTTTGTCTTCATTAAACTTACAATCTAGGAAATTTTTCTCCAGGTAATAACCATTGTTCCATGTGCAAATGGTTGCTTGCCGTTCTCTTGGAAAAGTTCTTTTGCAAGTCATTAAACTGGAGATGAGTCAACTTGTTGCAACACAATGAAGTGGATGTTTTAATATTGGTGGCTCTTGTTTATGTTTCCAAAACAACTTAGCTTTAGGGACACTTGTCACTATTGATATATTGAACTAGTACATTCTACATAGCAAACATTTTATTATCTATCATTTCTGCCTGGTTGATTATATATAAATAAGACAAAAAAATACCTTTTATACATTTCGTGTAAGTGTTCTCCATCTATACTAATAGATAAAGGGGGAGGGAATTCCGGATCCCCCCCTTGCCACGCGTCAGAAGCTGCTTCAACTGGTGGGTGTGGCTTGCAGCTCCGGGAGCACCGTGACGTAGAGAGAGAGAGAGAGAGAGAGAGAGAGAGAGAGAGGCGACGAAGCCGCCGGCTATACTAGTAAAAATAATATTTATTGGCTATGACATGCAATGCAACCGACATAAGTGCTTATTCTAATTGTTTAGCAACATTCCAAGCTGCATACTAGAACTTATCTGAAGTGTTGATTGAAAAGCAACCAAAAAATGCCTCATAGTGTGTCAAGGCTAGTAGTTTGTGTCCCTTTCTCTTCATCTATGAGTAGCTTGATGCTTGATTACATATAAAGTTATTATTATGAGCATCCTTATTTTCTACCTAATAAAAAATGTAGGGCTTGTGACTTTAATGCTTCCCTCTAAATGGCAGGCCTTGTGATTTTATCACCTGTTTATTATCATTTTGGGGTTAGGACGGGCCCTAAAGAGGGCCCCGTATTTTTACTGGCACGCTTACACTAAGCGGATGTTGTTGTTTTTTTTTTTTTTTGGGGGGGGGGGGGTGTGTGTCTAGCTTTTTGTCTACAATCCATCGCCGAAGGCCAAAGGCGGCGATGGAGGGCGTCCCGTCTAGAACCACTAGTGGAATTAAGGTTTAATTACACATTGTTGGTTAAGGTGAGTGTGCAAGGGATGCAATGTGAGTTACACCATTTCAATCTACGTCGAGAAGGGGGGATTGTTGATCAACGGCCTTGACAAGCCCTTGTGTCACATATAGACGAGGATCGCCAATGGGCATCTCTCAATTTTCAATTGTACCTCCAAATAGAAACCATTGACATGGCTTTCCAAAAATTATGTCTTGCACTAAAGTATCCGTACCCCACTTCAACTCATCCATGAGAGCAAGACCACCCCACTAGTTTGACCTTATAAGACAAGGTTAAGAAGATAGTTCTTTCAAGCAATGCTCCGTAGCCCATTCCTAGACACCAATCACATCCCTTGCCTCATAACACTAGAGCTCTTGCCTCATTAAGAGCGTGTTAAGCATAGACAAGTTTCTTCTTGAAAGATACAAAACCCACACATACATGGATACATTGTAGAGCCAGCTATCAAAACTCATATATTTAGCCACTAGAGTATGTAGTATACATTGTGTGTGTGTGTATGTGTGTGTGTGTGCGTGAGAGAGAGAGAGAGAGAGAGAGAGAGAGAGAGAGAGAGAGACCTTTGTAACTTTTAGCCACTAGAGTATCTTTAGAGTATCATGAGTGTGTGATATTAAAAGCCAAGTCATCCTATGGGCTTAAAAATACGTCAAGATTTGAAGAGCAACCCAAAATGTCCAATCACAGGCATGTGCATCTTATGCCCTTCTGCATCGAAGGGAAAAATTTACAATTGTCCTTCCGATGAAAAAAGAGAAAAATTTGCATCTATCCACATCAAAACATTAAAAAAAAACACTATACATAGTTAAAACTACACTTGACAATACGTTAATATTTCACTTAGCGCATGCTATTCCATGCATTACAAATCTGAAACATGTTTTTATATAACTTTGACAAAATTCAACAGTTAGACTGGTAAGGCAGTTACGCCGCTAGCGGAAGCTAAATAGCGAGAACTCAACCAACAACAGAATTTGTCAGACGAAGATGGAGCTTGACCCGCAGGCGCATGGAAACAACTAAGTGGGTGTCAAATCACCTACTCGACCTTCTAATGACAATCACTACTAAGGAAATCAAATCTAAGTTCTAAAATACGCAAGTGACTGAAATCCGTACTACGAACGAATGCTATACGAAACAAGATCTGGAATCATTGAATCGATCTCAAACTCAAGGGGAAGTCTATACACTAGGTAAGAACAACACCCTAAAGACTTGAACTGCAAAATCAACCTATAACCACTCCGTGCGGTAAACGCGTATGAAGACAGGCCAAAAAATACAGGTGATCGAAACTTGACCCCGATGGTACTAATGTGTAGCTCTACTCGTTGTGGTTCTATAGGTATGCTGCACGCTCTATTCCGACACACGAGCTGGAAGAAAACTCACACCGAAGCTCGTAGGAACTTACCACACATAGAAGCCGATAGCACGCACTTTTGGTATCAGTGCGTAGCTCTCGCCGTTGCTAACACAATGGCGGTGTCGCTTCTCCAATGGTGGCTCCGTAGCTCGCGTAGCAAGTAGATAAGACTCTCTCTCTCTCTCTCTCTCTCTCTCTCTCTCAACACAGTCACGGCGCTCAAAAACTCACTTTGATTAATAAAATGGAATCCCCCTAAGTTACAAAAACTTTGGCTTATATACCTCAGCCTTGAAGGTGAGAACATCTCTAACTAATTACATCGGCAAGTGAAATTACTTCGGGATTACAAGCTGGAAACTCAATTGAGTCCCGTTACTTAATGAATGGCTCAATTCAAAATCAATATCGGAAAGACATTTATTACAATCAATGGTTACAATAATGATGAGTGTGAGCAAAAATGTGGGTGTGATCCTCTGCTGGCTCAACACTCCCCCCCTCCGCGTTCATGTCGTCCCTGACATGACTTTTATGCTTGGTCAATAAAATCCTGTCGTCTTGAGCATCTGCAAATGTGATTCGTATCGTAGGTTGCCGATGGTCAAGGTTGGGCCGAATATTTTGCTTTCGTTGGTGAAAAAGCCTGTGTAGAAAGCTTCTTCGAATGTTTGCATGTGGAAGCTAGGCAAAAACATAATCCTCTGGTATAGGAGGTGCAACACTTTTGGAGAAGGCTGCAATGAAAGATCATACATCATATCAGTCACTGTGTCGGCCGTCGATAGTAGACTCGAGGTCATGGCTTTATCTGGCGCGAACACTTCAATACAAGCTAAGAGAGTCCTGCAAATTTTCTTGAGCATCTGACACGAAAGGTCAGGAGAGCCAGTAAAGAGCTTGATGGTGCTCGTTAGGGTTTTCACCATGTAGGCTTTACCTATTCTCTCTCCTGCCTTTGGTCCTGGCATCCTGGGATAATTAAGCCAATTTGGCTTCTTTTCTGCAATCCTGCCATGCTCTTTCCAGCTTCTGACTCTTGGCACCGGGCAGAAGGTTGCATTCTCCCGAATCTCCTTTGGTGCCTCCACCAAGTGGATGAGGTAGGCTGGGTATTTGTTCAGCCAACCTTTCCTCCATCTAGGCTGCGAATCTACAATCTTCTTTGATTGTTCCTCTTTTGTGATGTCGCTTTCGTAAAGAGCGACATACTGCTCCTCCTCTATTCTCTTTTTCGTTTTTATCACTTCAAACTTCATCAAAGGGAAAGGCAGACTGGGTTGCATCCACTCTTCATGGAGCACTTTTGTGTCTAATCCCTGAAGTCTAATGGAGATTAGGAGTCTCCTCTCCCATTCCATTTCCGCCTTGGCACTCTCCTCTGTTGACTTTGCTATTTGGTCATGGAGCCTTTGTTCTTCTTCTCCAGAGATTCCTGAAGTCGAGGCCACCTCGTGAACTGGGGCTGCATCTTCCATTGTGGTTGCCTCTCCAGTTTCTGGTAGCTCTATGGCTGCTCCACCTGATTCTTCTTTTGGTGTCTCTGTCTCTCTTCTTTGTTGCTCTTGTAGATCTTGGAGCTGTTTGCGGAGGGTCTCATTCTCCGTTCTTAGTTTTTGATTTTCTAAAGTGAGCCTCTCCTCTGCTACCAAAGATCCCTCCGCAATGTGCAACCTTTGCACTTGCTCTAATCTTAGCTCTCTTTGTAAGCTTCGGACCTGGTCTTCCAGAGCTGGTACAAGAGCTCCCTCTTGTTCGGTTCCTGCTCTGCTAGCTCTAGGGGTAGTCCTGAGTCTAGTGATTGTTCTTTCTTGGAGCTCGACTCTTTCCCTTAGCTCAATGAGCTCATCTTTAGCCGCCTCCAAGTCGTCTTCCATCCGCTCCCTTGCTTCCTGTGCACTTGTTACTTCTCTTGAAGCCTCGGCTAGCTAGAGTATCAAGCCATCTCTCTCGTTTTCCGCATCATAGAGTGATGCTTTATGACTTTCAGATTCAGTCATAGCATCCTCTAATTTCCTCTGCAACTCGGCTTCCCTTTGTTTGGCTGTCTCAATCTCCACTTCTTTTGCCTTGGATCTTTCTTTGATCTTGTTGAGCAGTTCATGCACCATGTGCATGTCTTTTTCATCTTCATCTGACAACTCTAAAGCTTTTTCGGCCACCACCTCCACTTTCTTCGGCTCTTCTAGTACGTTCTGCTCGTCCAGTTTCTCATCACTTTCTTTTGTACTCTTTGTATTTTCCTCTGCCTCTCTCCGATCATCTCGTTTTTGTAGGGTGATCCAATAAACCGCCTCAAGGGCCTCTTCTTCAGTGTACCCTATCGCTACCAGATCCTCATAATCGTTTTTCTTTTGCTGAATTGGATGTATCTCCTTTTCCTTGGTCCCGGCCTCCGGCTTTTCCATACCAGTCGTGTCCATCTCTACTGTGGTCTCTTCCACAATGATTTCCGTCTTCTTCGGGCTTGGTACATCAGTAAAGGAGGGCTGATTGTCCTCAGTCATCTTGGCTTTCCCTTTGTTTGCTTGCCCGTATTTCTCTTGAGGTTCAGTAGACTCATCTACTTTCTTCTTCCCCTTGTCGTCCTTTTTCAGCTCAGCTTTTAAAAGCTGTACTTCCTCTTCACTGTATGGCTCGACAGGTTGCTGCTCCAGTATAGCCTCTGACTCCTCATAAGCTCTAATATATTGATCATATTGATCAACATGTGGCCTGGCTGAGCTAGTTCCGACTTTAGTGGGGTCTGGCACCCACTTTTCTTCAAAGTCCCCCTTTAGAGCTCTTTCCGCTCTAAACTGCTCCACCAGTCTTTCCATTCTTGCCGCTTTCTGACTTTTGGTTTGCTTGGGAGCAACCTTCTTCTTTGCTTTCTTCATAAGCGGCTCATCCACCTTCTTTTCAGGTTCTGAAACTATTTCTAGTTTCCTGCGTGCTCTTGTAGACGCCCTCTTGGATACTTCAGGCTGTTCTTCCTCCTCATCGGCTTCTCTAAGCCACTCATTCTGGGAGGGAACCTTTGGCCATTGATCTCTGGCTCCAATAGCTTCATAAGCTATTCTTGTCAGAACTTCAGCTCCTCCTATATACTTTGGCTTCTCGTTGTGCATGGCAATTACTTGCTCGTGGATGTGTTGAGCGTAATTCACCTCCTTTGGCATATTGCTCTTCAATGTCCATGTGATGGTAGTTGTAATGGCATGGGGTGGTGTCGTATACTTTTGCGGTCTTTTACTGCAAATATGGAGAAACTGGTTATACAGTCGGCAAAGGGTTGCCGCTCTTTGGTCTGCCATATCTCCATAAGTTGCATTCTGTTTCTTGGACCCATAAACCTCTATAGCCTCCCTTCTTTCCCTGACAGAGCTCCCTTTGTTGTGCAGCTTCAATGCATCTGCAATGAGCTGTGGAGTGATCTGTACCTCTACTTTCTCTCCATCTATTGCTGTCAATGTGGCTTTCCCATCCTTCTGAATGGAGGTTGCCAACTCATACACTCTTCTTGTATCTACACCTGATGGTCTCGAGGTGAAGAATCTGTGCAAGTCTGTCCTTTCCAGGTACCTGCTGATGTTCTCTGACCTGCTATAATCCACCAATTCTTGTGGGATCATCGGTATATCCACCGCTTGCCCTTGAGGATCTCTGAAAGTCCCTTGGTAGATCTTTATTCCCTCTTGTTCCAGTACTGCTTCCTCCACCCAAGTTTTGGTTGGCTTGAGGGTTTCTGCTGGAATGTCAAAGGGTTCTGCTTCTGCAAGAGCATCTTTGATTGTCGGTCTTTTTCTCTTTGTTGCTGATGACTTGGCGGAATCCATGGATCCTGTAACTTCAATTTCAGAAGTTAGCGTCTTTTTAGTACTGAAAGCCGAAATGAAGCTTTTAACTATTCAAATGACTTGAAAATTGAAACATGAGCTATTCAGGGCCTAAGGATGCAAGGTAGGTGAAAAAATATGCAAACTGGGCTCAAAATCATGCTGGAGACATCATACGCGTATGATGTCTTTTGTGTCAAAATGACTTCATATTGGTTGTGCTTGTAGCTGATAGTGTATACATAAGTATCATATGCTTGAATTTGAGTTTGGATCCCATTTGGTCAAGTTTTGGCCAGTTTAGTCCAGTTCAGGCTCTTGGCAAAATTTTGAAAGGGAATAGGATTTTATGATCCAAATTGGATAAAACTTGGTGGTTCACCTTCAAATGGCATGTAGATCACTTCTGTTTGGTGGTTGAAGCCCTGAGGTGCTAAAATCACATAGTGAAACATCATACGCGTATGATGTCTTTTAGTGTATTTTTGGACCAAATTTCTCTATAAGCTTGGATTTGCCTTTAGATAGGCTTTTTCAGTGGATTTATGAAGTTTGGATAGATTTTGGGCTAAAAATGGCTCTGGAGACATCATACGCGTATGATGTTTTTTTCATCAATTTTTCATGGGATTGGTTCTGTGGACTCCCCATGTACTAGTGAAGGACTATATCTACTCAAATCTTGGTTTGGACTTGAGTATGTTGGATTTGGGCTAAAATAGGCTTTGGATGAAGGATTTTCCCTCAATTGGGCTAATGGGGTGATCCACTTGACCAAATGGTTCCAAACTTCATTTGTAACATGTATTAGATATATATAATGGATGTATGATGTCAAATGAGCAATTTTGGCTCTGTAAGTGCAAATAGACATCATACGCGTATTATGTCTTTTGTGTCAAAATGGTGCTTTTTGGTTCCAGATAGCTTATAGATGTGTTAATCAACAATCCTACAGAGTTTCATTGAGTTTGGAGTTATTTTGACAAAATTGGGACCAAAAATCAATTTTATGGCCTACTTTGCGTCTTTTTGGTTTTCCTTGGGTTTTCTAACTCCAATTCTCATGATACTTGGTTCATAGGATGTGATTAACATGTGGAATGAGGCTATGCACTCAAATGTTGAAATGGATGTGAAAATCATGCTGTGAAACATCATACGCGTATGATGTCTTTTCTTGAAATGTTGGTCTTTTTGTGCAAAGAATGCTTTGTGCTAGTGCCCTAAGCCCTGCTAACTAGTTTTCAACTTAAAAAGTCATCAGTTTAGCTAAAAAGCCCCCTTATAGGCATTTCAGTCTCCGAAGTCGTCTTTTTGCCTTGGAGTTGAAGTTCTTCAACTTTTCTTCTCGAGAGTTGCATTTCCAGCTCATTGGATATGTTGTGAAGCCACCTATTTGGTTGAACTTGACTTTGGCTCACCGTTCTCCATCTTTCTCCATTTGGTTGCCCGAAAGCGTCTTTTTCACCATCGGTAAGTGAATCAGCTTTCTTTTGGGTTTTGCTTGCAAACATAAGTCATCCATGTATATTTGAAGCTGCTTGTGAAGTTTCATTTCATTTGGTCGTCAATTTTAGCCGTTATGCCAAAATGACGCTTTGTGTGTCCGCAGCCGAATCGGTTGTTCCGACCTACTTTTGGTGATCCAAACCCGGAGATACTCCATGGTTGCATTGCCCTCGATGTTGTTAAGCTTCCTGAGAAGTTTTGTGTCGTTTCGACAACTTTTTCCTGTTTGCCTCTTGCAGGCTATGTTGACCTAGGGTTTTTCAAGTCGTTCTTTCTCGAGCTTTGAGTGTTAGAAACCCATCTTCTATGTTAGGGTAACCCACCTCTAAGTTCTTGCAAGGTTTGGTTAGGCGGTTGTGCCCCTACCTAGCGTTCTTCCCCATTCCCCGTCTGCTCTTGTTTCTTGGTTTTGGTCAGTTTTCGCGACAAAAGTTAACGATAAGCATCAAAAGCTTATGGCAACGAGTCTACCTCTCATGTCTGGTGCCCTCTGAGCTCTCGTAGCAGTCATAGAAGGCGGTAGAAGGTCGGATGCTCCTGTGTGCTCTTTGCTCTCTCCAAGAAGGTAATAGTGGAAATGAGCTTGATAGTGAAGTGAAAAATACTTAACTTCGGACTTCCCGGATCACTTGTTACCAAATTTGACATATGCTCCTATCTCGTCGTGAAATGCACTTTAGGTTTTGAAATTTCTCAATTTGGACTCCGTTTGACCTGTTTCTGAGAAATCTATCCACTTTGCCAAAATTCTGTCATTTCGGGCTTTCCGCAACTTTTTCAGAATTGTACCCAATTTTTACCATGGGTTGCCCTTGTCATTAGGACCATCACCGTCTATTCTTTTCTTTTTTCCGATCTCATTTCACCTGCTTTTTTATTTTTCTTTTACTTTTATTAAGAAAATCATAAAAAATAAAGGAAAATAGCAAATTGAAGCCAAAAAATTCCAAACATACACGATAAATAGCTGGTAACCTTGTGTATATGAATATACACTTATTTGTGATTTCTGGACTTGGATTACCACTTTTTTCCACTTTTTAGCTCCAGAAACAGTCTTATTTAGTGATATTTACACGTCTAGAGACCCAAATTCATCATTTGATCTCTTCTTGTTGCAAAAGAAGGTATATAAGGGCATAAATATTATCAATATCCGCAATCAAACATAAAAATTGCAAAATCATGTAAGACACTGCCCTTGTAATATAATTTTTGTTTTTCTTTGTTTTTGGCGCTTGTAGCTGCTTTGTAACTCCTGTATACCTGTATACCTCCCCCCCTCCTAGTCTGAGTCCTACCGGACGACTATGAAGTGTCTGTGGGCGAAGCATTGTAGTTGTTTTGGTCATAAGTTCCCAATGCAATTGTAGAGCGAGGATACAACATCCTTTCCAATAAAGCTGCTCTTTGTTTGATTGAAGGATTGGTGGTCGGGTTTTGGGTTGGTGATACTTCGATAGTAGAATCAGTAGATGGATTTATCTTTACCTTGTTGTTCTTTTGCACAATCCAAATCTGCTTCCGCTTCGCTTGTGCTTGCCACAAACTCTTTGCGACCTAAACCTGCTTTGTCCTTTGTGTTGATTTCCTCGCCTTGAAATACCTAGGAGTTTCCGTTGATTGTACGGAAGTGAGTTCCTGTTTACAAATCTTTGGGATCCAAATTTGCTTGCTATATATAGCTTTGTGCCGTCATGAACTTCTTTGGAATCCAGATCTGTTTCACTGTCCTTGATTGTCTGGAATCACTTTGTTGTCTGGTATTGAAGACTCTGTTTTCCACCTTTGTGTTCTCTGGCACAACCTTTTTTGGTCTCCATACCAACTTTGACTCCGTTTTTTCCCAAGGTTGAGCTGTTATATTATTGCTTGTCTTCCTTATCCACTGTTGGGAATTCCTCGTCGAAGAGTAATCCGGTTGTATAGAAACTTTTGGTTGCCATTGCTTCTTCTTTTTCTCTGGTTGTTGTTTACCTTTGTCCTTGGATTCGTCCTTTGGAGTTGGCTCTGTTTCTTTGGTGAACTTAACTGATTGACTTTCACCTTCGTATTTGATAAGCACTGATTTAGAACTCCAGTCAATCATTGCATTGTATTGCTTCTGCCATGGTTGTCCTAGCAATAATGGTTGTTGTGTAGCTTGGTCTTCAACCACGTAAAACATATGAGGATACACATACTGGTTAATCTGTATATGTAAAACTGTGCATCCGACAGTTTTGATTGAATTCTCAGAGTAACTCTTTAACTCTTGCTTGGCAGTTTGTAGTTTAGTGTCATTTGTCAATTGTCTATACAAACTGAGTGAAAGTAGGTTAGCTTGAGCTCCTGAATCCAATAGTGCTCTGGCTTTGATTTGTTTGGTTCCTACTTTGCATTCAATGATGGGTTCTTCTTTGTCATTATTCATTTCTGTTATACTGACTGCGTTTATTCGTATTGCTCCTTCATTGCGCTGTTTTTGACGTAGTAGTCTTCTTTTCTCCATTCTTTCCTTCGCCTCGGCTTGCGCTTCCTCCAAAATCATTTTCTTTTTCTGGACACGCAACTTTTCTTGATGTATTTTGAGAAGCATGTCTTGGGTTAGCGGCAAAAGATACTTTTTCACTCTGCATCCACTAATCCAATTGGGCATTTCTTCTCCGTCTAATGTAGCAAGCTTGACGGCTCCACTTGGTGATAGATCTTTAATCACCAGAGGTCCCATCCCTCGCTTTTTAAGCTTCTTAGCATGCTGTTTCAGAGTGTAAACTAGGACATAGTCCCCAACCTTAAACTCTTTAGTCCGCACATGCTTATCAAAAAATTCTTTTTGTCGCCTTTTTTGAGCGTAGATAGAAGCTACTGCTTTTAGGCGAAGCTCGTCTAGCTTTTCCAGGTCATCTATTCTATCAGAAATCTCGTGCCCTGTCCATTCTAGATCCTGAGCCACCCTTAATGTTGAAATCAAGAATTCTATTGGTAAGATAGCATTTAGCCCAAAAACCATGTTATATGGGGTCGTTCCTATTGATGTTTTATATGCTACCCTATATGCCCATAATGTTGAATGCAACTTCTGGTCCCAGTCAGCTCTCGACTCAGATACAATCTTCGTGAGGACCGTGCATATGGTTTTGTTTGTTGCTTCAGCTTGTCCGTTTGCTTGTGGATGATACGGGGCTGATTTCCTATGGATTACCATGAATTCATCTAGAAGGATCTCTATCACTTCATTTATAAAATGTGTGCCTCGATCACTCACAATTTCTATTGGCAATCCATATCGTACAAAGACGTATTCATACAGAAATTGTGCCGTGGTTCTGGCATCTGCTTTTTGAGTTGCCTTTGCTTCGACCCACTTTGTTAGATAGTCTGTAGCCACAACGATGTATTGTGCATGAGTCTTATATGCAGGAGGTGAAATGGGTCCGACATAATCAATCCCCCATTTTGCAAAAGCTCTTGCCCCCATCATTGGTCTAAGCGGCATATCATCTTTTTTAAGTGGCACTTTGGTCCGCTGACAGTCATCGCACCGTCTAACGTATTCCTCGGCGTCCATATGTAATGTTGGCCACCATATTCCTGCGGCTAAGACAAGTTTTGCTGTCTTATCACCTGAGAAATGGCCTCCACCTACTCCTCCATGAGCTTGCTCTAGGATTATCACATACTCAGACTCTGATGCGCAAATCCTAAGCTGGTTGTCTTTACACCTCTTATAGAGTTGATCTCCTATTAAAGCGTAATCTCTAGCTTTTGTCTCTACAGATTTCTGACGAGCTTTTGACGTTCCTTCTGGGAAAGTTCTATTTGTGAGATATTCAACAATATACTGACTCCATTTTGGAGCGATCATTATCTGATATAATGTCGAATACTCTACTGACGGTTTTGATGAACATACAATACATACAGTGACATATTCATGTACGCTTTCTTTCATTCCTGGCCAATAGACTCCCAATTGTAACAAATTCCTATATGTGTTCCTTCTTGAACAATGAAATGCACATTCCTGAACATGTGCTTCGCGCAGATATATATTATATTCCTCATGATTGATGCATAGTCTTAAAACATGATCATTCCCCAATTGATACAACCTTCCTGCAACCAATTGAAGATTCTTGGATTGCTGAATAGCAATATAATTCTGGTTGTATTCTCTTCTATCGAACTCTCCTCCATAGGTTAATAGGTTAACGACATTTTGAGACCACTTCGGTATCATTTCTATGTTGAACAAGTACGCGTCTGGCATGTCGTCATCTACTCCTATAGGGTCTTCTCCATTCGTCAATCGCGAAAGATGATCAGCTCTAAGATGTGTTTTTCCTTTCTTTACTACTACCGTGAAGTCGAATTCCAGTAAGATAATGAACCATCTCACTATTCTCCCGGTATTGCATGGTTTATTCACTAGGTAGAGCAAGGCTTGGTGATCCGTAAAAAACACAAACTTGTTGGCTAGAAGATAATGCCGAAATTTCTTCACAACATATATCATTCCTAATCCCTCTCGCTCGGTTGTGGTGTAATTCTTCTCTGCATTGTTGAGCTGTCGACTGGCGTAACAGATAGGAAAATCCATGTTTCCTTCTTCTGGCTGAGCCATAATGCATCCTATTGCATATGCCGAAGCATCTATGTGCACATGGAATATCTTCTCCCAATCTGGTGATTTCAAGACTGGAGCAGTAATGAGTGCCTCTTTCAATTTCTTGAACGATTCCTCACACTCCTCTGTCCATTCAAAGTTCACTATTAGCGTGTAAAGTGGTTGGCCTATTATAGCGTACATGTAAATGAATCGTCTATAATATCCGCAATGTCCCATAAAGCTCTGTACTTGTTTCGCATTGGTTGGTCTAGGCATATCTACTATAACTTTTATCTTCTCTAAATCCGTGGATATTCTGTTTTGTGAGACAATATGTCCCAGAATTCTGCCATGTCGGACCATAAACACACATTTCTCAGGATTGAGACAAATGCGATATGTCCTACATTTCTCAAATACTTTTCTTAGGTGTTCTAGATGCTCATCCCTCAGTAGAGAATGTACACATAAGTCATCCATGTATATTTCTAGAAACAACCTTAAGTATTCTTTGAAAGCATGCGTCATCAGCCTCTGGAAGGTTGCGGGAGCATTGGTTAGACCAAAAGGCATAACCGGATAAGCATAAATTCCCCACTCTGTTGCAAAAGCTGTTTATGTTGATCTTCCAGTGCTATGGCTAACTGGTTATATCCTGAAAAACCATCAAGAAAAGAGTATGCTGTTTTCCCTGATACACGCTCTAGAACATGATCAGTTATCGGCAGGGGATAATTGTCCCTGATTGTTGCAGCATTCACTTTCTTTAAGTTGACACACACTCGGAGTTTTCCGTTCTTCTTAGGTACCACCACAGTCGGAGATACCCAATCGGTGTGTTCAATCTCATATATGAATTCAGCTTCCATTAGCTTATCTATCTCTTCTTTAATTCGCTTAGCAAACGTATCATTATATGTGTATGGTCTCTGTCTGCTAGGCTTTGCATCTTGTTTCAGTGGGATTGTGTGGTGGCATATCGATGGGTCAACTCCCTTTAAGTCCTTATAAGACCATGCAAACACATCCCTGTACTCTCTGAGAAGACTCAAAAGTCTCTCTTCCTTGCCTGGAGACAAATCTGTGGCTATGTACACCGGTCTAGGTGTCTCACATGGAGCTGAATCTACTTTTTTTGCATCCTCCGGTCCGTCATAAGATTCATTCTCCTTTCTCTCTCGAATAGGTTGGGTTAATACCACCTTCCTATCCTCTATTGTGAATTTCCTATAGTGAGAGGGAACATCCATGTTTTCCTTGGTTTTGGCGTTTTCGTCCTCTCGACTCTCAAATTCTGTTGTCCAAACTTCTTTCAGAGTTTTCTTGAGCTCTCTGTACTTGTTTCTACGTTCTAACTTGGACTCCGTGTGTTCTCTGTTGCGTTTGTTCTTTTCTGTTTTTTCTGTTTCTGTTTTCGTTCCATTCCATTGAACTTGATTTCTTGAGCCTCTTTTATTTTTTCGTAAACTCTTTTGATCGTTGCCTTTCATTCTTCCAGAAACTTTGTCCTTAACACAATCTTCCGCCTTTACTAGCATTAGGAATTGATTTTTTCCTCTTATTCTAGGCATCGGATTGGTTCTAACCCCCTTTGTTTTTTTCTTTGCTCTATAGCGTTTCTGGCGTTGTTTAGTTTGGTTTGGAAAATCATAAAATCGGACATCCGTTATAGTTTTTTCGTTTCCGCTTGAATTGTCCGTTGACTCGTTGTCTGCTTCATTTCCCCACTCAGGATGATCGGGAATGTTGTGAAATACCTCCTCTTCATCTTCCTTTTCCAGTGTATCGTTCTTTTCAGTTTCTTTTTCGAGTACAGTTCTCAACATGAAGTACGGAACCACGTCGTACCCGTCCTTGTCGCAAAATTTCGTTGTGGGACCATCCGGGATTGCACAAACATCTAGGGTTGCTAGAATGTGTGTCCATTCTAATGGTTCAAGCGTGTCCTCTGGAAAGGGTTCTCCTATATAAGCTTCGTCTTCGATAGCCCTTTCTAATACATATTCTTCTCGCCTCAGACTTCCACATTTCGAGGCTCCACACATCCATAACTCCTTGGGCTTACCTAACCAGGCTGGAAATTCGGATCCTGCCAAAGTAGCTGAATCAAACTCCTCTACCGGTGTTCGGTTCACATCTTTGTAGCTATGGTCTTTGAGGTTCACACATGTAGTGGTTTGCATATTTCTCAGGTATATGTGATCGTAGCCCCAATCCTGGACCATTTTCAACTGTCTCATGAATGGTCTTCCCAGTATGATATCATAGTTATTCTCCTTGCCAAAATCGACAATAGCAAAAGTATGTTCGTATTCAATGCCGCAAGAAGTCACTACAACTTTCTCTAATAACCCCACAGGTTTCTCCATGTGTCCATCTGCTAATTGGAGTTTCAACCTAGTCTTCCTTATTGCCGGTTTCCCCCATTTTTTCCAGATTTCTTTTGTAGCAATGGCTACCCCAGCTCCGCTGTCTAGTATTGCCATTGTCTTCACTCCTTGGAATTCAACTGGTAAGGTTGTATTCCCCTCTTCACCTTCGCAATACTCTCCGACCTTGTTTAAGGGTACAGGCTTAGCGTTCTTTTGTGGTTTACTCAGCTCTTGTATTCCCTCTTGCAGTCTCGATGTTGGGTCTTTTATCCCAAATTTCTCCAAGCATTTTCCTACAGTGGTCCACATATGTGGTCTTAGCCTCAAAAGCTCAGCTAGAGTGATAGTGCATGTCACTGGTGTTGACAAGATCTCTATCAATCCTTGCGAGTCCATGACTTTTTCTGATGAGATTCTTCGTGAGGGAAGTGCTCTAATCTCGGATTTTGCTTCATACTCTCCTAAGTATGAAGGTAAGGTATTCAGTGAATGAGGTTTGCTCTCCATTGTTCTAACAGAGCCCCCATCTCCCCAGTAAGATTGTAGATCCAAGTCCACTTGAGATCCTGCCTCAAATTCCACTATGGGAGGGGTCGTGATGTCCTTTTCCCAATTTGTCTGATTAGCTTGGCAACTTAGCTCATTTGCAAAGTTTGCCTCTCTCACTTGTTTCCAAAATTCATTGTAATCCTCATCTCTTCCGTAAGACCTCTGTATGACTGGATGAAAACTCTCTATCTCCTGATCGGTTGTGTTCCACACTATGCGGTCATCCTTGTGTGTATTTTCAGGCTTTTGTGCACTGGGAGTCTTTTCAGCTACCCGTGAAACGATAGTCTCTTGCTGAATTGGGTTTTCCGTTCCACAATTCATTGTTTCTTTTGGTGGTTCTAATAAGGCCTGTGCAGTCTCGATCATTCTCTGGCACATTTCAAGTCTCTGCCTTTCCAATTTCGCGTTTGGGTATGTCATCCACCTCTGTTCTTGTGTTTGGTTGTTCTTTAACCTAGCTTCGTAAGCTCTCATCAGTGCGTCCAATGGTCCGTGTACTTTGTCAACTAGCACTGATCCCCCTGAGCTTAAGCTCGTTGTTTCTGTGATACTCTTTTGTTTCGTTGTTTCAGGGCTCATCTCTCGTTTCCCGTTTTGACTCTCAAGTTTTTCTAATCTATCTTTAGTTCGCTTTAGTTCCTCAGCTAGAATAGCGTCTTCACGTTCTTTTCTCAACTTCATGCGTGCTTTTCTAGCTTTCCATGTGTTTCTTTGACTCCGCGGTCCTTGACTAACCACTTCAGTCGCTAACTTTCCATTCTCAGGTTCTCTAGTGGTTTTCTTAGCTTGAGCTCTAGTAACAACTTGCGTTGGTATCAGAGTTTCATTTTCAGACCCACTGCTGGTAGGAATAGTTTCTAGCATATTCAATGTCGTCTTTTGCACTTTGTTTGGATTCTTTGAACAATCCTCAATGAAGTGAGTAACCCCACACTCAGTGCAATAAGCGTTAATTCTAATGATTTCCGTATGTGGACAAACATTCATCAGATGGTCACCTCCACACTTGTAACAGGGTCCTAGTGCTGGTCTTGGTCCCACTTGATTCGTCCTTTGTGGATAGGATGGTCTTTGTCCTGTTAACCCTCCATGAGCTATGAACATCAATGTTCTTGCGTCCAAATTGTACCTCTCTTCATCAGAAGCACTTGTAACTGTTGGTATTCCAACATTCCCAATCATGCCCCATGGTTCTGGTTGTTTGGGTTCTTCTGGTGGGTAATACACAGTTGGAGACATGTGTGCACCAGATTCTTCATAATAGGCTTGAACAGGCACTAAGGCTTGTTCTTCCTGATTCTCTAAGATTGGTGCATATCTAATGCCCACTGGTCTTGCTCCTGGTAAAGGTGGTTGGTGTCCCAATACTGGTTGCAGTCTTTCTATCCCCATAGGTCCTGGTACATTTCCCGTTGGGTATCGAGGTACTGGATGTACTTGAGGTGGTGCTAATTGAGCAGGAGGTGCATACTGACGCTCCCTTACATACCCTTTGTTGTAATAGCACTCCTCTGTTGGATGGTTTGTCCATTTTTGTTCAATAGCACACCATTTCAGTGGTTTTGGCAATGGTTTTTGGTATGGTGCCATCCTTTTTAGAGCCTCTTCTATCATTTGCTCTACATTTGGCATGGTTGTTGTTTGAACATTCTTTTAAGTGGTAGTCTCGCTCACTACGGAGGAAGAGCTATTGGATGCAAAATCTGTATCCGCTGACACCTCTCCATAAACCGTACAGTTATCCACTAAGTACAATGCTTCTCTCGTTACTTGCTCGAAACTTGTACAAGCTTTCAAGTGCAAGTCCTTCTTGAGAGTGTCGTTTCTCAATCCCTCAATAAAGAGAACAGATAGTCTGTCATCTTGTGGTCGTTCACGTACTGGACATCTCTCAATGTATTGTTTGAAGCGAAGTGAAGCTTCCTTCACTTTTTCATGTTCTCTCTGTTTAAAAGCATATATTTGTGAGACCGTATTGTGCTTAATCCCTCGTTTTGAGAATTCCTCAGCAAACTCTCTTAGCAAATGGTCAATGTCATGGAATCCCCCTATGTTCAGTGGTTGAAACCATGTCAATGCCGTACCTTCTAGAGTAAGACCAAATCCCTCGTATTGTGTATGGAAATCTGTTATCTGCTCAGCTCTTAAGACTTGCTTAAAGAGTGACACATGTGCATACGGATCTCCCGAACCACCATACTTCTTTGGCATACACTTCGCTACTTGAGATGGTCTCATACGTCTATGTTCTGCTACCAATCTCATTGCTCCTGTGTCCCGGCTAAAGCTTTCTCTAGCATCATGGACTTCATGGGTTACCCTTGTCGGTTCCCCCGCCCTGAATCTACTACTAGGAGGTAAATGTGATGGTTCCGCTTCAAACCTTGGACCTGGAGTGGTATACATGGGGATTGGAACTGCACTACCTCAATTCGTATCCATTGACTCTCTGGAATGTAATGATCCCATTGGTCCGGGCTTCGAGTACTGAGGTTGACTGAAAGAGTCAGCAGCCTGAGTTCTTTGTCCTCCTGTCGTCATTGGGTTTTGCACTCCATTTTTTGGTGCTAGTCTTTGTGAGCTAGAAGTAACATAATACTGATGTAGTGGTCCCCCAAAGTATGTATATCCTTCTAATTCTTTCTTGCCCATTGTTGAGTATTGCCTCCCATACTTGTCGTAAGCGGCAATTTTCACTTCCGATCCCTCTGTGTAGGTAAAGACATAAAGTCTTTTTTGGTCTGTCAACTCTCCGGTGTAGGGTTCTTCACATCTATAATAGAGATCTTGCTCCCCATTATTATATTTATATAGCTCCACATAGATGTTATCAGTGTTGATCCTTGTAGTTTCATTCTCTCTTCTTAACCTCGCATCAGGGAAGTTCATTATTGGTGCTTTCTCCTCAAGTTCTTCATCTACTTTGGCTTTGGTGCCCATCAATCCCCACTTGTCCACAATGTTAGGGTTTAGGACTACCAAGTACATGGTACCCTCGTCATCTAGATATCTATCTCCGCTATAGCTCACAGGCACTAAGTCCTTGAACTCACTAGGTCTCTCCTCTATCTTTACACAATAGCGGTCCATTCCATCTTTGTAGATCTTGGCACCTTGCTCATTGTCGTACTGGTATTTTATGAACAATAGCTTCATTGTGGCGGAAGGGTTTGATGATCCTGCTGCCATATTTTCTCTGTTGTTCGGTTCAAGTGTTCCAAATGTTCAGTGAAAATCTCGTAAGATCTCTCCGAAGAAGTATCAGAGACACTTCCTTCAAAGATCGGCTCTAATGGTTGCACCCAAGTTTGGTTTACACTTCCCTCGGTTGATATGACACTTGCTGGTTCCCCTTGTTTTGGTTGGTTATTCTGGAGGTTCCTGCCCGATCTCAAATTCATCAATTCCCCTAAGCTTTAACTTTTCCGTCTCAGCAATTTGTTTTCCCCAAGTTTTTGTGGTCAGAATTGATCCAAACTGATTGATACTTGGTCAATTGTTTAATCTTGTCAGTTGGACAACTTCTGTTTCATCAAGTGAGAATTTTGTTGCAGTTATGCTGAAAAAGACATTATACGCGTATGATGTCTTTTTTCACAGATTTAGACTATTTTGGTTATGCTCACTCTCAGTAGGCCCCTTATGCTCTTTCCACTCACAAAATTCAGTTTGAACTCTGTTTGAGCAAGTTATGGCTAATTTAGACTTTTCTTGGCAATTTTCCACTTTTAACTTGTTTTTTTGGGTCAATTGTGATCCAAATGGGATGAAACTTGAAATATAACCTCTAGACAGCTATTACAATGTATCTGTGTTGGCAAAGTATCAAAATATGTCCAAAATTAGGTAAAAGACATTATACGCGTATGATGTCTTTTTCATCAATTTGGGTCAAGACTTGATATTTATGCTTTCTACAGTGTTTGCAACAATCTTGTCAGGTCAGATATCAAAAATAAGCAGTGGATGTGACAAAAGACATTATACGCGTATGATGTCTTTTGTCCTAGATTTTGACTATTCTTGGTTTTAAGCCTTATCCAATGTTTATAATTGAGTTTCAAGTGTTTTTGTCAGGTTTAAATGTAAGAACAAGATCTGAATCCAAAATTTCCTCTTCTTTGCGTTTCTTGGACTCCGACTTGTCTTTTTGGGTTTCTTTGAGTGTTATTGCTCTTGTTTTAAGTTGAAATTAGGGTATAACCCCCTTTTGAACACTCTGGTAAAGTCAAAATTTTTGTTTTGGTCTCTGTTTGGTCATTTAGACATCATACGCGTATGATGTCTAAAGTTGCAGATTTCCAGTTTTTTGGCACAGAATCCTTCCTAAAGATTTCTCAAGTGTTCAGCAGCTCTCAGATACACAGAAAATTTCTCTGACTTTTGTTTGTTGCAAGTTTCACTACTAACTCGACGGTTTAGTGATCTAACATGCAATCAACCATATCAAGCAAATACTCCAATGATTACTAGCTCTAGATCAGGATCAAATGAAGTCCTACCTAAGCTATTCCTAATCATAAAATGGGTTTGGTAATTGTGATTTTAAAGAGATCCACTGCCAATCACGGACTAGCAAATTCTTCTTCTATCAACAACTACTCAACACCAACAAAACAACAAACAAATCTAAGCTAAACTAAAAATATTGTCAACACGGAAGACCCAGGAATACCCCACTTCCTAGTATCTCTCGAGATCTTCGGAGTCCACCACTCCTAGATCTTTTCTAACTAAAGTATACAAAGTAGTTTATACGACTCACCTCGTAGGATTAGTCTAAGGTCACCTACTTAGGGCTCTCGTCCCCGGCAACGGCGCCAAATGTTAAGGCGGTTACGCCGCTAGCGGAAGCTAAATAGTGAGAACTCAACCAACAACAGAATTTGTCAGACGAGGATGGAGCTTGACCCGCAGGCGCATGGAAACAACTAGGTGGGTGTCAAATCACCTACTCGACCTTCTAATGACAATCACTACTAAGGAAATCAAATCTAAGTTCTAAAATACGCAAGTGACTGAAATCTGTACTACGAACGAATGCTATACGAAACAAGATTTGGAATCATTGAATCGATCTCAAACTCAAGGGGAAGTCTATACACTAGGTAAGAACAACACCCTAAAGACTTGAACTGCAAAATCAACCTATAACCACTCCGTGCGGTAAACGCGTATGAAGACAGGCCAAAAAATACAGGTGATGGAAACTTGACCCCGATGGTACTAATGTGTAGCTCTACTCGTTGTGGTTCTATAGGTATGCTGCACGCTCTATTCCGACACACGAGCTGGAAGAAAACTCACACCGAAGCTAGTAGGAACTTACCACACATAGAAGTCGATAGCGCGCACTCTTGGTATCAGTGCGTAGCTCTCGCCGTTGCTAACACAATGGCGGTGTCGCTTCTCCAATGGCGGCTCCGTAGCTCGCGTAGCAAGTAGATAAGACTCTCTCTCTCTCTCTCTCTCTCTCTCTCTCTCTCTCAAAACACAGTCATGGCGCTCAAAAACTCACTTGATTAATAAAATGGAATCCCCCTAGGTTACAAAAACTTTGGCTTATATACCTCAGCCTTGGAGGTGAGAACATCTCTAACTAATTACATCGGCAAGTGAAATTACTTCGGGATTACAAGCTGGAAACTCAATTGAGTCCCGTTACTTAATGAATGGCTCAATTCAAAATCAATGTCGGAAAGATATATATTACAATCAATGGTTACAATAATGATGAGTGTGAGAAAAAATGTGGGTGTGATCCTCTGCTGGCTCAACATAGACAATGTACTCTTCAAACTAAAATCCATTGTTTCCATATTCATGTGGTAGTGATGTATGTAAACACACTTAGGACCGTTTGGGTAATTTTTCTCTCATGGTTCTTCTGCGAGTGGAAAGGAACTTGTTCCTAATGCTTCTGCTAGCAAAACTTTGTCTGGGAATTATGGTGAAAAGGGCAAAAAGAAGATGGGTTGTGTAATGGAAATGGACTATGAACATTGAGAATAACGGAATTAAGGAAACGGTAGTGAGCATTTTTATGAGAATACTTTGAGAAAATAGAGGGTGAGCTTGATTAGAGGTAGCAACATACCCATTATACTTAATTAACCTTGGCATCAACAATACTTTGTAAGACAAAAAATTAGAGAACTTGACAACAAATGAGGATCTGATTTATGTGGACCCGATCCCGCCTCCAAAAGGCTTTTGTATCATAATTTCTCCCATAAAGAGAGACTTGGTGCAATACAAGCTTTGTGTTCCTTGAGACCTCAATGGTGCAATGAAGATAGAGAGACCACAATTATGCCCGTAATTTAGCTAAATGAAAGCATTAACTTGTCCACGGCCTCAGTCCCAAGACCTCAAACACCTTCGAAGGTGGAGAGAGCTAGCAGGGAATGAGGGTAGGGAAGAGGAAGAAGAAGTAACTTACAAAAGAAATAGTGTTCTCTCATACCATTACTCATAGATCTTAGCATAGCACAGTAGCATAGTAATGGAGATGAAGAAGATGTCTAGCATAGCATTGAAGCATGGCTCTTGGTTGGATTTGCATTCCATAGCCAAGAGTTGTTGGTGTAGGCTCTCAACTTCTCAAGCTTGGAGAAGGAGATGGTGTTCTTGCACAACACACAATGAGAATGGGGCTGTGTGTGAGTGAATGAGAGAGGGTATATGGTCAAGCACACCCCCTCCTTGCTTGGATCGACCCCCTCTTCTAGCACTAGCTTGGAGATGATTGGACCTCCTCAAGCCTGTTGGCCAATCACAAGCTTTGTGTGTCAAGGGTAGCATTAGGACAAGTGTCCTCCTTACCCCTTTGGAAGAGAGGACTTGAATAAAGCTTAAATAATCAATTAATTCAACTAAATTCTCATTGGACCTCTCTCAAAGGCATCCAATAGGATTTAGGCACACTATGGGGGCAACCTAGCTAGGGCCTTGACATGTGTCCTATTTGCCTCTTTCAGCAAGGGTTGTCCCTTGGGTAAGGGAAAGACCATTCAACCCCATCCCCTACTCTTGGGGATCGCCCCCTCCTTTGTAGGCCTTTCTTTGACTTCAAGTACCTCAAGCATCTTGGCCCCCAAGTACCTTAAGCATTTAAAGCACCTTAATCATCGAGCATGACGAGCACCTTAAGCACCTTAGTCATAAAGCATGACAAGCACCTCAAGCACCTTAGTCATCAAGCATGACAAGCGGGCCTCAGTTATCAAGCACGACAAGCACCTCAAACACCTTAGTCAGCTCAAGCACGACAAGCACCTCAAGCTTGGGCCGGGTTTCCACCTCAAGCTCAGCCCTAGCTTGCCTAAGCTCCTAGGTCTAAGGACTTTTAACACTAACCTTTGGAGGTCTTTAATGCAGCGAACCCTAAGGTCTTTCAACTGCATTAGCTAGCATTACTCTTTGACAGTCTACAAACCATCTCTCATTTGGACCCATTGATTTGGTCCAGTGCTGAGATAGATCCATAAGCACATGTCTATATTCTAACTCTTGTTCTCGTTTAATCTCCCACATTTAATGATCATTTTAATATGAGAAAATCATTTATGTTAGTTAGATATTAGATTTTATGACATTTTACCTCTCTCTTGAAATCATAGTCGTCCTCGACTATGAGGTAGAGGAGATAAAGCCTTTTAGTCATTAGTCTATGTTTCTTAGCGGGTAGAGGATCCCTTTTTAGCCTATGACATCATTCCAAGATGGATGACTAATCCATTTGGGGATTGGGAGACTTATTTGCTGCAAGCATGTCTACTCTTGAGGTTATTTCATTCTTCCAAAGTAGAGTGACAAATTCTACTTGGTGTTTGAGAGACGTCGTCATCACAAACATGATTCTAAGCATGCATACTACTTAAATGTTTGTAGAATAAACAGAGAAATAGTCTTATAAGACAAAAAAATTTATCATTAAAAGAAACATTTACATTTGCTTACTCTAATGTAGCATTGTAAGCATTGAAAGGTCCATACTATCCTTAAGCTGTGTTCCTTTCATCCATCTAGCATCTTTAAAAGGATAATTTTTGAACTTAATAAGATATCGTCGGATAATCTTACCATGTCTTAGTACTTTTTCTTCATGTTGAAGAATTGATTCGGGTTGAAGCACCTCTTCTTGGTCTTTGATCTTGGGTGGGTCCTCAATGATTGGTTCTTGTGGTGGCTCTCCTTTGTAAGGCTTAAGTAGGCTCACATGGAAAGCATTGTGAATGAGCCAATGGTTGGGCAGCTTGAGTTGATAGGGCATCTCATTGATTGGTTTTAGAATTTGAAAAGGACCATAGTATCGTTTTGCTAGTTTAGTATAATACTTTTGGTGACCTGTAGGATTTTTGTCCGTAGTCTACCTCAATCGAGCCTTGGGAAATTTGAGTAGGACCCAATAATTTTCCTTGAAAGCTAATGCCCTTCTGTTCTTGTTAGCAGTAGCCTTTTGCCTTTGTTGCCAGATGGATACGGCCTCCTTAATCTTTTGGAAAGATTCTTGTAGGTCTCGGCTATACTCATCGGCAACAAAGATCTTCCCATGTACCTTAAGTAGCAAGGGACTTTTAGGGTCTTCATTCAATGATTTTGAAAGGTGCCTTCCCCGTAGTAGTATGGACAGTGTTATTGTACACATAGTCTACAAGTGGTAGATACTTCTCTTAGTGTGAGCATTGATCTACTACTGTAACATAAGTCTTTAGTAGATTGAGAATCGTAAGGTTAGCTATCTCACTTTGGCCATCCGTTTGTGGGTGATAGGCCGAAGAGAAATTCACCCTTGTACCTAGATTTCAAAGAGACCTTTCCAAAAATTATCGGTCATTCTAGGATCTTTATCTGACACGATGGATGTTGGGAATCCATGATGTTTGAAAACCCATTTGGTGTGCCTTAATAGTCTTTTTGACATGAATAATGTGTGCTTGCTTGCTAAACCTGTGGACTATTGTCCATATTCATGTATTCCCATGGATAGACTTGGGTAATCCAAACATAAAATCCATGGAGAATTTGGGATTGATGATGGCTAGAGTAATCTAGGTTGTTTCCCTCTATTATACTTCGTCTTTTGGCATACCACACATTTGAAAACATACTCTTGTATGTCCACTTTCATGGTGGGCCAATAAAAATACGTCTCTACTCCTCGAAGAGTAGGTTGAATCCCTCTATGCCCCGAATAGGGAGGAACATGGGATTCATACATCACTTTCTCATGAAGGGAGTGAGTAACACATAGCCTGTTGCCATGGAGAAGATAACCATCCTACAAGGTGAGTGGTTCCTCTTTCTTCTCTAAGGCAAGGGATGAAATTATATCTTTAAAATCAGGGTCAATAGTGTACTTGTCTATCATGGAAGATAGATCATTATGAGTTGCTATAGACACTGCATTTTCCCTCGTTTATCGTGATAGTGCATCAGCCACTTGATTATGCTTACCAACAATAGGAGCAATATGAAAATTGAATTGCAAAAGAAAAAATTCCCACATCATTGTTTGTCGGAGAGCTTGGTTGGCATCATGAAGTACTTGAGACTTTGGTGGTCTGTTTGTAAAGATCCTTCTCGTAGATGGCCAATACTCGCTCATTGGAATTGAGTCTTTGACTCTCATATGCTATGGCATGCCCTTCTTGAAGTCAAACTTCTCCAAGGCAATCTGCACAAGTATCACATTGGACCTCAAATGGTTTTGAGAGATTCGGTAGTGTAAGCACGGGCTAAGAGGTAAGCTTTTATTTAAGTTTGTCAAAAGCACTTTGTTCTTTAGCAGTCCATATGTACTTTACATTTTTCTTTTTCAATTCGTGAGTGGTCTTGCTATTTTGGAGAATTTAGCTATGAAGAATCTATAGTATGCACACATACCAATAAAGCTTTGTAGCTCATGTAGACTCCTTGGATTAGGACATCCTTTTATTACCTCAAGTTTGGCTGGATCCATACAGATACCATCTTGAGAGCTAATATGACCTAAGCATTGAATCTCTTGGAGGAAAATTCACTCTTCTTTTGGTTAATGAAAAGTTTATTCTCCCTCGTAGCTTGAAAAACTACCTGGAGATGCTGCTTATGCTCCTCCAAAGATTTGGAGTAGATGATAATGTCGTCGAAGAAAACTTTAGTGAACTTGCAGTAACGGTCTTTACGATATCTTCATTCACTATCCTTATTTGATGATAGCCACTTTGAGGGTCAATCCTACTGAAGTAGATCAAACCTTGTAGCTTATCAAATAGGTCTTCTACTTGTAGTACAAAAAATCTATTTTTGATAATGATACGATTTAGTGCTTGACAGTCCACACACATGTGTCATCTTTATTTTGCACTAAATGGGCTGGAGAGAAAAAGGGAGAGGAGCTAAGCCTCACCATCCCCTTGTCTACCAGCTCATGCACTTGCCTCATAATCTCCTCTTGTTGATCTTGAGAAACTCTATAAGGAGGTTTATTAGGCGGTGAGCTCCCGAGTAGAAGCTGTATCATATGGTCATCATCCCCTCGTTTTGGAGGTAACTCTATAAAGATTTCATCAATAAAATACATCTTGGAATCTAATTAGAAAATTAGCCAAGTCTATATCTTCTTGATTCCTACCACTTTGTTTTGTTAAAACATTAGCATCATTTAGAGACTCTTTGACAAAAATCATGTACAAGAAAACCGAGCTTTTCATTGACTTATCAAAAGCAGGTGAATTTACAAGTGGTACAGTACAATTGGACTCATTAGCATCTATATACATGCTCTTTTCCTTCTAGGTGAAGTAGATTCTCCTTTCAAGGAACTTAATGTTGGCAGCCATGCGGTTGAACCATGGTGCCCCTAAGATAACATCCTCATGTTGGAGAGGAGAGCTGAAAAAGTATTCTTTGTCAATGTAGCTTTGGACATGAAGCCTCAACTTCCCAATCAAGGGAGTAATGGAGCCTTTTTGTCCCTTTAAAGGCCCATCGACAGTTACAGTATCTCTCATCTCGAAAGATTGTATGCCCAGCTTTGTGGCCAACTCCGTTGATATCGGAAGTTGTGAGTAGAGCTAGGATCAAATAGGATGAAGGCATCATGCTCCCTCACCTGCCCCCAAGCATATGAAAGGGATGATCCTTTGCAATGAGCATCCTCTTTTGGAGCTTCAATTGTGGAAGCTCTAGGAGTCTAATTGTAGGAATTTTTTTGGGGCAAGAACTATAGCCATGTCCTTGCTCCCCACACTTAAATAATTTGTGATCTTTACAAAAAGCCTCTAGCTCTTTTGGAGAGAGTTTTTTTAAACCTTTGTAAACCCCTTTCTCCTTGGTCTTGTTGCTATTGTTGTTGGAATTGCCTTTGAAAGAACTTTGAGCATTGTTCTTCCCCTTTGTATCATTTTGATCTTTTTTTTTTCCATGGGCTTCGCATTCCTTTTAGCCCCTTGCTGGAAATTGATATGAGATGCAGCCATAGTGTGGTGGATGACTTCGATAATAGAACCGGGCCGTTGGGAGTTGACATTCTCGGCCATTTATTTAGGTAATCCCACACAAAATTGTTGCTTTTTCTCAGCAAAGTCTATCTTTTGAAAGATTGTAGCTTTGACCGGTCCTCAATTGTTGTCAATGGCTTAATTTATCTCTCTTTTGAAGTATTGTTCATGCTATCTAACTAGGTGTTATGCTTTTTGTTGCTCTCACCACCCAAGCACTCTTGCTATGCTCATTAGGAATCTATTTTAATGAAATTCTCACTATGTTCATGGTATTTTCCACTACACACAAGCTACTTGGCCATTAAATGTTACATTGGTATCAGAGCTCAAGGTTTCTCTTTTCTTGCTCAAGAAGGGAGGTCCTTAAGCAAACTAAAAATGATTGGTATTATTAATTGCAATTGAGTAAGTAGAATAGGGATTTTTCAGCCTTGTAGTGTGCCTGCCTTTGTGCAGATAGTGGAGCATCACCGTCGAGAGCTATGATCTTAATAGTGGAGTCCTATGGGGATTGCCTACGGCTTAACCATTATTGAGCTATCAGAAGCTTGATAGAAATCGGTGCTGTTTTGGTGTTGAAAGACCCTCTCTTCTATTCGTTGCAATTAATGGTATTCGTTGCAATTAATGGTATTTGAGCCAAGGGTATAGTAGCTTGAGTGCTTTTCTAAAGGGGTAAAGAGGATTAGTAACTAGGGCTTGAAGTTCCAAAGTACACCTAAAAAAGTTTACACCTAAAAGTTGTTAGAATGGCTGGAAATAGTAAAGAGAGTGAAATTAATGTTGATAGCTTTGATTTTGCTAATGAGCAATCTACTAATGATGCCCCTGTGTTTGCTAACTACCTTGTTTCTAGGCTTCAACAAGCCATGGGCAATCCATCCCTCCAAATTGAACTGCAACAACAACTTTGTGCTCATGGGATTCTCCAAGCTCCCCACCATGACGAGAGAGTACCTAGGAAGCCTCCTTGTGAGACTCCCAAAAGAGGCCTCTCTCCAATTTGGGAAGAAGAAGAGGATCCATACGAAGGGCTCAAAAATTTGTTTCTTGATGAAGCATCTCTTTCTCAAAGGAGAACTCAAGAGCCCCCACCGAAGGAACGAGAAAGAAGTGAGTCTCCTGCCACCTCCATGGAGATGGAAAGACCGCAGGCTAAACGCTCTCCATCACCTCCTAAACGGAGAAGACCATTGTACACATCCCTGCACCATAATTCAAAGAGAGATGACAAAAATCAAGAGAAGAAAAAGGCAAGAAAGAGGTCTCCATCTTCTTCATCCTCTTCCTCTTATGAAAGTGATGGTACAGACAAAGAAGATCAAGGCAAGAAAAAGTTGAGAAAGAGGTCACCCTCTTCTCCATTATCCTCAAATTCTCCATCTTCTGAAGAAAGCGATGGTGCAACTTTTGAACCATAAAAAAGAAGAGGCCATAGGAAATCCTATGCCACGTGGAAGAGATCATCCAAGCTCAAGAAGTTCAAAGAGAGAGGGAAGAGCATCTCTTTCCTTACCTACAATGGAACCTTTGGTGCTACGGACAAAGTCTTGGCCTTTATCCAACAATTCGATGCGGCGTTTGGAGATGAGGGCTTCACGGACTCCTCTAAGCTACACCATGTAGCTATGCACTTTCAAAAGTCCATTAGGCAATGGTGGTCAAGCCTACGGGTCACCATATGGTGGTCAAGCCTACGGGCCAATGGTGAAGCTCCATGAACATGGAAAGCTTTAAGAGCTTCCATTATGAAGCAGTTTTTGGCCACCGATGCCAAAGACAAAGTACTCACCGAATGGTGAAGCTTGAAGCTCTCTCCCTATGAACAATTCACAAATATGTAGACAAGTTTTGGGACTTACATCTCAAAGCCACTGTCTTCAAAAAGACGATTTTCTGAGAGCAAAAACAACAATTTTGTGCAGGCTTAACTAAAGAAATGGCGGAGTATGTGAACTCCCAAAGACCACACACCATATCGGTGGCTATACGCCATACTATGGTGGCTTCTCGAATCAATTTCCAAACAGGGGCTAAAAGAAATTCTAAGCCCACGGAAAACAAGGGTTCCAATGAGACTAAGGGGAAGGACAATGTCCAAAATTCTCCTAAGGGAAATTCCAACAAAGCTAAGGAGAAGGGAGTTTACAAAGGAAAAAACAAACTCTCTCTTGAAGAGCTTGAGCGTTATCGCAAGGATAACCATTGTTTCAAGTGCGGCGAGCACTGGCATGCGTATCATGCTTGTTCCCAAAAGAACACCCACCATGAGCCTCCTAGAGCTACCTTGGTCGAAATCCAAGCGGAGCAAACTCACCACTAAGGATCTCCTCTATGCCATGCTTGGGGAAAGGTAAGAGAACATGATGCTTTTATTCTCTTTGACCCTGGTTCTACTAACAATTTCATATCCACAGAGTTGGCCACCAAGCTAGGCATACAAGCTTACGAGATGGGAGATGTCCTACTTGCAAATGGTGCTTTCAAGGGGCAAGAAGCTTCATTCACTCCCTTATTTGAAAAATTGAGGCTCCATGTCCAAAGCTATGTGGACAAAGAGGACTTGTTTATCTCTCCTCTCAAGCAGGAGGATGTAATCCCAGCGGCACCATGGTTTGATCGCACAGTTTCCAATGTTAAATTCCCTGAAGGAGAATCTACTTTAGGTTCAGTGAAAAAGATATGTACATAGATGCTAAGGAAATGGGTAACACCATACCATTGTATATACTCAAGCTTTAAATAAGTCAATAAAGAGATCTATTTTTGTGTACATGATTTTTGTTAAAGATTCTCAAAATGAACTTAATGCTTTAGCAAAAGAAAATCTAAACACTCACAAGGAATTAGAGTTATCCAAATGTATCAAGGGGTTTACTAGGAGAGCAATCCAGTGCTCCTGACTTAGCAGCCGCTAAGGGCCATCCCCTAGAAAGCAACATTGCATCTAGTTCAAAGGACACCCCTAGCACCTCAAGCTTATATGGAGAGTTCCTAAATGAGAACTGGGAGTACGAACTACAAAGGGAAACTCTAACCAACCTATACACAGGTCACACCTATAATGTGGGTTGGTTAGATGTCCTACAATCCACAATGGGTGCTACTAGTGTGGAGGATCAACAACAAAGAGTTTGTGAGGTCATCCATAGGGTCATTGAGTTAGAGAGATAGAACAAGGGGATCAACATGCCTTCAATGGGTCTCATGAGATTCTTGGATACAGGAAAGGCTATACAACCGACCTTATCGCAAATGGAGACTCCCTCCGTAAGTCCAATGGATCCCCCATATGTTGTTTCGCCAGGGGTCTTGGTGAAATCTGAGCCCACAAGTGATAGCTTTGCCTTTCCAAGTCTAGCTCATCTTTCCCTTGATGACACCATGGCTACCATGCCTACCCCAATGATGGGCATGCCGAGAAACACGCCATGGACCTCATTTGTTAGTAAAGCACCACTACATGGTAGCCCAATGCTTGCAATAGTACCTACAAGTGTGTACCAATCGTATGCAGCTATGGGTCATCGCACTCATGGAGTCCCTACCCCTCCCATTGTTTCAACTACCTATGCTCCACAACCACAACACCCAAGCTCTTATTTCCATGGGACTATACCAGCTAGCATTAGCATGTCACATCTGACGTTTGCTATGCTTAGGGCCACTCATATGAACCTTGGGCCACCACATGGCACAACATCGTACCCAACGTGGAACCCAAGGGATTCCTATGCGCCAAGCCCAATGCCAATACCTACTCCACATGTAGTCTCTGGAGTGCCTTCACCCACGGTGCCTGCTCACTTAGGTGACTTGGCAAGCTATCGATCCATCTATTGCTGAGAATATGCGTAACACGCCTGATAGAGAGCCTAGAAGTAAGGCAATACAAATAGCCAAGCTCACACAAAAATTTAATGGAGACGGAGATGTGAGAAAACATATCGAAGTGTTTGAACAAATATGAGATTCTCTAGGACAACACAATGACCTGCATAAGAGTAATGCGTTAAGCCTAACCTTAAGTGGGAAGGCAGGGGATTGGTATAGAACCCTAAGGGTGGAAGAAAAAACGATTTACCCTACTCTTAGGAGATTGTTCTTGAAAGAATACATACGAGAGGGATTACTTTGGGGTGTAGCCTCTCAGCTCCAGAAAGCCCAATGAGAAGAAGGAGAGTCGGTGAGAGACTTTATTAGTCTCTTAAAGCATTTGAATTCTCGTTGTAATCCAAATGAGCGCTTGTGAGTGTGAGGGATCCCTTTTTAAAACTGCACTCCACACTTTAGCATATGATTGATCGTGGGCACACTTGCCACGTAATGACTCCAAAAATCCACTCTTTAGTTATGTGAAAGCAAGTGAATTAATCTGAGGCATCCGACTTAGCGCATCCGCTACTACATTATATCACCTGTTGCGACATCGTAGCTTACAATCATAATCTTGAAGGATTTGTACCCATCTAGATTTATGGCCCTTCAAGTCTGTTTGAGTAGTAAACATTTGATACTCTCATGGTCAAAAACTACTTCAAACTCGGCACCATATAAATAGTGTCACCACTTTCATAAAGCGTGAATTATGGCATAGAGCTCTCGCTTATAAACAAAATAATTCTATTGAGATCTATCTAAATTTTTACCTTCAAAGGCTATAGGTCTTCCCTCCTGGAGAAGTACCGCACCAATGGCTTTATCACTAGCATCAGACTCTACCACAAAAGGCTTAAGTGGGTCGATGATTACTAGGATGGGAGCAGTGGCTATACCTACCTTGAGCTATTCAAAATTGCGTTTTTGGGCTTCTTCCAAAGAAAAGGTCTTACCTTTTGCTTTAAGTTGATCCGTCATAGGAACAATGATTTTGGTATAGTCACGGATATACTGTCGATAAAATCCAACCATGCCTAAACATATTTGAAGCTTCTCAACCGTGTTGGGATGTGGCCATCAAAGAATAGCAGTGACCTTGTCAGTGTCCATCTTGATGCCAAAATAAGAAATCACATGACCGAGGTAATGTATCTCTGTTTTAAAGAAATCGCACTTGCTTTGCTTAGTATACAGTGCGTGAGCTCGTAGCTGTTCAAACACTAATCGTAAGTGTTATATGTGTTCATCTTCAGTCTTACTGTAAATGAGAATGTCACCAAGGAAAAGCACAATAAATTTTCCAAGATAGGGACGTAAGACACTATCCATAAGTGTCATATGTAACTGGAGCATTGGCTAGACCAAAAGGCATAACCTGTCATAATATCTAATATCTAACCAACCCAAATTATTTTTCTCATATTAAACTGATCACTTAATGTGGGAGAATAAATGGGAACAAGGGTTAAGATACAAATATGCTTATAGATCTATTTCAACATGGGGCCAATGGTAAAGGAGCCCAAATGAGAGATGGTCTTTCAAAGAGCAAGATTAACCAATGGAGCAAAAGACCTTAGGGTTGGATTCATTAAAGCCTCCAAAGGTAAGTGTTGAAAGCCATAGGACATAGTCTTTAAATTTTAAACTTTAGTCAAGTAAAGTCCAAGCAGGCAAGGGGGCAGCTTGCTTAAGCAAGGGCTATGATTAAATAGGGGGCCTGCCTGCTTACCAAGATCAAATATCTTACTACAAAGAGGGGGGCGATCCCTACAAAGGAGGGATGTGTGTAGTAAGTATGCACCTCACCAAGGACCCATACCCTTATGAAAGCAAAGGGGCCACATGTCAAGTGTAGAGGTACATTGCTCAAGCAGGCAAGGGCTGTGCTTAAGCAAGAAGGGCTCTGCTTAAGCAAGGGGGGTGCTAGCTTAGCCTCACAAGAGGGAAAGAAGGACACTTGTCAAGATACTACACATCTTGCCCCAAAGGGAGCCAAGCTCTCATTGGCTAGAGGGCTACATGGCCCAATGAGCTTCAAGGGAAGCCTAGGAAGGGGGGTCGACCTAGCTCTCTCTCTCTCTCTCTCTCTCTCTCTAATTTCAGCATCCCATGAGCTCTCTCACTCTCATTCTTCTCTTCACTCACTCTTGTGAAGCAAGGACCCCATCTCCTTCTCCAAGATTGAGAAGTTGAGTGCCTACTACCATAAACTCTTGGCTATGGATGCAAATCCACAGAAGAGAATGCTTATGCTTGCTATCAATATCTCTAATCTCCATTAACACTATGCTAAGCTATGCTACAAGAGCTATGAGTGATTATGTGCCAGGGGTTATTGCTTTCTGTAGAGATACTTCTACTTCTCTCTTCTTCCTCACTCCCTGCCAGCTCTCCTCACCTTTCATGGTGTTTGAGGTCTTGGGATTGAGGCTGGGCATTCTTCAAGTTCATGCTAATCATGTTTATTTTTGTTACCATGCTAATGCTTGGTGAGTGAATTTTACCATCTTCACCTCATCAAGAAGATTTCAAGGGAACACAGTAAGTTGTATTGTAAACAAGTCTTCCGTCATGGAAGAATCTATAATACAAATGCCTATTGGAGGGGTGATCGGCTCCAACTAATCTGGTCCTCTATTGGTGTCAATTTTTCTAAACTCTCACTTTCTGTTACAAGTATTGTTCATGCCATGTTAATGAAGTAATGTGTTAGTGTTTCTCTCTCTATCCAAGCACTTTCTTTCTCACTCTACTTCTACACATAAAGGAATGCTCAAGGAAATTCCCAATATGTTATTCACTTTCTGCTCCAACTCAAGTAAAAAGGCTAATTCTATTACATTGGTATCAGAGCATTTGGTTTCTCTTTTCTTGCTTAAGAAGAGAGGTCCTTAAGTAGCCTATAAATGATTGATGTTCTTAATTATATTAGGGTAAGTGGAATTGGGATCTATTATCGGTTTTGTTGAGCCCACTACGTGGGATATGGTGCACACCTCGGGAGCTTTGGACTTAATAATGGAGTCTTTTTAGACTTGCCTACGGCTTTACCATGATTGAGCCGTAAGAAGTCCAAAAGCAGCCAGCCCTCGGCAACTCTGCTATGTTAGACCTACTCCTCTACTCTCTATAATTAACCACTTCGAGCCGTGGGTGTAGATACTTAAGATCCAATTTTCAAAGGCTAAGAGGAGTGGCAACTAAGATTTTGAACTGCCAAAGCATACACTAAGTACATACATAAATTTTGTTAACATGGCTGGCAATAATCAAGAGAGTAGAATGAACATTGATAGCTTTGATTTTGCACATGAAGGTGCTAATGATGATGCTCCCATGTTTGTGAATTATCTCATCACTAGGTTGCAACAAGCTATGGGCAACCCTGCTTTGCAAGCCGAAGTTACTCAACAACTTCGTGCTTATGGAATTTCCCTTCCTCTCCAAGAGGAGTGAGAGCTTAGGAGGCCTCTTGAAGAGACCCCCCAAAAGAAGACTCTCTCCCATACGAGAGGAGGAATCCAAAGAGCAAGAAAGCAATGAAAATTTAAGTTCCTATAAAGATGTGGCTCCACGAAGACAGCGCTCTAGACGATCGCCTACTCCTCCCAAGAGGAAAAGATCAACACATAGTCCTTCTCCTTGTCACTCCGAAAGGGAAGAGAGGAAATAAAGGAAGAAAAGGGCTAGGAAGAGGTCCCCTCTTCTCCTTCTTCTTCACCTTCCTCCTCTTCCGACAAAAGCTATGGCTATTCTCCTAGTGAATACAAGAGGGGAGGACATTGCAAATCATTTCCTGCATGGCGAAGGTCACAAAAGCTAAAGAAGTTCAAGGAGGAGGGAAAGAGTATCTCTTTTCTCACCTATGATGGCACATTTGGTGATACTGACAAAGTGTTGGCCTTCATCAAACAATTTGATGTGGCCTTTGGAGATGAGGGATTTACGGAGTCCTCCAAGCTACGCCATGTAGCTATGCACTTTCAAAAATCAGCTTGTCAATGGTGGGCTAGCCTTTGTGGCAATAGCGAAGCCCCAAAGACATGGAAAACTTTATGAGTTTCCATCATGAAGCAATTTCTTGCAAGCGATGCAAAAGACAAAGTTCTTACTGAATGGTGCAGTTTGAAGCTTCTATCTCATGAGTCTATCCACAAGTATGTAGACAAGTTTTGGGATTTACATCTCAAGGCTACTGTCTTTCAAAAGATAGACTTTGCCGAGCAAAGATAGCAATTCTATGCGGGATTACCTAAAGAGATGGCCGAATACATCAACTCTCAACAGCCTGGTACTATTAGCGAAGTAATCCATCACACCATGGTTGCTTCACGTATCAATTTCCATCAAGGGGCTGGACGTAATGTCAAACCCATGGACAACAAAGGCAAAAATGATGCAAAGGGGAAGACCAATGCTCAAAATTCTTCCCAAGGCACTTCCAACAACAACAACAACAACAATCGGTCCAAGGAGAAGGGAGTTTACAAAGGTAAAAACAAAATCTCTCCTGAAGAGCTTGAAGCTCTTTGTAAGGATCATAAGTGTTTCAAGTGTGGGGAGCAAGGACACAACTATCGTTCTTGCCCCAAAAAGAATGCTCGCAATGAGACTCCTAGGGCTTCCACCATTGAAGCTTCAAAAGAGGACACTCATTGCAAAGGATCATCGCTTTCCTATGCTTGGGGAAAGGTAAGAGAGCATGATGCGTTCATCTTGTTTGACCCTGGCTCTACTCACAACTTCATATCAACGGAGTTGGCCACCAAGTTGGGCATTCAAGATTTAGAGATGGGAGATATGGTGATGGATGATGCATCTTTCAAGGGATAGCAAGCCTCCGTTACTCCCTTGATTGGGAAGTTGAGGCTTCATGTCCAAAGCTATGTCGACAAAGAAGAATTATTCATCTCTCCTCTCCAACATGAGGATGCTATCTTAGGGGCACCATGGTTTGATCGCATGGCTGCGAATATGAATTTCGCTGAAAGGAGAATCTACTTCACCTACAGGGGAAAAATATGTATATAGATGGTAGTGAGCATGGTCGCACTATTCCACTTGTAAATTTTCCTGCCTTTGATAAATCAATGGAGAGCTTAGTTACTGCGTATATTATTTTTGTCAAAGAGTCTCTAAAAGATCCTAATGTTTCATCAAATGTAAATGGGAGGAATCAAGAAGAGTTAGACTTGTCTAATTTTCTAAAAGGATTCCAAGATGTGTTCATCGATGATATCCCTATGGACTTACCTCCAAAATGAGGGGATGATGACCATCGTATTGAGCTCCTTCCAGGAAGCTCACCGCCTAACAAGCCTCCTTATCGAGTCTCTCAAGCTCAACAAGAGGAGATCATGAGGCAAGTACAGGAATTGGTAGACAAAGGGATGGTGAGGCCTAGTTCCTCTCCCTTTTGTTCTCCAATCCTTTTAGTGCAAAATAAAGATGGTACATTCCGTATGTGTGTGGACTATTGTCATAATAATCAATATCTAATTCTCCTAAATGATTTTCTCATATTAAACTGATCATTTAATGTGGGGAAGTGCCAGGGGAGAAAAGGCTAGAATATTGGTTAAGCTAGCAGACCGGCCACAGTAGGGATCCAAAGGAGGGAAAATAGGGATCCAAAGGGGGGGGCCATCTGAAAAAGAGCCATGTGCAATAATGGGCTAAAAAGACCCTAAGGTTCAGCCCATTAAGACTTCCAAAATGCTAAGGTTCCAAAATTCAAAGGTTGTGTCCAAAGGGTTAAAGCTTAGGGGGAATTGGATGCTTTGTGTGCTCTCCAAAGTCAACAAATATCCCTACATGGGAGGGGGCGATCCCTTCTTCTAGGGGATGAGAGAGAAAGCCACACACACACACACACACAGGCCCCCTTTACACAAAGGGAATGAGGGACACATGTCAGCTCCCTAGGCCAAGATGCCCACAAGGTGTGCCTAGTTTCTATTGGATGACCCTTGAAGTGGACCAATGAAAATTAAGCTAGAGTAAATCTAGATTAATTAATTTAAAACCATTTAATAAAAGAAACCAATGAGAATTAAGTCTCCTAGAAGACTATTGGGCAGTCTCCCAAGGGGTATAATGAGCATTCACGAGCCCAATGGCTTGCCTGATTCCTATTGGCCAGGAGGCAAAGGGGTCCAATGCGAGTTTAGTTTAATTATTTAATCACCTAAAGCTCTCACAAAAGGGGAAAGGGGGACACATGTCAAAAGGCTATCACTTATGCTGCTTAATTGTGATTGGCTTGACTTGGGGAGAGCCAATGAGGGCTCAACAAGAGCAAATAGCAAGAGGGCTCACCCAAGAGAGAGAGGGGGCTGATTTTTGCAAGGCATTATCACACACACACTCACACAATCTCATGTGTGAAGAGAGAGAAGACTATCTCTTCCCAAGCTTTAATGGAGAGCTCATCACCTACTCCAAGCTTGTGAGATAGAAGCCTACATCAACACACTCTTGGCATGTGGATGCAAATTCAACCAAGAGCCCAGCTTCAATGCATGCTCATCTCCTCTACCAAGCTAATTACTAAGCTAAGCTATGCTAATATGAGTGATTATGTGAGGATATGTACATCTTTCTCGTAAGATACTCCTTCTTCCTCTCAATCTACTCTCATACCCTGCTAGCTCTCACCATCTTCGAAGGTGTGTGACGTCTTGGGTCTGAGAACGGGGATAATTCAAGTTGTGTTTGCTAAGTGTTTTGCTTAGTGCATGAAGATTTCATCTTCATTGCACTAGCTAGTCTTGAAGGAACACAAAGAATTGAATTGTACAATGTCTCTCCTGATGGGAGAAACCATAATACAAAGCCTTTTGGAGGGGGGACCGGCTCCATGCAAATCCAGTCCTCAAATGTTGTCATTAGCTTAATTTCTCTCTCTTTTGACAGTATTGTCGATGCTATCTAACTAGGTGTTATTCTTTTTGTTGCTCTCTCCACCCAAGCACTCTTGTAATTCTCATTAGGAATCTATTCTAATGAAATGCCCACTATGTTCATGCTCATTTCCGCTACACACAAGTTATTAGGCCATTAAATGTTACATTGGTATCAGAGCTCAAGGTTTCTCTTTTCTTGCTCAAGAAGGGAGGTCCTCAAGCTAGCTACAAATGGTTGGTATTATTAATTGCCTGTGAGTAAGTAGAATAGGGATTTTTCAGCCTTGCAGTGCACCTGCGTTTGTGCAGTTAACGGGGCATCACAGTTGAGAGCTATGGTCTTAATAGTGAAGTCCTACGGAGCTTGCCTACGGCTTAACCACTATTGAGCTATTAGAAGCTTTTGACAGGAGCCGGTGCTGTTTTGGTGTCAAAAGACCCTCTCTTCTATTCCTTGCAATTAATGGTATTCGAGCCGCGGGTACAGTAGCTTGAGTGCTTTTTCTAAAGGGGTGAAGAGGAGTAGCAACTAGGGCTTGAAGTGCCAAAGTACACCTAAAAAGTTTACACCGAAAAGTTGTTAGAATGGCTGACAATAGTAAAGAGAGTGAAATTAATGTTGATAACTTTGATTTTTCTCATGAGCAAGCTACTAATGATGCTTCAATGCTTGTTAACTATCTTGTCTTAATATTGGAGTCCTACGGGGCTTGCCTACGGCTTAACCACTATTGAGCTATTAGAAGCTTGACAGGAGCCGGTGTTGTTTTGGTGTCGAAAGACCCTCTCTTCTATTCCTTGCAATTAATGGTAATCGAGCTGTGGGTATAGTAGCTTGAGTACTTTTTCTAAAGGGGTAAAGAGGAGTAGCAACTAGGGCTTGAAGTGCCAAAGTACACCTAAAAAGTTTATACCTAAAAGTTAGAATGGTTGACAATAGTAAAGAGAGTGAAATTAATGTTGATAACTTTGATTTTGCTCATGAGCAAGCTACTAATGATGCTTCAATGCTTGTTAACTATCTTCTTTGTAGGCTTCAACAAGCCATGGGCAATCCATCTCTCCAAAGTGAAGTGCAACAGCAGCTCCGTGCTCATGGGATTCTCCAAGCTCATCACCATGATGAGAGAACACCTAGGAAGCCTCCTTGTGAGACTACCAAAAGAGGTCTCTCTCCGATTCAGGAAGAAGAAGAGAATCCATATGAAGGGCTCAAGAATTTACTTCTTGATGATGCATCTCCTTCCCAAAGGAGAACTCAAGAGCCTCCACCGAAGGAACAAGAAAGAAGCGAGTCTCCCGACACCTCGGCGGAGATGGCTCCACAAAGACGGCGGGCTAAACGCTCTCCATCACCACCAAAGCGGAGAAGACCATTGTATTCTTCTCCTCACCACAATTCAAAGAGGGATGATAAAAAGTAAGAGAAGAAAAAGGCGAGAAAGAGGACACCCTCTTCTCCATCTTCTTCATCTTCTTCCTCTTATGAAAGTGATGGTGAAGATGACAAAGATCAAGACACGAAAAAGGCAAGAAAGAGGTCACCCTCTTCTCCACCTTCTTCAAATTCTTCACCTTCTGAAGAAAGTGATGGTGCAACCTTTTAACCATAAAAAAGAAGAGGCCATAGGAAATCCCATGCTGCATGGAAGAGGTCGTCCAAGCTGAAGAAATTCAAAGAGGGAGGGAAGAGCATCTCTTTCCTTACTTATGATGGCACCTTTGGTGCTACGGACAAAGTCTTGGCCTTTATCCAGCAATTCGATGCGGCGTTTGGAGATGAGGGCTTCACGGAGTCCTCTAAGCTACACCATGTAGCTATGCACTTTCAAAAGTCCGGCCGACAATGGTGGTCTAGCCTACGAGCCAACGGTGAAGCTCCACGAACATGGAAAGCTTTAAGAGCTTCCATTATGAAGCAGTTTTTGGCCACCGATGCCAAAGACAAAGTACTCACCGAATGGCAAAGCTTAAAGCTCTCTCCCAATGAATCCATCGACAAATATGTAGACAAGTTTTGGGACCTACAACTCAAAGCCACTGTCTTCAAAAAGTTGGATTTTGGAGAGCAAAAGCAAAAATTTTGTGTGGGCTTAACCGAAGAAATGGCGGAGTATGTCAACTCCCAAAGGCCACGTACCATATTGGCGGTAATACACCATACTATGGTGGCCTCTCAAATCAATTTCCAAACGAGGGCTAAAGGAAATAATAAGCCCCCGGAAAACAAGGGTTCCAATGAGCCTAAGGGGAAGGAAAATGTCCAAAAATCTCCTAAGGGCAACTCCAACAAAGCTAAAGAGAAGGTAAGAACAAAATCTCTCCTGAAGAGCTTGAGCGTTATCGCAAGGATAACCGATGTTTCAAGTGCGGCGAACAAGGGCATGCGTACCGCGCTTGTCCCCAAAAGAACAACCGCCAAGATCCTCCTAGAGCTTCCTTGGTTGAAATCCAAGAGGAGGAGACTCACCAAACTCACCACAAAGGATCCCCTGTATGCCATGCTTGGGGAAAGGTAAGAGAACATGATGCCCTGGTTCTACTCACAATTTTATATCTATGGAGTTAGCCACCAAGCTAGGCATACAATCCTACGAGATGGGAGATGTCCTACCCGCAGATAGTGACTTCAAGGGGCAAGAAGCTTCAGTCACTCCCTTAATTGGGAAATTGAGGCTTCATGTCCAAGGCTATGTGGACAAAGAGGACTTGTTGTGATTGCCTTGGAGCAGTTTTGCTTCAAGAAGGGCATGCTATAGCATATGAGAGCCGACAACTCAATACGGACGAACGAGTCTTGGGCATTTACGAGAAAGAGTTTTTAGCTGTTCTACATGCCCTAGAGACATGGAAGCACTATCTATTGGGGACTCCATTTATTCTACGAACCGACCACCAAAGTCTCAAGTATTTTTTGACACAAATGAAGCTGTTCGACAAAAAAATGAGGTGGGAAAATTTTCTTTCACAATCTATTTTTCATATTGCTCACATTGCTAGTAAGCACAATCAAGTGGCTGATGCACTTTCAAGACGACCAAAAGTTAATGCAGTGTCTATAGCTACTCACATGACCTATCTTCTATGATAGACGAGTATGCTACTGACCCTCATTTTAGAGACATAATGTCAGCCCTTGCCCTAGGGAAGAAAGAGGACCCATTCACCTTTATGATGGTTATCTTCTCCACGGCAATAGGCTATGTGTTACCCATTCACTTCATGAGAAAGTTATGTATGAATCCCATGCTCCTCCATATGCGAGGCATAAAGGTATTCAAACTACTCTTTGAGGAGTAGAAACATATTTCTATTGGCCTACCACGAAAGTGGACATACAAGAATATGTTTCAAAATGCGTAGTATGCCAAAAGACCAAATATGATAGAGGGAAGCAACCATGATTACTCCAACCCTTCCCTATCCCAAATTCACCATGGGAGAGTATATCCATGGATTTCATCTTTGTATTACTCAAGTCTATCCATGGGAATATGGGAATATGGACAATAGTCGATAGGTTTAGCAAACAAGTACACTTTATTCCTGTCAAAAAGATTATTAAGGCACACCAAATAGAAACTCTCTTCATATCTCAAATTTTCAAACACCATGGATTACCAACATCTATCATGTCAGATAGAGATCCTAGAATGACCAGTAATTTTTGGAAAGGTCTCTTTGACAATCTAGGAACAAGATTGAGTTTCTCTTCGGCCTATCACCCACAAACGGATGGCCAAAGTGAGATAGCCAATCTTACGATACTCGATCTACTCAAGACTTATGTTACCAAAGTAGATTAATGCTCACAATGGGAAAAGTATTTACTGCTTGTAGAGTATGCCTATAATAATACTGTATATACTTCTACAGGAAAAGCACCTTTTGAGATTATTGAGGGAAGACCTAAAAGTCCCTTGCTACTGAAAGTACATGGGAATATCTTCGCCGCCGATGAGTATAGCCGTGACCTCAAAGAATCTTTTCACAAGATTAAGGAGGCTATATCCATCTCTCAACAACGGCAAAAAGCTGCTGCTGACAAGTACAGAAGGGCCTTAACGTTCATAGAAAATGATTGGGTCTTACTCAAGTTTCCTAAGGCTTGATTAAGGCAAACAAGGGGCAAAAATCCTACGGACCATCATTTAAGTATTATGCTAAAATAGCAAAAAGATACTATGGTCCTTTCCAAATCTTGAAGCCCATTAATGAGACGGCTTATCAACTCAATTTCCCCAACCTTTGGCTCATACACAATGCTTTTCATGTGAGCCTACTCAAGCCCTACAAAGGAGAGCCACCAAGTGAACCAACTATTGAAGACCCTCCCGAAGTTGAAGACCAAGAAGAGGTGCTACAACCCGAAGCTATCCTTTGGCATGAAGACAAGGTAGTACATCATGGTAAGATTACCCGACGGTATCTTATTAAATTCAAAAATTATCCTTTTGAAGATGCTAGATGGGTGCAAGGAATACATGTTAAGGATAGTGTGAACCTTGTCAATGCTTACAATGCTACATTAGAATAAGAAAATGTACAAATTTCTTTTAAATGATCCATGTTTTGTCTTATAAGACTAATTCTCTTTTTATTGTGCACAAATTTAAATAGTATGCATTCTTAGAATCATGTTTGGGAAGACAACATCTCTCACAAACACCAAGTAGAATTCGTCACTCTACTTTGCAAGAATAAAATGGACCATAGAGCAGACATGCTTGCAACAACTATCTCTCCTCCAAGCACCAAATGGATTAGTCATCCATCTTGAAAAGATGTCGTAGGGTAAAATGAAATCTTCTACCCGCTAAGTAAAATTGACTCACGACTATGACTTTATCTATTCTACCTCATAGTCGAGGACAACTATGATTTCAAGAGAGAGGTAATGTCATAAAATCTAATATCTAACCAACCCAAATGATTTTTTCATATTAAATTGATCACTTAATGTGGAAGAATAAATGGAAACAAGGCTTAAGATACAGATACGCTTATAGATCTATCTCAACACATGGCCAATGCTAAAGGGGCTCAAATGAGAGATGGTTTATCAAAGAGCAAGGTTAACCAATGGAGCAAAAGACCTTAGGGTTGGCTTCATTAAAGCTTCCAAAGGTAAGTGTTGAAATCCTTAGGACATAGGATTTAAATTTTAAACTTTAGTCAAGTAAAGCCCAAGCAGGCAAGGGGGCAGCTTGCTTAAGCAGGGGACCTGCATGCTTACCAAGATCAAATATCTTGCTACAAAGAGGGGGAAGAGCCCTACAAAGGAGGGATGTGTGTAGTAAGTATGCACCTCACCAAGGACCCATATTCTTAGGAAAGGAAAGGGGACACATGTCAAGTGTGGAGGCACATTGCTCAAGCAAGGGCTGTGCTTAAGCAAGGGGGGTGCTAGCTTAACCTCACAAGAGAGAAAGAAGGACACTTGTCAAGAGACTACACATCTTGCCCCAAAGGGAGACAAGCTCTCATGGCTAGAGGGCTACATGGCCCAATGAGCTTTAAGGGAAGCCTAGGAAAGGGGGTCGACCTCTCTCTCTCTCTCTCTCTCTCTCTCTCTCTCTCATTTGAGCATCCCACGAGCTCTTTCACTCTCATTCTTCTCTTTACTCGCTCTTGTGAAGCAAGGACCCCATCTCCTTCTCCAAGCTTGAGAAGTTGAGTGCCTACTACCACAAGCTCTTGGCTATGAATGCAAATCCACAGAAGAGAATGCTTATGCTTGCTATCAATCTCTCTAATCTTGATTAACACTATGCTAAGCTATGCTACAAGTGCTATGAGTGATTATGTGCAAGGGGTTATTGATTTCTCATAGATCTACTTCTACTTCCCTCTTCTTCCTCACTCCCTGCCAACTCTCCTCACCTTTCATGGTGTTTGAGGTCTTGGGATTGAGGATGGGCATTCTTCAAGTTCATGCGCTAATCATGTCTATTGTTGTTACCATGCTAATGCTTGGTGAGTGAAGTTTACCATCTTCACCTCATCAAGAAGATTTCAAGGAAACACAATAAGTTATATTGTAAACAAGTCTTCCATCATGGAAGAATCTATAATACAAATGCCTATTCGAGGGGGGACCGTCTCCAACTAATCTGGTCCTCTATTGGTGTCAATTTCTCTAAACTCTCACTCTCTTTTACAAGTATTGTTCATGCCATGTTAATGAAGTAATGTGTTAGTGTTTCTCTCTCCATCCAAGCACTGTCTTTCTCACTCTACTTCTACACAAAGGAATTCTCAAGGAAATGCCCAATATGTTATTCGCTTTCCATTCCAATTCAAGTTAAAAGGCTAATTCCATTACATACCAAAAATTCAAAATGCTCGAACCGTGTTCTAAAGGCAGTTTTGGAGATATCTTGGAGTAGGATATGTACCTAGTGGTATCATGAATGAAGATCTAGATATCTTTGTATAGTATCTTGCCCCATGGAGTTGATCAAACAACTCATCCACTCGAGGTAGAGGTTACTTGTTCTTGATGGTTATCGCATTTAATCCGCAATAATCTACGCACATGCACATAGTACCATCTTTCTTTTTTACCAATTTGAATTGGTGATGCCCAAGGCAAAGTGCTAGGTCTAATGAAACCACGGGCGAGGTAGTCAGCCAAGTGACTCTCAACCTCCTTGGCTTCTTTAACACTCATACGATAAAGTGGTTTACTCACCGTTTTAGTGCCTGGCAAGACATCTATGCCATGCTGCACATCTCGTGTAGGGGGTAAACCCGGTGGTAAATAACTTGAGAACACATCACTATACTCCGTGAGTAAGTGAGTCAATTTTTGCCGTTCAAAAGGAGAAAGTAAACTAGAGTTATGCTATAATGGAGAATCTTGTAATTCCTGTAATGTTTGTTTTACAACAGTTGCATGTTGCCCTATAGAATTAGAATTGAGGGAACTTTGCTTGTTAGATTTGTTAACACTTTTTTTATCAGTAGAATTCATTGCACAATGCATACCATTAGAATTCATTGCACTTTGCATACCACTACTAGAATTCACCGCACTTTGCTCTTGAGAATTCACAAGACTTGGAGACAAGCAGTAACACAAAAAGACTTCATCTATTAAATTTGCTTTCTGCAAAATAGAAAGTTCGGATGTACATATAAGGTGCAGATGGTATATTTTTCTCACCAAGCAAAAGCACATGGTTACCATTGGCCACAAAGGATATGGAGTTGCGTTCATAACTAGTGTGCAATGTGTTTCCTAAACCATGCAGCCACTCCTGTCCTAAAACTACATCAGCACAATCCATGTTCATAACTTGGAAGTCAAGGGTCATCGTATGATCTTGAACAATAAGCTCAACCCCTTGAACTACCGTGTCCCATACTTCTTTATCATTCGCAGACATCTGCTCCACCACATACTTGTGAGAGCAGGGAGTCTGTGTAAGCTTCAATTTGTTGACTAGCTTATAGTTCAAGAAGTTATGAGTTGCACCATCATCCACTAAAATACGAACACGTTGTCTGTTAATAGTGCCATGCATGTGAATCAAATCATGGGGGCCAAAGATGGGTTGCCACATTGAAGCAGGCACACAACACTTGTGCTTTTCTTTCATATGAAGAACCTCTACAACACAATATTTAGGAGACGAATCTAATGTGAGGCATTGCACCATGTGCATGGCCTTTTCTTTGCATTGCAAAAGAGGACAATCTTTCTTGTTATGTTGGTCCAAAAGACATCTAAAACACAAATTGTGTTTCTTTGCATGCTCAAAATCAGTAGTGCTGAGAGACCCATATGGAGTATCTCTTGAGTGCTTAGGCTTCTTAGCCTCTTGTGGCAGTGGAGAGGTAGATTGTCTCTTATTCCTCTTGAAATGTGTGGGAGATCTACCTCACCATTGGCTCTTAGCCACGTTGCTCTTAGCAAAAGTATTCTTAGAGTAGGGAACATTTCCTTTCCTCTCTTGGTCATCATCATATCTTTGGGCATGACTGATGGCTTCTTCCAAAGTTTTTGGATGTTGGGTCTTGACATGAAGACAATAGTCTTTGTCAAGACCCCTATAAAAATCCCGTATCTTTTGATATTCATCTAGACCTTCTAGTTTCAATATGATTTGTTGATACTTTGAAAGGTACTATGTGAGAAAGAGGCCAGACATGCAGCATGCATCCCATGCTAACCAATACTTATCTTCTTCATTCGAGTCCAAAAACTCTTTGGAGAAAGAAGCTTGAAACGCAGCCCAAGATGGAGGACGAGCATCTATTGGAAATGTCATCCACCACTTATAGGCCTTGCCTTTAAGAGATAGTTTTGTTTCCACAGCCGTCTTTATATCCGGGGTGTGTCTCAATCTATGAATATCACTCCATTTGTGTAAGAATGTATTGACTGCATCCTTGTTGCAATCACGCTCTTCCCCGTGAAACTCGGGAATGGTGATATTATTAAATAATGCATTGCTACCTTCTGCATCTTTTGCAGCACTTGTCTCTTGGACTCCTTGAGTCATGTGAGCTTGGTTCCCTTGAACCGTGCCACTTGTGGCTCCTTGAGTCGTCTGTGAATTCATAAATTTCACAAGTAACTCCGTAAGATTGGTAACATTTTCATTGAGTGCAGAGAGGTTGCTTTCAAGTACGCTTTGGTGATGTTCCAAAGTCTTGAAAGAAGCCATATCTACAAGCCCATGATCTCCTAGATCATCATCATCATGCATATAGTGTAAGAAACACCCATGGTGCCCTGATTTTGATCTACGTTCTCAAAATCAAATGTGTGTGTAGGTGGGATATCTTCACTGGCCATGGTAAACACACACTAATGTAAAGAGAGAAACAAAAACGACAACTTGTACCTTGAGAAATTGAAATCTTTGTGTTTTGTATGCTCCACGATTTGCATTGCATACGAACCTTGCCTTGCGGGAATTGGAGCGCTTCACTTGTCGTTCGTTGTAAGAACACCTTTGATGATTCTTCACAAAAACCCGTCGTTTGTTGTGAAGGCTTTTGTTCACTTTGAAGCTACCTCCTTGAGGATTTTTTTTTTTTGGAGGAAAACTTGCCTTCCTCCAAGAAGTGAAAAGGAAGGGTGAAGCTACTTCCTTGAAGTTTGAAGCTTCCCTTTCCTTCTAGTTTTCCTTTCAACACAAGTGTGTTATCTTTCCTTGTTATACACAACAAAGGTCAATAGCTTGATGGTAAAATGTTGGCCTCTTTCCCTCATGGGGTGGGTTTAACCCTCCTTCATGTAAGGGTTAAGCGGGCCTTCCTACGTGCACAACCAACCGTACCAACAGAAGCCTTCGGAGCCTCGATGCCGTCGATTTGCCGGTCGCATTTGCCTTAGTCGTATGCTGTGGAGGGCATAGGTGGGGCGGCCACGATCGTTGTCTGTCCGCGTGTTCTTCGCACGGAAAATTGTGCTTGCCTTCTTTTTCCTGCACAACAGAGACATCGCTGTCTACGGAACGTGGGAGAGAAGCAGTGCGTCACACACACATGCAACCCTCTTTTCCTCTTCTTTAAAAATAGCTCGGATACTAGTGAAAGGGTGGTGGTAATGCGTGTGCTAGTCTCCACCCAACCGTGCTATCTTATAGCCTCCCCCTAGCGTACACACTATACAAATCTTAATCTCCAAACAAATGATACTAGCCACCTTCTAAGTAGGCTTTCCACATGGGATATAAAGCACACACAAAATTCATTGTCTCTATATAACAAATAATGACAGGTCAAGAGCAAGGGAATATGTTGACGTAATCAAACATTGTGGTAATCCATCATGCATGGAAACATCATGTAGCCTAAGTGTAGGAAACCCTGATCATGCCATCCACTTTACCATTGCATTATCACTGATTAGTTGAAAGACTGTTTGTGAGACCTTCATACATGTGTTGTCGTCACCTTATGTGAACAATAAGTTGGGGGACAAGCTTTTGTACCTCTTTTACCAACGAGCTCGTCTAAACCCTCCCCAGGACTCCGCTCTCTTCCTTCTTTTAATATTTTGGTGTGCCTTGCAACTTACAAGTATTGAAAGACTCATGCTTCTTACTGCTAGCAGTTATTATTTGACAAGAAAATAAAGAAAGACGGGGCTGAGAGAGAGAGAGAGAGAGAGAGAGAGAGAGAGAGAGAGAGAGAGAGAGAGAGAGAGAGAGACTTTGTGCGTGTGAGGGAAGGGATGGGCATCAAAAATTGATGTAGAGCCGTCCCCTCCCTCTTTTGGAGTTTCCCACATGGCTATGGCTCTTAAATTTTAAGAATTCATACTGCACCTTTCAAGAGTCCACCTTTTTTCTATAGACATACTAAGTCTTGCTATTCGTCCAAGTGTCTGTGTATTGGCCTGGGTTCAAAGTGTTGCACATAATGCAACTTCTTGCTAGGTTTTCACAAACAAGAAATTGGTGTGAGTGTAAAAGCACAATTTTTGTTACTAATTTCTATCCGAACGCATTTAATAGAATAGCCTATGAAGACATACGAGATGTTTTCTACATCGTCACATATGCTAAAGGTTCATAGATACATCCAAGTGTCCACATATCCTACTCCCAATGGCCTCTTTTAGACCTACCCACGGCCAATGTCATGAGTTTACAGATCAACTTTGTCTTTGAGCACAACCTCTACTTTACAATCCAAGACTTCTGCTTACAAGAAATCCTATGCATATATCACATAAAATGAAAGTGATTACACCTAAAGTGTACCAAGCAAATGTTGAATCTTGACATGATTGACTAAGAATTCCATCGTTGCCATAGAACTTCCAAAAAGCAACAGACAGACATTTGACATAAAACTTCTAGAAAAATAATATATAAAATTGAAAAGAGGTGGAAAAAATGCATCCACTGATGTGTCTTTGACATATCAATTATAGTCGTCTAGAACGAGAACAAGATCAGCAAGGCTATCAGAGACGAAAACAACTTGCTCATTTCATTAGAACGGTTTCAAAATGGCTTTACATAGGTATATTGTGTATAAAACATTTGAAACTCCCCAAAGAAATGGAAAATAAAAAACGAGAAACAGGGGACGAGTTTCGATCTGATAGGCTCCAAAGCGAAGTTTCCTTGTAGATATGATATCAAATGGGACATGAACCATATCAATGCATTGATATAGATCACTTGCCTAACGCATGAATTGAAAATGGTTGAAGTGCCTGCGAGCATGGAGTGAATGATGGGCAAAGGACTGAGCACATTCCCATATACAACAGATAAAACTGTAGTAAAAAAGCATCCAATACTAAACAAACACAATTCCGCCTCTTAATTTGTCATTGCTTGCATTCTTATAAACCAAAATATTTCAAGCAGCTAATAGAAATGATCCCTAGATGTTACAAAAAGAGAAATTCATTTTGCATTTAAATTGCTAACCTTGCTTTGGTTTGAAGCCAAAGAAGAAATTTGCTATCTTTCTTGTTCCAGCGGCGGCTGGTGGAGCAAGCAATGGCATCTTCGCTGGCTTCGACTTCATATTGGAATTCTGCTTCGAGTTTGGATTCTCATTTTATTATTCATAGAGGCATGAGAAACCATCACTAGATGCTCAAGGAATAGCTATGAAGCATCTTGTCAAGACAAATTAGAGAAGTTGGGACTCTATAGTCAATAGGATGTCCAAATATGTCATAGGCCTTTAGAAATCAGAATGCATAAAAATGCTAAAAGACATGCCCATGTTAAATCATATGCAAGAGCCCCAACTTGGATTCACATTCTTTATAATATCTAATAAAGAACATCAAGAAGAAAACTGAAGTGCTGAGTTACCGACCATAGAAAACAGAGACAGGAGGAGAAGAATTGGATGATGCTTCAAAGCTGGCAAACGGTAGTATGTGGAGTGCTACAGTTGGTGGGGAAAATAATTCGAGATTTGATGAATGGGAAGGTTGAAAAAAGCGGCTATTTTCTTCTAATGCTGCAACATTCCTCCTCAGCACCTTATTCATTGTCTTTTCTGTGTGATGCCTAATCCGCATGCTCCTTTAGTCCTTTCATTTCTACGTATGCATTCACCTTTGCCTCTAATTGTTTGATGCACATATGCTCCAAATTAGCTGAAGGCTGCTTAATTTCGACAATTACCGCCATTCCACCAAAGCAATAGGGTCAAACGAGGTGTTGATGAATGCTCTGGGGAGTTTGAAACTACAACACTGCCTTCTTGCTTGCCTAACAGTCTTCTACTTTGTTATGATCTAATGTGACACATACAATTGTAGAATGCTGATGGAGATCCAGCTGCGAGGAAGTCTCATGAAGCCTTGCCATAGCCCCTTGTGAAATCCCAGACAAGAATTCAGAAAACATGATACTTTCCTTGCTCTCCTTCTTTGCCTCGGCTCCTCCCCCTCTTTTCCTCGGCATAGGACAAAAGCATATTGTTATGCATAAAAAATAAGTACATCAAAGCCAGGATGCCCTACCCAAAAACAATATTGAAGTAGCAAATCCACCTGCACTAGAGTCAAGAATTAGATGAAAACAAAATGCGCAAGGAAGCTGCATGCTAGTGCACCATCATGTGATTGCAAGATAATTTCACCTTATAATTCTTTAATAGACACAATCAATCGAATACATCAACATACCTTGAGTAGCATGTAACATGCGAATTTGGTAGCCAGGCTGATAGAAACAAAAGAAGACATAACTGAAGCATATGTTCTCCACTCAGTAGAAGAATGATCAACAGTGACAGCCGAGATCGTGTAATTCTGATCCCTCATTGAACACCTGAACACCAATGAAGACCATCTAAGATTAGGCATTGGCAATGCAGGCTTCCCATCACCAGCATCTGCCCACTCAAAATTTATGAGACTTGTACGAACCTCTCCTACCATAGCTACACTAAGCCTAATGAAGATCTTTATGAGTGAAGAAGCACGTGTGCGTGTACAGAAGATGTAGAACCAAACAAGCTCTCTGCTTCAACCAGTAGAAGAACAACAAAACAGACATAATAGAAGCCCTAAAATGAAAAAAAAATCTTGAAGGAAAAGAGATGAGACCTGTCTCATCTAGTTTCAGAGCAGGAGGGAATAGCTTCCACCAAAACCAACATGATGAGGGGAAAAAACATCGATACATCAGTGTCCACTCTGCTTCGCGGAAGCCTCTGGAGAACTCACCAGATTTGTCGCAAGTGTAGCAAGCATTTCCACCTCCACCTTTGCCTCCACCACTGTCGCTTGAGCTATAACCTCCGCCATCACCTCTCTCTCTCTCTCTCTCTCATGGTAAGAGTAGAGGTGGGCAAAATGAGCAATAAGTGTCATGCACGCCTGCTCTACATATTCAAGCGCCTGCATACACATTTTTTGTTCTGTAAGTGTGCACTCGTATTTTATCACACATTAACGCACAGAGACAAAAGGAACGAAATCCTCCCTTCTTATAGACAACAAACTTCAAAGAAAACGATCATCCACCACACATCCACCTCTCTCTCTCTCTCTCTCTCTCTCACACACACACACACACACACACACACACACACACACACACACACACACACACACACACACACACACACACACACACACACACACACACACACACACACACACACACACACATCTAGCTGTTACAGGGAAGAGTGCAATTTCTCACAGAGACTCAACGCTGGCCCTTCAACCAACCCTTTCCACCAAGCCGTCCTTCCTGTACTAATTGGTAGTAGCTGGCAATCCCATGCCTTGCTACTCTCAATGTTCCTGATCTACCTGTCTCTACTTGCGTGCGCTTGCCTCGCCAAAAACCTGGTTTCATTTGCAACACAAAATATGCGAGGGAAAGAGTCTAAAAGATCTGTGCAATGAGTTTTGAACTCAAGACTTGCTTTTAAGAGCCTCGTCCCACCCGAGGGCTAGGTAGTCACGGCTTGTCATGTCCCTTAAGTAATTCATTTTCTCACACTCGCAAAGACTTTTTGGAAAAGTTCAATACAAGTTATCGGCTATAGCCAGTTTACTAATTTTTCCTCAATTTTGGCATTCTTTTTGCCAACCACCTTCTAACGTAGAGGGAGGGAGCTCTACGCGAGATAGTTATCCGCATTTGTGCATTGCAGAGAGAGAGATCAAGAGAGCTCTATGTGAATTCTTGCAATGTAACCAGAGAGAGCTCTATACAGTCCTTCATTGTTTTCACACACACACAAACACACGCGCACGCGTGCACACACACACACACACACACACACACACACACACACACACACACACACACACACACACACACACACACACACACACACACACACACACAGAGAGAGAGAGAGAGAGAGAGAGAGAGAGAGAGAGAGAGAGAGAGAGAGAGAGAGAGAGAGAGAGAGAGAGAGAGAGAGACAGGCACATGTCGACATGAAAATACTAGGGAGCAAAATTCATTGCTTGCCATCATCCCAACTATCATAATCGTAAAAGAGCAAGCCAAGCAAATTTGTGAGACAATGCTCTTGCCTTCGATGGAAACCAAAAATAACGATTCCATCGAGCTCATCTACAAGCATGTTGCATCTTGCACAACATGCTAATGGATCTAGCGATGGAGCAAGAGGTCGAGGTGTCTCAATGACCCACTTCTTGACAATACAGCCTTCACATACATGTTTGAGAGGTGCTGCAAGAGGCAACAAAGAAGCAACCATATCAGATTTCTTATGGAGTGTTGTGTTTCTCCTACTTTTTGGTTAGAGTCAGCCAAGAGAGACGATGTGACATGCTCTAAGGTTCTCATTGCTCAGCACTCACAAACTCACAAAGGAAATCTTTGACGATGCAAGATAAGAAAATCTGATGGAGTTTGTGTCACGTGTGCCATATATGTTGAGAGAGAGGAAGACAGAGTGAGAAGGGACTCTCAGACAACACTCACAAGTTACAGGCTCATAAGGCAAATTGTAAAGAGGCGGTATGACACAAAGGGACGGGAGCCTTTCCAACCAAAAATAATGTTTATTTAGATTTGAATATTAGCTAAGCCTAATAGTAACAGTAAAGTCTTTAAACTTACATGAACCTAATTAAGGCATCCTGATTCCCCATTCCCACTATCCTTAGTCCTATTCCTCACTTCAAGAACATACTGCACTTTAAAATTCTAAAAAAACTAGATAACTTTTTTATCTTACATTTATCTTATCCTTGTATATTTAAAAGGTAGTTTACCTCCTCTTCCTTTGCACACACTTAAAAAACCTAATAGGTTCTTTTTTTCCTTAAGTTGCCAGAACCCACATAATTAATTTCAAGAGGTAAATTTTTAAATTTTTAGGTGGGAATACACTAAACCTAGGTTTTTTTCGAGCACTAGCATGTGGCCTTTAGTTTTGGTTCAAGATAGTATAAAAGATATAGGCTAGATTTTCAAGCATCTAGAACATGATAAAACAAAGAAAAGTATAGGGAATAGTATATGTGTATGATACCCCCTCCCTTATTTTTAAGCTTGGGAGATAAATTATTGGGGGCCTACCCCTAACTTATACGCTCATGTAACTTGTTAGAAAACCCCCCTCCCCTGCACTTACGTGGTGCGGTAAGTTTTCCATGGTGAATCCCCTGGGAATCATTGCTGCCAGCGTTACATACTTTTTCAAACTCAGATTGGGCTAGTTGTTTTGACACTTGGCAATTCATGTATATCATGGTTGAGAAAGAAGCAACCTACTGTCTCCACTTCTAGTTGTGAGGCTCAGTAGTACAGGGAAGTCTTCATAGTTACGATTGATTGTGTATCGCTCAGACGCTTTATAATTGATTTGGGTGTTGGACAGGACACTGCCAACACTATACATTGACAGTCAGAGCGCATTGGCAATTGCAAGGAATCCAATTTTTCATGCTCACACAAAACACATTGAGGTGCATTACCACTATGTTAGGGAGAGGCTCTCAACAAGAGAGATCAGCTTGGCTTGTGTGCCAACATAGGACAACCTTGCAGATCTTTTTACAAAGGCATTGTCTTGTGAGAATTTTGAAGCTTTCTGCAAAGCTTTGGGCTTACTCCCCTTTGTGGAGTGATCATGCTCTCAGAGCATGGCACTTTCCTTTACTCATGTGCAAGCTCTCATTCACCACATCACTCTAGGGGGGGTTTGTTACCGTATACATGTGGTAGTGATGTGTGTGAACACACTTAGGACCACCGGGGTATTTTTTCCCCTGTTTAGGAGGTTTTTTCCCCCGTGCATTTTATATACGCCCATTCATTCTAGGGCTATCAATCTTTCCATTGCACACTAAGTAGATTACTCTCTGTTGTGTGCCTTGAGCTTCCTTCGTCTTCTCCAAGCTGTGTGTGTTTTCCTGCTACCCTAATTCCAACAAAGTTGACACAAAAAGTGGGCATGTATCCCTTAACAAGGAGTCAAAAAAACTTTCAAATTCTCCGTGAGAGTCATTTTTGACAATAGAGGCTATGACTTGATTAGCGAGGAAATACCTACTAAGTAAGTCACCAAGTTGAAGGGTCGTGGCTACTTCCTCTTTTAAAGGGGGTAAAGAAAAAATTAATGAGGATGTGAAAAACCCCTTCATAGGGAGAGGCTAGGCATGAGAAGACCCTCTCCAATAAGGCAATGTGTGCTCATAGTGGAAACATAGATTGGTTATGCAGATTTGAAAGTAATTGCAATTTTCTTGAGCACTTAGGTAGACTCCAAATGTTATGAATTTGAATTCAGCACTTGAATTTTTGCACATCTGGATATTGTCACTTATAGATTGGATCCTCATGCCATGTGTGTGAAACATCTAATGGACAAAACCATATCATCTAAGGCTTTGGCCACCATGTCTAGGATGTCGTCATTCTAAAAAGAAGCAAGGGGTGATTACACCAATAGAGCTTCCTTGTATGTAAGAAGTACACTTATTATTTCCATAAAAACCTCCTAAACATTTGACCTTAGAGCTCAACAGGGTTCATCTAATGGCCCACATTATTTGGCCAAATGACTCCTCTTTTACTTGCATAATTTCTCCACTTGTTGTGCCATAATTTTGTGTGGTTTCTTGATGAACTTGGTTGCTCTCTTTTGTGGATGCTTATTGCCCTTCCTTTGAGGTCTTGTTTTTTGGATGCGCTGTATGGCTCCCTCCCAAACTTACTCTTGGCTCCCTCCCAAACTTACTCTTCTTGTTGGTCCTTTGGTTGCATGATGTTTAATTTCTATGACATATCTTGGGAACAAGTCCTAACCTTGGGTCATAAACATGACAAGTCATAGCTGACTAGCCTAACACACGATTAGTATGATTAAAAAAAATCCAAGACTTGGATAGGTCACCTCCACTTTCACATTGCAAGCAATTGACCACATCAACACTTGATGATGGTTCTTGTCGAATATATAAAAAACATAACATTTGTCCTCAGGGCCACCTTGACGTGGAAACAACTCCCTTGAAAAAATGAGTAGCGAGACCTACTTTAAAGAAGAAGGATGTTGTCAAAGCCTTCTCTAGGTGGCATCAATCTTCTCTTCTCCTAGGATACAATTTGCCTAAACCTGTATGTGACTCACCACATATATGAAAGCAAGGATTTCTCTTGGTATAGATCTCATATAGATACTTAAATCATGATAATTGGAGACTTAAAGAAAGTGAAAAAAGAACATGATTTTGGTTTTCTACTAGAGGATATTGAAGGACCCTCACTTTGGAGATGCTACAAAAGTTGCATTGCGTTTATTGGTTTTGATCACCATGTGTGTGTGTGTGTGTGTGTGTGCACGCGCTCGCATGTGTGCACCCGTTCATTACTTTTGAGCATATTCTAGAGCTATCCATCATAAAAGAAGAGTGCATCACTAGGACTTCCCAAGAGGTCACCCATCCCAGTATTGTTCTGCCCAAGCGCACTTAACTGTGGAGTTTTGATGGGATCTGGTGTATTAGTGTTGGCATGACAACAAGATGGTCTACTCACACATATAATGCATATGCAAAATTAACAAAAAAATTTCTTGTGTGTTTGAAAGCAAGTGAGGACCTTGCTCCTCTTTTTTGGTTTAGGATTAGACACCTACACCTCCATAGAGAATTATCTATAGATAAATTATTCACTAAAATAGGATGAAGTTTCATTTTAGACATCAAATATACAAAATATCACTACAAATGATGTTTTGCATGTATTTGATGTGCTCTTTTCACGAAGTTTGTAATTACTACCTCTACAAGATGGTATGGAGTTTATTATGAGGCTACCTACTTGGTCACAATTTTTACCAAGTTCTAAGACACTACAATTGTACACTTGAAGTTAGCTTGGATTATACATCAGATCACATCCTTGGTTGTAGAACTCAAAGAGACTACACATCCATCTCTGCAATGATGCTTTCAATTACTAGACATTTGTATTATTAGACAAACATGCTAAGCAAGATTAAGAGGGAACTAGTGGTATATACTTCTCTCTAGCTTTTTTGCCATTGAGGAATCAAATTGTATCCTTTTCTCTAACTTATAGATGAGTTTGAACCATATAACTAGCAAATTAATAAAAAAGATTTAGTTTTCTTACTACTTGTCTACCTTGTGGGTTGATCCGTGCTTGACTTTAAGCTTGTCCCCATGAATTGCTTATGTTGGATCAATTCGTCGAATTCATAAGTAACTTTGCTTAACTATTACTATTTGTTGCACTATTGGTGATGTGCAATGCCAAATTTGTTTTAGATCTGTACCATTCTTTTCATTATTATATGTGCTTTCCTATAAATAAAAGGATAGGACATATTTTCATGGGTTCTTTTCATGTTTAATCTTACATAAAAATCAATGATATTGTACATTGGGATCTCTAGTGCTTTTAAACTATAGACATATCTTTGAATATTATGCTTGGTATTACTATAAGTGAGAGATCATTTGACAACCAATAGCATAATTGCAAGCTAATGCTTTGTCCATCCAACTTTTTAGATAGGCTAGACCATGCCCCTATGTGTAGACCCCTTACCATTTATGATTTTGCTAGGCTCCATGTCTTGAAATTAATCTCCCCTTAAGAAGAGTTTTTGTCCTTAAAAAAAGTGGAAATTTCTTTCTTATGGGCACTTATTTTTTCCCAAGTGTCCCCTTAAGTCTATCTTTCCACTTGACCAATGCTTAAGGACAAACATGATGTTGTGTCCATAGATCACAATATGATCCGGTCAAGTTCATGTGGTAAACTTAGATGTTTACTCAAATGAAAAAAATCCATTGATCAACTACATTGTCCTCTTGATGTAAATGTTTCATCAAATAAATTACAAAATACGGATTGAACACTTGAATGAGATGAAAGTTCCCATTTCAACAATTCTCTTATAATTTTGAAAGGACCACAATAACCTCGAAGACAATATGAGCACTACTACTTCATCATGTATAAAATAATCAAAGTAGTAATATAGACAGGGATTTAATATTTACGTAACTACCAAAAATTTTGTGTGATCACAAGATCTTGTTGACATATTTACATGATCACAAACAAGCCGGTTCAGAGCGACCTGGAATCCCATAAAAAGATCGTTGGGATTTTGCGTTTTCCCTATGGGTCCACCAAGCTTTTTGATTTTCCCTACGGGCCCGTTGTGAAAACCCTAAAGTCCGACGGGCCTGTAGCTTAATATATAGAGGGCCTTGATTGGGGCCCGCTGGGTGTTTTTTGTTGAGCCACACACACACACACACACACACACACACACACACACACAAAGAGAGAGAGAGAGAGAGATCAATGACTACCTTTGTTGCGGGAGCTAACTAGTGTCACCACGATTATAATGACTACTTGCACGTAAAAAATAGACTTTGTTAAATACACTTACAACCATAAGTAGCTTGTAGATGCGTTAACACACGTGCTCTAGTTCGCGAGGAATGCTTGACATTGTTGTGTAGCTCTCTCTGAGCCAATCGTGATGGTGCAGTTGAATCTCCAATGCGATGAGTGAGTAGGAAATAGCATCAGGATGAAGCTTACGCTCTCTCTCTCTCTCTCTCTTGCTCTCTTGCATACGATCAAAAACACCTTAAAACTTTGATTATGATTAAGTTCTCTTTACAAAATGGCTTAGGCACCTTATATACTAAGGCTACCATAGGTTAACCCAAAATAAAGTTCAAGGAGTCAAATGGATTTGTATTTACAATCTAGAAGTGCCATTGCACCCCGGCTTCTACGACTAGAATAATTACTCATTATAAATGATGTTTTTAACCATAATCCGTATCATTTCATAACTCTCAAAAAATAAGACTTTGGTATGGAAATTGAGTTATGTCATGTTGTTGACCCATGGGTCAACACTCTCCCCCTCCGAATTCATTTCTTCCTTGACATGACCTCATTGTCAATTTTGATGCGGTCTTTGTTGTCGTTTTTCTTTCTTGTGCTTTATGTCCTTCACATCCAAACCTCAAGCTGCAACATCTATTGATGTCATCATAGGGCTATTTCTAGATCTAAATTCAAAAAGAAGCCAATCTGATTCAGCTTGACTCTTATCATCATGGATAGATAAAGCTGCAAATTCATCCATTTGAAGTTCTCTAGTAACTTGATCACAACCTCTTTTTTTGTTTACATAAATATGATCACTTTACTTCCATCCATCATTCGCTACAGTAGATCTGCCAGTTTTGAGTATTTCTCATTCTCAAAAACAACTTCTAAAATATGTAGAATTGAATGATTGGCTTTCAGAGCTTATGAATCAATGACATCGTTTTGTAAGGATTTTATAGAGATTGTCTAGCTAAACCTTCAACTTGTTTAGGCCAAGTTATACTCCAATACTAATTCTATCTGTCAGGCCAAATCTAGGAGATAACTTTTTTGATTTGAGATTCAAAACTCACGTTAGTTAGGGGCTTTTTAATTATTTTCCTTCTTTGTATCACTTCTGCCGACATTTTTCTCCATTGCTTTGAATTAAATACTAAAGACATAAGAACTAGATGTTCAGTTTTAAAAATAATTTTCTTCTTTTCAATATATATTAGAAAAAAAATCACTAAGAAATCAATCAAATTAACACTATATGAGATTTGCAATGCACTCTAGTCAATTCCACATATCGACCACATATGTTATGAGCGAACATACACATTGCAATGCACTCTCTACATGGAATTATGCATACAACAGTGATATGAAATTGTCAATGCAATTATAAACATAATAATTAGGTATACATCCTCTGCAATTTGAAAACAATAAGACACAACTATTTGCAAAACACACACAAAAGCAATAATGTCGATGATTGGCCATCTCTTGGACTAACAATCTTTTATAATACATAATGCACTCCCTATATAAGCCAATGCATAAAACAAGGCAATGAAATCTTCAATACAATTACACATTGAGAACTACTTGTACCCATTCAAGGATTGTAGCCCCCTTATGCATCCAATTCAATATATAAAAGCTAATTTCACTCAATTAAGGATTATAGCTCTCATATTGTGCAATGACAATGTATATCAATTCAAATCTATGATGTTGAAAAATGCAAGACTTCAAGGATCATTATATACCCCAGTACACTAGTACAGGGCATCCGACCCTTGACTATCAATTCGTTATTAAAATATGCTCATCTTCTAAAACCAACTTTGGCCCTTTTATGAACCAATGGCTTTGTCACAATGAGCACGACTTTCCAAAGTTTCAACTTTTTTGGTTTCATACCTTTGTTTTTGGTGAAGGATTTAAATGCTTTTAGAAGTGGTTACTGTATTAAGAATCACACTCAACCCAAAAAGGACCTGTGACTCTATAACCTTAGGTCAATTCACAAGGAGATAATTGTACCCGGTGCTCGGATACACTCCTCAAGGATTTTCCTAGTTAAAATGCCAAAGTAAGAAGAGGTTTACTATATACAGTCAGGCCCTTTGGGCGTTTTTATTTTCTCGACGGGCCCATCAAGAAAACCCTATAGCCCGGCGGGCCTACCGGCTCTATTGGTTTTTTTTGGTCACTATCAAGATCACGTTAATAATTAATGTGATCACGTATTTTCTATGTGTAATTACTTAATGTGATCACACGATTGTGATCACGTCAGTGAAATCCCTGAATATTGACAAAACTGCTTTGAAGACTATGCTGCAACAGTAGCAAGACTATCAACAAGAATAGCCAGCATAGTAGTAACTCATGGGAAAGACAACAATGAAGGGAATATCATTCAAGCCATGTAGAAAATGTGACTAAGGAGTTTGGATCAATACAAAGAAGAGATGGATAGCAAGAACAAACTAAAGCTGCTTTAAGGGTTTTAAAAGCCATGCAAAGGCTTTGGTGGTTGAAGAGTTTGGAGCGTAGATAAGAAGTAGGTAGAATGAATTAAATTCTTACTATTAAGAACTATGAACATTAGTGGTGGAAAAGAGACTAGTGAAGCTAGTTTAGTGCCTATGGATAGAGAAGTGGAGAAGTTTTTTTGAGAGCTTACATGTGGTGCGTTAGCACTTGCTCAATCCAATTGTTAAGTCTACAAATTAATGAGACATTCTAGTTGCTATCTCTATGAAAATTGAAGTGAATTTTGGTTTTTTTTCCGAATTTAAAGAAAGGGAAGAAGTAATGTAGATGATGGGAACAACCCCTAGGAGAATGATCTAGAAGGAAGGACATCATAGTAGATGAGAAATATGTGCACAATAAATAGGGGCAACTAAAACCATGGGATTGCCAGACCTCGATCCTCCACCCAACCTCCCTTTATAGGCCTTGCCCCTAGGATCCCATCTCCATTAGCAGCTGGCCCTTGGTCCGCGGTCCTTAACCTCCAGGGTGGCCCTTGGCTTGACATTACTCCCCCCTTGGAGAAGCGTTTTCATCCTCGAAAACAAGAGTGACATTACACTAATGTTTTTCACAGTGACATCCATCATGGATCCAGCTGGTTGCTTGACCTGTACACGGTTCAGTAGGAAGTTCAATGAAACCAAGAGTAACATTTTGATTTTTCACATTGTTGTCCATTTTCAACCATCCAAAGATGTATTCAAAAGAATACCTCCTTTCACTTTTTATGAAAGTAACTTGCTGACATAACTCATCAACCAAGTTTAATTCCTTGACTTTTTCTTACATTTCATTAGTAAACAACCCCACCATAACTAGTGTCAAGGTTGAGAACCTGACTTAAACATGAAGGGACTAAACTGAGTCACAAACATGCTTTATCTTATTGTAAGAAAACCCAACTAGAGTGATATATTCTTGCTAATTGGATTGCTTGCTGCTAATGTACACGCTTTGCATATCCTTTAGCACAAGATTACACTTGTAACTTGTAATCTGACTATCCTCTTTGGATTTTGACAGTATTGAGATGTGTTTTTCCCCACGGTTTACAGATAGTCATCCCAAATGACTGGTAAACGGGGGTCACAATATCATACAACATTGTTGAGCAAACAACAATGTCATGAATAACCTTCTAGGTTAACTTGAAAGATCCACATGCACCCAAACTAAGCCATGATCTCTATTGGTGATTTGTAGACCCAAAAGTAATCTCACAGAGATACTGCACATAGAGTTAAAATGCTTCATAAGCAACTAATGTGATGAATATGCATGCCGCTTCAAATCAGCCTTTGCCACACATTAGGACCCATAATACCTAGTGTGCATGCATTTAGCAAAACACAGATCCGAACCTTTATATTCATGACCATTTTTGCCAATATTGATGGAAAATGTGATGAGCCTAGCGCTCATTAAAAAGGAATGTAAATAGTTCTGAAAAGAAACTAAATACTCTCTGCTGCAATCATTTGCAAACCTTTCTAAAATGTTTGAACCATAATCAAAGGTGAGACATTAATCACTTCTAGGTACATACAATGAAACTTGTTCATTAACAAATCATAGCCTTGCTATATGCATAAACAACCATATGTATGTTGTTTAGAAGTACTTGTACCTTAGCAAGTCATTCTAAGTATCCCACAATTTTTGGCCACCAAAATTGCTCATGATATGTCGTGCTGAAAATGGTCTAGAAAATAGATTTGACCAACACCTAGGGACTTTGTCGTGACACATACTTGAAATAGTGGGCGCCAATGTAAGTCCAAGAGACTCATATTCTTCACTTGTGGAATATTGCTCATGTAAGGATGTCTAAAAAAAGAACATCCTTGAAGTACAAGATGTACTTGTGCATGGAGGTAACTTCAAACACTCTACGATGGGAGTGAGAGGGACCCTCATTAGTGTAGAGTGCGCAGGTGATGGAAAGGTAGAAAAGAAGACTATGCACACACACCAACACACATCGAGACACACACACACACATAATCGTTACCCTACAACAGCCATTCAACGAGCTGCTCTTCTCTTCTTCTCTTTTAACTATTATCCAAAGTATATTTACAACATAGTATAGTCAGTGTCTAGCCGCCCATAGCACAATGGACATAATCTTTAACACTCCCCCTCAAGCTCAGAGTGAGCTTGCATATGATGGATTCCCAATGCTTCACGAAAGTAGCAAAACTTCTCCTTTCCAAGAGCTTTTGTGAATATATCCGCAACTTGATCATTTGTCTTCACATACACCAAATCAATCTCATTTGCCAAACCTTTTTCTCTAATGAAGTGATAATGTACCTCAATGTGTTTAGTGCGAGCATGGTAGACTGGATTCTTTGCCAACATGATGCTGTTAATATTGTCACAATATATAATGACAGTGTCAAGATAGTCAAAACCAAAGTCTACCATAAGTACTCTCAACCATGACTCTTCACATGCTGCCAACGTTGCTCCACGATATTCAGCTTCTGTACTTGATAATGCTACAGTTGATTGTTTCTTGCTACTCCAACTTATCATACCATTGCCAATGAAAAATTCATAACCACTTGTAGATCTTCTATCCATAAAATCTCCTGCCCAATCTGCATATGTGTAACCATAAAGACAAAGCTTCCCATTCTTTTCATAAAACATTCCATAACTGACAGTGGCTTTCACATATCTCGTAATCCGTCTCACTCAATCAAGATGACTTTTACATGGCTTTTTCATGAATTGACTCACAACACCCACTGCATAACTCAAATCTGGCCTTGTTATTTTCAAGTAAACAAGGCTTCCAACCATCTTGCGATACATAGTGGCATCCTCAATGTAATGTCCATCATCAAACAACTTCACATTTTTATCAAGAGGTGTATCAACCGGTTTGCACGCTGTCCTTCCATACTTATCAAGCATATCCAACGCGTATTGTCTTTGTATCATCCAAATTCCTGATAATGTATTGACAATTTCAATTCCCAAGAAATATCTCAACTCACCAAGGTCCTTCATGTTGAATTCTCTCAACAAACTCTTCTTGACATGCAAAATTTGCTCATCATGACTTCCAGTGAGAGCCAAGTCATCAACATAGATAACAATAACGACGATCTCTCCATCAACATGCTTCAAAAACAATGAGTGATTAGCAGTAGACTGTTTAAATGCAATCTTCTTCAAGAATCTGGTTATCTTTTCACACCAAGCTGTTGGAATTAGGGTTGCAGAGAAACACACACAGCTTGAAGATGACGAAGGAAGCTCAAGGCACACAATAGAGAGTGTGTTACTTAGTGTGCAATGGAAAGATAGATAGCCCTAGAGTGATGGGCGTATATACAATGCACGGGGGAAAAAACCTCCTAAAGAGGGAAAAAATGCCCCGGTGGTCCTAGTGTGTTCACACACATCACTACCACATGTATATGGTAACAAATCCCCCCTGGAGTGATGCGGTGAACGAGAGCTGGCACATGAGTAACGGGAAGTGCCATGCCCTGAGGACAGGATCAGTCCACAAAGGGGAGTAAGCCCAAAGCTTTGCGGAAAGCTTGAAGCTTCTCACGAGACAATGCCTTTGTGAAAAGATCTGCAAGGTTGTCCTGTGTTGGCACATAAGCCAAGCTGATCTCTCCTGCTGAGAGCCTCTCCCTGACATTGTGGTAATGCACCTCAATGTGCTTTGTGCGAGCATGAAAAACTGGGTTCCTCGCAACTGCCAATGCGCTCTGACTGTCAGTGTAGATAGTGTTGGCAGTGTCCTGTCCAACACCCAAGTCAGCCATAAGGCGTCTGAGCCATACACACTCAACCGTAGCTGTGAAGACTGCCCTGTACTCAGCCTCACAACTCGAAGTGGCCACAGTAGGTTGCTTCTTGCTCAACCATGATATACATGAACTGCCAAGCATGAAACAAAAACCACTTGTGGACACTCGCGTGTCAAAACAACCAGCCCAATCTGAGTCCAAAAAAGCATGTAAGTCTGGCGGCAATGATCCCCCCTTGGGATAAAACAAACCAAGATGTAAAGTGCCACTAAGGTAGCGGAAAATCCTCTTGACAGCCTGCCAATGCTTAGACCCTGGGCTATGCATAAATCTGCTGACCTGCGAGACTGCAAACTGAATATCTGGCCTCGTGTTGCATACATAAATGAGGCAGCCAACAGCAGTTTGGTAAAGAGTGACATCAGCAGGATCCCCAGCATCATGTAGACTCAACTTCAAACCTGTTTCCATGGGAGTGGCAATAGGTTTGCAATCCTCAAGTCCAAACTTACATAGCAATGTCTCTATGTAACTTTTCTGACACAAGGCAATACCACCATCACACTGCTTAAACTGTATACCCAAGTAATGATGCAACAGCCCCAAATCTTTCATCTTGAAAGTAGCATTCAAATCAGCCTTAAATTCAGCAATATGTCTCTCATTTGGTCCAGTGAGAGAAATACATCATCCTCACGCTTTACATACAATGTGCTTTCTGTTGGACTGTTATGAAAGCCTCGTTTAACCAAATGAGTGTCAGCTTTCTCATACCAAGCACGAGGAGATTGGTTCAACCCATACAAAGCCTTCTTACAGTTGCACACTTTGTCCTCTTGTCCTTTTATGACAAAACCGCGAGGCTGCGTTACATAAACTTCCTCAAATATGTCACCATTCAAGAAAGCAGTAACAATGTCTGATTGATGTACATCCCAACCAAAATGAGCTGCCAATGCACATAGAAAACGCACAGTAGTCATACGACAAGTGGGAGCAAAAGTCTCTTCATAATCTATGCCTTTTTGTTGTGCATAACCCTTTGCAACAAGTCAAGCCTTATGGCCATCGATCTCACCATCCGGCTTGCGTTTCAACTTGTAAACCCACTTCGTACCAATGGCCTTTTTGCCAGGAGGCAAATCACATAAAGTCCATGTGTCATTCTCTATAAGTGCATCATATTCTGATTTCATGGCAGCAATCCAATTTTCTGAATTCTGTGCTTCATCAAAAGACAGAGGCTCCTCAACATCATGTAAACTAGACACAGCCAAAGCATAACAATCTGATGCATAAGATGCATGGCGAGAGCCTGAACGAGTACGACTAGATAAAGGTGCATCCAATTTACTGTCACGCAAAGTGTGCACCAGCCATTTTGGCATACCTCTAGTCTGCTCATTTTCAGCCCTTTCCTCATCAAGTACATCATGTACATCTGCATCAGTAATAGGCTGTTCTAAAACATTTTCAGAAACTCCCATAGGCTGTACATTTGCCTCATTGGAACTTACATTCGTATTTCCACCACTGAAAAGAGGCAACAAAGTGTCATAAATGTCCTGTGAGCTTACATTACTGTCTCTAGTACATGACAGCAAGGGCTGAACAGAATCTTCCACAAATACTACATCCCGTGAAACCAGAATACGTTTTGTTTGCGGATGATACAACCTATAACCTTTGCTTTCAGCACTATAACCAACAAAAATACATTTGACAGCCTTATCATCCAATTTTCTGCGCTGCACTTGTGGCACCAAAGCATATGCCAAACAGCCAAAAACACGCATGTGCTCAATAGAAGGCTTTCTATCATGCCATGCTTCATATGGAGTAATAGACTACAAAGCTTTTGTAGGACACCTGTTAAGTACATAAGTGGCACACATGATGGCCTCAAGCCAAAAAGAATGCGGCAAAGCTTGACTTTTGACCATACATCGTGCCATTTCCGTTAGTGACCTGTTTTTCCTCTCAGCAACACCATTTTGCTGAGGTGTATAAGGCACTGTACATTGGTGTTTTATCCCACGACTAGCCAGAAATGCATTAAATTCATGAGACATATACTCCCCCCCTCGATAGGAACGGAGGGTGCCCATAGTACATTTTAAGACATTTTCAGCCATAGCCAAAAATTGTTTGAAGCACATAAAAACTTCGGACTTCGCTTTAAGCGGAAATACCCATGCATGCCTGGAGTAATCATCAATGAAAGTCATGAAGTACAGGTAATTGCCCAAGGACGGAGTTTGCATGGGCCCACAAACATCACTATGCACAAGCTGCAACCTGCATGTGGCCCTAACTGAACCATCCCTTGGAAACTTAGAACGCTGCATTTTACCCAGAATACAGCCTTCACAAACATGTTTGACAGGTGCTTCAAGAGGCGGCAAAGAAGCAACCATATCAGATTTCTGCAAACGCAGCAAACTGGCAAAATTCAGATGACCAAAACGTGCATGCCAAAGTTTTGCATTTGAAATAGCCCTTGAATCTGCAACAGCATTTGCAAAATTCTGTCCACACTTGTCATACAAAGTGAGCTTATACAGCCCACGGCACAAAAGCCCAGATGCAACAATTTCATCACCAAAACTGAGATCATGAACTGTACATCTGTCATCCACAAATTTGACTACAAGTCCAAGTCTAGCAAGTGCGGATACAGACAAGAGATTCTTCTTGATCCCAGGTACATAAAGTGCATCAACAAGTGTGAAGGAACTGCCATTAGCAGCAGTGAGCACAATCTTTCCAACTCCCTGAACTGGATAAGAGGCGTTGTTGGCACAAGTGACTGAATTCCCATGAGGGACAGACTCGAGAGAGGTAAACAATTCACGATGTGAGGTAATGTGCTTTGTAGCACCACTGTCGAAATACCACACATGTGAATCTGCAACAACTGACAAGCATGCATCGTGGACAGTAGGATTGTAAGTGCACTCTGCGCTAAAAGCCCATTCTGCATCAACATCAGCATCACAATCTCCTTTCACAGAAGACTCATTAATGGCTGCATTTGTAGTGGAACCAGCATTTGCAGTGGAACCACCCTCTTTCTTCTTAGCCTCTTTGGCCTTCAACTTAGGACACGACTTGATCAAGTGATCATTGGCTTTACAATAATGGCAACGCATCTTCTTTTTGCCCTTATCACCAGAATTGCCAGATGAAGTGCTGCCAGCAGAAGCATTAGGAACAGAATTTTTGCCACTCGCAGCAGAACCATAAGAAGTGGCTGCATTACTGTTACCACCCTTTCTTTGAGAAGCAATAAAAGCCTGTTCAACTGCACGCTGCCTAGTCCTGTTTTTTCTAGAAAGTGACTCTTGCAACAACAATGTGCATAATGCATCAAACTTGACAACTTCAGGATTTCCTTGGGTCATGAGTCTCCAAGTACTAGCAAAAGTCTGGTAGGAATCTGGTAAGGCATCAAGAACAGTCTGCACAAGGGAACTGTCCGAAATGACTTCACATGCAGAAATGAGTTGCTCATTGATATCCTTGACACTAGCAAGGAAAGTGTCCATATCATCTTCCTCATGCATAATCTTCGACTCTAGCTCTTTACGCAGCAAAGCAATTTTAGCCTCATTGCGGCTTGCATAAAGACCTGCTAGAATATCCCAAGCCTGTTTTGCAGATTTTGCTGAACGGATGTGAGGAATAATGGTGCGCTTCACAGACAACGCAATCAATGCATGAGCCTGCGCATCCTTAACATCCCAACGAGCTTGTTCTGCCGTAGACAAAACAACTCTAACAGCTGCAATCCTTGCAGTAAGACCTGCAACATCCTCAACATCGCCTACATCTTTAGAACTAGGACGTACATCAATGCCCTGCACAATGTTCCAGACACCTTTTGACACAAGAACATGTTGCATCATATAAGCCCACATAGGGTAGTTGTCCCCATCCAACCTGTCCTCAGCAGCAAACATCTTGAACACATCTATGTTGTGGTTGTCAGCCATGGTAAATGCTGCACCTGATGTGAAAACTGCCCGAAAATAGGAGAAATGGAGCGGGAACAACTTGTGCTATATAGCACAAACCGTAGAAGACTATAAGGCACCTGTTATGCAGAAAACGGCACTGACAGAAAATCTGCACAAAATGACGAAATAGCTTGTGCAGAACTGCCCGTAGTGGAAACGGAGGCCGAAATGAGCCCAAATCAAAATTCTGAGCAGACCAAGCTCTTCGAGCTTACTCGAAATATTTGTAGACCTGCGAACGCTCGCCAAAGCTCACTGAAATCGGAGAAAGTGAGCAGGCGTGTGCTGGAGCAGCTGGCGACTAAGCCCGGGAGGACGTGACCTGCTCTGATACCAATTGTTGGAATTAGGGTTGCAGAGAAACACACACAGCTTGAAGATGACGAAGGAAGCTCAAGGCACACAATAGAGAGTGTGTTACTTAGTGTGCAATGGAAAGATAGATAGCCCTAGAGTGATGGGCGTATATACAATGCACGGGGGAAAAAACCTCCTAAAGAGGGAAAAAATGCCCCGGCGGTCCTAGTGTGTTCACACACATCACTACCACATGTATATGGTAACACAAGCTCTAGATGCTTGCTTGAAACCATACAATGCTTTCTTCAACTTACACACATAATACGAAAACTATGGATGTTGATAACCCTGTGGCTGTATCATATAAACTTCTTCTTCCAAGTCACCATTCAAGAATGAATTATCCACATCTATTTTTCGTAACTTCCAACCAAACATACTTGCCATTGCTATCAGCAATCTGACTATTGTCATCTTTGCAACTGGACTAAATGTCTCATCATAATCAAGACCTTTTGTTTGTGCATAACCTTTAGCAACAAGTGTCGCTTTGTATCTTTCCACACTACCATCTGACGTGCACTTGACTTTGTATACCCATTTTGAACCAATTGCTTTCTTTCCACTTGGCAAGCGAACCAAATTCCAAGTGTCATTCTTCACAAGAGCATCCATTTCATCATCCATAGCTGACTCCCATTTTGATTTTCCAATTTCCTCTTGAAAACATGTAGGCTCTTTATGTTGCACACGTGAAACCATGTATGCATAATGTGTACGCGTGTAACCGTTGTATGTCAATCTATCAACTGGATAATGCACCCTCTCTGATCTTCTCAACTGTGGTGCACTCTTCTCTTCAACTCTTCCATATGGGGGTACATATTTCTCAATATGCTTACTGCCAGGTGTCCTCAAATGTGATAAACCATGCTCTTCATCGAGGCTTTCATCTCCAGAACTCTCTTCAACCACTTTCTTCTTTCCTTTCTCGTCTTGCTTCTTATCTCGCAAACGACCGCTCCATGGGTTGACACTTCCTGTACTCTCCTCTACCATATGTGGTCCTGAAATAGTTCTTCTTAATGGTCCTGGCTTATCAACAACATGACGCACATTCTCTCGCTCTTCATACTCATCTTCTATCATCATTGGCTTTGGTTTATACCATGGTTCATGCTCACAAAATCTAACATCTCCTACTGACATAACTTGTCTTGTCGTAGGATCATAGCACTTGTAACCTTTCTTTTCAACTGGGTAGCCCAAGAATATACACTTCACTACCTTTGGCTCCATCTTCTTTCTTGCTTCATTTGGCACATGAACATAACAAACACATCCAAAAACTTTCATGTAGGAAACTCTTGGCTTGATCCCATAAAGTCTCTCATAAGGTGAAATTTCATGAATGGAAGCTATTGGTGTTTGATTCATAATGTGTATTGTTGTATGAACTGCTTCAGCCCAATATGTTAATGGTATATTCATCTCATTCATCATGGCTCTTGCAATCTCTGCTATGACTCTATTCTTTCTCTCAACAACTCCATTTTGTTGTGGTGTGTATCTGCAAGTAATCTGTCTTCTTATGCCTTGTTCACGTAAGTAATCATCAAAAATGTGTGACATGTACTCTCCCCCTCCATCTGTACGTAGGCATTTAATTTGACAACCATTCTCTTTCTCAACCATAACTTTGAACTCCAAGAATACCTCAAATGCCTCTGACTTTTCCTTTAGAAAGTAAACACATGTCATTCTACTGTAATCATCCGTAAATGTGATAAAATATCGACAACCATTTGGTGTAGCATGATCACAAGGTCCCCAAATATCTGAATGAACAATTTCCAAAGGACTTTGGCTAATTCTCCCCCTCTTTGGAAATGGTAAACGAGATTGCTTTCCAAATTGACAAGCTTCACAAACATGATCAAAATTCAATCTGCCAAACTTTGGTAATCCACGTACAATTTGATTTGATTGCATATGATTTAGTCTTCTAAAATTGACATGACCAATCCTCTTATGCCATAACTCTGCCCAATTATCTTGAGTGGCTAATTTGTTTGCATACATACCACTGTGTAAACATGGATCTCCAACTTCCAATGAGAACAAGCAACCTTTCTTTCTTCCTCGTGCCAATATCTTGCCTGGTCTGCCTTTGTGAAAATCCTCTATGAAGCATCCATAACGATTAAAACGGACTTGCAACCCTTGATCTGTCATTTGTCCAATTGATGCTAAATTCTTTGTGATTGAAGGCACATATAGAACATTTCCCAATGTGTTGTATGTCCCGTCTTTTTCTAGCAATGGAACTGAACCAACATGTGTAATCCGATGCATAGTATCATCACCTATAGCGACAAACTCATTCTCTTCTAATTTCTCTTTTTCGTCAAACCATTCACCATGATATGTCATGTGATTTGTGGCACCACTATCTAAATACCAATCATCTGTATGATGTGGCTCCACCATGCTTTCAACAACATGCTCCATAGGAAATAAATTTCCCCTCGATCTATTGTCATATATATTTTGATAATGAGGATTGTATCCAGAAAAGTTTCCTCCATGTCTGCCATAACCTCGGCCTCTTCCACCACGATCACGATTTTGATTTAGACTTGTGTAACATTCTCTTTCAAAGTGACCATAAATGCCACATCTGTTACAATATCCATCTCTTTGAGGATGTATAAATCGTCCACCTCCACGTCCACGAGTTCGGGCTCTCCCCCTGCCTCTTTGGCTATAATCATTGTAACTTTGACTTTGTTGGTTTTGCCATTGACCTCTTCCAGCATTGTTTCCATGACCATAGTTTCCTCTTCCGCCTCTATTGTTTCCACGACCTCTAGAGTAAAAAATTTATTTGATGTAGAAGGACCTGACTTGCCTAACTTCACCTCTTCTTGCAAACAAAGGTTTACTAGCTCTTCAAAATTAGGCATGTGTCCTTGAACAGATATAGATGTATCCAATGACTTGTATTCCGGTCCCAAACCATTCAATGTCACTGAAACTAAGCCATCATCTGGAACTTCAACATTAATGCTCGCAAGATATTCCTGTATTTGCTTTATCTCTGTCACATAATCTGATATGGATCTATTTCCTTGCCATACACAATGTAACCTTTGCTTCAAGTGAACTTTTCGTGGTTCTGTATTGGAGCTGTTCATTCTTGCTAGTATCTCCCATGCTTCCTTTGGAGATTGAGCCTTCTTCACATGTGGTATAAAGAAGTCACTAATGCATAGTGAAATCCAATGCATCACTTTCCTTGAATTCTCGATCCACTTCTTGTAAGATTCTACTCCTGCTTGCCATGTTTTATGTGCTTCAACATTCTCTCTATTTGGTTCCAAACCAACCTCAAGACACTCTGTTCACCTGTAATATAATCCCATAAACCTTTGCCCATGATAAAGTTATCCATCCTGTAAGACCATATGATGTAGTTCTCTCTGGTCAGCTTCTCTCCAACAATCTGTGTGACTTGAGTTGAACTTTCTGCCATCTTCACTCTCTCAATTTCTTCCAAAGGATTTTGACAAAAATTCGGCAGAGTTTCGTTTGTATTTGGACAATATCTCAAGTGACAATCTCAACCAAAGTTCTCATAAACACTGACAGAAAATCTCTCACTGCCAAGGGAAAATCCACTGACTCACTTTGCCACAGGCTGACTCAGTACTATGCATAAATACTCTAAAACAATGTCCACATGGACCTATATGCAAATGCAATCCATACGCTGTCTTGTACCACATATCCATACATCCACCTTCTTCCCATAGTCGTAAACGATATATGAGGTCTTTCGCGGGGCCAGTCGGGGGTTTGCTCCAGTACTTAATCCACCTTGCCAATGTACCAAAGCTCCCAAGGCAAGGCTTCAAAAAACCTCACTCGACCCTCACAAAGGCTGCAATTTTCCAAAATACATTGACCGCATATCCATACATAACCACAAAGTACTCAATCTGACAATACAACCGCCTCAACTTCTTGCCACAACCTTTCTTACATAGGCGGTTGTCCATAACGGACCCACAATAACCAACATAATCTTCGATAACACAATATCATGATGGAAAAGCTCTATGTCGCTCTCCAAAACCTGTTTAAATGATAAATTCTTCACCTGTAACCTGTAAATCTACTGCCAAGTGCAAAACTGGACATCTCTTATGCTTGTGTGAGCTGGCTGTTTGCTACAGAAAATTGCAGATTTTGGCAAATTTGAGTATGCCAATGTGTCCGGAATGCCCAAAAACATAAAGATAGACTCCTGGATCACTGTATTCCGAGTTCGGGTGAGGGAGTTATGTGAGGTCCCTGCCCCTTTTCGAGAGGAGCGGAGTACCTTTGATAGGTCTCCAATCCTGAGAAAGAAAAACCAACGGACATTGCCTTAGCTACTACGTAGCCACGGGCATGAACCATTAGTGAAGGATTGGTCCTATCTCGCTATGGCGGAGCGTGACCACCATAACTCTATCTAAAAACTATCTATAATCAATTATACCTAAAAGTATAAATCTTAGAGTGACCAACCTGTCCGCTTTTTTCCCCATGTTTCAGAAGCACAGCCGCCAAGGTTTGTCTCTTTTAAGATTTATGACTAATAAAAAAAATTCTAGCGTTGGAAAGTTACCCGACTCATCGGGTCCACCCGTCCATAGAATGATACCGTCGGGGTATCATTCTCCCACTTTCCACACCACACTCACTCTTCTTTTGTTATCTAATTACTACCACACTGTTTAAACATATATGTTCCTTTACTTTATTTATGATACTAGTTCGTTAAAACAGCCCTTCAAACAGTATTACAAACAATAGTCAAACAAGAAGTCGTCCAATTTTAAACCAACAACCCTTGGATTAAGTTCACTCAAGAATCTCTACTGGCGCTATTATGTCCGATCGGTATATACATTATTTATAAAAACTCTTGTCCTCATGAGCGTCCCATACCGCTTGACAAGTACTCGTTGTGCTAATCTGGACGTACTCCCATCACAGCAGCAACGGTGCCAATCTGGGCGTCATCCTCATGCCACGACAAAAAAGAATTGCAGTATCCAGCTAGGCTAATCTGGGTGTACTCCCGCCACAGCATCAGCGGTGCCATCCTGGGCGTCATCTCACGTCTCGGCAACTGCCACATAATACCAGCGCTAATAAGTAGAGAGACTTGAGAGAAACCATACCGAAGGTTTTGGACAAACATTCTTTCCTATAGCAACCAGTTTAGCCAAACAATCTTTCCTACTTGTCAAACATATGACGAGTTTCTTGGGGTTAAGCCCCGTGGTTTCAGTCCGTGTTTTCTTTTCATAAGGTAAATAATATATTCCTATGGTCTCGCATATGCAATGATGCATAACTTAAAACTGCAATACTAACCTGTACCATAGCTCCGATTGGTCCGATTGGTGGAAACATAGAATTTTCCGCAGGGATTCCTCCGTTACTTGTACCAGCTTCATGATCATTAGCGCGTTGGGTTTGAGCACGCTTTGGAGCCATTTTTTTTGTACTACACTTATGTTATACACTTAGAACTTTAAATTGGTCAATTTCTCTAGTAATCTCATTGTTTTCAAAGAGAGTCTGTAATTTGAACCCTCGCCAACTCGGATCCACACTTATTGTTGTTGTTTTACATCTAATTTCTATACATCAAATATTTGCTAATCGTAATTAATCAAAAATTAAATGTGTAAACTCTGAGTGAAAGTTTAGGAATGCATTACTTTTATGCTTCACATTTCTAATCCAATTCTAACTTCAATTTCTATACTTTAACTAAATCAATTTTTAGTATTATTCAAAATTCTACTTAATCTAATTGACAATAAAATTGGTGAATGAGAATTTCATCATGTATAATAAGAATATGATGAGTTCTCTTATGTATTAACTTTCAATTAACAATGTATAAGTTAATAGTGAAGATGTACTAACTAGAGAGAGTAGGTATACTTAGAGAGATTAGAGTAAGAGAAAACATACACACACATCTTTTCTAAAGTTAATTGAATCTTACTATCCATTAGAAAGATTAGAGTAAAAGATAGCACACACACACACACATATCCTTCTTAAAGCTAATTGAATCTTACTAATCTATTAGAAGATTAGAGTAAAAGATAGCACACACACACACACACACATCCTTCTTAAAGCTAATTGAATCTTACTAATCCATTAGAGATTAGAGTAATAGATAGCACACACACACATAGCTAATTGAATCTTACTAATCTATTAGAGAGATTAGAGTAAGAGATAGCACACACACACACATAGCTAATTGAATCTTACAAATCTATTAGAGAGATTAGAGTAAGAGATAGCACACACACACACACACATATCCTTCTTAAAGCTAATTGAATCTTACTAATCCATTAGAGATAAGAGTAATAGATAGCACACACACACATAACTAATTGAATCTTACTAATCTATTAGAGAGATTAGAGTACGAGATAGCACACACACACACACATAGCTAATTGAATCTTACTAATCTATTAGAGAGATTCGAGTAAGAGATAGCACATACACACACACACATATCCTTCTTAAAGCTAATTGAATCTTACTAATCCATTAGAGATTAGAGTAATAGATAGCACACACACACACACATAGCTAATTGAATCTTACTAATCTATTAGACAGATTAGAGTAAGAGATAGCACACACACACACATAGCTAATTGAATCTTAATAATCTATTAGACAGATTAGAGTAAGAGATAGCACATATACATCATTCCTAAAGTTAGACAGATTAGAGTAAGAGATAGCACATATACATCATTCCTAAAGTTAGACAGATTAGAGTAAGAGATAGCACATATACATCATTCCTAAAGTTAATTGAATGCTTGATTAATACGCACCTTATTAGTCCACTAGAGTTTTTGCTCTTAGTGGTTTGTTGATGCCTTCTCTCTAAGAGAAGTGACAGCACTTCGTGAGCGCTATAGAGGCAATCTCTATGTCTAAAGTGTGAGCATGGATGCTCTATTTATAGCAGAAAGAAAAACGTCCAACTTTTTTTTCAATTTTTTTTTTAAATTTTTGTTTTAATAAAAAAAAAATTTATTTTTTTATTTTTTTTCCAAAAATCATACCCGCGTTTTTGGTACCCTTGTGGTACCCATGAGCTTGACCACTTTGTCATTATCATCAAAAGATAAGGCCACACAGGCCCCCCCTCATTAAGATTAGTCAAGAGTAGCCTCTCCTTTTTCATGTGACAGTGTGTCCCACTTTGTCCCCTCCTATGTGAGTCCATGTGCCTTCATTTGTCATCCTTGTGTATTCTTTTGTCTTTATAATTATTTTATTTATTTTCTTAATGATAATTTACTTTACATTTTTAAGTTAAACTTTACAGTCTTATATTAACTTTACAGTAGTAAAAGAAAATTCTACAATTAGTAAATAAGTCTTGCAATAAGTTAGTTAGTGATTCATATAGCTAAACATGTCAGAATTTTGTAGCGTAAATTTTAATTTCTAGGTTTTCTCAACCTACGATTCATCATTTGAACTCGAATATCTTAAATAAGGAGTGATGGTTCAAAAAAATACAAATGCGTAATAGAACTTGTGTGCAATTTGAAAGTAGAGACCTTACAATCTCCCCAACTTAGAATTTGAGATGCCCTCATCTCAAGAACAGTGAAGGGTAATCCTTAAGAAGGGATGTCTCATCTTCCCAAGTAGCAACTTCTATAGGGAAATCCTTCCATAAGATAAGCTGTTCTTTGATGGATCTATTCCTAAGCTTTCTCTCTCGAGTTTCTAGGATAGTATCAGGTTGGAGTTATAGAACATCTTGAGCAGGTAAAATGATTTGCTCATCATCAAGGACATGGTCAGGGTTATATACATAAGGTTTTAACAGACTTACATGAAATACATCATGCACTTTGAGATGATAAGGGAGTTTTAGTCTATAAGCTTGATCACTTACAACCTTGATTATTTCGTAAGGTCTACAATATCGGTAGCTAAGCTTCTTATACCTTCCGAGAGACAAATTTCTCTTTTTGGGCTTTACTCGTAAGAAAACTTTGTCACCTTCTTTGAAAATCCGATCAGATCTTTTTAAGTCGGCGTACTTCTTTTGTCGATCTTGAGCCGCTTGAATATCCCTTCGAATACCTTTGGTTTGAGCTTCCATTTCTTCAAGCATTTTCTTTGAGGCTTCTACCCTTATAGTGGGGTCAGAAAAGTTAAGAGGTGATAAACATTCTTGACACCATAAAGAGCATTAAAAGGTGTCATTCCAATACTTCTATGAGTAGAGGAATTGTATGCATACTCTACCAAGTGTAGGTATTGAATCCACTTGCGAGGTTCTCTATTGCAGTAGGCTCTGAGGATGTCTTCAATTACTTGATTAACTCTTTCAGTTTGGCCATCAGTTTGAGGATGATAAGCAGTACTAAAACATAACTGGGTTCCAATAGCTTGAAACAATGATACCCAAAACTTTGAAGTAAACTTGGCATCACGATCGCTAACAATACTCTTGGGTAAACCATGAATTCTAAAAACCTCCTTCACAAAAAAATGAGCAATATCTGAAGCTGTAAATGTTGTCTCGACTGGGATTAAGTGAGCCACTTTAGTAAGCAAGTCGACTATGACCATGATTGAATCATATCCAGCTTGGACAGAAGGAAACCCGGTGATAAAGTCCATGCTAATACATTCCCATTTCATTTGGGGAATATCTAAATGATGTAATTTACCTGGAATCTTTAGTCTCTCTGCCTTAATCCTTTGACAAGACAAACACTGCTTGACATAGCGAAGGACATCACCCTTCATACCTTGCCAATAGTAACTTCTGCGAATTGCATTGATGGTTTTGGCATAACCTGGATGTCCTGAAGTTGGGCCATCATGTGCTTCATATAGGATAGCATTCCTTAGGGTAATATCCTTAGGTATGCATAGTCGATTCCTATAGTAAATTTTCCCATCTTGTAAGGAGTAATGTAGAGGTTTAGGCTGATTTGATGATACCCTCTCTTCACGTAGGATACTAGCAAGCATCTGGTAATCTGCATCTCTGACAGCAGCATCCAAGACCTTGTCTAGAATAGGGTTGTTAGCCATGGAAATTGCCCCCAGAAAAGCTTTACGGCTTAGGGCATCTGCCACAACATTATCCTTACCTGGTCTAAATTTAATATCAACATCATATTCATGCATGAGCTCTATCCATCTCCTCTGTCTCATGTTAAGGTTAGGTTGGGTAAAAATCCACTTAAGGCTCTTGTGATCTGTTACCAACTGGAATTTGCGTCCCAATAGATAATGTCTCCATAGATTGAGAGCGTGAATAACTGCTAGCAATTCTAAATCATGTGTAGCATAATTCACTTCATGACTCCTAAGCTTCCGAGAAGTATAAGCTACAGGCCTTCCTTCTTGAGTAAGGACTCCTCCTAATGCAAGGTTACTAGCATCTGTGATCACCTCGAATTCTTGGGTGAAATCTGGAAGTTTTAACAGAGGTTCTAAAGCAAGATACTCCTTAAGCTGTTTGAAGCAAGATTCATGTTTTTCTTCCCAAAGTATTGTAGCTCCTTTCTTTAGCAAGTCAGTTAGTGGTGCAGCTTTAAGAGCACAGTCCTTTACAAAGATCCTGTACCACCCTGTGATACCTAATAACCCTCTGAGATTCGGTTTGTCAAGAGGCAAATCACATAAAGTCCATGTGTCATTTTCTATAAGTGCATCATATTCTTATTGCATGGTAGCCATCCAATTTTTTGAATTTTGTGCTTCATCAAAAGTCAGAGGCTCCTCAACATCATGTAAGTTAGACACAGCCAAAGAATAACAATCTGATGCATAAGATGCATGGCGAGAGCCTGAACGAGTACGACTAGACAAAGGTGCATCCAATTTACTGTCACACAAAGTGTGCACTAGCCATTTTGGCATACCTCTAGCCTGCTCATTTTCATCCCTTTCCTCATCAAGTACATCATGTACATCTGCATCAGTAATAGGCTGATCTAAAATATTTTCAGAAACCCCCATAGGCTGTACATTTGCCTCATTGGAACTTACATTCGTATTTCCACCACTGAAAAGAGGCAACAAAGTGTCATAAATGTCCTGTGAACTTACATTACTATCTCTAGTACATGACAACAAGGGCTGAACAGAATCTTCCACAAAGACTACATCCCCAGAAACTAGAATACGTTTTGTTTGCGTATGATACAACCTGTAACCTTTGCTTTCAGCACTATAACCAACAAAAATACATTTGAAAGCCTAATCATCCATCTTTCTGCGTTGCACTTGTGGCACCAAAGCATATGCCAAACAGCCAAAAACACGCATGTGCTCAATAGAAGGTTTTCTATCATGCCATGCTTCATATGGAGTAATAGACTGCAAAGCTTTAGTAGGACACCTGTTAAGTACATAAGTGGCACACATGATGGCCTCAAGCCAAAAAGAATGCGGTAAAGCTTGACTTTTGACCATACATCGTGCCATTTCCGTTAGTGACCTATTTTTCCTCTCAGCAACACCATTTTGCTGAGGCGTATAAGGCACTGTACATTGGTGTTTTATCCCACGACTAGCCAGAAATGCATTAAATTCATGAGACATATACTCCCCCCCTCGATCGGAACAGAGGGTGCCCATAGTACATTTCGAGACATTTTCAGCCATAGCCAGAAATTGTTTGAAGCACATAAAAACTTCAGACTTCGCTTTAAGCGGTAATACCCATGCATGCCTGGAGTAATCATCAATGAAAGTCACGAAGTACAGGTAATTGCCCAAGGACGGAGTTTGCATGGGCCCACAAACATCACTATGCACAAGCTGCAACCTACATGTGGCCCGAAATGAACCATCCTTTGGAAACTTAGAACGCTGCATCTTACCCAAAATAGAGCCTTCACAAACATGTTTGACGGGTGCTTCAAGAGGCGGCAAAGAAGCAACCATATCAGATTTCTGCAAACGCAGCAAACTGGAAAAATTCAGATGACCAAAATGTGCATGCCAAAGTTTTGCATCTAAAATAGCCCTTGAATCTGCAACAACATTTGCAAAATTTTGTCCACAATTGTCATACAAAGTGATCTTATACAGCCCACGACACAAAAGGCCAGATGCAACAATTTCATCACCAAAACTGAGATCATGAACTGTACATCTGTCATCCACAAATTTGACTACAAGTCCAAGTCTAGCAAGTGCGGATATAGACCAGAGATTCTTCTTGATCCCAGGTCCATAAAGTGCATCAACAAATGTGAAGGAACTGCCATTAGCAGCAGTGAGCACAATCTTTCCAACTCCCTGAACTGGATAAGAGGCGTTGTTGGCACAAGTGACTGAATTCCCATGAGGGACAGACTCGAGAGAGGTAAACAATTCACGATGTGAGGTAATGTGCTTTGTAACACCACTGTCAAAATACCACACATGTGAATCTGCAGCAACTGACAAGCATGCATCATGGACAACAGGATTGTAAGTGCACTCTGCGGTAAAAGCCCTTTCTGCATCAACATCAGCATTACAGTCTCCTTTCACAGAAGACTCAACAATGGCTGCATTTGTAGTGGAACCAGCATTTGCAGTGGAACCACCCTCTTTCTTCTTAGCCTCTTTGGCCTTCAGCTTAGGACACGACTTGATCAAGTGATCATTGGCTTTACAATAATGGCAACGCATCTTTATTTTGCTCTTATCACCAGAATAGCCCGACGAAGTACTGCCAGCAGAAGCATTAGGAACAGAATTTTTGCCACTCGCAGCAGAACCATAAGAAGTGGCTGCATTACTGTTACCACCCTTTCTTTTAGAAGCAATAAAAGCCTGTTCAACTGCACACTGCCTAGTCCTGTTTTTTCTAGAAAGTGACTCTTGCAACAACAGTGTGCATAATGCATCAAACTTGACAACTTCAGGATTTCCTTGGGTCATCAGTCTCCAAGTACTAGCAAAAGTCTGGTAGGAATCTTCTTTTGGCTGAAATGACTTCACCTGCGGAAATAAGCTTCTCATTGATATCCTTGACACTAGCAAGGAAAGTTTCCATATCATATTCCTTATGCATAATCTTTGACTCCAGCTCTTTACGCAGCAAAGCAATTTTAGCTTCATTGCGGCTTGCATAAAGACCTGCTAAAATATCCCAAGCCTGTTTTGCAGATTTTGCTGAACGGATGTGAGGAACAATGGTGCGCTTCACAGACAACGCAATCAATGCATGAGCTTGTGCATCCTTAACATCCCAACTAGCTTGTTATGCCATAGGAAAAACAACTCTAACAGTTGCAATCCTTGCAGTAAGACGTGCAACATCCTCAACATCGCCTACATCATCAGAACCAGGACGTACATCAATGCCCTGCACAATGTTCCAGACACCCTTTGACACAAGAACATGTTGCATCATATAAGCCCACATAGGGTAGTTGTCCCCATCCAACCTGTCCTCAGCAACAAACATCTTGAACACATCTGTGTTGTTGTTGTCAGTCATGGTAAATGCTGCACTTGATGTGAAAACTGCCCGAAAATAGGAGAAACGGAGCGGGAACAACCTGTGCTATATAGCACAAACCATAGAAGACTATAAGGCACCTGTTATGCAGAAAATGACATTGACAGGAATTTTGCACAAAATGACGAAATAGCCTGTGTAGTACTGCCTATAGTGGAAACGGAGGCCGAAATGAGCCCAAATCAAAATTCTGAGCAGACCAAGCTCTTCGAGTTCTCCCAAAATTTTTGTCGACCTGCGAACGCTCGCCAAAGCTCACTGAAATCGGAGAAAGTGAGCAGGCGTGTGTTGGAGCAGTTGGCGACTAAGCCCGGGAGGGTGTGACCTGCTCTGATACCAATTGTTGGAATTAGGGTTGCAGAGAAACACACACAGCTTGGAGAAGACGAAGGAAGCTCAAGGCACACAATAGAGAGTGTGTTACTTAGTGTGCAATGGAAAGATAGATAGCCCTAGAGTGATGGGCGTATATACAATGCTCGGGGGAAAAAACCTCCTAAAGAGGGAAAAAATGCCCCGGCGGTCCTAGTGTATTCACACACATCACTACCACATGTATATGGTAACAAGTGAAGTACCAAATCAAGCCAAGATTTCTCTTTCAGTGTAAGATTCTTCATTTGTGGCACTTATGTTTTTTGCTTCCATTTCCTTGGTATTCTCACTAGTGTCTTTTGTTGTGTAAGTTGACTTTTGAGTGAATTTTAGGTTTAGTTGACTTTTATATGAGCTCGCCCCATTCACACTTGGACACCCATGCTTAGCCAAATAATCCCTTGAATGTTCCAGTTAGAGTGTGCCTCTCATCGACGATCACTCTTACCCTTTTCCTATTGGACCGATAAGCCCGGTACCTGACTACCAAATAAATAATACGGCGTCCGTCTTAGGTGATAGGAATGTGCATGAGGGTTAACATCTCTATTGCTGCTACCACATTATTGTTGGTCATTGCACTCTTTTGATAGTTTATGTGGTGTATTTGTGAAATTTTTTTGAAGATTGGACAAATGTGCCATGTCAAAGAAGATTGTTAGGTTAATATTGTTGAAAATAAGAGTGGTTAAGAATAGCTTGCTAAAAAATCAATCACATTTTCATTAATGACCCCGTTGTAAAACATTTTTCCTTCAAAAACGTACCTAAGATTTTCCTACAAATATCTGACTCTAAATTTACTTGCTCAATTCATCATATTGCGACCTTTTACATATTATGGTGGCATCTAAAGTTTCTTAACTAACATCTATTTTTGTGTCTACCCTTAGTTGATTTCATGGGAACCTAAGCTTGAGGTGCTTGTCGTGCTTGATGACTAAGGTGCTTGAGGTTCTTGTCATGCTTGATGACTAAGGTGCTTGTCATGCTTGATAACTAAGGTACTTGAGGTGCTTGTCATACTTAATGAGTAAGGTTCTTGAGAAGCTTCCCATGCATGAGGGGTAAGGTGCTTGAGTCAAAAAGAGACCCTATAAACTTAATGAGGAAGGTGCTTGAGAAGCTTCCCATACATGGGGGTTAAGGTGCTTGAGTCAAAAAGAGATCCTACAAACTTAATGAGGAATGTGCTTAAAAAGCTTCCCATACATGGGGGTAAGTTGCTTGAGTCAAAAAGAGACCCTACAAACTTAATGAGGAAGGTGCTTGAGAAGCTTCCTATGCATCAAAGTCCCAAAGTTAGGGGAGTCTTTGACTTAACGTTCCACTCACCCAAAGGACATCCCTTTTTCAAAAGTCACATGGGACACATGTCAGACTCTCCCTATGATTAACCACATGGTATGCTTGAATGCTATTGGTTGGGCTAAAGAGGGGTCCAATGAGCTTCTAGTTCCACTTGGCAACAAATATCTAGACATTTTCAATATCTCTCTCTCTCTAAGGGGTAATGAGGACACTTGTCCCAAGACTGGGGGGATATACACCACACACACACACACACACACACACACACACACACACACACACACACACACACACACACACACACACACACACACACACACACACACACACACACACACACACACTCATTTTGTGGATTCATTCTCACTTGGTGAAAGTTGAGGAACTCCACCTCCTTCTTCAAGCTTGTGAGAAGTGAGAGACTACACCAACACTCTTGGCTATGGAATGCAAATCCAACCAAGAGCCATGCTTCAATGCTTAAGCTTGCCATCTTCTCCAACTTCATTACTATGCTATTATGTATGCTAGCAAGAAGAGTGATGATAAGTGAGGAACTATTTCTTTCTCCTATGGAATGTTTCTTCTTCCTCTTCCCTATCCTCCTTCCCCGCTAGATCTGTCCACCTTCGAAGGTGTTTGAGGCCTTGGGATAGTTAATTCTTTCTACAAAGTTTATGTTATGTTTGTGATGCATGAAGCTTTCCGTCTTCATTGCATCACCTAGGTCACAAGGAACACAAAGATTGTATTGTACCAAGTCTCTCTTGATGGGAGAAACTATAATACAAATGCCTACTGGAGGGGGGACGGGCTCCGTATGAATCCGGTCCTCAACTATTGTCATGTTCTCTACACTCTCTCTCTCTTGCAAAAGTATTGTTCATGCCAAGTTAACTAAGTACCATGTTTATGTTGCTACCATCAATTAAGTTCACCCGCTATGCTCACAAAGTAATCTCACAAAAGTGTTTCACCTAATTTCCTAATTCTGCTACTCTCAAAGTTCATAGGCCATTTCCATTACATTGTGTCAGAGCATTTGGTTTGTCTTTTCTTGCTTAAGAAGAGAGGTCCTTAAGTAGACTATTAATGGTTGTTTTTGTTAATAATATTAGGGTAATGGGACTCATATCTATTATCGGTTTTGTTGAGCTCACTATGTGGGATATGGTGCACACCTCGGAAGCTTTGGTCTTAATAATGGAGTCTTTTTAGACTTGCCTATGGCTTCAGCATTATTGAGCCATAAGAAGTCCGAAAGGAGCTATCCCTCCGCAACTTTGCTATGCTAGACTCACTCCACTACTCTCTATAATTAACCAATTTGAGTTGTGGGCATAGATACTTAAGTGCCTATTTTCAAAGGCTAAGAAGAGTAGCAACTAAGGTTTTAAATTGCCAAAGCATACACTAAGTAAACACATAAGTTTAATTAACATGACTGACAATAACCAAGAGAGTAGAATGAACATTGATAAATTTGATTTTTCACATGAAGGTGCTAATGATGATGCCTCCATGTTTGTTAATTATCTTGTCACTAGGTTGCAACAAGCTATGGGAAACCCCACTTTGCAAGCCGAAGTTACTCAACAGCTTCGTGCTTATGGGAATTTCTTTTCTCTCCAAGAGGAGAGAGAGCTTAGGAGGCCTCTTGATGAGACCCCAAAAGAAGACTCTCTCCCATACGAGAGGAGGAATCCAAAAACCAAGAAAGTAATGAATCCCTAAGTTCCTCCGAAGATGTGGTTCCACAAAGTCGGAGGACTAAATGATCGCCAACTCCTCCCAAGAGGAAACGGTAAACCCATAGTCCTTCTCCTCATCACTTCAAAAAGGGAAGAGAGGAAACAAAGGAAGAAAAGTACAAGAAAGAGGTCACCCTCTTCTCCTTCTTCACCCTCCTCCTCTTCCAACGAAAGCAATAGTTATTCTCCTAGAGAATACAAGAGGGGAGGACATCAAAAATCTTACCCTGCATGGTGAAGGTCATAAAGCTAAAGAAGTTCAAAGAGGGAGGAAAGAGTAGATCTTTTCTCACCTATGATGTCACCTTTGGTGCTACCGACAAAGTATTGGCCTTCATCCAACAATTCGATGTGGCCTTTGGAGACGAGGGCTTCACAGAGTCCTCCAAGCTACACTATGTAGCTATGCACTTTTAAAAATCGGCTCGTCAATGGTGGGCTAGCCTTTGTGGAAACGGCAAAGCCCCAAAGACATGAAAACTCTACGAGTTTCCATCATGAAGCCATTCCTTGCAAGTGATGCAAAGGTTAAAGTGCTTACCAAATGGTGAAGTTTAAAGCTTCTCTCTCATGAGCCTATCCACAAATACGTGGACAAGTTTTGGAATTTACATATCAAGGCTACTATCTTTCAAAAGATAGACTTTGCCGAGCAAAAGCAAAAATTCTGTGTGGGATTACCGAAAGAGATGGCCAAGTATGTTAACTCTCAACAGCCTGGTTCTATCACCGAAGTAATCCACCACGCCATGGTTGCTTTGTGCATCAATTTCCAATAAGGGGCTAGACAGAATGTGAAGCCCATGGAAAATAAAGACAAAAGTGATGCCAAGAGGAAAACGAATGCCCAAAAGTTCTTACCAAGGCTATTCCAACAACAACAACAACAACAATCAGTCCAAGAACAGGGGAGTTTACAAAGGTAAATATAAACTCTCTCCTAAAGAGCTAGAAGCTTTTCGTAAGGACCGCAAATTGTTTTAAGTGTGGTGAACAAGGCCATGGTTATCATCCTTGCCCCAAGAGAATTGCCCGCAATGAGACTCCTAGAGCCTCTATGTTTGAAGCTCCAAAAGAGGAAGCTCATTGCCACGGATTTCTCCTTTCCTATGCTTGGGGGAAGATGCAAGAACATGATGCCTTTATTTTTTTTTGACCTTGGTTCAACTCACAACTTCATATCCACGAAGTTGACCACCAAGCTAGGCATACTGTAAGGTCCCTCCCTAAACCATAGAGCCATTCAAAAAAAAATTCAGCCTAGAAAATAATTTAGAAAAAGCAAGACCGACAAAGAAGTCATGCGGAAAACAAGATACTTTACTCCAGAATGATAAGATAAGGATATTTTGGATAAGAAATTACGTCATCCCTATATTTCTCCAAAAAGATTAAGATTATTTTTATACTTCCTCGTGAAGATCCGCGTGGGAATTGATCTAGATCAGGAACTGGGAGAAAAAGGGACTAACTTGATTGAAAGATAAAGTTAAGAGATAAGAACTAAGAAGAAAATTGGGGTCCAATAGGAATTAAGAAGAGAATTGGGGTCCAATAGCATTTGAGAAGAGAAATAGGGTCCAATTGCATTTGAGAAGAGAATTTGGGGTCCAATAGGAATTGAGAAGAGAAATTGGGGTCCAATACGAATTGAGAAGAGAATTACATCCACCTTTTTCGTATATAAGCACCCCCTCTCCTTTGTATTTTTAGATACACACATATTGCTAAGCTACTTGCATATTTTTCATGCTCAATATTATGCTTAAGTAAATCAAGGTTTCCATTAAACCTTGCTCTTGCTCTCTCCCTCTCTTGAAGGCCAAACCCTCAACTCTCTTCCCCTCTTTAAGGCCAAACCCTTGAGGGTTTTGTGAAGAAGCTCCTCTCTCCTTCCCCTTTGTCCTAAATCCCTTTCCTTCCTCCTTGAGCCTCACATCTCTTCAAGAAGGACTTGAACCACACTTCCCTCTTGCTTAGAGGAGGTAATCTTCATTTCTAGTAGGATTATTAATCCATGTGTTTGAATACTAGGAAGGTTTATGTGCATTATTTTAGGTTTAAGCTTTAATGGTAACCTTGGAATTAGGGTTAAGTATTCATGGTAGTTATGCATCATTAAATTACACTTCAAAGGTAGATTTGCACTCGTAAGCTAAGCTTTAATGGTAACTTTGCACTTAGATGTAAGCTTTAGTGATTACCTTGCATTTTCATGTTTTAAGCTTTAATGGAAACCTTGCAATTAGGGTCAAGTGATAAGAGTATCTATGCATCATAAAGTTAATCTTCAAAGGTAGATTTTCTCTCATAAGCTAAGCTTTAATGATAACTTTGCACTTAGGTGTAAGCTTTAGTGACTACCTTGTATTTTAGGTTTAAGCTTTAATGGAAACCTTCTAATTAGGGTCAAGTGATAAGAGTATCTATGCCTCATAAGGTTAAGCTTCAAAGGTAGATTTTCTCTCGTAAGCTAAGAATTAATGATAACTTTGCACTTAGGAGTAAGCTTTAGTGACTACCTTGTATTTTAGGTTTAAGCTTTAATGAAAAGCTAAAAAATTCATAAATTATAGGATGACCTTCTAGCTTCCTAAAATGGAAAGCTAGGCACCATAAGAAAAGAGTAGTTGTCTAAGCTCGATAGAAGTAGTTCAATTTTTGGTATTGTAGAGTATTTTTAAAGTTTTCAATTTCAAGTTTGTTTGCAAACACAGGATGGGGGAGATAGGGGATAACTTCGCGGAATTGATCTCCGTGTTGTTTGAACCAAAAACTCTAAAAGCTTCCATGGAGATGTTCCATGGATGGCAAAGGATTGCAAAAACCTGGGAATCGTACAAAATGGGGATTGAACTTAAAAATTTTGGCATTTTTGAAGAGACATTAACCATCAAATGCCTAAGGCAAAAACTCGCTTGTATTTTCTAAATAAACTTGGCTGGTAGATAATTAATGAAAGTAGGAATTAAGGTTGATAAATGAATGAACTTGGAAATTACCAACTAGGAGTTAAAAAAAGGAATCTCGAGAGGTGATAGGGATAGCCCATTGCAAAACATAGATTTAACTAGGAGTTTTGAAGATTGTCTGGAAATGAGCGGGAACCAAGATGGATCTTCTTGGGGTCAATTTGATTGAAAGGCCGGCCCATTGAGAGGATTCTCTTGGGGAACTTGTCGGAGATTGGCCCTTTTCGGCTAGGGCAGTGTAACTGGCATGTTGTTATACCTAGGTCATTCATGCCCGAGGGATAAGGGATGAATGGGTTTTTACTTTTTTGCCCGGCCGGGTGAAGTACCCGCGGTATTTTATTGGAAATCAACCATAATCCACGTATGGCCCAATGCCAATAGTTGGATGAGAAGGTTATACTCAGGGAGAATGATGTGAATCTGATTAAGAAAATTTGTTCGACTTGGTTACTTAAAAAGGAACTGGAAAGGCTAGGAATATAGGGGCTATCCTGTGCATTTGTCACCAGATGGTGCTATACCTCTCGAAATAAAATGCTTAGGAAGGAATGATTAAATTACTTGATGATCCTTTCCCAGACACTTAATTCTGGGAAATATTGTGAAGGTGATGCCATTTTGATGGCTTGTAACCGATTATCTTGGCCTGAATGGGGAGGTAAGATGAATTGGTTGAAACTAAATGTTAGGAAACTAGTTACAAGCTAATTATAGCAGATAAAGGAAAGGAAAAGAATTAAAAGTTTCTAAAAGATCTGGTGGGAACAACCAGATGAATTTTCCTGAACGAGGGTATGCAACAGATTGCATGCTGCTTGTTGTTTGATGATGTCTGATAGACTACTGTCTTCCTGATTTTGTAGTGGTTAACTACTACCTTGGGAAGGGATTTTCATGAAATGGTTCGGTGGGTGGGTGGATCCGGAGGGTTAGATGGCCGGATTTTGATTTAAATTTTTTATGTTAAACTCTAGGACTACGTGGGATAAAAATGGGTAATTGGGGACGAGCGAGACTAGGTAGGATTGCAAGATCCCTCTTCTTAGGGGAAAGTGATAACTGTCATGCCTACTTGTCAGGAAAAAGGGGTTATCGCCATGAACCAAGGGAGAACAAGAAAGCAAGAGAGGATCCTCAAGTTAAAGATCAAGAGAATCAAGACTAAGGACCATAATTTTGGGTGCAGAAGGCTGTCAGGATGTACCCCCTTGGATTGGCATTCGAGATAGGTTGGAGTCTTGTCTAAGTGTCGGTCCCAAGGGGGAGGGATACCTGTAGATAGATCTACGTCATTCCCTGGAACGGTCTGGAGGACTGAGGGAGGTGAGTAGGATCGAGTCTGGGTATGGCCCTCACAAGTGGTATCAGAGCCTAATTTTGAATCTTAGACCTTGGAATTGAGAATTTTGGATTTAAGATTAATGCATGAGAAAAAAACAACTCCATCTAGCACCCAAATTTCAATTATATTACCAAATTAAGTCTTGATGTTCCTTTCAATTATTCAAAAAATTTCAAGATGGCTTGTGATCTGCGAAAAGAAATTCAAACGGATTATCTATGAGAGGATGTGAATTTCAATGCTAGAGCGAAGGCTCACTATGTTGGGACATTTTAGGAAGCTCATAAATGAGAGATTTATGAAGGTTGGAATTTATCAGTATTGGAAGATTACATGGAATGGCAAGGATGGCATTTTTGTTTACATCAATACAATGAAAAGTTGAGTACTTATCCACTGAATTGAAGAAGTCTTGTTGAGCGCAAGAGTTGCGGATTTTTCAAGTTTTCTATTGTTAGGACTTCATGAGAATTCAAGATTATTGTAAATCATACCAAGATAATCTTCAGATAGAAGGATTTTTTTGATCAAGTGAAGAATTGGATTGCGAAACTGCAAGTCATAAGAAAGAATCTTAAGAGTGCAAGTGATGACCAAGTGTTTTTTTTAAGTCTGACCAGAAGAAATCCCTTAAAGATTGGAAAGTGCAAGAGATAAGTTCACAAATTCTGCGGATCATTCAAAGACTTGAGAAGAATAAGAAAACAAACTATGAGTTAGCCAAGAACTTTAAAGTGGGAATCCTTACCCAAGACTATTGTAGACGAAAGACCATTTGCAGAAATTAAAAGTACACAGGAAAGAGAAGTCATTAAAAACTCATTGGCAATTGAAGAAGAGAGACTGACATTTGAAGAAAAGGAAATACTGACAATACTCAATTTTTTCAAAAAGGGTTATTTCTTCAATTAAAGCCAAAAAGGATTACAAGGGGGGCAGGAAGTAATTACAAAGAGAGGCAAGAAAGTTTACAACTCATGAAGATCCTCTAATATATGTTCACATAACCAAGCATCGTAAGCGCCACACATGTTAGGATGCTCACCCTCTGGAATGGTTCTACGAGAAACAGCTTGAGCAATTTCTCGGGTATGAGCTAAGAAGAGAAAAGGACCTCTAAGAGAAAGACTCTAGATGGTATCAAGGCAAATCTTAGAATGGGGGATAAACTGCACAAGTAGGAACAACCTTGCAGAGAACCCAGGATCTCGTGTCCTTTTGATGCAGTAGTATCGAGGGCCAAGTCCCAGAGCCTCTATAACCATAGCAAGTTGAGTATTGTTGCGGAAATGGTCTCTACCCCAAAGAGTCCCTCTTGTCAGATGTCGCCATGTCTTCCATATCGTTTGGCCGACACAAGAATTTGGTTGAGAAAAGAGGAGATCTTTGTATCGCTTTAAGAACTGTCTTTTAACTACCTCATCTGCACTCTGCAAGTGAGAGATGCATACAGGAAGAACCAAGTCTTCTTGCCAAGATGCCATCAGATAAGAAAATGATTAAGTTACAAGAGAATGAAGATTGCAAAAATAAGAGGATAACAAGTGCTGATAAATAATAGAATCTTACCACCAGTAGCTTATAAAGAAGAAGTAGCGTATCCAAGAAGCCACAAACACGATGACTTATTCAAGAAGATGGCTTATTAAGAAAGATTTTCCATGACTCCAATATTATATTAGCAAGATTGTTGGGAATGAAGAAGTGTAAGAGAGAAGTTAAGTTGAAAGCGTTAACAAGAAGTTAAGTCATAAGACGTATCCAAGAAGCTTCATCAATTAGTATTTTATTCGAATTGAGGAAATCTCTTTCTTTTTTTTTGTTGGGGAGAGATGCTGCCTTCAATAGACTCAAAAACCTCTTGACTAGCAGTCCTGTCCTCATCAAACCTGACTAATTTCACTCCTTAGCTCTTCTTTACCCTAGGAAGTTCAGCAAGAAATTCAGGTAGACCCCTATTTTAGACCTCTTCTTCAAGAGATTCAAGCTCAGATCCCGAGGGAACACTTAATTGACTACACCTTAGTAGATGGTTTTCTTTACTACCTAGAAAGCTTCAGCCCCTAGATATTCCTCAGATGAAGTGGGAATGTCTGAGTATGGACTTTGTCACTGGTCTTCCAAAGAAAACTGGAAACTATGATTCTATTTTTGTCGTAGTAGATAAGCTCACTAAAGTAGATCATCTAATTCTAGTCAAGCAGACAGCCACCGCTATTGACATAGCCCAAGTCTTTGTCAAAGAGGTAGTAAGATTACATGGAATCCCTGCAAGAATCATCAGTGATCGGGATGCCAAATTTACTTCTAAAGTTTTGGCAATCCGTGTTTCGATCTCTGGGTACCCAACTGAATCTCAACTCAGCATATCATATGGAGACTGATGGTCAAACTGAGCGAGTGAATCAAGTCATTAAAGATATGCTTCGAGCATACTGCAACCAACAGCCCCAAAAATGGATCAATTTTCTTCCCCTAGTTGAGTTTTCTTATAACTCTTCTCACCATTGCAACCTCGGAATGTCACCCTTTAAAGCCGTGTATGGTCAGGAATATTTAGTCCCTCTTCAATTAGCCGACCCAGCTCTTCATGATCATTCCACTAATTCTATCATGGAATGGATGGATCATCAACTTCTAGTCATTAGGGACAACCTGAAGAGAGCTAGTGATAGGCAGAAGAGCTACGTTGATCTTCACTAATCCCCTAGAAGCTTTAGCAAAGACGAACAAGTTTTCCTCAGAATCAAACCCAAACACAACTCCTTAAAGCTAGGGAAATTTCGTAAGCTTGCATTCAGATATTGTGGAACTTTTGGAATCAAATCAATATCTCCCTTTTGTCCAAACCCTTGATCATATTTTGGTTGGTTCTTCGAAATAACTTATAATTATTCCTCAAGATATCGATGGCACTTTTGATGTAAATTTTATACGGATGTAATCAATCATCATATTTATGGAATTCAAGCATCTCTAGTCAGTCAATTCTTTTGAGATTCAAATCGTCTATGGTGTTTTACAAATTTAATTGTTATGATACGTGAAATATCTGATTACCAAGTGAAAGATAAGACAGTAAGCTATAGACATAAGAGAAATAAGGATGGAGGAAATAAATTGGGTACACAAGAGAGGAGATATTGCAAGATTTAATTGAAATATCAGTATGAAATCCTTAACTGTCAAGAACATGGTATCAGTTGGATGATATTAATAGTAAAATGAGTCAATGCTCAAAACGGAAAAAGTTAAAGTTTAGGTAAGAATGGTAAGATTTTTACAAAGCGTCTTAAGGCTAGATAGAGAGCGAAGTGAAGAAATGATCTTCAGACCTAACAAGAGAAACACAATCCGGTCACACCAAAGGAAAAATACCTAGTTAAGTAAGATCAGACTCAGTAATTAAAGTAACCCCGAGTCATTAAGAATTCTTTATGATTAAGACTTTTGAGTCAGCGCGCTAAATTAAGATCAGACTCAGTAATTAAAGTAACCCCAAGTCATTAAGACTTCTTTATGATTAAGACTTTTGAGTCAACGCGCTAAAATAAATAAAATGGAAGAGAAATGTATTATTCAAGGTCCATACCAACTTCACTGTCCTTTAATCTAAATACCCTAAAGTTATTGACCATCTTTGATCATAAGTTGACCAAAGATTGAGTCTGTCTACTCTCTAAAGCATGTCCCGAGCTGAGGACAGCTCTTTCTTTTTGTTGGGGAGTTTGTAAGGTCCCTCCCTCAACCCTAGAGCCATTCAAAAAAGATTTCAGCCTAGAAAATAATTTAGAAAAAGCGACACCGACAAAGAAGTCATGCGGACAACGAGACTTTACTCCAGAATGGTAAGACAAGGATATTTTGGATAAGAAATTACGTCATCCCTATATTTTTCCAAAAAGATTAAGATTATTTTTATACTTCTTCGTGAAGATCTGCGTGGGAACTGATCTAGATCGGGAACTGGGAGAAAAAGGGACTAACTTGATTGAAAGATATAAGTTCAGAGATAAGAACTAAGAAGAAAATTGGGGTCCAATAGGAATTAAGAAGAGAATTGGGGTCCAATAGCATTTGAGAAGAGAAATAGGATCCAATAGCATTTGAAAAGAGAATTTGGGGTCCAATAGAAATTGAGAAGAGAATTGGGGTCCAATAGAAATTGAGAAGAGAATTGGGGTCCAATAGAAATTGAGAAGAGAAATTGGGGTCCAATAGGAATTGAGAAGAGAATTACACCCACCTTTTTCCTATATAGGCACCCCCTCTCCTTTGTATTTTTAGATACACACATATTGCTAAGCTACTTGCATATTTTCCATGCTCAAGATTATGCTTAAGTAAATCAAGGTTTCCATTAAACCTTGCTCTTTCTCTCCCCCTCTCTTGAAGGCCAAACCCTCAACTCTCTTCCTCTCTTTAAGGCCAAACCCTTGAGGGTTTTGTGAAGAAGTTCCTCTCTCCTTCCTCTTCGTCCTAAATCCCTTTCCTTCCTCCTTGAGCCTCACATCTCTTCAAGAAGGACTTGAACCACACTTCGCTCTTGCTTAGAGGAGGTAATCTTCATTTCTAGTAGGATTATTAATCCATGTGTTTTAATACTAGGAAGGTTTATGTGCATTATTTTAGGTTTAAGCTTTAATGGTAACCTTGGAATTAGGGTTAAGTATTAATGGTAGTTATGCATCATTAAATTATGCTTCAAAGGTAGATTTACACTCGTAAGCTAAGCTTTAATAGTAACTTTGCACTTAGATGTAAGCTTTAGTGATTACCTTGCATTTTTAGGTTTTAATCTTTAATGGAAACCTTGCAATTAGGGTCAAGTGATAAGAGTATCTATGCATCATAAAGTTAAGCTTCAAAGGTAGATTTGCTCTCATAAGCTAAGCTTTAATGGTAACTTTTCACTTAGGTGTAAGATTTAGTGACTACCTTGTATTTTAGGTTTAAGATTTAATGGAAACCTTCTAATTAGGGTCAAGTGATAAGAGTATCTATGTATCATAAGGTTAAGCTTCAAAGGTAGATTTGCTCTCGTAAGCTAAGAATTAATGGTAACTTTGCACTTAGGTGTAAGCTTTAGTGACTACCTTGTATTTTAGGTTATGGAAAGCTTGAAAATTCATAAATTATAGGATGACCTTCTAGCTTCCTAAAATGGAAAGCTAGGCACCATAAGAAAAGAGTAGTTGTCTAAGCTCGATAGAAGTAGTTCAATTTTTGGTATTGTAGAGTATTTTTAAAGTTTTCAATTTCAAGTTTGTTTGTAAATACGGGATGGGGGAGATAGGGGATAACTTCGCGAAATTGATCTCCCTGTTGTTTGAACCGAAAACTCTACAAGCTTCCATGGAGATTCCCCATGGATGGCAAAGGATTCAGAAACGTGCGAATCGTATAAAACGGGGATTGAACTTAAACTTTTTGGCATTTTCAAAGAGACATTAACCATCAAATGCCTATGGCAAAAACTCGGTTGTATTTTCCAAATAAACTTGGCTGGTAGATAATTAATGAAAGTAGGAATTAAGGTTGATAAATGAATGAACCTGAAAATTACCAATAGGAGTTAAAAAAAGGAATCAGGAGAGGTGATAGAGATAGCTCATTGCAAAACATAGATTTAACTAGGAGTTTTGAAGATTGTCTGGAAATAACCAGGAACCAAGATGTATCTTCTGGGAGTCAATTTGATTGAAAGGCCGGCCCATTGAGAGGATTCTCTTGGGGAACTTGTCGGAGATTGGCCCTTTTTAGCTAGGGCTGTATAACCGGTAAGTTGTTATACCTAGGTCATTCATACCCGAGGGATAAGGGATGAATGGGTTTGTTTTATTTTGCCTAGCCGGGTGAAGTACCCGCGGTATCTTATTGGAAATCATCTATAATCCGGGTATGGCCTGATGCCAATAGTTCGATGAGAAGGTTATACTCAGGGAGGATGATGTGAATTTAATTAAGGAAATTTTTTCGACTTGGTTGCTTAAAAAGGAACTGGAAAGGCTAGGAATATAGGGGCTATCCTGTGCATTTGTCACCAGATGGTGCTATACCTCTCGAAATAAAATGCTTAGGAAGGAATGATTAAATTACTTGATGAGCCTTTCCTAGACACTTAATTCTGGGAAATATTGTGAAGGTGATGCCATTTTGATGGCTTGTAACCGATTATCTTGGCCTGAATGGGGAGGTAAGATGAATTGGTATAAACTAAATGTGTTGCATGATTAGTTAGGAAACTCGTTACAAGCTAATTATAGCAGATGAAGGAAAGGAAATGAATTAAAACTTTCTAAAAAAAAGATCTTGTGGGAGCAACCACATGAATTTCCTTGAACAAGGGTATGCAACATATTACATGCTGCTTGTTGTTTGATGATGTCTGATAGACTACTGTCTTCCTGATTTTGTAGTAGTTAATTACTACCTCGGGAAGGGATTTTCATGAAATGGTTCGGCGGGTTGGGGGGATCCGGAGGGTCAGATGACCGGATTTTGATTTAAATTTTTTATGTTAAACGCTAGGACTACGTGGCATAAAAATGGGTAATCGGGGACGAGTGAGACCAGGTAGGATTGCAAGATCCCTCTTCTTAGGGGAAAGTGATAACTATTGTGCTTGCTTGTAAGGAAAAAGGGGTTATCGCCATGAACCAAGGGAGAAGAAGAAAGCAAGTTAAGATCCTCAAGTTAAAGATCAAGAGAATCAAGACTAAGGACCACGATTTTGGGTGCGGAAGGCTGTCACACACAGATTGATTATGAGAAGCGGATAGAATCATTGAATGAAGGGATGTACCCCCTTGGGTTGGCATTCGAGATAGGTTGGAGTATGTCTGAGTGTCGGTCCCAAATGGGAGAGATACCTGCAGATAGATCTACGTCATTCCCTAGAACGGTCTGGAGGACTGAGGGAGGTGAGTAGGGTCAAGTCTGGGTATGGCCCTCACACATACAAGCCCATGAGATAGAAGATACATTAAAATCCAATGGAGCTATCAAGGGACAAAATGTCTCAATTACTTCCTTAATTGGAAAATTAAGGCTTCATGTCCAAAGCTATGTGGACAAAAAGGATTTCTTCATCTGCCCTCTCAAACATGAGAATGTTATTGTTTGGGCACCATGGTTTAACCGCATGGATTCCAACATAAAGTTCCCTGAAAGGAGAATCTACTTCACCTACAGGGAAAAGAGCATGTACATAGATGCTCATGAGTCGGGGTACACCATATCCCAACAATAAAGGGAATCAAGAGGAATTAGAGTTGTCTGATTTTAGAAATGGATTTCAAGATGTTTTCATTGATGACATCCCTAGTGAGCTACCTCTAAAATGAGGGATGATGACCATGCAATTGAGCTCCTACCAGGAAGCTCACCGCCTAACAAGCCTCCTTATTGAGTTTCACAAGCTCAACAAGAGGAGATCATGAGGTAAGTGCATGAATTGGTGGAAAAAGGGATGGTGATGTCTAGATCCTCTCCATTTTGTTCACCATTTCTTTTAGCGCAAAAGAAAGACGACACATATCCCATGTGTGTCGATTATAGTGCACTAAATAAGATTACTATAACAAGTAGATTTCCTGTGCCGCGAGTAGAAGATCTATTGATAATTTACAAGTTTTGGCCTGACAAATGCTCCAGACGCATTCAAACTCATGATGGAAAAAAATATTCAGGCCATTCAAATTCTCTTGAGGAGTACAAGCGACACCTCCAGGTAATCTTTCAAGTTGTGAGAGAGAATAAGCTTTTTATTAATCAAAAGAAAAGTGAATTTTTCCTACAAGAGATTCAATATTTAGGTCACATTATCTCTAAAGATGGCACCCATATGGATCCAACAAAGTTAGAGATAATAAAAGGATGGCCTAATCCAAGGAAACTACAGGAGGTACAAAGCTTCATAGGTATGTGTGCATACTATAGATGCTTCATAGAAAAGATTCTCGCTAATAGCAGGCCCCATTGCATGACTTAACAAAAAAGAACGTTAAGTATTCATGGACTACAAAAGTGCAAGAAAACAAATTGATCTAAGTTTATAATCATTTAAAATTTGTAAATGAAATTAAATTTCATCAATTTTCTATAACCTATAAGAGGCACTTACTGAATATGATAACATTTTTACTATAGAAAATCATGAGCTTAAAGATAACGAAGAAGAAAATGCCAAAACCATTCGTATTAACAAGAAAAAAAATTAAGGAGTTAAGAAAGAATATCAAAGTGAAGTTGAATTAAAGGCTAAGAAGAGAAACAAATCACCAAACATTGACTGCTCAACTTCAAGGAGTTATAAACTTGCAAGCTTGTGATTTCGAGCCTTATAATTCCTAGTTAGAGCTTTTGCATATTTCATCATATATAATGAGCTTTTCACCACTTAGTGTAAGCTATTTTAAAAAACACTAACCACAAAATATGGATATAATACCCAACATTAATGGTTCAAGATAGAACAGTTGTTGCTAGTAAGCCCACAAATACAAAGAATCCTTCAATACATTTATTAAAATTATTTTAATTAGTAATAAGAATAAAACATGCTTTATAAATGTAATCTGATAATTAGTAGAGACAACTAAAATGCCAAAACACTTTGTAGTGAAATAAACCACTACTATACCATGTGCCCCACACATGGACCTACCAATGTGGACACGGTACCTTAATTTAATAATTTATTTCTCCTAGAAAGATAGAGCTCAAAATAATCTTTCTTGTTAAAATTTCATCGGATACCACAATGGGTTTCACCAAAAAGTTACAACAAAATAGAATTTACAATGCAGTTTGGTAATTAGTAGGGGAATCCAAGTTGCCAAAATACTTTTCGATGGGATAACTTTGAGCATCTGTTTGAGATCGCATAGCTATTCACTATCTTGAAACTAGACTTAGAAGACAAGGTTGACCAAGTATAAAGGCTAAATCTTGCTTAGAGAGCAGTGGTTGATGCATTGCCATATGTTGATGGCACTCCAAACCCAGGACGTATATATAAACATAGTAAATATGCTTACAAGCTAGAAATGCCTTCTTATCTTTCTCCCTCTTTTGAAAATCTAAACAAGTGCATGTAGGATCTTCTTGTATATGGACATCATAGCATTCAGTAGTAAGAAGACGAAAAACCACATGATTGTGTGCCACCATTTCTTTTTCCTCTATCAATGTTGCACTTAGACTCTCAGCTGCAGCCAAGTGCTTTTCAGCTTCTTTTGAGATTCCATGCCTCCATTTTTTACTCCTCTTACGTGATGGAGGAGTGGTTATACATTCACCCTCTCTTGCCACTGTTACACACCGTAGTTGAAAACCTGCCTTTGAAAGGCCTGCATACTCCTCCTTTGAAATCATGGTACCAAGTTGAATTGGCCATGTTGTAGGTGTATCTGGCTTGTGATTGACTTGTTTGTCAACATTCCAAGTGTGTTCAACATTGTGGTTACAAAACCACATCCATTGAGCAAATGTTTTTCGATTGTATGTGCGCTTTGACCAAAATGATGGTGCGACCAACCCAGGACTTCGACTCTCAATTACATTCATACATTTTTTTCCTTTTTCTCTTCCAAAGCATTTTCTACGACAATGAATTGGCATGTGCCTAAGGGCCCACATTGATCTGTGTATATCCTCTTCCAAAATTTGAGCTGCACTGTCCACACCACCACCATCACCATCTTTATTACCAATGCTATGATATTTTGTACTTTCATTGTAAGTTGGTCCTTCTTCTTCGACAAAAGTTTCCTGCAATATAGCTGAGTTATCCACGGTCACATTGTTCATATTTGTGAAGTTAATTTTTTGTGGTCGTCCGCGTTGGCAGTGATCTCGTGTCTCCATGATATACCCTGGTCGGTATGAGCTATTGCCAAGGTTTGACCTCTTCTTTCTTTGCACCGATTCTTTGTCACCATGTAAAATTGGATCTTGGAAATTAGTTTCATTATCATTCATTCCATGCAGCACGAGTCACCGTAGCCGGGGTTTGGAGTCAACCTTGATTGTGCTCTATTCAAGAGAGAGTGTATGTCTGGTCCAGTACCTATGTATTGTCCAATCAAGTATCCCAACTACTTTGCACATTGAAGATAGGAGTTGATGACATCTATAACACAAGCATCATACAATGTGATCTTTTTTTTTTCCTCCCTCTCCGGAAAGCCAACTTGCATGTATACTCTCTGATAAGTTTGTAGTAGGGATAGCAGCACTATCCCATGGGCTCAAGTCATCCTGAAAGATTAGAACATTAGTTCACAACATTAGCTCACAATATTTACTACACAATGGTGAGATTTATACCAAAAAAAAAAAACTCACATTTATGGAAATGCCCCCCCAATGTGAGATTCTATCTTCCCACCAGGAGAACCAATTTTTCAAAGCCACCAGATTATCTTTTGGAACACCATTCTCATACCACCATCTCTTTATTGACCTAGCTCGCATTTGTGCTTCCAACAAAGTGTTACTTGTTTGCCATTTTTCACACAAAGAAATATGCTCTATTTGTTTTTCATTTGGAATGAGTGCTCTTGTTTTCTTTTGGAGACTTTTCTCCCAATGGAACAAGCATGATCTTTCACGACCTTCCATTACATTGTCTGCTCCTCCATTGTAGACTGCTCGAATAGCATTCCAATTGGAACCTGCCTCATCTACCATAAACCCAGTGAAATTTTCAATTAATATCCATTCTCAACCATAACAGAATTGAGACTTTTCCAAAATAATATTTTTGACTCTGTATCTTCCTCCTTGGTCTCACATATTGCAATAACCATGAAGCTCTTCATGCTGAGGCAAAAAGTATGCATGGTAAGACGTATTAGTCAATGATTAAATAACCACTTTTATATACATCTAGAAATTTATCACCTTGGGTCATAAACTGAGCATGATGTGGTTGGCCATCCTTCAATACGATGCGTATAGTCAAAATGGACCCAAGCATTATGCAGGTCTCCTTGACCAGAACGATCCATGCGTCTTATTAAATCAACTCCTGAACCAGGACCTTTGGTGGACATATTAAAAACAAAACATTTATCATGAAGTCCTCCTTGCCCAGGAAAACGACTCCCATGAAAAAATGGGAACAAACATTTTTTATTCAGTAAGAGAATATTGTCAAATCCATCTCCCACTACCACTGACCCTTGTTGTTTTTCTGAAGCAATGATACTCTTTCATCTATTATGCATTAGAAAAAAGAATTTTAAGTACTATACTGATAAATATTAACAAAAATAATGTATCCTTACCTTTGGTTTTGCACAAGTGGCATCATCTCTTCTAGAAAGTTTTGAAGTTTTTCATCCCCCATAGAATGTCCCTTGTCAAGAATGAGTGAATCCATCAGAACTTGACGAGCCACAAGCATTTGATTTTTTCGAGGACCACTAGACCTATCAATCTTCAACACTGTTTGGACTAATCCTCAGATTTTTTCTATGGCAGCACGAGATATACCTTTCTGCACATCATGCTCATGGTGGCCTACATGCACTACCAATCTTGACATGTTGCAATCCCCTGGCAAAACGTAGTAAATTATGCATGGACATATAGCTTGACAAGTGACAACCTTGCTGCAATAATGACATGTAATATTTGTCTTGTCTTCGTGAGCAAGGTAACCTTTTCCTATTGGTTTATCTAAATATCCATGAAAATATGCATTATTGAATTCTTTATTGTTTAAATAGTACTGACAAACATTTCTATGACATTCCAAGGAGCCCAAACAATAACTCATCCGAACTGGACACCCAATGGACATGTTGGTTGTTTGGGGGCGCGTCCATGTATGTCCATCAAATTTCTTCTCCACGCCACTCATTGACTTACATTTGCCAAAAGTTGATGGAAGTTAAAACACAAGATTCCCGTTGTATTCTCTAGGTAGTTCTTCCACTTTCACAGGCCCATGAGATTGTTTCATTAGGTCTTTCAATCGGTGATATATTAAAAAGGATAATATCCAGTCCACCACACTTTTTAACCTTTTTTGACAGTTTCTCATCACCGTTGCTGTTATCGAGGACAATATAATTCTCCTGCTATTTTTGCAAATTTGTGTGCAAGTCTCCTTGGGTTGTTATGTTGATAGCTTCAACATAGAAAGAGCTTGCATTCAATAAGTTTGTACCCTCTGAGTCTTACACATCATTGGTTTCCTTCTCTATATGCACCATAGCATATCTTTTTGATAAAGAGGCATCAAGAATGAAATGCTGATGGCACTCCATATCAAAGTGAGATGGTGTTTCAACAAGGGCGACTTCAGATCCAAACTGTATTAGTGCATTCAATGTTTGAAATTTTCTGTAAGGTGGTAGTAGACTTTGCAAGAAATATGCACTAAGCAGGAGCTTTCCATCCCTAAGTTAAACCTCTCGTTCAAGTTCTTGATCACCTATTGTCCAGGTGATGATGGATGCTCTTTCATCCATGCCAACAAGGTAGAGAAGACAGAGAGAAATAAGCGGTTAGTAAGGAGGTCAATATATGGAGACGGACATGGACAAATGGTTTTTAAGTAAGTTTTTATGCAAGTGGCATAATTGTTCATTATTATACTTTTTTATTTGTTAAAAAAAATTACGATTTCAAGATATTTTTCCTTTTATAAGTGGGAAGAAAAAACCCATAGTCGAGATTGTCAAGCGGTGGTTACAGAGCTCACCTCCTTATGAGTTGTGTATAAAGAAACCACAATTTTTTATAATATTTGGCACAAATCTCAAGTTTTTTAGTTAATGATTTCATCTTCTTATGAGTAGGTGAAAAGATAGTGTATTTTAAGCATATGAAATTGTAAAAATCCCCATTGGATGTTGAACACCGAAAATTTTAGATTTTAAAATGTCGGTAATCGTCGAAAAATTTACACAATATTTTAGTGTGATCACCGACAAAAGCTTCAAATTTTGACCTGAAAACCGGGAGAATATCAAGTTTTTCCTTATTTTCACTGATTAGATGCAGTGTTCGGGAAAAGTGTGCCTTAGCTTAGCCTTGATCCGGTTGCAAAATCAAAGTAGCCAGTTGAGGGGAGTGCAAGAAGGAGAAAATTTCGCTTAAAAACATGGAAAATAGTTTAATTTTGCAAAAACACTGGCTAGTAGTGTGAAATTTCTGGTTTCAGGGGAGTGCAAGAAGGAGAAAATTTCACTTAAAAACATGGAAAATAGTTTAATTTTGCAAAAACACTGGCAAGTAGTGTGAAAAGTGTGCCTTAGCTTAGCCTTGAGCCGGTTGCAAAATCAAAGTAGCCCGTTGAGGGGAGTACAAGAAGGAGAAAATTTCGCTTAAAAACATGGAAAATAGTTTAATTTTGCAAAAACATTGGCTAGTAGTGTGAAAACACTGATTAGGTGTAATATATTTTTCTAGCCCGCATAATTGAAGTAAGTTTTAACCTAAGGCAACTTTTGGTTACCCTGCTTCGCTTGGAGCTCCTGCTCGGTGGACTTGCTGCATCTCCTGCGTGAAGCCTTGAAGCAAGGTACAATCCCCTCCTCCTCCCCTGCACCCATGCTCCCACAGCTCGATAACCGTCAGCGTGCGCGCTGACGGTTATCGAGCTGTGGGAGCATGGGTGCGGGGGAGGAGGAGGGGGAAATTAAAATAGTTCTATGTTCCTCATGCGCGAGCTCCCCAACCGTAAGCGCGCGCGCTGACGGTTGAGGAGCTTCATTTGTTTGCTACTTAATTATTTATGCAGTCAAATTAAGCGGGCATGGATTTTACAAGACGCGCAAGTTCAGCATTTGACAGAGGTGCAGTATTTGACAGCATTTGACAGAGGTGCAAGTTCAGCATTTGATAGAGGCGCAACATTTGACAGGCGGACCTATCGCTTCCAATCTCCGCTCAATATGGCTTGGCCCCCTGCAAGAGCGCTATGGCTTGTCAAGCTGACAGACCAGGCCCACCTCTGACAGTGGACATACCTGCAAACTTTCAAAGTCTTCCCATTTTCACCTTCGAACAATTGGGCAAACAGAGTATTGACGAGAACAAGGAAAATCATTTCTCAGGTAAGTCTAGCCTTCCAACAAGTGAGCAATATTTGTACATTGTTAGTAGGGATGTTACCTCTATACAAAAAGATAATCACTCTTTTCAACAAACGGAAAGAAAAGTTGGACATTGTTGCTTAGGGTTTGAGCGGCTACTTGTATTTCAAGTAGGCTTACTATCAAGCAAGACCATCGGTCCTTATTGGGCAATGGAGGCCCTTGATCATCTTGTACTAATGCCAACATTGAGCCCTTGTAGGTGGTCATTTCCATCTATTTATCATGGACTTTTGTGATTCAACTCTTGCTGTCAAAGTCTCGACAAAGACTTCGTCGTGCTTGCCTGCTTGTTTTCTATGATGAATCTGTCCTTCCATGCTAGTCGGGGACCCTTTATGCCTTGCAAACTAGTCTCCTCCTTTGCCTTGTGGAGAGCCTCTTCCAACTAGCTGTTTGAGCCATCTCCAGCTTATCTTGTAGATTCTCAATCTGCATTTTGTAGGCTATTATTTTATGGGCCTCTGTTGAGGGTATCAGCATGGGGTTATCCATGAAAGCTTCTAGCTGTTGGTTTTTGTCATCTATTCTTTGTTTTAGCACGTCGATGGTCACCTTTCTCTTCTGAGCATGAGAGCTGCAGATTGGCCGACACTTTCGTGTGCTTGCTAATATAGCTTCTCCTTCCAGTCCAAGGCCAACTGTGTGCTCTGAGTATCTATCTCTTTATCGTCTGTATCTATTTCTTTTCTCACTCATCTTGCCGAGTTGGTGGGCGTCTCTGCATTGAAGATCCTCGACCAAGGTGGTGTTTGTTTGCTCTATCTCTTTGTTTTCTTTCTCTGTTAAGGGCATATTGGTAGACATGTCTATGCAATGAAAGTCTACTGTTATGTTGAAGAGATAAAAAAGCCCAATTTTATTTGCTCTTCTAAGTGCCATAAACATAGACCAGAGGCTGATAGTTAGCATCATTGTGAGTAACTTTGACAAAGAGGTCAAGGTCATTAGAGCAAAAAACACCCTTGATTGCTGAAAACAATGTATTTTTTTTTCAAAAAATTGGCAAACTAGAAACAATAGAGGTAAATTGACAAAATTTAAAGGTTTTTACATCAAATTACACTAATTTTTTCAACATTTTGTAGGTTTTCTCACCTTCAGATATAAACTTTAGAGGTAAATTTCAAAATTTGTAGGTGGGATTACACTAAACTTAGGTTTTTTTTTAGCACTGCAACGGACAAATCCGAAGAGCGGGCAACAAATTTGGAGATCGGCATCTAGAGAAAATTTGGTACACTCTATCAAGTTCACACAAATTTAGGCTGGAGCTTTTCAAATGCGATAGAAGTTCACTTAAATGCATGTTATTATGATGTTTGGCATGAAATGATGCGGCATTAACAAGTGCTGCAGATTGTAGCCATTGTTTGAATGATGATGATGTATAATGCTTTTTCAAATCTTTATTGATGTAGAAATTTATGGCTCCCAAAAGACGAGGCAGCAAGTCAATCAAGAGAACGTTTGATTCTCTATGCATGACCTTGAGATCTGGTCCTTCCAAGAGAAGGCATCCAATCGATCAAGAGGCATCTCTCATGCAGTTGCTACTCGTAGTCCTCATTTCAAACGAGGGGGAAAGAGACGAAGAAAATGCATCTTTGTTGATGATGAAGCTGTCGTGGAGGAAGGTTCTAACCATTTGGAGAGTGGGGATGATGTAAAAGGTGATGAGGAAAGAGCCGACAGTGGAGGTTGAAACAGGTGACGATGTTGAAGATGAAGATTTAACAGAGTCTGATGGGATAGGTGAGGATGATGTGGCCCAACATTCTCGACACTTGGGAAAAAAAATCCCGTTGGGGATTATGAAGGATATGTTAAGTCAATTTTACTTAAAACGATGAAGCAACCCTCCACTTATACCTTTATGTCGTTTGGTTGCTCATGAAGCTGTACGAGTGGCTATAGATTTTGCATCTTGGTTGATTCCTAGTTTTGACAATGTTGCTTACTTGGATACAATGGGATCTTTTTTGGTGTCGGGGTGAAAGATTCCTTCGGCTCTTACATGCCTGTCACTCCTCTTGTGGAAGGTAGTTGGGATCCTATTTGGCAAGCTAAGAGTGTTTCATTTGATAATCAGCTCAATATGGAGTGGCAAGAGCTTTGAGGGCGTCTGTTTTTGGTATGGGATGGAAACCATCGGCTGAAAACATGGAAACGACGCATAAAAGAAGGTAAGAATTAACATCGACGCACTAATTGTTTGCTAGATTTAGTTGTACCTTCTTTTTTGGCTAATTTGGTGTTCTTTTGTCAAGTATGGCATGATAATGAGGAATATCATGTGAGTGTGAGATGCCAATTTTTGGAAGTAGAAAAAAAAAGAGGCCGAACTATTGCTTGCTCTTGACACCACTAATGTGTAAGTTGTAAATTTGTGGTCTTTTTGTATTTTTAAATTAATCTCGCTTTAAACTATTATTTTTCATTTGTTTATATATTTATTGTAGCATTTCACGATCAACAGTGAAACCAAATCTTGGGCATGAGATATACATGTTCCAAAAATTTTGTATCGCCAATAAAGAGAGCATTCTTGCACGTCTCACTCAAGAGGACAGAAAGTGGGCTGAGATAGAGATAGCAGTTGAGAGTAGATTATATCAAGGAGTTCCTCCTTGGTATAATTCTCCTTGTGTGTTGATTTCTCAACTAGTTTGGAAGGTGAATTGTTGAATTGAGTATTAAAAATATATATTTTTCAAGATTGTTTATGATTCATTCAATGAATGTAGTTGTGGTTATGTAGGATGATTTTAATGCATTTATTTCAAAGGAAACTGCAAAATTGAAAGCTCTTGGATTAGATAAGGTGGAGTTTGAAAGGCGATTGCAGAAGGCAACTAAACAAGAAGAAGCTTCATTGAAGGATAGAGGTTATAAGTTTTTGACAATTGCCAACCCAGTTCATGGAGAGGAATTTTTTGAGTTGCTCTTTGATGTGAAGTGGGATGATCCATCCATGGTAAAAATCACACGAGACAAGTTAAATGCTTTGTGCTCCTCAAAACTACCTTCTGAAAGGTATCACACTTTTTCAATACTTTTTTACTAGTTGTTTGTTTATGTTTTTCAATTCTACATGAATGGTATATGAATATACTTATATAAGATGGTGTTTAAGTTTTTGATATATTTTTGGTCTATAATGAAGGAAAAAATTTATATTGGAGATGATGAGTCTTACAAAGGCCAAAGATCCAGTCTTTTCCCACTTTGGTGATGTGAAGCACTTTAGGGCTTACATTAGAAAAGAAGTTTATTGGGCTCACATGCATGATGAAGCTTTGTTGATAATAAGAAGGTTGGAGGTTGAAGAGTTCAAATTGCCAGATGGATTTGAAGCTTTTTTCAAGGTTGTTTTCTAAACCGGTCACTTTTTCTTAATAAATGTGGATTTTATTGCATTGTTTTATAATTTGAATGACTACCATAGGTGCAATTAAGAAATCATGGCTTGCAAGCTTTTCCTCAACTTTTAGGAGATATTAAAAGTGCCGGGGACTCTTCCAAAATGCCTGAGCTACAAGAGTCTTGTAAAAGGATTTTATACAGGTGAAATTACATGAACCAACAAAGTCTTTGGCTCTTATTGAAGTTATTTTTCTCAAGAGATTAAATGTTGTTATGGTGTAGATGGATGTGTGAATGTGTTTTAATTGGTACACTTGCTACTATGCCTATGGTTACTGAAGATTGGTCAAAGCTAGAGGATGAAAATACCATGTATCCCGGTTCTATGGTAGAGAAGGGTATTTCTATGTGGGAGTGCAGAATTTGCCCATGGTGGTTGGACTACCCTTTGGGGGTGATCCCAAAGCAAGAACTAGACTTACATCCAAGTAAGTATAACACTTTTTCTTTTTACATCAAGTTAATTCTCATATTCAATTTCTTTATTCTCATATTCAATTTCTTTATTCTCATATTATTATTATTATATTCTTCTATTATGATATTCAATTTTTCTATTATCATTCAAGTCCACCAGCCTTGAACTCGTTAGAATTTGATATCTCTCTCTCTCTCTCTCTCTCTCTCTCTCTCTCTCATGCATGAAAAAATGCATAAGAAAGTATGTTCTAGTTTTTTATAAATGACTTGAGTTTGTAAATGCTAAATTAATTTTCATTTTATATCATTCAAATTTTCTCGTGGTAGAGTTTTTGGAAGAGAATAAAGACAAAGATAAAAACCAATCTGCTTCTTTAGAGCACTTAGAAGACATGGATCACAATCATGACTTGACCATGGATGGGGGCTCACAAAGAACACAAGAAAGAAATCACTCACTACCTCTTCAAAGAGAGCACCAAAATCATGCGAGTGGGTCAAACATGGGTGACCACAACAAAACAACCTATCCATTAGGAGGGCTTGTAGGAAAGGTAGGGAGGGAAGGTGTGTGTGTTGAGAAGAAGGATTTTGTTTTGCTATTGTGTATTTCTTTGTTAATGATGTTTTGAAAGGTACTGTGTTTTCTGTGTTATAAGGTGTTAGTACCAAAATCATGCGAGTGGGTCAAACATGGGTGACCACAACAAAACAACCTATCCATTAGGAGGGCTTGTAGGAAAGCTAGGGAGGGAAGGTGTGTGTGTTGAGAAGAAGGATTTTGTTTTGCTATTGTGTATTTCTTTGTTAATGACGTTTTGAAAGGTACTGTGTTTTCTGTGTTATAAGGTGTTAGTATTAAGGTTGTTAGTTCTGTGCAATGTAAAGTACAGTAAGTAGGAAGTAGATCTGTTAGAGCTAATGAAGTGTGTTAGTGTGTAACAATAGGTGTATTAGTCGTAAGTAGGTAGGTAGAGTGTGTGTGTGCTCGCGCGCAGACCGCGACGACCTTATCCAAAAAAATAAAAAATAAAAAAAATTAAAGGTAGGACCGGGGTCGCGAATATCTCCGAGATCCAAGCCCAAGCTCACGCTCAGGCTCAGGCCTCAGTCGCCTTTTAAAATTACGTATTTTAGCCTCACACGTAGCTAAAAATTGACTTTTTTGAGGACCAACGAAGCTTTAGGCGATTGAACTTTGTGTTGTAAAGCACACCACCGCCCCTTGAGCGATACGCTCGTTTTGAGCTATCGTACACTCTAATCCAAAAACCGACCGTTAAAAAACATTAAAAAAACGTGTGAAAACGAACGCCTAAAAGAGTAAGCGGTTAACCTTCGCAGTTATTTGCCGACGCTTGTAGGGTGCCAAAGGTACATGCATCTGCGCTTAGGTCGTGTGCTAGAGATGGAGCAACTAGAGAGAATTTCAACTTACACGAGTTCTCAATATCCACCTACCTTAGGTTCCAAGCCCCTCGGCGGGGACCCAAGGAACATAGCGGTTAGTGACTCTTTCTCTCACTACAACATCATGGAGGGTTTCCCAATGCCTAATCGTGATAGCTCAAGCCAAGACATGCATCCATGGGCCTGCGGTATGGGCCGAGTGTGCTTAGCCGCTTGAAGGAAACCTTTAGTAGAGCCACTCACTCCGAACATGGAGCTAATGATGTAAATTAGGGGGGTGGGGAAGTAAATTCTCCATTCATGACCAACGTAGACCCTATGCCCTTAGAGAATGTGCACGTGAATACTCCATTCACTGCACCCCCTGACTCTTCAGAACTATTACCCTCTAAGGTTCTATTAGTTGATGGTAGAAGCCTTGCCGAAGTGCAAGAGGTTGAGCGGTATATCCTTGCAGCAAGGGAAAAGGAAATCGACAGCTTACGCAAGGCGAGCAACGAAGAGAGTTAAAAGCGAAAGCCCCTATGTCAATATCCTTGCTAGAAGAGCAATCGAGTGCTCCTGACTTAGCAACCACTAAGGGCCAACCCCTTGAAAGCAACATTGCATCTAGTTCAAAGGAAACCCCTAGCACCTCAAGCTTAGATGGAGCGTTCCTAAATGAGAATTGGGAGTACGAACTACAAAGGGAAAATCTAACCGACCTGTAAACAGGCCACACATATCACGTGGGTTGGTTAGATGACCTACAATCCACAATGGGTGCTACTAGTTTGGAGGATCAACAACAAAGAGTTTGTGAGGTCATCCATAGGGTCATTGAGTTAGAGAGACACAACAAGGGGATCAACATGCCTTCAACGGGTCTCATGAGATTCTTGGATACAGGAAAGGCTAAACAACCGACCTTATTGCAAATGGAGACTCCCTCGGTAAGTCTTATGGATCCCCCATATGTTGTTTCTCTAGGGGTCTTGGTGCAATTTGAGCCCACAAGTGATAGCTTTACCTTTTTAAGTGTAGCTCATCTTTCCCTTGATGACACCACAGCTACCATGCCTACCACAATGATGGGCATGCTGAGAAACACGCTATGGATCTCATTTGTTAGTAAAGCACCACTACATGGTAGCTCAATGCCTGCAATAGTACCTACAAGCGTGTACCAATCGTATGCACCTATGGGTCATGGCACTCATGTAGCCCCTACCCCTGCCATTGTTTCAACTACCTATGCTCCACAACCACAACACCCAAGGTCTTATTTCCATGGGACCATACCGGCTAGCATTAGCATGTCACATTCTACTTCTCCTATGCCTAGGGCCACACATATGAAGTTTGGACCGCCACATGGAACAACACCGTACCAAACATGGAACCCAAGGGCTTCCTATGCACCAATCTCAATGCCAATACCTACTCCACATGTAGTCTCTGGAGCACCTCCACCCACGGTTCCTGCTAACTTAGGTGACTTGGCAACATTTGCTGAAGCTATCGGTCGATCTATTGCTGAGAATATGCCTAACACTCCTGATAGAGAACCGAGAAGTAAAGCAGTACAAGTAGCCAATATCACACAAAAATTTAGTGGAGACGGGGATGTGAGAAAGCATATCGAAGTGTTTGAACACATATACAATTCTCTAGGAGAACACAATGACCTGCATAAGAGTAATGCTTTAAGCCTAACCTTAAGTGGGAAGGCAAGGGATTGGTAAAGAACCCTAAGGGCGGAAGAAAAAACGATTTACCTACTCTTAGGAGACTATTCTTGAAAGAATACATACGAGTGGGAGTGCTTTGGGATGTAGCCTCTCAGCTCCTGAAATCCCAACAAGAGGAAGTAGAGTCAGTGAGAGACTTTATTAGTCGCTCGAAGCATTTGACTTCTCATTGTAATCCAAATGAGCGCTTCAATAATAATCAATTGCTTGATATATTCATTATGGGATTACGACATGAGGATATCTACAATGGTCTAGTCATTAGAGGTATCACCACTTGGGAAGCAGCCACCACCAATGCAATCCAATTGGAGGATGATTTAATGGTGTAAGGAGAAAGAGTGTCTGTTGAGTCTAAATCTACTAGCTCGCAAGCATCGGGGCATCAGCCAATGACCCTACAGCCTATTGCTAAGGAGCCAAAGATATCTGAGATGACTTTAGCAGATCTCAGCAAGGCCATTCAAGAGAGTCTTAGAGACAACCGTTCTCCGCAAAAAAATCATATGTATCCAAGAAGGGAGCAACAATGGTGCTCAGTATGCGATGGACCACATAGTACCAGTGAATGCCCTTGTTTTAGAGTAAAATTCAATGGGAACTGCAATGCATGTGGGAGGTATGGTCATCAAGCTAAGGATTGCATAGTATTTAAGCACGCAATGGCCAATAGACCAACCTTAGCATGGACAGACACACCTCGAGTGCTTGCATTGATGCCGGCCCCACCTCTTGAACAAACATCACAACACATGGTCCCTAGGGCCCAAAATGTTGTTCAAACAACACCCTTACCACCTCCAGTGCTAGGACTACAACCACCACATCCGAGAATCACTTTTGTGAATCAAGTGGATTTTGCGTCATCTATTGCGTGTTTGGAAGGCTATGAGGAGGATATAGACCCTAATATTGCCTATGGATGGATGCGCTTGAAGAAATTCCACAATACAACATGGAGGACTGTTGGGGATAAGTCAAACCTGTCTATCAAGTAGCTTCTCCTGCTGCAAGAGGCCAAAATATCAATTACACTTCTAAGAGACCACCTCTTCAATGCTATGAGTGTGGAGGTCCACATCGTGTGGCCGAGTGTCCTATTAGGCTACAAAAGAATGCCACACTAATGCAAACCAATCAAGCGAGCACATCTACAATGCCGATACTCATGTGTAATCGATGTGGTATAGATTATTTGATTGCCCAATGTCCAAATAATCCAAATGCACCCAAGATCACGCCATTAAACTTGATTGAGGTTACGGAGGAGCCATCACAAAGTACACCTGTGGTACCGGTAAACGTACTCACACGATCGATGCTCCAAAAACAAAATTATATTCTTGAGGAAAGAGACACGGCATCAATATCCCAATCTCAAAAAAAGAAGAAACACGAAGGAATAGATCGCAAAAAGCAGCGAAGTCAGACCCTAGTTCAAAGACCAACATAGGGACTGGTGACGACCCCGTATATATGAACGACGCTGAAGAGGATTCCGATTCAGGTGAAACCATGAGACTAAAAGGACCACTAAGATAGAAACCAACAAGGAAGATCTTCATGAGCCACAATGGCCAGGATCCAAGAAGAAGATAGGAACTTATCCAAACCCTACAGAGGAGATCGAGCGAGTTAAGCAATTAAGGAGTTTGGTAGAAGATACCCAAAGGGATCTAGAACCAGCACCTAGGCAAATCCAGATTACTGACACCGTGTTCCCTACGCAACAACAACCTCACCAAGTCCATAGAACCCTTAGCCATACCTAGTGTCATCCAAGAAGAAAGTGACTTAAAGTCATGGGAAAGTGGGCGTACTCACTTCTTAATGGAAAGAATGTTTAGAGAGGGACTACCTATCCTATCAAAGAAATGTAGATCCCATCTTCCCCACGTCAACGGACTGAAGCCCAAAAGGTGCCGTTAAACATTGCCAAATTGATGGATTTCATGTCTTCAGAAGTTAGAACCACCATCATGTCCAAACTATATAAAGACCCTGAGCTAGTCTCAGCTCTTCGACCTTTCCTCAATGGAGAACTAAAGTTTGGGCTACCACAATTTGCACAGATGGATGGAGCTGGGGAGATGCCAATAGAGGAGGAACACTTAGATCCACAACCCAACCTAGATGAGAACCTTGTGGTAGAAATACCTGTTAGCAAGTTGGGACAATACTTTGAGGGTGATGAATCCAATGCAACCATACCAGTCACTACTAAGGGATTAACTGTGAAGGGAATCCTTGATGGTGGCGCTGGGGTTAGCATTGTGACTAGAAATTGCTGGGAAACTATGGGAAGACCTCACCTTGCGACCACAACCATAGTGGTGAAGATGGCCAATGGGTCTATTGTTAAACCTATTGGGATGTTAAAAGATCTCAAGATCAAGGTCTTTGGACATAAAATAAGAATTACCTTCATTGTTGGGGATTTATCCAAGCACACTATGGCATCGGAGATGATCTTAGGACGTCCTTTTATGAGGGAAGCAAAAATGGTGCATGACTGGTCCCCGGGGCGGTCACTTTTTAGAATGTGTAAAAGACCAAAACTATAAAAATGTATACATACAGAGGGGGGTGGGGTTTTTTTTAAAAGGCTCATAGTGTAAGTATAGTATGTATATTGGGGTTGTTTTAGGGCAAAACTACTCCCCTGTTCATACTCACGAGCACGCCACAGACAACATACTTATCATCCGATGACACGACTAACCCGTAGGTGCACGTAGGCAATCTCGTTAGCTTGTCAGGCTGAGACCAATCTACACATACACACTTTTATGATGCATCAATCACTAACCCTGGTAGAATGCAACCCACTCTATCCCTAAACGCTCACAACATCGTTTACACGTCCAATGAACTCGGAATCGCATCAAACTTACTAGGCATCATCCTCTCACTAGGACATACTTACCTATAAGTCTAATCTCACCAGATTTGAACCCTAGCTATCTCGAATACTGTCGTGATAGACCAATAGGTCATAATCCAAAAGTGGGCGAAACTTAAGTTTATCAGTATCTGTGTGTAGCTAATCTCTTTCTCATTCCATGAAGCACTTGATTATTGAAAACAGACACCGTTTGTGCTACTTACAAGCAAAACAAGCTCAAGGAAGAATCGATCGCGATCAACTCGAAACGGTGAATGCCTGGCGTGGGTGCGTAGCTTTCGGAGAGACTACCGCGATGGTGTGGTCGCGTCGTGAATCCGGTGAGGGAGAAGCGCGTAGCGAAGAGGATAAGACACACTCACTCTCTCTCTCTCTCCCTCTCAGACTCGTACGACACAGGATTAATATTCAAAAAAATATTGTCCAAAAAATGGTTCTAAGGTGACTTTTATACTTTAGTCACCTTAGCTCAAAAATGTACATGGGGTTCTCTTGCTCATGATTACAAAGTGGGAATAAATTTGAGTCCTGACTAACTGACTAATATTTACATAATCGAGACTAATGGATCAAAATGATAAGACGTCTTTGACATAAAAAATGGAATTTGATATGCTTTACAAGATGGGCTCATTACAACAGTTGGACCAATGGGGATCCAACACTCCCCCCCTCCTAATTCATGTCTACCACGACATGATCGTCTTTGTCTTCATTGTCGTTGTTGCCTTTATTGGGTGATATGATGTAGAAACGCATCATAGCGCATAGACTCACTTGCCATTAATGGGCCAAAAGTTTTTGACTTGTACATGAAGAAGCCCGTGTAAAATGCTTCTTCAAAGGTTTGGAGATGGTAGCTTGGCAGAAACATCAGCCGTTTGAAATAGGCATGCAATACTTGCTCTGTCGGTGGCCCACTTAGATCATATGACAACTCTGAGATGCTTCTTTCAGTATTCATATACTCTGATGTCCAGCTTTCTGAGAAGACTGTGAGACAGGACAAAAATGTTCGAGCTATCTTACATAGCATCTTGCAGGATAGGTCAGGAGAGCCTCCAAATTCTGCTATGGCGTCCTGCAGGGTTTTCACCATGTAAGAACCGGATATTCTCTCTCCCTCTGCTGGCCCTGGCATTACTCGATAATTCAGCCATGTCGGATTTCTGCTCTGTAGTGCTTTATGTTGGCTGTAGGTGTATGTTCGGGGAGTGGGGCAAAATGTTCTGTCATTCCTCAGCTCAGGCGGTGTGTTGACTAAGTGGATCAGGTTATTATGGTGATCCAATAGCCATTGACGCCTCCACTTTGGCTGGATGTCCACTATTCTGTTTTGTTGTTCCCTATCCTGTACTTCTCCTTCAAACACTAGCACTTGTTCTTCTTTTTCGAGCTGCCGTTGATGTGTTAGAGTTTCGTACTTCAGCAGAGCATAGGGTAACATAGGTGCATTCCATTCCTTCTGTAGCTCTGCTGCTGTTTTGCCCGATCTGGAAAGCCCTTGTAGCAACTCCTTTTCGAGTTGCATAGCCTTGTACCATATCATTTCTATTTGTTTTTCCATCTACTCGGCTAGCCTCTGCTCTTCCAATTTCGTGACTGAATCTTCTTCTGTCTCTTGGTCTTTGGAGCCGGTTTGATCCGTCTGCGTATCTAGTGCCTCCTGTTCATCTGAATCATCCTCTTACTCATCTTGACCCCCATATACTTCGGCGAGTCCAGCCAAATTCGTTGTTGCTGGCTCCATGTGCACTCGTACCTGTCCTTGGTGCTGCCCTGCACTTTGTAGACTTGCGATTTGTGCGGCCATTATTCTACTATTAATTTGTAGAGCTTGAAATTCCATTTCTTTTTTAGCGGAAGATTCCTCTAACTGTTTTAACCTGATGTGCAAGTTTTCATTTTCTTCTCTGAGTGATTTGGAAACAATGCTTTCCATTTCACTGTCAGGAGCTGGTCCTTGTTGTTGTTCACTTTGCAAGTCTAAAATTTGTCTTTGTAGTTGATCTTCTGCCCTAAGCGCACTTTCAGCAATCATTAAACGCAGCTTTCTTTCCAACTCCAGCTCCCTCTTTAGCGCAGCCACTTCTTCTTCTGGGTGGACTACTGGTGTTGTTGGTAGCGACGTTTTTTGCTTCTTAGCGCGTTCGATTTCTCTTGCTTGGATATCTGTTACTGCTCTCAAATCTTTGACTTCAATTTGTAAGTCATCGATGACGACTTGCAAACTTATGATGGTCTCTAGCGCATCTTGCTTTTCCTTTTCCAGCTTTTGGATGTGTTCGTCTCTGTCACTGACATCTTCAAGGAATACGTTTATTGTATCTTCACATATGGCATTGAAGTCTTCCGACTCCTGTAAATTGTCTTTGAGAAGATTTACTGTGCCTTTGCCCCCAATATTTCAGCATCTTTGATGCTGATTAGCTTTAGAGTGTCCTCCCTTTGCTCTTGCAGTCTCAGAACTTCCTCATCAATTTTTTGTAGCTTCATTTTGTTGGACCGGTTCTGATCAGCTAACCATTGACTGTGCAGTCTTGTTTGGTCTAGTATTGTCGCCATTGACTGCAAATCTTCATCTATAGTAGCTTCCAGCTCAATTTCTTGAGAGGAAGAAGCTTTATCTTTAGTCTGATCCACCTCCTTTTTCTTGCCTTTATCACTTTGTGATATGGCTCCAGTGTTTGGGTGTCTATCTGTTCCTTCTTCTTCTTCTTCCTCTTCTTCCTGTTCACTGGGCGGTGTGTGAACTCTGTCATCATGATGTGAGTTTTTTGAATGCGAAGTAGATTCAGCAAATGAGCTAGATTGCCTTTCACTTGTATCTAGCCTTGGAGATGGCGGCGGTGTTTCTTGATCACACGAAGTTGGCCTTAGCTGATCTTTCAAAGTTTGGAGATCCTCCACTTCTAGTAGCAATTATGGTTCATCCCTAACATTTCTTTCTTGGATGTACCTCTCGAACCAGTCCAGCTCAAAAGTTGGGCTGTTTCTATTCTTCGTTCTCAGTGTGAAAGTGCTACTAGAAGGTTTCCAAGTGGCGCCTACATCGCCTCGTAGATATCTTTCTAGAGAAAACCCTTCTAGAATCCTTTCCATTTTTGCTATCTTTTGCAACCTGGTGTTGTTTTCCATTTCCGCTTTCCGCTTCTTTAGTCGGGCATCTTCCTCTTCAGTTCTTTTTTCTTCTTCCATATTTTCTTGTGTACTTCTTGTCACTCTTTCCAGCTTGTGTCCTCCAATGGTGTTAATAGATGCCGGTACTTTCCTTTGTGATCTGTCTTCGCTATTTTCCCTTAATACCAGCTAGTCATTCTGATGAGGGGCAGGTGGCAAATGATCTGCCGCGCCTATGGCATGGTATATTACTCTGGTTTGGACTTCTCCTCCTGCAATGTAATTGGGTCTGTCCTGCCTTAGCTTTGTCATTTCTTCAAACAGATATGACGCGTGATCTATATAGAACTCACGGGTCATTCCCATAGCCCATGTCAGTGTGATTGAGATGCTCCCGTGCGGTGTAGTGTATCTTGGCGGCCTTTTGCTATAGCTCAACAAACACTGAATGTAGATCTGTGTCAGTTCTCTTACTTCCAGGTTTGCTATGAGTTCGAAAGAAGGTAGTTTGGACTTTTGCAAGTAAACTGTGAGGTTTTTCCTTCTTTCTCTCATGTTTTCTCCTTGATCTGACAATTTCAATGCCTCTTTGATGATCTCTTTGGTGATCTGGATCTCCATCACTTCATTATCCATGCCTGCCACTCTGCAAGTTCCATCTTCTTGGATAGTCTCTATTAGATGCTGTACCCTCTTGAAATCTATCCCTACTGGTGGTAGTGATACGAAGTTCCACAAGCCGACTTTTTTGAGCCATGACCTTTGCAGTGATCTTTTCAAGTAATTCTCCGCCTCCTTGGGAATCATCACTGTATCCACTAAGTTTCTTTTGTCATCCACATATGAACCTTGATATATCTGAAAGGCTGCTGCCTGTTGCACATCTGCAGGTATCCAGGTGGCTGCTGGCTTTAAAGAATTGGGTAGAAGTGCATAGGGTACTGCCCCTTCCGTTGCCAGGTTTCTGCCTTTTCTTTTTCCCGGAGAAGCCTCCATTGATCCTGTCATCACAATTATCAGTTAATGCACAAACATAGTACTAATCTCCTAAATTGATTACCACTTAATCATGCATCTAGATGAGCCTTCTTAATCCCAAGATTAGTTAAGATAAAATGTTAGCAGATAGACAAGCTCTTCCATTGTGCGACTTTGGCGGCTTCAAATTGATGTTGTTGGTGAAGGAGAACAAGTCCAAATGCCTTGAAATTTTGTGTGGTGTATGCTCTCATGGCATGTAAGGTCACTCCATAAGCCAAAGCTCAAAATCTGTCCATTTGCTACTTTTTCTCAGTCTATCGCGATAGACTAGCATTTTTTTGATCTGGGTCCTTTTTTGCAGTTGTGACTCCACCAATTGGTTTCCCATACCTTGCACATGATCTGACCCCATTTCTACCTCAAATGAATGTCAAGTGACCCCTTTTTGGATCAACTCCCATTTTTCCAGATTCCCTTCAAGGAGATGTTGGTCTATCTCCTTCATTTTGTGTTGTTTTGGGCTCAAACTTAGTGGGTGGTCATCCTGCATCATGTTGAAGACAACTGCTAATTCAAATTTTTGATAAGATGGTCCAGTATCCCTCTGCTTGGTCTATCGCGATAGACTGGGACTTAGTGCCAGTTTGTCATTTTTTGGCTTTGTGACCATCTGTCTGCTTTCTCCCAGTTGATGCAAGGTTTCTTGACCCCTCACATGTAAATTTTACCTGTCTGCCCTTGAGATGTCCTGTTCTGACTCTAAGTTGTCTGCATGTCTTTCTCACCTTGCCATATGAGTCCATCTTGGCACCAAATTTGGTGTACTGCCTTCATTTGCTTCCCCAAGTCTAGCTTGTAAAAATTTTAAAAGTCTTTCCCCCCAATAATTGTTGTAGCAAGTCTATCGCAATAGACTGAGTTTTTGGCCAAAAAAGATTTTTCTTGCACTTTGACTTGATATTGGTGGTTAACATTCCTTGTTAGCACCCCTCATGAAGCCAAAGTCAAAGTTTCCCTTGTCTAAGTGTAAGTTCAAGTTTATCGCGATAGACTGGGCACTTTGTCATTTTTACCAGTTTTTTGATGTTAGCTGACAATCATGGTTTTAATAGGCCCTCCTAGACGCACACATCAAGTTTTAATCAATTTAACAGAATGTACTCCCTGTTTGTAGCACTTAGCTGGTCCTGAAGTCGAAGTAGACCACTTAGGTGATGGTCGCGGTTCCTTTTGGTCTTTGTATGATTCCGGCTATCTTTTACTTCCTTTTGACCTTCCATCCAAGCAGTCAGTTGTTGTTTTGGTGTTTGAAACACCAAGAACGACCATTTGGATGTCTTTCTGGCCTATTGCCGGCATTTGCCCTAGTGGAAGAACTTTTTTACTGAGTGGACACATTCCATCTCGTAGTTGACCTCCTTTGGATGTTCCTTGTTGAATTTGGTGTAATTTTGTCACTTGGTCGGCCCGTTAGAGTATCGTGACGCTTTGTGCGGTTTTTGTCAGATAGGGACTTTAGGCTCCGTTTTGACGAACTTTTTCATAGTCTAACCCTTCAGTCGGTTTGTCGAGGTTATTGGCTTGCTGTCTATGAATTTTGGCTCATTTCCGATCACCTTGGTTTTGTCGCCCTTTTGCAGGTCCTGCTAGATTAGGGTTTTCTGAACGGCGTCCTTCACGCTTTCCGAGGTCATAGGCTTGATCCCTAAGCTATAAGCATTGTGCCTTTCACTTTTGGTCCCATTTGGTGGCCTCTGGGTCTCCCTAACAACCATTCTACTGTATGTGTGCACAGGTTGTGATTGTGATGCCGGCGAGGTTTTGCGACTAACTGAAGTAAACAACACTTAGAATCAGTGTTGACGAGCATACCTCTCATATCTGATGTCGATCTGGTGACCGTGCGCGATGGATGAGCTCCTGGAAGTCTCAACTGCTGTAGGGAGCTCTCTCTCTCTCACTATGGAAAATGACTCAAATGAGGGATTTCTAGCCTAGCCTCTCTATATGTAATCGAGACTCCGACACCAAATTTTCCCATCTTTTACTTGTGGCCATAACTTTTTGCGAGATGCGGTTTAGGCTCAAAAATTTCCTGATTTGGATTTCGGTTGCTTCAGTTTTACCACTTTTTCAGATTTCTCGAGTTGGAGGTCTCTTCATGACGGTGGTCATTTTGCCCTGTCACCTTTGCAGTCCTTATTTTTTCTGTGTCTTCTTTACCTTGCTCTGATTAGGCATCTCTTCTTTTGTGTTTCCATCTGGATTACGGATTTTTTCTATAATTTTTGCTAGAAAATGGTTAAAATAAAGCAAATAAATCCCAAAACAACCCGAAAATAGCAATTCTAACCTAGAAAAATACCAAAGAAAAGAAAAACACTTTGTAGCTCACTTTTCTCTCGTCTATGTACAAACTCGCTCATTATCGTCAACCTTGGCCTATTTTTTGTTGTTTTTAGACAGTTTTTGGCCAGATTTGACTCTCTTTATAGTCTATACACATCCCTAGGGGCTCATGAATGATGATTTGGTCCCCAATTCTGATTAATTACGAGGGCATATTCTTTTTCCCAAAATCACACAATAAAACGCAAAAATGGTTGAAAAATTGCTCACAAACATTGCCCTCTAATATATGACATGAGTCCGCATTGGAATGCCTCCCCCCCTCCTAATTGGAGTCCTCCCGGACGACAGGGTATCGTCAAGGGTATGTGTTGTGCATGGGTTTGAACTCGTGCTAATGCAGGCCTTGTAATATAGCCCTATATGCATGTGTAGTCAATGCATGTAGAAAGAATTTATGCGGTGCAGGAGGAAGGTATAAGCGATGCGCTTATTGGCATTTGTCGTTGAGGTTTCCTGTGGTATCTTGAATTGGCTGGCAGATTTTCTTTGCAAGTAGTAGTTGTAACTGTGCTGCTCATTGTTTGATTGTTTTCCACTGGTTTTGAATTGGCGTATGTGGTTCCTTTGAAGTTGATATTGTCGTATCTGGTGGAACATTCTTTCTTTCTACCTTGATGACTTGTGTCTGATACATCCTTGTAGTTTTTGTTGTGGATTATGTTTGTTTCCTTGTGCTGTTTGCATGATGTTGCTTCACCTTGACAGTTGTAGATAGCTGCACGATTGTCATCTTTGTCCGCCCTTCTTGTGTTGTTGTTGGCTCGTTTTGAATTGGCAATTTTGGCTGCCATACCAATATAGTCCGTTGCGTATTTGACAGCTTGACTATGTTTCTTTGAAGTTGGGCTTGTTTTCGGTGTTTTGTATGTTCTTCTGACTCTTTTTTTATAGGAATTAGGCTGTCGTGCCTTATCCAAACTTTGTATTTCCTCTTTTGATTTAATTGTGCCTCGGTCAGCTCTGTACGCCGTACCCAAACTTGCTTGGTTCCCTGTATGGTTGTTGATTTTTGATAAGACGTTGCTGGACTTGTAAACTTTGTTTGTTGTTGGGCAAATTTTTGCGGTTGTATTAACTTTTGTTTCCTCCTTGACATGAATTGGTTATATGATAAGAAGGGTTCTAAAAGGTTTTCCTTTCTGAACAGTGCCTCATTTGTATCCAAATCAATGAATACCCTGTTAGCTTTCATCCATGACACTGCTAAGATACACGGAGTTGCTGACCTACTTGGTGGCAGTACAGGGAATTTTGTAGTGTACGGGTGTGCCTGCACTGTGATTGGTATTATAATAGACCACAACGTGGTCACCTCATCACCCGATGCTGCTTTCAATCTGTGTGTCTCTGGGATCGTCTTCATTGGTCCAAGGTTCTGAAAGAGCTCAAAGCTGATGACACTCATTTTTGCCCCAGTGTCAAGTAATTCATAGATTTCAACTTGTTTTGTGCCTGCATAAGCTTTTATGTAAGGACTACACCATGTATCTTCCAGGTCGTTGATGATGCTATCGTCCTGAGAAATAAGGTCTGTCATGGTCTTTTCTAATTCGTCGCTTTGTATATCCGCTTCGATTGTTTGGGATGTTGAAAGAGGATATTCGTCAATCATCACTGGGGCGACCATGTTTATTGTCCTGAGAAAACTACTTTCGTTTAGCAATCCGTTCCTTTACTTCTTGTTGTGCCTGGTCCTGAATTCTTTGTTGTTCCTGTCTATAGGTTTTTCCATAATGCAGTTGAAACAACATTTCCGGTGTTAAAGGTAGATGATATTTTTTTAAACGACACCCACTAATCCAGTTCGGCATTTCTTTTCCATCTAGTGTCGACAGTTTTACTGCTCCGCTGGACGATATTTCTTGGATCAAATAAGTCCCCATGCCCCTTTTCTTTAGCTTTTTGGCATGCTGTTTAAGGGTGTATACTAAGACATAGTCGCCTGTTTTAAAGTTCTTGTTCTTGACATGTTTGTCAAAAAACTCTTTCTGTTGTCTTTTTTTTGCATAGATGGCCGCTACAGCATTGAGTCGTAACTCATCTAATTTTTCAAGGTCCTCTAACCGTTCTGAAAGTTCATGCCCCGTCCAGTCCAATTGTTTTGCTACCCTTAGTGTGGGGATTAAAAAGTCAATAGGCAATATTGCATTTAACCCATATACCATATTAAATGGTGTAGCATTGAGTGTTGTTTTATATGCAACTCTATAGGACCACAATGCCGAATAGAGCATCTGATCCCAATCTGTTCTTGTTTCACTAACCAGTTTCGTAAGAACCGTGCACAATATTTTGTTGGTCGCTTCCGCTTGGCCATTGGCTTGTGGATGATAGGGTGCAGATTTGCAATGAATTACCATAAACTCATTTAAGAGATTTTGGATAACTTCATTTATAAAGTGTGTCCCTCTATCACTCACCAGCTCGATTGGAAGGCCATAACGTGTAAACACATATTCATATAAGAATTGTGCCATGGTTCTAGCGTCTTCTTTCGTTGTGGCTTTTGCTTCCACCCATTTGGTCATGTAGTCCGTGGCCACTATGATATATTGTTCTTGTGAACGATACGCTGGTGGAGTGATAGAACCAACAAAGTCCAATCCTCATTTTGCAAATGCTCGAGCACTCATCATTGGTCTTAAAGGCATTTCGTCTCTTTTAACTGGTACCTTAGTGCGTTGACATTCATCACACCTTTTCACGAATTCTGCTGCATCTTGAATCATGGTTAGCCACCATATACCTGCAACCATAATGATTTTTACGGTTCTCTCTGCCGAAAAATGAGTACCTGCTATGCCTGCATGAGCCTATTCCAATAATGGAAAGTAGTCATTTTCATGAGGAACTAACCTCAACTGGTCATCAGTTCCTCTTTTGTACAATTGGTCACTAATGAGGGTATACCTATTCGCTTCGATTTGTAAAGCCTTTTGTCTGGCTTTAGACCAATCTCCTGGCAGCTCCTTATTAGTCAAATAATCCACAATAGCATGACTCCATGCGGGTGCTACTGTTACTTGGTATAATGTGGCATAATCTGCAGTGGTATTGGATGTGCAAAAGTCGCATTTCTTGATGTAATTTACTACATCGTCTGCCATTCCTGGCCAATACACTCCAAGTCTTCTTAATTGTTCATACATCATTTGATTTCCGATATGGAATCCCCCTGTTTGTGTGTGTGTGGGTCTCCTCTAGATACGCTTCGTACTCCTCTGGGCCTATACACAACCTTAGACTCCCATCGTTTCCACGATGGTACATTCTTCCCGCAAGCATTGTGTAATTTCGTGCTTGTCTAATGTCTTCTACCGTGTGTTTGTCGTCAAGATTCATTCCATATGTCAGCAACGGAATAATTTTCTCTAACCATTTCGGTACCATCTCTATATTAAACAGGTATGCGTCTGGGAGATCATCATCTACTCCGGTAGCTTTTTCACCATGTAGTAATCGAGAAAGGTGGTATGCTCTTTGATGAGTTTTTCCTTTCTTAACTACTACCGTAAAATCAAACTCCAGCAACACAATGAACCATCTTACAATTCGTCCTGTGTTGCAAGTTTTGTTTACTAAGTACAAGAGTGCCTGATGATCCACAAAGAATGTGAATTTGTTCCCGAGTAAGTAAGGCCGAAATTTCTTTACAGCATATATCATACCCAATCCTTCTCTTTCAGTGGTAGTATAATTCTTTTCTGCACTGTTGAGTTGTCTACTAGCATAACTGATTGGAAAATCCGTCTTTCCCTCATCTGGTTGTGCTAATATACAGCCTATTGCAAATGCCAAAGCATCTACATGTACATGGAAGATCTTTGACCAATCTGGTGCTTTTAGAATTGGTGTAGATACCAGTGTATCTTTTAGTTTCTGGAATGACTCCTCACATTCATTTGTCCAAATGAAAAGCGTGATTAGACTATACAAGGGTTTTGCGATTATCGCGTACATGTAGATAAAACGTCAGTAGTATCCACAATGTCCCATAAATGATTGTACCTCTCGTACAGTGTTTGGTCTTGGCAATTCTATGATCACCTTTACCTTGTCTTCATCAGTGGGAATTCCATTAGCCGACACTATGTGGCCTAAAATTTTACCTTGTCGTACCATGAATACACATTTTTCTGGGTTGAGGCAAATCCTATACGTTCTGCATTTTTCGAATACCTTTCTCAGATGATCTATATGGTCTTCTCTCAATAGAGAATAGACACACAAGTCGTCCATGTAAATATCAAAGAATTTTCGCAAATATTCTTTAAAAGCGTGTGTCATTAATCTCTGAAATGTGGCTGGAGCATTGTTAAGCCAAATGGCATTACCCTAAACGCATATATGCCCCATTCTGTTGCAAATGCTGTTTTGTATTGATCTTCTAGTTTGACCCCCAATTGGTTATAACCAGAGAATCCGTCCATAAAGCTATAGGCTTGCTTGCCTACCACTCGTTCCACGACGTGTTCAGTGATAGGAAGAGGGTAGTTGTCTCTTATTGTTGTTGCGTTTACCTTCTTGAGATTCACACACACTCGTAATTTCCCATTTTTCTTGGGTACCACCACTATCGGGGACACCCAGTCCGTGTGTTCTATCTCATAAATAAATTCAGCCTCCATAAGTTTGTCTATCTCCTCTTTTATCCTTTTGGCGAACGTCTCATTATACGTGTAGGGACGTTGTTTGCTTGGCTTTGCATCAGACTTCAGAGGGATTGAATGTTCACAAATGTTAGGATCCACTCCCTTCAAATCTTTGTACGACCATGCAAATACATCTCGAAATTCCTTAAGTGTTTTGATCAGTAAGTCCTCTTCTTCTCAACCTAGATCTGTGGCAATGTAAGCAGGTCGAGGATTTTCTCCTGGCTCTGCTAAGTCTATTTTCTTTGCGTTCTCTGGCCCATCGTAGGACTCGTTTGATTTAGGCTCCCTCATTGGTTGTTGAACCACCAATCTTCTTTCCTGAATGGTGTACTTACAATAGTGAGGAGGTACATCTATCTTTTTACTCCCATCACTAGCGTTTGTTCCATCGCTACTTTCCATTTCAGTTGTCCATACATTTTTAATTTTTTGTTTCAACTCATTGTATCTCGTTTTCCATTCAATTTTCGTCATAATTGGACTACCACAGACATTCAGTTTTTCTGTTGCAACTCTTTTTTTTGGTTTGCTGGTTTTCTTAGGTTTCAACAGTCTGGACTTAAATCCTGAGCCTTCAGCAACCTTAAGAAATCTTCCTGACACTTTATCCTTAGCACAATCAACATCATGAATGTTCATAAGGAAATGTGTCTTACCCTTAAACTCTGGCATGGGTCTCAACCTGGTTGGTGTACTGATGTGGTGTCGTTTACTCTTGTATCTTTTTTGGCGTCTCTCACTTTGGTTTGGGAAATTGTAGAAGACGTCATTGTCTTGATCTTGATTGTCGTCTCCCTCTGTATTTTCCGACTTCTTGTCATCCGCGTTATCCTTGTTTTCACTTTGATCAGAAGAATCATAAAATTCTTCTCCTTCCTGCTTGATTTCTTTAGTGGGGATGTCCACATAGCCCACTATCTTAATCTCAAGTTTCGTTTCTGTTTTATGGATCTTCATATTCTCAGTATCTACCTCGTCCTCGTCCTCCTCCACAATTTTGCTCAACATGTAGTATGGTATGATATCGTAGCCATTCTCATCACAAAATTTGGTGGGAGTGACTTCATTGACGCATACATCCAATGTAGCCAAAATTTGAGACCATTCTAGGGGTTCGAGCTTCTCTTCAGGAAAAGGTTCTCGTATATAGGCATCGTCTTCCAAGACCCTCTCTAGTGTCCTTTCATCGTAGTCAAATTCACTACATTGAGATGCTCCACACATCCATATCTTTTTTTTCTTACAAAGCCACGCTGGGACTTCTGATCCACTAATGGTGACTGAGTCAAATTCTTCCACAGGGGTTCTCGTGACATCATGGTAGCTATGATTTTTCATGTTTACGCGTGTAGTAGTTTCACAATGTCTTAGATACAAATAATCATACCCCCAGTCTTGCACCATTTTGAGTTGCCTCATGAACGGCCTACCAAGGATAATTTCATAGTTGTTCTTCTTGCCGAAATCTACTATGGCAAAGGTATGTTCATACTCTATGCCACAAGAAGATACCACAATTGCCTCAAGCAATCCTATAGGCCTTTCTATGTTCCCATCCACCAGTTGCAATTTCATTCTAGTTGTTCATATTGCTGGTTTTTCCCATTTTTCCCATAGCAATTTGGTCGCAATGGCAATGCCAGCTGCACTATCAAGTATTTCCTTAGTCTCTATGCCATTATACTCAAATGGTAGGGTCGTGTTGCCATCTTCACCCTCACAATACTCTCCTACCTTGTTGAGTGGCACTGGTCTAGTGTTGACTTTCTTCGGTTCTGTGTCATTAAGCTCGGTTTCGAAGAACTTAAGAGGCGTCCTTATGCCAAATTTTTCAAGACATTTGCCCACTTCCGTCCACATGCTTGGCCTAATTTTTAACAATTCTGCCAATGTGATTGTACACTTGACCGGAGTGGTCAACAAGTCTGTCAGGATTTTAGTGTCCAATTGATTCGAACCGCCTATTCTCTGAGAAGGTGCTCTTCGAATTTTTGACCTTGCCTCATAGTCCCCCATATATGATGGCAAAGTTCTGAGAGATTGTGGTCTGCTATCTTCGGATGCAACTGAACCATTATCCCCTTGAAATGATTTAACGTCCAAATCCCATGGAGTCTTATTTAAGTTCAGCTCGGAGAAAGGCGCTGATTCGACTGTTTTTGTCTCATATTTTTCTTGAACTTTTCGCACCATTTCCCATAGCTCTTCAGGCCAATTTTCTTCCACAATAGGGGAATATGGTGGAAAATCTTTCAGTGATTCATCAGTGCTATTAGGTACGTCTTTTGCATCCTCTACATCCGGCAAGGATTTAACGTTTTCTATCTTGTCGGGTATCCTTTGTTCGGTTTTGTGAGGTGTTTCATTGTTTGGTGGTTTGATTACTCTATCTCCTGCTTCCATACGTGGAGGCTCCAGTAAAGCTTGTGCAGTTTCAATCAGTTGTTTGCACATCTCTAATCTGTGTTTTTCTATCTCTGGATATGGATATGTCATCCACCTTTGCTCTAGGGTCTGTCTGTTCTTCAATCTTGCTTCATATGCTTGCAAGATTGCATCTAAGGGTTCATTGATCTAATCTACCAATACCGACCCTCCTGAGATTATACTCTTTGGTCCTTCCGTTGATTTTAGAGAGTCGGACTCTCTTTGCTGTTTAAGTTGCTCTCGAGCTATCGTTAGCTCAACTTCTACATCTTTTTGTTTTCGCTCATGTCTAGCTTTCATTTTCGCTCTTCGTTCTTTCCAAGGATTATCACGACTGACACTACAAGAGGTTGTGTGCTCTTGTGACGCTGTTCGCGACGGAAATACACTGGGTTTTTATAACCCCCGGCGTCGCTAAAACCGTCGCTAATAGCGTCGCTACGAGAGCGTCGCTATATGCGTCGCTATATAGAGACGCTCATAGCGACGGTCATAGCGACGGTTATAGCGACCTTTACATAGAAGTCTATAGCGACGCTTATAGAGACGCTCCAGAGCCATAAATAGCGACGCCCGAGAGAAATGTTTTTTGGTGACAGGGCATTGAATGCCCTGCCACCCATCAACCATATTGTACTTGATTCACTTTTTAAAAAAAGTACAAGGGTAGATAATAGACCCAAAATAGTCACCCACAAGACGCATTGTTTGCAAAATTGACAAGCGTAAAATTGACAATTGTACACATCATAGGCAAAATGAATTGATTGGCAAATGTAATAATGACAATTGTACAACATCATAGGCATAAAGAATTGATTGGCAAAATGAACTGCGGTGACAAATGTAATAATATACATGGTTCAAAAAGACGTATAAAATCCGTCTCATGATACATAAGCTATGAGAAACCCTAAATTAATGCTATCTAGCTACGGCTAAACTGACGTCGTCTAGTTAGACGTATCATCGCGTCCAAGCGGCGTATCTGTCGGATTCTGCAAAAAAAGACAATAAGACAGCTTTCAGTAAGTATAAACATATAACGACATTTATAAAACAATACAAAAAATAGAAAAGAGTAAACCCTAATACTAACCATGCCGCCGCGAGAACTGAGAATGTCCATCAGGGAGTTTAAGCCCTTCCTGCCTGCGTACTCGTGCTCGTACGGTGTGGGATCACGTCCTGTCATCGACCACTGCCAAAACATACAAAGATTTCATTATGTTAGAATTAAAAAACTCATAAACCCTAAACTATCGAACATAAAGAGCAATGCAAAAACACTTAAAAAATCGACCTCAAATGATGCCCATCCACCCCTCCCCAAGTGGTGCGAGCTCCCTGCCTCTACTCGCGCTCTGGCTGCATCCTTTTGTTGCTTCCACTTGTCGGGATTCTCGCGCGCTGCTTTCTTCGCATTCTTCCAATCTTCTTTGGCCAGTCAATATGGCCAGTTCCACCCATGCTTGATTGCTTTTTGCACTTCCGAACGCTTGTGTTTGCAGTATTCGCGCATTCGAATCTTCATCAGATCTTCATTGAAGCGCTGATCCTGTGTTGGAATGAAAAACTCATCATGAAGTATGCTGATGACTCTGGCTTTTAAATCACTTGGTACTTCACTCCATTTGTTTAGTATGTAGTGTCTAAACAGCTAAGAGCAAAGACCACGCATGCGCGAGATCGCCTTCTTGCTGTCATCATCCATGATGATGCCGCCGCTGAAGTCGACGGAGTAAGGCAAGCCCTCTGGCCGGTGACGCGTGAACCTGGGTGTCCCGGCATAACTCAGCATAACTTCCTATATCTATATAGAGCTCTCCGTTTAAACACATATCCGCTGTTTCATTTTGTAGCTCCTCTGCATGCACCCCATATAGAGTAGTAGCATCTTGATGCTCGTCTGCCACCACCGCAGCGGCTTCTGATTGAGCATCTTCTTTGATCTCCTCCATTGATGCCGTTGTGATTGGCACATGGTAGCCTTCATACGTCCTTGCACTACGAGGGGCTACCTCTATGACGTACCACCAGTTTGATGTAGACTTTGAAGGATGAAATATTACCTGCCAGAGCCACATAACTTACATGAGAGCTTTCAAGCACATAACTTGTAAAAGGGGGATGTTAACTATTTACATATTTACTTGTTCACAATGCTCGGGTAGTACGAAAGTGTCTCTTAGGTCAGTCCATTTCTTAGTAGAATCCACCTCAAGAAAACCAGACTCTGCTCTACGCACAGTAGCGTTACGACCCTCCATGATTATCTTGAACCATTGCACGTCGAACAAGTCGACAAAAAATCCTCTGTAATCGATCCTCAAAATCTCTTGTAGCGTGCCGAACTAAGTGAGTTCCGCCACCACAGGATCTGCATCAGAGGAACGTCGTCGACTAGACTGTTCAAATTTTTCCATGATTCCACAATCTTGAGTAAAACGCTTTTTGTCGATCCGTTCCACCCTAAAATTTCGACCTTTACACCATGCTACTGTGTATGACTTATACTACAACGAACAAAGATTATGAGTGGCCGTTCAAACGTTTAGAAATAAAGTCACTAGCTAGTCGTACATTGCAAACTTACCTTGGTCGCACAACCCCGAGAGTACTCCCACTCTTCCTCAGTCACTTCGTCACCACATTGTTGTGCGCTTTTCAATTGGTTGTGCAACCATCTTAAGCTCATGAATGTTGGTAGGCTCTCCAGACCCATTGGATAGTGCATCGGTGGTCGTCTTCCCCGTCTCCACTCGATTCGTGCCCTTTGTCGCTCTTGCTTTGCATCCTCATATTGTGAAATCCACTTTTGCATCACTAGATTGTGAAGCATGCAAAATCGGTTGATTTTAGCCTCTAGATCTTCCGTCATCTTCTTCTCAACACCGAGATTGCACATGACAATCCCAGATATGCGCTCATCATCTATGGTTCGCCATAGCATGTCCCGGGATTTATCAAATCCGTCTAGCCACTCTCCAATGTACACTAGGGACTCTGATACCAACCAACCTTCTGCCATGCTACCCTTCGGACGTGCCTTTTGACGCACATATCCCTTAAGCGTTTTCATGAAACGTTCTAAGAAGAACATCCATCTGGAATGAACTGTGCCAGCTATTTCCACCTCATCAACTATGTGAACAAGAAGATGCACTGAATGGTTAGCATGGTAGTAGGAAAATGTTTCTCAAACATGCACACAAGCTCCGCAGCATTTAGTTTGGCGAATGGTATGGAGTCTACGTTGATCTCCTTTTGTGAGATCCATTGCACCAGCTTTGCAAGTTTGTAGATTGTGTTACGGATGTCGAGAGACAAACATCCGTCAATGGCAACCGGTAAAATAAACTGTAAAGTATGTGCAGCAATGATATTAAAGTCCACATTTTATGCAATGATATTAAAGTCCACTATGAACGTACCTAACACATTTTATGCCAATCGTGTGACTTCAAACCGGTAAGCTTTTCTTCTTTAGTAAAACACGTTCGGAGCGAGTGCATTACGCCAGTGGGGGTCCGTAAAGATCGAATGGTCTCTTTTACTTTGCGTTCTTGGGCTCCTGTGAAAATCCATGGTGCTTTAGGGAGTTTTATCGATCCATCAGATGCTGTTTGCGGTCAATATTGCTCCATACGATCCACATTTCTAAGGTCAACTGTGGCTCCCAAAGTATCTTTCTTGACGATCAGATGGTCCCATAGTAGATTACCCACATTCTTGAATATGTGCATTGGATCGAGCAAGTGATTGATCATGAGTCGGGGCCAGTATGGCAACTCATACCATAGAGATAGTCTCTTCATCCCTGGAGGCAATCCGTCATCGCATATCTCCTTCTGCTCTAACCATGCTTGTGCAGACATCCTTGGTGGCTCTCTTCCCAAAAAGCCGTCGCGTAACACATGATTCTCTGGAAGATTTGCTTCTTCAGTGAGGGCGCCCTACGTGCATTCAGTCTAGGTCCACATGTGACACATTCTTTGTATCCGCTTGTTTGAAGCCCTGCATGTATACACATGATAATAGATCAACTCTGGGAAAAAACAAGATTTACAGTGTCTGAGTGAGGAGTGTCAATAGATCACTTGAGCATTCTGTTAGCCGGGGATAGTCATGCATGGTCCACATTAGAATGCCTCTGATCAAAGCATTCCGTCGTCCTGTGTGTCGGCTCATATCCACCACCTCTATGCCAATCCACAATTGTTGTAGCTCTTCCAATAGTGGACGAAGATACACATCCATATTCTCCACTTTATATTGCGCTGGCACAATCAAGCTTAGCCATAGGTGCCCCTTCTTCGTAGTCAACCACGAGGGAATGTTGTAGTTGACGATGACAACGGGCCATACATTGTAAGATGTTGATCTTTGACCAAATGGATTTACACCATCCATAGCCAGGCCTAAGCGCAAATTTCGAGCTTCCCTGGCAAAATCCGACCATGTTCCATCTATATGTTTCCAGGCTGCGCAATCTGCAGGAATTCGTAGCACACCATCTGAAGATTTATTCTCCTCATGCCATGATTCTAGGGCGGCCATGGACTTACATTCGAAGAAATGCTTGATGCGAGGAAGCAGAGGAAAATGTCGCAAAACCTTTTGTGGAATTTTTGTCCCGTGGAGATCTACTCGATATCTTTCGGAATCACATTTCGGACACTTCTCCATGTCTATGTATTCCCCTCTGAAAAGAATGCAGTCATTAGGACAAGCGTGGATAGAATTTTAATCCATCCCCAAGTTTCGCAAAATCTTTCTTGCTTCATCTCGGGAATCTGGCATCACATTGTCAGCTAGTAGTATGTGCTCTTTAAGCAATCTACACAACATAAAAATACGATACAATCGTGTAAAAATCTATCAGATCATTATACATTTAGAGTGCTATTAAAGTAAACTAATTGTAATAGATCACCTGAAAAGCGCTGTGACGCTTGTGTCACTCCATCCAAACTTTGTCTGCATGTTGAGAAGAACCAGGAGTGCTTTCAATCTAGACATACGTGCTCCATTATACAATGGCGTATCGGCTTCACTTTTCATATCATCATAGATAAGCCTTTCTGAATCCATGATCGTCTCAATCATTTCATCAATCTCGGGCTCAAACATTGCCTCGTTGGGAATGTGCTCTGCATGATCATCCCCCGAGCTGTCAGAGGCTACATCTTGTGGCCTCACATATGCTGCTTGACCAAAGCGCCTGCGAACACGTCTATTGGGTTGCAAGATTGCTGCTTGTTGGCCAGCGTCAGAGTCCGACGAGTTATAATTGGCAACAACTAGATCTATAATAGATGGATCGAACTCGCCAAATTCACGAACGTGCTGCAAAGAAACACGTATTGTCCGTCGCACAGCATGCTTGTATTGATTACAAGGACATAAGACCCTCGTTGAGAGATAGGTGTTTCGGCTGGACGGTCCCACATCCTCGTCACTACTCATAATGAGGATAAAAATCTTATAACCTGGACAACAAATTTAATATTCTATTGGGATTCTTCGTCTTATCTCTCTCTCTCTCTCTCTCTCTCTCTCTCTCTCTCTACCTCACATTCTCTAGTCATGTCCAATCCCCGCACACCTCGGTCTAGAGGTGCACGGAGATCAGAACCACCGGGTTATAATCTCATCTTTATTGGTCAATACCTATATTTGTGGGTACAAGAAATCTACAGACCCACGTCTACATGATACTGCATGTAGTGGACAAAACCCCTTTGCCTCTTCTCTAGCTGTAGCACTTCACAGCATCTTAACATCTTTTCACAGTAGATCTTTTCACTGTTCGTCTAACTCTAAACCCTAAACCGTAAGTAATTCTTGCGTGGACTCGATCTAACGTAAATAAGCGTAAATCTAACTAAAATTAAACCTAAATCTAATTTAAGGTAAGTCTACATCTAACCTAATCTTTAACGTCTTTTGGGATAGTTTCCTACGACGTTAAAACTCTCTTCTTCTTGTGTGTGTGTGTGTGTGTGTGGGTAAACCTAAATAAACTTAAGTCTAATCTAATATAACATAAGTCTAAATCTAACGTAAATTATGTTATATTAAAAACAAAGAACTAAACTAACAGGGATTATAAGAACCTTAAAACTGATTTAACACATAATTTTTCACATAACTCGGCAAGAGTTGGCATTCTCATCACTAAAGATATGAGAGTTAACTTCCGGCGGTGACGCTGCCTCATCTCCATCCACATCTGATGACAGCAATTGGCCCTTTGGACTGTTCTTGCTCTTGTTACTAACTTTGAAGTTGCTATTGAATGACTAGAGGTTGTCTAGATGGTCATTGTCGGGGATGTAGTGACTCTTGCCGCCCTGAAGATCCACCTTCTTCCCTATCTTCTGAAGACATTTCACCAGTACTTTTGGATCGACGGAGCCCACCATGAGTGAAGGCAGCAATACCCTATATTCCATTGAGGGCTTTCTTCACCCGCTTCATGCAGGCATCGCACTCTATGGAGACCTAAATCTAATCTAATATAACGTAAATCTAAATCTAGCGTAAATAAACGTAAATCTAACTAAAAATAAACCTAAATCTAATCTAATTTAACTTAAATAAACCTAAATCTAATTTAAGGTAAGTCTACATCTAACCTAATCTTTAACGTCTTTTAGGATAGTTTCCTACGACGTTATAACTCTCTTCTTCTTGTGTGTGTGCGCGTGTGTGGATGTGTGTGCCAATAAAAAGAGATAAATGGTATAACCTTTCTATCACCCATGCCAAGTATGATAGATTGGTTATGCCATTTCCCTCTTGAATAATAGGTCTTGAGTTCAACTCCTCGTCGGCTAGATCTTTAGGTCTTTTAATTTTAATTAGTTTCCTACGACGTTAAATTAGTTTCTCTCTCTTTCTCTCTCAATGTGTGTGCATTTTTTTGTTTATGCATGTTTTCTCTCTCTTTTCCTCTCTCAATGTGTGCGTTTTTTGTTTATGCATGTTCTCTCTCTCTTTTCCTCTCTCAATGTGTGCGTTTTTTGTTTATGCATGCTCTCTCTCTCTTTTCCTCTCTCAATGTGTGTGTGCATTCTTTGTTTATGTATGTGTGTGTGCGTTTTTGTTTATGTTTGTACTCTTTCTCTCTCTCTCTCTCTCTCTCAAAAACATTGTGTGTGTGTGTGTGTGTGTGTGAGAGAGAGAGAGAGAGAGAGGGAGAGAGAAAGAGGGGAAGGGAACATGAGAGTGAGGAGAGGGAAGGAGCATACCTGGCTCTCCTTCCTCTCCTCGTGTGTGTGAGTGTGTGTGTGTGTGTGTGTGGAGAAGAAAGAGAGAGAGAGGGAGGGAGGGAGAGCGTTACCTGCTCCTTGCTTGAGGGCGCCGAAAAACTCAGATCTGAGATCTGAGTTTTTGGGCGCTCTCTGTTATTTCTTTTAGCCCAGCCGACGTCGCTATGAGCGTCGCAAATTTACTTGTAAATTTGCAACGCTCATAGTGACGCCGGGATTTTTTTTTTTGAGCGTCGCTGTGTGAGCGTCGCTAATATGAATAGCCTCTTGTAGTGTGACGCTAGACTTGTCAAACTTGATTTCTTCTTGATTTTGATCGTTACTCTTGGGATGATTGTCATTTTTCCTTTCTTGGGCTCTCGTCAAGACCTTAACAAGAATCGGAGTTTCGTTTTCTGACCCTCCACTGGACGATAGCGCTCCCAGCATATTCAAGGTAGTTTTTGCTCCTTTGCTCTAGTTTTTAGGGCAATCAGGGATCAAGTGAGTAATTTCACACTCCGTGCAATATGCATTGACCCTAATGATTTCGTCATGAGGGTAGTCCCTCAGCCAATGGTCTCCTCCACACTTGTAGCATGGTCCTTTAGGCTGTTGAGGTGCTCCTGGGGCTCCTCTTTGTTGGTGTGAAATTATTTTCCCGCTCATGCCTCCGTTGGCTATGAACAACAGTGTTCTTTCATCCAGGCTATATCGTCCTTCTCCCGCTGCCTGTGCAGCAGTTGGTGGTCCTGTATTTCCTATCATGCTCCATGGTTCTGTTGTAGAGGGTTCGTCCGGTGGATAATAGACAGAGCTCCCCGCATATCCATTGGGCTCGTCATAGTATGCATGCATAGGTACCAAAGCCTTCTCGTCCGACTCAGTTACTGTGGGTGTGTATCTTATGCCGACTGGTCGTCATCCTGGTAGAGGTGGTTGTTGTCCCAACACTGGTTGTGGTCTTTCTATGCCTACAGGTCCTGGTAGGTTGCCTGTTTGATATCTAGGCATCGATGGGACTTGAGGAGATGTCGCCTGATCTTGCGGAGCATATGGTCGTTCTCTCACATATCCCTTGTTATAATAACACTCCTCCGTCCCATGGTTTGTCCATTTTTGTTCAATCACACACCATTTTGGTTGTTTAGCTTGTGGTTTGGAACACAAGTTAATCTTTTTAAGCACTTCCTCTACAAGCTGCTCTTGGCTTACCGCTACTTCCCCCTTCAGTGTTGTCTTAGCAGACTTGCCTCCGCTTTGTTGTGAGGAAGAATCATTGTCAAGATCCTTGAACTCACCCTCTTTGTAGACTGCACAATTGTCCAGAAGGTATAGATCTTCCTTGGTTAAATCATTCAACGTAGTGCTCCTTTTCATATGTAAGTCCTTTTGAAGATCTGCATTCCTTAGTCCTTGGATAAATATAAGCATAAGTCTGGACTGAGTCGGCAGTTCTTCCACGGGACAAAACTTAACATATCTTTTTAATCGGAGGGTGGCCTTACGCACGGACTCTTCATCTTTCTGTTTGAATTTATGGATTTGCAAGACTGTATTATGAGCTATCCCCCTTTGTGAGAATTCCTCGATAAACTCGTCAAACACTTCCTCCATAGACTCAAAGTCTCTTCGCTCCACCGAGTCAAACCATGTAGCCGCATCATCCTCTAAGGTTAAACCGAATCCTGCAAATTGGGTAGGAAAGTCTAGCACCTCTTCAGCTCTAATTACACGCACAAAGGCTGCTACATGATCTCTTGGATCCCTGCTTCCCGTATATTTCTTGTTTACCCATTTTTGCACTTGAGAAGGTCTAATTCTACGATGGTCTCCAAATCTCATCATGGGATCTCCTTGTCCTAGTCGATATACCTCCTCTGGTCTCCTATAGTGGCCAGGTTCCTCTCCCAATGGTGCTCCTAATCCATAATTTCTAGCAGTTCTCGTGAGAGATGGTTCATCTCTCCGAACTCGTTCTTGGGGTGTTCTTCCAAGCTCAGTTGACCCCTGAGTCTTTGGCTTACTCTCTCCTTGATATTATGCATAGAGTGGTGGTTCTTGTAAATCCCTTAACCCTCGTGCGGTTTGATAACCCTCTCGGGTTCGGTCTTGTTCTAATGTAGCAATCTATCGAAGCCATGCCTGCAGTGATGGCTGAGTAGCTGGTTGGTCCTGGTAGTTGGACGTCGGTGGTTGGGTAGAATGTGAGGTAATGTCATACTTTTTTGAAAAGGGATTAGTCGACTTGCTAGCGGTGTAGGTGGCTCTTGGTACCTCTTCGGGGCCATAGGTCCATGCTCCAAGAACTGTTGCCTTTTCAACCTCTTCTGAGAGAATACGTTTGTATTCTCGCCCGTATCTGTCAACAAAAACAATATCCTTCCCCATAGCAGTTTCATAAGAAAATAAGTAAAGAACCTTGTCTTTGCTTAATTCATTTGGGTAGGGTTCCTTGCATCGAAAGTAAGAGAATATTCCCTCGCTTTCATGCTTGTAAATCCCTACATTCTCATTATAGGTTGGGACCCTGGTTGTTTTCTTATCATACGAAAAAGCGCTCCAGGTCAATCAATGTTAGGAGGCGGTTCTTGGGTTTCTGAAACCATTTTCCCTTTTGCCACGTTATCCCCATATCTGTTGTAATCCTCAGGGTTACTCACTATCAGATAGTGGTTTCCCTTTTCGTCTCTGAATCTGTTTCCATCATCGTAGACTCGAATTATCTCTAGTCTCTGAGCCGGTCTTTCTTCAATACAAATACACTTGCGTCCCCGATAGTCAGAATAGACTAGGGCTCCCTTCGAGTTAGTTCCTTCCAAGAAGATTATAGTGAACTGGGTTTCGTTTAAAGGATGTAGGGAGGTGCTCCCTCCTGGCATTGGTCCTTCACCGTTGAAACCTACTGGCTGTTGACTCCCCATCATGAAGAAGGACTTTTCCGACGAAGTGTCAGTATCACTACCCTCTTCAATGATTGGTGCCAATGGGTCTAGTCTCGTCTGAGTTACACTCTCTTTTGTGGACATGGTGCTAATTTGACTTTTGACACTTTTAGCTCCCGACTTAACAAAGGCTCCTGACCTTAAATACATAAGAATGAAAGTTTTGTTGCAAAATTAAAGCTTACCTGGACTCCTTCTTCCTCTATAGCTTTGTGATGACCTCCTTCTGGGATCTACACAAGGATGGTTAGTCTGTTCACAAGTTTTTTCCCTGAATTACATCATTCTGGTAGCTCTCAAAGCTGGTTTTCCCCATTTTTTCTAGATTTCTTTGGTGGCAATAACGACTCCCGCTCCATTGTCAAGAATAGCTTTGGATACTACTCCTCGAAATTCTATTGGTAGTGTGGTATTTCCATCTTCTCCCTCACAATATTCTCCAGCCTTATTTAAAGGTATTGGCCTAGTGTTTAGTTGAGGCTTGACCAATTCTCTGATCCCTTCTTGAAGCTTCGAGGTAGGGTCTTTTACTCCAAATTTTTCTAAGCATTTGCCTATGGTGGTCCACAAGTTTGGTCGTAACCTCAGGATTTCGGCTAACGTGATTGTGCATGCCACAAGGGTGGACAATAACTCAATCAACCCTTTGAATCCATCACTCTGTTGGAAGAAAGTCTTTGAGATAGGATATCTCTCACCTCAAACTTAGCTTCATACTCCCCTAGGTAGGAGGGTAGATTTTTTAGCGAGTCTAGTTGGCTGTGCCCCGAACTTATTGAACCCTGGTCCCCCCTTTGTGAATGCATATCAAAGTTCATTTGTGATCTTGCCTTAAACTCTTCAATGGGAGGTAAGATCTCATTTTTATCCTTTCTGGTGCTATTTATTTGGTGGTTTACCCTGTTAGCTTCATTTGCTTCCCGCATTTGCTTCCACAAGTCATCTAGACTGTTGCAATCCTTACCCATTGCTACCAATGTTTTAGACTGGAAACCATCAATTGTCTCATCTGTTGTATTTAGTACTATGATAGGTTCTCTCCTAGACTCAGAGGCAGTCATGAGTCTCTCCGTCGTGTCTACTTGTTTCTCTAGAATTGGTTTGATAGGGGTTGGAGCTGGTACCTCTTGCCAACTTGCAGGTTTACCAAGCGGATTTTCTATCAAGTATTGGGCTGTTTCAATCATCTTTCAACACATTTCCAACCTCTGTTTTTCTATTTCTGCATATAGATAAATCATAGCGGCTCGTGACACTTCCTCTGACTATGACATCATGGAGGGTTTCCCAATGCCTAATCCCGATAGCTCAAGCCAAGACATGCATGCCATGGGTCCACGGTCCAGGCCAAGCGTGCTTAGCCGCTTGAAAGAAACCTTTAGTAGAGCCACTCCCTCCGAACATGGAGCTAATGATGTAAATGAGGGGGGTGGGAAAGTAAATTCTCCATTCATGACGAACGTAGAGCCTATGCTCTTAGAAAATGTGCACGTGGATACTTCATTCACCGCACCTCCTGACTCTTTAGAGCTATTCCCCTCCGAGGTCATATTACCCGATGGTAGAAGCCTTGCCGAAGTGCAAGAGGTTGAGTGATATATCCTTGCAGCAAGGGAAAAGTAAATTGAGAGCTTAGGCAAGGTGGAGCAACAAAGAGAGTTAAAAACAAAAGCCCCTATGTCAATATCCTTGCTAAGAGAGCAATCGAGTGCTATTGACTTAGAAACCGCTAAGGGCCAACCCCTAGAAATCAACACTGCATCTAGCTCAAAGGACACCCCTAGCACCTCAATTCTAGATGGAGCATTCTTAAATGAGAATTGGAAGTACAAACTACAAATGAAAACTCTATCCGGCTTATACACAAGCCACACCTATCACGTGGTTTAGTTAGATGTCCTGCAATCCACAATGGGTGCTACTAGTGCGGAGGATCAACAATAAAAAGTTTGTGAGGTCATCCATAGGGTCATTGAGTTAGAGAGACAGAACAAGGGAATCAACATGCCTTCAACGGGTCTCATGAGATTCTTGGATACATGGAAGGCTAAAAAACCGACCTTATCGCAAATGGAGACCCCCTCGGTAAAGTCCGATGGATCCTCCATATGTTGTTTTGTTAGGGGTCTCAGTGCAATATGAGCCCACAAGTGATAGCTTTACCTTTCCAAGTCTAGCTCATCTTTCCCTTGATGACACCACGGCTATCATGCCTACCCCAATGATGGGCATGCCGAGAAGCACGCCATGGACCTCATTTGTTAGTAAAGCACCACTACATGGTAGCTCAATGCCTGCAACAGTACCTACAAATGTGTACCAATCGTATCTACCTAATAGGTCCTCGTACTCATGTATCTCCTACACCTCCCATTGTTTCAGCAACCTATGATCCACAACCACAACACCCAAGTTCTTATTTTCATGGGACTATACCGGCCAACATTAACATGTCACATCCGACGTCTGCTATGCCTAGGGCCACACATATGAACTTTGGGCCACCACATGGCACAACACAGTACCAAGCGTGGAATCCAAGGGCTTCCTATACGCCAAGCCCAATGCCAATACCTACTCCATATGTAGTCTATGGAGCGCCTTCACCCACGGTGCCTACTCACTTAGGTGACTTGGCAATATTTGCTCAAGCTATTGGTCGATCTATTGCTGAGAATATGCGTAACACGCCTGATAGAGAGCCTAGAAGTAAGGTAGTACAAATATCCAAGCTCACACAAAAATTTAGTGGAGACGGGGATGTGAGAAATCATATTGAAGTGTTTGAACAAATATGCAATTCTCTAGGGGAACACAATGACCTGCATAAGAGTAATGCTTTAAGCCTAACCTTAAGTGGAAAGGCTGGGGATTGGTATAGAACCCTAAGGGTGGGAGGAAAAACAAATTACCCTACTCTTAGGAGACTGTTCTTGAAAGAATACATACAAGAGGGAGTGCTTTGGGGTGTAGCCTCTCAGCTCTAGAAAGCCCAACGAGAGGAAGGAGAGTCGGTGAGAGACTTTATTTGTCAACATGAGGGGCCACAAGGGCGCGCAAATTGGCCATCCAAAATTTTTGGATGGCCAATTTGCGCACCCTTGTGGCCCCTCATGTTGAGGGTCCCTGGGGACCTAAAATGACAAGTACAAGAGTTTTTTTGATGCATGGCCATAATTCAAGTGTTGAACTTTTAGGCTGTTTTCAAGAGCTTCTAGTGTTCAGTTCGCTCCGAATCTGTCTGGGCTTGTCTCACATAAATTTGTTCATCTTGTCGCGCTCTTCGACCATCGTGTGATGCAAAAAAAATTTATCCTACTCGGATTCTCCAAAAATCAACGTGCAAGTTGGCAATTTCTTAAAAAATGATGTAAAACAGACATTTCTTACTTTTTTCTTAATCTATGGGCTCGAATGAGCATTAAAACCATGGAGTTTGAAAATACTCAAAGAGCCAATGTTTTTTATTGTGTTAAGGACTGTATTTCCTACATACAAAACTTTCTCAAAATCTCACCCTAACACCTTCAAAAGTGGCTTCCGAGGAGTGCCCTCGATCAAAAATTGAAATTGAAGGAAAACAATAAGAATGGACTCCTACACTGTGTACAAACTTTAAAATAACCAAAATTTCCTTTTTTTTAAAGTTATTGCAAAAATTTGAAAATAGACTACCCTTGGACTTCCCACAACAATAGAAATCAAAGGGTTCAAGGACAGGTCTGGTGTCACAAGTGCATTGTAGGAATCTAATCGAGGTTTATTCCGTCAAGATCTCTTATACTTTATCATGTCTTCTCATGTACAATCTTACCAAAAAAAAATAAACTTACACTTTAAATGACTACAAATCTTATTTAACTTATCAAACTATCTAAAATATGGTAGACCTAGAGTGCTCTTACACATCAACAAACAAAAAAGTCCAAATTTCTTCTCATTAACTTTGATAAACATACATCTGTGAACAACTTCCAAGGAGTAGTGCGGTCATAGTTATTACATCCATTCCATGACATGGTATGCTCATGGGGTGACCTATCACATAAAAATATCTTTGGTAGGAGTGCCCTCATGTTAGGAAAGGGTGTGTTGCTGCTGATGAAAAGTTTTTGCATTGTCCTACTAGGGATCTCTCCATGTTCGCATAATGATTTTTGGTGTAGTGGGAGCACATTGCCGCTGAGGAGAGCTTTGTGCCACCGTAAAAGCTTCATATTATGGCAGTTCCTTGAGCCATTCTTGCAAACAACGCCACTCAACTAGCATAGCAAGAGGTCACCTTGTAACAGAAACATGTATGAATTCAACATTTGCAAGTTGTATAATAAAGACACTTGTTAAGTATATGTTGTACAAATTTGCAAGTATTTCTATCTAACTGGAATAACCAATCGTAAAATATACATTAGGATGAGATTACCATCCCTAATAAGCATGGATTTGAAGCAACTACCTGCAAGATGTAGCAAAGAAGACTTTTTTAGAGGAAAAGTGGTGACACTTGGCCTCTCTAACCTACAACCTTTCACTATTTGTGCATAAAATCAACCTTTGTGCCAAGTACTACAAAACAAGTAGAGGCAACACCTTAGACTTCAAAGTTTATGATAAGAAGAACACAATCAAAAGTAAGAAGTATATTGTTACCTTGCATAAAGGGGTGTTTTATTCAAATATGTGATGGTATTGGCAAGATATTGAAGAACCATCAACATTCATCTCACCGATGGTACCACGTTACTGGGATGACCTCTGCTCACCCTCACGTGCGGCCTTCGGTGCAAACGTTGTGAACAAGCAACGTTGCGAACAAGCAAATATGTATGCATATGATTTGTGATGTCCTTGAGCTGTTGCGTGAGGAAGCAAAGGATGAGGAAGCAAAGGATGAAAAGAGAGAGGGAGTATAGCTTCCATGGAGACCTCGGCTCTGCTTTCTCCCCTCAGATATCACGAACTCATGCGCAAGCACCTGGATTTCAATTGGAAAGAGTAGAGATAGATGACAGGAAGTTGCTACCCAGAACATATCCAAAATAAATCGAAATTGGAAACCATGATCGGTTATAACTTTTACATGAGAGAGAGTGAGAGAGAGAGAGAGAGAGAGAGAGAGAGAGAGAGAGAGAGAGAGAGAGAGAGAGAGAGAGAGAGAGAGAGAGAGAGAGAGAGAGGGCGGAAAGAAGAGAAGAGACTCAATAGAAAAATAGACGAAAAGAAGAAGAGGAAGACATCGAGAAAGAGAAGTGATGGAGGAGAAGAAGAAGAAGAAGAGAGAGAGAGAGAGAGAGAGAGAGAGAGAGAGAGAGAGAGAGAGAGAGAGAGAGAGAGAGAGAGAGAGAGAGAGAGAGAGAGAGAGAGAGAGAGAGAGAGAGATGTAAAGCGCATATGAGACCATTCGTTCAGCCATTTGTTCTCAAAAAAGTGCAACAAATGCTATGAACTTTTTGTCAATTCACGCACATGCATTTGTTCGGTCAAAAAAACCACCTATTCTGTCTGGCCACATCCAGTGCACACACGTGGTCGTCTGGCAATGTCCTTTTGCTACTGGAGTTGTCATGCTAACCAACAAACCACGCATTGCTAACATCACAAAGATAGCATTTTCCAACAAAATACGCCTAATAACACTGTATTGAATGCATGAAAAGAAGGTAGATTTTAATGTCCGACAACCACATAAACCAAAGAATGACAACCATAAAAAATTTGTTCTAAGTACATCAGAATGGATCATTGACTATGATACAGAAGTGCATGACATTGCTGCTCATTGGTAGCCATAAAGCCCACAAATGGAAAACCCTATAGGAGTACACAAATAGAATTACTGCTCATTGGTAGAAACAAAGCAAGCTACATGAAAATAATTGCAACCCTGTAGGACATGACTCAATCCTCAAATTCCGAATCATCATCAAGCCTGCAAAACACAACTTAATGAAATTAGAAATAAGATTTATGGATACATATTCAAAACCTTAATTGAAACAAAAGACATGATCACTTTGAAGTGAGAAGAGTCATGCACCCCTCCTGCAACCCTACAGATTGCACTCCAAAAAAGTTTGTTGGACTCAACAATACCTTATATGAGGATGATCGGAAAACCATGCCTACTAATGTATGGTGCTGGATAGAATGCTCGTCCTGGATTCCTTTGTAGAGAGTTGTGAGTCCCATCAAGTGCCCCGGAAATATGTGGCAAACATTAGATAGCCTCAGATCCTGCCATTATCTGCTCAAGACGGTCTCCATGCGGGACACTAAGGCCGACCCTATGGAAGAATTTGGTACTGCTCAATATGCAAGAAATGGAAACCACATATTTGCAAATTGTGATCTCTCCCATGCCAAATAGTTTTCCATGCTTCGAGAGGAGTGTCCATGTGCAAGCCGCCAGAGGACGCAAGAAAGCACAACCTCTGGAGAAAAAGGCTCTCTGACAAACTTGACTCCTTGTGTGGGCAATAGTGGACCAATCATGTTTAGAAGCACAAGAAAGGATCTACAAGACGTGCGATACACAAAACAGTAGGGATCTTTATTTTCTTGGCAAGCCGAAGACCATGGCACATTGCGCACACTGCAAAAGAACATGTGTTGGCGAGGAAAACACCAATATACTCTTGGTGCAAAACGCCATTCCACTAACTCAAGCGCCCCCGCCATCCCACAACACAACCATGCATAAGTAAATAGAAGTATGAAGATGTTTTTATCTTCCAATTCCTCAAAGCGTTGACCATGCGATGCACTAGCAAGACCTAGTGAATGTCATCATCCCAAAGAGATGCACCCACTCTTCCATCCTATGATTTAAAATAAACATACTGATTTGGAATCACAAAATAACGCAAAGCAAAATAAATATCCAAACTACAAAGTAAGTTAAGATATACATGAATATGAGTAAGGGCGCACATGTGATGACACAATGGAATGCAACTGTAGAAACTCACTTGCACAAAAATAAACATGTCTATATATTAATTGCTCTTCAATGAAATGTGGTAGTGCTCAAAGAAAATGTAGATTTTACTACGGTGATGTGTATAACTTACTGCTTTGGCTTCTTGGAGATAAGATTTGTAATCTCCAAGAAGATCTGGTGACGCTTTGTCTCTTCCTACTCTCTGATCTTTGCAAGTCGCTCCTCATGTAGCATTCGGGCAGTATCAAGCTCTCGTAAGGTGTTTGTCTTCTTATCTTCTGCACGCTCATAGGGCTCACCCATCTGTTTCATCCCATCACCCATCGTCTTGGCCACTGTGTCCAAGATTTTTTTTTTTTTGGTTTCTTGACTTTCTTGCCATATATGTCGTCCAAATCCACAGAATCTGGTTGTGCATTTTGACCCAAGGTATCATCGTTCTCAACACCATCCAAGTCTATGGGTGTATCTGCTGTGGAGGATACAAGCATGTGGCTCTGGCTGTCAATTGCACCAGCTATGCCTGAGCACTTTGGAGTCTTCCCCCACAAAGCATCACACTAGTCAAAGAATGGCCAGGTGATGGGGATACTGTCAGTAGAATTTTGTTTTGAAAGCTATTTTTTGTGGACCTTCTTTAGTGTGTTGATTTGGGTTCTTGCATGCTCCGGGTTGAAGCTACCTGAGATCTCTTGATGTAGAGGAAAGAACAAATCTTTCCAATCTTTAGGGTGAAAATTACCCTTCTTGATGTGTGACCACTACTCCTCATAGACTCGCAGGAGAGTATGCATGCTTTTGTCACCCTATATATCTATCATTGCCCTCTTGTGCTTCTTCTCTTTTGTGTTTGTAATGGAAATGGCCTATGAACTTTGAGAATAGCGGAATTAAGAGAATTAGAGTGAGCATTTTTGTGAGATTACTTTGAGAATATGGAGGGTGAACTTAATTGATGGTAGCAACACAAACATAGTACGTAATTAACTTGGCATGAACAATACTTTTGCAAGAGAGAATATTAGAGAACATGACAATAGATGAGGACCGGATTTACTTGGAGCTGGTCCCCCCTCCAAAAGGAGTTTGTATTATAGATTCTCCCATCAAGGGAGACTTTGTTACAATACAACATTTGTGTTCCCTGTGACCTTGGTGATACTATGAAGATGGAAAGCTTCATGCATCACGAGCTTAACATAAACTTTGCAAAAAGCATTAACTATCCCAAGCCTCAGTCCCAAAGCCTCAAACACCTTCGAAGGTGGAGAGAGCTAGCAGGGAATGAGGGTAGGGAAGAGGAAGAAGAAGCATTCCATAGGAGAAAGAAATAGTTCCTCACTTATCATCACACTTCTTGCTTAGCATAGCATAATAGCATAGTAATGAAGATGAAGAAGATGACAAGCTTAAGCATTGAAGCATGAATCTTGGTTGGATTCGCATTCCATAGACAAGAGTTTTGGTGTACGCTCTCCACTTCTCAACAAACTTGGAGAAAGGAGATGGAGCTCTTGCATTTTGCACTCCACACAATGAGAGAATGTGTGTGTGTGTGTGTGTGTGTGTGTGGGAGAGTATACCCCCCCTCTTATGCTTGGTCCACACCTCTCTCTCTCTCTCTTGTATTATTTTATTATTTCCTTTGGACATGTGTCCGATTTTTCCTCTTTGAAAGAAAGAACTTAATTATTTATTTATATGTATTTAAATTCTCATTGGACCCCTTTAAAACCTATCCAATAGCATTCAAACACATCATGAGGCCACATGTGGAGGATCATTTGAACATGTGTCTTTTATGCTTATTAAGTCATTTGGTTGAACAGAATACTTCAAGGACTTATTCAATCAAGCATGGCACGTTCATGTCTCTTGAGAGCTATCTTTGAATTGAATACTTCAAGAACTTTAATATTTTAAGCATGTGAGAAACACCTCAAGCTTTTTGGTAAAGTTCCCACTAAAACTTAGCAAGCCAACAAGCACCTCATGCTTGGGTAGGATTCCCATCTCAAGGTTAGCCCTAGCTTGCCTAAGGTCAAAGGACTTTTGAACGCTAACTTTTGGAGGTCCTTAATGAAGCTAGCCCTACGGTCTTTAAGCTCCATTAGGTAGCATTGCTCTTTGACAGACCATCTCTCATTTGGACCCCTTTACAATTGGCCCCCTGTTGAGATAGATCCGTAAGCTCATGTCTATATTCTAACCCTTGTTCCCATTTATTATCCCACATTAAATGATCAGTTTAATATGAGAAAATAATTTGGGTTGGTTAGATATTATATTTTATGACATTACCTCTCTCTTGAAATCATAGTCCTCCTCGACTATGAGGTAAAAGAGATAAATCCATAGTCATCACATAGCTGCCGCAATCATGTATGCTCTTTAGTCCATTTCAAACTCCCAAGTAGAGTGACAAATTCTACATGGTGTTTGAGAGACGTCGTCCTCACAAACATGATTCTTAGTATACATACTACTTAAATTTGTGCACAATAAAGAGAGAATTAGTCTTATAAGACAAAAACATTGATCATTTAAAAGAAACATGTACATTTTCTTACTTTAATGTATCATTGTAAGTGTTGACAAGGTTCATACTATCCTTAACGTGGATTCCTTGCATCCATCTAGCATCTTCAAAAGAATAATTTTTGAACTTATAAGATACTATTGGATAATCTTACCATGCCGTAATACCTTGTCTTCATGCTGAAGGATAGCTTCGGGTTGTAGCACCTCTTCTTGGTCTTTGATTTCGGGAGGGTCTTTTCAATAAATGGTTCATTTGGAGGATCTCCTTTGTAGGGCTTAAGTAGGCTCACATAAAAAGCATTGTGTATGAGCCAATGGTTAGGTAACTTGAGTTGATAAGCCACCTCATTGATTGGCTTCAAAATTTGAAAAGGACCATAGTATCTTTTTGCTAGTTTAGCATAATACTTTTGATGGCCCGTAGGATTTTTGTCCGTTGTTTGCCTCAATCGAGCCTTAGGAAACTTAAGTAAGACCCAATCATTTTCTTTGTACGTTAAGGCCCTTCTGTGCTTGTTAGCAGGACTTTTTTGCCTTAGTTGACAGATGGATATAGCCTCCTTAATCTTTCGAAAATATGCTTGCAGGTCACGGCTATACTCATCGGCAGCCGCAAGATCTTTCCATGTACTTTAAGTAGCAAGGGACTTTTAGGTCTTTCCCTCTATGATTTCAAAAGGTGCTTTTCTCATAGAAGTATGGATAGTATGATTTTACGCATACCCTACAAGAGGTAAATACTTTTTCCATTGTGAGCGTTGATCTACTTCTATAACATAGGTCTTTAGTAGATAAAAAATCATAAGATTGGCTATCTCACTTTGGCCCTCTGTTTGTGGGTGATAGGCCGAAGAGAAATTTAATCTTGTATCTAGATTTTTAAAGAGACCTTTCCAAAAATTACTAGTCATTCTAGGATCTCTATCTGACACGATGGATGTTGGCAATCCATGGTGTTTGAAAATCTGGGATATGAAGAGAGTTGCCATTTGGTGTGCCTTAATAGTCTTCTTGATAGGGATAAAGTGTGCTTGCTTGCTAAACCTGTCAACTATTGTCCATATTCCCATGTTCCCATGGATAGACTTGGATAATCCAAAGATAAAATACATGGATATACTCTCCCATAGTCAATTAGGGATTGGCAATGGTTGGAGTAATCTAGGTTTCATCCCTCTATTATACTTGGTCTTTTGGCATACAACACATTTTGAAACATACTCTTGTATATCCACTTTCATGGTAGGCCAATAATAGTACGTCTCTACTCCTCAAAGAGTAGGTTGAATGCCTCTATTCCCCGCATAGGGAGGAGCATGGGACTCATATATGATTTTCTCATGAAGGGAGTGTGTAACACATAGCCTATTTCCATGGAGAACATAACCATACTGCAAGGTGAATGGTTCCTCTTTCTTCCCCAAAGCAAGGGCTGACATTATGTATTTAAAGTTAGGGTCAATAGCATTCTCATCTATCATAGAAGATAGATCATTGTGAGTTGCTATAGACACAGTATTAACTTTTGGTCGTCGTGAAAGTGCATCAGCCACTTAATTGTGTTTACCTCCAGCAATGTGAGCAATGTGGAAAATTAAATTGCAAAAGAAAATTTTCCCACCTCATTTGTTTGTAAGAAAGTGTTGTTTGCATCATGAAGTACTTGAGACTTTGATGGTATGTTCGTATTAAAAAAAAATGGAGTCCCCAATAAATAGTGCTTCCATGTGTCTAGGGCATGTAAAACAGCTAAAATCTCTTTCTCATAGATGCCCAAGACCTGTTCATCCGTACTGAGCCTTCGGCTCTCATATGCTATGGCATGCCCTTCTTGAAGCAAGACTGCTCCAAGGAAATCACCACAAGCATCACATTGGACCTCAAATTGCTTTGAGAGATCTGGAAGCGTGATGACTAGTTGAGAGGTAAGCTTCTCTGTGAGCTTGTTAAAAGATTTTTGGTCCTTAGCAGTACATGAATATTTTACATTCTTCTTTGTTAAGTGTTAGAATCTGGACACACCCTATGAAAAATGACTGCTCGACGGATTATTATTTTTTGTAATTATTCATTTATTGAGAAAACCCGACATTTCACCTTTGTAAATATTGGGCCTTACAGAAGTTTCCAGATAGTATCCCAGTTTTGACATTTAGATTGAGTAGATGGTTAAATTGGAACATTAGGGTTTGAGATTGCAAGGTATTTATACCACTTTTTGATCTTAATGAAAAAACCTTTGTCATTTTTAAAAAGTTTTGAAGTCTGTGAATGAGTGTACTGTGTAAGAGAGAGAGTGATAGCTTCATCTTGATGCTACACGCGCACCGATGGTGGTCAAAATTGAGTGCGGAGAAGTGCAGCGTGTTGCCCCCGACGAGAGCTACGCGCCAATACCTACATTGTGCGCGTACGGTCCGGTTTTGAGAGCTCGACCTACGAGCTTCATCTGGTGATTCGGTGAGCATAAGTTATCGGTTTTTTCATTTCAGCATATCCACGCGTTTGCATTGAGTAGAGCTACACATTAGGCACTTTAGTTTTTGGAAACGATGACCTGCAAATTTTGGCCAGACATCCTACGTGATTTTGCATTAGGTGTTTTGGGTTGGGATTTTGGTTCATAGACCTTAGGGAGAGCGACCTATTGGTGTTAGTAGAGTCTCCTTCAAGTTCTCTGGCGTTTCGAGACTGTTTGATGGGTATTCGGCTCTAGAAAGCGTTGTAGGAAATCTCCTCTTATGCACTCTTGAAGGCTATAACTTAGACATTGGGTAGAGATATCTGTAGGAATTAGTCAAGAGTCGGTCGAGTGTAGATTGATACCCTAGTCTTATTTCCACGCGCCTGCTGGTCGAGCTTCATCTTTAGCTGAAAATCTTGTTAGGTGAGTTCTCGTTGTGTTGATGTCCGTCGCGGCGTATTCGTCCAACATTGGCGCCGCTGTCGGGGACGAAAACCCTAGGTAGGTGACCGAGACTAGTCCTTGAGGATAGGGATTCTTTGGCTTGCCAAGAGTCTCGTTTTACATTTAGATAGGATCAGAGGGTGGAGGACTCTTTAGGTCTTAGAGGGAGTCTAGGAAGCGTGTGTCTGGCCTAGATCCTTCAACTCAGGTAGATTTAGGTAGACTTAGGTAGATTTAGGTATTAGTTCACATGATGAGTAGGAGTTGGAGTGGTAGAAGCGATGAAAGGAGAGCTTGAGAGTCCGGAGATGCCAGGAAGCAACCAAACCACCATTATCACCATTTCACATGATGAGTAGGAGTAGGGTAAGTAGGACATCATGATTTATGATCTAGAGCACTTCATGCATGTTATACTTGCTGTTAGGTTCATCACAAGGTTGTAAAAGACGCAAAAGAGTGTTTGAAAGCTGAAGTGAAGTTCAAAAGTCAGACAGACAATATCAAGTTTTATGGTTTTGCCAATCAGCACCCTAGACGCCAGGAACACTATAGGAGAAAACGAGCAAAAAACAAAGCGAGAGAGAACCTGATGCCCAAGATAAAAGATAAAACTCACTATCTAACGCTTGTCAAAGCAGAGGATTGTGTAAAAGACCAAATATCAGGAAGATTCTCGAGAGTTCGAAGAAAAGGAACGCAAGTGGGAATAAAACAAGGATAGAACGCTAAAACAAAAACAAAATCACAAAAGTCAAAACAAGGAACAACAAAAGACCCAGAGTGGACCAAACTGGAGCGTAAAAATAAATACCAAGAACTGAAACGGTCGTTACGAGAGGTATGGACTACTGAGGGAGAAAGTGATGGTAAGGAGGAGTCAAAAAAAGGAAACAAGAATGTAACATCACACTATCGAAAATTCACCATCCAAGACAGAAAAATCATAATAACACCACCAGTCAGGAAAAGAACAAACCAGGAATCTTACGATGGGCCTCAGCCGGTCTATATCGCAACTGATTGAAAGCCTGACGAAGAAGAACGGCTAACACAGCTTCTCAAGAAGTATAAAGATGTGTTTGCATGGTCCTACAAAGACCTCAAAGGAGTTGATCCATCGATATGCCAACATACAATTCCTTTGAAATCAGATGCCAAACCTAGCAAACAGCGTCTTTATACATATAATGACAGAGGAGATTGACAAGATGATGGATGTTGAATTCATCTACGAAATCGAGCAAACAGATTGGGTGTCACCCATTGTGGTTGCCCCCAAAAAGAACGAAAAACTGCGAGTGTGTGTGAACCTCAAAAAGGTAAATGCAGCCACCATAAGGGATAATTATCCCTTGCCGATCACAGAACATGTACTTGAGAGGGTGGCCGGGAAACGGGCTTATTTCTTACTAGATGGGTTTTCATGATATAACCAATTGGCAATTGCAATAGAGGATCAACACAAAACATCGTTTGCCACAGAATGGGGAATATATACGTATATAGTTATGCCTTTTGGCTTAACCAATGCCCCAGCTACCTTTTAGAGATTAATGACTCATGCGTTCAAAGAATACCTGAGAATATTCTTACAAATATACATGGATGATCTTTGTGTACACTCTCTTCTACGAGATGAACATATTGACCATTTACAAAAGGCATTTGAGAAGTGCAAAATATATCGAATCTGTCTTAACCCGAAAAAGTGCATTTTTATGGTTAGGCAAGGCCGTATCTTAGGACACATTGTCTCAAGAAATGTCATAACCACTGACCTAGACAAAATCAAAGTCATAGTAGACCTGCCCAGGCCTACTAATGCGAAACAAATGCAATCCTTCATGGGACACTGCGGATATTATCAAAGATTCATATATATGTATGCAGTCATCGCACAACCTCTGTATCGTTTGTTAGTCAGTTTCGATTGGACTGAGGAGTGTGAAACTTGGTTCCAAAAGCTTAAGGAAAACCTTGTATCAGCACCTGTACTTAAAGCACCAGATTGGGAAAGGATATTCCATGTTCACATTGATGCTTCTGCATATGCCATAGGGAGTATTTTGGCTCAACCTGGAGACGGAAAAATGGATTTTTCAGTTTGTTATGCAAGCCGAGAGTTAAACAGTGTAGAAAAGAACTACACAACCACCGAAAGAGAGGGGTTAGGAATCATTACTGCTGTAAAAAGATTTTGGCATTATTTGCTCGCAAACAAATTTGTGTTCTTCACAGATCATCAAGCTCTTTTGTATGGTAAATAAACCATGCAATATTGGGAGAATCGTATGCTGGTTTATTATAGTGCTAGAGTTTGATTTCACAATGGTGGTCAAAAAGGGTAAAACTCATCTACGCGCGGATCATCTTTCAAAACTGCAAAACGGGAAAGCTCCTGAAGGAGTAGATGATGACATACCTGATGCTTATCTTTTCAATATTGAAATGATACCCAAATGGTCTCAGAAAATTGTTAGCATTCTTTCCTTTGGAGGTAGATTTGATGACAAGGAAGACAGACCCAAACAACAAACAATTCGACAAACAAAAAACTTCCAGTTGATTGCAGGACGACTATATTATCTAGGATCGGACCAAATTCTATGATTATATATAAATCCGGAGGAATTTGAGTGTTATCTTGAAGAAGCACATGTCCAGGATTGTGCATTTCATTGTTCAACAATGTAAACACACCAAAGACTGAAACAATTAGGTGTTTATTGGCCAACTATGTAGTGCCAAACGACCAGTAGATCACGCGACATTGTTTCAGGTAAACATTGCACCTGCATAGAGTCAATATATCATTGATTTTTTAACCACATTAACATTTCTTGGAAACATAACAAGAGCACGAAAAAGGGCTATAGAGCTAGAGGCTCGCGACTTTAGTTTAATTGGGAACCAACTCTATAAGCGAGGAAAGGACAATCAACTTAGAATCTGTGTAAGTGAAAGTGAATACCTGCTGATTCTAGAACACGCACATGGAGGCATAAGTGGAGGCCATTTTTCAGGCGATAAGACGACAAAAATTGTCTTAACCGCAAGAATATGGTGGCCTACATTGCATATAGATGCTGAAGAGTTTGTAAAGCGTTGTGACGCATGTCAGCGCACCAAGGTGCCGATAAAAAGAGATGAGATACCACTACGGCCAATGATGGGAGCAAGGACATTTGCAAAATGAGGCATTAATTTTGTGGGGCCTATTTCACCCCCTGCATATCGCACCCATACCCAATATGTCATTGTGGCTACGGACTATCTCACAAAATGGGTAGAAGCCAAGGCAACACAAAAAGCAGATGCACGAACCACTGCATAATTTCTATATGAGAATGTCTTTGTACGATACGATATACCAATATAAATTGTCAGTGATGATCGAGGAACACATTTTCTTAATGAAGTCATTGAATATCTGCTAGAGGAATTCATGGTCATACATAGAAAATCTTCTCCATATCATCCACATGCAAATGGCCAAGCTGAGGCCACAAATAAAACACTATGTATGGTTTTGACTAAAATTGTATCTGAGTCAAGAATAGACTGGGATCAGCAGCTACACTCAACACTATGGGCATACAAGGTAGCTTACAAAACATCAATAGGAAGGACACCGTACAACATGGTGTTTGGCCTAAATGCTATATTACCCATAGAGTTTTTAATTCCAACTCTACGAGTAGCGAAAAGCTTAGAATGGACAGAGCATGAGTTCTCTTCAAGAATAGATGATCTTGAAAAACTAGATGAAATTCGCTTACGAGATGTAGCTTCAATCTATGCTAAAAAGAGAAGACAAAAAGAGTTTTTTGACAAGCATGTGCGCACAAAAGAGTTCAAAACAGGTGATTATGTACTTGTTTATACCTTGAAGCAATATGCCAAGAAACTTAAAAAGTGAGGGATGGGACCCTTTGTGATTAATGACACAAAGTGGAGCTGTCAAGCTTGCTACATTAGCAGGTGAAGAAATGCCAAATTGGATTAGTGGGTGTCGACGATTAAAGAAATATCATTTACCACTAACACGGGATATGCTTCAACAAATCCATCAAGAAAAACAATGGATGAAGGAGAAACAAAGGGTACGGGAAGAAGCTCAAGCAGAAGCAAAAGAACACATTGCAAAAAGATGGCTTCTACGACGACGACAACAATGTGGATCACCATTGCGAGTAAATGCTATTCAACTAACGAATTTTGATTGAAGGCACAATGGAGCCAATAATTACAGTCAAAGTGGGTAGCAATGAAGTTGAATTGACGGCATTGCTTGATTTTGGAGCTCAAGAAAATTTAATCTCTTACAGATTATTCAAACAACTCAAGCCCACAGGTCAACTACATCCTACTCCACAAGTGCTGGAGAGTAGTACATCACATTTGCTAAAAACATTGGGCTGGACTATATTGCATGTACAAGTACATCAATATATTTATCCACACAAGTTTTATGTGGTCACAGATGAAAGCACACACCACCCCATGTTGTTGGGACAAACTTGGAAAAAAGAGTATAATGTGCAGATAGATTGGAATGTGAATGCAGTGGAAATTCAGCATGCACAAGAACAACATGTGATAGCCTTTGCTCAGCAACCTCTGAAGAATCAGCCGCCAGCAACACAGTCACTGGATAAAGAACCAAAAGGATGGGTTCCACTCAAGAACAACATGGCGAACAAACAGGGAACTACCAACCATGTTCACTACAAGTATAAAAAGTCACCGACCGCAGTGAAGAGATAAGAGTTAGCAACACACGACAAACAAGTATGGGTACGGAAGGATAGAAATGACATGGCAGACAAACCACAAGACACCAGAAGAAGTCAACCAAAGAAGACAGTTCAACCAAAAAGCAAGGGAATAAAATAGATATGGATTCCAAAGAAAATGCTCGGCAACAACTTAAATGCGACTCGCATTTGGATCCCGAAACCGAAGCAACAGGAACTCCCTTCAGTACAAGAAAAATCGGCATGTAGACAGACACAACATATGAAACCGGCAAACCGATCTATGTGGGTGCCAATCAAGCACAAAACACTGAGTACCGCGGAAGTAGCAAGAAACCTACAAAAACCTCCAAAGCAAAGCTACAAATGGAAAGCAAAAGAGACAAAGTCTATGGCCAATTCCGCCATGACAATTCTCTCCAAGGAGATGACTATGGCCATATCGACAATGGCGGCAACAAAACCGACTTTTGCAAAGAAGACTACCAAACAGCGAGTAGTAGAGTTGCAACTTTTACTTGCAAAGAAAATATGCCGACCAAATCAACAACAAACAGGAAACCTTGACGGCGAATGCCAATAAGCATATTGCTTATACCTTCCTCTTGCACAACATTATTTTTTTCATGCATTGACCGAGTATGCATTATATAGGGCCACATTACACGGCCAAGCATTAGCACGAGTTTTCAACCCATGCACGGCATATACTCCGAGGTGATACCTTGTCGTCCGAGAGGACTCCGGCTAGGAGGGGGGGAGGCATTCTCAAATGCGGACCCAATGGCAGAAAGAGCAAAAAGGGCATGTTTTTCGACTATTTTAAAGGGTTGTCGTTTGATTGCAAAATTTTTTGCACTAACCTAAGTACATATGCCCTTATACAGCATGAATCTACAAGTATATGGGGCCAGATGCCAAATAGAGCCCCTAGGTGTGTGTATATAAGTAAAAATAGCCATTTTTCGGACAAAATATTGGTAAAACGGAGAAATCCGGCCATAGAAATTGCATGTGAGTATGTATAGTGTTTTTCGCTGATGTTTTTTATTTATTATGATTTTTGGGAATTTTTTGGGTTTAATTTGCTATTTTCCTTTTATTTTTACTAATTTTTGGTAGAAAACTTCCAAAATACAAAAAGCAGGTGAAAACGGTCGTAATGAAAAACAAAAAATGTCGAGATGATCAGTGACTATAGGAAAACCTATGGTACAGTGGGGGTGCAATTATGAGAAGGGAGCGGAAAGCGTGTTCTTGCCAGATTTTGGCCGAAACATCAAGTTTCTCGTAAACGGGGCAAATGGAGTCCAAATCAAGAAATTTTTGAGCCTAAACCGCATCTCGCAAGAAGTTGGGAGCACGTGTCAAATTTCATGAAAAGTGGTTCGGGGACCCCCATTATAAGAAATTTTCACTTCATTTTAAGCTCATTTCCTCTATTGACCTTTGAGAGTGAGCTTCTGCCACCTAGAGCAAACGGAACTTCCAACAGCTTCTACGACACGCATGACTACCTGACAGGCTCCAGACATGAGAGGTAGGCTCACCAAATTGAGCTTTTCGCGCATGTTTGTTGTTTTGTCGCGAAAACTAGCCAGGGTTCACACAGAAAGCGAGCGATAGAGACCTACAGGTAGTGGCGACCACCTAATAGCTAACCCAAAATCAATGAGGCTTCATCGGCAGCTTACCCTAGCATAGGAGACCAGTCTTGGATGCCCAAAGGCAGTAGAAAACCATCGGGAAAACCCCTAATTCCTGGAGCCCCGCAAGAGGCCACCAAATGGGAAATCAGCGGAAAGGCGCCCAAATGCTACCAAAACTCATGCTCATGGCTATACGGTGACCCGAAGCGGCGCTAAACTTCAAAAACTGCATCAAACACACAAAGCGACAAAAATCTCTCGCGGTCGTATGTCCGTTTGCCACCAAACTTCACGAGCGACTTTCCTAGACCATCAACAACCAATTCCTATGGTGGTAGACCACCACAAGTCATCGAAGATATGTAAACGCAACCACGGGTGCTTCTAGAGCGACAAATTTCCAAACGGAGCTCCGGTCAAGCCAAAGTAGACAAAAACCATACGGCAAGGATCCCCAAGGGATCGGGAATCTATGGATACCGACATCAAGACATTTCATCGCCGAAAAGCACTCCAAAAGTCAGAAAACGGCTCGGAGGCTCTGAAATCCGCAGAGGGAGTTTCTTTCTATCTATTTGACTTTTTTGTTGAAATAGGGCTTGTAATGGAGTTTGCCTATTCAATTTGAGAGTAGCGGAATTTAATGAGAGTACTTTCAAGAAATGATTTTGTGAGCATAGCGGGTAGACATAATTGAATATAGCAACATAATTATAGCAATTAGTTAACTTGGCATAGACAATACTTTTGCAAGAGAGAGAATTTAGAGAACATGACAACAGTTGAGGACCGGATTTATGTGGAGCCGGTCCCCCCTCCAATAGGCATTTGTATTATGATTTCTCCCATAAAAAGATACTTGTTACAATACATTCTTTGTGTTCCTTGTGACCTAGGTGAAGCAATGAAGATGGAAAGCTTCATGCATCACCATCATAGCATAACCTAAACTTGAAGAAAGCTTTAACTATACCAAGCCTCAGTCCCAAGACCTCAAACACCTTCGAAGGTGGAGAGAGCTAGCAGGGAATGAGGGTAGGGAAGAGGAAGAAGAAACATTTCGTAGGAGAAAGAATTAGTTCCTCACTTATCATACTCTTGTTGCTAGCATACATAATAGCATAGTAATGAAGAAGAAATAGATGGCAAGTCAAGCATTGAAGCATGGCTCTTGGATGGATTTGCACTCCATAGCCAAGAGTGTTGGTGTAGGCTCTCAACCTCTACTTGCTTGGAGAAGGAGAGGGAGATCTTGCACTTTGCATAGTACACAATGAGAGTGCTTGTGAGTGTGTGTTGGTGAGTATACCCCCTAAGCACCCCCCTAGCTTGCTTGGGTCGACCCCCCCTTGTAGCTCATGCTTGAAGCTCATTGGACCCCTCCAGGCCTAGCCAATCACAAGCAAAAGCCATTACAAGCAACATGGGTAGCCTTGGGACAAGTGTCCCCCTTTCCCCTTTGAGAGAGAGGACTTGATAAATGCAAAAACAATTAGATAATTCAAGTAATTTATCATTGGACCCCTTTGAAGCCTAGCCAATAGGCTTCAAGCAACACATGAAGGTAACATGGGTAGGGACCTGACATGTGTCCTTGTTGCCTCTTCAAGCTGGGGCTTCCCTTGTGAGTGTGAGTGTGTGTTCTTTCTCTAATACCTAGGAAAAGGGCTCGCCCCCCCTCTTGTAGGGATGCTTTTGAATTTAGGAGCTCAAGCACCTTAGTCATCAAGCATGACAAAGCACTTGGACTAGGGGGTATTCCCACAAGCATCTCAGGCAAGCTTCTCAAGGCACCTCAAGCACCTTAATCATGCACCAAGTCAAGCACCTCAAGCATGGAGCCAGTCAAGCACCTCAAGCATCTTAATCAAGCACCTCAAGCATGACAAGCACCTCAAGCAGGACAAGCACCTCGAGCTTGGGCCGAGTTCCCACCTCAAGCTCAGCCCTAGCTTACCTAAGGTCAAAGGACTTTAACACACATTATTGGAGGTCTTCAATGAAGCTAACCCTAAGGTCTTATGCTCCATTGGTTAGCCTTGCTCTTGATAGACCATCTCCCATTTGGGCCCCTTTACTATTGGCCCCGTGTTGAGATAGATCTATAAGCACATATCTATATCTTAACACTTGTTCCCATTTATTCCCCCACATTAAGTGATCAATTTAATATGAGAAAATCATTTGGGTTGGTTAGATATTAGATTTTATGACATTACCTCTCTCTTGAAATCATAGTCGTCCTCGACTATGAGGTAGAAGAGATAAAGCCTTAGTCATTAGTCAATCGTACTTAGCGGGTAGAGGATCCCTTTTTTACCCTACAACATCTTTCCAAGATGGATGACTAATCCATTTGGTGCTTGGGAGACATAGCTCCCGCAAGCATGTCTGCTCTTTAGTCCATTTCATTCTCCCAAAGTAGAGTGACAAATTCTACTTGGTGTTTGAGAGACGTCGTCATCACAAACATGATTCTAAGCATGCATACTAGTTAAATTTGTGCACAAATAAAAAGAGGATTAGTCTTATAAGACAAAAACATGAGTCATTTAAAAGAGAATTGTACATTTGCTTACTCTAATGTAGCATTGTAAGCATTGACAAGGTTCATACTATCCTTAAGTTGTACTCCTTGCATCCATTTAGCATCTTCAAAAGGATAATTTTTGAACTTAATAAGATACCGTCGAATTATCTTACCATGTCGTAGTACCTTGTCTTCATGCCGAAGGACAGCTTCGGGTTGTAGCACCTCTTCTTGGTCTTCAACTTCGGGAGGGTCTTCAATAATTGGTTCAGTTGGTGGCTCTCCTTTGTAGGGCTTAAGTAGGCTTACATGAAAGGCATTGTGTATAAGGCAATGGTTGGGCAACTTGAGTTGATAAGCCGTCTCATTGATGGGCTTCAAGATTTGGAAAGGACCATAGTATCTTTTTGCTAGTTTAGCATAATACTTTTGATGGCCCGTAGGATTTTTGCCCGTCGTTTGCCTTAATCGAGCCTTAGGAAACTTGAGTAAGACCCAATCATTTTCTTTGAACATTAAGGCTCTTCTGTGCTTATCAGCAGCAGCTTTTTGCCTTTGTTGAGAGATGGCTATAGCCTCCCTAATCTTTTGAAAAGATTCTTGTAGGTCACGGCTATACTCATTGGCGGCGAAGATCTTCCCATGTACTTTGAGTAGCAAGGGACTTTTAGGTCTTCCCTCTATGATCTCAAAAGGTGCTTTCCCCATAGAAGTATGTACAGTATTATTGTAGGCATACTCTACTAGAGGTAAATACTTTTCCCATTGTGAGCGTTGATCTACTTCGGTAACATAAGTCTTGAGTAGATTGAGTATCGTAAGATTGGCTATCTCACTTTGGCCATCCATTTGTGGGTGATAGGCCGAAGAGAAATTCAATATTGTTCCTAGATTTTCAAAGAGACTTTTCCATTCTAGGATCTCTATCTGACACGATGGATGTGGGTAATCCATGGTGTTTGAAAATCTGAGATATGAAGAGAGTTGCCATTTGATGTGCCTTAATAGTCTTTTTGATAGGAATAAAATGTGCTTGCTTGCTAAACCTGTCGACTATTGTCCATATTCCTGTATTCCCATGGATAGACTTGGGTAGTCCAAATATGAAATCCATGGATATACTCTCACATGGTGAATTTGGAATAGGCAATGGCTGGAGTAATCCAGGTTGCTTCCCTCTATCATACTTGGTCTTTTGGCATACTACACATTTTGAAACATACTCTTGTATGTCCACTTTCATGGTAGGCCAATAGAAATACTTCTCTACTCCTCGGAGAGTAGGTTGAATACCTCTATGCCCTGCATATGGATGAGCATGGGATTCATACATAACCTTCTCATGAAGGGAACGGGTAACACATAGCCTATTGCCGTGGAGAAGATAACCATTCTGCAAGGTGAATGGTTCCTCTTTCTTCCCCAAAGCAAGGGCTGACATTATGTCTCTAAAGTCAGGGTCAGTAGCATACTCATCTATCATAGAGGATAGATCATTGTGAGTAGCTATAGACACCGCATTAACTTTTGGTTGTCGTGAAAGTGCATCGGCAACTTGATTGTGCTTACCAGCTATGTGAGCAATATGGAAATTAAATTGCGAAAGAAAATTTTCCCACCTCATTTGTTTGTCGGAAAGTTTGATTTGCGTCATGAAATACTTGAGACTTTGGTGGTCGGTTCGTAGGATAAATGGAGTACCCAATAAGTAGTGCTTCCATGTGTCTAGGGCATGTAGAATAGCTAAAAGCTCTTTCTCATAAATGCCCAAGACTCGTTCATCACTATTGAGCCTTCGGCTCTCATATGCTATGGCATGCCCTTCTTGAAGCAAAACAGCTCCAAGGCAATCACCACACGCATCACATTGGACCTCAAATGGCTTTGAGAGATCCGAAAGCACGAGGACTGGTTGGGAAGTAAGCTTCTCTTTGAGTTTTTCAGAAGCATTTTTCTCCTGAGCAGTCCATACAAACTTAACGTTCTTCTTTGTTAAGTCATGTAGTGGTCCTGCTACTTGAGATAATTTTGCTATGAAGCGTCTATAGTATGCACACATACCAATAAATCTTCTTAGCTCATGTAGATTCCTTGGGTTAGGCCATGATTCTATTACCTCTAACTTTGATGGATCCATACGAATACCATCGTGAGAGATAATATGACCTAGATATTGAATCTCTTGAAGGAAGAATTCACTTTTCTTTTGGTTGAGAAAAAGTTTGCTTTCCCTCAAGGCTTGAAAAATCACTTGGATATGTTGCTTATGTTCCTCCGAAGATTTGGAGTAGATGATGATATCATCAAAGAACACTCCAGTGAATTTACGATATGGTCTAAAAATTTTCTCCATGAGACGATTGAAAGTAGCTGGTGCATTAGTCAAGCCAAAAGGCATGACTAGATATTCATAAAGACCAAATGTTGTCCGAAACGCGGTCTTTAGGATATCTTCATCCACTATCCTTATTTGATGATAGCCACTCTTAAGGTCAATCCTACTGAAGTAGGTAGAGCCTTGTAGCTTATCAAACAGATCTTCTACTCGAGGCACGGGAAATCTGTTTTTGATAGTGATATGGTTTAGTGCTCGATAGTCCACACACATACGGTATGTACCATCTTTCTTTTGCACTAAAAGGACTGGAGAAAAAAAGGGAGAGGAACTAGGCCTCACCATCCCTTTGTCTACCAATTCCTGTACTTGCCTCATAATCTCCTCTTGTTGAGCTTGTGAGACTTGATAAGGAGGTTTGTTAGGCGGTGAGCTTCCTTGAAGGAACTCAATACGATGGTCATCATCCCCTCGTTTTGGAGGTAGGTCCATAGGGATATCATCGATGAACACATCTTGGAATCCTTTTAGAAAAGTAGACAAGCCTAACTCTTCTTGATTCCTATCATTTTCATTTGATGAAACATTATTAGCTTTTAGAGACTCTTTGACATGAATCATGTACGCAGAAACTGAGCTCTTCATTGATTTATCAAAAGAAAGAGGATTTACAAGTGGAATAGTGCGACCACGCTCACTAGCATCTATATACATGTTCTTTCCCCTGTAGGTGAAGTAAATTCTCCTTTCAGGGAACTTCATGTTGGCAGCCATGCGATCAAACCATGGTGCCCCTAGGATAACATCCTGATGTTGGAGAGGAGAGATGAAGAAATCTTCTTTGTCAACATAGCTTTGGACATGAAGCCTCAACTTCCCAATCAAGGGAGTAACGAAGGCTTGTTGTCCCTTGAAAGCTGCATCAGCTGTTACTATATCTCCCATCTCAAAAGCTTGAATGCCCAACTTGGTGGCCAACTCTATTGATATGAAGTTGAGAGTAGATCCAAGGTCAAACAAGATGAAGGCATCATGCTCTCTTACCTTTCCCCAAGCATAGGAGAGTGATGATCCTTTGCAATGAGCATCCTCTTTTGGAGCTTCGATGGTGGAAGCCCTAGGAGTCTCATTGCGAGTATTCTTCTTGGGACAAGAACGATAGCCATGTCCTTGCTCCCCACACTTGAAACATTTATGGTCCTTGCGAAAAGCTTCAAGCTCTTCAGGAGAGAGTTTGTTTTTACCTTTGTAAACTCCCTTCTCCTTGGACCGATTGTTGTTGTTGTTGTTGTTGTTGTTGGAAGTGCCTTGGGAATTATTTTGAGCATTGGATTTCCCCTTTGCATCATTTTTATCTTTGTTTTCCATGGGCTTGACATTACGTCTAGCCCCTTGATGGAAATTGATGCGTGAAGCAACCATGGTGTGGTGGATTACTTCGGTAATAGTACCGGGCTGTTGAGAGTTGATGTATTCGGCCATCTCTTCAGGTAATCCCGCACAGAATTGTTGTCTTTGTTCGGCAAAGTCTATCTTTTGAAAGATAGTAGCTTTGAGATGTAAATCCCAAAACTTGTCTACATACTTGTTGATAGACTCATGAGAGAGAAGCTTCAAGCCGCGCCATTCGGTAAGAACTTTATCTTTAGTATCCCTTGGAAGAAATTGCTTCATGATGGAAAATCGTAGAGTTTTCCATGTCTTTGGGGCTTCTCCATTGCCATGAAGGCTAGCCCACCATTGATGAGCTGATTTTTGGAAGTGCATAGCTACATGGCGTAGCTTGGAGGACTCTGTGAAGCTCTCGTCCCCAAAGGCCGCATCAAATTGCTGGATGAAGGCCAACACTTTGTCGGTAGCACCAAAGGTGCCATCGTAGGTGAGAAAAGAGATACTCTTTCCTCCCTCCTTGAACTTCTTTAGCTTTTGTGACCTTCGCCATGCAGGAAATGATTTACGATTTCCTCCCCTCTTGTATTCTCTAGGAGAATAGCCATAACTTTCATCGGAAGAGGAGGAAGGTGAAGAAGAAGGAGAAGAGGGTGACCTCTTCCTAGCCTTTTTTTTTCTTTGTTTCCTCTCTTGCCTTTCAGATTGATGAGGAGAAGGACTATAGGTTGCTCTTTTCCTCTTGGGAGGAGTAGGCGATCGTCTAGACCACCGTCTTCGTGGAGCCACATCTTCAGAAGAACTTAGACTATCATTGCTTTCTTTCTCTTTGGATTCCTCCTCTCGAATGGGAGAGAGTCTTCTTTTGGGGGTCTCTTCAAGAGGCCTCCTAAGCTCTCTCTCCTCTGGGAGAGGAAGGGAAATTACATAAGCACAAAGTTGTTGAGTAACTTCGGCTTGCAAAATAGGGTTGCCCATAGCTTGTTGCAACCTAGTGACGAGATAATTCACAAACATGGGAGCATCATCATTAGCACCTTCATGTGCAAAATCAAAGCTATCAATGCTCATTCTACTCTCTTGATTATTGGCAGCCATGTTAACAAAATTTATGTTTATACTTAGTGTATGCTTTGGCAATACAAAACCTTAGTTGCCACTCCTCTTAGCCTTTGAAAATCGGCTCTTAAGTATCTACACCCACGGCTCAAAGTGGTTAATTATAGAGAGTAGAGGAGTAGGTCTAACATAGCAGGGTTGCCAAGGGCTAGCTCCTTTCGGACTTCTTATGGCTCAATAATGGTAAAGCCGTAGGCAAGTCTAAAAAGACTCCATTATTAAGTCCAAAGCTCCCAAGGTGTGCACCATCCCCCACATAGTGGGCTTAACAAAACCGATATTAGATCCCAGTTCCACTTACTCTATTATAATTAACAACATCAACCATTTATAGGCTACTTAAGGACCTCTCTTCTTAAGCAAGAAACGAGAAACCAAATGCTCTGATACCAATGTAATGGAATTTGCCTATTCAGTTTGAGAGTAGCGGAATTTAATGAGAGTACTTTCAAGAAATGATTTTGTGAGCATAGTGGGTAGACATAATTGAAGATAGCAACATAATTATAGCAATTAGTTAACTTGGCATAGACAATACTTTTGAAAGAGAGAGAATTTAGAGAACATGACAACATTTGAGGACCGGATTTATGTGGAGCCAGTCCCCCCTCCAATAGGCATTTGTATTATGATTTCTCCCATAAAAAGATACTTGTTACAATACATTCTTTGTGTTCCTTGTGACCTAGGTGAAGCAATGAAGATGGAAAGCTTCATGCATCACCATCATAGCATAACCTAAACTTGAAGAAAGCTTTAACTATACCAAGCCTCAGTCCCAAGACCTCAAACACCTTCGAAGGTGGAGAGAGCTAGCAGGGAATGAGGGTAGGGAAGAGGAAGAAGAAACATTTCGTAGGAGAAAGAATTAGTTCCTCACTTATCATACTCTTGTTGCTAGCATACATAATAGAATAGTAATGAAGAAGAAATAGATGGCAAGCTCAAGCATTGAAGCATGGCTCTTGGATGGATTTGCACTCCATAGCCAAGAGTGTTGGTGTAGGCTCTCAACCTCTACTTGCTTGGAGAAGGAGAGGGAGCTCTTGCACTTTGCATAGTACACAATGAGAGTGCTTGTGAGTGTGTGTTGGTGAGTATACCCCCTAAGCACCCCCCTAGCTTGCTTGGGTCGACCCCCCCTTGTAGCTCATGCTTGAAGCTCATTGGACCCCTCCAAGCCTAGCCAATCACAAGAAAAAGCCATTACAAGCAACATGGGTAGCCTTGGGACAAGTGTCCCCCTTTCCCCTTTGAGAGAGAGGACTTGATAAATGCAAAAACAATTAGATAATTCAAGTAATTTATCATTGGACCCCTTTGAAGCCTAGCCAATAGGCTTCAAGCAACACATGAAGGTAACATGGGTAGGGACCTGACATGTGTCCTTGCTGCCTCTTCAAGCTGGGGCTTCCCTTGTGAGTGTGAGTGTGTGTTCTCTCTCTAATACCTAGGAAAAGGGCTCGCCCCCCCTCTTGTAGGGATGCTTTTGAATTTAGGAGCTCAAGCACCTTAGTCATCAAGCATGACAAAGCACTTGGACTAGGGGGTATTCCCACAAGCATCTCAGGCAAGCTTCTCAAGGCACCTCAAGCACCTTAATCATGCACCAAGTCAAGCACCTCAAGCATGGAGCCAGTCAAGCACCTCAAGCAGGACAAGCACCTCAAGCACGACAAGCACCTCGAGCTTGGGCCGGGTTCCCACCTCAAGCTCAGCCCTAGCTTACCTAAGGTCAAAGGACTTTTACACACATTATTGGAGGTCTTCAATGAAGCTAACCCTAAGGTCTTATGCTCCATTGGTTAGACTTGCTCTTGATAGACCATCTCCCATTTGGGCCCCTTTACTATTGGCCCCGTGTTGAGATAGATCTATAAGCACATATCTATATCTTAACACTTGTTCCCATTTATTCCCCCACATTAAGTGATCAATTTAATATGAGAAAATCATTTGGGTTGGTTAGATATTAGATTTTATGACAGGGCTTAAAGTGGACTCAGGGGGACTAAGGGCAGGCACGAGTAGCAGTCACCATGAAAATTTCATCAGGAGAGATCTTATGCGTAGGATGTCTCAAGGCAGTTTCTGGGCACCAACCCCAACATCTGTCATGACACAAAGTTTCTAAATAGCCGGTACAAGCTCTCCACCAAGTTTCATCACATTTGGACAAAAATTGACCTCATATGCATGAAAAAACGCAAAGGCAGGGCATAGAGGCAATAATGGGTCATGGACCTACCAAAACTTGTCCAAATCACATGAAACTTACACAATACATTCATGAGCACATTGCCAAGCTATCTGTGTGGTCATATGTAAAAAATGATGAAATAGACATCCTACGCGTAGGATGTCTAAATGACATTTTTGGCCCACAGATGGTGTTTTTCAATCCCTGATCTCTTTATATCACCTTCAAGAGCTCATATATCAAGTTTCAAGCCATTTCCATCTCTTTTGGCCCCCAACACCTCCAAGATGAACTTTTTGGGCCTAAAATCACTACACATGCTCTTACCAACACCAAATCTTGTCCAAATCAAAATCCAAGAGCAGAGCCATGTTCCACATGCCAAGAGCTACCCACAAAAAAAATCTCAAGCTATTTTGATGAAAAAGACATCCTACGCGTAGGATGTCTCCAGCATGATTTTGAACTTATGTGCAAGAAATGACCTCATGGGAGTCATTACCATGGTGCAAGGAACCCATATATCAAATTTCAACCCATTTGAATATCATTTGCCACCTGTTGTGGACAACCTACCCAATTTGTGAGCCTAAAGCTTGAATCTCTCCAAAAATGCACTTTTTCATGCCCAAAACCAATTCCAATCATATAGCCATGTTGCAAAGGCCAAGGTCCACCAGCGTGCCAAGTTTCACCAATAGCTAATGAAATAGACATCCTACGCCATTGTGAGCACATGCAGGGTTTCCAAGTTCCTTTTAAGTTTTATTTTCAATTTTCAAGTCATTTGGATAGTTAAAACTCAGTTTCTCAGCTAATATGGAAAAAACGCTAACAAACCCTAAAGTGGAGGTCATGAGCCAGCTTTATAACGAGTACTTCCATATGTGTACAAAGCGGCTGCAGAAGTACAGAATACCGCCTGCAGCCATTGCCACCACCTTCACTTGGGCAATGCAGAAGAGCAAGCCAAAGGTGATCAACTATGCTGCCTATATCCATGACAATCTGCTGAAGATGGGCAACAAGAACCCCACCTACATTGTGCCGGGTGAGCTAATAACGAAAGTGGTTTATGGGGAATTGAACTCCAAGGGAAGATGGCATGACCCTCCATCACAGAATGACTGGCTAAGGCTCAAAGAAGATAAAGAAGAGGAACCGCTCAAAGCACCCAGAGTTGCCACACAATTGAAGTGCCAGTTAGAGACCGTGCAAGAGGAGCAGCCAGAGTTGAAGAAGGGAAAGAAGGAAACTGTACATGTGCCGATCAAAGAGACAAAATCACGGAAAGCTGCACGGCTTGAAAGATTAATGGAAAGATTCAAAGCCGAGAGAGCACTGAAAGGAGATTTGAGCGAGCTGTGGATGCCCTCACTAGAAGCAATGTTGGGGTCAACAGAAGGGTGCACAGAGATAGGTTTGAAGATTACATCAAAAATTTTGAGATCGTGGATGCTATGGTAGAAAACATCCTAACATCCCATTTACAGAAGAAGAAGTGGATGAAGTACGACGGCAACTACTAGAAGAGCAGGAAGGCCAAGAAAGAGAGCGGAAGACCAATTGAGACCGGGAATTCAAGAAGAAGCCACCAACTCCACCGTCAAGCCCGGAGTCCAGCCCACCATCATCACCGCCTCCTCGTAGCCCTCCACAAACCCAAAAAAAGGAGGAGCTAGATAGATCTGATGAACAAGAAGAATCAAAGCAAGAAGAGACCAAAGACCAAGAGCAAAGAGAAGAAGCTAAGCCCAAAGATGAGCAACTAGAGCTAGAGGAAAGAAGGTTTAACACATTTCTTGATCTACTAGCTGCGGGTTACTCAAGAGAAGAGGCAGCCATAGTAGCATTTGACTTGGCAAGCACAAGGCCCAAAGAACAGCTGCACAGCCTGCGGTTAATGGAACTGAAAGATATGGCCACTGATATAGTGGACCTACAGCCACCCACCAATGACTGGGACGTGGTGATGCACAAATTAACCGGGCTCATGGCAAAATCATTGGCCACAGAAAGTGATATTGACAATCTCAAAGCCTATGAATTTTTTATCAAATCCGAAGTAAACACGTTACAAAGACAGAGCCAAGAGCAGATAGAGAAACAAGCAGAGCTGCAAGCCAGTCTGGCCACGACATTGCAAAGATGCCAGGAGACGGAATGAGAAAATCACGCAATAGCTCAAAGACTACAAAGAGCTGAAGAAGAATACAGAAAACTCAGCAAGGCATTGAGAGATGTAAAGAGGGAAAGGGACAACCTAACCCTACAACTTGCTGAAGAATCAAAGGAAGTGGAAACACTGAGAAATGCCAAGGAAAAGGAAGAGCTAGAGAATGATGCGAGCCAAGATGAGCTAATAGAGATTAAAGACCAGATGAAAGTCAAAGATCAAACCATCCAATGGCTATAGGAATCTCCTGCCAGAGTCAGAGCTGCTAGCTCGACTCACACCACTTCAGAGACGGAGCTTTATGAAAAACAAATGAAGGAGATCCAAAAGGACTTAACCCTGGAGAAGCGGCAAAGACTGATGTTGGTTGAGGGGTCAGTGGTTATGAAAAACCACATGGAAGAAGAAAACAAAGCCATGAAGAATGAGCTAGAAGCCATCAAGAGAAAGCTCGAGGAGGCGGAAAAGATAAACGCAGATCTAAAGGACCTCCTTGTGAATATGGGAGAACAAGCTAAAGCAGAAAAGAAGACATTTTAGAAGCAAATAGAAGAGATGAGAGGCCAGTAGCAAACAAAAGAGTAGTTTAGCACAGGGCCAGTAGCCATGGAGGGAATAGACATAGAGAATGTGGCAGATCCAGTGGACACCACCATGCAAGAGGAAATCCTTGTAGGACCCTCACAACAGCCACAAGATCTGACACAAGAAGAAGAAGAGAAGCTGCAAATGGCAATAGAAGCAGCAGTCAAAGACACTGCCAGAGAAGCTTTGGAATGGGAGCAGAGGGTCGTTAAATCAATGACTATTCAGAAGATAGACGCCAGCAACCTTCGGCGTAAATGGCTACAGCCCTCTCTCCCATATCCTCTGTTGAAATATTAAGCTTCCACAATCAACAAGCGGATCAGAGAGGAGCCAACAGTGCCAATGTACAAAGCAGACATCTCCAAGCCTGAAGGGGTAAAGTTGATAGTCGACTCTCAACCCAGGTGGAGAAAAGCATGGCTGACAAAGTATCCACATTATCTAATCCATCTGGTAGAGGCACCTAAAGTCATCAAAGATAACCTAAGTTTTTGCCCCCTACAAAGGATGCAAACGTGGAAGGCCCATGAGCTATTGCAAAGAAGCCAACCCACTTGGCTAAATTACCTGAAGCTGCCAGGCTCGAAGGCAAGTGAGAGAATAAGTGAGCAATACATGGTGAAAACCCTAACGGACGCCATCAAATTGTTCACTGGCTCGCCTGACCTATCTTGCATTATGATGAGAAAGATTTGCAAAACACTTTTGGTAGTCTTCGAGACATTCAAAACCAGGCCAGGTGACAGACATTACCTTCTTCTTTCAAGATACATACAGATGTGCATACGATCTGTCTGGTCATCCTTCCCATGAGGTGATACATGCATTGTATCAAAGGATCATCTTTTTGCCATCCTATCACCTCCAAGCCTTTGAATAAGCCTTCTACACCGGCTTCTTCACAATTAGCACAGTATATTCGGCCCGACGCTACTAGCTCAACAAGCAAGATATGAGTCAGTGCTCAAGATGAGACTGTTAGAAGCTGGACACACCCTACGGAAAATGACTGCTCGGCGGATTTTTTTTAAAAAAAATTATTCATTTATTGAGAAACCTGACATTTCACCTTTGTAAATATTGGGGCTTACAAAAGTTTCCAGATTGTATCTCAGTTTTGACATTTAGATTGAGTAGATGGTTAAATTGGAACATTAGGGTTTGAGATTGTAAGGTATTTATACCACTTTTTGACCTTAATGGAAAAAACTTTGTCATTTTAAAAAAAATTTGAAGTCTGTGAGTGAGCGTACTGTGTACGAGGGAGAGTGAGAGCTTCATCCTGATGCTACGTGCGCACCGCTGGTCAGAATCAAGTGCGGAGAAGTGCAGTGTGTTGCCCCCAATGAGAGCTGCGTGCCAATACCTACATTGCACGCGTACGGTCTGGTTTTGCGAGCTTCATCTGGTGATTCAGTGAGCATACGTTATCCATTTTTTCATTTTAGCATATCCACACGTTTGCATTGAGTAGAGCTACACATTAGGCACTTTAGTTTTCGAAAACGACGACCTGCAAATTTTGGCCAGAGATCCTACGTGATTTTGCACCGGGTGTTTTGGGTTGGGGTTTTGGTTCATAGACCTTAGGGAGAGCGACCTATTGGTGTTAGTAGGGTCTCCTTCAAGTTCTGTGGCGTTTCGAGATTGTTTGATGGGTATTCGGCTCTAGAAAGCGTTGCAGGAAGTTTCCTCTTATGCACTCCTGAAGGCTGTAGCTTAGACATTGGGTAGAGACGTCTGCAATAATTAGTCGAGAGCCGGTCGAGTGTAGATTGACACCCTATGCTTGCTTCCACGTGCCTACGGGTCGAGCTTTGTCCTTAGCTGACAAATCTTGTTAGGTGAGTTCTCGCTGTGCTGACGTCCGTCGCGGCGTATCCGTCTAACATTGGAGCCACTGTCGGGGACGAAAACCATAGGTAGGTGATTGAGACTAGGCCTTGAGGATAGGGATTGTTTGGCTTGCCAGAGTCTCGTTTTACATTTAGATAGGATCAGAGGGTGGAGGAATCTCTAGGTCTTAGAGGGAGTCTAGGGAGCGTGTGTCTGGCCTAGATCCTTCGACTTAGGTAGACTTAGATAGTTTTAGGTCTTAGTTCAGTGGATGAGTAGGAGTTTGAGTGGTAGAAGCGGTGAAAGGAGAGCTTGAGATTCCGGAGAGGCTAGGAAGCAACCGAAACACCATTATCATCATTTCACATAATGAGTAGGAGTAGGGTAAGTAGGACATCATGATTAATGATCTAGAGCACTTCATGCATGTATACTTGCTTGTTAGGTTCATCACAAGGTTGTAAAAGACGTAAAAGAGCTGAAGTGAAGTTCAAAAGTTACTGTGAGTGTTTCTGATAGAGCTGTAGAGCATCAGGAGAATTTTTGTCAGGAAAAAATTAAATTTTAATCCAGGAGACATCCTACGTGTAGGATGTCTACAGGCTGATCTGGTGGAAATTTTGGAATTTTGAGTTGACCAGTGTGTTCAAAAGGTAGGTCTTATCCTATTTTCACCTGGAAAGTGGAAATTTGACCATATCTTGACAGGATAAGGCTAGATAGACATTAAATTGCCAGACATCCTACCCAAATTGTGCCTAGGTATTATTTTAAGACCAAAACCATAAGACGGCTACATGAGCATGATCTGCATGATATATTGAGTGACAATTGGGTGAGAAAATTGGGTTCTAAGCAGACTTTAGCACTTTTGACTGAAAAAGGCTAGAACAGCTAAAATTTGGGACTTTTGAAATCCAAACCAAAATTTAAGCATAGCACTGGGTTGCTGACATCAAGGGGAAGCTATGGGTCAAGTCTGGAGTCAAACAGGTCAAAACGACAACCTACGCGTAGGATGTGTTTTGAGTGATCTGGCACTCCAAATCCAGATTTGAGCATACCAAAGTGATCAGCACCTCAAGAGGAGTCTATGCTTTGCATTTGAAGCCATTTTGAGCAAAAAGACATCCTATGCGTAGAATGTTCAATGCATGAAATTGAAACCAAAAACTGAATGTGGGCATAGCAGGGTGTTGTATAGCCTAAGGCAAGCCTCCTAGCCAATTTTGGTCCAAATTGGGGTCGATTTGACTGATCAGACCAACATCAGGCTGTCGAAACAGATTTTTGATCCATTGACCAGCTTATAGGTGTCCAAATCAAAAAGTAAAAACAATTGTGGACTCAGCAAATCAAGGGGAGTGCATAGTGCAAAAATCCAGGCAAAACAGAGCACGAGACATCCTACGCGTAGGATGTCTACTGGGGCTTAGAGCAGAGAAAATTTGACTGAGGACATATAGTGAGGTTCCATTTGACTTGAGGATTCCAAAACTTCTTTCAGAAGTGAATTGGACCTTGTTTGACCTTTTGACGGAGCAAAGACGGAATTCAGACTTTTCAGGTAAATTCACCAACATCCGAGGGAAGTACAGTTCCAGATTAGCAGACCTAATCCAGAACATCAAAAGTGTATAAAATGCAGTAGTGGTTGAGGCTAACTCTCCAATTACACCAATCATTATTAAAATCACCTCTAGCGGTTAGATGCTTTGATTCGATTGTCGAAATTAAACGCTTGTGTACATGTAAAGTCAATGGCAAAGCAAGAAGTTGTGCGAAAACTGATCCGTTGCCAGGTGAGTGGTTGGATTTGTGTAAGTTGCATTGCTAAGTTTGATGAATTTAAGATCAGGAAGATACATTTTTAGAGACCAAAAGGTGGTAGGTGATCAAGGTAGCTTAGTGTCCACCGAAGAGAGTGTAACTCAGCGAGGCTAGATCCATTAGCACCGATTATTAAGGAGGGTAGTGATAATGACACTTGATCAGAAAAATCCTTCTTCATGATGGGTAGTCAACAGCCAAGAGGTTTCACCTATGGAGGACCAATGCCAGGAGGAAGCACCTCCCTAAATCCTTTGAACGATTCCAAGTTCACTACGATCTTCTTAGAAGGAACAAACTCGAGGGGAGCCCTAGTTTATTCTTACTATCGAGGACGCAACTGTATTTGTATTGAAGAAAGACCGTCTCAGAGACTGGAGATAATTCGAGTCTATGATGATGGAGATAGATTCCGAGATGAAAAGGGGAACCACTATCTGATAGTTAGCCTACCCTGAGGATTACAATAGATATGGAGATAACGTGGTGAAAGGGAAAATGGTTTCAGAAACTCAAGAACCGCCACCAAACATTGATCGACCTGGAGCACTTTTTATGTATGATAAGAAAACCACCAGGGTCTCAACCTATAATGAGAATGTGGGAATTTACAAGCATGAGAGTGAGGGAATAATCTCTTACTTTCGATGCAAAGAACCCTACCCAAACGAATTAAGCAAAGACAAGACTCTTTACTTATTCTCTTATGAAATTGCTATGGGGAAGGATATTGTTTTCGTTGATAGGTACGGGCGAGAATACAAACGTATTCTCCCAGAGGAGGTAGAAAAGGCAACAGTTCCAGAAGCATCAACATATGCCCCCGATGAAGTGCCAAGAGCCACCTACACCCCTAGCAAGTTGAAAAATCCATTTTCAGAGGAGTATGACGCAACTTCACATTCTACCGGAGATCAGACATTCAACAACCAAAATCAACCACCAACTCAGCCATCATTGTAGGCATGGCTTCGACAAAGTGCAACATTGGAACAAGAACTAAACCGAGATGGTTATCAAGCCGTACGAGGGCTAAGGGATTTACAAGAACCACCACTCTATTCACGGTATCAAGGAGAGAGTAAGCCAAAAACTCAAGTGTCAACAGAGCCTAGAAGACCACCTATAGAGCGAGTTCGAAGAGATGAACCATCTCTTGCAAGAACCGTTAGAAATTATGGCTTAGGAGCACCACTGAGAGAGGAACCCGCATACTACAGAAGACCAGAGGAGGTATATAGATTGGGACGAGGAGATCCAATGATGAGATTTGTAGACCATCGTAGAATTAGACTGTCTCAAGTGCAAAAATGGATAAACAAGAAATACACGGGAAACAGAGATCCTAGAGATCATGTAGCAGCCTTTGTGCATGTAATCAGAGCTGAAGAGGTGTTAGACTTCCCTACCCAATTTGCAGGGTTTGGACTAACCCTAGAGGATGCTGCTGCTACTTGTTCTGACTCTGTGGAGTGTAGAGACTTTGAGTCTATGGAGGAGGTGTTTGACGAGTTAATTGAGGAATTCTCACAAAGGGGGATAGCTCATAATACAGTCTCACAAATCCATAAATTCAAACAGAAAGATGGAGAATCTGTGCGAAAGGCCACCCTACAACTAAAAAGATATGTTAAGTTCTGCCCTGTGGAAGAACTGTCATCTCAGTCCAGACTTATGCTTATATTTATCCAAGGACTAAGGAATGCATATCTCCAGAAGGACTTACATATGAAGAGAAGCACGACGTTAAACGAGTTAACTAAGAAGGCTCTTTACTTTGTAGACAATTGTGCGGTCTACAAAGAGGGTGAGTTCAAGGATCTTGACGACGATTCATCCTCACAACAAAGTGGAAGCAAGTCTTCTAAGACAGCACCAAAAGGAGAAGTAGCTGTAAACCAGGAGCAGCTTGTAGAGAAAGTGCTAAAAAAGATTAACTTGTACGCCAAACCTTAGGCTAAACAGACCAAGTGGTGTGCTATTGAACAAAAATGGACAAACCATGGGACGGAGGAATGTTATTATAACAAGGGATATGTGAGAGAGAGACCTTATGCTCCCCAAGCTCAGGTAGCATCTCCTCAACTTCCACCAATGCCTAACTATCAAGCGGGAAACCTACCAGGACCTGTAGGTGTAGAAAGACCACAACCAGTGTTGGGGAAACAACCACCCCTACGAGGATTACGAACAGTCGGCATAAGATACACACCAACCATAACTGAACCAGAAGAGAAGGCTTTGGTGCCTATGCATGCAGATTACGAAGATCCCAATGGATATGCTGCAAATCCTGTCTATTATCCATCGGAAGAACCCTCAACGCCAGAACCATGGAGCATGATGGGAGGTGCAGAACCACTAACAGCTGCACAGGCAAGAGGAGAAGGAAGATATATCTTGGATGAACGAACATTTTTGTTCATAGCCAACGGAGGCATGGGCGGGCAAAGACATGCATACCAACAACGAGGAGCTCAAGGAGCACCTCAATAGCCTAAGGGACCATGCTACAAGTGTGGTGGAGACCATTGGCTAAGAGATTTTTCTCATGATGAAATCATTAGAGTGTGGAGTTACTCATTTGATTTTGGATTGCCCTAAGAAGTCGAGCAAAGGAGCAAAAACTACCTTGAACATGCTGGAAGCAGTGCCTTCCAGTGGAGGGTCAGAAAACGAGACAATAATACCTATTAAAGGAGTGACACGAGCCCAAGCTCAAAGAATGACGAACGAACCCATAATTGAGGAGCCAAAAACCGATGCCCCAAGTTCAGAAACGAAAAATCAAAGAAGCACTTGGAAAGCTAGAAAGGTGCGTATGAAAGCCAGGAAAGAACGAGAGCAAACGGTTCTATCCGAGGAGTTAAAACACACGAAGGATAGATTAGAGCGGTTAGAGGATCTAGCTAGCCTAAGCTCACACACTGCGACAACCATAGCACCCAAGGAAATAGTAGAACCCAAAAGTGCAGGATCAGGAGGATCAGTGTTGGGAGAAAAGTTAAATGAGCAGTTAGATGCACTTCTAAAAGCTTACGAAGCCAGACTCAAAAAGAACCAAACCCAAGAGCAAAGATGGTTGACTTATCCATATGCTGAAGTAGAAAAACAGAGGTTGGAAATGTGTAGAAAGATGATTGAAACAACTCAATCTTGATAGAAAACCATCTTGGTAAACTTGCAAGTTGGCATGAAGTACCAACTCCAACCCTATCAAACCAACTTTAGAGAAACAAGTAGAAACGAAGGAGAGACTCACGAATGCCTCTGAGTCTGGGGGAGAGCCTATCATAGTGCCAAATACAACAAATGAAGCAAGTGAGGGGCTCCAACCTAAAACATTGGTAGAAATGGATAAGGATTGTAACAGTCTAGATGACCAGTGGAAGCAAATCTGTGAGGCCAACGAAGCTAACAGGGTGAGTTACCACATGAATAGCACGAGAAAAGAGAAAAATGAGATCTTACCTCCTATTGAAGAATTTGAGGCAAGATCACAAATGAACTTTGATATGCATTCACAAAGGGGAGACCAGGGATCAATTAGTTCGTGGCATAACCATCCAGACTCACTAAAAACTCTACCCTCTTACCTAGGAGAGTATGAAGCCAAGTGTGAGGTGAGAGCAATTCCATCTCAAAGACATTCTTCTAACAGAGTGATGGATTCACAAGGGTTGATTGAGTTATTGTCCACCTCCATGGCATGCACAATCACATTAGCAGAACTCCTAAGGTTACGACCAAACATGTGGACCACTGTATGCAAATGCTTAGAAAAATTTGGAGTGAAAGATCCCACCTCGAAGCTTCAGGAAGGGATCAGAGAATTGGACAGGCCTTAACTAAACACTATGCCTGTACCTTTAAACAAGGTTGGAGAATATTCTGAGGGAGAAGATGGAAACACCACGCTACCAGTAGAATTTCAAGGAGTAGTTTCCAAAGCTATTCTAGACCAAGTGGAGCAGGAGTCGCTATTGCCACTAAGGAAATCTGGAAAAAATGGGAAAAACTATTCTTGAGAGCTACCAGAATGAAATTGAAATTGGCAGATGGGTTCATGGAGAAGCCTTTAGCACTCTTAGAAAAAGTAATTTGTCACCTCGTGCGGAATCGAGTATGAGCTTTTTGCAAAAGGATGCGATGAATGCGAACGTTACAAGATCACACAACAAAAGGATAAAGTGCCCTTATATTCCGGAACCTTTTCGTGAAGATGCCTTGGAACCTTTGCAATGGGAACCCATACTAGCAACATTGGATGTCTATACCATTACAGATAGCCCAATGACAAAATTTTGCGATAAGGATGGCTATGATGTGCTACCCTATTACATGGTAAGCGTTATACCAGGAGGAGATGAGATTGTAGAACCACCAGAAGAAGAAGAGTTTTATAACTCCTCTGAGCATCTGGAGATGAATAACGATGCAGATAATGAGTGTTCAGACAGTTCAAGCGAGCGTGGGGAAAAGACAGACAATATCAAGTTTTATGGTTTTGCCAATCAGCACCCTAGACGCCAGGAACGCTATAGGAGAAAACGAGCAAAAAACAAAGCGAGAGAGAACCTGATGCCCAGGATAAAAGATAAAACTCACTATCTAATGCTTGTCAAAGCAAAGGATTGTGTAAAAGATCAAATATCAGGAAGATTCTCAAGAGTGCGAAGGGAAAGAACACAAGAGGAAATAAAAAAATCACGGAAAGCTAAAACAGAAACAAAATCAAACAAATCTCAAAAATCAAAACAAGAAACAACAAAAGACCCAGAGTGGACCAAATTAGAGCGTAAAAAGAAATACCAAGAACTAAAACGGTCTTTACGAGAGGTATGGACTACTGAGGGAGATAGTGATGGTAAGGAGGAGTTAGAAAAAGGAAACATGAATGTACCATCACACTATCGGAAATTCACCATCCAGGACAGAAAAATCATAATGAAACCACTAGTCAAGGAAAGAACAAACCAGGAATCTTACGATGGGCCGGAAAATGCAAAACGGATAGACCTTGCTGAACCAGGTGAAAAGCCTCAACCGGTCTATATCGCAACCGATTTAGAGCTTGAAGAAGAAGAACGGCTAACACAACTTCTCAAGAAGTATAAAGATGTGTTTGCATGGTCCTACAAAGACCTCAAAGGGGTTGATCCATCGATATGCCAACATACAATTCCTTTGAAATCAAATGCCAAACCTAGCAAACACAGCGTCCTTATACATATAATGACACATTTTCTAAACAAATCAAAGAGGAGATTGACAAGCTGATGGATGCTCAATTCATCGAGATCGAGCATACAGATTGGGTGTCACCCATTGTGGTTGTCCCCAAAAAGAACGGAAAGTTACGAGTGTGTGTGAACCTCAAAAAGGTAAATGCAGTCACCATAAGGGATATTTATCCCTTGCGAATCACAGAACATATGCTTGAGAGGGTGGCCGGGAAACTTATTCCTTTCTAGATGGATTTTCAGGGTATAACCAACTAGCAATTGCAATAGAGGATCAACACATAACAACATTTGCCACAGAATGGGGAATTTATGCGTATCGAGTTATGCCTTTTGGCTTAACTAATGTTCCAGCTACCTTTCAAAGCTTAATGACGCATGCGTTCAAAGAATACCTGAGAATATCTTAAAAATATATATGGATGATCTTTGTGTACACTCTCTTCTACGAGATGAACATTTGACCATTTACAAAAGGTATTCGAGAAGTGCAGAACATATCAAATCTGTCTTAACCCGAAAAAGTGCATTTTTATGGTTAGGCAAGGCCGCATCTTAGGATATATTGTCTCAAGAAATGGCATAACCACTGACCTAGATAAAATCAAAGTCATAGTAGACCTGCCCAGACCTACTAATGCGAAACAAGTGCAATCCTTCATGGGACATTGTGGATATTATCGAAGATTCATATATATGTATGCAGTCATTGCACAACCTCTGTATCGTTTGTTAGTCAGTTTCGACTGGACTAAGGAGTGTGAAACTTCATTTCAAAAGCTTAAGGAAAACCTTGTATTAGCACATGTACTTAAAGCACCAGATTGGGAAAATATATTCCATGTTCACATTGATGCATCTGCATATGCAATCGGGAGTATTCTGGCTCAACCTGGAGACAAAACAATGGATTTCCCAGTTTGTTATGCAAGCCGACAATTAAACAGTGAAGAAAAGAACTACACACAACCACTGAAAGAGAGCGGTTAGGAATGATTTATGTTGTCAAGATATTTCGGCATTATTTGCTCTCAAACAAGTTTGTGTTCTTCACAGATCATCAAGCTCTTTTGTATCTGGTAAATAAACCATGCAATACTGGGAGAATTGTATGCTGGTTTATTATATTGCTAGATATTGACTTCACAGTGGTGGTCAAAAAGGGTAAAACTCATCTACGGGCGGATCATCTTTCAAGGCTGCATAACGGGGAAGTTGCTGAAGGAGTAGATGATGACATACATGATGCATATCTTTTCAATATTGAAATGATACCCAAATGGTCTCAGGAAATTGTTAGCATTCTTTCCTTTGGAGGTAGATTTAATGACAAGGAAGACAGACCCAAACAGAAAACAATTAGACAAACAAAAACTTCCAGTTGATTGCAGGATGGCTGTATCATCTGGAAGCGGACCAGATTCTACGATTATGTATAAACTCGGAGGAATTCGAGTGTTATCTTGAAGAAGCACATGTCCAGGATTGTGCATTTCATTGTTCAACAACGAAAATACACCAAATACTGAAACAATTAGGGGTTTATTGGCCAACTATGTATGCGGACACACATGCTTATGTTGACAATTGTACTATATGTAGTGCCAAACGACCAGTGGATCACGCGACATTCTTTCAGGTAAACATTGCACTTGCATGGAGTCAATATATCATTGGTTTCTGAACCACAAGGACATTTCCTAAAAACATCACAAGAGCACGGAAAAGAGCTATTGAGCTAGAGGCTCGCGACTTTAATTTAATTGGAAACCAACTCTATAAGCGAGGAAAGGACAATCAACTTAGAATCTGTGCAAGTGAAAGTGAATACCTGCTGATTCTAGAACACGCACATGGAGGCATAAGTGGAGGCCATTTTTCAGGCGATAAGACTGCAAAAATTGTCTTAACCGCAGGAATATGGTGGCCTACATTGCATATGGATGCTGAAGAGTTTGTAAAGCGTTGTGACGCATGTCAGCGCACCAAGGTGCCGAGAAAGAGAGATGAGATGCCACTTCGGCCAATGATGGGAGCAAATCCATTTGCAAAATGGGGCATTGATTTTGTGGGGCCTATTTCACCCCCTGCATATCGCACCCATACCCAGTATATCATTGTGGCAACGGAATATCCCACAAAATGGACGGAAGCCAAGGCAACACAAAAAGCAGATGCACGAACCACTGCACAATTTCTATATGAGAATGTCTTTGTACGATAAAGTTTATCAATAGAAACTGTCAGTGATCGAGGGACACATTTTCTTAATGAAGTCATTGAATATCTGCTAGAGGAATTCATGGTCATACATAGAAAATTTGCTCCATATCATCCCCACAGGCTAATGGACAAGCTGAGGTCATAAATAAAACACTATGCACGGTTCTCACTAAAATTGTATCAGAGTCAAGAACAGACTGGGATCAGCAGTTACACTCAACACTATGGGCATACAGGGTAGCTTACAAAACATCAATAGAAACAACACCGTACAACATGGTGTTTGGCCTAAATGCTATATTACCCATAGAGTTTTTAATTCCAACTCTACGAGTAGCGAAAAGCTTAGAATAGACAGGGCATGAGCTCTCTTCAAGAATAGATGATCTTGAAAAGCTAGATAAACTTCGCTTACGAGTTGTAGCTTTGATCTATGCTAAAAGGAGAAGACAAAAAGAGTTTTTTGACAAGCATGTGCGCACAAAAGAGTTCAAAACAGGTAATTATGTACTTGTTTATACCTTGAAGCAACATGCCAAGAAACTTAATAAGCAAGGGATGGGACCCTTTGTGATTAGTGACCTATCACAAAGCGGAGCTGTCAAGCTTGCTACATTAGCAGGAGAAGAAATGCCAAATTGGATTAGTGGGTGTCGATTAAAGAAATATCATTTACCACTAACACAGGATATGCTTCAACAAATCCATCAAGAAAAACAACGGATGATAAACACAGCGTACGAGAAGAAGCCCAAGCAAAAGCTAAAGAACGCATTGCAAAAAGGCGGCTTCTACGACAAAGACAACAATGTGGATCACCGTTGTGAATCAATGCCATTCGACTAACGAATTTTGATGAAGACACAATGGAGCCAATAATTGCAGTCAAAGTGGGTAGCAAGCAAGTTGAATCGACGGCATTGCTTGATTCTGGAGCTCAAGCAAATCTAATCTCTTATAGATTATACAAACAGATCAAGCCCAAAGGTCAAAGCCCAAAGGTCAACTACATCCTACTCCACAAGTGCTAAAAAGTAGTACATCACATTCGCTGAAATCATTGGGCTGGATTATATTGCATGTACAAATACATCAATATATTTACCCACACAAGTTTTATGTGGTTGAGGATGAGAGCACACAACACCTCATGTTATTGGGACAACCTTGGCAAAAAGAGTATAATGTGTAGATCGATTGGAATGCGAATGCAGTCAAGATTTAGCATGCACAAGAAAAATAGGTGGTAGCCTTTGTTCAGCAACCTCAAAAGAATCAACTACCAGCAATGCAATCACTAGATAAAGATCCAAAAGGAAGGGTGCCACTAAAGAACAACATGATACCCAAGGCTAACAAAAAAGGAGCTGCCAACCATGCTCACTACAAGCATACAAAGTCACCGACCGTAGCGAAAAGATCAAGGTTACCAACATGCGACAAACAAGTATGGGTGTGGAAGGATAGAGGTGACGTGGCAGACAAACCACAATACAATAGAAGAAATCAAAAGGAGAAGACAGTTCAACCAATAACCAAAGGAATAAAAAAGATATGGATCCCAAAGAAAATGCTCAGCAACAGCTTAAATACGACTTGCATTTGAATTCCGAAACCAAAACAAAAGGAACTCCCTTTAGTACAGGCAACAACGGAAGGCAGGGACACACAACATATGAAACCGGCAAACCGATCTATGTGGGTGCCAATCAGCAGCAAAACAATGACAACCGCGGAAGTAGCAATAAACCTACAAAAACCTGCAAGGCAAAGCTACAAATGGAAAGCAAAAGAGACAAAGTCTATGGCCAACTCCGCCATGAAAATTCTCTCCAAGGAGAAGACTACGGCCATATCGACAGTAGCGGCAAACCTCTAAACTGTTGCAAGAAAAACGACCAAAAAAAGAGCGGTAGAGTTACATCTTTTTCTTGCAGAAAATCTTCCGACCAAATCAACAACCAACAGGAAACCGCAACGGCGAATGCCAATAAGCACCTTGCTTATACCCTTCTCTTGCACAACATTAATTTTTTTATGCATTGACCGAGTATGCATAATATAGGGCCACATTACACGGCCAAGCATTAGCACGAGTTTTCACCCATGCACTGCACATACACCGACAATACCTTGTCGTCCGGGAGGACTCCGGCTAGGAGGGGGGGAGGCATTCTCAAATGCGGACCCAATGGCAAAAAGAGAAAAAAAGGGCATGTTTTTCGACTATTTTAAGGGTTGTCGTTTGATTACGAAATTTTTTGGATTAACCCAAGTACATATGCCCTTATACAACATGAATCTATAAGTATATGGGCCCAAACACCAAATCAAGCCCCTAGGTGTGTGTATATAAATAAAAATAGTCATTTTTTGGGTAAAATATTGGTAAAACGGAGAAATCCGGCCTTAAAAATTGCATGTGAGTGTATATAGTGTTTTGTGGTGATGTTTTTGATTTATTATGATGTTTGGAGATTTTCAGGGTTTGATTTGCTATTTTCCTTTTAATTTTACTAATTTTTGGCATAAAAACTTCAAAAATACAAAAAGCAGGTGAAAAATGGTCGTAATGAAAAACAAAAAATATAGGGATGATCAGTGACTATAGGACAACCTATGGTACAGTGGGGGTGCAATTATGTGAATGAAGCGGAAAGCGTGATTTGGCCAAATTTTGACCGAAACGTCAAATTTCTCGTAAACTGGGCAAATGGAGTCCAAATCAAGAAATTTTTGAGCCTAAACCGCATCTCGCAAGAAGTTGGGAGCACATGTCAAATTTCATGAAAAGTGGTTCGAGGACCCCCATTATAAGAAATTTTCATTTCATTTTAAGCTCATTTCCACTATTGACTTTTGAGAGACAGCTTCTCTCACCTAGCGCAAACGGAACTTCCAGCAGCTTCTACGACATGCACGACTACCCGATAGGCTCCAAACATGAGAGGTAGGCACCACTTTGAGCTTTTCACGCATGTTTGTCGTTTTGTCGCGGAAACTAGCGTAGGGTTCACACAGAAAGCGAGCAGTAGAGACCTACAAGTAGAAGTGGCCACATAACGGCTAACCCAAAAGCAATGAGACTTCATCGGCAGCTTACCCTAGCATAGGAGACGAGTCTTGGATGCCCAAAGGCAGTAGAAAACCATCGGAAAAAACCCTAATTCCTAGAGCCCCGCAAGAGGCCACCAAATGGGAAATCGACGGAGAGGAGCCCAAATGCTACCAAAATTTATGGGTAGAAACATCTCGACATGCTCGACAAGTCTATATAGCCCACATGGCCAAAAGGTGACCCGGAGCGACACTAAACTTCAGAAACGGCATCAGACACACAAAGCGTCAAATAGCTCTCGCGGCCAAACCGCATGTCCGTTTGCCACCAAACTTCGCGAGCGGCTTTCCTAGACCATGGACAACCAATTCCTATGGTGGTAGACCACCACAAATCATCAAATACATGTAAACGCAACCACAGGTGCTTCTAGAGCGACAAATTGCCAAACGAAGCTCCGGTCAAGCCAAAGTCGACAAAAACCATACGGCAAGGATCCCCAAGGGATCGGGAAGCTATGGAGACCAACATCAAGAAATTTCATCGTCGAAAAGCACTCCAAAATTTAGAAAACGGCTCGGAGGCTCTGAAATCCACACAGGGAGTTTCTTTCTATATACTTGACTTTTTTGTTGAAATAGGGCTTGAAAGGGACTCAGGGGGACTAAGGGCAGGCACCAGTAGCAGTCACCATGAAAATTTCATCAGGAGAGATCTTATGCGTAGGATGTCTCAAGGCCATTTCTTGGCACCAACCCCAACATCTGTCATCACACAAAGTTTCTAAATAGCCGGTACAAGCTCTCCACCAAGTCTCATCACATTTGGACAAAAATTGACCTCATATGCATGAAAAAACGCAAAGTCAGGGCATAGAGGCAATAATGGGTCATGGACCTACCAAAACTTGTCGAAATCACATGAAACTTGCACAATACTTTCATGAGCACATTGCCAAGCTATCTGTGTGGTCATATGTAAAAAATGATGAAATAGACATCCTACGCGTAGGATGTCTAAATGACATTTTTGGCCCACAGATGGTGTTTTTCAATTCCAGATCTCTTCATATCACCTTCAAGAGCTCATATATCAAGTTTCAAGCCATTCCCATCACTTTTGTCCCCCAACACCTCCAAGATACACTTTTTGAGCCCAAAAACACTACACATGGTCTTACCAACACCAATTCTTGTCCAAATCAAAATCCAAGAGCAGGGCCATGTTCCACATGCCAAAAGCTATCTACAGAACAAATCTCAAGCAATTTTGATGAAAAAGACATCCTACGTGTGGGATGTCTCCAACATGATTTTGACCTATTGTGCAAGAAATGACCTCATGGGAGCCATTACCATGGTGCAAGAAGCCCATATATCAAATTTCAACCCAGTTGAATATCATTTGCCACCTGTTGGGAACATCCTACCCAAATTGTGAGCCTAAAGCCTGAATCTGCCCAGATATGCACTTTTTGATGCCCAAACCCAATTCCAATCACATAGCCATGTTGCACAGGCCAAGGGACACTAGCTTGCCAAGTTTCACCAAAAACTGATGAAAAAGACATCCTACGCGTAGGATGTCTAAAATGATAAATTTTGGCCAGAGTTATACTGTGAGCACATACAGGGTTTCCCAAGTTTCTTTTAAGTTTTATTTTCAATTTTCAAGTCATTTGGATAGTTTAAACTCAGTTTCTCAGCTAATATGGAAAAAACGCTAACTTTGGACTACTGAGTGCAACAGGATCCATGGCAGCCACAAAATCACCTGCAAAGAAGAAGAAGATGACAATAAAGACTACTTGGAAGAAGTAGAGCCGTTCGTCATCCTAGAAGAAACTCGTAAGCCAACCAACACGTGGATTCAGGAGGATTTGTTAGAGTCCAACGACTTGAAGATCTACCAAGGCATGTTCAAAGATATTGAAGGAAATGCAATAAAACTACCCATGCTACCTCGGGAGCTCAATGAGTTTGTCAGAAGCAAGATGGAAGAGTACCTGGAGAAGATAGATCTCCATAACTATTTTGAAGCTGTGCTGGCAGGAATCGACATCAAAAGAGTGTGGGAATTTATAACTACAATCAAATAATATGGAGTGGCCAGAGTCACTGATCTGCAGGGCAAGCCGATCACTATGATTGTAATCACAGAGAGAGTAGTGGCAGCCGCACTAGACCTCTCCAACAAAGGGGATAGTGTGACAAAGAGAAGAGATGAAGTCAAGGTGTACTCGGAAAAGAAGAGCAACTACACCTTTGAAGATATAGCAAACCATAAAGTGGCGGTCATGAGCCAGATTTATAACCAGTACTTCCATATGTGTACAAAGTGGCCACAAAAGTACAGAATGCCGCCTGAAGCCATTGCCACCACCTTCACTTGGGCAATGCAGAAGAGAAAGACAAAGGTGATCAACTATGCTGCCTATATCCATGACAATCTGGTGAAGATGGGCAACAAGAACCCCACCTACATTGTGTCGGGTGAGCTGATAACGAAAGTTGTTCATGGGGCATTGCACGCCAAGGGAAGATGGCCTGACCCTCCATCACAGAATGACTGGCTAAGGCTCAAAGAAGATAAAGAATAGGAACCGCCCAAAGCACCCAGAGTTGCCACACGATTGAAGCACCGGTTAGAGACTGCGCAAGAGGAGCACCGAGATTTGAAGAAGGGAAAGAAGGAAACTGTACAAGTGCCGGTCAAAGAGATAAAATCACAGAAAGCGGCACGGTTAGAAAGATTAATAGAAAGCTTCAGAGTGGAAAGAGCACTCAAGGAGATTTGAGTGAGTTATGGAAGCCGTCCCTGGAAGCCATGTTGGGGTCATCCCGAAGGGTGCACAGAGATAGGTTTGAAGATTATATCAAAAAATTTGAGATCTTGGATGTTCTAACAGAAAACATCCCTAACATCCCATTTACAGAAGAAGAAGTGGATGAAGTATGACGACAACTGCTAGAAGAGCAGGAAGGCCAAGAAAGAGAGCAGAAGACCAAGGCGGACCGGGACTTCAAGAAGAAGCAACCAACTCCATCGTCAAGCCCGCAATCCAGCCCACCGCCATCACCACCTCCTCGTAGCCCTCCACAAACCCAACAAAAGGAGGAGGAAGAAGAAGATTTTCAAGAAGAGAAGCTGCAAAAGGCAATAGAAGCAGCAATCAAAGACACAGCCAGAGAAGCTTTGGAATGGGAGCAGAGGGTCTTTAAATCAATGACTATTCAGAAGATAGATGCCAACAACCTTCGGTGTGAATGGCTACTGCCCTCTCTCCCATATCCTCTGCTGAAATATGAAGCTACCACAATCAACAACCGGATCAGAGAGGAGCCAACAGTGCCAATGTACAAACAGACATCTCCAAGCCTGAAGGAGTAAAGTTGATAGTCGACTCTCAACCCAGGTGGAGAAAGGCATGGCTGACAAAATATCCACAATATCTAATCCATCTGGTAGAGGCACCTAAAGTCATCAGAGATAACCTAAGTTTCTGCCCTCTACCAAGGATGCGGACGTGGAAGGCCCATGAGCTATTGCAAAGAAGCCAACCTACTTAGCTAAATTACCCAAAGCTGCTACGCTTGAAGGCATGCGAGAGAATAAGTGAGAAATACATGGTGAAAACCCTAACAACGCCATCAAATTTTTCACTGGCTCGCCTGACCTATCTTGCATTATGATGAGAAAGATTTGCAAAACACTTTTGGCAGTCTTCGAGACGTTCAAACCAGGCCAGGCGATCGACAATATCTTCTTTTTTCAAGATACATACAGATGTACATAAGATTTGTCTGGTCAGCCTTCCAAAGAGGTGATACATGCAATGTATCAAAGGATCATGTTTTTGCCATCCTATCACCTCCAGGCCTTTGAAGAAGCTTTCTACATCGGCTTCTTCACAATCAGCACAGATATATTTGGCCCGATGTTACTAGCGCAACATGCAAGCTATCAGTCACTACTCAAGATGAGAGAAAGCCTAAGATGAAGAAGCAGCTCAACAGCCATGTCGGGGAGACATGAACAAGGAGGGGGGGAGTGTTAGAAGCTGGACACACCCTACAGAAAATGACTGCTCGGCGGATTATTATGTTTTGTAATGATTCATTTATTGAGAGAACCCGACATTTCACCTTTGAAAATATTGGGGCTTACAAAAGTTTCCAGATTGTATCCCAGTTTGGACATTTAGATTGAGTAGATGGTTAAATTGGAACATTAGGGTTTGAGATTGTAAGGTATTTATACCACTTTTTGACCTGAAAAAAAAAACCTTTGTCATTTTAAAAAACATTTGAAGTCTGTGAGTGAGCGTACTGTGTACGAGGAAGAGTGAGAGCTTCATCTTGACGATACGCGTGCATCGGTGGTCCGAATCGAGTGCGGAGAAGTGCAGTGTGTTACCCCCGACGAGAGCTACGTGCCATTACCTACATTGCGTGCGTATGATCCGGTTTTGCGAGCTCCATCTAGGAGCTTCATCCGGTGATTCGGTGAGCATACGTTATCCGTTTTTGCATTTCAGCATATCCACGCGTTCACATTGAGTAGAGCTACACATTAGGCACTTTAGTTTTTGGAAATGACGACCTGAAAATTTCGGCCGTACATCCTACGTGATTTTGCACCGGGTGTTTTGGGTTGGGGTTTTGGTTCATATACCTTAGGGAGAGTGAACTATTGGTGTTAGTAGGGTCTCCTTCAAGTCTGTGGCGTTTCGAGATTGTTTGATGGGTATTCGGCTCTCGAAAGCTTTGTAGGAAGTTTCCTCTTATGCACTTCCAAAGGTTGTAGCTTAGACATTGGGTAGAGACCACTGTAGGAATAAGTCAAGAGTCGGTCCAGTGTAGATTGACACCCTATGCTTGCTTCCACGCGCCTGCGGGTCGAGCTTCATCCTTAGCTGACCAATTTTGTTAGGTGAGTTCTCGCTGTGGTGACATCCGTCACGGCGTATCCATCCAACATTTGAGAGAAAGCCTACGATGAAGAAGCATCTCAACAGCCATGTCAGGGACGACATGAACAAGGAGGGGGCAGTGTCAAAAGCTAGACACACCCTACAGAAAATGACTGCTCGGCGGATTATTATTTTTTATAATTATTCATTTATTGAGAAAACACGACATTTCATCTTTGTAAATATTGGGGCTTACAAAAGTTTCCAGATTGTATCCGAGTTTTGACATTTAGATTGAGTAGATGGTTAAATTGGAACATTAGGGTTTGAGATTATAAAGTATTATACCACTTTTTGACCTTAATGAAAAAACCTTTGTCATTTAAAAAAAAGTTTTGAAGTCTGTGAGTGAGCGTACTGTGTACGAGAGAGAGTGAGAGCTTCATCTTGACGCTACGTGCGCACCGGTGGTCGAAATCGAGTGCAGAGAAGTGCAATGTGCTGCCCCCGACAAGAGCTACGCGCCAATACCTACTTTGTGCGTGTACGGTCCGGTTGTGCGAGCTCGACCTACGAGCTTCATCTGGTGATTCGGTGAGCATACATTATCCATTTTTGCATTTCAACATATCCACGCGTTCGCATTGAGTAGAGCTACATATTAGGCATTTTAGTTTTCAAAAACGATGACCTGTAAATTTTAGCCAGACATCCTACGTGATTTTGCACCAGGTGTTTTGGGTTGGGATTTTGGTTCATAGACCTTAGGGAGAGCGACCTATTGGTGTTAGTAGAGTCTCCTTCAAGTTTTGTGGCGTTTTGAGAATGTTTGATGGGTATTTTGCTCTAGAAAGCGTTGTAGGAAATCTCCTCTTATACACTCCTGAAGGCTGTAGCTTAGACATTGGGTAGAGACATCTATATGAATTAGTCGAGAGTCGGTCGAGTGTAGATTGGCACCCTATGCTTGCTTCCACACGCCTGCAGGTCGAGCTTCGTCCTTAGCTGACAAATCTTGTTAGGTGAGTTCTCGTTGTGCTGACGTCCGTCTCACGGCATATCCGTCCGACATTAAGTCATGTAATTGTCCTGCTATTTGAGAAAATTTTTGCTATGAAGCGTTTATAGTATGCACACATACCAATAAAGCTTCTTAGCTCCTGTAGATTCCTTGGATTAGGCCATGCTTTTATTACCTCTAATTTTGATGGATCCATACAGATACCATCGTGAGAGATAATATGGCCTATGTATTGAATCTCTTAAAGGAAAAATTCACTTTTTCTTTTGGTTGAGAAAAAGCTTGTTCTCCCTCGCTTGAAAAGTCACTTGGAGATGTTGCTTGTGTTCCTCCAAGGACGTGGAGTAGATGATGATATCATCAAACAACACTCCAATGAACTTATGGTAGGGTCTAAATATTTCTCTATCAAATGATTGAATGTGGCAAGTGCATTGGTCAAGCCAAAAGGCATGACTAGATATTCATAAAGACCAAACGTTGTACAAAACATAGTCTTTAGGATATCTTCCTCCACTATCCTTATTTGATGATAGTCACTTTTAAGGTCAATCCTACTGAAGTAGGTAGAGCCTTGTAGCTTATCAAACAAATATTCTACCTGAGGTACGGAAAATTTGTTTTTGATATTGATATGGTTTAGTGCGTGATAGTCCACACACATGCGGTATGTACCATCTTTCTTTTGCACTAAAAGGACTGGAGAACAAAAGGGAGAGGAGCTAGGCCTCACCACCCCTTTGTCTACCAATTCTTGTACTTGCCTCATAATATCCTCTTGTTGAGCTTAGGAAACTCGATAAGGAGGCTTGTTAGTTGTTAGGTGGTGAGCTTCCTGATACGAGCTCAATTCGATGGTCATCATCCCCTCGTTTTGGAGGTAAGTCCATAGGGATATCATCGATGAACACATCTTGGAATCCTCTTAGAAAGTTAGACAAGTCTAACTCTTCTTGATTCCTACCATTTTCACATTAGCCTCATTAGTGGATTCTTTGACAAAAATCATGTACGTAGAAATCAAGCTTTTCATTGACTTATCAAAAGTTGGTGGATTTACAAGTGGTATAGTATGACCAGACTCATTAGCATCTACATACATGTTCTTTCCCCTGTAGGTGAAGTAGATTCTCCTTTCATGGAACTTCATGTTGACAGTCATGCAATCAAACCATGGCGCCCCTAGGATAGCATCCTCATGTTGGAGAGGAGGGATGAAAAAGTCTTCTTTGTTGACATAGCTTTGGACATGAAGCCTCAAATTCCCAATCAAGGGAGTAACGGAGGCTTGCTGTCCCTTGAAAGTTGTGTCAGTCGTTACAATATCTCCCATCTCAAAAGCTTGAATGCCCAACTTGGTGGCCAACTCCATTGATATGAAGTTGTGATAGAGCCAAGGTCAAACAAGATGAAGGCATCATGCTCTCTTACCTTTCCATAATCATAGGAGAGAGGTGATCCTTTGCAATGAGCATCCTCTTTTGGAGCTTCAATAGTGGAAGCTCTTAGAATCTCATCATGAGTATTTCTTTTGGGTCAAGAACGATAACCATGTCCTTGCTCCCCACACTTAAAACATTTATGATCCTTGCGAAAAGTTTCAAGCTCTTCAAGAGAGAGTTTATTTTTACCTTTGTAAGCTTTTTTCTCCTTGGACCGATTGATGTTCCTGGGGGATTCACTAAGTGTAAAACTACCATGTCACGTGCGTTCAAGACATGTTTGTAAAACCCTTTTTCTATGAATTTTGTTAGGAATATAATGTACCCTTTTCTTTTAAAATCTATACATTTTTTTCAAATTTGAAAAAATAATTCCCTTCTGCATATATATTTCTGTAAGTTTCAAGAACTTTAAATACCCTTCTGTTGAACTCACATGATAGGTTACATTTTTATTAGGTGACCTCCCCGAGTTGTTGTTGTTGTTGTTGGAATGGCCTTGGGAAGACTTTTGGGCATTAATTTTTCCCTTTGCATCACTTTTGTCTTTATTTTCCATGGGCTTGACATTCGTCTAGCCCCTTGTTGGAAATTTATGCGTGAAGCAACCATTGTATGGTGGATTACTTCGCTGATAGAACTGGGCCATTGAGAGTTGACATACTCGGCCATCTCTTCAGGTAATCCCGCATTGAATTGTTGCTTTTGCTCGAAAAAGTATATCTTTTGAAAGATAGTATCCTTGAGATGTAAATCCCAAAACTTGTCCACATATTTGTGAATAGACTCATGAGAGAGAAGCGAGCACTTTGTTCTTGCATCACTTGCAAGGAATTGCTTCATGATGGAAACTCGTAGAGTTTTCCATGTCTTTGGGGCTTCGCTGCTGCCACGAAGCCTAGCCCACCATTGACGAGCCTATTTTTGGAAGTGCATAGCTAAATGGCATAGCCTGGAGGACTCTGTGAAGCCATCGTCTCCAAAGGCCGCATCAAATTGTTCGATGAAGGCCAATACTTTGTCGGTAGCACCAAAGGTACCGTCATAGGTGAAAAAAGAGATACTCTTTTCTCCCTATTTGAGTTTCTTTATCTTTTGTGACCTTCCCCATGCAGGATAAGATTTGTGATGTCCTCCCCTCTTGTATTCTCTAGGAAAGTAGCCATTTCTTTAATCAGTAGAGGAGGAAGGTGAAGAAGAAGGAGAAGTGAGTGACCTCTTTCTTGCTCTTTTCTTCCTTTGTTTCCTCTCTTCCTTTTTGGAGTGACAAGGAGAAGGACTATGGGTTAACTTTTTACTCTTGGAACGAGTTGGCAATCATTTAGTCCGCCTTCTTCATGGAGACACATCTTTGGAGAAACTTAGGGATTCATTACTTTCTTGATCTTTGGATGCCTCCTCTTGTATGGGAGAGAGTCTTCTTTTGGGGGGTCTCATCAAGAGGCCTCCTAATCTCTCTCTCCTCTTGGAGGGGAAAGGAAATCCCATAAGCACGAAGTTGTTGAGTAACTTCGTCTTGCAAAGCGGGGTTGCCCATAGCATGTTGCAACGTAGTAACAAAATAATTAACAAACATGGGGGCATCATCATTAGCACCTTCATGTGCAAAATCAAAGTTGTCAATGTTCATTCTACTCTCTTGGTTATTGTCAGCCATGTTAATTAAACTTATGTGTTTACTTAGTGTATGCTTTGGAAATTCAAAACCTTAATTGCTACTCCTCTTAGCCTTTGAAAATAGGCACTTAAGTATCCTCACCCACGGCTCGAATTGGTTAATTATCGAGAGTAGTGGAGTGGGTCTAACATAGCAAAGTTACCGAGGGATAGTTCCTTTTGGACTTCTTATGGCTCAATAATGGTAAAGCCATAGGCAAGTCTAAGAAGACTCCATTATTAAGACCAAATCTCCCAAGGTGTGCACCATATCCCACATAGTAGGCTCAACAAAACCGATAATAGATCCTAGTCCCACTTATACCCTAATATAATTAACAAAATCAACCATTCATAGGTTACTTAAGGACCTCTCTTCTTAAGCAAGAAAAGAGAAACCAAATGCTCTGATACCAATGTAATGGAAATGGCCTATGAACTTTGAGAATAGCAGAATTAAGAGAATTAGAGTGATCATTTTTTGTGAGATTACTTTGAGAATAGCGGAATTAGAGAATTAGAGTGAGAATTTTTGTGAGATTACTTTGAGAATATGGAGGGTGAAATTAATTGATGGTAGCAACATAAACATAGTACGTTATTAACTTGGCATGAACAATACTTTTGCAAGAGAGATATTATTAAAGAACATGACAATAGATGAGGACCGAATTTACTTGGAGCTAGTCCCCCCTCCAAAAGGCGTTTGTAATATAGATTCTCCCATCAAGAGAGACTTTGTTACAATACAATCTTTGTGTTCCTTCTGACCTTGGTGATGCTATGAAGATGGAAAGCTTCATGCACCATGAGCTTAACATAAAATTTGCAAAAGCATTAACTATCCCAAGCCTCAGTCCCAAGGCCTCAAATACCTTCTAAGGTGGAGAGAACTAGCGGGGAATGAGGGTAGGGAAGAGGAAGAAGTGACATTCCATAGGAGAAAGAAATAGTTCCTCACTTATCATCTCTCTTCTTGCTTAGCATAGCATAATAGCATAGTAATGAAGATGAAGAATATGTCAAGCTTAAGCATTGAAGCATGGATCTTGGTTGGATATACATTCTATAGCCAAGAGTGTTGGTTTAGGCTCTCCACTTCTCAACAAACTTGGAGAAGGAAATGGAGCTCTTGCATTTTGCCCTCCACACAATGAGATAATGTGTGTGTGTGTGTGTGTGTGTGTGTGTGTGTATACCCCCCCTCTCATGCTTGGTCCACACCTCCTTCTCTCTCTCTGTCTCTCTCTCTCTCTCTCGTATTATTTTATTATTTTCTTTCTAGACATGTGTCCTCTTTTTCCTCTTTGAGAGAAAGAACTTTTTTTTTTAATGTATCTAAATTCTCATTGGACCCCTTTAAAACCTATCCAATAGCATTCAAACACATCATGAGGGCCATATGTGGAGGATCATTTGAACATGTTTCTTTTATGCTTATTAAGTCATTTGGTTGAATGGAATACTTCAAGGACGTTTTCAATCAAGCATGGCACATTCATGTCTCTTGAGAGTTATCTTTGAATTGAATACTTCAAGAACTTTAATATTTTAAGCATGTGAGAAACACCTCAAGCTTTTGGGTAAAGTCCCCACAAAAACTTAGCAAGCCAACAAGCACCTCATACTTGGGTAAGATTCCCACCTCAAGGTCAGCCCTAGCTTGTCTAAGGTCAAAGGACTTTTGAACGCTAACTTTTGGAGGTCTTGAATGAAGATAACCCTACGGTCCTTAAGCTCTATTAGGTAGCATTGATCTTTGACAGACCATCTCTCACTTGGAACCCTTTACCATTAGCCCCGTGTTGAGATAGATCCATAAGCACATGTCTATATTCTAACCCTTGTTCTCGTTTAATATCCCACATTAAATGAGAATTTTAATATGAGAAAATCATTTGGGTTGGTTAGATATTAGATTTCATGACAGTGCTTATGTCTGCTTCTTGTGGTGTCTACACTGGTTGGCTGAGTCCTTGCATTTGTGACCTCTGGCTGCTCACTTGGAGCGTGTACTTGTGAGGATATATCTACCTTGGATTGTTTTTTCCAAGTTGAAGGAGGTTTAACCATAGCCTCCTCCATCAAACTGACGTAGGAAACCTACTCAAAAGGTGTGGCGTCGTGGGAAAGAGGAAGGTATTCCTCACATTCATCTCCCACATGTGCCAAGTGCAAGTGCATTGCCCAAGGGAAGGCTTACTAGTCCCCCCCTTGCCTAGCTCTCTGCATGCCAGCCGTGAATAGAGGTGGAGAAGACATACTACAAAAGATGATGTTTGATGACGACAAATCAAAATAAACATGCAATGAAATTTTGGACTAGTTATGTCGATCCCATCCGTATACACACGTGAGGCCATCACCCAATGTGCAACTTGAAACCATTCCTTGGCAAATGAGACGCTTTGTCATGCAATTGTATTTTGACAAAAAAGAGCTTTTGAATGAAAAACATATTGCTATGAGTGTATAAAAAAAAAGGCAATGAAATTGTTTCTATCTGTAACGCATGTGTACAAGTGTGTGTGTGTTTGTGTGTAAAAAAGAAAACGCAACAAAATTTCTTTAGTAATGCATGTGTACATGTGTGTGTGTGTGTGTGTATGTGTGTGTGTGTGTATGTGTATGTGTGTGTGTGTGTGTGTGTGTGTGTGTGTGTGTGTGTGTGTGTGTGTGTGTGTGTGTGTGTGTGTGTGTGTGTGTGTGTGTGTGTGTGTGTGTGAGAGAGAGAGAGAGAGAGAGAGAGAGAGACAGAGAGAAAACAAAGGAAGCGCCGTTTACCTTGCAAGCTAGGAGGGTACCGAAGTAGAAGTAGGAGAAGCACTCAAGAGGCTGAACTGCACTCATTGGTTTGCCTGGCCGTCGTGAATGTGTCAAAAGGGGGGGGGAGGGGGGGTTCTTTGCGTTGGCTACGTTGGCCAAACGATACACACCATGCCAAAATTATGTGGGCCACCTTGATTAAAACTCATCGAATGCAGCCCGTGGCTGGACCATGTGCACACCACAAGAGACTACCTGCATCATTTGCCGAGAGAGAGATAGATAGATAGATAGATTTTATTATCGCCCTCCGAGGTCAAATATGACATATGGGACCAAAGTTACATGTGATGTGTATGTGTGATGAGTTACTCTTGATGCTCCAAAATTGTGGGAAAAGCTTCGTTCACTTGGGAGTCATTTGAAGCATCATGTACCAAGTGTAATGAATCCCATCTCCCAAATCACTTCTTTATGTCTTGCATCCATCCTGTGCTCAAGATCTTGCTTTTATGCGTCTTTTGAACTTTTTTGTTTGCTTCCCATGCAAGTCTAGGAAGTCGATGTGAGGGGTTTTGACGCATCTTTATCATGTACTCCACAACCCTTTCCATGCCCATAACCTCAATTGGAAGACATCCCGACTCAAGAAGTAGGAGCATATATGGTGTTTGTGTCTTCACTTGGAGAAGTTTGTGAGAAAACGCTTTTGGACATTCTCAAACTCTTTCCAAGTAGACTTTGAGATGCTCCCGCCCACACCAACTCCATAAAAAAGAACTCTTGGACATTATCAAACTCTTTCCAAGTAGACTTTGAGATGCTCCCGCCCACACTTCAACTCCATAAAAAAGAACCGGTGTCACCAATGCATCAAAAAGATACTTCTTGAGAACCCAAAACTTGATGTTTCCCGCATTACACATGTTCTCAAATGTATAAAATGCTCTCTTTTCTGCTTCCAAACTATGCATAGCACATTCATGCCACTTGTGATTGGACGGAACCTCAAGGCCAAGGTACTTAAAGCTCTCAACAACTCCAAGTGTCTCATGGTTGTACACAATGCATGGCTTCTCCTTATGGTTGGTTTTCACAAGCATAACCTTTGTCTTGGATTTTTTCACAATCAGCCCACTATGAAAGCAAAAGTTCTCAAGGACAACCATAAGCTTTTGTGCATCTTCTAAAGTGTGTGCTAGAAGCACTACATCATCCGCATACAACAAAAGCATGATTACCACATTGCAAATAGTGACCTCTTCAATGCCTTCTTCTTGCATAAGTTCAAGTACCATTTGTTCCAATTGATCGATGCATAGACCAAAGAGAGTTCCTCTTCAATGCCTTCTTCTTACATAAAGTCAAGTACCATTTGTTCTAATTGATCGATGCATAGACCAAAGAGAGTTGGTGACAACAGACATCCTTGTTTAACCCCAATAGTGCTTATAAGTTTTTTTGGAATTTCTCTTCCCATGCGCAATTGACAAATCACCTTCTCATAGATTCGAGAAACCGCAAGTATAAACTCACTTGGCACTTGGATTTCTTCCATCCTTCTCCACAAATTGTTACGTGGAATCATATCAAAGGCTTTCTTAAAGTCCACAAAACAACAATACAATCGCTTGCCTTTCAACTGACTTTCCTCCATGAGAACAAGAAGAGTGACAAGATGATCAATGGTGCTATGGCATCGACAAAAACCCGCTTGTCCCTTTGCACGCTTGTCATTAGCTTGAGCCCAATCACTCAATTTCATCTCCATTATGCACCCAAACAACTTTCCCATAAGAGACCCAATCATTATAGTCTTGTAGTTGTTTACATTCTTTACATTGTGTCATAATAATCAATATCTAATTCTCCTAAATGATTTTCTCATGTTAAACTGATCAATTAATATGGGGAAGTGCCAGGGGAGAAAAAGCTAGAATATTGGTTAAGCTAGCAGACCGATTACAGTAGGGATCCGAAGGACGGAAAATAGGGATCCAAAGGCAGGGCCATCTGTAAAATATCCATGTGCAACAATGGGCCCTAAAGACCCGGTTCAGCCCATTAAGACTTCCAAAATACTAAGGTTCCAAAATTCAAAGCTTGTGTCCAAAGGTCAAACATTGGGGGAACTGGATGCTTTGTGTGTGTCCCAAAAGTCTTTGGAAATCCCTACATACGAGGGGGAAAGCCTTGAAAGTAGGGGATGAGAGAGAAACTCACACACACACACACACACACAAGCTCCCTTTACACAAAGGGAATGAGGGACACATGTCAGCTCCCTATCCCAAATGCCCACAAGGTGTACCCAATTCCTATTGGATGGCCTTGGAGGTGGACCAATGAGAATAAGTCTAGAGTAAATCTAGTTTAGTCAATTTAAAAACACTTAATAAAATAACCAATAATAATTAAGCTATCTAGAAGACTATTGGACAGTCTCCCAAGGGAACCAATGAGCATTCATCAGCCCAATGGCTTGCCGGATTCCTATTGGTCAGGAGGCAAAGGGGTCCAATGAGAGTTTAGTTGAATTAAATTATTACCTAAAGCTCTCATAAGAGGAGAAAGGGGGACACATGTTAGAAGTCTATTACTTATTTTGCTTTATTACCATTGGCTAAGCCTGGGGAGATCCAATAGGATGCTAGCAAGAGCAAATAGCACGAGGGGTCGACCAAGAGAGAGAGAGGGGGCTGATTTTTCAAAGGCATTATCACCTAAACACTCACACTATCTCATGTGTGAAGTAAAGAAGACTCTCTCTCCTTCTCAAGCTTTAATGGAAATCTTATCACCTACTCCAAGCTTGTGAGAAGGGAGGCCTACACCAACAACTCCAACCAAGATCCAAGCTTCAATGCATGCTCATCTCCTCTACCATGCTAATTACTCAGCTAAGCTATGCTAATATGAATGATTATGTGAGGAGATGTACATCTTTCTTGTAAGAATACTCCTTCTTCCTCTCAATCTACTCTCATGCCCCGCTAGCTTTCACCATCTTCGAAGGTGTGTGAGGTCTTGGGTCTGAGACCGTGAGGGAATTGATGTTGTGTTTGATAAGTGTTTTGTGTAGTGCATGAAGTTTCCATCTTCATTGCACTAGCTAGTATTGAAGGAACACAAGAAAGTGTATTGTAAATGTCTCTCTTGATGGGAGAAACCATAATACAAAGCCTTTTGGAGGGGGGACCAGCTCCATGCAAATCCGGTCCTCAATTGTTGTCAATTGCTTAATTTCTCTCTCTTTTGAAGTATTGTTCATGATATCTAACTAGGTGTTATTCTTTTTGTTGCTTTCTCCACCCAAGCACTCTTGTTAATCTCATTAGGAATCTATTCTAATGAAATTCTCACCATGTTTATTCTATTTTCCGCTACACACAAGTTACTAGGCCATTAAATGTTACATTGGTATCAAAGCACAAGGTTTCTCTTTTCTTGCTCAAGAAGGGAGGTCCTCAAGCTAGCTATAAATGGTTGGTACTATTAATTACATGTGAGTAAGTAGAATAGGGATTTTTCAGCCTTGCAGTGCGCCTGCCTTTGTGCAGTTAACAAGGCATCACCATCGAGAGCTATGGTCTTAATAGTGGAGTCCTACGAGGCTTGCCTACGGCTTAACCACTATTGAGCTACTAGAAGCTTGACAGGAGCCGGTGTTGTTTTGGTGTTGAACGACCCTCTCTTCTATTCCTTGCGATTAATGGTATTCGAGCCACGGGTATAGTAGCTTGAGTGCTTTTTCTAAAGGGGTAAATAGGAGTAGCAACTAGTTCTTGAAGTGCCAAAGTACACCTAAAAAATTTACACCTAAAAGTTGTTAGGATGGCTGACAATAGTAAAGAGAGTGAAATTAATGTTGATAACTTTGATTTTGCTAATGAGCAAGCTACTAATGATGCCCCGATGCTTGTTAACTATCTTGTTTCTAGGCTTCAACAAGCCATGGGCAATCCATGCCTCCAAACTGAAGTGCAACAACAGCTTCGTGCTCATGGGATTCTCCAAGGTCCGGGCACCATGACGAGAGAACACCTAGTATGCCTCCTTGCGAGATGTTAACCCTCACGGCTCACGGACACCCTATCACCTACGATGGATGTTGTATTATTTACTTGGTAGAGTCAGGTACTGGGCTTGTCGGTCCAATAGGAAAAGGGTAAGAGTGATCGCCAATGAGAGGCGCACTCTAATTGGAACATTCAAGGGCTTAGTTGGCTAAGCATGGGCGCCCAATTGTGAATGGGGTGAGCTCATATAAAAGTCAACTAAACCTAAAATTCACTCATTCTCTCATTTGTGCAATTGAAGAGTGCTATGCTCCATCTTCATCTCCTTGTGTGTGTGTATGCATGAGAGAGAGAGAGAGAGAGAGTGCGATCGAGCATTGCGGCGGCACGACGGCGGCAAGGCGGTTGAGCGCAATGTAGCGGCGTCTCCCTCTTCTTCGTGGCGAGGAATCCTCCACGACAAGAAGCGTAGAGCGGTGAGTGACACACCAACTCCATCTTTGATCTTACTAGTTTAGGCTTGTTGTGTGCTTGGAGCCATTTGTGGCTCGCAAACGGTGTATCGGCAAGTTCCTTGCATTGACACGTGCAACATACACGCACATTTTTGGTGCCGTTGCCGGGGAATGCCATACACTAAGCTTGAATGGCACTCTGTGCTTCTTTTGTGGTGCAATTTCAATTGTAGGAAAGGTAAGGAAGGAGGGTGTGTGTGTTGAGAAGAAGGAATTGTGTTACTACTATGTATTTATTTTGTTAATGGACTTTTCAAAGGTACTGTGTTTGTTTCTCTGTGTAAGGTGTTAGTATTAAGGTGGTTAGTTATGTGTAATGTAATGTACAGTAAGTAGGAAGTAGATATGTGAGAGCTAATAGAGTGTGTTAGTGTGCCCTGTACACCTGGGAGTGCACGTATGTGTCTACCCATATAGGATTTGACCAATAAAGACGAGATTTTGACTCGGTGGTCCTGATCTCCGTACACCTCTGGACCGAGGTGTACGGAGATTGGGCAAGACTAGAGAATGCGAGGTAGTTACATTGTGAGGAGTATATATATTAAAACAACATTCATAATCGTTGTATATGGCAACGTCATCAACTAACATGGAGGAAAAGATTGCATACTCGTGCACGCTCGGCAAGTATCAAATCCTGCACAAGCATAGGATATGTAATGACCATGTGCACAAGTACAAAGAGTTTGCTAAAGAAACTGTACAGAATCTACGATACGACTCCTACGAAACGGGCATTGATTTTCGCGACATAGCACATACATCTTAGAGAGTGAGAAAAAGGATTATGCGTGAAGGTCCGACCAATATAGAGACAAGGATGGAAGCAAAAAAGGACTTACAGATAGAAGACAACGGCATGGAGGAGATGTTGGATGCCTTCTTCCAGACAAGCGAGGAGAACGCTAACGAAGCAGCACCAGAAGCCGTGCACCTATCTCCTGAAGAAATGTTGAGGAAGTTGGCACGTCAACCAATTTATGAAGGCGCCAAAATATCGACGCTTCGTACTTGTCTGGCATTTTTGAATCTTCAGTCGTGTATGGGTGGTCAGATGCAAGCGTCACTGCTTTGTTTAAGTACGTAATTTACAAAAGAGATTTTCCAATTGCAACGGTGACGTGCTTGGAGAGATTTTTAATTTAATGTGGCGTAAACAGGTTGTTGCGGGAGCAACTTCTCCCAGCTGGCAATGAAATGCCCCCTCCAGGCCAGACGCAAAGCAACTATTGACCTCAGTTGGCTTGGACTACAACAAGATTCATGCATGTCCAAATGATTGCATTCTTTTTCACAATGAATTCGCAGATTGTCTGTCGTGTCCTAAGTGTGGAGCAATGGGCTACAAACAAGATGCAGTTGGCGAGACAGTGCCAGCTAAAGTGTTGCGGAATTTCCCTACTATTCCTAGGATAAAAAGCATGTTTCGTTGTGGTTCCATTGCAAAGTTGATGCGGTGGCATTCTACGAATAGATCCACTGATGCAACATTTAGGGTGCCCGTTGATTCAAAGGCCTGGAGGCACATTGAAGATACCTGGCCACATTTTAAGAGTGAACCACGCAATTTGCGTTTGGGCATGGAAATGGATGGAGTCAATCCATTTGGCTTGATAAGCTCGTCATGGAGCACTTGGCCTGTGTGCCTTATCAATTACAACCTATTGCCGTGGCTTGCCATCAAGAAGGGTCATTTGATATTAAGCTTGATTGTACCTGGTAAGTTCAAGGCAAAAAACATGGATGTTTATCTAGATCCACTTTGACGAGCTCCAAGAGTTATGGCATGGGATCGACATAGCAGATGCGGTTGAACCAGTAGGACAACAACATGCAAGGATCCATGGACTTCTTATGTGGACTATGCATGATTGGCCAGGATATGGAGAAGCTTCTGGTAATGATTCTTGATTTACAAAATTCTCGCTATTCGCAAGCACTTTGCCTTGGCCTGATTCATGCTTTAATATATGTAGGGCTAACAACTTCGGGATACAATGCATTTCCAATTTGCGGGCAATCTTTGGATGTGCGCTATTCTGCCTCTCTTTGAAAGACAATTTATCAAGGTCACCACCGTTATCTTCCAGATGGCCATCACTTGCACGAAGGTCAGCTTGGTCACGTCGAATGTCTTCCTATGCATGTACAAGAGTGGCGTCGCCAATGGGAGCAACATGAGAGGCAACTTGTTCTAGGAATGAAACGTTTGTCCATTCTCCATACGTTGCCGTACTGGGGTGATCTACTAATTAACCATTTGTTGGATCCAATGCATATATTCAAGAATGTGGGAGAGCTCCTCTGGAAGACAATCATGGGAATGAAAGACAATCGAGCTTCACGAGATGATTTGCAGTCAGTTGGAAAGATGCGAGAGCTGTGACCTTTCACCAATGTAGCTGGCCAAACAAAACTTCCAAGAGCGCAATGGGTATTGCTAAAAAACGAAGAGCGACAAGTTAAAAGGGTGATTTCAGAGTTCAGGACGCCAACATGATATATGCGATGTCTCAAGACAGCATTCACCCGTGACGATCAACTGTCAGGACTAAAATCGCACGACTGGCATAAGTTCTTGCAATTCATTCTTCCAATTGCGATCAAGGGGTGTTTAACGGAGGAAGTGCAAACCTGCATATACAAGATTTCAGAGCTAGTGCAGTGGATCTCTTTCAAGGAGATACAGTTAATTTAAACAACTGTGTTATGACGCTTTATTTTACTTTTTTTGTGCAGGACTTTAGTATAGCAGAACAGTTTCCAGATCCCGCTTCTATGAGTGTAGATGAATTGATGGGCTTCATTACACGGATGACCCCTGCTCAGATGCCAAAGGCTTCTCAGTACTGGGTAGCCAGAGACACGGGTACTACGCCTCCGGGCTTCACACCCGAGGGTCCGACGCCTAGGGGGGGGACACCTATGGGGGAGGGATGCCTATGGGGGGGGGGCGCCTACGGGTACGACGCTTGCTTCTCCCATCACGGCCGCTTCAACACCTAGGGGTGGCGCAGAGGCGGGTACGTCCTCATCTCCACAGCACAGGTGCACTCGCCGATCTCGACGATCGTCAGGTGGAGGTGGTGATTGCTGTGGAGGAGGGTCCATAGATGCTTCGACCCCTCCTCGCTCACGACCCCTGTCCAACCCAGGCACACCTCTTGACACACCTCGGACACCTTGGTGGGCACACGATCCTGGTGCCTCCAAGCTCTATAATGTACGGGCAGATGGTTCTGTTGACATGGACAGAGTCGGGACTGAGATGAGACAGCGGATTCGCCAGCTCGCGGAGCTGCAGTTTTTGACCAGCATTCTGACATCTTGGGGTGAGCAGGATAAGGAAAAATTCAGTTACATAGTGGAGACCATCCTGAGAGAGTACCAGCCTGCTTTGGGTTCAAACGTTGTTCCGAGGAGGTGGATCAAGGGTGTTGCATGGGACACCGTGAAACATCGACGAGATGTAGCTTGGAAGGACTTCAAGACCGGCTCGCCGAAGCCTTCGGGCATCCCACACAAGACATGGCTGCATATCAGGGAGGATGAGCGGACAGCGAACATACGGTTCAGATAGCAGCGTGAGGCCGCACACATACGACAGATGACCAGGGGGACATCTCATCTTGGCAGCAGAGGCTTCGACACCTTTTGCTATGAGTTTGTGAGTTTCTAATCCAATCTTAACTATGGAGTTTTTTAAAATGCGATGACTCATGTATTCTTATTACTTTGATTTTTGTATAAACGCAGAATCTTGCGATGCATCAAGCCCTGACAGGCTAGGAGGAGTCAGATGGATATTGCAGAGGTATCTATGAAGTATTGAATGATCTTGATGCTTCAGGAGAGCCTGTAGACTGGGAGGCCTTACAGTCTCGCTGATGGCTTGAGGTGAGACGTTAATATGTGTTAGTTGATTTAATTAAGTAAGTATATGTGAAGTAATATCAATACTAATTTTGTGAGTTGTCCTATGTGCAGGTTGTGACGCCTAGACATCAGTGGACCGGATTTCATATATATGCTTTGTGAGACACAGACATGCTTCTGTGTCTCTTTTTTGTATAGACATATATGGTTATGGTTATTTTTCAGACAGTTATTGTTTTCCTTATGGTTATGGTTATTGTCATTGTCATTGTATAGACATGGTTATTTCTCCTATTCTTGTATAGACATAGTTATGGTTCAGGTTTTGTTTATGGTTATGTTTAAATTTTTGGTTATGCTTATGGTTATGGTTTAAATTTTTGGTTATGCTTATGGTTATTGTTAATTTTGTTTATGGTTATGGTTATATGCATTATAGTTTTGATCAAAGTGGTTATGGGCCGGTTATGCTTTTAAGTTATGGTTATGCTTTTAAGTTGGTACGGTTATGGTTTTGCACAAAGTTCATTTCATTTCTTTCATTAGCCTTAAATCTCATGTGAGATCCTACATGGATAGCATGTAGGAGGCGTATGCATGATATGGTTTTTTTTGAAAAGTTTATGTAAAAATGAAGGGAACTCTCTCGAAATTTCTGCGGGAGCACGGTTGATTTTGGTGCTACTCCCTTTCTTGGGCAGAGGGCAGGAAGTCTGGCTATGGTGGTTGTGTCCATCTTTTCACTGGGCACAAGCCAGGCTACCTGTCCTCTGCCCAAGAATTTTTTTTTCTGTTATGGTCGTCAATATATGCGTCTATATCCGCGTCTATACTTCAGTCGGAATCTGCGTCTCTATCTGTGTCTATAACCGCGTCTATATCTGTGTCGCTATCTGCATTGAAAATAAAGCCTTTCCACGCATATATCGACGCAGATTTTGACAGTTTAACAGGGACGCAGATAGCGACGCAAATAGAGACGTTAAGCATCGCTATATATGTCGATGACACCTTTTTTTGTTGTAGTGCATGTTACGCATATTCTCAGCAATAGATTGACCAATAGCTTGAGCAAATGTTGCCAAGTCACCTAAGTGAGCAGGCACCATGGGTGAAGGCGCTCCAGAGACTACATGTGGAGTAGGTATTGGCATTTTTCTTGGCGCATAGGAAGGCCTTGGGTTCCACGTTGGGTACGATGTTGTGCCATGTGGTGACCCAAAGTTCATATGTGTGGCCCTAGGCATAGTAGACGTCGGATGTGACATGCTAATACTAGCCAGTATAGTCCCATGTAAATAAGAACTTGGGTGTTGTGATTGTGGAGCATAGGTAGTTGAAACAATGGGAGGGGTAGAGACTACATGAGTACGATGACCCATAGGTGCATATGATTGGTACACACTTGTAGGTACTGTTGCAGGCATTGAGCTACCACGTAGTGGTGCTTTACTAACAAATGAGGTCCATGGCGTGTTTCTCGTCATGCCCATCATTGGGGTAGGCATGGTAGCCGTGGTTTCATCAAGGGAAAGATGATCTAGACTTGGAAAGGTAAATCTATCACTTGTGGGCTCAGATTGCACTAAGACCCCTGGCGAAACAACGTATGGAGGATCCATCCGACTTACCAAGGGAGTCTCCATTTGCGATAAGGTCGGTTGTTTAGCCTTCCTTGTATCTAAGAATCTCATTAGACCCGTTGAAGGCATGTTGATCCCCTTGTTCTGTCTCTCTAACTCAATGACCCTATGGATGACCTCACAAACTCTTTGTTGTTGATCCTCCACACTAGTAGCACCCATTGTGGATTGTAGGACATCTAACCAACCCACGTGATAGGTGTGACCTGTGTATAGGTTGGTCAGAGTTTCTGTTTGTAGTTCGTACTCCTAGCTCTCATTTAAGAACACTCCATCTAGGATTAAGGTGCTAGGGGTGTCCTTTGAGCTAGATGCAATGTTGCTTTCTAGCGGTTGGCCCTTAGCGGTTGCTAAGTCAGGAGCACTCGATTTCTCTCTTAGCAAGTGACGGGAGCAAAGCGAACCCCGAACCCCGACGGCCTCTAAAACACTGGGGACCAAATGGCGCGCCTCGAGCCTGTCACGGTAAAGCAAACAGGGGCACCACCTAGCTTCAGCGGCTAGGACGCAAACAACACACCACCATAACAAAGTTTTCATCCAAGAGAGATGGATGCTTGGGAGTAATGATGAAGAGGAAAGGGAATGAGATCAAGTGAGAGAGAGAGAGAGAGAGTGAGGGAGGGGGTATAGCGGCTTAGTACTTAGGCACCACAAAAGGATGGCGAATCCGCACACCCTTCACACATACACAAGCTCACTCCAAACACAAGACTAGGTGGCGATTCCGCACACCTCACATGGGCAAAACATTGCAAGAAAACATACTCACAAAACCTCAAGCTTTATTTAGAGAATAAGGCGATGAAATGGGGAGCATAGGGTAGGGGAATGAGAAGGGAGAGAGTGATAGAGCACATGGCGGATAGGTGGGAGTTGATGGCAAAGACTCGCACGAGGGTTATGGCCATCATCCTTCATTTAGTTGCCCTTCATCTTCCATAGCCAAGGGTGTACAGGTCATGCTCAAGACAAGCATGGTGATTGCAGTGATGGTGATGGTGTGGGTGTGTGTGTGTGCACTAGGCACACACAGTGCATAGTGTGTTCTTTGGTGATGTTGTGTGTGTATTTAGTGTTATGGTGACCCCTCTTTATATAGGGGAGGAGGGGGGAGGAATTCTAGAATTTAGAAATGAAGAAATCATTATCTACATAGGCCATGTGACTGTGGGCCCCACTTGTCTGGCTGTGTGTATATGTGTCACAACAGCAGTCTCATGAGAGAGAGACTAAGAGAGAGAGATGGGTTGATGAAAAAAAGTGAGAGGTGACATGGAGAATAAAGTAATCACAAGAGGGGAGAGAGGGGAGTGTGTGCAGAGGTGAATCTGTGTGTAGATGTGTGTGAACACAAGAAAAATCAGGTAACCACCGGGTGGGGATGGGTCTGTGGGCACCTTTTTCAGTGAAACTGAGTGTGTGTGAGTGTGGGGGAGGCTATTTAGCTACAAGACAAGAGACATGGCGCCCTTTAGAGAGAGAGGGGGGTATTTGGGTCATGGGATATGATAGGAGAGAGAAAGAGGGGGTGGGGTATACTATTTTGGAAGATAGGGTAAGTTGCATGTGAGTTAGGGTGCATTATTGGTGAGTTATAATGCATTATTGGTGAGAGGTGGGGTAGCTTGAGGGGAGAGAGAAAGGAGAAAGAACAAGGGGAAGAGAGAGGGGGTTGACCTTTTGAGTGGAGGAGAGGCAAAGGGACACCCGGCGGGGCAACAGTGAAGAAAAAGGAGGCAAGGTGGGGATGGGCTACCCCGCAGGCATGAGGTGGCCTATTTTACCTTTCTTATATATTTACATAATCATACTTTTTTTTTTTCTTACTTTTTCCAATGCCTTTTATCACTCCCTCCATAAGAGGGGGTTTTCATGGGGTGGGGACGAGAGAAGAGGGGTATGGGAGCTTGGCTTGTGAAAAGCCCCCATCATTAGCCCTCCCCTTTTGGCTAGAGGGATTCATGTCTCTAGCTCATCTGTTTGATCATTATCGTCGGAGGTGGCGGCTGATGGTGTGTCCTCATCTGGAATGTCAATTGGTGGAGCCTGGTCAAATCGAAGAAAATAAGGTTTAAGTCGCCAACCATTTACCCTGGTTTTATGAAGTTTTCCATCAACCTCCATAAGCTGGTAGCTTCCATTGGCATACTTTTTCCTGATGATGAAAGGGCCTTCCCATCGGAGCAGGAGTTTCTTATCCTTGCGCGTGTCGAAGCGATTGTCGTAGCGGAGCACCAACATTCCTTTCTTCAATTCTTTTTTCCGGAGATGCTCGTTAAAGCTAAGCCGTCTATGCTCTGCTTGTGCTGCATAATAATTTATTGCTTCTTCTCTGTCCAGCTGCAGTCTTTCCAAGTTGATGATGTGATCTCTCAAATGCATGTTGGGTTGTTGAAGTTGGCTTGCCATTACTCTGAGACTTTGTAGTTGCACTTCAATGGGCAAGATTGCTTCCTTACCAAATACTAGATGATACGGTGTGAATCCCAAGGATGTACGAAATGAAGTTTTGTAGGCCCATAAAGCTGGTAGTAGATACTTATCCCAGTCTCCGGGATGATTGTTTACCTGCTTGGTAATAATTTTAGAAACCATTCCATTTACCTTTTCAACTAGGCCATTACATTGAGGGTAATATGGTGAAGAGTGCCTCCTTGTAATGCCCAGTTTCTGCATTAATTCTCCTACCAAGTCTGCTCTGAAACCTAGCCCTCTATCAGAGATGATCTCTAAAGGTGTGCCAAACCTACAACATATGTGCTCGTAGATAAATTTAGCTACCTCTACCGCTGTGATTCTAGTGGTGGTTGTAGCCTCTGCCCATCTAGTCATGTAGTCGACCCCCATGATAATGTAGAATTTTCCTGAGTTAGCCCTAGGTAATGGCCCAATGGCATCGATACCCCATTTTTCAAATGGGCCATATGAGAGAATAGGTGTCTGTGGTTCAGGCATAAGTGACCTAGTGCCGGCCTTTTGACACAACTTACACGTTTTGCACCAATGGTGTACATCACGGTTGAGGCTAGGCCATATGAAGCCTGCCTGCAAGATTTTCCTACTTGTTATGTCTAGGGAAAAGTGACCACCACAATCCCCATCGTGACAGCTAGCAATTACTCCCGTGATTTCGTGAGAGAGAGGGACCTTCCTGAGTATTTGGTCCTTACCCTTACAGTACAAACCATCATTGATGAGTCGATACCTTGTGGCCTTCCGCGTCAGCCATTGCTTCTGTCCCTTTGTTAAATCTGATGGGCATTCCCCTGTTTCCAAAAAATGCATGATGTCAGGCAAGGCATCACTGCCTTGAAATAGAGGGAGCTTTAGTTTTATTGCTCCAACCACCACTTCCTGTAGTCTTTCACTTGCTAGGGCATCTGCTTCTTGGTTTTGAGCCCTTGGGATATGGTTTATTTGAACTTCTTCAAACTTACCCAACAAGGTTTTTACACCACTTAAGTGAGTCCTTAAACTAGGATTCTTGCATGTCCATGCTCCATTTACTTGCCTTACCAGAAGTAGAGCATCCCCAAATACATTAAGGCGTTGTACACCTTGTGAGACGCACCATTTTAGACCCTTGGTTAGTGCTGCATACTCAGCTTCATTGTTAGAACGTGAATCTAACAATTGGCCCAACGAAAATACCTTTGTCCCTTTGTCATCAAAGACCACTATGCCTGCAGCTGCTTTGTCGGATGCTCGCTTGTAGGCTCCATCAAAGTAGAGAGAGTATGCTCCTTCTACCATCGGTGGTACTGGAGGTAATCGGACTTCTCCTTCCTTAGATTGCTTCTCCTTCCCTTCAAATACTTGGTAGGTCATGAGTCCCCCCAAACTTGCCCTTGTCGTGCTTTCTACCTGTACCGTGTAGTCAAACTCTTACAGACGAACTAGCCATTTAGTAATTCTAGTAGACACATCCATGTGTTGTACAACATAGGGAAATATTTCATCCGTGGTTAGAATCACAAATTGCTTAGGCATAAAATATGACCTAAACTTTGTAGTTGCAAATCTAAGAGCTAGGACTAAGTGTTCCATATGGGTGAAACCTTTCTCTCCTGCTGTCATCATTCGACTAGAGAAGTAGATTGGCCTCATGAAAGATGTCGTCATATCCTTTTGGAGTAGCACAACCCCCAATGAGTCATCACCAACACTTGAGGTGACATAGAATTTTTCATCTCACTTAGGTGGTGAGATAGTTGGCAGAGTGGCTAAGACCTCCTTTACCTTGTTGTAGTGATGTTCGCTTTCCTCGTCCCAAGTGAAAGTTGATCTTTGAGTGAGTTGTTGCAGTGGTAGAACAAGTTGTGATAGTAGATGTATGAATCTACTTAAATACCTCACCTTCTGTAGAAAAGAGACCAGTTGACGTGCGGTCGTTGGTGAAGGTAGGGCTATGAGTGCGGACACCTTACTTGGGTTGGCGTTGATACCTCTTGCTGAAATTTCATGGCCTAGTAGAATGACTTTACTCTCCCCAATGTGAAATTTATCCACATTTAATTGCACACCTAGGCTCTGCAACCTGGCCAAACCTTCAGTTACCTTTTCTAAATGTGAAATACGGGAGCTATATATACAAAAATCATCAATGAACACTCTTATGGATGTTCCAAAGAACGGTTGAAAAACATATGTGACATATCTTTGGAATGTGGCAGGTGCATTTGTGAGACCAAATGGCATAACCCTGTATGCAAAACAACCCCATGGCGTGATAAAAGGGGTTTTTAGCTGATCTTCCAAGGCTATGCGTATTTGAAAGTATCATGAATAACCATCACAGACGGTATAGCATTCAAAACCCGCTACTTCATTCAGAATTTCATCCAAGAAAGGGAGAGGAAAGTGGTCTCTCTTTGTAGCTGCATTTAGTGGTTTGTAGTCAACACAGACCCTCCACTTACCATTGTTTTTAGGCGTCACCACTACGGGTGACACCCATTCTGAGTTTTCTACAGGATAGATGAATCCCGCCTCCAGCAGTTTCCTTACCTTGGCCAAGAGTGCCTTTTCTTGTATGACCCCCAGTCGTCGTAGCTTTTGCACAACTGGTTTTACCCCTTCCTTCAGCTTAATATGATGTTCCACCACTGTAATGCCTGTGATTCTTTCATAGTTGTCAATGAACAGGTTAGGAAATCCCATCAACATTTTCAAAAAACTATCTTTCTCCTCAAGTGTCAATTCCGTAGACAACATACCCTTCAACCTACTTCCTCCTAGGCCAGGTGATTTGCTCTCCTCTTCATTGGGTTGCCCTTTTGGTGATGGATCACCAGTTGTGCTTACCCTTTGTGGATCCTTCATAATGATACCCATCACATCAATGGAAGTGTCACTTTCGTCGGTGGATGTGGTCTCCTCCTCAGAACTGGAAGATTCGCTAGTGGTTTCATCTGCCGATGTTTCTAGATTCATTTGCTTCTGCTTGCCAATCCTCATGTCGTAGTAGAGTGTCTCCCCTTTCTTACCGGTCATGCGTAGAAGGCCAGTACCCCAGTCTTGTTTTGCCTTCATGTCCATCAACCATGGCCTTCCCAAAATTAGTGGATAGCCCTCCCCCTTAGTAGGCATTACAAAAACATCTACCTCTACCTCAGTGTTGAAAGCTTTGATTTTCACGGCACTTACCACACCCACACACTTTACTTTTGCTTTGTTTGCCATCTTTGCCTTGCATGGAGAAGGCTTGTCAACCTCGAGCCCTAATCGAAGCATCATAGCTTCGCTCATTACACAGATTTGTGAACCTCCATCAATGTAGGTGTTTCCAACCCTCTTTCCTTTTATGTTTACGTCGACAATTGGAAGGATGTCATCCATGTTGCATCCCGAAATTGCTCCGGCTACCTTTGTTTTGGAGCGTCTTGTACTTACCATTTTAGACCATTGTCGCCTTACTTTAGGTACAACATGTAGCAGCTGTGGCCATGTAATCTTCGGTCCTTGCTCTGCCACATCCAATGTTAGATCATAGGGCTTTGAACTTTCCCCTAGCTGGAAGTCGGTGATGCCCAATTTCCGTCGTGGCCTGGATGGCCTCTTGCTAGTTTCTCCTCTCATGCTTCTCTCATCATCTGATTGTGTAGCTTTCTCCCTCCTAGCTCTTTTCACAGTCATGGCTTCAAGTGGTTCTAAAAAGGTTACCTTCTCCTTACCCTTGTCCCTCTCCTTTGCTCTAGGTGGATCCACTACTACGGCTTTTACTTTCTCTTCTAGCCTTATGATGTTTACAGGGAGATCAGGTGGTGGGGCTGGTGGAAGAGGTGGGATGGATGCTTGTAGTGGTGTTTGGGGTGGACGTAGAATTTGTGTTGGTGAGGGTGGTGCTCGGGGTGGGGGTGTTCTTTCTCTAGGGGGTGACAATTGGTTCCTCCTACCTCCTCTATTATAGTTTTGTCGTGGTTTGGGACAGTAGTACATACCGTGACCGTCTTCTCCGCAGTTGTAGCAATGATACTCCCTGTTTTGTCGTCGTGCTCTTCCAGGGTCTTGATCTTTTTCTTGACTCCTCCCTTGCTGTATTAAGTGGACAGACAAATTCTGCAGTTGGTCAGTAATATAGGCCAAAATATCTTGTTGGTCATCTCTTACCCCAAGAGCCGGTGATGGTGGTATGGTGGTTGTCCTAGTTGTTGGTCGACGCGATGTTCCTGATTCTGTTGACTCGGTTTCTTTGGCTTTCTTTCGCAGCTTCTTGTCCTTAAGGCGAGCAATCTCAACGGCTAACTCGTACGTAGCCGGGAATCTACCTTTCACCTTCTCCTTGAGAAGCGGCCATAAGCCATGCGTGAACCGATCTTTTTTTAGGAAATCGGGTGCAGCTTCCCCCCTTGCCAGTGACTCAACCCACCGTTCCCACAAATCCACAAATTTGGACTCATAGGTGGCATATTCTAAAAGACCCTCCTACTTCAAGTCTCTCAACTTGTCCCACAACTTTTCTGAAGTGGTATCTCCCCCAAAGCGCCTCTTAAAAGAGGTTTTTAAGGGTTCCCAGTCATCCTTGGTTGCTTGTGGAAGTGCATTGTACCATGATCTAGCTTCTAGCTTCATAAGATGCTTAAAGATTCTAACCCAGGATTCATCCGTATCTTTGTTGCTCACTACACATGCTACTTCAAAGTCATCTAGGAAGTCTGTTACCAAATCCTTCCCCTTCTTTCCTTTAAATGTTGGAAATGCTACACTTGCCATGATTACTGAGAGAGAGCTAGAAAGACACACTGCTTAACTTGCAAAAGTTTTTTTCTTCTTTACAAGGAGGCGTGTATACCCTCTTATACTAGGACATAGATTAAAACTTCAAACAGTACATTGCCTTGTACCAAAGGTAAGACAAATGGTTGATCTGATGCTAGAACCTCAAAAAATCGCTCCCCACCCAGCATGGTGTCAATGACGTGCTGGTAGTGAGCCTTCAAATCCAGTATTACCTTGATTAAGCGTACACGTGTTGGTATGTGTGATCTGTCTTGAGGTAGGTTGTACTGATTCATGTGAAGATTAGAGGTGCTTAGTCACTGTCCAAGCTTGTGAGAGGGGGTGGTGTTATTTCCTGAAACAAACTCAGTAGATCCCTAGTTTCTCTAGTGAGAGTGTGAGCCAATGATTCCGTTATCTGTGCTGCAGCATCAGGTGCGACTTGAAAACTGACTGTGATAATTACCTCGGTGACTTGAGTTACCCGATTCTCAAAGTAGAATAGTGTTGATTCTCTATTGTGTAGAACTCCTTCCATTTTGTTGTTGTGGGTTGGTTGTAGGTTGCGGACATGGTTTCGACCTTCTCCTTCTTCTTCTTGGCACTTGGCCTATGTATATCCACTGGGTTTGGCGTGTTGGTTCACTCTCCCACTGCAAATCGATTACCGTTACGCCTGGCACTCGAGCTTCGATGGAGATGCGGAGTTTGTCTAGTTGTTCTTGGAGCTCTTCTTCTTCTGTCGTCCAATTAGCAAATCCTGCTAGCCATTCATCCATTCACAATAGTTTAGGGGTTTCAGTCTTGTAAACTGAAGGGTTTCATGAAAAGATCCTCAGTGGGGGCACCAAATGATGGGAGCAAAGCGAACCCCGAACCCCGACGGCCTCTAAAACACCGGGGACCGAATGGCGCGCCTTGAGCTTGTCATGGTAAAGCAAACAGGGGCCCCACCTAGCTTCAGCGGCTAGGACGCAAACAACACACCACCATAACAAAGTTTTCATCCAAGAGAGATGGATGCTTGGGAGTAATGATGAAGAGGAAAGGGAATGAGATCAAGTGAGAGAGAGAGAGAGAGAGACAGAGAGAGAGAGTGAGGGAAGGGGTATAGTGGCTTAGTACTTAGGCACCACAAAAGGATGGCGAATCCGCACACCCTTCACACATACACAAGCTCACTCCAAACACAAGACTAGGTGGCGATTCCGCACACCTCACATGGGCAAAACATTGCAAGAAAACATACTCACAAAACCTCAAGCTTTATTTAGAGAATAAGGCGATGAAATAGTGAGCATAGGGTAGGGGAATGAGAAGGGAGAGAGTGATAGAGCACATGGCGGATAGGTGGGAGTTGATGGTGAAGACTCGCACGAGGGTTATGGCCATCATCCTTCATTTAGTTGCCCTTCATCTTCCATAGCCAAGGGTGTACAGGTCATGCTCAAGACAAGCATGGTGATTGCAGTGATGGTGATGGTGTGGGTGTGTGTGTGTGCACTAGGCACACACAGTGCATAGTGTGTTCTTTGGTGATGTTGTGTGTGTATTTAGTGTGATGGTGACCCCTCTTTATATAGGGGAGGAGGGGGGAGGAATTCTAGAATTTAGAAATGAAGAAATCATTATCTACATAGGCCATGTGACTGTGGGCCCCACTTGTCTGGCTGTGTGTATATGTGCCACAACAGCAGTCTCATGAGAGAGAGACTAAGAGAGAGAGATGGGTTGATGAAAAAAAGTGAGAGGTGACATGGAGAATAAAGTAATTACAAGAGGGGAGAGAGGGGAGTGTGTTCAGAGGTGAATCTGTGTGCAGATGTGTGTGAACATAAGAAAAATCAGGTAACCACCGGGTGGGGATGGGTCTGTGGGCACCTTTTTCAGTGAAACTGAGTGTGTGTGAGTGTGGGGGAGGTTATTTAGCTACAAGACAAGAGACATGGCGCCCTTTAGAGAGAGAGGGGGGTATTTGGGTCATGGGATATGATAGGAGAGAGAAAGAGGGGTGGGGTATACTATTTTGGAAGATAGGGTAAGTTGCATGTGAGTTAGGGTGCATTATTGGTGAGTTATAATGCATTATTGGTGAGAGGTGGGGTAGCTTGAGGGGAGAGAGAAAGGAGAAAGGACAAGGGGAAGAGAGAGGGGGTTGACCTTTTGAGTGGAGGAGAGGAAAAGGGACACCCGACGGGGCAACAGTGAAGAAAAAGGAGGCAAGGTGGGGATGGGCTATCCCGCAGGCATGAGGTGGCCTATTTTACCTTTCTCATATATTTACATAATCATACTTTATTTTTTTCTTACTTTTTCCAATGCCTTTTATCACTCCCTCCATAAGAGGGGGTTTTCATGGGGTGGAGACGAGAGAAGAGGGGTATGGGAGCTTGGCTTGTGAAAAGCCCCCATCACAAGGATATTGACATAGGGGCTTTTGCTTTTAAGTCTCTTTGTTGCTCTGCCTTGCGTAAGCTCTTGACTTCCTTGTCACTCACTGCAAGGATATACCGCTCAACCTCTTGCACTTCAGCAAGGCTTCTACCATCAGGTAATATGACCTCGGAGGGAAATAACTCTGAAGAGTCAGGAGGTGCAGTGATGAAGTATTCACATGCACATTCTCTAAGGGTATAGGGTCTACGTTGGTCATGAATGGAGAATTTACTTCCCCACCCCCCTCATTTACATCATTAGCTCTACTAAAGGTTTCCTTCAAGCAGCTAAGCACGCTTGGCCCGGACCGCGGGCCCATGGCATGCATGTCTTGGCTTGAGCTATCGAGATTTGGCATTGGGAAACCCTCCATGACGTCGTAGTCAGAGGAAGAGTCACTAGCCGCTATGTTTGGGTCTAGGTTTGTACTACCCTGGGTCCCCGCCGAGGGCCCGGAACCTAAAGTGGGTGGATATTGAGAACTCGTGTAAGTCAAAATTCTCTCTAGTTGTTCCGTCTCTAGCACACGACTAGAGCGCAGATACATGTGCCTTTGGCACCCTACAAGCGTCGGCGAATAACCTTAAAGGTTAACCGCTTACTTTTTTAAGCGTCCGTTTTCACTTGTGTTTTTTACGTTTTTAATGTTTTTTTAATATTTTTTACTGATCGATTTTTTTGTTTATTAAAGTGTGTGATAGCTCAAAACGAGCGTATCACTCAGAGGGTCGCGGTGTGCTTTACAGCACAACGTTCGGTCACCATAAGCTCCGTTGGTCCTCAAAAAAGTCGATTTTTAGCTGCGTGTGAAGCTAAAATTCCTAATTTTAAAAGGCGATAGATGTCTAAGCCCGAGCCTGAGCTTGGGCTTGGATCTGGGCTTGGGTCTGGGAGATATTCCCGATCTCAGTCCTACCTTTAAATGTTTTATTAAATTTTAAAAAATTTTAAAGTCTCTATCTACTATCTATCTCTCTCTCTCTCTCTCTCTCTATCTCTATCTCTGTAGCTATCTCTAGTTAATTCTCTCTCTCTATGTATATATATATATATATATCACTCTCTATCTCTTTATTTCTCTCTCTCTCTCTCTCTCTCTCTCTCTCTCTCTCTCTCTCTCTCTCTCCCTCTGATCAAAGGAGGAGATGTAAACAATGTGAACAACTATCGCACTATAATGGTTGGTTCTTTAATGGCAAAGTTATTTGGATGTATCATGGAGATGAAGATAAGTGAATGGGCTGAAAAGAATGGAAAACGTGCACTTGGCCAAGCAGGTTTTCGAAAGCATCATAGCACTATTGATCACCTTGTCACTCTTCGAGTTCTTATGGAAGCGTCTCGATTGAAAGGAAAAAAGTTGTATTGTTGCTTTGAGGATTTCAAGAAAGCTTTTGACATGGTACCGCGAGGAAATCTTTGGAGACGTATGCAAAGCATTCAAGTGCCGAGAGAATTTATGCATGCAGTCTTTCGCATCTACCAAAAAGTGATATGTCGATTACGTATGGGAGATGGAATTTCAGAATTTTTTGCAAGCACTATTGGTGTCAAACAAGGATGCCCACTTTCCCCAACCCTCTTTGGGCTACTCGTTGATGAATTGGAATGCATGGTTCTTGACTTTATGCAGCAAGAA